>NW_027266319.1:28006652-30406652 GCF_022045235.1 Haliotis cracherodii | reverse complement strand
GTGGACTACCGCAATAAAACTGGCCTAAAACCGGACTAGTACAAGAAGAACACATATGCATGCTCGTTTCTATTTATGCAAACTTTTCTTGAACACAATGTTGAACCTCATTTCCCCTCACCTCACTCCTTCCCCTGTTTAGGGGTGGTCGGGTAGCCTAGTGGTTAAAGCGTTCGTTCGTCACGCCAAAGACCCGGGTTTTGATTCCCCACATGGGTACAATGTGTGAAGCCCATTTCTGGTGTCCCCCGCCGTGATATTGCTGGAATATTGCTAAAAGCGGGGTAAAACCATACTCTCACTCGCTCGCTCACTCACTCACTCACTCACTCACTCACTCACTCACTCACTCACTCACTCACTCACTCACCTTCCCCTGTTTACTTGATGGAAAACACCATAAACATAGTCCTACCAAACATTCCTGCTTGATGTGAAACATGTCCATCAACAGTTACTGTCCATACAAAACAAAAAATAAACAAATAAAATGCTTCACACCTCTCAGTTTTGAAGACTTTGGATGAAAAACTAAAAATTAATTTATTGTGACCTTAATCTTGGTAACTGTGTTGTGTTGAATTATCCGTATGTATTTAACGCTCAATGTCATGATTACCTACCATTGTGACGAAATTTACTGCATTATTTGGAAATACAATGAGCTGTTTCTTTGAAATATGTTGAATGGATGTTTATTTTCTCAAGAGGTTTTGAAGAAAATCCTGATCGGCTGATACAGATCTGTAAGAATCTCAAGGATCAGAATCTATGGGACAGATGTTTTCATGTACAGGTGCGCTACAGAGACATAAATTTATTTCTTATTTAAATTTTAAGGAATTTGCACAAGAGGTTAAATGTGTGGACATTGTAGACACAATTTATGGATAACAACTTCTAAGGTGAACGTCACCTTTACAATATTCTAGAAGCTGTTATCCATAAATTGTGTCTACTTTGTCATCTGTCAACTTCTAAGTAATGCCCATCAAACAATTGTGTGGATATTATTTCTAATTTCCTTGGGGGCCGTCGGGTAGTCTAGTGGTTAAAGCGTTTGCTCGTCACGCCGAAGACCCGGGTTCGATTCCCGACATGGGTACAATGTGAGAAGCCCATTTCTGGTGTCCCCCGCCGTGATATTGCTGAGATATTGCTAAAAGCGGCGTAAAACCATACTCACTCACTCACTCTGGTAGGGAATCCAGGTCACGAAATGTGTCCCATGCTTCTTCAAGTTCTTGTAGGCTTGAAATCATGACCTCCCAAGGTCACAATGGCTGCTAAATCTGGGTTGTATGTGATTGGTCAACCTTAAAAATCTCCGTTAGTGAGGGCCCCAACATTCCTTGCTTGCTGTAAGGACAGACTGTTCTGGATGGTTAAAATATGTGGTGCTGACTCGCTTGAAACAACAGTTTTTGTTGTTGGGCAAATAAATATAAGTTGAAACTGTTTGTATTTTATTTTCTAATCATGGATTTTGTCTTAGGTGTGTTGTATCTGTAAACCGAAAAATTAAAGATTGTGGCCTTAGGTGTTTCAGAGCTTTTTTGTGTTTACTTTGTTTCTTTGACATTGAGGTAAAATGGGCCAGCAGGTTGGTAAGTTTTCGTTGTGTGATAATACTTAATGTCCTGTTATTGTAATATATGTCCAAATTGTTCGGTTGTCCATGTTGCAGGGTCGACCCGCCACAGAGAATGAGTTAAAGTTAGTACACAGGTAACAAGAGAAAATATCATACCTCAGATATTAATATCTATTTTTGAAAATCTCTCCATCAAATTTGACTGATGCTGATTTGTCATGGGTGTATTTCATCACAACAGTCATTATGTCACGTGTGTGTGAGTATTACTTGTTCAACCTCTGAGGTGAGGTTACTTTATGAAGCTGTCCTTCGCTAGGGAACACATGGTTTCTCTTGAGTTCTCCCCATTGTGATTCCTTTTTTAGATTTGGTCCCCAGCAACCTATGCTGGCTGTAGGAGGGGACTGAATGGATCAGGGGGTCAGGCTCAGCGATGTGGGTGATGTGTGTGTCATCATACCCCATAGCATGGATCAAAATATCAATCACTGGATTGGCAGGTCCAGACACAATTACTTACAGGCTGTTGTCATAGCGCTGGAACATTATTGTGTGCGACATTAAACAACAACAAAACAAAATCTGGTACTTAGCTGCACATTCCGTTTAAAAAAAATAAAAAATTGTTCTGTTTAAACGTGACTTTGTTGTTTATTGTTGTCAGGGAGGACATGGTGAAGAAGGTGAAGAAATGTCAAAACATGCAAGAAGACACACTGGCCAAATTCCAGACTCTCTTCAAGTCTGTATATCTCTCCCAGGTAGGTCCATTCCAGACTCTCGTAAGTCTGTATATCTCTCTCAGGTAGGTCCATTCCAGACTCTCGTCAGTCTGTATATCTCTCCCAGGTAGGTCCATTCCAGACTCTCATCAAGTCTGTATATCTCTCCCAGGTAGGTTCATTCCAGACTCTCTTCAAGTCTGTATATCTGTCCCAGGTAGGTCCATTCCAGACTCTCTTCAAGTCTGTATATCTCTGTCAGGTAGGTCCATTCCAGACTCTTTTCAAGTCTGTATATTGATCCCAGGTAGGTCCATTCCAGACTCTATTCAAGTCTGTAAACTGATCCCAGGTAGGTCCATTCCAGACTCTCTTTAAGTCTGTATATTGATCCCAGGTAGGTCCATTCCAGACTCTCTTCAAGTCTGTATATATCTCTCAGGTAGGTCCATTCCAGACTCTCTTCAAGTCTGTATATCTCTCCCAGGTAGGTCCATTCCAGACTCTCTTCAAGTCTGTATATCTCTCTCAGGTAGGTCCATTCCAGACTCTCTTCAAGTCTGTATATCTCTCTCAGGTAGGTCCATTCCAGACTCTTTTCAAGTCTGTATATTGATCCCAGGTAGGTCCATTCCAGACTCTATTCAAGTCTGTATACTGATCCCAGGTAGGTCCATTCCAGACTCTCTTTAAGTCTGTATATTGATCCCAGGTAGGTCCATTCCAGACTCTCTTCAAGTCTGTATATATCTCTCAGGTAGGTCCATTCCAGACTCTCTTCAAGTCTGTATATCTCTCCCAGGTAGGTCCATTCCAGACTCTCTTCAAGTCTGTATATCTCTCTCAGGTAGGTCCATTCCAGACTCTCTTCAAGTCTGTATATCTCTCTCAGATAGCTTCATTCCAGACTCTCTTCAAGTCTGTATATAAATCTTTCTCATGGAACGTTGTGAGTGAAAATTACTTTCTCAGTATATGATACAAATCTATAAACAAGCGACTGTTTATCCAAGTAATTAAAACAAATATTAAGTTATAGATTTAGTTTTAAGCTTCTGCTTCTATGGAGATTCTATTAAGTCCATGTGACCCGTGAAGATTGGTCTTCAAGAACCCATGCTTGTTGTAAGAGGCAACTGTTCTTGTGAGAGGCATGATCAGGCTCATTTACTTGGTGTCTTCATATCCCATTTGCATAGATAGATGCTCTTGATGTCAATCACTGGATTGTCTGGTGCGGACTCAATTATTTACGGACCGCCGTCATATAGCTGAAATATTGCTGAGTGTGGCCATGGTAGTGTTAAACAAACAAACAAACAAACAAAACGAGGAATAGGCCCTAGTGCATCACGTACCCCTGCTGTGTTTGTAGGGAACCTACGAAGCTGCCAGCTACGCTGTGGGGAGTCTACTAAACATTGTCGACACCGTCATCACCAGGGAGGTGAGGTGCTAATGTTTTCACTGGATTATATGGATTTTGAAAATATGTTATTAAAGTCATTTGAAATCAAAATATCATGAAAGGTGTTGAATTTGTGAATAACTGAAGAAGACCAGGCAGATGTGATATGACGTCTGCTGTCAGATACAATACATGGGGTATCGCTAACCCTAAGAATGTAGAGGGGCATCACTAATCCAAAAACTGAATGCCAAAGAGTTAAAGAGGTAACTGTGACGTATGAACTGAAATTCACTGCAAAAACACAACAAAAGCTATTTTAAGACAAGGCTCCACACACCTGACTAGGTACAGTGAAATATAGGTCATACATGCAAATAAACACTGCGTAGAGCTTGCTACAAGTTTCTGATGAGTAAGAGAGACTGGTGCCATGTTGATAACAGCATGTGTCAAGATACATTGGACCGCCTCTGTGGTCTAGTAGAGCAGAAGATCCGAGATTCGGTCCAGGGTTTGGTCCAAAGTTGTCCCATACCAAAAGGGTACTTGTTGTTAGCCTGTCTGGCGCTCTGCATTATTGGGCTAAAACAAGGACTAGTCAGATCAGAGTCTACTCCATGGTCTAGTAGAGCGTAAGGTCTGGGGTTCGGTCCTAAGCCGTCTCATACCAAAAGGGTTAAAAGATGGTACTTGTTGTTAGCCTGTCTGGCGCTCTGCATTATTGGGCTAAAACAAGGACTAGTCGGCTCAGAGTCTACTCCATGGTCTAGTAGAGCGTAAGGTCCGGGGTTCGGTCCACAGCCGTCTCATACCAAAAGGGTTAAAAGATGGTATTTGTTGTTAGCCTGTCTGGCGCTCTGCATTATTGGGCTAAAACAAGGACTAGTCGGCTCAGAGTCTACTCCATGGTCTAGTAGAGCGTAAGGTCCGGGGTTCGGTCCACAGGCGTCTCATACCAAAAGGGTTAAAAGATGGTATTTGTTGTTAGCCTGTCTGGCGCTCTGCATTATTGGGCTAAAACAAGGACTAGTCGACTCAGAGTCTACTCCATGGTCTAGTAGAGCGTAAGGTCCGGGGTTCGGTCCACAGCTGTCTCATACCAAAAGGGTTAAAAGATGGTATTTGTTGTTAGCCTGTCTGGCGCTCTGCATTATTGGGCTAAAACAAGGACTAGTCGACTCAGAGTCTGTATACTGTATCTGACGTTAAGCCCTATTTCACCTCACCTCGGAGAACACTGCTTCAGTAATGATGAATTCTACAGATAGGCCCTGCTGCCACCAGCTTAAGAAGGCCAGTGTAGTAAAATTCGGGGCCCTATTCCAGAAAGAAATCTTAACGCTAAGGTGATCGTAACACCCATGCTTTAACACTGGCTTACGACAGTCGTAGTGTTTTGATTCCTTTGTGGAACGGGGCCCTGGTCAGTCCATCAAGTTCAGCTGGTAATCTCATAATAATATCAAAATCTATAGAAGATGATCCTTTTTGCCAAGATCAGGCTAGTATACTTAAAACTTTTTGGCACAGACTGTAAAGATTGTATGGTAATTGAATCTAATTTTGTTACATATTTCAATGACAGAGGGACTTGTTTGCTGTTTCAGGCTGAAAGTGGCGTAGCTGTTATAAGGTGAACAATTGGAGATTCCTTCATGTCACTCCATCATGATTTCATGCAGGATATAAAGTTCAATTAACATAGCTATTTTAATATTTACATCAACTTGGAAATACTAAAGGCCATTCAATTACATCAGTGTTTTATTAATGTTTGTTTGTTCTTTGTTTGTTTGTTTGTTGTTTAACGCTGCACTCAGCAATATTTCAGCTATATGACGGTGGTCTGTAAATAATAGAGTCTGGACCAGACAATCCCGTGATTAATTTCATGAGCATCGATCCATGCAATTTGGATCAATGACATGCATCAACCAAGTCAGCAAGCCTGACCACCCGATCCCGTTAGTCGCCTGAAAAGATAAGTATTTACTATTGAACGTATCACCAATACTGCTACGTCCTGTTTTTGTGTTAACAGGCCGCCAGGTCACCACGCGGAGTCTGACTCTATGATGGGTTTCTGTATATTCAACAATGTTGCCATAGCAACCAAGTATGCACAGAAACATCACAACATTGGCAGGTTTGTAAAACATCATGTGAGCATCCCGAGCGTCACTGTGCAGAGTTGCGTCCCTTGGGCACGCCAGAAACCTATGATTGTGGGTTCGAATCCCGGTTCGCCCCGATTATGTTTCTAGGTTTGTCAGCACCATACCCTTGCTCGTGGGTTTCACTGAAGTGGTAAACGTCTGAGAACTGCATCACTACGGGCTTTCCTCCCACATTAAGCTGACATGCCATGATATAACTGGAATACTGTTAAAAGTGGCGTTAAACCCAACTCACTCACTCATAACTAGTTGCAAGAATCTCCTTGTCATGAAGTTCAGAGTTAGAATGTTAATATTTTCAACAGTCGAAAATTGATCTGCTGCAGAGATGCCATCTTCCTTTGGGGAAAAGCAATAGTCCACAAGGAAATGTTACTCAGCGTTAGAAATCGGGCACTAGTCCTGTAGTCCTTGCCAAACTGCCCAATAGTTAAAGTATCATAAGGACTAGTAGGAGTTTGCCATTTTGAAGGGTTTTGCTATATGTTATCTTTATAAGGACTAGTGAGGTGATTTGGTGAGATATGTACATAAATTGTATAAAATTGTATATTCTTCAAATTGTACTATAGGCCTGTGGCCTCTTCAGTATGTGAAATAAAGATTGATATGAGGACTAGTGGACTAAACATGTTATTTTCTACCACTGTTACTAGTCTCAGACTTGCAGACCTGTTCATTTTGAACGCTGGGTTTGAATCCCACATTTACTGTTCCCATGCCCGTGGATTTCACCAAGGCGGTCAACAACTATGATGTACACGTTTTTAGCTTCTTTCTACACCAAGCTGTGACTCTGCAACAACCTGATGTACTGTTTAAAGCATATAACTAAACTCCCTTTCTTTTCTTCCTTTAGGGACATTCATGTCTAGTATTATTCGTTCAAATCACCATTGGTTTCAAATGATATTTTTGGGCATCAAATAGTCACTAACACCAATTTCTGAAAACACGCTTTTATAAACATTGGAATTACCAAAACTTGAAGACAATTTTCAGTTTCACTTTCTGTGGCTACAACAGCATTAATTGGTTCCATTAAGTTCATATCAGATGCAGTTTATAAAGGGCAATGCATAGTCCACAAAATGTCTGAGCTTTTAGTCACATTTAACATGGTTTTCTAACCAGTCAGATTTCTGCACACAATTCTGTGTATTGATAGCTTTTTATCTGAGTTACCTCCCCCAACACTTGTTCTCTGAGTTATCTCCCCTGTTTCAGAGTGTTGATCATAGACTGGGATGTTCACCATGGTAACGGCACACAGTCCACATTCTACACAGATCCCAGGTAACATGCTGCACTGGTAACTATACTGATCCCAGTATAGAAACATTCTCTTGTACATGTTGTATAGAAATCTCATTTACCTACTTATAAGACTGTAGTGATGCATTTGTCCCAGTTGATTATTGACCTTACAATATGTATCATGGAACTATGTATCTCAATGCTTTCAATATGATCGACTGCCTCTGTGGTCTAGTGGTAGAGCATCCGCCCGGAGAGAGGAAGTTTCGGGGTTCGATCCCCGGCTGCGTCATACCAAAAGACGTTAATAGATGGTAGTTTTTGTTACCCTGTCTGGCCCTCAGCATTAAGGGGCTAAAACAAGGATTGGTCATCTCGGAGTCAGTATACTGTGTCTGAGTGGGGTATTCATGTTAAACTGCGGCATGGTATCTCAGTGTGCTAGCACTATAAATCAGCATCAGTCCGGACAAGTACAAGCAGCCACACACACATGTGCATGCACATCGCTATATAAGCACAATAATCTTGGACGCGATGTTAAACCCCATTTCACCTCAACTCACCTCACCTCACCTCACCTCACCTCACCTCACCTCACCTCACCTCACCTCAATATGGTCGCCGATTCGACGAACCCTGTGAGGATTACAGGGTACAATCAGTCCCCAGCAACCTATGCCGATATATACCGGGTATATAATGGGGCCTAAAGCAGCTGGAAAGGAAGCTTATATCTTTTTTCCTGGACAATTTCAAAGAATAATTGAAGGATCATTTAAAACATTTTGATTATTTTCGATTCTGTGCCGTGACCCTGTTCCACTAAGCTACTTTAGTACTGTGACTGTCAGAACTCGTAATTCTAAAACAAAGAATTTGTGGACACCTAGTGTCGGTTCTAAATGAAATGTCGGGTCATTGAAACAAATATCGTTAACCAACATTATAAAATACAAAAGTTTTCATTGATAACTGTCACAGTTGTGATGGAGGCCTAAAGTCTCTCTGATTGATATGAGGGGCGGTCGGGTAGCCTAGTGGTTAAAGCGTTCGCTCGTCACGTTGAAGACCCGGGTTCGATTCCCGACATGAGTACAATGTGTGAAGCCCATTTCTGGTGTCCCCCGCCGTGATATTGCTGGAATATTGCTAAAAGCAGTGTAAAACCATACTCACTCACTCACTCTGATTGATATGAAGTGATGATACAGTGGAGGATCTCATATGTTTCTCTGATAAGTTGTCATAACTCAACTTGTCCTGCTAGCAGAATGTGAAAAAAACCAACTAGATCCAAGTTGTTCTGATAAGCATTGATCAAACTTGATATTAATATAGTGGTATCTATTATCGCCAATCAGAATGGACCATTTAGATTTCAGAAATAAAACAAATCTTATCGAGAAAAGTATTCATGGTGAAAAATCCAGTACCATTAAACCTTCTCGTTCAATTTACAGTTCTACAGGGGGCACGGGTGGGCCAGTTGTCTAAGGCGCTGCGATCCGCTGTGCAGAGTTGCGTTCACTTCAGGCTTTCCTCCCACGTCAAGCTGACACGCCGTGATATAACTGGAATACTGTTAAAAGCGGCGTTAAACCCAACTCACTCACTCACTCACTACAGTTCTACAGTTGTGGCACTGAGGTTGCTGTGTGAAGTGGCTCATACTGACCACCACTTAAGCCTTAAGTGTTATGAACAGCTATGGTCGATAAACAAACAAACAAACAAAAAATTTGGATCAATATATGTAGGTCATATTTTTCATTTATATTATGTGGAATCATTATTGTATGTTTCAGCCTATTTGTATGACCATTGTGTATTTCAGTGTACTATACATGTCCCTGCACCGCTTTGAGTCGGGGTGTTTCTACCCCAATGGTGGCTGTGGGGCCCTGAACAGGGTTGGGTATGAGGAGGGGACAGGATACAATGTGAACGTCCCATGGAGTGAGGTAAGTGTCATTATCATACCACCTGATGAGATCTGATTGGTGATCTTGATGAAATATGAAGTTTACCTCCTTGGAGGGAAAAAAACTCAGCAGATGAAAAAATCCCTTATTCCCCGCCATGAGCAAGAAAGACTACATGTGGATTTCTGAGAGGTAGAATAAATCCCTTTTCCCCGCTTCCAAGCAAAAAGCAGCACGCTTTTTCCGCGTTGATGAAAGTCATGTGACATAGCACAAGCTTACAATTGCTCAATTGAACAGCTGTTTTCTAACAATTTTAAAATTTCAAAAGTATGTAAGTAACCAAATATTGTTTACTATAATTTCGGTGGAATCATGTACATTTCACTGCCAGGGTCGTGTTTCCAAGACGCGGAATATTTAAAGATTTTTTTTTTGAAAATGGAAATAAAAACAAAATGTGCGGCAGACTATGTCATGATGCGGGGGATGCCTTAGAACCAAGACTTCTTTTTTTTTTAACCTAAGTAAACTTTTCTATTTCTCATGTCCTATGCTATATGTGTTTCAGGGCGTCATGGGAGACGGTGACTATATAGCAGCATTTCAGCAGATCATCCTGCCAATAGCTTATGAGGTACAGTGATCGAGGAGTAGGGTAGATCTACTCTATCTAGTCTGTTTATTTATATACTAGTATCAACGTAACTAAGGCACTGCATAGTGCAGTGCAGAGTTGCATCCCTTTGGTATTCAAGAATCTGCTGGTCTTGGGATAGACGTCCACCTTGATAATGACCCTTGATCTGTCACCATGTCAGTGGTTTCACTAAATGAACACATCCATCACCTTCTTCTCTTGTAGGTTCCCTAATTTAAGCTGACATGCTGTGATGTGTGTTTATATATTTAAGAATGAACCTTCACGTTGTGTGAGTTCATTGGAGTATGAACCTTCATAGAGTGAGGGCCAAACTGTATGAACGTGGGAGCTTGTAGTCTGTCAGAGTTTACGTCATTGCAAGAACATGATCTCATGGAAAACGTATGAACGTCAAATTGTGTCAGTCATACACTTATGAACGTCAATTTTGGGGTCATGAGACCGACCTCTCGTCCAATGGAAAAGCCGTACATCGTGTAAACTTCATATTAAAAAATTATATATATTTAGATTTAGAAACTGAATTAATGGTCTGCATTCTACAAATAAGCTTGCCAAGTAGACCAATGTGTGATAACTGTGTTCCAGTTTGATCCTGAACTAGTGCTGGTGTCGGCAGGATTTGATGCTGCTTGTGATGACCATATGGTAAGTCCTGTGGGTTTTTTCTAGGCTGTGCTGTGCAGCTCATAGATTGCTGCTTATACACTAGACTAGGAAATGCAGTGCCAAACAACATTTTAATGTGGTTAAACCAACACATTGTTTTAGACAAGTCCAGAAATTACACCATTAAGTTCACGTCGTGAAACTATCATTTATAATATTATGAATATTTACATTGTTTCAACCTTTGTGTTTTGGCCATGCACTTAAATTGTCTCAAAATTTTATTTGTGGCTTTGTAATTTGAATTTGCCAGTCTGAGGAAGCTGAACTTTGGCAAGTTGTTTGGTCGTATATCACATTATATCTTGTTTTAAATCATTAGGATTTGGGGCTTGCTTTAGTCCTCATTATTTATGGAGAATATGTTTGAATATCAATGGTGACAGCAACTTTTGTGAAGTGTCTGTCTTTGCAGACATTTTAAACACTTGACTGACTACATATCCAGGGGGGCACGGGTGGCCCAGTCGTCTAAGGCGCCGCGATTCGCTGTGCAGAGTTGCGTCCCTTGGGCACGCCAGAAACCTATGATTGTGGGTTCGAATCCCGGTTCGCCCCAATTATGTTTCTAGGTTTGTCAGCACCATACCCGTGCTCGTGGGTTTCACCGAAGTGGTAAACGTCTGAGACCTGCATCACTTCGGGCTTTCCTCCCACATTAAGCTGACACGCCGTGATATAACTGTAATACTGTTAAAAGCGGCGTTAAACCCAACTCACTCACTCACTCACTACATATCCAGGTGAGCTTCAGTGCCTTGGCACTATATTTTTACTTTTTCATCCACTGAGCAAAGAGCAGGATTATGTCCAAGCGTTTTTTCCCACATTTGTCTTTTCTCATGTTGTTATTCTATTGTTGCAGGGAGGATACAGAGTTAGTGCCCCTTGTTTTGGTCACATGACTAGTATGCTGAAAGGTCTGGCTGGAGGAAGGATTGTCTTAGCACTGGAGGTACATAGCTTCTTACAAATAGGGAATTATAAAGTGTTTCGCAAATTCTGGCATAGAGGATTTTGTCAATAAGAATGGTGACATACATGACAAATATAGTACCGGTTATATCTTTGAATGTAAATCCATTGTAGAAATCTACTTATATTTTTGCATCATAAAGAGATAATTTACTAATCCCCTTGTGATATCCTCCATTACTTTCTATATTAATTTGTATTATTTGTTTCCATAGGGAGGTTACAACCTGGAGAACACATCGGAAGCATTCGCCTCTTGTGTAGCTGCTCTACTGGGGGATCCCTGTACACAGTTACCTCCCCTTACACCAAGTTCAAGGTTGGTTATACCAAGATCTTTTCAGTTACAAGTTATTAGGGGTGGTAGGCTAGGTGAGTGGGTAGTGTGTTTACTTCTTGAACACTACACGGTTCATTTCCCACATGGCTACTATATCTCTCCATATTCTGGTGTTAGAAAATATATGGGACAAGCACAGATGGACAAGGTGTTGCTTGTAGTGGCTTCGAACCCCAGAACCTAGTCTGTCAGTTTTATACACGCGTTAAACATCATAGATACTTGGAATTCTCTTCTCACATCAATTTCATACACCAATCTCATTAAAATCAGATCTTAGTTCTCGCTATCGCTAACAAAGATCTGAGGACATCCCATTAGGGGTCACGTCAGAACGACCTTTCATCCAACCAATCAGAGCATCTCTTACCAGATCATGAAAGTGACAGTCGGAATGTGTTTTCTAATCCTGCAACCAAGATTTATTTACCGCGGGGTATTCCGAACGACAGTTACAGGTTTTATGATTATATCCTTACAATCTATGCCATCTATAAGCCATTCCAGAATGTTCTTCTTATCAGTTTTAAAATTTTAATTGAGAATACGTCAAATATGTTTCGAAGGTAGTCGCCAGTTTCAAACTAGTGTCGTAAAGCTCGAGAAAGCTGCCTTCTGATTGGCCAATGTCGATTTCTTGTCAGTCTTTTCATTGGTCGGTCAAAATTCGCGAAAGGTTGTTCTGATATAACCTGTAATGGGATGTCCTCAGATCTTTGTTTAGCGGTAGCGAAAACTAAGATCTGATTTTAATGAGATTGGTTCATTCACTATACTGCTCATTACATTCCACTTACTCACTGATTTGTCACCTTGTTGTCCTGAACCAATAAAAGCTAGTTTATCTTGAGTTTGTCTTGATTATGTTTAGGTTTATCAGCACCATATCAATGCTCGTGGATTTCATCAAGGTGGTAAACATCTTGGCGTTCCTCCCACATCAAGCTGACACTCTATGTTACCGTATATTGCTGTGTATAAGGCATATATCGAGGTGTTGCAGTGTTTGCGTTTATGGCATCCCATGCACAAAAATAACTTATTGTTGTTCTGTTTCAAGTTTCTCTTGCCTTCCCAACTCCATGTGATACACACAAACAGACACTTAATAAAAACAGACACTTCAAAATTTCTACATTTCTACATTTCTGCAAGGTGCTTGATGCACTTGTCTGTTGTTTCATGGGTGTGGAGTGTATATGCAAGGTGCTTGACACATTTGTTTGTTTCATGGGTGTGGAGTGTATATGCAAGGTGCTTGACACACTTGTCTGTTGTTTCAGGGGTGTGGAGTGTATATGCAAGGTGCTTGACACACTTGTCTGTTTCATGGGTGTGGAGAGTATATGCAAGGTGCTTGACACACTTGTCCGTTGTTTCAGAGGTGTGGAGTGTATATGCAAGGTGCTTGACACACTTGTCTGTTGTTTCAGGGGTGTGGAGTGTATATGCAAGGTGCTTGACACACTTGTCTGTTGTTTCAGAGGTGTGGAGTGTATATGCAAGGTGCTTGACACACTTGTCTGTTTCATTGGTGTGGAGTGTATATGCAAGGTGCTTGACACACTTGTCTGTTGTTTCATGGGTGTGGAGTGTATATGCAAGGTGCTTGACACACTTGTCTGTTTCATGGGTGTGGAGAGTATATGCAAGGTGCTTGACACACTTGTCCGTTGTTTCAGAGGTGTGGAGTGTATATGCAAGGTGCTTGACACACTTGTCTGTTGTTTCAGGGGTGTGGAGTGTATATGCAAGGTGCTTGACACTTGTCTGTTGTTTCAGGGGTGTGGAGTGTATATGCAAGGTGCTTGACACTTGTGTGTTGTTTCAGGGGTGTGGAGTGTATAAGCAAGGTGCTTGACACACTTGTCTGTTGTTTCAGGGGTGTGGAGTGTATAAGCAAGGTGCTTGACACACTTGTCTGTTGTTTCAGGGGTGTGGAGTTTATATGCAAGGTGCTTGACACACTTGTCTGTTATTTCAGGGGTGTGGAGTGTATATGCAAGGTGCTTGACACACTTGTCTGTTGTTTCAGGGGTGTGGAGTGTATAAGCAAGGTGCTTGACGTTCACAAGCAATACTGGAAGAGTCTTCAGTGCAGGAGTAAGTGTTTAGAAGTAGCCAGTAAACAACGCAGCTTATTTATACAGAGATCATATTTCTATTCTTGGATCTCAGAAAGGATTTGAAGAATGAAATATTTTGATTTTCCTGTTAAGATGTTTGGGTTTTTTTAAGTCGCCCTCAAAACTCACTGATTGTGTATCATCTTCCTTAATGGGGGGCTCATTGTTCATGCTCAAAAGCCCAGAATCAACCTCATGTATGTCATGGCCTGTTCATCTGGCACCCACCAGATAATATTCTGTTTCTAAGCTGACAGCAACTTTATCATGTTTAATACAACTGTTGCCAGTTCATTCTGTTTTCGACACACCCTGTTAAACTACAGTGCTGTGACATTATTCATTAAAAGCATGCATTACATATACTGCTAAAACAATGTTAAGGACCAGCAAGTCTTCCATAATAATATGGTTAGTTAATCTCAGGACAGATTAACTATAGTAATATGCAAGAATTTTATGGCCCTTAACTATTTTTGAGTAGTACAGATAGAATTATGCTGACTATGGCACAACACAACATGCATTCACTGACACACTCTCCTTCATGTTTAGGGGCGGTCGGGTAGCCTAGTGGTTAAAGCGTTTGCTTGTCACGCCGAAGACCCGGGTTCGATTCCCGACATGGGTACAATGTGTGAAGCCCATTTCTGGTGTCCCCCGCCGTGATATGGCTGGAATATTGCTAAAAGCAGCGTAAAACCATACTCACTCACTCACTCACTCCTTGATGTTTGTCTCTTCCAGCACCCCTCCCAGCATTTGATATGCTGGTCCAGCCTGAGGAAACCCCAGAGAAGGAGCCCACGTAACCTCTGCAGGACATCTAGTACATCTTGTACAACATCATCTGGATATTACTTGTACTGGAATATATACCACTCAACAGAAGTTAGCAAAACACCTGATTCTTCCATATCATTATGCCATGACCGATTCACTACAGTCATATGAAAGAATTGGATGGTCCTGAACATCTTTTGAGGGAGGGGCGGTCGGTTAACCTAGTGGTTAAAGCGTTCGCTCGTCACGCCAAAGACCCGGGTTCGATTCCCAACATGGGTACAATGTGTGACGCCCATTTCTGGTGTCCCCCACCGTGATATTGCTGGAATATTGCTAAAAGCAGCGTAAAACCATACTCCCTCACTCACTCACTCACTATATTTGAGGGATCAAATGGATCTTTTGGACTTTTAGGTTCATATTTTAGTGAGGGCAAAATTGACTCTGCTATTAAACAGAGGAACAATCTTTTTCTCATTTGATATTAACAAGTGTTTTTTCATTAGCTGTAGACATGCAGTTTTTTTATTGATATTAACAAGTGTTTTTTCATTAGCTGTTGACATGCAGTATTGTTAGTTCCAAGTCATAGTGTACTCATTTGTGACTTAACAATTTGTTTATCTGACGGTTGCTTCGAACAATATGATATTATGAACAAATAGAACTATCTATTTGTTATTCATGATCGCTGGGCTTTACTAAACTGGTCAAGTCACTTTTGGCTTTCATGCCACATTAAGCTGACACACTGATGATAACATACGAAATACTGCTTGACCCTCTGTTAACTCTGGAGTAGGATAGCCCGGTGGTTAAAGCATTCACTTGTCGTGATGAAGGCCTGTGTTTGCTTCCCCACTTTGGTACAAGGTATGAAGCTTATTTCTGCCATGGTTTTGGTGGAAACTTGCTAACAGCTGTGTTTCCCAGATGACATTTCACGATATAACTGAAATACTGTTCAAAGCTGCATTAAGCCCAACTTACTCGCTCAGTGCTAGGAATAGCCAGTGGTTTTTTGGCAATGTGGTGACTTGATAGGTGCTACATTTCACTTGTATTTGTTTTGTTGATGTAAACTGTGAATAACTGGCAATCTCATTAGAATCAGATCTTAGTTCTCGCTGCAGCTAAGCAAAGATCTGAGGACATCCCATTACGGGTCACGTCAGACCGATCTTTCGCTAACTCTGATTGACCAATGGAATTACTGACAAGAAGTCGACATTAGCCAATCAGAAGGCAGCTTTCTCATGCTTTACGGCACTAATTTCAAATTGGCGACAATGCACCGAAACATGTTTTGACAAATTCTCGCTTAAAAATTTGAAACCTGAACAAAAGAACATTCTCGAATGGCTAATATATGGTCTAGATTGTATAGATTCAGTGGTTAAGCCCGTAACTATCGTTCGGAATACCCCATTTTAAAGTTTTCAAGGCTGCGTGATTAGAAATCACATTCCGACTGTCACTTTCATGATCTGGTAAGCGACACTCTGATTGGTCGGATGAAAGGTCGTTCTGACGTGACCTCTAATGGTATAGCCTCAGATCTTTGTTTAGCGGTAGCTAGAACTAAGATCTGATTTTAATGAGATGGGAATAACTGGATGCACTTTCATCTGAAATATTTCTATCTTCTCTTATTTTTTTCCTTCAGTATTTATACGGTACATAAGTGAACCTGGGTATCAAGGTATTTGTTATTGGATATACCAAGTGTACGTCTCTACAGACTAAAGTACTTGCAAAACATGCAGAGGGTATGAAGCTCTTGTTGACAAGTGTTTATCGGCCCTCCAAGAGCCCCAAAATAGTATTACAGATGTTGGTGCAGCATAGAATCTCATGCCAGACTCCATGCAAGCAGCTTGGCTGTAGATGTTTGACTCATTGAAACTGATCAATGATTATCTTCGATTATTCAGTGTATATCGCCTTTCTTTTATAATATTCTACTCAAAAGAAGTTAGAGAACACCCAAGTATTTCATTTTATTTTTGCTAATCTGTCAGTTAATCAGGAGTTCCTCGACTTCTTTTGAATAGTATATACCCTGGACCCACCATAGCTTTGTTACACAATGGAAATAGACTTCCAATTAAACTGAACTGAACTGAAACAAGCAGCCATGTCACCAGTACTGCACTCAGCTTTTGTGTGACATCTCACAGGAACCAGACAACTTTGTGGGATAAGAACATAACTCAAGGCTTGCTTTCAGGAAAACATCTTTTTGAGCTTCTACTCATTTGATTAAAAAATATCAGATTTCGCTCTCCCGAATCCACAATTTTGAATGTAGATCTCTTCTAATCTCACACTAAGTAAGTGTTAATTGGAGCTAGTGATGACGCTTTTGTAACAAAGCTGTCTGGGCGAATACGTCCTGGGTAATTATGGTAATAGAATGAAGATCTGATACACTGGATAATGAAGGATGCAGATACTGGGGACACCCGCTTGATATGTCAAGTGTCAAGTTATCATGTATTGAAAAGTGTATCATGTCGCGACCTCACATTACTATATGTGGAAGTCTTGGGGTACTGGGGGCATGGGTTTCCGAGTCGTCTAAGGTGCCGCAATTCGCTGTGCAGAGTTGCGTCCCTTGGGCACGCCCGAAACCTATGACTGTGGGTTCGAATCCTGGTTCGTCCCAATTATGTTTCTATGTTTGTCAGCACCATACCCATGTTCATGGGTTTCACCGAAGTGGTAAACGTCTGAGACCTTAATCAGTTCCTCTCCTCCCACATCAAGCTGACACGCCGCGATATAACTGGAATACTGTTATAAGCGGCGTTAAACCCAACTCACTCACTCATTCACTCACTTGGGGTACTATATATTAGTATGTTTGTCTTTGACTATACTACTCAACATTTGACAGGGATCCTGAGATATTTCATACCGTGACATAACACTACAACAATTAACCGGGTGTATTTATGTTCGATCAACTTGTAATGAAGCTGCACCAGCTTCATATCCAGGCAGTATTGAATACTATTGGTATGACAACAAGTTCAAGCAATTAGTCACATTCAGACCCCACCTGGATACTCCCTATCCCTTTCAAAAGTTGAGTAGTATACAATACTGTATTATCAGCATGCCAGTATTAATTTAGAACATTTCCTGGATATTTTGAAAGATAACGAATTTGTTTTAAGCTGCTTGTTATATTACCGGTGAAATGCATTTATATTTTTCGAGGGAAGTAACCAGATTTCTATGATTGATAATGATTGCTTGAAATGATGGTAGTAGCTTCAAGTATTACTACCATTCTAGTGTAGGATGGAAAAATATTTGTGCTTTTATTATAGGATTTATTGATGTAAATGCGTTATATTTTTATGGTGCATGAATATGTTCTGTTGTATCAGCCCAGATGAATTTGTAAGCCAATATTCAGAGATACAGGAGATAACATATTTAAATAATAATTTATTTAATAATTTTATGCAGGATATCATGTTGAAAATACCTGTGAATAACAAAGCCGCTTACTATTAATTTGTAAGCCAATATTCAGAGATACAGGAGATAACATATTTAAATAATAATTTATTTAATAATTTTATGCAGGATATCATTTTGAAAATACCTGTGAATAACAAAGCCGCTTACTATTAACAAAAGTAATACAGGCAGCGCAATGAGACCAGACAAAGAGATACCAACAACTTGTGAAGGGATACTTCATCTTGGGGACAAGCGACCATTTGTTTGAGTCACCATAATTCACCATATTGTGTCCGTTGGGGTTCCAGAATCGTATGATCATAGGTTTGAATCCCAAATAAGCCCTGATAATGTTTCCAGGTTTGTCAGCACCATACGCGTGCTCGCAGGTTTCACCGTAGTGGTAAACATCTGAAACCTGCATCACTTTAGGCTTTCTTCCAACTCCACACTGATGGTCCCCAAAAGACTGGTATCATGTTCAAAGCAGCGCTATAACAAACTCACTCAATTTGTTTCTTGATGTACAGAAATGTTCTTGTCAAAAGATGTAGCATTTAAAGTGATGCTGTCAAATGGCATTTCAACTACTTTCTGAATGGCTTCCAACCCAAAATGATGTACTTAATAGGAGAAATTATGCTTAACCATTCTCTTTAAGGAGTAGATCTAGTGCATGGAGCATCTGCCCGGAGAGTGGAAGGTCGGTGATGTGAGATGTTACATGATGGTACTTGTTGTTACCCTGTCTGGCGCTCGGCATTAAGGGGCTAAAACAAGGACTGGTCGGCTCGGGAGTCCGTATACTGTGTCTTTGTGGGGAATTCATGTTAAACTGCAGCATGGTATCTCAGTGGGCTGTACAATAAAACTGGCATTAGTCCGGACTAACAAGCAGCCACACACACATGCATGCATGTTGCCAAATATTTGCAATAACCTTAAACACGTTAAACAACACTTCACCTCACCTCACCTCACCTCACCTAAGGAGTATTGGTGGGTAATAGCCTATACTGGTGAAATTGTGGACAGACCACAGTGAAGGTGAAAGTGTTTACTCAGCATGTTTAAAGGCTATTGTTGGCATCCACTGCTGTGATATTGCTTTAGTACAACTCTCACTCCCTTTGGAGTGCAATACAGCAAGAGAACACTGATACAGAATGCATTTGAACCTTGTGTTGACCTGGAAAAAGGTTGGAGTTGTCCTGGGTTTGAGACAAGCAACAAGGTGAATTTCTGAAAACAAACATCATGTATTAATGAAAATATTACATGCAGTCTAGTCATGTTTTGGAGTAACGGGATCGGTTGGTCAGGCTTGCTGACTTGGTTGATGCGTGTCATTGTTTCCCAATTGCGTGGATCGATGCTCATATCAATCACTGGATTGTCTGGTCCAGACTCGATTATTTACAGACCGCCGTCATATAGCTGGAGTATTGCTGAGTGCGGCGTTAAACAACAAACAATACAATAGTCATCTTGTTTCCTACTACTGATACAGTACATTTGTATTGTTTATTGTGTAATGATGTGAGGTTGGAAGTCTGAATGTAGGATGCAACTGTAACCAGCATCAGATTACAAAGGGATGAAGATATTAGTGGCCCGTTCCTGTTTCTTATATACAGGGTGCAATAAATGCTGCATATTCGTTTGTGCTCCTGTTAAACAGGAAAATTTTATTTGTATTTGTGAAACTTGTTAACCAGACACTAATAGGTTATTATTGATGATGATGGGAGTCAAAATTTGTATGTGACCAATGTGTAAACTCCAGTAGTCTTGGCTAGATACATGTGCATGCAGAGACAGGTGGGATGGAATGGATTAACTGTCTTTCATAATGGATACTTGTGCAAGATGAAATATATTTCTGTTATTCAATACAGGCTTTGTCTTTAACAGATAAGTAGCAATGGAATATTTTTCATCCTTAAAAAGAAATAATTTATTCATCAGATTTAATTTTTAAATCAAGTCAAAGTCCCCCCAGGGAATATAATTGCAAGTTCATTAATTAAACTCCTCAGAGTGAACATTGTATGGCATCTTTTAACTCATGGTGGGAATAGTGTTACACCGTACCATCCCATTCAAACACCAGCTTGACTTCACCTGCTAGAATTGGTGTTCAGCAACCCATGCCTGTAAGAGGCGACTTACGGGATTGGGTGATCTGGCTCGCTGAATTGGTTGATACATGTCATCGTATCCCAGTTGCGTGGATTGATGCTCATGATATCAGTCACCTGATTGTTTGGCCCAGACTTGATTATTTACAGACCGCCGTCATACAGCCGAAATATTGTTGAGTGTGGCGTTAAACAACATCAAATAAACAAACTGTTTACAGCCGTAATTACGATCTCTTTTTCTATCAGCACCAGTGTCTCAGGCTGATTTGATGATTTCACCACGATATAATCTGTTTACATGGTGGCATGGTACATGGTACTGTGTTCAGCGGGGCGGTCGGGTAGCCTAGTGGTTAAAGCGTTCGCTCGTCACGCCGAAGACCCGGGTTTGATTCCCGACATGGGTACAATGTGTGAAGCCCATTTCTGGTGTCCCCCGCCGTGATATTGCTGGAATATTGCTAAAAGCGGCGTAAAACCATACTCACTCACTCACTACTGTGTTCAGCTCACAGGTCACAAAGGGGAGGTCGGGTAGCCTAGCGGTTAAAGCGTTCGCTCGTCATGCCGAGGACCCGAGTTCAATTCTCGACATAGGTACAAAGTGTGAAGCCCATTTCTGGTATCCCCGCCGAAATATTGAAATAATATGATGAAATATTGCTAAAAGTGGCGTAAAACAATACTCACTCACTCACAGGTCACAAATCAGGTGAAGTCAAGCAAAGTCAGTCACAGAGAGAATGACTTGAGAAGCTTGACTAGTGAGAGTTATTATTATTGAAAAGTTGTTCAAAGTATTTCGTTCACTCTAGTACAGGAAAATGCACACAAGATGCTGCTAAGATGATCGTAATTCCAATACATAACAGAGACATACAGTAGTCGTAGGGCTGAGATGTTCGTAACTCAAATACTTTCACCTGGACTTGACGACTGTAGTAGTGCTAAGATTTCCTTGTGGAACAGGATTCATTGATGTCCTACATATTCTAATAAAGAAATATTCAAGCAAAACACTCAATCTTTTTAAAATTAGAAAATTTACTGCTTGTCTAATTCATTGCTAAACACACCTGCCCTAGTTCATTGATGTGCACATTGTATGTGTTCAACAGGTATATATCTGAGTCTGTATCAGGAGGAAAGATTATTATTTGGGCAGTTAAAAATTAATTTTTGGATTTTCACTTTACGTCACATATATTGTTCCTATTTGTCTGTGTAGTATTGTTTCTATATTAGATGACATATCATATACTACTCAAAACAAGTTGCAATGCCCACCAGCTATGAAAGATCAACTACTGACATGTGAAACATTATTCTTTATCTTCTCTTGAGTAGTATAGTCCTACAAACTATTCATAGCTGGTGTACACAGATGCCTTGAGCAAGGTTAAACAAAAACTAATTAAAAATCTCATATTTTGTTTTAAAAATCAAATGAAAATCTTATAGTTAATTTGTTGTGGCATAACATACTTCACACTCAACCTAAACTAGAAGAAAAAGGAACTATTTTAGATCTTGGAGTTCTAAAGTTACTTTGCTGTATTTGTGTCAAATACATATAGGAATTGATGTTTTTTCAGAATAAACATATGACCCCAACATGTGTTGCTTTTTTTATTTGATATGATACATAATATCGTTCAAGAAATAAAATGAAATGTTCTGAAATAAAAGATACTACATGTATGATAAACAGTAAAATGTCATAAGAAATAATAATTTCATTGTCCTCAGACCCTATTTCTGATCACATCCATTAAAACACAATGTCCCAAAATGCGTGGTGAGCAGTGTATGTAACCCCTTTCACTTCAACTGAAGATGACCCCCTCACCGCATTTCAAACTGAAATGGACAGAATACACTCTCCATTGCTAACATTCATATTCTTTCATTCTGCTGCTTAAATCAAACTCAACCAGATAGTGGCAAAAACTATTTTTCACATTTCACTAGCTTCTCGGACCAACAGATATGTATGTGTTTCTTTTCACTCAAGTCACAGTAATCTATATCACTCCTATTTGTCTCCCTTTGCTCTTTTTCCGTCAGTTTCATAGACACAAGAAACCATTGCTCCTCACACCACATCAAGCTCCTCACAGCGATAGCCCGTTCGCAGAGCTCTCTATACTATCACTGCCACCAGTCAAAACTCCCTACTGTGAATAGGTGGCCACAACCATGCTTGGAGTTGAACTCGCAACCGAATGACCGTTATGTTTACAAACAAGTGACAACTGTTGTGACGCCGAAAACACTTATCGCTGCTAAATTACTTTCTAAGTTTGTCAATTTGAATTTCTGTTTCATTAAAACTATCGTGTTATTGATATAGTAAGAACGTAAGGGAGAAGTTGGTTGTTTTTTTCGTTAGTCTGGAATCTTGAACCAATCTGATTATTAAAACAACAAAGTAAATTCATCTGGAAAACATGGTCAGTCGTAAACCTTTTCAAAATGAAATATCATAGCATTCCCAAAGACATAAACATATAAACGTTATTACATTTGGGGTTAGAGGGCAAATTTCAAGATTCTTGTAATGGCCGCGCCCACACTGGTGGCAGCGATGTTACCGAGAGTGTAACGAAGGTGTCACGCCCTGGGAAGGAGCTTGACACCACATGTCCAGTAGTTGTCTCCCCTTGCTCTGTGGTGGCATTGCTAGTCATCTGTGCAGTACAAGAGGTCTAATCTCTTGGGCTTTGTCACAGTCTCACCGAATCACGTAGTTGTCTGCCCTTGCTCTATTGCAACATTGATGGCGGTTTTCTGTCAAGAAATGGAGGTGTCTGCCCCTTTGTTCTTTGCCACCGTCTCACCGAGTCCAGTCATTGCCTGTCCTTGCTCTTTAGCGACATTGTTGGCAGTTTCCTGTGCTGAACTAGGGGTGTCTGCTCTCCCGGTCTTTATCACAGTCTCAGTAATTGTCTGCCCTTGCTCTGTGGTGACACAAGTGTCGTCTGCTTCTGATTGCTCCTGACCGTCCTGCTTTCTATCGTCTCCATAGTGGGAGAAGTCTGGCACCTCACAGCCCACATAAGCACCATTGTCCACATAGTGCCGGATCAAGGAACGCCACTTGTCATCCTGCAGACATGCAAATCTCATTTCAAATCTTCAGATACATAGTTACTCAAAATCAGATAAGATACATTAAGTTTGTCAGTCAACTACTTGAGAATATTCTTGGCTGAAAGCTTGAATGAAATGAAGCCATATTATTTTACTCCTCAAATTGGTCTGCCCTGTAGCAAAATGATCCACGTCATTTAAATCCATGTAAAAACCTCATGACGTATCAAACCAGCATTTATCCCCCTAACTTCACAGGGATAATGTCTCAGTTTGACACACATCACACAGTCAGCCATAGTCTACTTCCCACTTCCACATTCCTGGAGAAACCCCTGGAAATTGCCCACCACAAACAAATACAGAAGCATTTTTGCTGATCACTAAGATACTTTAATTTTAACTTCCACATTTTTGTACATATTGTAAGACTGTTTGGCTGCTTGCCTCTGATGGAATAGCCTTGCTACAACCCATCCTTCTGAACAAAACTAATAAATACACACCCTAACAATCGTCTCAGTCCGTGCTTAGACTGACCGGCTCAGCCAACAACATTCTACAGCAATCTCTGAATTCCTTCAGTATCCATATGACATATCTTTATAATCACCTTTGAATCATCAACCAACTGATCAATGATGACTAACACAATCACCACAGGTTCACCGACAACTTTGCATATCTCCGTCACGTTGATCGTGTCGGCCATGTTGATGGCCTGTATTTGAAGTTTGTTTGTAGTTTAACGCCACCCTTGGCAATATTCCAGCTTTAAGATGGTGGTCTGTAAATAATCAAGTCTGGACCAGACAATCCAGTGATTGATATCATGCGCACCGATCCATGCAACTGGGTTACGATGACGTCCATCAACCAAGTCAGTGAGCCTGACCATCCGATCCCGTTAGTCGCTTTTTACGACAAGCATGGGTTGCCGAAGACCTATTGTAACCCAGATCTTCACAGGTAGTATTTGAAGTATATATATTACCT
This sequence comes from Haliotis cracherodii, assembly GCF_022045235.1. Lineage (NCBI taxonomy): Eukaryota > Metazoa > Mollusca > Gastropoda > Lepetellida > Haliotidae > Haliotis > Haliotis cracherodii. Next base: position 30,382,293 of record NW_027266319.1, on the reverse strand, counting down.
CACACTGTCTGACTTACTGAGGTAGTTCTAAACAGACCTTTCTTATCTAATGATATTATGTAAATCCATTTGTTGTAACCGAACACTGGTACAAAAGATGTGACTGTAGAGCAATCTGAGCATACATACCCCATGTGACAAGATGTCACATGTACCGAATGAAATAGTGTATATATCCTTTGACGTACAAAACGGTAATAAGAATTGATTTCACTGGTCACTTAAGATTTGACTTACATACAGTTCATACAATTTGGCCCTCACTCTATTCAGGTTCATACTCTATAGCTCCCATACATGAAAGTGAATTCTTAAGTGACCATCTGATGTTCATCTAATGGGAACTTGTGGGCTTATCCCTCTACTGGGTTCAACAGGAGTGTTTACTGATCAACACATCCTCTGTTATCCAGGGCCATATATCTACATTTTATTATGATAGTGAGTGAGTGAGTTTGGTTTTATGCCGCTTTTATAATATCTTGCAATATCATGGCGGGGGACACCAGAAATGGGTTTCACACATTGTACCCATGTCGGGAATCGAACCCGGGTCTTCAGCGTGACGAGTGAACGCTTTAACCACTAGGCTACCCGACGGCCCCTTTTTATTAGGATAAATACCATGGACCAATTCACTAGAACAGATCTGATTTAGTGATATGACACAGAAAAAAGCCATCCAATTAGATTCCACTCATGAGTCATGAGTAAGAGAAATTCTGTGTTAGATATAGATAAGTTACTTCCGAATGAAGCTTTGGTAGAGAATAGGTCCACGGCCCACTTGCACAAAGTGGTCTTAGGGCTGAGACTATCGTAAGCCTATGTATAATATGGGAGTTACGATCACCTTAGCGATAAGATTTCTTTGTGCAAGTGGGCCCAGGGTATCATAATCCAATAGAGATATAATACACTGGATCATCGAGGATGGGATCTGCAATGCTGGATGGGTTCCTGTCAGGACTGTCAGCTGAGTTCAGGCATAGCCGAGATACACTCACCTGACACAGAACATGTGGGTTTCCAACAATGATAAGCAGGGCCTGGGCACGGGTGATGGATACGTTGAAACGTTTTGCATTGCTGAGGAATCCCAACGTGTGACGCACGTCGAAGCCTATCAGTCTCTCATTGGCACGTACCTGTTTGAATAGAACACAAGAAACAATGAAACATGGTGGAAGGATTTCAGAATAATGAATGAGTTGGTTTAACATCACTTTGGGATCACACAACGTCAGCTCAATGTGGGAGGAAAGCCTGAAGTGATGCAGTTCTTTGATGTTACATCTTTGGTGAAACCCATACTGACAAAACGAGGATCATAATCTAGGATTCGAACCATGATCACAGAATCCTTCCTTGCAATGGGACTGAAATAGGTGAGCTTTATACAATAAGAGACATCTATTGTTTTCGTGACCTGGGATTGCCTTCCTTCAAAATCTTTAAGAAATCTGATGCAGAAAAAGTAGGTCCAACAGTTTGCGATGAACGGTTATCTAAAGGGTATGAACACTCTGCAGGTGACTTTATGAACATCTCACTCACAGTTGATATGATGATGACTTGTCTCTCCTGTCCTTGAAACTCCTCCACCGATCCCACCTTCACCATGTCCACATCCAGTTTGTCTATCAGTAGACGGATCTTCTCAACCTGAGGAGAGAGGGTATAAACTCAATATCATCACCTTCACCATGTCCACATCCAGTTTGTCTATCAGTAGACAGATCTACTCAACCCGAGGGGAGGGTATAAACTCAATATCATCACCTTCACCATGTCCACATCCAGTTTGTCTATCAGTAGACGGATCTTCTCAACCTGAGGAGAGAGGGTATAAACTCAATATCATCACCTTCACCATGTCCACATCCAGTTTGTCTATCAGTAGACGAATCTTATCAACCTGAGGAGAGAGGGTATAAACTCAATATCATCACCTTCACCATGTCCACATCCAGTTTGTCTATCAGTAGACAGATCTACTCAACCTGAGGAGAGAGGGTATAAACTCAATATCATCACCTTCACCATGTCCACATCCAGTTTGTCTATCAGTAGACAGATCTTCTCAACCTGAGGAGAGAGTGTATAAACTCAATATCATCACCTTCACCATGTCCACATCCAGTTTGTCTATCAGTAGACGGATCTTCTCAACCTGAGGGGAGGGTATAAACACAATATCATCACCTTCACCATGTCCACATCCAGTTTGTCTATCAGTAGACGGATCTTCTCAACCTGGGGAGAGAGGTAATAAAGTCAATAAAGTCTGTATGATGAACTCACCTGTTTCCTGTACGGTGTGATAATTCCTATGTCGTCCACCGTCAGTCTGTACTGTGGATTGTTCAGCAGACTCTGGAGATACTGAACAACCTGGACGGTTTCCATGGGGTTGAACCAGGATGGGCTGTCTGTCTCACGCATGTCCTCTCCCTGTTGATTAAAATAAAATGTTGGATCATAACTTACTTTTTTGCCAAAAAAAACGTTGGCTATAGATGCCAAGATTTTTTATAGGTCACTAATGGGTCACAAAGCTGCCCCAGCCAATACATTGTGTGATTTGGAGCTTTTCATTAATAAAATAAACTTCGATCTTTGCATACTGGGTACTTATTGTTCAGTAAGTAATTTAATGTAGAACCAACAAGCACAGTCCTGGGTATCTATTCTACCCCTGACTCCCATGGGGTGCTATACAGGCCCAAATTGTACTCATCAACCAGTGGTTTATTGCATGAGCATCAATATGCAGGATCAGGGCCTCAGTTCAACAAAGAAATCTTAGTGCTATGAATGTTGTAATTCTGTTTATAAGTATGGGAGGTATTACTATCTTGGCGAAAAGATCTCTTTGTTGAAAGGGGCCCAGGCAATGATCACTGGTGACACAATCATGCATGTCACACTAATGTTCCGATTAACTAGTCAGCTGTTACGCTCTAAAATCTCTGGCGTAGGATATCAACGAACTTGAGATGCTCTCACCCTGAGTCCGTGGAAGATGACGGGGTAGTTCCTATGGGGCAGGATGTTCCAGTCGCACAGAGCGTGAGTCAGGGCCGGGTCAGATACCACCTCCAGTTGGTTGAAGTAGAACAGGCGGGACGGCAGCGCCAGAATGGCAGGATGGGATCGGTAGTTCTCCACCAACATGGTTACCTAGGTGACAGACATTGTTATAGTTACCCAGGTGGCAGACACAGTTATGGTTGCCAAGGTGATAGCTATAGTTATGGTTACCTAGGTGACAGAAAAAGTTAACATTACCTCAGTGATAGAGATAGTTACAGTTACCTAGGTAACAGACAGCAATAGCCAAAGGAGTGCCTTCTGGGCTAGAACTGAATAAAACCATTTAATTGGAGAAAGAGAATTATGAGAAGTAAGTGAGTTGGCTTTAAGGCCACTTCAGTATTTCAGTTTCATCAAGGCTTCCAGAGGGAGGAAAGCCCGAAGTGATGCAGATCGTAGATGTTTACCCCTTTGGAGAAACCCATGAGGTCATGGACGCATGGCTGCAGTAACTGTCTCTTGGAAAACTTACAATTTTAACAAGTGGCAAAACCATCCTGCATACATCAAGTGTTATATGGAAAATGGGCATACCAGGATGGAATCAAATCCACCATGGTCTGCAAACAGCCTCTCATTCCTCATGTACAGCGACCTCTCCATCAGCCTCTCAAGGAAAGACAACTCAAGCCCATACATCTTGGAATACTTGGACATGAGCACTGGGCCGAGTTGTTTGGGGTCTCCTGCCAATATGACCTGAAACAAACATAAAATGTTTCCTTGAAGCTACATTATTTGTGTCAACAATTACTTTGTTTGTTTGGTTTACTTGTTTGTTGCATAACACCGCAGTCAGCAATATTCCAACTTTATGACGGCAGACTGTAAATAATTGCGTCTGGACCAGACAATCCAGTGACTGACATCATGAGACTCGATCCACACAATTGGGATACAATGACAGAATCAGCTTTCTGATCTGGTGTGTGATATCACCCAGACAACCAGCTCAACAGCTTACACTGTGTTGCCTCACCTGTCCGTCTGCTCTCTACAGTTTACACAGTGTTGCCTCACCTGTCCGTCTGCTCTCTACAGTTTACACAGTGTCGCCTCACCTGTCCGTCTGCTCTCTACAGTTTACACAGTGTCGCCTCACCTGTCCGTCTGCTCTCTACAGTTTACACAGTGTCGCCTCACCTGTCCATCTGCTCTCTACAGTTTACACAGTGTCACCTCACCTGTCCATCTGCTATTTACAGTTTACACAGTGTTGTCTAACCTGTCCGTCTGCTCTCTACAGTTTACACAGTGTAATCTCATCTGTCCAGCTGCTCTTTACAGTTTACACAGTGTTGTCTCACCTGTCCGTCTGCTCTCTACAGTTTACAGTCTTGTCTCACCTGTCCATCTGCTCTTTACAGTTTAGACAGTGTAATCTCATCTGTCCATCTGCTCTCTACAGCTTACACGGTGTTGTCTCACCTGTCCGTCTGCTCTCTACAGTTTACACAGTGTAATCTCATCTGTCCGTCTGCTCTCTACAGTTTACACAGTGTAATCTCACCTGTCCGTCTGCTCTCTACAGTTTACACAGTGTCGTCTCACCTGTCCGTCTGCTCTCTACAGTTTACACAGTGTTGTCTCACCTGTCTATCTGCTCTCTACACTTTACAGTGTTGTCTCACCTGTCCATCTGCTCTCTACAGTTTACACAGTGTCGTCTCACCTGTCCGTCTGCCCTCTACAGTTTACACAGTGTTGTCTCACCTGTCCGTCTGCTCTCTACAGTTTACACAGTGTAATCTCATCTGTCCATCTGCTCTTTACAGTTTACACAGTGTTGTCTCACCTGTCCGTCTGCTCTCTACAGTTTACACAGTGTAATCTCATCTGTCCATCTGCTCTTTACAGTTTACACAGTGTTGTCTCACCTGTCCGTCTGCTCTCTACAGTTTACAGTCTTGTCTCACCTGTCCGTCTGCTCTTTACAGTTTAGACAGTGTAATCTCATCTGTCCATCTGCTCTCTACAGTTTACACAGTGTAATCTCACCTGTCCGTCTGCTCTCTACAGTTTAGACAGTGTAATCTCATCTGTCCATCTGCTCTCTACAGTTTACACAGTGTTGTCTCACCTGTCCATCTGCTCTCTACAGTTTACACAGTGTAATCTCACCTGTCCGTCTGCTCTCTACAGTTTACACAGTGTCGTCTCACCTGTCCATCTGCTCTCTACAGTTTACACAGTGTTGTCTCACCTGTCTATCTGCTCTCTACACTTTACAGTGTTGTCTCACCTGTCCATCTGCTCTCTACAGTTTACACAGTGTCGTCTCACCTGTCCGTCTGCCCTCTACAGTTTACACAGTGTTGTCTCACCTGTCCGTCTGCTCTCTACAGTTTACAGTCTTGTCTCACCTGTCCGTCTGCTCTTTACAGTTTAGACAGTGTAATCTCATCTGTCCATCTGCTCTCTACAGTTTACACGGTGTTGTCTCACCTGTCCGTCTGCTCTCTACAGTTTACACAGTGTAATCTCATCTGTCCATCTGCTCTCTACAGTTTACACAGTGTAATCTCACCTGTCCGTCTGCTCTCTACAGTTTAGACAGTGTAATCTCATCTGTCCATCTGCTCTCTACAGTTTACACAGTGTTGTCTCACCTGTCTGTCTGCTCTCTACAGTTTACACAGTGTTGTCTCACCTGTCCATCTGCTCTCTACAGTTTACACAGTGTCGTCTCACCTGTCCATCTGCTCTCTACAGTTTACACAGTGTCGTCTCACCTGTCCGTCTGCTCTCTACAGTTTACACAGTATTGTCTCACCTGTCTATCTGCTCTCTACACTTTACAGTGTTGTCTCACCTGTCCATCTGCTCTCTACAGTTTACACAGTGTCGTCTCACCTGTCCGTCTGCTCTCTACAGTTTACACAGTGTTGTCTCACCTGTCCGTCTGCCCTCTACAGTTTACACGGTGTTGTCTCACCTGTCCGTCTGCTCTCTACAGTTTACACGGTGTTGTCTCACCTGTCCGTCTGCCCTCTACAGTTTACAGTGTTGTCTCTCCTGTCCGTCTGCTCTCTACAGTTTACACAGTGTTGTCTCACCTGTCCGTCTGCTCTCTACACTTTACAGTGTTGTCTCACCTGTCCATCTGCTCTCTACAGTTTACACAGTGTAATCTCACCTGTCCGTCTGCTCTCTACAGTTTAGACATTGTAATCTCATCTGTCCATCTGCTCTCTACAGTTTACACGGTGTTGTCTCTTCTGTCCGTCTGCCCTCTACAGTTTACAGTGTTGTCTCACCTGTCCGTCTGCTCTCTACAGTTTACACAGTGTTGTCTCACCTGTCCATCTGCTCTCTACAGTTTACACAGTGTTGTCTCACCTGTCCGTCTGCCCTCTACAGTTTACACGGTGTTGTCTCTTCTGTCCGTCTGCTCTCTACAGTTTACACGGTGTTGTCTCACCTGTCCGTCTGCCCTCTACAGTTTACACGGTGTTGTCTCACCTGTCCGTCTGCTCTCTACAGTTTACACAGTGTTGTCTCACCTGTCCGTCTGCTCTCTACACTTTACAGTGTTGTCTCACCTGTCCATCTGCTCTCTACAGTTTACACAGTGTAATCTCACCTGTCCGTCTGCTCTCTACAGTTTAGACATCGTAATCTCATCTGTCCATCTGCTCTCTACAGTTTACACGGTGTTGTCTCTTCTGTCCGTCTGCCCTCTACAGTTTACAGTGTTGTCTCACCTGTCCGTCTGCTCTCTACAGTTTACACAGTGTAATCTCACCTGTCCATCTGCTCTCTACAGTTTACACAGTGTTGTCTCACCTGTCCATCTGCTCTCTACAGTTTACACAGTGTTGTCTCACCTGTCCGTCTGCCCTCTACAGTTTACACGGTGTTGTCTCTTCTGTCCGTCTGCTCTCTACAGTTTACACGGTGTTGTCTCACCTGTCCGTCTGCCCTCTACAGTTTACACGGTGTTGTCTCATCTGTCCGTCTGCTCTCTACAGTTTACACGGTGTTGTCTCACCTGTCCGTCTGCCCTCTACAGTTTACACGGTGTTGTCTCACCTGTCCGTCTGCTCTCTACACTTTACAGTGTTGTCTCACCTGTCCATCTGCTCCTGCCACAAGTCCTATAGAAATCAGACATTCCGGCTCTGTCGCCTGCCCAGCCTGAAACAGAAATACAGTACTTACAGGTCTCTACAGATGACAGTGATCATATTTCCACTGAGGCTATACTAAAACATGGCACTCCACCTGCTTCAACCAAATAGGTGAAATGTCAGCCACCGCTGGAAGGAGGCCATATTGGAACTAGTATTGTTTTTGTTTTGTAACTAGACTGTCACATGACTCATCCCAATCTGGCAAGAGTTGTGACCTTGTTATACATGTTAAAATGGTTTTAGGTATTATTTACCTTTCCTCAAAATCAATGTGTATAGATAATTTCTGTTCCAAATTGTCAATACCGTCACACAAATCTTTGAGATTTGGCTGTACATGGATTACAATGAAGCTGTGCAATATCACTGCTTCCCTGCTTGGCCTGTTAATCTGTGTCACAATGTCAGATTAGAAATGTACACTGACAAATGTATGCCAATGGCACATGACTGTGATGACGTTGAGGGAAGCTACCTTGGCTTTTCTTATGTGGTTTCAAATTAATCTTTTATTCCCTTTGCTAGTACCATATTTTCATGAGTATAGTGCAAACTTTCAAAAAACAAAATCACCTGTTAAGAGGGTATGCACATAATACATGCAATAATGAGTCTTGAAGGGTTTTTTCCCAACACAAAGACATTACCGTGGACATGTAACACCGGAAATACCATGTCAACAAATCTGTACTGAAGTATGCAATTTAATCATGTACTTACACTGTGTGGCTATAAAAAGTGTTCATTGTACATGTGGACTTATGTTTGAAATCTTTTTTATTTGTTTTATTCAAAATATAATTCTATATTGTCTACATTAATTTCGTCAAAATGATCAGTAGATCGCACCAATTCACCGTTATTTCCAGCAACCACGGTCAGATTAACTCTACTCACAACTTGATATGAACTTTTATTAGTTGACGGAGAATGGATACATATATAAAAGATGACATACTCATTTTCATACCATCTGATGTCCTTTGTGCAGTTACTTATCTTCTTCTTTATCTAACATAAATACCCCATTCAGACACAGTGTACTGACTCCGAGCCGACCAGTCCTTGTTTTACCCCCTTAATGCCGAGCGCCAGGCAGGGTAACAACAAGTATCATCCTTTAACGTCTTTTGGTTTGATGCGGCTAGGGATCGAACCCCGGACCTTCCACTCTCCGGGGGGACGTTCTAACACTTGACCAAAGAGGCGGTCAGCCAAAGCAGTGTGATGTACTGAGAGCATGCCCCCGACAGTCACCACTGATTGGTAACGCCCAATCATCACAAGTCAATATTTACCACAAGGCGCACAATGTGGGCTAATATCGATACGAATGTATACATTACATGATTATTAATACATTATTTGTATTGTGACAGTGCATAGTAAATTTCAGTGTGTCTTTGTGTTTTTAAGTGTTTGTTCACAATAAAGGGCACGTCGTCTTTGTTATCATGTTAGCTGAATTTCCATAAAAAACATGGACCTGAATGTTCTGCTATGTTAAACTTTCATAGTTCATCAAGTCATTCTTTCTATATCTTGAAGCATAGAGGTATCTTACTCACTGTCATGATACCGATGCAATCTCATTAAAATCAGACTCTCGCTACCGCTAAACAAAGATCTGAGGACATTCCATCACGGGTCACGTCGGACCTACCTTGCGCGAACTTTGACTGACTAATAGAATGAGCAATCAGAAGGCAGATTTATTGTGCTTTACAGCACTAATTTCAAATTGGTGACTACGCTTCAAAACATATTTTGACAAATTCTCGATTAAAAATTTGAAACCTAAACAAAAGAACATTCTGGAATGGCTAATAAATGGTCCAGTTTGTATGGATTCAGTCGTTAAACCTGTAACTATCGTTCGAAATACCCTGTGTTAAAGTTTTCGAGGTTGCATAATCAGAAAATATATTCCGAAGGTCACTTTCATGATCTGGTTAGCGACGTTTTGATTGGTCGGTAGAAAGGTCGTTCTGACGTGACCCGTAGTGGGATATCTTCAGATCTTTGTTTAATGGTAGCGAGAACTAAGGTCTGATTTACATGAGATTGGATACGAATCTTACTGCAACTGTGTATATCACGCAAGCCCTACAACGCACCTCGTCTACAAACGCGTGGGTGAAGTGTCCCGCCTTCAGGCCCAGTGTGTACAGTGATCCAGCAGAGTTGCACGTACACACCACCACTCGGTACCGCGATATTATCTGAAGGTCATCTCCATAGCGACAGTACTTCTCTATCATGTCAGGGACATTCTGAAAATCACAAACCGATATACATTAATGCACTAAGAAACAAACATTTATTGTATGGAAGTTCCACCAATCCACATATACTCTTTGACATGAAAATAATTTAATATTATTTTGGTAAAGTTGCCTTTTTCTATGAATGAAATAGAAAGTGGGCCACAGAATCTCTTAATTTCAGTAACTGGAAAATCTAGACTTGCCTAAGTGACAGTTATGTAGACTTGCTTGGGATATTTCAGACTTTTGGTTTCAGGTTTGGTATGAGAGAAAAAGTTCTACCATTATATACTATTTCAGCCTCTTTGTATTTATCAGTTTTTCAAAAGAATTGTTGGTGAATAATGGAAAAAAATGTGTTTGGACTACTTTGAAGATGTTTCTGTTACATAAGTAAGTTACCAGTTCTGGGAGGGTAGGAAAGTGGGGACAAAGTAAATATATATATATGTCTTTGCTTGTCAGGGCTGTCAGAAAATGTCGAGAAATGGTTGTGTAGTCATTACATGCTGATCAATTTTATGTAGGGGGACTGTCATATTTTGAATGTTTGCGAAACTCAACAACAATTATTTGTATGACAACGGGTCCAAAAAGTCAGTCACATTCAGTCCCCACTCAATATCCCTGTCAAATATTAAGTAGTGTCCATGCTTTTTTCACAGTAGATAAGACCCAATAAAAAATACTATCATCTGGTTCTAATAAAACTTAATATCAAAACAGGATTGGTGTGAAGGCTTTTTCTCATTTATTTTTTCAAGTGAACCTCCAACGAAGTTGGAGAACTACTGTAAAGTTAGTAGTGTTTGGAATCTATTTTCCTGTGTGTTATTTCTTTAATGGTAAGCATCTCAATAAAGGGCCAGTCTGATTCATCAATTTCTTTTTAGACGTTACTGTCCCCATCGTACCTCCAGGCTCCTGTTGAATGCATTCAGTCTCACCAAGTCAGACTCCTTCACCAAGCCACTGGCCACAAGTCTCTCCGCCTACACACAAGACAGAGTTCTCACAAAACTGGTACATGGGCTTCGTGACTTTAGAAACAATCTACTAACAAACATCATTGTGCTTCCTGAATACTATCTTTGTTTATTCATTGTATAACATCCCCATTCTATTACGATAGTTTAACTGCGCCCATTCACAATTGTAACGTCATTTCAGAAGGAACCTCCCCATCTCCTTCATCACCATCTGAGCGTAGACAGCCAACAGCCAACAGCCAACAGCCAACAGTGAGTGAGTGAGTGAGTTTGATTTTACGCTGCTTTTAGCAATATTCCAGCAATATCACGGCGGGGGACACCAGAAATGGGCTTCACACATTGTGCCCATGACGGGAATCGAACACGGGTCTTCGGCGTCAACAGCCAACAGCCAACAGATATACAGTTGATACAGATATGGAACACTAAGATTCAAGGATTTTCAACTGTCATTTTCAATTCTCTTGCAGTTGGGTTATTAACCTCAGTCTGTCAATATATATTTAAATCCACCATACCATATATTAATCGCAAGACCTAAAAGGCAGTATGATCATCAAAAGATTTATTTTCACAACCCCAAAATAAAATATAAAATGTCTGTCGTGAATGTTTATACTTTGTACAATTCAAGGCTTTTCAAACAATTTGGGGGTTTTCAAGGCTTTTGACTCTAAAAAATCAAGGGTGGCCAGTAAAGTTGTTAAGCCCGTATGAACCTTGATAGCTATTTTCAGCACTCAGGCATTCTAACAATGCTATGGTTCAGTTACACAGAGTTGACTTGTCATGTAAAGTAAGGTCCAAGGGGAACTTCTAAGTAGTACCCAACATGATGACCCCTTCAGCGTCGACCCTCGACCTCTATCTCATCCCTGGACTCACAAGAAGGTCTGCGGCACTGTTGGACGGCGTGGACGCTATGATCCGACTGGCGGGGATCTGGGAGAACACCTGGAGGATTGCCTCCACCATGGTCATGGTCTTCCCTGTACCTGCACAACAACGTCTACAGTGCAACAGCTACTACCGTATTTGACACAATAAGCGCCCACGGCGATATTTGCTAATATATTGGCTAGTGAACAATCCCAATTGGCACCCTTCCGATTGATCAATGTACACAAGACTGATTTTTTCGCGAACAATATGCACTCGTGTGTCATATGCACCCTTAATTATGGGCAATTAATACATAAACATTTCAGGCTGTCAGCATAAACCACAAAATTTATCTCTCAACTCCGTTTTTTTTTCACCAAAATAATATTCTAATAAGAGCCCCCTATTTCTAATTTTGAGAGCGCCCTGGGCGCTTATTACGTCTAATACGGTATATACTTATATGAGGAGATTAGGAGGAGATAAGGCTGGATCAAGCAATACTACAACTTCTGGTTAATACTGTATGTGATAAAACTCCAAAGCTACTCTGAAAACATGGCCCTCCATTTCTGTGAAATAAGGTATTCTGACATGTTTCCCCAAGTACTGGGCCATTTCACCCTTGATATCCAAATCCAGATGATGCTCTGTATGTGTTAAAGCACATTTGATTCCGTCCCGCAGATATAAGTTTCTTGGCCTCCTGAATCAATATTTATGATGTATACCAATCTAGCAACTCATGATAACCCTTACATCGAGACTGAGGCAGAAAGTGGGCACCAGGGAACATAATCACCCTGTAATGAAAAAAAAAATTTATTTTCTTTTATAACATACCGTATTCGACGTAATAAGCGCCCCGCTCTAATAAGCGCCCATAGCAATATTTGCTAATATATTGCCCAGTGAACAATCCTAATTAGCACCCCTTCTGATTGATCAATGTACACAAGACTTATTTATTATGCACTCATGTGTTATATGCACACTTAATTATTGGCAATAACATTATTGAAAAATATATCTGTCATACATAAACATTTCAGGCTGTCAGCATAAACCACAGATTTTATCTTTTAACTCGTTGCTTTCACTAAAATAATACTCTAAGAAGAGCCCCCTATTTCTAGCGCTTATTACGTCGAATACGGTATTTTTTTATCAAAGATAACCAAACTCATCCATACCAGGTGGGCCAAATATAACATAGGGCAACGGTCGACTCTGTCCCAGGAGAATTTTGATGACAGCAGCCTTCTGCCTGTTGTTGAGACTCCCGTTGAAGAACTGGATTCTGTCCTGTGTCCACGGGTTGATGCTCGGCAGATACTGAGATTTACCATTTCCGTCAGCACCTTTCTCTTCTACAGAATGTTTTGATGTGTTTTGAGGAAGACTGTGACTGTTATTTTGGTCGGCACTACCAAAGCCAGTGTAAGTCGCCTGGAGTTTGACAACATCTCGTGCAGCAGACGGCTTTGATAGTTGAATTTGTGGCATCTTGGTTTCAAGGGAAGATGGAAACAGAACTGAAATTGGAACAAGAGTCATCAGAAAGATGACATATCCCCCCGGCAGCTGTCTGTAAAGTAACCACTAGTAAATGTGCAATTCTGTATGTAATGAGTCAACAGTTGAATGTTATTTTAGAAGCATACATTGTTTGACCTACTGAATGGTTTTCGAATTCTGTCGCGGAAACGAACCCGTTCCCCAATGGAGTCTAGGTCCAACTTCTTTACATAAAAATTGTTAAAAATAAAAATATCAAAAGGCATCACTTCAGTATGTGCCTGATAGCTTTGCCAAATTTCGATCAAATACATTGAATGGTTTTCGAATTCTGCCCCGGAAACGAACCCAATCCCCAATTGAGTCTATGACCAACTTCATTCCATAAAAATTTAAAAAAATATAAATTAGAAAAATCCCAAAATATCAAAAGGCACCACTTCAGTATGTGCCTGATAGATTTGCCAAGTTTCAATCAAATACACTGAATGGTTTTCTAATTCTGCCCCGGAAAAGGAAATGATTACGGACGGACGGATGGACGGACGTACAGACAGACAATATCTCAGACAGACAGACAATATCTCAGCCATATTGTGACTTTCAAAAGTCATACATAATAAATACATGTAAACTATAAAAACCTGTCAACAAGGAACAGTAAAAGAACTAGACTCATCACAGATTATTATTTAAAACTAGCATGGAACCATAAAAATACTTATACATCACTAGACAGAACAATACATTATAAAAAGAGCTATAGATCGCCAGCAACTGAAGGTAGGCCACCATACTGGGGACCATGGGGACTTACAGTACCTTTGCTACCTGCATGGACAAGAGTCAAAATCAAACTTGTTGCCATGGAAACAGGAACAAATTAAATTAAATTTCCTAAAAAGCATAAGGCACCACTTCAGCTCCTGATTAATACATGTACCAAGTTTGGATGAAAAATTGTGAAATAGTTTTTGAGTTCTGCTCCAGAAACAAATATGGATGGAAGGACGGACCAAAACAGACAGACAAGATGAGACTATATCCCCCACATTATTTAAGAGAGAGAGAGAGAGAGAGACAGAGAGACAGAGAGAGAGAGGCACACTTATCATCTCTACTACACCCATTCCACACTTACATGTCACGTATGAGGTATTGTAGGCATGAACATCTGTTGTAAGCTGTAGGTTTTGGAAACAGCCACATTGGATACTTTCCTAATTATAATATCAGTCAAGTTGTCAGAGTTTTTACCTGTGTCCTTGAGATGGCGGACAGCCAGGGTAATGGCCTGGTGACATCGGCGCAGTGAGGTCCTGCAGAAATACAATACAGCCATCACATTACTTTATCTCCCTCAAACACTGTCTTCAGAACTAGGAGTGAGTGAGTTGGATTTTGCTCCGCTGTGAACAGTATTCCAGTTATATCACGACGTGTCAGCTTAATGTGGAGAAAAGCCCAAAGTGATGCAGGTTCCAGACATTTACCACTTCGGTGAAACCCACAAGCACAGGTATGGTGCTGACAAACCTAGAAACATAATCAGGGCTAACCAGGATTCGAACTCACCATCACAGGTTCCTGGTGTGCCCAAGGGATACAACTCTGATACACAGTGAATTGTGGCACCTAAGACAACAGGGCCAACTGTGATCCCTAGAAGCTCCTGCAAACTTTGTCAGGGTTAGAGAAGAAAGAAAGAACACAAAGTTTGTGTCTGAAGAAATACTGTTTGGAGTTTCTTTCCATTACTTCCTGGGGCGGTCGGGTAGCCTAGTGGTTAAAGCGGTCGCTCGTCACGCCGAAAGACCCGGGTTCGATTCCCGACATGGGTACAATGTGTGAAGCCCATTTCTGGTGTCCCCGTAAAAGTGCCGTAAAACCATACTCACTCACTCACTCCATTACTTCCTGTTAATAAAAAAACAATTTGTTTTGCTGTGCCTTTAATTTAACATCTCCTGATTCCAATGATGTCTGTGATCCAAGAACTAAGAAATACTGGCTTAAAATAAACTTTGCCTGTTAAACGTAAACTCCACGTTGTAATCCTCTCCATTGTACTTTCCCTGGAACTCAGGATTGAACATCAACAGCACTTCGCTACTGTGTATCTGTAAAACAAACAACTGCCATCAGTTGTGTTCCAATTAATTCATTTCACACATAACCAGGCATAGATTTAACAACAAATTTGTTTTGTTTTTGTTTGTTTGTTGTTTAACACCGCACTCAGCAATATTCCAGCTATATGACGGCGGTCTGTAAAATAATCTAGTCTGGACCAGACAATCCAGTGATTGACATCATGAGCATTGATCCACACAATTGGGACCGATGACATGCATCAACCAAGTCAGCGAGCCTGACCACCCGATCCTGTTAGTCGCCTTTTACGACAAGCATAGTCGCCTTTTACGGCAAGTAGGGGTTGCTGAACACCTATTCTACCCTGGAATCTTCACGGGTCAACAACAAATTTGAATGTAGCCAGCAGATCTTACTCCTTTTAAAAGTTACTGGCCCTCTTCCAAACTAACTGGCCTACAACTAAAGGTGGAAGCATCAGAGCCACCTTGCAGGGCTCTGAACTCCTCACCCTTTTTTTCTGCACTCTGAGATTTAATAATGGCTTCCATTTGCCTCATGAGCAAATAAAGATTTTGTTGTACACATCACTACAAAATGGCGGCCAGTTGTCATTCTTCCAAGATGATCAAATAAAATATTTATAAACATAGCCACACTTTTGACTAGCCAGACGGGCCATCTACTTTACGTTTCAGCAAGCCCTTTGTAGTGTGAACTGGCCACGGCCAAACACGCCAGCAGATAATCGACCCCTGATAATTGGTTTCATTTTCCAGAGAATGATCATAAAGTAGACATTATTTATGGATAACAACTTCTTTTATACTGTAAGGGCAACGTTTTGGTATAGATCCTTATACCATTGTCAAGTCTTGCTTGACAATGGTGTAAGGATCTATACCGAAACATCAAATTTACAGTATTAAAGAAGTTGTTATCCATAAATTGTGTCTACTTTGTCATCCGTCAACTCTTAAGTAATTCCTATCAAACAATTCAAATGATAATAAAATCTGGGATTACTTATTTTCCAATCACATTACTTCATTTTGAGGAGTATTGTGGGGAATAATAAAATTTATCATATAAATATTTATCATATAATAGGATAAAGCCAACAGATAACAAGCGTATAGTTGACAAAGTCATCTATATCCCCCGCCCATTTTAACACGTTATGGTCCCAAACCAGGTAACTGACCCAACATTTCTCTTAGCCCATGTCAAAATAGCTGCAATGGAAATTCTAAAATAAACATTTCTAAAACTCCTTAATATCAAATGGCACTAGTTCAGTATACGCTTTATATATAGACATGCAATGTTTTGCAAGTAAATATTTAATAGTTTATTTGTTATACTACTTAAGTAAACCAATCCTATATTAAAACTTAAATCCAACTTGTTGTCATGGAAACATAACAATAAAAATTTCTAAAAGTGCTATATATCAAAAGGCACCAGGTCAGTATGTGCCTGGTAGACATGAAAAGTTTTGTAAGAAAGTATTTAACGTTTTTTGAGTTACACTCTGGAAACGAACACCACCCCTGTAGAACCTAAGTCCAACTTATTGCCATGGAAACGTGAAAAATAATAATTTCTAAAATTCCTAAATAGCAAGAGGCACCAGTCCAGAATGTGTCTGGTAAACATGCAAAGTTTTTGTTGGAAAGTATTGAATGGGTATTGAGTTATGCTCTGGAAACAAACTCTACCCTATAGAAGCTAAGTCCAACTTGTTGCCATGAAAACGTAACATAAAAATTTATAAAACTCCTAAATAGCAAAAGGCACCAGTTCAGTATGTGCCTAGTAGACATGCAAGTTTAGTAAGAAAGGATTTGACCGTTTTTGAGTTATGCTCCGGAAACGAACAGCACCCTTATAGAACCTAAGTCCAACTTGTTGCCATGGAAACGTAAAAAAATTAAAAAAATTAAAATTCCTAATTAGCAAAAGGCACTAGTTCAGCATGCGTCTGATAGACATGCAAAGTTTCGTAGAGAAATATTTAACGGTTTCTGAGTTATGCTCCGGAACGGTTTCGGGACGCACACACGCACACATACACGCACACATACAAACACACGCACACACACACACGGACTGAAGCCATTTCTATATCCCCCGCCAACATTCCTAGACATTTACCACTTTGGTGGTAATCACGAGTACAGGTATGGTGCTGACAATCCTAGAAACCTAATCAGGATGAACCAAGATTCGAACCTACAATCATAAGTTAGTTCGTGCGAGATCCCCTCATATTATCACTAATCACAGACTGACTGAAGCAACTCTCACTTCATGCACAAAACCCTCATAGCATGGTCCATCAGGGTCCCCTGGATCGGTGAGGATGATCTTGTCCCCGATGAGAATAGAAGGTCGACCTTCAGCCAGGCCAGGGACTTCAAGGGCCAGGTAGGCCCCACATCGACGTAAACACACCTATAACACAGGTGATTAAATCTAATAAATGCAATGAATGTTTTCAATTCTTACAATTATATTTCATTTAGTGGATATAGTTATTATCAATAACTGAGGTTTAGTGATTAGTTAGTTGGTTGGTTGGTTGGTTGGTTCGTAGTTTAACGCCTCACTCAGCAATATTACAGCTATATGGCGGCAGTCTGTAAATAATCGAGTCTGGACCAGGCTATCCAGTGATTAATATCATGAGCATCGATCCACACAATTGGGATCGATGACATGCATCAACCAAGTCAGCGAGCCTGACCACCCAATCCCGTTAGTCGGCTCTTACAACAAGCATAGTCGCCTTTTAATGCAAGCATGGGTTGCTGAAGACCTATTCTACCTCGATTCACAAATCGGTTTAGTGTTTGAAATCACTTGTGAAATCTTATCAAACCTTGAAGAAAGGTAAAGATCACTATCTGAATGGTGAGTCGAGTTTTATGCCATTTCTCAGCAAGGGTGGCCCAGAAGTCTAAGGCACCACAATTTCCTGTGCAGATCAGGGTTAGAACTATACTCAAAAGCTTCACTAGCCCAGGTGAAGATGAAATTCCCTTGCAATGTTAAAACAATGGGGATTTTTTTAAATTTGTACTATCCCACAGGAATTTGTACTAGCCCCGGGCTAGAGGGCTAGCGTTAATTTTTAACCCTGGCAGACTTGCTTCCCTTTGCCCTGCTTGGACTCTTCTCATTAAAAGCATAGCTGTTTGAATATTGTGGTTTTATGCCACATTCCAGGTATATGACGGAGGCCTGTAAACAACAGGATGGACCAGACAATCCAGTGATTGATACTATGAGCAACTTCCAATGCTATCAATCAACCAAGTCACTGGCCTGACCACCTTCCATTGAGTCGCCTCTTGCCAGAACTTGGGCTATAGAGCTATCAGACGATCAAACTAGTTCCAGTTGCTATCCCCAACTAAAGCTGGCTATACAAGGAATGTAAGTATAGAGACAAAACCACTTAGGGTAACCCTGAAACACTATCTCACCCTGTGGAGGTCAAACTGCCTGATGTCAATCTCCTGCTGGATTTCCTCCAGGTGCAGAAGAGTAGAAAACCTCTGTACGTAGTTGCCCATTGTCAGTACCTGCCATTTTAGCATTTGCATATCAGTTATTACATGTTCAACCCTAAAGTGCACCTCTGTAGAGGATGGGTGCACATTATACATACAAACAATGAGTTTTGACACTTTTTCCCCAAGCAAAATATTAGTGTCGCCAGTAAATAACACAAATAATAACTAAGGTTTGTTGTCACCTGTTTGTGATACAATGTGGATATGGACTCTGCATTTTTCACAAGGCTAAAAAAATAGTCATGGTTCTCAGGCACCGCCCGCATCATCATAAAGTTCGCTGCTGGTTTCGTTTTTATTTTCATTTTTTTTTTAAATAAAAAAATCCTTAAATATTCCTGTTGGGTAACCCAATAAAAAGTTGTATACAATCAACCTGGGAAAGGGCCTCCCTTCATAGGGGCGGTCAGGTAGCCTAGTGGTTAAAGCGTTCGCTTGTCACGCGCAAGACCCGGGTTCGATTCCCGACATGGGTACAATGTGTGAAGCCCATTTCTGGTGTCCCCAGCAGTGATATTGCTGGAATATTGCTAAAAGCCGTGTAAAACCATACTCACTCACTAACAACAACTGGAGTGAGTATTGCTTGATGAGTAAAATACTGGAATACAGTATTTGACTACCGTTGGACTTGGAATTATTAATGAATTTTGTGTTTTTTCTTAAAAACGGAAATAAAAAAGGAAATAAAAACGAAACATGCTGCAAACTTTTTGATGATGCAGGATTACCATTTTTTTAGCCTTAATGCAACAGCTTTCAATTTGTGTGGTGCAGAAATAAAGCTGATTCATTGTAGAAGGCTGACAACTGATTTGCTGAACCCACGCATTCCACAGCATGGTCAAAATTTACTCAATGTTACCTGACGCAACCTTTTATGGCAGTGTTCCGATATCTTGAAGCATAGAAGTAAAAGATCTGATTTAAATCAGATTACATCGACATTATGACAACAGTACAGACAAGATAACGTAACTGTAACTGGTCAATCAGACTGCTAGATTTCTAGAGATAAGTCCCTATGGCAATCTACTGAAGCTGAGGGTTGAGTACAACCTGTGCTAGTTCAGGGACGAGTTGGGTGAGCTCTCCGTCACACCAAACACAGTCACGTAACCGCTCAGGAACTGGAAATGATGGCAGTTTCTGGGGCAGCTTCAGTTTGTTCTGAAACCTAGAATACATTAATGTTACTGCGACGTGCATACAACAGACACCTGAATGCTTCTCTGTACAGTACTTGTCAATTAATTTCTTAACAAATTTGTTCATATTAAAACTATCAGTGCCGTAGCCAGTTTTATAGAAAACAGTTTTATTTGAATGAAGTTGGGGACAAGTGATACTTGTACAAATATTTGCCCCTCCCCCGCCCCTGTCAAAAACAGTTACCTACGGCCTTGAACTATAGGGCGAACAATACACAAACAGTATGTCTGATCTTGAACTGAGCATTCATAACAGACTTACAATAGTAGTTCATAGGACTGTGTATTAGTAAAACGGGGGGCAGTCGGGAAGCCTAGTGGTTAAGGCATTTGCTCATCATGCCCAAGACCTGGGTTCGATTCCCGACATGGGTACAATGTGTGTAGCCCATTCCTGGTGCCCCCCCACCCCCCACCCCGCCGCTGTGATATTGCTGGAATATTGCTAAAAGCAGCGTTCAATGATACTCACTCACTATCAGCAAAACTAATGTGTTGCAACCTTTTACGATACAGGTAAACTGGACATGACAGTTACCATGATGATACAGAAGTACCCATTGTAACCAAATTATAAATATCATGACCTCTCACCTCTGTGGTCTTTGACCCGGGATGACCCATCCACCTGACCCTGCAGCTTTGTAACGATTGCCTTTGTTTGGGTTAGATCTGGTTAGAACATGAATGAAAGTTACCAATTTACATGACATTGTGACATTATAAGAGTTCCAGAGCTTATTTTGGTGTATTTTGAACTTATGGAGACAGAAAACCTGAGGCTGCCGTACGGGACCATGCGAGCAGATTGACGCTACCGCTACACAGGGCAGCCACACGGCAAACACAAGGCCACCGTACGCCAGATGTATGCTCGTCGTCTTGACGTGTCTAATTGCTACGGCAAACCTAGAAATTAAAAAAGGTATAACTCTGCGCTATAATCCCACGGCGACCCCTACAGCCTGTAAAAGATAGGAATATGCCCTTAACCATGTTAACTGATTACATAAGTTTGTATCATGTCTTTCACATACCGTATTCAACGTAATAAGCGCCCACAGTGATATTTGCTGATATATTGGCTAATGAACTATCCCAATTAGCACCCCTTCCGATTGATCAATGTACACAAGACATATTTATTCATGTATAATACGCAGGTGGGGTTGCTAATGCTGACTGGCATCTGGTGAATATGAGGTTTAATTAAAACGGTGACAGCTTGACAACTGAGCGTTGGAGTGTTGTCTCTGAGTCTGTAATAGATCTCACTCCCTAATGTACATCGAACATTATTATACAATGTATGCTCCCTCGTGTAGCAGCATGGCGATCATTCTGGTGATCAGCAATTATACATGCAAACATTATGAAGTACATAAACTGTTCTAAAGACTGACAGTGTTTATTAGGTGGAGTTACCACACAAATTGGCGACGAGGAGTTACTACAGTTTCCCTTTATGCTTTATTAACCATACTACATAATTAATCCTTGTGATGTGAGATTTTACTTACAGTATTCGACGTAATAAGCGCCCAGGGCGTTCTCAATAATAGAAATAGAGGGCTCTTATTAGAACATAGAATATTAGAATATAAGTTTGGTGAAAAAAAAAAAAGAGTTGAAAGATCATAAATTTTGTGGTTTAATGCTGACAGCCTGAAATGATACGAAAGAAAAGTATGTGCGTATCATACACGACAGATATATTTTCCAGAATTTAATTGCCCATAATTAAGGGTGCATATAACACACTCGTATTATACACGAATATATAAGTCTTTTGTACATTGATAAATCGGAAGGGGTACTAAATGGGATTGTTCACTAGCTAATATATTAGCAAATATCGCCGTGGGGCTTATTAGAGCCGGGAGCTTATTATGTTGAATACAGTATTTAGACTAGTTTATGCATCCAAGTTTTACCTTTGATAACTATATGGGACCTGGGTGCAGCCTGGTGCAACAAGCTTTTCATGTCAACATGCACCTGGTGCAAGTTAAATCAAGTTCCAAAAATCGAGCCCTGCACCTGACTAGATTGTGTAGCGTAACCTTATGATAGTGTTAAGCATAGCAAGGTAGCTAGAACATTTAAGAATTTATGTCTGCGACAGTATGAACATTGACAGCCTATTTCCAGACTGAATGTTCCATGTTGTCACAAAGAAGAAGACTGTTATAATGGTCACCTACCTCCCTCCATCATCACTCGAACAGGGTACGACATGCGTGGCTCGCCAGGAGCACTTCCCCTGATGGCTCTCTATAGCAGTCACTTTAACCCTATCCCACCTCCTGGGCCGGTAGTTGTTGACACACACCTCGAGGGTAAAATACACCTCACCATCAATATACCCATGATCCTCCATCGCAGCCGAAACATCTCCATCAAACGTCCACTGACGTAAAGGTTCAACATTGACTGCTGATACTTTTTCCTCATCTTCCGATAGTTTTAATGTTTCCAGTTCGGCCGTTACCCAGTCACCTCTACAGGGTTTGAAATTCTCAACACAGTTTTCTATTTCGAACTCCATTTCACTGTTAATCATCCCAGTCTCTTTCCCAAGCTGTGTTATTTTACCAACACAGGCGGATTTACGTTCTAATTCAGTTTCTTCTTCCTCATCCTCCCATGACTTGGAAACAACTGTTATTTCTTCTGCATACCAGCCTCCATCTTCATACTGTTGCTTAGCAACAACGGAAACAGCATCACCAACTGCTGGCTTATGTTGCCCGTCTAAAGTGAAATAGATTTCTCCATCAACAAGCCCATGTTCACCAAAAACATGCGTCACTTTGCCATCAAAACGTCTAGTATTGAAAGCCTGAGTCTCTTGCTCCTCGACGATAAATGAGGAATCTGGCCATTTTGATTGTACATTTTCTGTTCTGGTTTCTGAGTCATCGTCTTCATTGTCTTCTCGATTAAAGAAGTAGTTAAATACACTTCCCAGAGCAGAAAACATCTCTGTTCTATATCAGTGTTGAAACTGAAAACAGACAGGGTTTTGTTTGACATTTTCTCAACCAGTTACTTCCTACAGAAAAATGAGAATGTTAGAAGACCAGTTGTAATCAAACTGTAAAATTGGTGGACGTTCCATGTCATGAAATTCCACCTTCTGGGGGAATGCAACAACAAAATCAATCTAGTCTTTGAAAGGAATTTAGAGGTGATAGACAAAAGGAAGAGAATTTATGGATGTCAACTTCTTTATTATGAGGAACAGCGTTTCGGAGTAGATGTTGACATCCATAAATGGCCAGACTACAATTACCCAAACCAGAGATCGATTAACGATTTCAATCTATGGTCTCTGACCAAACACAAATGTCAACAGTGACATATCTCTGTCGGTATAAGGAAATCATGAACCATATCCCTAACAATCAGTGTATTGTATGTGTATGGGGAAATAACTGATTTATATCCGATGACATGAGAATTGAGAATACTCTCCTGAAATTGTAGGACCTACAGTGTTAGAGAATGTCACCACAGAATGCTCTTTCAATGACACAAGGACCGGCCCATGGTCCAGTGGGAGAGCGGAAGGTCGGTGGTTCGTCATACCAAAAGACATTTGATGGTACTGGTTGTTACCCTGTCTGGTGCTTGGCATTAAGGGGATAAGGATTGCTCTGAGTGGGGGACCCGAGTTAAAACTCTGGCATGGCATCTCTGTTATAAGACCTATCATTAGTTCAAGCAGAAACACACACACCCAGACAAACATGCATGCACATTACTATGTAAGTGCAATGTTAAACCCCATTTCAACTCACCCTACCATGACACAAGTCCATGTCTGAAAAAGCTAGCTAAGGGACAGAGGCATCTTAATCCTATCCAATGATGAAATGGGGTTAAAACGTCGTATTCAAGATTATTGCTCCATAGCAATGTGCATGCACATGTGTAAATGTCAATGCTTGTACTAGCACAGACCAAAGCTGGTTTTATAGTGCCAGCTCACTGAAATACCATGCCACAGTTTAACATGCACAATATCCCTTTCAGACACAGTGTAATGCCAAGGATCAGGCAGGAAAACAACATGTCCCAACTTTAAACATCTTTCGGTATGACACAGTCAGGGATTGAACTACTGACCTGCTTTCCAGGCAGGAACTCTATCCACTCAAACAGGGTCCGAGGCAGTCCTGCCTTTTGAAGGTTTTTTAAAGACTCCCTGCCTTTAGAGCCTTTATCCTTTGAACCTTTGTTACTATTTAAATACTTTATAGCAATGAGAGGAAGTCGTGATTAGGGATAAGTGCATGGCGTTTTACAATTTTTCACTTTTATGTAATTCATTCCAGTTAGTAATGTCTATGTGGGTCCTTCTTCATTATACCTGCTTCGTGTTAGGGTTTTGAAGGGAGATAAGTGTTCAAATGCACTAGGTGTGTTGTGTAAAAGTAACTGCTTAAATTGCATCTCTGTTTTAGGCTAATTCTAATGGCTGACAAAAAATTCACAACTGAAATACACACTCCAGTTGTTTACAAGCCTTGTGTTAGAGAAAAGAGTAAGGCAAACTAATTTTTTAAACGTTTCTTACAAATGATCAAAACATTTCCGGAGCCATATTTCTTCGAAGCTGTCAAAGAAGAAAAACAGCTGATAAAACACAATGATTCAAATGGCCATTTACTGTTACGACATTTCCACATGCGAGTTGAAATGCAAGGGGAATTCCCGCCTTCCGCATAATTTACAACTTCCGGAGAACTGTTACTATAAATAGAATATAGCCCGCGGTTGTTTTGGTAAAACAAACTATTCACTGATTAATTATAACATCGAACATATTTTCTATTTATTCATTGCAATTTCATGAGATAAAATTTGGTAATGAAGTATGTGACTAAAACGTAATATAATAATGTGCGTCACTTCCGGTTGTCGAGATACTCTTTGTTGGGATTGATGAAAACATTGGCACACTTGCACAATCTTCCAAAAAGGTTTGTACTTATGAACGTCTTCACGATTAATTTCAGCTGAGTACTTTCTTAACACTATGGTGTATCTGTTCAATCTAAAGTTTGTTTGATAAAGTTCCAAAACATATTTTAAGAGTAGATATTTAATGTCGATGACAGTCATCTGTTTTTGTGAGTCATGAAGAATATATTGGCCTGACCATCACAATCCAAATAGTTTTCAAGATCGTATATTGAACAAGTTTCTTCGGTTCGAACAGTAAACACAAGAGAGGATTAATTGTCTTCATGCTGTCATAAATATCCTTTCTAAGTCAATAATCAAACTATTTTAGCATTTCCTTTTCCTCAATGGGCTCATCATTATCACAGAAGATGTTGTGGGTCTGGTATCTAGCAATGGCAATCTATGTAGCATGGGTATTGGTGACTCACATTATGATGTAAATTATGAAACAACCCAGCTATCTTCAATATGAACTCATGTTAGTTAAAAGTGTACATTTGTTCAAATAAACTGAAATTATGTCAGCATGGTTAGTGAAGTTTTAGAATTGTAAACATTGGCACTGGGTCTCTTTATCATCGTTATTCATTCATTTAGCCCTTTGTAATTAACATGATGGGAAAGACTTCCACCCATATCCCCGACCTGAAAGTTTTATTTGTTGATTGCGCTGCACAATCATTTCCAAGGGAAACAACACTTTAACTTTCAATCGTCTAGCCAGCACCGTTTTAATTAGCCCCATAATCACCAGAAGCCAATTAGTACCAGCGATCCAACAAACTAGGCCTCTGACCATCGATTATTTAATCTGTTTAATCTACATTTTGGTTATATATCCAGGTATGATGTGGTGAATGTACTGTATGTTATGTAGTATGCACAGCAAGAGAGGTAATGATCAGTTGAGTTGCAAAAACGTGGATCAAAGGATTAACCGATATTATGATTATTGATAAATCACTGTTATCTTGCACAGTGGATTTTCAAAGTCTTTTTGACTGTTCATAATATGATGTTGACAATAGCGTCACCCTTTCAAGTCTTGTGTACACTAATTAACAGATAAACAACAAAAACACACATGTCAATTTGGCTGCAGCTTTTTATTTTATATCCTTATGTTATGATACCCGGTTCCTTGTTCTTCCATCCTCCAATAGCTGTTGCTTTTCACAGCGCAACGAGAATAGCCTCAAACACAAGTCAAACCGGTCGAAAGGACATTGCATAATATAAGCCAATTTAGTTCAAGTAGGTATTTACCTTAAGATAATTAGTTTTGCTGAACTGAAAATCTCTGCCCCCAAGACATTGCAAGCAATGGCAAGAGGCTGAAGGTTAAACATGCAGACTGGTTTGCTTAGTCTAGTCATACTTACATAATTTTGCCGGTAGCTGTAATATTGATGATGGCCTCAGCCCAAAACACCATCTGCTCTCACTGCTCACATGCTCTCATCCATATCTCCCATACTCTCTCACACACTATCTTATCCACTCTCTCATCCACTCTCTCACACATGCTCTTTCATCCACTTTCTCTCAAATGCTCTCATCCACTCTCTCAAATGCTCTCATCTACTTTCTCCCATGCTCTCTCACTAACTTTCTCATCCACTTTCTCACACAGTTTCTCATCCCCTCACACTCTCTCATCCACTTTCTCACACACTCTCTCATCCATATCTCCCATACTCTCTCACACACTTTCTCATCCACTCTCTCACACACTTTCTCATCCACCTGCACTCTCATCCGTACTTTCTCATACTCTCATCCCCTCACACTTTCTCCTCCATTTTCTCACATATTCTCTCACTAACTTTCTCATCCACTATCTCACACACTTTCTCATCCACTTGCACTCTCATCCATACTCTCATCGCCTAACACTCTCTCATACATTTTCTCAAATATCTCTCTCTCTCTCTAACTTTCTCATCCACTCTCTCACACACTTTCTCATCCACTTGCACTCTCATCCATACTCTCATCCCCTAACACTCTCTCATACATTTTCTCACATATCTCTCTCTCTCTCTAACTTTCTCATCCACTATCTCACACACTTTCTCATCCACCTGCACTCACATTCATACTCTCACATACTCTCATCCCCTCACACTCTCTCATCCACTCCTGTCCTTTCTCTCACTTACTTTCTCATCCACTTTCTCAATCACTTTCGCATCCACCTGCACTCTCATCCGTACTTTCTCATACTCTCATCCTCTCACACTTTCTCCTCCATTTTCTCACATATTCTCTCACACACTTTCTCATCCACTATCTCACACACTTTCTCATCCACCTGCACTCTCATCCATACTCTCATCCCCTAACACTCTCTCATCCATTTTCTCACATATCTCTCTCTCTAACTTTCTCATCCACTCTCTCACACACTTTCTCATTCACTTGCACTCTCATCCATACTCTCATCCCCTAACACTCTCTCATCCATTTTCTCACATATCTCTCTCAGTAACTTTCTCATCCACTTGCACTCTCATCCATACTCTCATCCCCTAACACTCTCTCATCCATTTTCTCACATATCTCTCTCACACACTTTCTCATCCACTATCTCACACACTTTCTCATCCACCTGCACTCACATCCATACTCTCACATACTCTCATCCCCTAACACTCTCTCATCCATTTTCTCACATATCTCTCTCACTAACTTTCTCATCCACTCTCTCACACACTTTCTCATCCACGCACTCTCATCCATACTCTCATCCCCTAACAATCTCTCATCCATTTTCTCACATATCTCTCTCACTAACTTTCTCATCCACTATCTCACACACTTTCTCATCCACCTGCACTCACATCCATACTCTCACATACTCTCATCCCCTCACACTCTTTCATCCACTCCTGACCTTTCTCTCACTTACTTTCTCATCCACTTTCTCAATCACTTTCGCATCCACCTGCACTCTCATCCATACTTTCTCATACTCTCATCCTCTCACACTTTCTCCTCCATTTTCTCACATATTCTCTCACACACTTTCTCACAGTCACACTCTCTCACATACTCTCCCATCCACTTTCATACATTCTCTCATTCACTCTCACTCATGCTCTTATCCATTCTCTCACAAACTCTCATCCATTCTCTCACACAATCTTCCATTCTCACACTCTCTCACACACAATCTTCCATGCTCAAACTCTCTCACACACAATCTTCCATTCTCACATGGTCTCATCCATTCTCTCACACATTCTTCCACATATATAATGTTCGTGAGCATTCTACTAAGTTGTTCATATTTAACATGTTTTTGTTTTCCTTCAGCATGTTCAGTTCAGGTTAATGCTTGTATGTGAAAGCGAGGTTTCTTAGATAATTGTTTAGTTATCTGCAGTAGACCATACCCCTTTTGTGTCACCCTCAACCTTGTTTGGCCATGCTGACTGCATGTGTACCTTAGAGCAATAGATGACAGTGCAGTGAGGGGTGCCATGTTTATATCCTACTCATAAAAATACAGTGTTTCCATACCTCTTGTACATATCGTACTGGCTGAGACTGGTAACTTGGTACTCGGGTCAGATGGGTCCTACGTAGGACCTGGGTACCCACAGGACTACCCAGACCTGTGGTTAGTCACATGATATCAGTGTTTCCGCTGGCATTTGAAACAGCCAGTCCACCAGGACTGGCAACTCTTAAAATTAACAGTCCCACCTAATCTTTGTCAGTCCCAACTTTCAACATGTTCAACAAATAAATAAATGAATGAAAAAATTGCCTCTTTTTTATTGTTTCAACATCATGTTCAATGCAATGACGTCATCTCTGAAGTAACTTAGTTAGATCTACATGTCATTCACGCAAAGTTCAGTCATAATTTTCCCTTTTGTTTTTGAATATTTCGAGACTAAGTCACTGCAAGTATATATTTTACCTCAAAGCAAAGCAAAATGTTATTTCCTTGAACTAAAAATAGACAAGAGGAAAAATATACTTATATCATGTATATGAATATCAGTTATTTAATATTTATAAGGTACTTTATTTGCCGGTCCACAGGGACTGGTAGTCACATGAATTAACAGTCCAAGTCTAATTTTACCGGTAAAAAACTTTTAATTATCAGTAAACGGGAACTCTGGATATGTTTGGACTCGTCCCAGCCTAATTATTGTATACATGGTATATTCTTTAGGAAAATAGTACTTTCATTTCATTATGATTGCATGTTCCCTTATCATGCTTATACATTCTTGTGTTGATTCAGCTGTGTTAATTGGGTTGTAACATTTTTCATTGGGTAACCAATACTATCATGGTTATTTCACTCATTCGTTCATCACTCTATTGTGTTTTTCCCAAAACTAGTGAACATTTTAAGATTCAAAAAAAGAAATCATGTTTTAGATGTATATAACTGTTCTAAATATATAGGCTTGACTCAGAAAGTAAATTAGCTCATAATTGTGTTTCGCAAATTAGCTCCGTTGTACGCATGCTGAAAAAGTTTTATTGGGTATATCATGTGTATATACGTGAGTTTTTTTTTTTTATATATTTGAGTTTTTCCTTTAATGCACGCATTTTTGTACGCAAGAAACTTGAAAGTAATTGGGTTTTGAATATTTAGTGGGAGTGTTTTACGCAAATACGCAGCTTATCTGTAGCTCTGTTGATCTTTGTATCAATACCTGACCTTACAATATCATACATGTACCACTATACCAAATGTATGATGATTTGTTAAACATCCATAACGAAACTATACTACTCAAAAGAAGTTAAGGACCATCTGATTCTTTCATATGCCATGACTATAGTAATATGAAAGAATTGTGTTGTCCTTAATTATTTTTTAGTAGTATATAACCATGATAACCCTGATCACAGCCTGAATGAAGTATCTTGATTTATGTTTATCGTGACTCAAGCATCACAGTGTGTCAATGCTTTCTGAAGGTGTCTTGTGACATGCCTAATCGTGCCCAATGGATATAATTATTTGGGTGAGCTATTACTTGGGTGACTTAATTTCCTTCATGCATGTGTTTCTGGAGAGAGATGCTACGTTTCTAATCAGACATCTTTTTCATGAAATGTTTTCTTTTCGTGTCGTACTGATTTTACGAATCGTCTTTTCCAGAATAGTCATCTAAACCTGTCAGCCGCAATGTCAACAGACATGAAGAGCCAGAACTCGGAGGAGTCGGACTACAGCGACCAGTCTGATGGCATGGAGGACGACGATGATGAGGATGAGTATCAGGATCTCCATGATTATTATAACGAAACAGACGATCTTGATCTTGAGAAGCCAAAGAAATGTGACGACCCCGAGTACTTTGAGTACGAGCTGCTCCAGATGGAAGACGTAGATAGGCTACTGAACGAGGAAATAGAAGCACTATGTACCCCTCTAAAGGTAGGCTGAGTTGGAGAATGAATAAATGTACATGGTTGAGAGGTAACTCAGTTTGTCACAGGACTTTGATGTACACACTTACTTCCCTTTGCTGCCAGGATCCAATTGTCTTTAGTATCAAATCTTGTCCTGTCCTCACTCAGTTGTTTACAGATTACCATTACAGCTGGAATATTGCTGACAGTGGAATATAACGAAAGAAGCCAAGCAAAGTGGGACCATCTAAGACCAGTGCCATTTAACATGTTTAGCTTTGCCTCCCATGTTAAGCTGATCCATCAAAGGTGTTAATCCCTAACTGAGTCTCTGTTGGTTTGGGGAGCACGGGTGGCCCAGTCGTCTAAGGCGCCGTGTTTCGCTGTGCAGAGTTGCGTCCCTAGGGCATGCCAGAAACCTATGATTGTGGGTTCGAATCCCGGTTCGCCCCGATTATGTTTCTAGGTTTGTCAGCATCATACCTGTGCTCATGGGTTTCACCGAAGTGGTAAACGTCTGAGACCTGCATCACTTCGGGCTTTCCTCCCACATTAAACTGACACGCCGCGATATAACTGGAAAACTGTCAAAAGCGGCGTTAAACCCAACTCACTCACTCACTCACTCACTCACTCACTCACTCACTCACTCACTCACTCACTCACTCACTCACTCACTCACTCACTCACTCACTCACTCACTCACTCGTTGGTTTGTTGAATGTGGATGATTACTTGGGTAAAATATCATCCCGCCCACTGGCCAGTGGTAGAGGAGACAGTTATTTACCACTTGACTCACACAACATTCAACACAACTTTCCAAAGACTTAAGCCAAACTATTTCATTGCTGCTTTTCTTCAGATTACACCATCACTTGCCAAAATGCTGCTACTAACCCACGACTGGAGGAGAGAGTACATCCTGGACAGGTAGGTGCCCTACACCACGTTCCCCTTCTCACTACACCTTAACTTTTGTCGGGGGCGCTTCATGGGGGGCACAAGGGGCAGTGGGGTAGGCTAGTGGTTAAAGCATTCGCTTGTCTCACCAAAGACCCGGGTTCGGTTCCCCACATGGGTACAATGTGTGAAGCCCATTTCTGGTGTCCCCCCAGCGTGATATTGCTCGAATATTGCTAAAAGCGTCTCTCACTCACTCACTCACTCACTCACTCACTCACTCATCATAAGTCCATAATTTCGTTACTTGTCATACCATACCTGTATAAGTTTATGTTAGCGTTCTTAGGGGCTAATTTTCTATCAAAAGTCTTCATTTCCTGATGTTTCCTGATGTAATTCACTGATAACATGACCATTAAAAATGATAAAGACAATATTGTACTCATGTTTGTCGGATTCATGAAAGGGGTAAATATGTACGACCTGTGTCACACATGCTCTCAGCTTCCTTCCCACTTTAAGCATGTTAAGCTGTCATATGGCTGAAATATTTTTCTAAGCAGTGGCTATCCTAGCATAGTGGATTATATTTCTTGAAAGTTGCATTCAGTTAGTTCTGAAGTGGGCATCAAGCTGAAGATGTATTTTAGCCAGCTCTTACTCCATTATTTGGTTAAGAGATGCTGCATCATGTATACTCTAAGTTTGAACTATGGAATCTGCAGATACTTTGTCTTGTGCATGTTGAGCTTTGGAAAATGATGCCATCTTCCAATTTGTGTTTGTTCTGATCATGAGATGATGAAAGACTATCAGGAAAGTAATTATATTTCAACAACTGGTAACATAACTATTGTTGTTTCTTTCTGTTTCAAGGCATCAAAAGGATCCTGCTCAACTTCTTGTCGACTCTAAAATCAGGAGTTCCAAAAAATATGATGTGAGTACCCATGCTGTTCCGTATCAGCTCTGTATGATGAGAACCTCAGTGCTACATGCCGGAACTTACCTCCCAGAATAAACTTAACTGTCTTCTTTGTATCTGTACTTGACAGAAGAATACTTTTTGAGTTTAGTTTTGATTTGGTGTTCTTATCAATGTTATATCATGTGGCCAAAAATATTATTCATAGTCTAAAACAACTGCATCAAATGATGATCATAAGTTATTGAAAACAACTGTCGGACAGAAAGAGTGTGCATGTTGTGCATTGTCACTTCTCAGGCAAATGGTAGGTTGTTATCAGTTGTCAGACCAATGGTACCATTAGATGTCAGGTAAATGGTTTATTAATTTCATGCCCATTATTTTCCCTCCCATTCTTCCAGGAGATGATGTCAGGCAGCTCCCATGTCTGTCGTGTGTGTGTGTGCCCGAGTCCCAAGGAGAACTTCCACGCCCTCAACTGTGGCCACGCCTTCTGTGCTGATTGTTGGGACATGCATTTCCAAGTCCAGATAAAACAGGGAGTCACTATAGGTGAGTACAGATGGGGGGTCAAAGAATCTACATCTCCTTGTGCAGAATTCCCTCCCTTTGTCATTACAGGAGTCTCTGAATCAAATGGGACCCAGCAGCATCATACCTAAAGACGTTAAAAGATGGTACTTGTTACCCTGCTGGCCCTTGGCATTAAGTGGCTAAAACAAGGACTGGTCGGCTTGGACACAAGGAAACTTGAATAAATTAAATAGCAACACACATATGTGATAGCACTATATATCACATCTCAGTGGGATAGCACTTTATATCACATCTCAGTGGGATAGCACTATATATCACATCTCAGTGGGATAGCACTATATATCACATCTCAGTTGGATAGCACTATATATCGGCATCAGTCCAGACTAGTACAAGCAGCTCCGCACGCACGCACACACGTGTCACTATATAAGTGCAATAATCTTCGACGCGATGTTAAGAATCAAATTTGTCAATATTGGAATTTATGAATTTAGTGGGGTAGGGGTCTACATCACATGCAGACAGTGATACACACTGATATTTCAATAATATGAAGTATATATTTGGGGGCTTTGTCATGCAGGCCATGTATTTGTTTGTGTGTATGTTCCAGGTATCGAGTGCATGGGCAAGGACTGCCCTGTGCTGGTCCCGGAGGACTTCCTGTGCAGTATACTTAGTGATACAACTCTCAGGGACAAATATTCCATGCTCTCCTTCAATGATCTCGTCAAGGTGGGTCCGACTGGTGTCTGTAGCACGTTGTCTAGTTCAGGACAGAATATGTTTGGAATAGGTAGTAATAAGAACTATGATTCATCATGGTCAAGCTTGTTAATGCATTCCAATGTGAACATGTCAATGTCCTGACCTTGTACTCTTGATGATTGATCCTCCTGAAGCTTGTTTATTAATGGCTACTCTGTGTGAGTGTGTCCGGGATGCAAGGATCCTTGGTCATGTTGACAGATGAATGTACCTACATTTTGGATCTCCTGACACAGGATGAGATTAGTTGAAAACATTATCTGTGTGCTTCATTTGAAGGTCTGTAATTGATAGATTATAATATTGATGTATCAAGATAGTTTGTCTTCCAGTTCTGTCATTCACATAAAGTACACAAAACAAGTAAGAGGCGACTAACGAGATCGGGTGGTCAGGCTCACTGACTTGGTTGATGCATGTTATCGATCCCAATTTTGTGGATCGATGCCCATGATATCAATCACTGGATTGTCTGGTCCAGACTTGATTATTTACAGACCGCTGCCATATAGCTGGAATATTGCTGAGTGTGGCGTTAAACAATAAACCAACCAATGAACAAATACCATTACTACACCTTGAATATTATGAATACCGTATTTTCTTGAGTATAGTGCACACTTTTTTTCAAAAAAACACAGCTGTGTAGAAGGGGGTGCGCATTATACACGAATTATGAGTTTGGATGTTTTTTTCCCCCATGGAAAGACATTACCGTGCGCACGAAACACTGGAAATACCATGTCAACAAATCCATACTGAAGTACGCAAAATAATCATGTAATTACACTGTCTGTCTATAAAAAGTGTTCTTTGTATTTCTGGACTTATGTTTGTAACTTACTTCATTAATTTTATTCAAAATTCCTTATAATATTGTTTATATTAATTTCGGCGAAATCGTGTGTGAAGTGATCGGAAGATCGATTGCACAACTCACCGTTATTAACAGCAACCACGGTCAGAATACCGCTATTGACGCCTTGAAACGAACTTAGTTGACAGAGAATGGATACATATATCATAAATGACATACTTTGACTCGTTAAAAGTCATATTTGTTTTTGTTTGACGATTCTATGTCAACATGAAATTCTCGCGCTCACGTGATCACGTGCGTGTGAGCCTTGACGGTGACTGGTCACACATGTTCCATGTAAAAAATAATACCCGGGAATAGCGATCAGCTGCTTCGCTTAGGGTTATTATTATTTTAAATATGTTTAGTAAAGGCTGCATATGATTAAGAAAATAATGGAATATATTATTCCTGATATATAAAATAGTTTCAGGTACAACTGTTGCCGATCCTTGCATTAAAAATCCTATAAAGTTATATCATTGGGTGTGTCTTGACCGAATCACCGGTCGATTCCAAGAAAACGTGTGTACAGCTGATTGCTGTTTCCGGCTTAGTTTACGAGAAAATACACAAGGTAATCTTGATCCCTAGATATAAAACAATGCCTAGCAGAACAATAAATACTATTTAAACGGTAAGTAAACATGTCTGGTGATTTTTTATCTCAAATTTCGAATTTGTACTGACGAAGTTTCTCAGCACCCGTTCGTTTGCCGGACTTCGCTGAAAGGGTACGGTGTAATTTTTTTCTGCGCATAATATTAAAATTTCTTTTTTTTCCAAAATATTGAACCCGCTAGAGGGGGGTGCGCATTATACATGGGTGCGCACTATACTCGAGAAAATATGGTATATATGCTGAAAATAGCATGATATGAAATGTTGATATGTTTTAAATCTAATAATTTTCCTCTATTTTACACTAAATGGATTAATACTGCAATTTCATATGTACTTACATATGATGCTTTTGTCTAATTAGCTTTTATCTGTGTTTACCTGAAGTGCTCTGTTTACAGAACCACCCGCAATTGAGGTTCTGCCCAGGTGCTAATTGTTCGGTGATTGTTCGTGCCAAGGAGTCCCTTGCTAAGAAGGTGCTGTGTTCCCAGTGTAACAACTCCTTCTGGTGAGTAGAGAAACATGTTACATGCCGTCTTCCTTGGTTTTTGTGTCTTCCTGAATTATGTGATGCCCCTGTCATATAATGCTCCAGAATTGGCTGTGCAGAGTTGCATCTCTTAGTCATGCCAGGATCTGCTGATCCTTGGTTTGAATACCAGATTCAAACTGATCATGAAAGCAATGCCGAAAACCTTGATCATGGGTTCGAATCCTAGTTTGCCCTGGCTATGTTTCTAGGTTTGTCAGCACCAGACCCGTGCTTGTGGGTTTCACCAAAGTGGTAGCATCTAAAACCTGCATCACTTTGGGCTTTCCTCCTACATCGTGCTGACACACTGTGATATATCTGAAATTCTGGTCAAAGCAGCGTTAATCCCAACTCATGCACTCACACCAAATGGTTAAAAATTCTATGCACATCCAAAACTTATCATCACTTTGACTCATAATGCAAATGTTGTTGGCAAGCAGGAGGATGATTTCTGTGTTTGATTTCAGTTTCCGCTGTGGTAACGAGTACCATGCCCCCACCGACTGTGAAACAATCAAGCGCTGGCTCACAAAGTGTGCAGACGACTCTGAGACAGCCAACTACATCAGCGCCCACACAAAAGATGTAAGTGTCCATGCTTGTCTCCTGTGGGGATGCTAGAGCAGTGTAGATCCCCAGCATCCATGCTTGTCTCCCTGTGGGGATTCTAGGGCAGTGTAGATCCCTAGTACCCATTCTTGTCTCCCTGTGGGGATTCTAGGGCAGTGTAGATCCCCAGTACCCATTCTTGTCTCCCTGTGGGGATTCTAGGGCAGTGTAGATCCCTAGTACCCATGCTTGTCTCTCTGTGGGGATTCTAGGGCAGTGTAGATCCCTAGTACCCATTCTTGTCTCTGTTGGGATTCTAGGGCAGTGTAGATCCCTAGTACCCATGCTTGTCTCCCTGTGGGGAGTCTAGGGCAGTGTAGATCCCCAGTACCCATTCTTGTCTCCCTGTGGGGAGTCTAGGGCAGTGTAGATCCCCAGTACCCATTCTTGTCTCTGTGGGGATTCTAGGGCAGTGTAGATCCCCAGTATCCATTCTTGTCTCTCTGTGGGGAGTCTAGGGAAGTGTAGATCCCCAGTACCCATGCTTGTCTCTCTGTGGGGATACTAGGGCAGTGTAGATCCCTAGTACCCATGCTTGTCTCTCTGTGGGGAGTCTAGGGCAGTGTAGATCCCCAGTATCCATTCTTGTCTCTGTGGGGATTCTAGGGCAGTGTAGATCCCTAGTACCCATGCTTGTCTCTCTGTGGGGAGTCTAGGGCAGTGTAGATTCCCAGTACCCATGCTTGTCTCCCTGTGGGGATTTAGGGCAGTGTAGATCCCTTGTACCCATTCTTGTCTCTCTGTGGGGAGTCTAGGGCAGTGTAGATTCCAAGTACCCATGCTTGTCTGTCTTTGGGGATTCTAGGGCAGTGTAGATCCCTAGTACCCATGCTTGTCTCTCTGTGGGGAGTCTAGGGCAGTGTAGATTCCCAGTACCCATGCTTGTCTCCCTGTGGGGATTTAGGGCAGTGTAGATCCCTTGTACCCATTCTTGTCTCTCTGTGGGGAGTCTAGGGCAGTGTAGATCCCTAGTACCCATGCTTGTCTCTCTGTGGGGAGACTAGGGCAGTGTAGATCCCTTGTACCCATTCTTGTCTCTCTGTGGGGAGTCTAGGGCAGTGTAGATTCCAAGTACCCATTCTTGTCTCTCTGTGGGGATTCTAGGGCAGTGTAGATCCCTAGTACCCATTCTTGTCTCTCTGTGGGGATTCTAGGGCAGTGTAGATCCCTAGTACCCATGCTTGTCTCTCTGTGGGGAGACTAGGGCAGTGTAGATCCCTAGAACCCATGCTTGTCTGTCTGTGGGGATTCTAGGGCAGTGTAGATCCCTAGTACCCATGCTTGTCTCTCTGTGGGGAGTCTAGGGCAGTGTAGATTCCCAGTACCCATGCTTGTCTCCCTGTGGGGATTTAGGGCAGTGTAGATCCCTTGTACCCATTCTTGTCTCTCTGTGGGGAGTCTAGGGCAGTGTAGATCCCTAGTACCCATGCTTGTCTCTCTGTGGGGAGTCTAGGGCAGTGTAGATCCCTAGTACCCATTCTTGTCTCGCTGTGGGGAGTCGAGGGCAGTGTAGATCCCTAGTACCCATTCTTGTCTCTCTGTGGGGAGTCTAGGGCAGTGTAGATCCCTAGTACCCATGCTTGTCTCCCTGTGGCGAGTCTAGGGCAGTGTAGATCCCTAGTACCCATTCTTGTCTCCCTGTGGGGATTCTAGGACAGTGTAGATCCCCAGTACCCATTCTTGTCTCTCTGTGGGGAGTCTAGGGCAGTGTAGATCCCTAGTACCCATGCTTGTCTCCCTGTGGGGATTCTAGGGGCAGTGTAGATCCCTACTACCCATTCTTGTCTCCCTGTGGGGATTCTAGGGCAGTGTAGATCCCTAGTACCCATTCTTGTCTCTCTGTGGGGATTCTAGGGCAGTGTAGATCCCTTGTACCCATTCTTGTCTCCCTGTGGGGAGTCTAGGGCAGTGTAGTTCCCCAGTACCCATTCTTGTCTCCCTGTGGGGATTCTAGGGCAGTGTAGATCCCCAGTACCCATTCTTGTCTCCCTGTTGGGATTCTAGGGCAGTGTAGATCCCTAGTACCCATTCTTGTCTCCCTGTGGGGATTCTAGGGCAGTGTAGATCCCTAGTACCCATTCTTGTCTCCCTGTGGGGATTCTAGGGCAGTGTAGATCCCCAGTACCCATGCTTGTCTCCCTGTTGGGATTCTAGGGCAGTGTAGATCCCTAGTACCCATTCTTGTCTCCTTGTGGGGATTCTAGGGCAGTGTAGATGCCCAGTACCCATTCTTGTCTCTGTGGGGAGTCTAGGGCAGTGTAGATCCCCAGTATCCATTCTTGTCTCTGTGGGGAGTCTAGGGCAGTGTAGATCCCCAGTACCCATTCTTGTCTCTCTGTGGGGAGTCTAGGGCAGTGTAGATCCCCAGTATCCATGCTTGTCTCCCTTTGGGGATTCTAGGGCAGTGTAGATCCCTAGTACCCATTCTTGTCTCTCTGTGGGGATTCTAGGCCAGTGTAGTCTACCCGTACCTCATGCTAGTATTGCTACACCCATGGTTTTGAGTGATATATCAATAATCTTTTTTGCAAAAATAAGTAAAAAATCCTGAATTTGTGAATGTCCTATTGCGGTCACATTATACAATACAATACATATGGCTACATTTTGTCTCATTCACAGTGTCCAAAGTGCCATGTATGCATAGAGAAAAATGGAGGATGCAACCATATGGTAAGCTATCAGTGATCATGGTTCACCAGCATCGACGATGGGGACATCCTTGACGTGGTAGAGTTTCTAGATGAAAACAACCATACCGATAATACTTGGGGAATTTGAAAGTTCTGAATATCTGAAAATATTCATAGGTAATATGCCATAAGAGATTTCTCAAGTCTGACTATGCAAGTCATGGTGTTCTAAATGAAACATTGTCATTATGGCCGTCGCCCCAAAGTAAAAAGTTTAAGATATAGGTGTTTAAACACTGACAATATATGGGCTGTCTGTTCATATTCATCCTAGTATTCACCTTTATTAAGCAAGATTAGTCCTGGGGCCTTTTCCACAAAGAATCGTAACTCTACACCTTTGCTATATCTCTTGTCATCCATTTTCAGCAATGTTCCAAATGCAAGTATGACTTCTGCTGGATGTGTCTTGGAGGTGAGTAACCTGGCAGGTATATTCGTAATGAAACCTTGAAACACCCCGGGGGGGTATTCCGGACTAGATGCTGGTCATAAGGTGTGACCAAATGGATGAAATGGTCAGGCTCAGTGCCTTGGTTTATTGCATGTCGTCATGTCGTCATACCCTGATGGCGTGGATCATTGCTCACTATATCCATCGCTGGATTGTCTGGTCGAGATTCGATTATTTATAGGACGGCATCATATGGCTTGAACATTGTGTGGCAGAACACATACTCACAAAAACAAAACAAAAAGACATACAGGAAAAAGTAGTTCGTCATCTAAACTTACCCCTTGAAATATGGTGTTCCAATTTCCACCTTATTCAACGTGATGCTGTTCTGTATATCATTCAAGAAGTCTGATTTACACACCACAACACAGCACAGCACAGCACAACAACACCACACAACACAACACACAACAACATCACACAACACAGCACAGCACAACAACACAACATCACACAACACATCACAGCACAACAACACCGCACAACACAACATAGCACAGCACAACACCACACCACACAACGCAACACAAAACAGCACAACACAACACAGCGCATCCCAGCACAACACAACAACAACACAAAACAGCACAACACAACACAGCGCACCCCAGCACAACACAACAACAACACAACACAACAACACCACACAACACAACACCACACCACACACTCACTTCAATAGCAGGGTTCATCTTAAACTGTGTATCGGCTAAGTGGAGTTTTGAGTTTACTGTACTGTGCTTGTTATGGAGTGATTGGCTATGCAAGAATATAAAGGACTGCTTCGGT
This sequence comes from Haliotis cracherodii, assembly GCF_022045235.1. NCBI lineage: Eukaryota > Metazoa > Mollusca > Gastropoda > Lepetellida > Haliotidae > Haliotis > Haliotis cracherodii. The sequence goes on along the minus strand of NW_027266319.1, from coordinate 30,342,443 downwards.
GGTGTATCGGATAGAGTGTCTGCCTGGAGAGTGGAAGGTATATGGTTTGATCCCTAGTTGCATCATACCAAAAACTGTTACTTGTTGGTACCCTGCCTGGCACTCAGCATTATGAGGAAAACAAAGGACTGGTAAACTCTGAGTCAGTATACTGTGTCTGTGTGGGGTATATATGTGAGTGAGTGTGAGTGAGTTGGGTTTAACGCCGCTTTTAACAGTATTCCAGTCATATCACGGCGTGTCAGCTTAATGTTGGAGGAAAGCCCAAAGTAATGCAGGTCTCAGACGTTTACCACTTCGGTGAAACCCACGAGCGCGGGTATGATGCTGACAAACCTAGAAACATAATCGGGGGAACCGGGATTCGAACCCACAATCATAGGTTTCTGGCGTGCCCAAGGGACGTAACTCTGCACAGCGAATCGCGGCGCCTTAGACGACTGGGCCACCTCTGCCCCTTTATATATGTTACACTGCTTCTGTGTTACTGCTGTCACCACTACTGTGTCTCTGTCTCCCTAGACTGGAAGGCCCATGGGAGTGAGTACTACGAGTGCAGTCGTTACAAGGAGAACCCCAACATTGCCAACGAGTCTGTGCTGGTGCAGGCCCGGGAGGCGCTGAAGAAATATCTGTTCTACTATGAGCGGGTGAGTCATCTGTCTTCACTGACACAGCATGCTTCTTGTCTATCTGCTCCATGCCCACACAGTAGGTCACTGTGACTGAGTTAATGGTCATTTCAGTCATGTTCCCTTGGTGAGAATTTTTGGCAGATAGCAGCCTGACCCTGCATTCACTATCAGAAGAGGTGGCGGAAGTGAGGGCAAAATCATCCTCTATGTCTCCATGGCTCACATTTCACATTTCAGGATTTATGATTATATCCATACAATCTAGTTTGAATTTTTTTAATCGAGAATACGTCAAAATATGTTTCAAAGCGTAGTCGCCAGTTTGAAACTAGTTTCATAAAGGTTGAGAAAGCTGCCTTCTGATTGGCTAATGTCGATTTCTTGTCAGTCATTCCATTGATCGGTCAAAGTTCGTGAAAGGTCGTTCTGACGTGACCCGTAATGGGATGTCCTCAGATCTTTGTTTAGCAGTAGTGAAAACTAAGATCTGATTTTAATGAGATAGCCCCTAGATCCATACCCTTGGTTTTGGGGATCTCAAATAACCTGCCATTGATTTTCATTATCCAGTTTGATTTGCTACGCTACTCAGTCTAAAGTGACTAACACACAAAAGAAAGCCTTCAGACATCTTTCTAATGGAAAGGATGTCTCCACGTCCATTGATACTGAGGGTGCTTTTGTCTCTAGGCAATACGAATGACCTCCCTTACCTATTTCCTGGGGAGGTCGGGTAGCCTAGTGGTTAAAGCGCCCCCTGTCAAGCCGAAGACCCGGGTTCAATTCCCGATATGGGTTCAATATGTGAACCCCATTTCTGGTGTCCTGCGCCGGGATATTGCTGGAATATTGCTAAAAGCGGTGTAAAACCATAACACTCACTCACTTACCTATTTCATTTTTCCTGGACTCCACGTTTGATTGGTTGGTAAACTGTTAATGAAAATTAAGGGCGGGTAATTTGAGATGGCGAATACAACAGGAATGGATCCAGGGGTTAGTGTTGATTACCGAAATGTTAGCCATGGAGATATAGAGGATGGGTCAAAACTTGTGACTTGTTTAAAATTGACAGCATTGACAAATTGTTAAGAATGGACAATCTGTCAAAACCAGGTTGTTGCCTGTACCACTTGTTGGGTCCCATTACATGCTGCTTCTGTCTGTTGGACTCTTAATGATTAGAGAGTGTCTAAAGTTCTTTGTTGTTACCATGGTTACCTGTTCACAGTGGGAGAATCATGCCAAGAGTCTGAAGCTGGAGGAGCAGACGTTGATGAAGATCCGATCTCGCATCCAGGACAAAGTGATGACGAACGAGGGCACGTGGATAGATTGGCAGTACCTCCTAGATGCGGCCACGCTGCTAAAGAAGGTCAGTCTTAAACACATATCCTTTTGACAGTTGCAAGATTCAAACTGTGAACATGGTGAAGAAACGACTGAGAATAGGTCTTCAGCAGCCCATGCTTGTCGTAAGAGGTGACGGGGCGGTCGGGTAGCCTAGTGGTTAAAGTGTTCGCTCGTCACGCCGAAGACCCGGGTTTGATTCCCGACATGGGTACAATGTGTGAAGCCCATTACTGATGTTCCCCGCAGTGATATTGCTGGAATATATCTAAAAGCGGCGTAAAACCATACTCACTCACTCACTCACGTAAGAGGTGACCAACTGGATCAGGCAGTCACTAACTTGGTTAATACATGTCATCGTATCCAAATTTTGTAGGTCAGTGCCTATGATATCAAATAACTCGATTGTTTGGTCCAGACTGCTGTCAGATAGCTTGAATATTGCTTAGTTTGGCATTTAACTACTAACAAACAGTTACAAGATTCAGGGAGGGTCGCAATTATATCTGAAAGTTCCCTGAGGATGGTTTTGAAATATTTTGAATAGTCTTGAATAATAAAGTGATTGTAGTTTAACTTAGGCTAAAGAAACAATAGTCTTGGTTCTCAGGCACCACCTGCATCATTATAAAGTATGCCACATGTTTTGTTTTTAATTCCATTTTCAAAAAATGTAAAAATCCTAATACTTAAACACAATGCACACAAAAATGGAAACAAAAATGAAACGTGCAATGAACTTAACAGTGCTTAATGATGATGTGGGCAGTGCCTGACAACCAAAACTTTTCTTTTTTTTTAGTCTTATGCTCAAGATTTTTATGTTATTTGTAGCAACCTATGTAAGCAGTTTTTTGTCCTTCTGGAGGATGAGGTAGGGGTTAAAGTACTGGCATGATTGGTGGCCTAGCAGTAAATGTATGCACCCATCATGCACAAACTCGGGTTTGATCAATTTATGCCAAGCCCATCTGAAAGTGGTGACACCAGACTTATTCATCCTCTCTCTCTCTAATGCACACTGATGGAGGAGAATCCTCTGTCCCCCAATACAAGGTGTGTTATCTTGTTGTCTACCTTCCAGTGCCGATACACCCTGCAGTACACATACCCCTACGCATACTACATGGACAAGGGAGGACGCAAGCAGCTGGTAAGATGATTTGTACAAACAATGTCTTTGTAATAGAAACTAGTGATTATTACGGATGGGTATTGGAGGTTTAAAGTGTATCACAATATTTTGCGATACACAAGGCCGTATTGTGATACGTATCACGATATATTCTATAATTCCAAATTTTGAATTCAGAAAAATCTGAAGCATCAATGTATGGATGGAAGTTCACAAATAGAACAAAACAGGATGCTGGTGCAACAAAATGTTTACTCATTTAATAAATATGTAGCCATTTTGAGGCTCTGGATGCACGCTCCGGGGCAGCAAAGATATTTGTCAAGTGTATGACATGGAACACATGATAAAAGTGGCTATTTCAAATCACCCGATATACTGAGAATGAAAAGAATACATTGTGATACATATCTAGGAAAGAATGATCTTCAATTCACCAATATACCAGTAATACCCTGCACCCTTAGTCATCATTATATCTTAATTTTATTGTTGTAACTCAAAAGATCTTTATATTAAAGAACTGAAGTAATCCAAATTGAAAAGAGAATCTATAATCACACCTTAACATAGCATTATTGAAAAGATACATTGTGACGTGACATGACTGAAAGCGGCCTGCAAACTGTGTGTGACATTGTGTCTCTCTCTCTCAGTTTGAGTACCAGCAGGCACAGCTGGAGGCGGAGGTGGAAAATCTTTCCTGGAAGGTGGAGAGAGCTGAGATTACAGATAGAGGGGTAGGTAAACCAGTAACAAAGGTGTCACATCCTGGGAAGGAGCTTGCCAGTACCAATTAAAAGGGGAGATAACCCAGTACAGATTGAGGGGAGATAATCCTGTACAGATTAGAGGGGGGATAACCCAGTACAGATAAAGGGGAGATAATCCTGTATAGATTAGAGGGGAGATAATCCTGTATAGATTAGAGGGGAGATAACCCTGAACAACTAGAATGGTGTAACCTAGTAAACTGGAGTTAGGTTTTAGAACTGCTTTGAACAGTGTTTCAGTTCTATCACAACGTGTCAGCATTTTTAATGCAGGTCTTAAATGTATACAGTGAGCAGGGGTATGATGCTGACATACCTAGAAACATATTCAGGGAGAATCTTGGATTTGAGCCCCACAATTTCTATAATCAAAGGTTTATGGAACATCGAAGTAACTCTGCACAGCAATTTGCTTAGACAAATGGGCCACCCGGACCCCAGGACCATATGTACTGGTGTTCTTGCTTGTTACACGACACAACTGCAATGAAGATTGAATGGTTACAATGTGTGATGCTGCTGAAAGAGCATCAACTCAAGTGGTAGAGGTGTGGTCAGATAGTCTAGTGGTTAAAGCGTGCACTCGGCAGGGCAAAAGGCCGGGTTCGATTGCCCACATGGTTACAATGTGTGAAGCCAATTTCTGCTTTCCCCCGTTGTGATATTGCTGAAATATTGCTCTAAGTTGCATTAAACTATACTCACTCACTCACTCACTCACTCACTCACTCACTCACTGACACAGTTGCTCATGCTGTCAGCCATGGGTTTGCTTGGTCAGTCACATGTTCATGTGTAGTCAGTCTTATACAAACCTGTGGAGACAAAACCAGCTTTAGTAGTTGTATTTCTCACCTTGTATTGTGTACAGTATGTGATAGTGATGATGTGGTTGTTGCAGGACCTAGAAAACCAGATGGATATCGCAGAGAAGAGGAGGCTGACCTTGCTAAAGGATTTCCTTCAAGTTGCTTAACAAGGGCTACAAGTTGTTTATGTTATTTAAGTCACCTGTAAATCATAATCACTGAATTGTCAAGCTGTTCATGAAAGTTGTCCTCATCTTCCTCATACAAATATCAGAAAAGCGTTAGAAAGTACGGTCATATACAAAATCAAAATGAATCCCAGATTTTCCCCAGGCTGCTGAGTCACCCTCAGGCTATGGTCACAGCTTTCATTTATTGGTGTAATGACTCCGAGCTTCGTCTCACGAAAATACTATCACTGCCAGGATCTCGCTGTCATATAGAATGTAATTTGCAAAACTGGACTTCCAAAAAAGATGGATCCTCTTTAAAGGTGGTTGTACTTCAAGGCTTCTGTGTCTGTATTATGAGGTGTCTGCATTACATGGTGTCTGGATCACAAAATATCTGTATTACTAGGTGCCAGTTTTACACACTGCCGGTTTTATGTGTGGTCTGTATTACGTGGTGTTAGTGTTAGAAACTGCCTGTATAACGACATATCTGCATTACAAGGTGCCTGCGTTATTGACTTTCTGTATAACATGGGGTGTCCATTACAAGGTGCCAGTGTTACAGACTGCGTGGGGTTTGTATTACTAGGTGTCTGCGTCACAAGGTGCCAGTGTTACAGACTGCATGGAGTTTGTATTACTAGGTGTCTGCATTACATGGTGCCAGTGTTACAGACTGCCTGGGGTTTGTATTACTAGGTGTCTGCGTTACAAGGTGCCAGTGTTACAGACTGCATGGAGTTTGTATTACTAGGTGTCTGCATTACATGGTGCCAGTGTTACAGACTGCATGGGGTTTGTATTACTAGGTGTCTGCATTACAAGGTGCCAGTGTTACAGACTGCATGGGGTTTGTATTGCTAGGTGTCTGCATTACAAGGTGTAGATATTTGTGGTGGAAGATGAGGGTTGTTGTTAGTTTTGTGTGGAACGAAGCAGTGTAAATACTGATGTAAGATATTGTGTTTCTGTATCCAACATGCTGCATGGATGTGCTGAATCCAGTACTGATGGATGTTTGACTACTTTGTTATATCAGGGATGCAGATGTTTACTTTATAACCTCAGATGTGACCTGGTCTTAAGGGGAGACTTCCCCACATTCTGCCCACATGGTTACTTTATAACCTCAATTACAGTATATGCTTGTCTTAAAGGGAGACTCCCTCACATTTTTCTTAGATTTTATAACCTCAGTTACAGTATAAACTTATTATAAAGGGAGACTTCCCTACGTTCTTTGAAATCTTTATGACCTCAATTACTGTACAGACTTGTCTTAAAGGGAGACTCCCCTGACATTCTTCCCAGGTTTTATAACCTCAGTTAAAGTATGGATGCATCTTAAAGGGAGACTTCTCCACATTCTTCCAAAACTTTTAACCTCAATTACAGTACAGACTTGTCTTAAAGGGAGACTTCCCCACATTCTGCCCAGATGTTTACTTGATGACCTCAATTACAATATATACTTGTCTTAAAGGGAGACTCACCCACATGCTGCCTCAGTTACCATGGTTACATTATAGATTAGTCTTAAAGAGATACTGACACCTGCACCTGTAGCCTGCATCTGATGAGCCCCACTTTGCTGTAAACACAATTACTCAGCTTTCCAGGGTGAAGGATTGTCTCCCTTTCAGTTGATTAGTATGGTATTAGCTATGGTGAACCATGTTATGCTACACAGGAATATTCCATTGTCTGCAGATACCATTGTCTGACCATGAGTGGTTATGGGGTGTGTCTTCTAGACTTGTTAATTCCTTGTAGGTATTTATCATTCAAACAAAAACTTTGTAATATACTACTTAAGAGAAATTAAAGAACACCCAATTCTTTCTTATTCCTATAGTTGATCTGTCATGGCATGTTCAGGCGTTCTTTAACTGCTTTTGAGTAGAAAAAGTTTAAGAACTCCAGATTCTTTCATTTTACTGAAGTTAGTCGGGGGCAGTTGTCTAATGCGCGCCAGAAACCTATGATTGTGGGTTCGAATCCTGGTTCGCCCAGACTATGTTTCTAGGTTTGTCGGCACATGGGTTTCACAGAAGTGGTAAATGTCTGAGACCTGCATCACTTTGGGCTTTCCTCCCACATTAAGCTGACACGCCGTGATATAACTTGAATACTGTTAAAAGCGGCCTAAAACCCAACTCACTCACTCACAACTGTAGTTGATCTGTCATGGTAGGACAGGGATTATTTCATATATTAGAAAGCTAACCTGTCATGGCATGACAGATAAACTTGTTTAATATGAAAGAATTGGGTGATCTTTAATTTCTTTTGAGTAATATAGATATACCTAGGCCCTTGTTTAGTTATCCAATATTAATTGCTGGTGAACATAAGACGTTAGATGTGTGGTGTTTTGTTTTGTCGACAAGGCGCTGTGAGCACCACAGGTCATACTTCCAGTACCACACACACTCCTGACACTCAGTTATATGAAGGGCCGACCGTTTGATATTCTGTGAGGTGCTTGGGATTTAGTATGGAGACTAGATATTTTTTCACCTACAGCTGCAAAACCAGATATATATTTTGTAATTAAACTTTTAAGCCTGAAAATGTTTGTAAGAATATCACCTTGCAAAAAAGTAGACAATTTCTCTTTATTTCAACAGTTTGAAGCCTTATTGTTTATCAAGTTTTTTCTGGGACAGTTTTTTTATGAAGTTCCACACGCTCCTTCTTCTGTCCCCCCTCCCATCCAGAATATCAAATGGTCGGTCCATAACTCAAATACTGTTCTAAGTGATGTAAAATCTAACTAACTCACTCGTAGGTTTACAGGAGTACTTTGGTTGAAACAGATATCCTGCATTCCATGGAAGTGAATTTCAGTTGTTAGTTACAGACTTGTTGAAATTATATTTCTCTGTACTTTGTTCAGAAATATTAGCATGCATTTGTTCTGTTTGTTTAGTTATGTAATGTGAGTTTATATCATTGTAGATAGAATTGTACAGGATACCTTAGATCAATATCCTGCTGATATGTATAAATGCAGAAAAAAATGCCCCCCCCCCCCCCCCCCCCAATTGCCACCGTGACGTATATAAAACATTTAAAAAAATCTATTGAATTTATGAGTCAGCCATTTCTGTAGCAAGTGGTATGCCATTCAACCAAAGAAAGACAATTCATCATCTTTATTTTCAAGATCTTCTGTCTCTGTTCCTGTGAGTGACGCGTGGAAGAAAGTGTAAGGGAATACAAGTTTCACATGACCATGATGACTTTCATGTGTAAACAGCTACTCACTTTGAAAGTATGTTTAGCTAAATGACGGCTATCACTAGGGAAGTATATTTAGATAAATGACGGCTACTCACTAGGGAATTATTTTTAGATAAATGACGGCTACTCACTAGGAAAATATGTTTAGCTAATGACAGCTACTCACTAGGAAAATATGTTTAGCTAATGACAGCTATTCACTAGGAAAATATGTTTAGCTAATGACAGCTACTCACTAGGAACATATGTTTGGCTAAATGATGGCTACTCACTAGGAAAACATGTTTGGCTAAATGACGGCTACTCACTAGGAAAATATGTTTAGCTAATGACAGCTACTCACTAGGAAAATATGTTTAGCTAATGACAGCTACTCACTAGGAAAATATGTTTAGCTAATGACAGCTACTCACTAGGAACATATGTTTGGCTAAATGATGGCTACTCACTAGGAAAACATATTTGGCTAAATGACAGCTACTCACAAGGAAAATATGTTTGGCTAAATGACGACTACTCACTAGGAAAGTATGTTTGGCTAAATGACAGCTACTCACTAGGAAAGTATGTTTGGCTAAATGACGACTACTCACTAGGAAAGTATGTTTGGCTAAATGACGACTACTCACTAGGAAAGAATGTTTGGCTACATGATGGCTACTCGCAAGGGAGATATGTTTATCTTAGCTGTGTTAAACCCAACTCAAGATTTTTCAAGTCTTATCAGGACACTTTAGCTCTGAATGTTTAAAATATTCAAAAGAATGATTGTATGTTTGTTGTTGTGTAAATATAATCCTGAATTTCTTACCAGCATTATAGACACTGCTCTTGTAGCCACTTGAGTTGCTCTATCTACTGTACTTAGCTTATACTGCCACAATGAGTGTACTTGCTGAACAGTGGATGTTACGTTACGTCTCATCCGCCAAGGGAATGAAGAACCATCAAACAGTTTGGACAATCATATGTTGATATATATTCTAAAATAGCCTTGAGAACTGGAATCATTTCTGTTACAAAGGAACATAAAAATGTAATTTGACTTGGTTGAAACATGCCTCATTGTCAAAAAGCATTTGGCACCCACCATACATATAATCAGAGGAGGGGAATGGGATTTTTGAGAGACAGGACATTTTTTCGGTTACTGCTTCGAAACATACATTTTCTGAACAGTTATATTTTCACAAACACTTATTTTTAGGACTTCCAGCATGTGTGAAAACCTGAGTCAAAGTGGAACAAATTATTGTTTTCAGAAATATACCAGTAACCCCCCAAATATGAACTATTTCTCTTACTGGACTGTAAACACATGGACATTGTACATCCAGAAATATGGGGATATCTAAAAAAGGGGCAGCTGATTATCAACCAAGCTGTAATTGGGACGACAGATATGTTGGTCCTCCTGGTGACGGAAACACACAAAGGAGGACTTTATGGCTATCTTTGCTTGCCTTATTTTCCTCATATTTGTTGTTTCCTCGGTGAAGTGCTGAGGAACTACAAACTACATAGTTTCGTTTGATTCATTGATGTTGCAAGCCTTTTAATTCAAAAAGGAATCTGCTCAATAGTATTGGGCATTTGGGTAGCCTGGTGGTTAAAGCATTCACTCATTGAGCCAAAGGCCCGGGTTCGATTCCCCACGTGTGTACAATGTGTGAAGCCCTTTCTGGCGTCCCCACCGTGCTAAAAGTGGTGTAAAACTACACTCACTCACTCAGTAGTACGGATGATACCCAAGTTGTAGGGTCGTTACAGTGAATTGATTACCTCTGATCTGAACTACTCTGCATTCACTGGCTGCAGCGTACCACACTTCATCACTGGCTGCAACGTACCCCACATCATCATCACTGGCTGCAACATTTCAGTGATGAACTGTAGTTAAGGGTTGAGTGTTTGAAAACGATGAGTTTTGTGGGCTGTTAAACCAACAATCTTCACATATTCTCCCCAATTTTTCATAGAAACTTTCCTCATTTCACACCTTGGCTTTGTGTACAAAAGTAGCTAATTTCAAAATAGAATTTGCAGATAGTGAAAGGTATGTCTTGTGCAAGTAAGGATTTTAATTTGTGAGTTGAGATTCGTACGAAAATGTCAGAAAAAAATCTAGAATGAATCTAATTTCAAAATGTTGAGTCTTTAGAAAGTGAGAAATTTGAACTGTGTATATATTTGGATATGTCTCATTTCTCATTTGATTTGTTTTTCATAATTATCGGTAATGAATATATCTAGAGCACATGTACATTCTTTTAATGTATTTATACAAACGTGTCAAAACAGATTTGTAAAATCTGGTTTAATATCAATTCTGTTGAATTAATAAACTGTGAAACTAAACAAGCACCTGTTTTCAGAATGAATCCCATGTAAAAGGAACATCTGCATCGGCCAGTCTCTTGACGCAGCCGCACACTAGCACACTGGGGTGGCCATTGATAATGACTTGGAATACAGTATCATACCTAGTTTGTCTTGTGTGTTGCCTCAAATACAACTGGGAATGTCTTGTATAATCAATAGCCAAGAATGAGAATTTTCAGCCCATCCATGTAATTCCATGGATTTTGTTATATCAAGGGTAGCTTTTGTTTGTTGTTAAAGACAGCACCTAGCAATATTCCAGCTATATGACAGTACTCTATAAATAATCAAATCTGGACCAGACAATCCAGTGACTGACATCATGAGCATTGATCTACGCAATTGGGATACGATGTCATGCATAAACCAAGTCAGCGAGCCTGATCATTTTATCCCGTTAGTCCCCTCTTATGACAAGCATGGATAGCTGAAGATCAATTCTAACCAGGAATCTCCATGTTTTTTTCAGGTTTCTTCAAGATAATAACTTTTGTAACACACGCCATTACAATATACGCACTTCCCCTCACCTCTTTTTTCTCAGGGAAACTTCTTTTCCAAGGAAAAGTATATCATAACAGCCTCTTGATTCCATCAAATTGATATCAGCAGCTCTTGCGATATATTCCAAACTCCCAATCAAAGAAAGCAGTTTGATTGGTTGTCCAAAATTATGTTTGTTTGTTTGTTGTTGAATGCCGCACTCAGCAATATTCCAGCTATATGACGGCGGTCTGTAAATAATCGAGTCTGGACCAGACAATCCAGTGATTTCATGAGCATTGATCCACGCAATTGGGATACAATGACATGCATCAATCGTGCCAAATTATGACAGAGAAAGTCTGTACTGGGTCATTGAGAAGAGAGATGGTTATGTCACTTCCAAAATGAGGCCTTGGTGGTGATCATAATAGAAGGGAGATATAATACACTGGATAATTGATGCATTCCACCTATCTATCATTTCATCAAGATGTGCACAATGTACCTCCATTACAACTAGCATAGGATACTTGGACAAACTTGACCCACAATCCAATCATGTTTTCTCTCAGTGTCTCGGTGACAGTGATAAGTAAGTGTGGACCAGATATCCAGTGATTGATGTTACATGCCACATCCCACACTGTTTGTGCAGTACAGCCCATTACGGTAAAGTTCGGACCAGCTCTACATGGTACAACGTTTGTTTCTTGTTGGAAGCCACACGCAGCAATGTTCCAGCTATATGACAGCAGCCAGACCAGACAATCCTGTAAATGATATTATGAGCAACAATCTAAGCTGTCAGAGTATAACAATGACAATCAATCAAACAAATCACAAGCCTGACCAACCATTTCACGATGAGATTGAGTGAGTGAGTATAGTTTTACGCCGCTTTTAGCAATATTCCAGCAATATCACGGCGGGGGACACCAGAAATGGGTTTCACACATTGTACCCATGTCGGGAATCGAACCCGGGTCTTCAGCGTGACGAGCGAACGCTTTAACCACTAGGCTACCTAACCGCCCCCTTTCACGATGAGAAGCTTGGCCCAACTGCCCCCGTCACTGACAACACAGACAAGAGTAATCGTTGATGTTTTTATAGCTCTAAGAGTAAGTATACATTAAGTGAAATGAAACATGTTGAGAAACTTCTTGGATAATCAGTTGTGCAAATATTCTTGTGGCGAAGACAGTCCGTATTTGAGTTGAAATAAAAAATAATCACAAACCACAATGCTCTCTAGCCAATCAGATCTCCTTCCATGAGAACTTCAGATAGTGGACTTCGCAATCAGCATGTCTTAACATATAACAAGCATTTGACATTAAAAAATTTGCAATGAAATTAAAATAACAGACTCTTTAATATCAACAAATCTGGCCCTTTTTTTATAGTAAACGGATAGGCAATACAAGCTGACCAAACAAAATAGTGTATCTTAATCTGTCAAAGTCATGGAAGTATTTTTGTTAAAGGGAGAATTCGTGTTGGTGTTGGTTGTCTTCGATAATTGAAACATGGTATGTCAAACAAATGCACAGCAATGCAATCAACACATCAAATATATCTTAGATCATAAACTGTTACTATGGTTATAGCACCTTGACAAAATACACACTTTTCCTGAAAAATGTTCATGTATGAATTTTAAAGTCTCACGGACAAAATAATCAATGGCTTTGTCTGATCCTCACATGAGTGCCCTGGTAGGGGTGAAAAAAACTCAGCAAATTGATTTATAATTTACTCAAATCTCCAACCAAACAAACTTATTTCATCACAGCGCCATATAATTTAATACTGGGAATAGAAACACTTTTGCATTGGCCCAAATTGAAACACAATGAAAAGATTTCAATTTAAAATGTATTGATTCCAAATCTGACATTAATAGTCAATGAAAGGAAATAAATTTAAACAAACTTTCACATTACAAGATGCATCATGGAGAATATATACATATATACAAGTAAGGTATTATCACCAACCCTAAGCTTAATAAGCAGGCAATATCTGAATGAAAGCATCATATCAGTGACATCTCTGTGTCAAGAAATATTGGGGGACATCACTTAGTCATCCCATTCATCATCATCACATTCATCGTCTTCATCATCATCGTCATCTTCATCATCTGAAAAAAGATCATTCATTCATTTACTGGTACTTGATCATGTTAATACTGACTCATGCACTAACCAAACTCAAGCTCTCTCCATCTTCCCAAGACAAGGGAGTTAACTGACTATTAAAGTCCCGTTTCCACCCTTGCCCAACTAGGCTGGTATTATGGAGTTATGTTTTGGCTGGACTAACGAGTCTAGGCATAGTCCAATCAAAATCGCGCAATGAAATTGAAATCTAGTTCGTAAACTGTCATGCAATCTGGTTCGTAAACTTGGCCAAGTTGGAATAATGTGTAATGGTCTGGGTGTCCTGATGAAGATCAGCAGGGAAACTGAAAACTCCCAGGTTTCGTTACGCATCCAAACAAAACAAATGTCAGCACACTTAGGGACTGAGATTTGTCGTGATGGTTTCCCCTGGAGCTATAAATGTTCATGTGAAAAAAAGTGAATAGGTTATATTTGTTTAATGCTGTATCAGCAAATAAAAGAATGAAAAATGAGGTCATGGTATATCATATGTATATCATGGTATATCCCACCTGATCCATGGATATGTTTCTGTCTGTTGGCAAGGGCACGTGCCAGAGCTCCCACAAGACCTGCACTGTCGTCACTCTGGGCCTGTTTCTCAGACTGCTCCACCTGAACACAGCCAACACACATATAGTCTGGTACAAAAACAGAAATCTTATCTCTACTAAAATCCAAAAACTACATGTACCCTACTCATACACATGTTCCAAGAGGGAGCACGGGTGGCCCAGTCGTCTAAGGCGCCGCGATTCGCTGTGCAGAGTTGCGTACCTTGGGCACGCCAGAAACCTATGATCATGGGTTCGATTCCCAGTTCGCCCCGATTGTGTTTCTAGGTTTGTCAGCACCATACCCGTGCTCGTGGATTTCACCGAAGTGGTAAACGTCTGGGGCCTGCATCACTTCGGGCTTTCCTCCCACATTAAGCTGACACACCGTGATATAACTGGAATAATGTTAAAAGCGGCATTAAACCCAACTCACTCACTCACTCACTCACTCACAAGTTCCAAGTGGGGCAGATCAGAAGAAATTGCTCAGGCAACCTCTCAAACACTTAAGCGAAGAAGAAGGATCTATATTGTGTATGTAATTGCTAACATATTTTAAAAAGAAATCTTATTTCTCCAAACCACAACCTCTGTGGATTTGCTTATTTTGGCATGTCTTGATGGCTTCTACTTAAACTTACCCTCTTGAGGTTGGCCCCACCCTGGATGGCCTTCAGAAGGTTCCCACGGGCATCTGAAGAGCCCCCACTTTTCTCACTTGCATCCACCTTCTTCAATGTGGTTCCCATGTGAATCTGGGACAACAGGCCACCACGCCCACCTCCTGGGCCTGCCCGGGGTGGGGCATCCATGCTATCATTGCCAGGTGGCGGTGGCGGCGGCGGGGGTGGGGGAGCACCTGCTGGGGGAGGGGGGTGGTGGTGCTCCTGATGGGGGTGGAGGCGGGGGTGGAGCACTGCCCATTGGGGGCCGAGAAGAAGCAGGTGCTGGAGGAGGGCGTGGCGGGGACATTACTGGCGCTCTAGTTGGTGGGCCCTGGCGGCCTGGGGGCGGGGGTGCTTGGGACCTGGGAGGGATTCTCTGCGGGGGTGGAGGTGCTCCTTGACGTGCTGCAGGCGGAGGGGGAGGGGGAGGTCCAGTGTTTCTGGAGGGAGGGGGAGGGGGTGCCCCTGGTCCTGGTCTAGCTGGAGGAAGAGGTGCTGAAATGATAGGCGTGTTTAGTAGTTTTGTAATTACATGTACTGAACATGATGAACAGAAAAAAAATAAAATAAAAACTCACTTTAGTAGCAACACAGATAGCAAGTATCGTACAGTATCTATAGCAGGGCTGAGATGCTATACTGAAGTCACTCTTTGTCCTGTGTTCAATGTACAATAATTACTGCTATACTTTACATTATTCAGAGGAAGATTAAATGAATATTTTCAGAAAAAAAAAAAATATATATTTTCCGAAATCACTCAATGTTTATGGTATCTTAAGATCCACACATGATGAAACTGAATGATAGATATGATAAAGCCGAAACGTTGATCCAAACCAATCGAAGACTTTCTGATGTCCACATGATCATGATGATCACCCCAACTTATGACATGGCGCACATTTATACAGAAAGATGTGCATCAGCAAATCAATTCAGCATTCGTGTCTACACGACATCTTACAGTGAGATGTCCACGATCAGTGTTCGAAATATAAATAAATTACCAGGCCGCCATCAGGACCCACAGACTTTATAAGCTGAAGGACCTGATTAAACTCTTCAGGCCCTCATTTAAAAAAAACTGCAGCTTATTGTGACAAATGAATTGACAAGTAAATTTTCTTCAGGTCATAAAGACCCATACAAATTTGAAACTATGGACCTGACACAAGATTATCTGCCACAAGCCTACGGGCAGGTGCTTATTTCGAACACTGTCAACTATCAAGACTGACATATTTAATATCAACATACCTACTACTTTGATTTGACATACATACTAATTTTATTTGACAAGGAACATGTCTCTGTGAGCAATAAACACTGAGAATTTCATTTACTCAGAATGTCCAAATCTGATTTTGGTTTCAAAATACAACATTAATAATAAACATTAAACAAAATTTGAATTGAAGCAAACAGTACAGTGAAAAACTCACTAAGAAAAATCATAATGGTTTCCAACTGTTTACTGTCAGTTATCATGTTATCATGAGCACAACATAAACAATGATACATACATACCACCAGAGCTGACCACCTTCCTGCATACTAAAAAACTATAAGAAGCAGACGCAACATAGAGAGAGAGATGATAGGTGCGAGGGAAATGTGCAAGGGGAGGTAATTCACACAGGGGGAACAACTCTGTATTTTAGCATAGTTCAGAACAAGATGAAGAGCACTTGGTTCTCAAGTAGCAACTTTCAAAACATTTGATACGGTTTGTTTGAAGTTTATTGCTCCTTGGTAAGATTTTATCTAAATGCAGAAACAAAATTTGGTACCAGATGCTTAGCTAATTTAAAACTAGTATAGCTTGTGGGGTCTGTAGCCAAGGTAACACATATAACAAACTAGAATATTTTCCAGTGCCCAAATCATGCAAATAATCCCCTTCCTTAATTTAAATGCTGGCATCTCATCTGTCCACAAGGAAAGGAAGAGGCTACAAATGAAGCTTATTCTTGAAAATAAAAACGTGGTTTTGTCATAAATGAATTAGGTTATTTGACACTTTGAATTAAGATATCAAGTACAAATATTTTATCTGTCACCTCAATACATATATAATGACAATTACACTGTACCTCATGTCCAGAGAAGAATCTCATTATGTATGATAAACCATGGTAAGACCATCATTCATCCTCTTCAACAGCTTGCCTGAGGCACGGGTGGCCCAGTGGTCTAAGGCGCTGCAGAATTCCGTCCCTTGGGTACACCAGAAACCTAGGATTGTGGGTTCGAATCCTGGTTCGCCCCAATTATGTTTCTAGGTTTGTCAGCACCATACCCGTGCTCGTGGGGTTCACCGAAGTGGTAATCGTCTGAGACCTGAATCACTTCAGGCTTTCCTCCCACATTAAGGATCTACGCAATTGAGATACAATGACTTGCATAGACTAAGTCAGCAAGCTTGACCATCTGATCCCATTAGAAACCTCTTAGCAACAAGCATGGGTAGCTGAAGATCAATTGTAACCTGTATTCACAGGTATTTTCTTTTGCAAGTGAGGATGTTTAGAAGTATCATACTTGATTCTTATTTGGAACATAGACCTATGTCGAACCCTCATTCGGAAGAGGCATTTTGATTGGTTGTCTATTTCAAGGTCATAGCAGCAGAAAACCTGTATTTAGTTGTGTAAGAGGTGGCCATGTCACTTCCAACATGGTGTTCATCTTAATAGATCGAGGATAAGTTGCCCCCCAAACAAACTTTCCTTCTTTTTTTCCCGACACTACTTTTGTGGATTGTAGTGTAAGGCGGAAAGATGAATACTTAGCATATGTGAAAATACTCAAGTTTGAGCTTTGGAGGCTGTGAGTTAGTAGACCAAACCATTATATTTGCAGTATTAGTAGGCCAGTGTCACAAGAAACGACCCTGTTGCACAAAACTATCTTAGCGATATGACTTTCATAAATCAGTGTTAAAGAATCCAGTTACGACTGCCTTATCGCTAAGATTGATAAGCGGAACAGGGCTGGACAGCAGTGTCTCATGCTATTACTTCGCCTCACCCACTACAACTTAAAATGAACTAAAATACAAAGTTGCGGATAGATATGAAGCAGCAAAATAAACAAAACGTCGGACTCTAACCAACAGAGGCAGGGGGTGGTGGTGGTGGTGCAGGCCTACCAGCCATTTCTTTTCGGACAGCTTCAATGCCACCATTTTTCTCGACAAAATCGTAGATGAAGTTGAGAGTCTCCTTGTCGACTTGGTCCTCTGGCTTGATTCCCACTGACTGGAACAACATCTTCATGTCTGGTTCCAGGTTATTCATCTGAAGATCAATCAGGTTGTTTATGTGAGATGTATGACATGCCTGAGTTATTTATTGCCACTGCGAGCAGTGGGGAATCAGTCCATGGGATTGGATGAGGAATCAGTCCATGGGATGGGGTGAGGAATCAGTCCATGGGATGGGGTGAGGATCAGTCCATGGGGTGGGGTGAGGAATCAGTCCATGGGGTGGGGTGGGGAATCAGTCCATTGGGTGGGGTGGGGAATCAGTCCATGGGATGGGGTGAGGAATCAGTCAATGGGATGGGGTGAGGATCAGTCCATGGGGTGGGGTGTGGAATCAGTCCATGGGGTGGGGTGAGGAATCAGTCCATGGGATGGGGTGAGGAATCAGTCCATGGGATGGGGTGAGGAATCAGTCAATGGGATGGGGTGAGGATCAGTCCATGGGGTGGGGTGAGGAATCAGTCCATGGGCTGGGGTGGGGAATCAGTCCATGGGATTGGGTGAGGATTCAGTCCATGGGATAGGGTGAGGATCAGTCCATGGGATGGGGTGAGGAATCAGTCCATGGGGTGGGGTGGGGAATCAGTCCATGGGATGGGGTGAGGAATCAGTCCATGGGATGGGGCGAGGAATCAGTCAATGGGATGGGGTGAGGATCAGTCCATGGGGTGGGGTGAGGAATCAGTCCATGGGATGGTGGGGAATCAGTCCATGGGATGGGGTGAGGATTCAGTCCATGGGATGGGGTGAGGATCAGTCCATGGGGTGGGGTGAGGAATCAGTCCATGGGCTGGGGTGGGGAATCAGTCCATGGGGTGGGGTGGGGAATCAGTCCATGGGATGGGGTGAGGAATCAGTCCATGGGATGGTGGGGAATCAGTCCATGGGATGGGGTGAGGATCAGTCCATAGGGTGAGATGGGATGGGTTGCACCCTAGTCAGATAAATTTATCAAAGTTGAAACACAGGCCAGTGTTCTGACAGTGTCAGTAAACTAATCACACACTGCTGTAAAACATTACAGGAACATGCGCACATAATCTTTAAGTGTTCACAGTTTGATGATGTTAAGTCCATCAAAACATGACAAATTACTCAGACCACTAGGATAAGTGATATATTCTGGGAAATAGAGCTTAGCGGTATAGTGTTCCATTTCAATGCTGTGAGGACAACCAAGGGTTAGTCACACACATATCATTCCTTTGACATGCACAAGGTGCATGTAGTCATAAACACTAGGTTGCAATTTTCAATAATAGGTTGCACTTGTGCATGTTTTATACAGCTAGATCGAGCCCAGGTTTTGTTACCCAAGTTGAAACTTGAATATGTATATTCAAACAGTCATACTTACATCAAATCCCTTGTCAGGATCCCAACCAACATGGCTGACATGTCTGCAAAACGATAAGGTCACCAATAAAACGCAATTACATCTACTAGAGTAAAAGGAGAAGATATATTCTCTGGCTAAATACCCATTCCCACCAAAGTACTTGTGAAATACCAATCTCATTAAAGTCAGATCTAAGTTCTCACTTCCGCTAAACAAAGATCTGAGGACATCTCATTACGGGTCACGGCAGAACGACCTTTCGAGAACTTTGACCAACCACTGAAACTACTAACAAGAAGTCGATATCAGCCAAAGAGAAAGCAGCTGTCTCAAGCTTTACTGCACTCATTTCAACCTGGCGACTTCCATTTCAGACTATGCTTGAAATATATATTGACACAGTTCGATTAAAATTTTGAAAACTGAACTAACGGACATTCTGGAATGTCTAATATATTGTGGCGATTGTATGGCACTGCTTCCCGCGTACTGTGAAACGCCTCCTCCGTTCAAATGTTTATCCCACGGAAGCGAGAGATAGACGATAATTTTGACTGAATCAGTCGTACGGACCGTAACTGTCATTCAGAATACCCCGTTTTAACGTTTTCGAGGTTTACATTATGTACATTAATCTACAGGTACGATGCGTAAGTGAGTGAGGTTTTACGCAATATTCCAGCAATATCACGGTGGGGGACACCACAAATGATCATGATGATCATGATGATTAGAAAACACATTCCAAGTGTCACTTTCATGATCTGGTAAGCGAGGCTTTGATTGGTCAGTTGAAAGGTTGTTCTGACATGACCCGTAATGGGATGTCCTCAGATCTTTGCTTAGCAATAACGAGAACTATAAGATCTGATTTTAATGAGATTGGTGAAATACTTAACCATTGCTAAACATTTCAACAGGTTTCTACTCAGCAGTATTGTTCCAGCTGTGTGAGGGCAACCTGAAAATAATCAGTCTGGACAAAATGCTGGACATCAGACACATGAGCGATGACATGCAATCAGCCAAATCACGGAGTCTAGCCACTCGATCCATTCAGTCGCCTCCTACGACATGCATAGGTTGTTCGAGACCTATTCTAACCCATAATCCCACTAAGGATGTAAGCTATAGCTACAAATACCACTGTACATGTAGTTTGACAGTACCTGAAGTCCGTTGGGGTACTAATGTCCTCCTTGGTCAGTTTCTTCGGCCCTCCTTTTTTGTCTTTCTTATCTTTGTTACTTTTCTTGGATCCGTTCTGCTTGTTGGAGTCCACAATGTTCAGCGTTACAGGAGCGTTCGCTAGAACAGGAGAGCAGAAAGTAGCTACAAGCTATGTACCGGTATTTCACCAATAAAGTTTCCAAATATAGTAATGATTCATTGTCTCTTTTTCACCACTCATTCTTTGCAAATTAGCTTGCACAGTCCACTCTAACTATGTTCTAGCAGGTTGTTGGTTGGTTTTTTACTGTCACTTCCAGCAATATTCCAGCTATATGATGGTTGTAGATTATTGAGCCTGAACCAGACAATCCAGTGATTTACATCATGTACATCAATCTACAGGTACGATGAGTGAGTGAGTGAGGTTTTATGCAATATTCCAGCAATATCACGGTGGGGGACACCACAAATGGGCTTCACACAATGTACCCATGTTGGGAATCGAACCTGGGTCTTCAGCGTGACAATAAACGCTTTAACCACTAGGCTACCCGACCGCCCCCTACAAATACGATGACATGCATCAACCGAGTCTGACCACTCGATCCTGTTAGTCACAGTATAATGACACCCCTGGATATTTCACTACTGAAGTTAGTAAAAGAAAATCAGCAGGAAGGGAATTATTTTTTGAAAATCTCAAATATATTCCACATTTGTAACACAAGCATGATAACTTGGACTCTGCTAGAACTCTTGACTACCTAAATGTTCACACATCAATAACCTTGGCTTCATACCTGGAGCTGGTCTGTTTGGCTGAGCAGGTGCCCCTCCGGGTGGTGGAGCTTG
The DNA here is from genome assembly GCF_022045235.1 of Haliotis cracherodii. Lineage (NCBI taxonomy): Eukaryota > Metazoa > Mollusca > Gastropoda > Lepetellida > Haliotidae > Haliotis > Haliotis cracherodii. The sequence continues at coordinate 30,321,429 of NW_027266319.1, read as the reverse complement.
TCTGGCACCGGCCGCACCCGTGTTCCTCTTCTTCTGGGTCTTCTCTATAATAAAGACCAAACATGATGAAATTCATCTTAAACACGTAAAATGCATTTCTAACTCTTGCTTATTTCCCAACAATCTAATTAGTTTGTTAATCCTATTTAAGGTGAGGTGATGTGAAAGTTGGTTTAACATCGCGTTCAAGATTATTGCACTTGTCGACGACGCCCATGCATGTGTGTGTGACTGCTTGTACTAGTCCAGGCTGATGTCCATTTTATAGTGCTAGCCCACTGAGAATCATGCCACAGACACAGTCCACTGACTCTGAGCTGAACAGTAGTTTTAGCCCCTTAATGCTGAGCGCCAGACAGGGTAACAACAAGTAACATATTTTTTCACATCTTTTGGTATGACACGGCTGTCGATCTAACCGCTGACCTTCCACTCTCCGTCCAGATGCTCCATCCACGAGACGGCTCCAAAATAATAAAGAGAAGCTGCGTGTGTTCTTGTTTAACTCATCCCAGAGTGACGAGGGTCAGAGACATTTACCTCTTTTGTAAAACACAAAAACATGGGCATTGTGCTGACAGAACAAGTGTCATTGTCTGACAAATATGTGATTTGTACTCATGACTAGCAAATCCTGAACGGCAAAGGGATGCACCTCTTCATAATGAATTGTAGTGCCTAAGCGCCATCAGCAAAACTTTTTTTTTCAATTTTTCTGGCTTACGCATTTTACGATGGTGTCTCTCAGCCAACTTGTTCTCCACGGCATTCTTGAACTTCAGAGCTTCATCTTCACTGGCAAAATTAAGTCCCGCCTGAGAACTCTGAAACAGGAAGTTGGTTGGTTTGTTGTTTAACGTCGCACTCAGCAATATTCCAGCTACATGGCGGCGGTCTGTAAATAATCAAGTCTGGACCAGACAATCCAGTGATTGATATCATGAACATCGATCCACGCAATTGGGATTGATGACATGTATCAACCAAGTCAGCGAGCCTGACCATCCGATCCCGTTAGTCGCCTTTTACGACAAGCATAGTCACCATTTACGGCAAGCATGGGTTGCTGAAGACATATTCTACCCTGGAATCTTCATGGGTCTGAAGCAAGAAGTAGCGGGAACACTGTTCAAACATTGTTGTTACCATTCCTCATTGTGTCAACCACTAACATGGTCAGCATCGTCAGTGTTGTTGGTAAAGGCTTCACAGCAAACTTAAGTTTGCCGATTTACGTTTCAAATATGTAAACATGTGGCCATTCTCTAGAACACGAAAATGAAAGAAATCTTGGATGCATATGTTGTCAATGATTATTCTGTCAATACAGTTATTACAAAGTTTGTTTTTTTGTGGAAACTCACATCTGCCTCAAAGGTATGGAAATACTCTCTTGGACACTTGTAGCGGAACTGATTGTACAGCTCTTGTTCCCATAGCAACTGTTGTTTCTGGAAAAGGTGACTATCATTTACAAGGAATCACAAATTTATGATAAAAAGCCTCTGTTCAATACAGAATGTCAAGAACATTGTCAGCTTAAAAAAGTACATGAATTATTTTTGTATTTCGTCACCAAGGGTCACGTAAACAAGGAAAAGACAAATGGACAACAAGGATAATACATCATCATGACTGAAATCTTTAACTCACCAAGAAACCTAAACAATGCTAAACACTGCATGAAAGTTAAAACATAGTATATCATGATGTATATGTACTTTAACACAAGTATCCATGGAAACAACACTGACATTTATCAATATGACAACCCCCATGTTATCATTCTCAGTACTCTGACTCCCCACCTTACCCTGATGTCATACACTCGAATGAAGTAGGAACGCTTGGTGTTGTCTTTGACAAACGACGCCACGCCAGAGGAGCGCTTGTTCCATCTTGACTTGTCTGGGGAGTCTGACAGGTACAGCTGCACTACCCCCGACGCCAGTGTCTTCAACAAAAATATCATTGGTCAAATCCACAAAAGACAATAATTTGCATGTTGGGACTTTTTTCTTATTATGCCATGAGACTGTAGCTCACTTAGTGAGTGAACATTGCTTTTTGAAATGAGGCATCACGCTTAAGAACGCTTGGAATCCTATTTGTAGATTCTATATCCATCTTGTGTTCTATTTCTAGGGTGTTTCGCAATGGATCGACACGAAGCTTTCCAGTGTCGCCTAATAAAGTCATATTTCGCCCCTTTTTATTTATCTGAAGACAATATGACACAAAGACGAAAGTATATGAATTATGGACTTTAAAATAAAATGTTGCAAGATGTCAAGCAGACTCAAATCGCCTAAGTTTTCAGAGGCGTGTACATAATACCATACTTCACACCCAATTATCATCACTATTGAAAAAAAAAATCGCCTCCCACTTGAAATGACCAATTTCTTTGTCTTACCGTACAGCCGCGTCCCAGACATCCAAAGAGTAAATCGTTTTCAGCATTATTAAGCAAAATACATGAACTGTTGGCAGGTCTTTGTCGATTTTGGATCGACATTGTAAGATTCTGTGCATTCAAGTCGACCGAACTTGTCCCAATAACTTCCTGGTTCAGGTTCACGTCATCAAAACTCCTTCCGGGTTTATCGGCATTTTCCGGACGTATCCGTGAAACTAAACGAGTTCAACGAATTCGTCACCACTCGACCCTTTCCGTAAGCTACAAGAAGATTCGCTACGCGGCTTGTCCCGGAAAAACACGAGTTGGTCACGAATGAAAGAATCAGGTGCGCATTCACCTGAGCTTCTCACAGCATTTACAGCTATTGGGAGGTTACGACAGTGACACGCGCTGGGATAGAGATTGACAAGCTATATTGTTAGAAAGAGTCCAGTCAATAAAAAACAAAAAAAACAAAAACACGCATCTTAAGAAAAGGACGGAAATATGACAGGAAGGATGAATATCCCATGTGTAATGAAACAATACTCACAAATGGAATGAACCAACAGGAAATGGCCAGTAAATAAACATATATCCCCTTTATAAATATAAGTAGTTATATATAGGGGGTATAAATTTTTATTTTATACTTCAGTGTGAAGGACTGAGTTTTCCGAAGTTGAGAAAAGTGATATTTTTATTGCAGTAAACATAACAATTGATATTTCACTGCAGTGAACATAACACTTTGACGGAAAAATTGTCATACAAGAGTTACCTCCCTTAAAATTGACTAGCCCGTACACAAACTGTTGACGTTCATTTTACGTTAGGTTCACATTGACATGGCAAAATAATGATAGACGGTCGTTTATGGAGTAATACCACCTCTTTCCGTTTGTTATTCTCTCAAAAATGATTCCTTATAAACTGCACATTTCTCATTTTACTCGTCAATCGAGACTGTTTGTTTTGCAATTTTTGTTACTTGACCAACGTATATTCTTTTGCTTCCTACAGCGGTGTCCTATTTTTCAAGAATAATTTTTGTTAAAGTTGATTTTGTATATAATCATATCTAAATGTATGATAAAGAATTTTCGCGACCCTAATTATTTTTTGATACTTTTGTTTATATTTTTAAGATTTTGGAACACGAAACTAGTCGCAAATACAAGGGGTGGTAAACCGTGTCTGTGTGTAAGGTGGAGAGAATTTACGTTTCAAGGTTTTACATTTACAATGTGATTTTCTGGCAGACAAGTACACATAGTATATACATGTAATAAATAGGTTCATACATCTGTCGAGTGAAATATCATGTTTCTCTCATCGAGTGACGGGGGAAAGGAGATATTTTCACGATACATTTTCACCCACAGGAAATGGCCGGTAAATCAACATATATACCCCATATATATATGACCAATAACGAGTTCCTATGAATGAACCCGTGAAGATCCGGGTAAGAATAGGTCTTCAGCAACCCATGCTTAACGTATGAGGCGACTAACGGGATCGAGTGGTCGGGCTCGCTGACTTGGTTGATGCATGTCATCGTATCCCAATGGCATAGATCGATGCTCATATGATGTCAATCACTGGACTGTCTTGCCCAGACTCGATTATTTACAGATCGCCGTCAAAAAGCTGGAGTATTGCCGAGTGCGGCGTTAAAAATCAAAGAAACAAACAAACCAAAATAGAATGAGAGAGCAACACTTTAATGTAAGATATGATTTTCCGTTTCAACTAGAAAATGTATGATTCAGGAACATATTTAAAATTAAATTGATATCTGTATAAAAAAAGAGTAACAACAAACCAATATCGCAGTTAAGCCTGTTTGCCATATTCGTTTTAAATGTCACACTGAACACCCAGAATATCACCTGCATTAAGGGTCCAAATTGCCTTGTAAATATGGAAACCTCCAACAGTGCTAAAGGTGCAATATTGGTAAATATTGGCCATATAGAAACGTGCTACAACTCATGTTTAAGAATATCCGCTATGGGATAGCAATCAATTTTTCAATATATATTGAGCCCATGGGCTTAAAAACGTTATATATTTCCGATTTTAAGCCCACGTGCTAAACAACGAGGGGTTTAGATACGTGCAGTCCCAGTAAATGTGTTGTCATGTGTGTCTGTGTATTGCAAGACTTAGTGTTCTCACAGTTTCAGGTGTCCTTTGAATCAGATTTTGAAACATTTTCAGTTCGGATTATTTTAAACTTGTGCGTATTTTTGGTGTCTCTCATTCGTATAAATTGTTTAATTGAGTTTAATTGATTAAACACTGGTTTCTCTGGTCAAGATTCGATTATTCACTGGTGGAATATGTTTCTATATACGACCGAATGCATCACAGATTGACCTTGTAAATGGTCTGTTTGTTTAATTGAATTTAATTGATTAAACACTGGTTTCTCTGGTCAAGATTCGATTATTCACTGGTGGAATATGTTTCTATATTACGACCGAATGCATCACAGATTGACCTTGTAAATGGTCTGTTTGTTTAATTGAGTTTAATTGATTAAACACTGGTTTCTCTGGTCAAGATTCGATTATTCACTGGTGGAATATGTTTCTATATTACGACCGAATGCATCACAGATTGACCTTGTAAATGGTCTGTTTGTTTAATTGAGTTTAATTGATTAAACACTGGTTTCTCTGGTCAAGATTCGATTATTCACTGGTGGAATATGTTTCTATATTACGACCGAATGCATCACAGATTGACCTTGTAAATGGTCTGTTTGTTTAATTGAGTTTAATTGATTAAACACTGGTTTCTCTGGTCAAGATTCGATTATTCACTGGTGGAATATGTTTCTATATTACGACCGAATGCATCACAGATTGACCTTGTAAATGGTCTGTTTGTTTAATTGAATTTAATTGATTAAACACTGGTTTCTCTGGTCAAGATTCGATTATTCACTGGTGGAATATGTTTCTATGTACGACCGAATGCATCACAGATTGACCTTGTAAATGGTCTGTTTGTTTAATTGAATTTAATTGATTAAACACTGGTTTCTCTGGTCAAGATTCGATTATTCACTGGTGGAATATGTTTCTATGTACGACCGAATGCATCACAGATTGACCTTGTAAATGGTCTGTTTGTTTAATTGAATTTAATTGATTAAACACTGGTTTCTCTGGTCAAGATTCGATTATTCACTGGTGGAATATGTTTCTATGTACGACCGATTGCATCACAGATTGACCTTGTAAATGGTCTGTTTGTTTAATTGAATTTAATTGATTAAACACTGGTTTCTCTGGTCAAGATTCGATTATTCACTGGTGGAATATGTTTCTATATTACGACCGAATGCATCACAGATTGACCTTGTAAATGGTCTGTTTGTTTAATTGAATTTAATTGATTAAACACCGGTTTCTCTGGTCAAGATTCGATTATTCACTGGTGGAATATGTTTCTATATTACGACCGAATGCATCACAGATTGACCTTGTAAATGGTCTGTTTGTAACGCAATGAGCCCTCATATAGCTAGAACATTGCCGAGTGTTTGTTTGTTTGTTTGTTTGTTTGTTTATTTGTTGTTTAACGCCAAACTCAGCAATATTCCAGCTATATGACGGCGGTCTGTAAATAATCGAGTCTGGACCAGACAATTCAGTGACTGATGTCATGAGCATCGATCTATGCAATTGGGATACGATAACATGCACCAACCAAGTCAGCAAGCTTGACCAACCGATCACGTTAGGCGCCTCTTACGACATACATATTCTTCCCCAGGGCACATTGGCGAGTTCGGCGTCAAACAACAAACATCCTAGAGCTTGTCTGAAATGTAATATAATGGGCTGTAATTGTGTTGTCTACGTAGATATACACAAACACAAGGCAAAATAAACACAATTTAATAAAATATGTAAATACATTGTTGTTTTGTTAAAAGACAAGTTCATCCACGATGTTGACATTTGTTTACAATGTGTATTAGCATGTTTGTAAATGAGTTTGCCACCAGGCATGAACAAGACACTTTTCCCTTGGTGTTTATAGTCGTGAGTGAGTGGATCGCCGTTTAAGGCCGCTTTAAACGCTCTTTCAGTTACATCAGCAAACCCAAGGTTACCCCGACTGACAGCGTTTACCACTGACGTCAAACTACATATAACGAGCACGTGATATGGTGGTGACAAGCCAAGATTCGTTATTAGGACTAATTGTAAAATGCCAAACCACGAACAGCGGATCGTAACAAGGCCAAGGGACACAGTTCTTAGACTCCTCGAGCACCCCCCACCCCCCCTCCCCTATTTATTACAAAGGACAAAAAAAAGAAAAGAAACTATTGGTGCTAAATATAAACACACAATTAAACGCTTCAAGAACGCTTTTCCTGTAATGACGTCATTACATCGTCAACCATGTTTGCATATATTGAACAATTCAAGATATTGGAGTGGGTTAATTTGACCATTTTCCTCTCATTTGTGATATCAAAAGCAACAAAAACCTAGAAGACACCGATAACCATGGTGATGAGTTTGTCTATTATAAGTTTGGATGGAATAAAGATCCGGCTATCAGTTTTAATGATTTACTTCATGATGAAACCTCTTCGAACATTATAAATGATATCAAAGAAGCTATCACTGTGAATATAGACAGCGCTGTGGATCTCATATGCGGACTGTACACGAGAGCTGCTGCTGCGATGAGCAGGCGACAGGGGTCACGTGACCCGAAGCGCAGAACCCAGTCTGCATGGTGGGACGCAGAGTGTGATAGAGTGAAGTCGGAGAAGTATTTTGCACTGGATAGATTCAGAGACACGGATAGAGATGAAGATTACCAAGTATATAAACAGCACAGGCGAACCTTTAAAGAATTATGCAAACGGAAACAAGATGAATTTCAGCGTTCACTCAGAGATAGATTTAATGAGATAAAAAGTACTAACCACAAACTGTGGAAGGAAATCAAGAAAATAAAATGTCGCAGGAAAACCAACAGTATCAGTTCTTGGGGATGGTTTTCATATTTCCAGAATCTATTAAATTCTCCCAGTTCGAAGTCATCTATTGAAGATTTAGTAAAATCAGACGTATCACAGCATGACAATGATGTATGTGAGGCTTGTGAACGTGGATCGCCTGAAGACGTAAACAGAGAGATATCAAGTGATGAAGTGAAGACAGCCATTATCAACATGAAATCAAATAAAGCACCAGGATGTGATGGGATCTCTTCTGAACTATTCCAGAATTCTTTGGATATTATTGTTCCTATATGTGTGCATCTGTTTAACGAGATAAAGAAATCAGGTGTTTATCCGGAATCATGGCGCAGAGCAGTTATATGTCCGCTGTATAAAGATGGAGATACGAACAGTGTGAATATTATAGAGGCATTTCATTACTACCCGTTTTGGGGAAAATATTCACAAAAATTATCAACGAACGCCTGCAGCTATGGTGTGATGACAATAATATAATATATGAAAACCAGTTTGGTTTTAGAAAAGGACGCTCAACAGTCGACAGTATTTTCACATTGTATGGAATGATACAGAAATATCTATCAAAATCAACCGGTGGGAGATTTTATTGTCTCTTCATTGACTTCAGTAAAGCGTTTGACTGTGTTCACCATAACTTGCTTTGGCATCGGCTTATGAAATATGGTATCCATGGAAACGTTCTAAAAATTCTACGAGATATGTATTCGAAACTAAAAGCTTGTGTGAGAACTGATAACGGTTTAACTGAATATTTTAACTGTTTTATTGGAACGCGACAAGGATGCATGATCAGCCCGACACTCTTTTGCCTGTTTATAAATGAATTGGTCAACGAACTAAATCAATCTGACTGTCGTGGAATATTCATCTCAGAAGAAGCACCAAATATTTGTTCTTTATTATACGCCGATGATGTTGCCAACACTGCCGATACCACTGGAAGATTACAACAACAGATCAACTGTATAAGTGAATTTTGTAAAAAATGGGGACTGTCTCTAAATATGAACAAATCAAAGATAATCGTTTTTAGAAATGGTGGACGTTTAAGGAACTATGAAAATTGGACTTACAGAGAAGAAAAGATAGAGACTTTTTCATCTTATAAATATTTGGGACTATTTTTCACTCCTTAATTGCTATGGACAAAAGCAACGGCAACACTTGCACAACAAGCAGAAAAAGTATGTCATTATATCTATAAAATAAACTATCTATGTGGAGGATTAACAATCACTACTGCAATCAAGATGTTCGAATCCATGGTTTTACCAATATTAACATATGGCTCTGAAGTTTGGGGGTTCCAATACTACGAAACTATAGAGATGGTACAGACTAAATATTACAAACGGATTCTTAACCTACCAAATAATGCAAGCAATGACGCTGTTCTTGGTGAAACTGGAAGACAACGATTATATGTGTATTATATTAGTAAATGTATTAAATACTGGACAAAATTAATCTCTATGAACAATGATCGTCTACCGAAGCAAACGTATTTAATGATGTACAAATTAGATGAAGCTGGCCGTATATCCTGGGCAACATATACAAAAAAACTCTTTTCAAGTATGGATTTGGCTATGCCTGGATAATTCAAGATGTTGGAGATCCGCAAATATTCATTTCACAATTCAAACAACGCATCGTGGACTGTGGTCAACAACGTTGGATTGAAAACCTATCTCAAAAACATATTTAACTTTCAAATCGGTATTAAGAATAGAAATGTACCTTCAGGAAGTAAACAAGAAGATCTATAAAGAAACCTTAACAAGATTCCGATGCAGCTGCCATAAACTTATGATCGAAACTGGACGTCATACCAATATAGAAGAAAACAAAAGATTTTGCCCACAATGTCAAAAATTGGACTTCAACTACATGGAAAATGAATATTATTTCCTTCTTATTTGTACTTCATATTCAACATTACGTTTACATTTTATTGATACATATTTTCACACTAATCCATCATATGAAAAATTTGTAAATCTTATGTCTTCTAAATGTAAATACACTATTACACAACTTGCTAAATATATCTACCACGCTTTTAGATTACGCGAGTCACTCACAATTCACTGATATATTATTTATGTATGATATTCCTTTCATGTATTTATGCATACACTATATTGATATAATGTATGTTCAATGGGCCTATGGCCTGAAACTTGGAGGAAATAAACTCTACTAAACCACGAACAGCAGATCGTAACAAGGCCAAGGGACACAGTTCTTAGACTCCTCGAGCACCACCCCCCCACCCCCCCCCCCACTCCCCCCTCCCCTATTTATTAAAAAGGACAAAAAGAAGAAAAGAAACTATTGGTGCTAAATATAAACACACAATTAAACGCTTCAAGAACGCTTCACCTGTAATGGCGTCGTGACGTTGTAACAAATCGTACAATACAAAAACTTCGTGTTGTTCATGAGACAGTTTGGTGTTAACATTATTTAGTACTATGCGGTAGGCAATTGTATCATACACATGTCCTCATAATTTATATTACATGTCGTCTTCTTCCCAGTCAATGTCATAGGCTTCAGCGTCAAACTCGTCGTCATCTGAAACTAAAGATTCCTAAATAAGCAAACAATAAGTTGCATACATAATTAATAATACAAAATGATGCGAGTATGAATAAAAAATTAAACACCAAATATTTCAACCACATTATTAAAAAAATGTATAATCAGGCGTTTCACGTTATGTAAGTATTTGTATTTCCTACGTAAACCATTCTTTGCTTATAATAGGGGTCTTTCTGTAACAGACCGCTCTCTGCAGAGAGCGGATGGTCGGTGGTTCGATCCCCGGCCGCGTCAAACCAAAAGACGCCAAGAGATTATATTTGTTGTTCACCCTGCCTGGGGCTAGGCATTAAGTGGATAAAGCGGTGTCGGTCCTGGAGCGTCATATTTGATACTTAGGAGGAAAACTCATCGACACGGGATTTGGCTATCCCCGTATACTAGGCAAATAGAACGAGAACAAATGAGTACCGCTCATTAATTTCACTACCGCATTTATATGCATGTTAAGTTGAAGTGTTTAAAGTGTTGAAATGTACATTGATATTTTAGTCCAGGCGAGAAGCTCCGAACCATGGTTTGTATAGTCATTATCAGACAGATGGTGGTTGACGAGGTCGTCCTTCAATGATCTGAGGCGGGCGTCGATCTGGCGGTAACGTCGTTCACGGGGAGGTGCAGAGGGATTGCCGTTCAACCTCCAGGATGCGGACTTCGGTGTTGAGTTGCTTTCTCTGGAACATCAGCTGCACCACCTCGTAGATGTGAGGGTTGCTCTACCTGGCTAGCTGTTTTATCTTATGGTGCCACACTTCAAGATTAATGTTTGTTTGATGACCCGAGTTCCCAACGTGGTTCCAGTTGTCAGGACTGAACTGCCTCCCTTCAACCCAAGATGTTGTGACGTAGTCCATGAAGGCGGTGATCATGGGTCCTGCAGGGCTATTGGCAGTCGTCTCCAACCACACATCTTGTACCTTGTCGAGTTGCACAAGGGGCCGGACAGCGGCCTAACTACCTTCTTCACCTCGGGGTCTTCCTTGTAGTAGGGCGCCAGCCCTTCTCTCTGTACACGTCGCCAGATACATTGGGTGTAATGGAAGCGACACCCTCTGACGACAGTGGTTGGTGGAAGCAGGCTACGAACGGCATTTTGGGCAGACAACTCGAAGTGACGTTGAACAACCCTTGGAGTGAAGTCTTAAGTTCAGGTCATGTGACTTCTCACTCAAATATTCGAATACCCGCACATGCGTATAGCTGTCTTACTGAGTTGGAGTCCGTAAATCAGGGGGAGCTTGCGTCCTTGAACTCAGCACCAACCACATATTGTAAACCTTAACAATTAGTTGAATATTATTTTCTTTATGTTTGACGCATTCTTGAGATACATTACCATTAAATACAATCACTTAGGCTTAGCTTACCTGGTCCCTGAATGAATGTTTTTCTTTTATTGAGTGCACGGGAGAGCGCGTCTAGAATATTGCTACTGGCGTCGGGCGTAACCAGCCCGTCTCCCTGCGACTGCCTCTGAAACCCGAACATATATAATTGAGACAGCATCTTTGATGGATAAATATATGGACAAATTGTATCCCTAAGTGGTTGGTGGACACCACACATTCTGAAGCTCTGGTTAAAATAAATTATATGAAATTGTATGTTTTTTTCACAGGGAGTATTTATAAAACTTATACAGATTCTCAAACACCCTCCCAAACAACTGAAAAAGAGTTGGTCAATCCAAACTCACCCTCTTGAAATTCGACGTTCCAACTTCAACCTTATTCAAAGTGATGCCATTTTGTATAGCATTCAAGAAGTCTGGACGTGATTTTTCGGGTAGTGCATCATTACCAGGAATCGGCGCTGGAGGTGGGGGTGGAGCCATGGGTGGAACTGAAGGAGGTGGGGGAGGAGCTTGGGGTGGAACTGAAGGAGGCGGGGGTGGAGCTAGGGGTGGAATTGAAGGGGGTGGGGGTGGCGCTTGATATGCTACAGAAGGGGATGGAACGGGTGGAACAGGATCTTTCTGGGGTGGATTTTGAGCAAGTGACATTGGTTTTGGTGGTGGTGGCGGTGGTGGTTTTTCAGGGCGCCCTGAAGCAAAGGTCGAAGATGGGGTGGCTTGGTCCTGTTTGTGTTGGACAGGTATTGGTGCCATTGGGTTGTAGGGGTATGGCGCTTGTGCTGTTTGAGGATAGGGTGGACCCGTGTTTACTGGGGAAGGTTTGTATGCAACTGAAGGTGGGCGGAGGGGTGATGCTGGGGGTCGGGTAGGATCGCGTTGTGCGCGGTCTGTATATGGATACGAAGACGGAGAGTACGTGGGTACCAAGGGTTGGCGAACAGATGGCATCAGTGGTCCCTGCTGTACGGGAGGGGGAGAGGGGGTTTCACGGTATGGCGATGGAGTCTGTCGGGGAGGGACACGTGGACCCTGCTTTGGTGAAGGCGGTGGTCTTTGGTCAGAACGACTTAAGAATGGGGAAGGTGGTTGCACTGGATGTGGTCGTGTTGGGGGGCCTGACCTATATCCTGTAAAAAAACAGAGAATGAATTATAAAAAATACAAATGCAGGAACTTTGATGAAATAAGAAATGGAGTCATTCGTCCCGGAAATTCTATTTTAATATTAATACAATACATTCTTCTTCTATCTCGCATTCATTTTGGCCGTGGGTATACATGTATCCTGCATGAATGGGAGAGTATGGTTTTACACCGCCTTTAGCAATATTCCAGCAATATCAAGGCGGGGGACACCGGATAATGGGCTTCGCACACTGTACCCATGTTGGGAATCGAACCCGGGTTTTCGGCGATACGAGCCAACGCTTTAACCACTAGGCTACCACACCGCCTTTGTATCTTGCAAGAAGGGTGTGTATGAAAGTAAAAGCACTGACCAGAAGGGTTGGTTGATTTGGACATGTTGGCCATTGCCTCCTGAATGACATGCATGCCGCCATTACGCCCAACAAAGTCATAGACGAACTCAATGGTGTCGGAGTCTCTTTCCGTAATGCCGACGGTCTCCAGCAACCTCTTCATTTCCGGTTCTACGATATTGGTCTGAAAAATAACCACGGCGACGGTTAAGATTTACTACACTTGAGTCATATACGCCATGGATAATAAGTAGATGCACTGATCAGTCATCTAAGTGAGATAATGCTGAGTAATATACCAGCTATACGAAGGAATCGTTTTGAAAATGGATCTGGGTCAGAAAAACCAGAGGTTGACAGCATGAACAGCAGTACACGTCTTAGGTATACGATGACACGCAACCAGGGTACACGAGTCTGCTACGGCCACTACCTATCGTCATATATCAGTGAAACACATATTGTCTCGGTTGGTTAATCTTAGCACATATGCTACATTTTGTCATACGTATTTCTACATGAAGAATGGTAATGCGGTTTATATAGCTATAACATGCTATAACACATGCCGTGATAAACGGGGCACGGCTGGCCCTGTGATCAAAGAAGGTGCACCTTTCAGTGCAGAGTTACGCCCTTTAGCCGTGCCAGGATCGGCTGTTCGTGGGTTCGAATCCTAACTCCGCACCATTTATCATCATTGGTTGGTCTGAACCATAGCTGTGCTCATTGGTGTCACCAAAGTGTACGACCTGCGTCAATTATGTCTAAATCCCATATCTTCAAGTTTCTAGAATACTGACCAAAGCCCGATTAAACTCAAGCCAACCTCTCCCTCTGTGTCCACAGTAAGTGACTATATTAAAGAAATCTTTATTTGTTTTGAATACTCACATCATAGTTGCCATCTGTATCAAATCCAATATGCTGGACACGCCTGAATTAAATTGTAAAAGTAAATAGTATCAATTAATATTTTAAATTGAATTGCCGCCTCGCATTTTTTTGTATGTATTCATCATTACGTTCGATAATAATCTTGACTTATAGTCATTGAAATCATCATTTAAAAAACGTCATCTTCATCAGTAACATAACCATTATCCCCGTCATCTTAAACTGAACGTAACTATCAGTAACTTACAAAATATTAACTGAGCACAATAGGCTCTAATAGGCCCTGGCTTCTACAGGCCCGTGAAGATCCGGGTAGAATAGGTCTTGAGCAAATCATGCTTGCCGTAAAAGGCGACTGTGCTTGTCGTAAGAGGCGGTTAATCGGAGCGGGTGGTCAGGCTCGTTGACTTGGTTGATGCATGTCATCGTATCCGAATTGCGTGGATAGATGCTTATGATGTCAATCACTGGATTGTCTGGTCCAGACTCGATTATTTACGGACCGCCGTTATGAAGCTGGAATATTGCCGAGTGCGACTTTAAACAACTGATATACAAACAATCTGGCTTCTACAACTCTGTCGGACACTGCCCACTAGGTCTGGTCAGCCACCCTGAGTCGAGCTACCATCGTCATCGTAACATCATCGTTAACTATGCACATCAGTTCCATTCCTCTCCTCACCTGAAGTCTGTTGGCGAACTTATGTCACCTTTGCTCAGCCTCCTGCCGCCCTTGGTCGGTTTCGTCTTGGCGACCTTGACGTTCTGTGTCGTCTGCTTCATGTTGACGGTAACAGGCGCGGACACTGAAGTCAGACAAGCACAGTGCGAGTTCAGCTTGATATCTAAATACCTTGTGACAATATTTTGTATGCTATTTTAATGATGTGCAAAGAACATGTCCAGTCTATATCAACCACAAATTTAATCATTCTTTTTTTATTCATCATATTTAAATAAACACGTTATGGAACGCATCTCTGTTTTCAGATATGCGCGTGCTCAACATTCTCTAATATCGTGTAAGAATAAGAATCTCGCCTCCGGTCAACTAGCTCGACCATGTGGGGACCCAGGTTAGACTAGGTCTTCAGCGCCCATTGCTGAGGTGACAAGAAGATGGTCGGGCGATCAGGCTCAGTGGCTTGGATAATTGCCGGTTATGGTGGCCCGATAATGTGGATAGTTGCCCGAGTTTTCAGGCACTGGTTCGCCTTGTCCAGACTCGTCAAACAACACTCACTCACCTAACCTCTGTGCGTCATGTGACATTCAACCACTGTGCGTCATGTGACACTCAACCACTGTGCGTCATGTGACTCTCAACCACTGTGCGTCATGTGACACTCAACCACTGTGCGTCATGTGACACTTAACCACTGGCGTCATGTGACTCTCAACCACTGTGCGTCATGTGACTCTCAACCACTGTGCGTCATGTGACACTCAACCACTGTGCGTCAACTCGCTCAACCACTGTGCGTCATGTGACTCTCAACCACTGTGCGTCATTTCACACTCAACCACTGTGCGTCATGTGACTCTCAACCACTGTGCGTCATGTGACTTACCTGGTCTCGGTCTGTTCGGGGTGTCAGCGGCACCCCTTTGCAGCTGTCTCTCTTTCCGCCCTAAATAGTCAATGTAAACAACTTTGTAAGAACACCTTCAATTACCTTCACATGATTATAAAGCACGAAGGTAACTCGGTCATCCTCAAAAAACGTACACCATGCAATACCATTTTTTAACCATCCAAGATGGAGACTAAAATGAGGAAATGTGACGTCTGCCGCTGTCTTCTAAGCTTACGATGTCCAACGGACATTCATTCCTGATATTGCGAGAAGGACTTTGATTCTAAGCAGACATTGGTTCCTTGGATTACTTATTCCTTGGACATTCGGCGCTAGATATAATTGTACAGAACTATTCGAGGGTACACTGTTGTATCTACGACACCGGTTCTGTGTGAGCCATACCAAGGCAATGGGTATTTCACATTTCAGGGTATATTTCAGCAACAAACCCGAACCTTCTGCTGTGATGAAGCAATACACCACCTACTGTACCGACACACACCACCCTTCATACTCACGCTGGGGCGGTCGGGTAGCCTAGTGGTTAAAGCGTTGGCTCTGCACGCCGAAGACCCGGGTTCGATTCCCGACATGGGTACAATGTGTGAAGCCCATTTGTGGTGTCCCCCGCCGTGATATTGCTGGAATATTGCCAAAAGCGGCGTAAAACCATACTCACTCACTCATACTCACGCTGTACAGTTCGCCGGTGTCTCAGTTTTAGTTTTGACACAATCATCTCCCCAAACTTCCGCGCTTCATCTTCACTGGCAAAATTAAGCCCCGCCTGACTCCACTGAAACAGGACAGGAAAACGGATAATTATAAAAAATGAAAAATAAAACATTCGGTGCCGACATTTCTTTTATATTTTAAGGTGAATGAATAGGTGAGACGACCCAGTCTTACTCAGTGTGTGGTAGTTGGTGGATGATCATTAATGCCAGTGATTATTCAAGATATTTGACGGCCCTCTGTCTATAGGCGAGTAGGGGGCACGGGTCGCCCAGTCGTCTAAGGCGCCGCGATTCGCTGTGCAGAGTTGCGTCCCTTGGGCACGCCAGAAACCTATGATTGTGGGTTCGAATCCTGGTTCGCCCCGATTATGTTTCTAGGTTTGTCAGCACCATACCCGTGCTCGTGGGTTTCACCGAAGTGGTAAACGTCTAAGACCTGCATAACTTCGGGCTTTCCTTCCACATTAAGCTGACATGCCGTGATATAACTGGAATACTGTTAAAAGCGGCGTTAAACCCAACTCACTCACTCACTCACTATAAGCGAGTATGTACGCAAGTCATGAGTCGAACCAGTCAACCTAATTCGACTGTCTCTCTTTAATCGAGTGTGGTGGGTTCACCGGGTGGCATTGAAGACGGGTTCGATTCCCTACTTGGATGCAATGCATGCAGCCCATTTCATGACCTCCCCACTACCTTTGTAGTTCACTCACTCACTCACTCCATCCTACTGTCACGTACGAAACCCGTCGTTTATATCAAAATAAGTTTAAGTGCAATTCTTACTTCAGCTTCGAAAGTGTGAAAGTAATCTCTTGGGCATTTGTAATGGAATTGCATGTATAATTCCTGTTCCCACAGCAACCGCTGTTCCTGAAATTAAACATTGTGATGTCATGGTCAAATCATATTTTCAAGAAATATATCAAGGATACAACATAGCCATCACCAGCAGGGATAAACATTGTACTCCGCCCCACTGAAGGACCGACCATTTGATATTTGTGCGCGTGTTGTCCCAGCTGGCCTCTAAACAAAACCCCAAGTGGATGTGTTATTCAATGTAGGAAAAGACTAAATTCGAAACACAATATCTTTTCTTGATCAGGGCTCCTGGGAGCTTTAAACATTTAAACTTATTTCTTTGCAAGAGAATGGCGATAGTGACATGTTATTGTAGCCCACCTGTATGTCATACACCCGTATGAAGAATGACCTCTTGATGTTGTCTTTCACCAGACAGGCCACCCCACATGCGTGTTTCGTCCACCGGGAGTCATCCGGCAACGCCAGGTACAGCTCTACCACAGCAGACGCTATGGTCTGTAACAGAGACATGATCACACGTTGTACAGGGATAATACCACATATGGCATGACTTATAATAATAATAATAATAATCATAATAATCATAATAATAATAATTGCAATATTTGTGATAATTATTGTTATGAATTTTAATAATCTATCCATCTATCTATCTATCTATCTATCTATCTATCTATCTATCTATCTATCTATCTATCTGACCTTACCGTACAACCTCGTCCAAGACAGTCAAATAATATCTATCTATCTATCTATCTATCTGTCTGTCTGTCTGTCTGTCTGTCTGTCTGTCTGTCTATCTATCTATCTATCTACTGCCCTTACCGAAAAAACCTCGTCCAAGACAATCAAATAATATCTATCTATCTATCTATCTATCTATCTATCTATCTATCTACTGCCCTTACCGAAAAAACCTCGTCCAAGACAATCAAATAATATCTATCTATCTATCTATCTATCTATCTATCTATCTATCTATCTATCTACTGCCCTTACCGTACAACCTCGTCCAAGACAATCAAATAATATCTATCTATCTATCTATCTATCTATCTATCTATCTATCTATCTATCTATCTATCTATCTATCTATCTATCTATCTATCTATCTATCTATCTATCTATCTATCTATCTATCTATCTACTGCCCTTACCGTACAACCTCGTCCAAGACAATCAAATAATATCTGGTTCTCGGTGTTGTTGAGCAAAATGCAACCCACGTTGTTCTCAAGCTTCCCCATCGCGACTTAGGCGTTCCTGCTGCAGGCATCAACCTAGAACTGTCACAGTTTAAATAACTGCGAGAGTATTTAAGTGCCAAGTGACCATTTCTATTTGTAGATCAAAACCTGAAATCCCAAAACGAGTCGATATATAATGAAATGATCTATTTTTAGCGATATATCTACGAACTACCTATATAAGTCATATGATGAATCAGTCTTCTAAAGAAATCTATCTTTAGCGCGACTCACAAACTCGTCACGTACTGTAATGTGCGATGTAGGATTGTGCCTTTGAGATTGTTGCTCTGTCGGGAATGTTATATGGTTTTGGCCTTTACAAGTTTTGTATACATTAACACTAAGTCCATGATATGATCCCGAATACTCGCGACCATGTCAACGGAACAGTAGGTAAGGGAGCGGATAGAATTAAACGGTGGCGACGTGGATAAAATATTCAATGCTCACTATCAAGCGGTGGGGTAACTTTGTGATGAAAGCTTTCGCATATCAGGACTAAACCCCCTAGTTATGATTGTGGGTTCGAATCCCGGTTCGCCCCGTTTCTAGGTTTGTCAGCACCATAACCGTGCTCGTGGGTTTCACCGAAGTGGTAAACGTCTGAGACCTGCATCACTTCGGGCTTTCATCCAACATTAGGCTGACACGCCGCGATATAACTGGAATACTGTTAAAAGTGGCGTTAAACCCACCTCACTCACTCACTCATGGAACGGGTCATGTCTGACAGGTGTGTCATCATCGCACCTGATTCCGACGCTGATTATACCGATCACGAGTTTGTGTGCTCTGTGCCCGACTCACTCCTTGTGATCGTGTGCGACAGGGAAGTAAGACGCTTTCTTCTGCGAGAGGTAAGTTTGCAAGTTATAAGCATTCATACCAAAACCTTTTCAGTGCTGTCAAAGCAAAGACATCAAATGGCTTTGTTGCGAAAATATCAGCCATTTACTCGCCAAACTATTGATAACCGTTAGAAAAACAAGCCATAGAATTTGATTGCATTATTCGCACTTCATACAAACTTTTAGTATTCAAAGTGTATTAAGACTTTTACATATGTCATTAAAGAATACTTTTAAGACGTATGACGTTTCAATATATAACGGTTATGAAATTATTAACTCTGAAAGACCGCTACCCCAAACAACCCATTGAACGCTTTCCACTCCACATGTCAAACTCTTTTCATAACGAACATGTTTTGCTGGTGAACGCTTTCCGAGAATCTATTTGTGTTGTGTAGCTTCTTAAACTTTTAATACTGTGTGTTGTTATACATTATGAAGTCCGATATTGCCAAAGCCTCCATGAATATATGTAGAACTTTGCTTGGGAGAGGAAATTCACTGCCCTTGTAATTGGCAGGTAGTGTTGGGCATGAGCAGGGGTCCGGAAAACTTAAAATCCCAATCGGACATTTGCATTTAGGCTACGCCCCCTTCAAATAGCGTCTTTTCGTACGACTTTTCACACACATTACAAGTTGTTACGTACAGTGTTCCCTCGTTATTAAGCGCTTCGGTTGTAGCGCGGTAAAGCATGGCTCCCCAAATTTACTAACTTTTTTAGTAAACTCAAGTTTTCCAATGACACGATGTTTTCCCCCATCTCAGAAAACATTATCAGCTGATCACCGGGATCACGTAACATCGGAAATACAAGTCAACAAATCGCACTTGTCGCACTCAATGAATATTTGTGCCGACAATAAAATATTAATTCTTATAGATGGTTGGGTAGGAATCAGAGTTTTTATCATGTATATCTGTCAAGCTAACTGAAAAGTCAATAAACACTTGTTCTGTGTCTAGTCATTTGAGACTTTGAACCCTCAAACTGATGTGACGATATCTACCTATACTAACTGGTGTGTGACTCGTGTCGTGGGCAAGGAGGTCCCAGGCGTCACATATTGCTTAAGTTTGCAGAATTGTGTCCCTGAGGTGTGCCAGAACCCTGTGATCATGGGTTTGAATCTAAGAATCACACTGATTACTGGAGGGAATATGTATGAACACAATTATATATACATGTAGTTTACAACTGGGGCTCACTAATCTGAATCTGAATCAAGAACTATCATTTTCTATAACCCATCTACCTGTATTGAGTAGTAGCTTGTTTAAGTCATTTCAGCTTAATCGTAAAATCATCAACAAAGAGTATATTCAGTTAACAATCAAATATTCAATACATGCATGTCGTGCTTTCATATTTTATCATTTGTAATAATTAACCCGTAGCGACTGAACATTAATAAACGTTTAATGAATTAATTCTTAATTCTAGACAGTAATTGTGTCATTATGCTTCATTTCAGTTGTGGAACTTGATAGCCAAATTCAGTTGATTGTCATGACAAATGCAAACAAGCATTGCCCTACTATGGCGAACCAAATGGATCAATATCAGGTCACCTTAAATATACTGTTATTTGAATTTGGTTTTAGATGCGTGTGTGTTGTTTTTTGTTGCCAGATGAGTTTCATCCCTCAGCCACTGATTTGGCCTGATTTTGTTTAAGGTTGTCGACAACGTACCTGTGAGTTTAAATGAACTTTGACAAGGAATATATTTGGACAATGTTCAGCTGAATCTATGACAAATCCCTGCTGCAATGTCTCTAAAATTGTTCACAGAATTCTGATCCGATTTTGAACATGACAACTACAGCAGCCACACTTAGAAACTCATTAATGGCTATTAATCGTTCTTGTTGTTTTTTTCAAAATATATCATCATTTGGCATTGTTGTAGTTGTAGTGGGAGCTAAGTTATTTGTTCCATATTTTGCGATGTTATGTATCTGTATATGAATTTTCTGTTTATATTAATCATAACACATAATTGCAACTAATTTCACGGAATATTTAACCCGATGACATTTTAAAAGCCATAGTTATCTGCAATTACTAGCAAATAATTCGGTTTTAGCTCACGTATTTTCGTGTGCCTCACTTTATTTTACAGCATTGAATTTTTTTCTTATGCATGCTCATAACTCGAGAAATATTGGAAAATACCATACTGAAACGATGTTTGCAAACTTACCTCTCGCAGAGGAAAACGTTCACTTCCCTTGTGGAAAAGCACCTGCCGTACACTGTCACATTGGTGCGACTACTTCATGAAAAATACAACTGCAGCTTGAACACTTTTATGTGAAGGTACTGCTTTCTGCACAACGTTATACTCTTCTTCCACAATCACAGTCACACAGTGTGCGGTTAATCACTGAAAATGACGTCTTACCGTTTAGTATTATCCAAATCAACGCAGAATTCGTTCAGCTACAGGACGGCTGAAAAGTAGCGTGAGCCCGCTGCGGCTAAATATTTACATGTTCATATTATATACAAGGTGAAAAGGGGTACAGTGTGCACTGACATCTATTCTAAATGACATGGGTAAGCAATGTCTGTAAAAACTTCAATTCAAAGTGAGTATTGTCGTCTTGCATGTAACTGCACTGCTTTATTCAATATGAATTTCAACACCTTGGGAATGGGTGTGTCGCGTTTCCAGCTTACATACACACACCAGCAAGCTATAGATAGATGAGCCCTACTGCTAGTGACGAATCGCCAGTGAACATGTCCTTCAGGCGAGTGGCTGTGTCGCCCAGGCTATGTGGCTATGTCCTTCTGGTGACTTGCAATGATCCACCGACCTATATGTGGGCCTGTCCTATTGATGTGTTTCTGTGTCCTCCTAACTAGGTGGGCCTGTCCTATTGATGTGTCCACCAAGCTAGGTGGGCCTGTCCTATTGATGTGTCCACCAACCTATGTGGGCCTGTCCTATTGATGTGTCCACCAAGCTAGGTGGGCCTGTCCTATTGATGTGTCCACCAAGCTAGGTGGGCCTGTCCTATTGATGTGTCCACCAAGCTAGGTGGGCCTGTCCTATTGATGTGTCCACCAAGCTAGGCGGGCCTGTCCTATTGATGTGTCCACCAAGCTAGGTGGGCCTGTCCTATTGATGTGTCCACCAACCTATGTGGGCCTGTCCTATTGATGTGTCCACCAAGCTAGGTGGGCCTGTCCTATTGATGTGTCCACCAACCTATGTGGGCCTGTCCTATTGATGTGTCCACCAAGCTAGGTGGGCCTGTCCAATTGATGTGTCCACCAAGCTAGGTAGGCCTGTCCTATTGATGTGTCCACCAACCTATGTGGGCCTGTCCTATTGATGTGTCCACCAAGCTAGGTGGGCCTGTCCTATTGATGTGTCCACCAAGCTAGGTGGGCCTGTCCTATTGATGTGTCCACCAAGCTAGGTGGGCCTGTCCAATTGATGTGTCCACCAAGCTAGGTGGGCCTGTCCTATTGATGTGTCCACCAAGCTAGGTGGGCCTGTCCAATTGATGTGTCCACCAAGCTAGGTAGGCCTGTCCTATTGATGTGTCCACCAACCTATGTGGGCCTGTCCAATTGATGTGTCCACCAAGCTAGGTGGGCCTGTCCTATTGATGTGTCCACCAACCTAGGTGGGCCTGTCCTATTGATGTGTCCACCAAGCTAGGTGGGCCTGTCCTATTGATGTGTCCACCAAGCTAGGTGGGCCTGTCCTATTGATGTGTCCACCAAGCTAGGTGGGCCTGTCCTATTGATGTGTCCACCAAGCTAGGTGGGCCTGTCCTATTGATGTGTCCACCAAGCTAGGTGGGCCTGTCCTATTGATGTGTCCACCAAGCTAGGTGGGCCTGTCCTATTGATGTGTCCACCAAGCTAGGTGGGCCTGTCCTATTGATGTGTCCACCAAGCTAGGTGGGCCTGTCCTATTGATGTGTCCACCAAGCTAGGTGGGCCTGTCCTATTGATGTGTCCACCAAGCTAGGTGGGCCTGTCCTATTGATGTGTCCACCAAGCTAGGCGGGCCTGTCCTATTGATGTGTCCACCAAGCTAGGTGGGCCTGTCCTATTGATGTGTCCACCAAGCTAGGCGGGCCTGTCCTATTGATGTGTCCACCAAGCTAGGTGGGCCTGTCCTATTGATGTGTCCACCAAGCTATGTGGGCCTGTCCTATTGATGTGTTGCTGTGTCCATCAAACTAGAGGGTCCTGTCCTATTGATGTGTCCACCAACCTATGTGGGCCTGTCCTATTGATGTGTCCACCAAGCTAGGTGGGCCTGTCCTATTGATGTGTTGCTGTGTCCATCAAACTAGAGGGTCCTGTCCTATTGATGTCTTGCTGTGTCCACCAAGCAAGGTGGGCCTGTCCTATTGATGTCTTGCTGTGTCCACCAAGCAAGGTGGGCCTGTCCTATTGATGCGTTGCTGTGTCCACCAAGCTAGGTGGGTCTGTCCTATTGATGTGTTGCAATGTCCACCAAGCTAGAGAGGCATGTCCTATTGATGTGTTGCTATGTCCACCAAGCTAGAGGGGCCTGTCCTATTGATGTGTTGCTATGTCCGCCAAGCTAGAGAGGCATGTACTATTGATGTGTTGCTATGTCCACCAAGCTAGAGAGGCATGTCCTATTGATGTGTTGCTATGTCCACCAAGCTAGGTGGGTCTGTCCTATTGATGTGTTGCTATGTCCACCAAGCTAGAGAGGCATGTCCTATTGATGTGTTGCTATGTCCACCAAGCTAGAGAGGCATGTCCTATTGATGTGTTGCTGTGTCCACCAAGCTAGGTGGGTCTGTCCTATTGATGTGTTGCTTTGTCCACCAAGCTAGAGAGGCATGTCCTATTGATGTGTTGCTATGTCCACCAAGCTAGAGAGGCATGTCCTATTGATGTGTTGCTATGTCCACCAAGCTAGAGAGGCATGTCCTATTGATGTGTTGCTATGTCCACCAAGCTAGAGGGGCCTGTCCTATTGATGTGTTGCTTTGTCCACCAAGCTAGAGAGGCATGTCCTATTGATGTGTTGCTATGTCCACCAAGCTAGAGAGGCATGTCCTATTGATGTGTTGCTATGTCCACCAAGCTAGGTGGGTCTGTCCTATTGATGTGTTGCTGTGTCCACCAAGCTAGGTGGGTCTGTCCTATTGTTGTGTTGCTTTGTCCACCAAGCTAGAGAGGCATGTCCTATTGATGTGTTGCTATGTCCACCAAGCTAGAGAGGCATGTCCTATTGATGTGTTGCTATGTCCACCAAGCTAGAGAGGCATGTCCTATTGATGTGTTGCTATGTCCACCAAGCTAGAGGGGCCTGTCCTATTGATGTGTTGCTTTGTCCACCAAGCTAGAGAGGCATGTCCTATTGATGTGTTGCTATGTCCACCAAGCTAGAGAGGCCTGTCCTATTGATGTGTTGCTATGTCCACCAAGCTAGGTGGGTCTGTCCTATTGATGTGTTGCTGTGTCCACCAAGCTAGGTGGGTCTGTCCTATTGATGTGTTGCTGTGTCCACCAAGCTAGAGAGGCATGTCCTCTTGATGTGTTGCTGTGTCCACCAAGCTAGGTGGGTCTGTCCTATTGATGTGTTGCTATGTCCACCAAGTTAGAGAGGCATGTCCTATTGATGTGTTGCTGTGCCCACCAAGTTAGAGAGGCATGTCCTATTGATGTGTTGCTATGTCCACCAAGTTAGAGAGGCATGTCCTATTGATGTGTTGCTATGTCCACCAAGTTAGAGAGGCATGTCCTATTGATGTGTTGCTATGTCCACCAAGCTAGAGAGGCATGTCCTATTGATGTGTTGCTATGTCCACCAAGCTAGGTGGGCCTGTCCTATTGATGTGTTGCTATGTCCACCAAGCTAGGTGGGTCTGTCCTATTGATGTGTTGCTATGTCCACCAAGCTAGAGAGGCATGTCCTATTGATGTGTTGCTATGTCCACCAAGCTAGAGAGGCATGTCCTATTGATGTGTTGCTTTGTCCACCAAGCTAGGTGGGTCTGTCCTATTGATGTGTTGCTATGTCCACCAAGCTAGAGAGGCATGTCCTATTGTTGTGTTGCTATGTCCACCAAGCTAGGTGGGCCTGTCCTGTTGATGTGTTGCTGTGCCCACCAAGCTAGGTGGGCCTGTCCTATTAATGCGTTGTCGTGTCCACCAAGCTAGATGGGCCTGTCCTATTAATGCGTTGCTGTGTCCACCAAGCTAGGTGGGCCTGTCCTATTGATGTGTGGCTGTGTCCACCAAGCTAGGTGGGTCGGTCCTATTGATGTGTTCGCCCAAGCTAGAAGGGCTTGTTCTATTGATGTGCTGCTGTGTCAACCAAGACCTTATCCTCTGAGAGTAATAATAACATTCCAAAGCATTTATTCAACAACCATAGCATACACTCTTCTTATGCATCCAAGTTTCACACCACTGTCATAACAAGAAACTGGAATGTTATACACAAAGATAAACCTTTGATATGTAAATATACCAAAATGTGTGTTAACAGTTGTGATAAAAATCAAGGGCACATTGACGGGGGAAATCTTGTTCAAGTCTTATGCAATTTCGCAGAAAACCTGCAACAGCTCGGGTTCATAGCCCAACACAACAATTCCACACTGACAGTAATTTAACAACTTATCAGAGTCAACGGAAACAGTCCAGCCTAATTGTAAGGCACATTGACAGTATGTAACAATTTCATGGACAGAATTCTACATCATGGAAAACAATAAATCACACTTTTGGAGCCGTTCACTCCAAGCCAAGGCACATTGGACGGACGATCCTTGATTAAACATCCGACTCCTCTTTAAAGTTACAGGCTTTATGGACGACGTCCATGTCAACAGTCACAAGTCCAGCATCTTTGACGGAGTGGATCGCATCCAAGAAAACACGACTAGTGGCTTTCTGGGCGTTTACCCTGACCCATTCTTTTAGTACGCTGTGCATCTTCTGTTGGGTGGTGTTGTCGCCGTTGGTCAGCTCTTCGCGGCAGGAGATGCCGAGTTGGACACTCAGACACTGCCAGTTGTCGCCGAACGCCGTCGACAACGTCATCAGTTGGCGCTCCGTCACTGTCAACATACAGAGGAAATGTTATGCAATTGTGATGTATTTGACACGTGTTTCATAGTTGTGTTTTGGACATTAAGTTTGCAGTGTTTCGGCTACTGTTTTTAGATAGTAACGTTTGTAATTTCTTTGGTCAAATCCAATTTTCAAGTGTATACTTTCTCTTGCACCGCAGACACGCAGCATACTAGACACAGTTATTTGTAGCTTTACCTAGATCATCTAGTCGATCGTGTGTGGCTGGATCTGCGGGACTGGCAACAACGTCCTTCTTTTCGTTCGGCTGAAAAATACCAAGAGGTTTTATTGTCTCAGGCTGGTCTCTGGGGGGACCAAAATTATGGAATTTCTATGACAGTATTTTGTCTTCCGAAATATCCGGACCAAAATTATCAGTATTTTTAAACAGATAAGACAGACGCTTATTCAAGATTACAGTGTCTAAATGATCAGAAACAACGCTTCCGCATTTATTTAAAAATTACCAAGTTTTAAATATCCCAGGAATGTGGAAGTAGTCCGTCACTGTTTACGTCATTTCAAGCATACTGTTTCGTGAAATATGTATCAACATCAAAATGTCGTCCATACGCTTGTGAACGTCAGTTTCACGGTCATGTGACCGGTTTCTTGTCCAGTGGAATACTTCTCTTTCTCAGTAGTGAGCTAGATTCCGAGTATGTCTAAACGGTCGAAATGTCCTGTTTTACCTGTGGCTGGACTGGTGAGGAGACATGTGATTGAACCTCTTGTGGGGACTGTGACGTCATCCCTTGTGGCGCCTGTGACGTAATCTCTTGCGAGACCTGTGACGTAATCTCTTGCGAGACCTGTGACGTCAAATCCTGCTCCATGACCTGGGACTGAACCTGGGACGGGACCTCCTGCGGGACCTGTGTGAATAGATTTTGCGGGACCGGTGTCAGTGTATCTTGCGCGTCCTGCGCCAATATGTCTTGTGGGGTCTGTGAAGAAATGTTATGCGGGACGAGGGTCGGGACCTGTGTCGGGGTCTGTGGTAGAACATGAGACGGGACTTCCTGTGGCAACTCTTGTATGATTTCCTGTAGCGTGATGTGAGGGGGGATGTAATCAGGCAGCCCGCAGGGGTGGGGCGGGACGGAGGGGAACGTCCACTGTTCCCTTTTGCGGTCCACTGTCTCTTTAAACGCACTAGCCTCGCTTTCGTCAATAAAATTTAGGCCAGTCATTCGATTTTTCTGAAACAAAATGTTTGGCGTTCAGATTTGGAGCCATCATCGATGAAAACACAATTTCAACACTAAGGCACAACGTACGTGTGCCCTAGCAATAGTAACATGAAGCTTCGTAAAGACATGATCAGATTTGAGGGTTGAAACAAAGGAATGCTTGAACGAATGGCGCTCACACATTAGTTAGCTATATGACAACTATATCACGGCGGCCTGTCAGCAACCAAGGCCCACTTGCTCAAAGCTATCTTAGCGCTACGACTATTGTAAGCCTATGTTAAAGCATGGGAGTTACATAGAGAATCTCACCAGAGTGTCTTTTAATATCAAATATATCAACACGAGTTGATAAAAGTGGAAAAATTCCGAGGCTTGCCGAGGATATTTGCCATTTTTATCAACGAGTGTTGATATATTTGATATTAAAAGACACGAGGGTGAGATTATATTTATCATCCAACATCATTCTTCCAACTTTTTCAATTTGTAGACAGTAATTAGTAGTGCCTTCAATCATGTAAAAAATACTGCTAACAGCTTCAGTAGCAGAGCCATTAGTGATGTCATTTGATTGTGACGTCATAGTAACCAGTGATGTCACAATCGTCTGCAAAGCATTGTGATTTAATTCCATTGCAGCGATATCTACAGTGTAGATATCGCTTGATCTCATCAAAGCGATATCTCCTGTGGGAGCCAGTTTTTGATGATAAAATCATCTTAGCGCTAAGATCGCTTTGTGCAAGAGGGCCCAGGTGGACCATTGGGTGATAGTGTACATAACGGCGTTGGGCTACAGCTATACAGTGGTTCAGGTCAGGACTGGAATCCAGTACATGAAGACAAGCATGGGAGTTGAATAATTATTATGTCCCAGAATCTAAACAAGAATAACACTTTTGTAAATAAATATGTCAAAGAAACCTCTAAAGTAAACATGTCAACAACTATATAAGCAACTCAATGCAGCACTAAATATGTTATTGAAGAGCTGCATTCAACGTTTATGATAGTTTGTCTGACAGAATATGCATACATTAAACATTGGTATCCAGTATGGGAAAAAAATATGAACATGCTTGACGTTGTCAGATTCAGTGAGATAACGGCATTGTGTTATCCCAACGTTTAATGGATGTGGAACCGGTTGCATAAACCGATCTTGACGCTTTGTTCGCTTTGTAGAACTGAGCCCCTGAAGTTACTAGCGTGCCGTGATGCACAGAATAGAGACCGTATCTTTGTGTGCAGCGACGGACTGTTCCATGGTGTTTTCCTAAACGATCCCCGGTTCGGGACAAATGCACTAACAGCCCAGCCATAATGTGCAGTTATGAATCAGAACCCCACAGGAACTGTCACGCGATTCGCTTAAAAAAACCGCTTCAACTATATTTATTCATATTTTTTATCATGTTAATTCATCGAGAGGGTACGGCTTACAATCTCTACAATATAATTTTATATATATTGTAAGACTATTTGAAAATATTAGTAATCGTATTTGAAGGCATGTGTCTTGAGAAGTGAATCATGTTTCATTTGTTAAATCACGACCATGCACTTTGCTGAAGCATATAAAGTGTGATGCAGATTTGGATCGGGCATCTTTAGGAAAACACAATGGGACAGCCCGTAGCTCTGTTAAGCCTCAAGACAACATCAAAATCGTTAAGAGGTGATGAAATTGGGTTTAACGTCGCGTCTAAGATTATTGCACTTATATAGCGACGTGCATGTATGTAGGTGTGTGTGGCTGCTTGTACTAGTCCAGATTTATAGTGCTAGCACACTGAGATACCATGCCGAAGTTTAACATGAATACCCCACTCAGACACAGTATACTGACTCCGAGCCGACCGATCCTTGTTTTAGCCCCTAATGCCGAGCGCCAGACAGGGTAACAACAAGTACCATCTTTTAACGTATGGCGCGGTCGGGGATCGAACCCCGGACCTTCCGCTCTCCGGGCGGACGCTCTACCACTAGACCACGGAGGCGGTCATAAAATCGATAAGAGGGAACAGCGCAGAGACTCGGTTACCGCAGCTATGTATAAGTATAGAGGTGGCTCACCGCTCCCGTCATATAGTGAAACCGATCACTTTTTTCTATGTACTTGAACTTGTTGTTGATGGTGTGCTCATGTATCTCTTGTCTTGTCTGAAAGTAGGACAAAGCAAGGATGATAAGAATTAAGATATGTACAAACATAAACTGACCGGCAAAAGAAAGCATACACTTGAAAATTGGATTTGACCAAACGTTATCAAAACGTTACTAAAAAAGTACTTTAAGCTGTCTCCGAAACACTGCAAACTTAAGGTCCAAATCACAACGATGATGTCCGCATCAAATACATCAGGTCGAATTCTTTATTTCATCTTTAGCCATCAGACATGGGTGTTTACTTTCTTTTGCCTGGCCGTATATTATGGGAAACAATAGGTTACACTTCTTTGTCCTCTAGTACTATGATCGAGGGATATCGTGTCCGTTTGGTTCAGGGACAACGTGTCAGTAAAGAGTAATCAGAAGAACAGGAAATTCATCACCACTCTTAAGAGTGGTGAGTGGGCTGGGTTTAACGCCAATCTGAACAGTATTTCAGTTTTAGCACGGGGTGTCAACTTAATCTGGGAGGAAAAACCGAAGTGATGCAGTTCGTAGATGCTTACCACTTTGTTATGGTGCTGACAAACCAACTGTAGCGTAGCAAAACGGAGTACATTTTGTCGTAAATGTAAATGTAAATTTCACATAAGGATAAGCATGGTATCTTTATTTTCTGGCGGTTTGAAATGAAATGATGTTTGGGATTATCTGCCCTTAGAAAACTATGATCGTGTTCGAAACCCGGTGATGTTTCTAGGTATGTCAGCACAATACCCATGCACACGAGTTTCACCAAAGTGGTAAACGTCTGAAACGTGCACCACTTCGGGCTTTCCTCCCATATTAAGCTGACACACCGTGTAACAACTGGAATACTGTTAACAGCGGCGTTAAACTCATCTCTCATTCACTCACAAATAAGAGTTGCAAACACGAAGAGCACCAATATGCACTAACCATGAGGTTAAACGCCTTGAAGATGTACTGTTTTCTTGGATGATCCTTGATGAAGCACATGACCCCATATCCCCTGTGTGTCCACGTTCTTGAGCCGGCGTCAGTGACGTCCGCAGTCAGCACCTCGACCACTCCCGCAGCCCTGATCTGCAGAAGCAACGCCACACAGACTGATCAATGCCTGAATACAATAATACCAACACCCCGTCGCACACATGCTCCGCCATTAATTACTTCAACTCCGTTCTGTTATATACTCAATGTCGATCATGCTTTTCTTTATAGCACAGATGCGCTATTCTTAGCTGCTAGGAAGAACTGGCCTTTGAGCGATGACAGTAAAGGATGTGATTTTCAAATGTGACTGACAGTACGACGTCAACTACGTGGCTATGACGTCGCCATGGACTACATTTAAGGTGTCGTATGACAATGTATGATGTTGCGTGTTTATTCAATAACGGTAGAGTCAAGTTGGGAAGTAATGGGGAATTAACGAGAATTAACAGCGAAGAATACATGTTGAGAATCTCATGGGCTGTTCCTTTGTCGAGACTACTGTCGAACCAGGGTACCACACCAATATCTTGACTGCAGTTATCCTGCATTTTCTCATAGACCCCAGGGCGTATATTTAATAAAACACACACATCCACCACTCACCACCCCCACCCTCAATCACTTTTAATAGTATACAGCTTAGTTTAAATCATTATGACCGAAAACGACATGTCTCTTACTGTTTCCGCATGCGTCATTTGTTTCCTGCGTCTTTCCGGTATAAAGAGGCGAGAAACAATGTAGGGAGAAACAGTACGAATTGTCAAGCAATTGTTTGTTTTTTCGTCTTTTATTTGTTGTTTGACGCCACACTCAGCAATATTCCACCTAAATGACGGTGGTCTGTACATAAATAATCGAGTCTGGGCCAGACAATAGAGTGATTGACATCAGGCGTATCGATCCACGAAGTTGGGATACGATTACATGCATCAACCAAGTCAGCGAGCCTGACCACCCGATCCCCTTAGTTGCCTCTTACGACGATCATAGTCGCCTTTTACGGCAAGCATGGGTTCCTGGAGATCTATTCTGACCCGTATCTTCACGGGTCCTTTCCGCCTATAGACAAGTCACTTGTCGCTGTGCAAGACATAGGCACAAGTTGACATACCGTTATTTCACAACATACTCGATCCATATTATACTCTTCACGCTGGCATAGTGTTATTTTACAGCATACAAGATCCATAACATTATCCCACATGCTGGCATAGCGTTATTATACAACATACAAGATCCATATTATACCCTTCATGCTGGCATAGCGTCATCTCTCTCTCTCTCTCTCTCTCTCTCTCTCTCTCTCTCTCTCTCACACACACACACACACACACACACAGCCGTCATATAAATATAACAAGTCACGATTTCTATATGAGAAGTGTTATAGATCTTGACAAAACGGCTTTGGCCTAGATAGCGTTCTACCTCTGGTCTATATGACAGAAGCGATAGAGGCCGTCACATATCTCCCCAGCGTAACTGTGGATGTACACAACTATAGATAGCACACCTGTCCACATACCTCACGGCGGCGTCCTACAATGTACTTCAATATGTCGCACTGGGCCGTCGTCAGGTGAGAAGAGCTGATTGTGTGAACTTCAATCATGTCGATTTCAAGCCACATCAAACGCTGTTCATTTCAGGTGTTGAGCATGATGACAGTGATGTCAGATCGTCTCGTGCAGAACGCCACGATCCACTTCCTTGATTGAGTGGGTTGTGTTCACGAAGATGACACGAGCAATGTCGCGATGAATGGGGGATTCCCCGCCACCAATGTCGTTATGAAATCTCGCACCGAACGCTGTCTGTGGCATTGAAGACTTGGCGGCGTCAGGTGTCGATAGCAGGCTATCGACGTGTAATCAACATCCTGTACAGGTTCATTGTATATCATCGGGTTTCTGACAACGCATTTCCTGAATAAATTATAAACCTGATAGTCGTGCATGTGTTGCCAGTGAAGCGTTGCGGGGGGAGTCATACATGTGTTACAATGTCTTACTTAGTCATCTGGATCGTGAGTTTATAATAAACAACTTGTTTATCGGTTTCCTGGTGATGTTAAGCCTTAAATACGTAAATAAATAGATTAGTATTATCAATAGAATAGTCGTCGCAATGGTCATCATCATATTAAACATCATCATCATCATCATCATCATCATCATCATCATCATCATCGACCCGTGAAGATCCGGGGTAGAATAGGTTTTCAGCAACCCATGCTTGCCGTAAAATGGGACTATGCTTGTCGTAAGAGACGACTAACAGGATCGGGTGGTCAGGCTCGGTGACTTGGTTGATGCATGTCATCGTTTCCCAATTACGTGGATCGATGCTCATGATGTCAATCACTGGATTGTCTATTCCAGTCTCGATTATTTACAGACCGCCGTCATATAGCTGGAATATTGCCGAGTGCGGCGTTAAACAACAAACAAACAGCAAACACACATCATCATCGTCGTCGTCGTCGTGTTTTGTACTTATATATATTTTGTGGTATTTGTGTTGTGACTGTCTGTATTAACGTTATATATGTACTATTGAAGGAAACGACACAATTATGCAGCCACTATATTAAATACCGTTGAGACGTGACAGGGTGTTACTCATATGATGAAAATAAAACGTACCACGTGTTCATGAATATTCATTAGGCAATTGGATTATGAATATGCATAGACGGCAGTGTATTTTCATGAACAACAATATACTCAGTTTTATGTTTCTTCATGCTTCTATGCATGGGTCATGGACATATAAATTTCAGCGATATTGTTGCTTCTTGCCCGTCCAACATACAGAACGCTATACCCACGACACAAAACACACCCTCACACATCGCAACCTACAGATGCTATACCCACGGCACAAAACACACCCTCACACATCGCAACATACCACACCCTCCAGATGCTATACCCACGGCACAAAACACACCCTCACACATCGCAACCTACATATGCTATACCCACGACACAAAACACACCCTCACATACCACACCCTCCAGATGCTATACCCACGGCACAAAACACACCCTCACACATCGCAACCTACAGATGCTATACCCAATACACAAAACACACCCTCACACATCGCTACCTACAGATGCTTCTTGCCCGTCCAACATACAGAACGCTATACCCACGACACAAAACACACCCTCACATACCACACCCTCCAGATGCTATACCCACGACACAAAACACACCCTCACACATCGCAACCTACAGATGCTATACCCACGACACAAAACACACCCTCACATACCACACCCTCCAGATGCTATACCCACGGCACAAAACACACCCTCACACATCGCAACCTACAGATGCTATACCCAATACGCAAAACACACCCTCACACATCGCTACCTACAGATGCCATACCCACGGCACAAAACACACCCTCACACACCACAACCTACAGATGCTATACCCACGGCACAAAACACACCATCACACATCGCAACCTACAGATGCTATACCCTCGACACAAAACACACCATCACACACCACAACCTACAGATGCTATACCCACGGCACAAAACACACCCTCACACATCGCTACCTACAGATGCTATACCCACGGCACAAAACACACCCTCACACACCACAACCTACAGATGCTATACCCACGACACAAAACACACCCTCACACACCACAACCTACAGATGCTATACCCTCGACACAAAACACACCCTCACACACCACAACCTACAGATGCTATACCCACGACACAAAACACACCCTCACACACCACAACCTACAGATGCTATACCCACGGCACAAAACACACCCTCACACATCACAACCTACAGATGCTATACCCACGACACAAAACACACCCTCACACACCACAACCTACAGATGCTATACACATGACACAAAACACACCCTCACACACCACAACCTACAGATGCTATACCCTCGACACAGAACACACCCTCACACACCGCAACCTACAGATGCTATACCCACGACACAAAACACACCCTCACACACCACAACCTACAGATGCTATACCCTCGACACAAAACACACCCTCACACACCACAACCTACAGATGCTATACCCTCGACACAAAACACACCCTCACACATCGCAACCTACAGATCCTATACCCACGACACAAAACACACCCTCACACACCACAAACTACAGATGCTATACCCTCGACACAGAACACACCCTCACACACCACAACCCTCAGATGCTATACCCACGACACAAAACACACCCTCACACACCACAACCTCCAGATCCTATACCCTCGACACAGAACACACCCTCACACACCACAACCCTCAGATGCTATACCCACGACACAAAACACACCCTCACACACCACAACCTACAGATGCTATACCCACGACACAAAACACACCATCACACACCACAACACACACGATACAGAACGCACCTTCACACATCACAACATATACACAAGCGCATCGTAACGCAGTGAACTGTCAGAAAATCCCTATTTTAATCATATTTTCATTTATAGTTTAAAATGTAGCATAACCAATATCATGTATGTTGTTCATGTGTGAAATGATCGCGTTTCCAAGGTAACAATTGTGAAACTGATCCGATGTATTGCTGAGTCCGACATCTGTTCTCCCTGAATCAATGTTGCCCGTCCATGGGTATATGTTTGCTTACACGTTTTTCGCCCATTTACGCTTGCACTATTTATTGACTACCTGTGAATCTATTTTTGGAGTACAGGCCTTCGTTAGACATTCTTTTCGCGC
Organism: Haliotis cracherodii; assembly: GCF_022045235.1. Classification (NCBI taxonomy): domain Eukaryota; kingdom Metazoa; phylum Mollusca; class Gastropoda; order Lepetellida; family Haliotidae; genus Haliotis; species Haliotis cracherodii. The sequence goes on along the minus strand of NW_027266319.1, from coordinate 30,286,212 downwards.
GGACAAGAGGACGCAGGTTTATGTTATTTACACACGCTGATGTGAGTGAGTGAGTGAGTGAGTTGGGTTTAACGCCGCTTTTAACAGTATTCCAGTTATATCGCGGCGTGTCAGCTTAATGTGGGAGGAAAGCCCGAAGTGATGCAGGTCTCAGACGTTTACCACTTCGGTGAAACCCACGAGCACGGGTATGGTGCTGACAAACCTAGAAACATAATCGGGGCGAACCGGGATTCGAACTCACAATCATAGGTTTCTGGCGTGCCCAAGGGACGCAACTCTGCACAGCGAATCGGGGCACTTAAGCGAGTAGACCACCCGTGCCCCCTCACGCTGATGTAAATGAACACATAAATGCAAACAGGGGTTGCATCCTCTATTATACAGTGTAGTATATTTTCATTCTGTATCCCCATGGGGATTCCGGGTTAGAACAGGTCCCAACCAAATTATGCTGGTCGTGTGTTTGTTTGTTTGGTTGGTTGTTGTTAAATGCCTCACTCAGAAATATTCCTGCTATATGACGGCGGTCTGTAAAAAATCGATTGAGTGAGTGAGTGAGTATGGTTTTACGCCGCTTTTAGCAATATTCCAGCAATATCACGGCGGGGGACACCGGAAATGGGCTTCACACATTGTACCAATGTCAGGAATCGAACCCGGGTCTTCGGCGTGACGAGCGAACGCTTGAACCACTAGGCTACCCGACCGCCCCGTAAATAATCGAGTCTGGACCAGACAATCCAGTGATTGACAAGAACATCAATCCATGCAACTGGGATACGAAGACATGCTTCAACCAAGTCAGCGAGCCTGACCACCCTATCCCATTAGTCGCCTCTTACGACAAGCGTAGCCGCTTTTTACGGCAAGCATGGGTTGCTGAATACCTATTCTATCCCGGATCTTCACGGGTCTTATGCTGGCCGTAACAGGCGACCAAATGGATCGGGTGGTCAGACTCGGTGATAAGTGAGTTTAACGTCACATCGGCAGTATTCAGTGACTAGGTTGATTGCGTATCTTCGTACCCCGACGGAATCGATCGTTGTTCACAATATCGATCACTGAGTTGTCAGGTCCAGACTCGATTTATAACAGCTAAACGTCCTACAGCTTGTATACACGGTATCGCTGAGTGCGGCGTTAAACAACACACAAACAGTCTCTTGCGCAGCTACCAACTCTTATCACTTGCTAAAACACATTTCATTCCTTGTCATCTATTGTTGCACAATTATATACAATCCTACTTTGAGGAAACTGCCGCCGGTGAAATCCCCTTCCTCAAGATGTCAGTTTATTTCCGGTGTGAGGTCATCGGTACAACAGTCGCGTCTCTCGACCACGACACCTCGGGCGAGTCTTGAGAACACAGATCCAGCCTTCTGTTTTAGTCACCAAGAGCTGTAAGGCATCCACTTAACACATCCTTGGTCGTCGCAGACGTTGATGGATGTGTTGCCTCGAATCAGAAACAACCTTGTCGTGATTCTGAAATAACCGTCACTGTGACGTGACGCACTGTAAACATGTATCTATAGCATTTTTAACGTCCAATGTGTGTGTGTGTGTGTGTGTGTGTGTGTTTGTATGTATACGTAAGTACGTGTGTGTGCTTATTTATATCAAATGTTTTCCATATTTTCAGGACATAGCATAATTTTTATATACTAATTTTCTCATAACCCTGTGGCTTGTTGTCTCTAATTTGCACGCGACCGAGGAAGCAGGGGCGACAACCCACCGGGTTATGCGAGATTTGGTTTATTAAGAGGATGTTATATACTTAAAATATGGAAAAGTCTCGGGCAAAAGAAAGTATACATCCATGCATGATGGTGACACAAAATGAGACAAACAAGAAATGGTCATTCGACGGTGATGCAATTAAAAATGTAGTGGCTTTGGCTCATCTTTATTTCAACGTGGTCTATGGCAACGTGTCTGTCTGGTCCGGCACACTATCCGCTATACAGATAGACAGACATATCCGTTACAAAATACAATTTGATTTAACACTTCATGCTGTAGACGCATGTTTACGGTGCTTTACGTCACAGTGATCTATATGCCCCTTCTTACTCCCCGATCAATAGTTCCATGCGATAGCTCCTTCCGGTATATAATAAGGGAGCAGTTTAAAAAGTTCAATGACGGAGACAAATAATTCCTCCAGTTTTGGGATGCCCATCATGGATGTTGACATGTCTGCACGTTTTCCGTGGCGGTGAAGGATGGTGTATGGTGGTGACACAATACTACAGGAAATTCGTTTTGTGTCCGATATTGAATCGAACTTTTGAGCTCGTGTGTCATGTTCGTGAGGATCCCATTCCGGATGCAAGTTAATATTCTATTTTGGGGTCAAGGAGACATCGTCACCGTGTGCTGAATACAGGATATATATTACATGAGCCTGTATGTGCATGAAATTAATAACTTCATGCATTATAACAATACATATGCCCTCCATATATATTACTCAAAATATGTTAAGGAGCCCTCGATTTTGTTTCATATGACAGTAGTTAATTGCCTGACAGATTAACTATACACATATGAAACAAATCGGGTGTTCTTTCACTTCTTTTGAGTAGTATATGAAAAAGATGGGATGTGTAGTATTTTCAAAGTTTATTTTCTTGAATTTAATCATCATTCGGGTAACGCCGTGCGAGTTTTAGCTGGAGGCGAGAGAAGAGAAAAAGTTCGTCTGGTTTCAGGTCTGGAGTCGAGATCTTTTAATACGTTGGGACTATCATATTGCCAGGTCCCCGACGTGCGCGGATTATGAGATATGAAATAGACGTGACAGTTCCAGGGGGAAAATGACACAAAGGAATTAACAGCATTCATGACAACATTCGTGACAACTCGTGTCAGTTGATGTCAAGCCAAAATGCAGGCTACGGAAGAGGCGAGTGGTGGCGAATGCAACAACGAGTACTAGTGTGTCATGAATACATATTTATAAAACATTATCGGGGTTTTATATTTACATTGAGTCACATATTGTTATGTGGCTGCTTAATGTTTTACAAGTGAAGGCGTTATCTGAGACGGGGCTGTAGTAGATACATTTGATTGTCTGGAACTGACAATTGAAATGGTAATATTACACATATGTACACACATATAATATACTTAAACACTTTGAAAAATGGTCACAAACATTATGTTGTTCTGGGTGTTCAGGCATGAGATAATCAAACACAACAATGTCGTCATACGGGTTTGAATCTTTTTCGATGTGTTTGGAGATGGCTTGAGCACAAATTTTATGATTTCCAGTTAAAGTTGATACGTTTTCCAAATGTGCATTATTCAGGTTACAAATCCTGTTCGTGATATCAATACCAGCTTATCTAGCTCTAGTTTGTAAGTTCGCAACATCAATAATAAAACACCACAATCAGTGTTCAGCATTTAGTAGACTAACATTTAGTCTCTGAAATCTTATATTACACAATATCCGTCTTGACTCTAAAAATAAAATAAAAATTCACTATGCTGACTTCAGAGCTAGCTTGAGCTGGCTAGACCTGCTTTTGTATGCATTTCTAGATTATTATTTTTCATGCAATAAATATATTCCACAGTCATGGTGCAGGACTAAGCATTTAGATATGCCCTGACCTACGTTAAGCATGTCTGGTTTGCTATGAGTAACAGCTGTTTCCGGAGTTAGTCCCTGTGATGATTAATTGCAGATCTGTCAAACTGTCAATCACATTCATCAACCACAACAAGCAAAGACATCATGATAGATATACAAGCTTATGTTGTGGTGATAAGTGCTGCTTATTTATTGTGTGATTCATATGTTGTATTTCAAACTGACAGCTTGTGAATGACTCTTAACTTAATTATCTTGAGGTAAATTTTGTAGGTATGATCATAGATAGTAAGCGTCCATGGTTTAATGTACGGAATTAGCATATTCTAGGTATTTGGTAATATGATCTTCTGTAATGCACCAATACGCGGTACATGTCACATAAGATGTTAAAACATAAATATTTAGCCCTCATAGTTTATAATTTTAACGGGGGGCACGGGTGGCCCAGTCGTCTAAGGCGCCGCGATTCGCTGTGCAGAGTTGCGTCCCTTCGAGCACGCCTGAAACCTTTGATTGTGGATTCGAATCCCGGTTCGCCCCGATTATGTTTCTAGGTTTGTCAGCACCATACCCATGCTCGTGGGTTTCACCGAAGTGGTAAACGTCTGAGACCTGCATCATTTCATGCTTTCCTCCCACATTAAGCTGACACGCCGCGATATAACTGGAATAATGTTAAAAGCGGCGTTAAACCCAACTCACTCGCAATAATTGTAACTGTTTCATAGAATTTTGAAATGGGGTCCGGGGTGTCTGGGAAGGATAGTGTAACACAGGGGATGTAACTCGTACCGCCATACTCTGTTCCCGTTGGTGAAGAATTGGTATTTTATGTACGATTCGTATGTTAAATTATGAGATTACGTGAGTTTTGAAGTACTCGAGTGCCTACAGCCAGTGTTTGTACACAAGTGGTTACTGTGTTGACCCATCAAGGCACTCGTAAATAATCAGAGAGAAAAGGTTGTGTTTCATGAGGTCACTATTGCAAAAGGAATTCAGAAGTATAAATTAACTGAGGAGGCAAAGAAACTATACGTCTCAGTTCATTATATCCGATGTTGGATTTTCAGTTGAAAATATCTTCTTAAGTTACAGATATTATATCGCATAATGCGCACTGTTGATGAGTACCTTAGCCATATTACCTATAGATCATATAATCAATAAATTTACTTTTGGGGCAGAAATTTACAACATTTCAAACATGGTAGAGGTCACGTGGTTGCAAATTCATTTCTTACCCCTGTCTTCATTCATCCAATTTATTAACATAAAACTATCCAGACACACATTACTTTTTACAAACTGTTGCAGGAACGAGTGATGGTTAAATAGACATAATCACATTTAACAACAATTCTTTCAGTTTACAATTACATAAAAACACAAACTTGGTGTACTTTCTTTTGCCACTCAGTTTATGTCTTAAGGAAATATTTGTTTGGAATGTTTTTATGTCTTAAAATAATTAACATGAACAGCCTTGTGTTCTTATGTAAGATATGTACATACATTTGATGGGAATCTCACCCTAGGTTACACACAGGCTCATTGGTTGCTTACGGAATTTGAAATATAGGCATTCCCCACATATTTCTTTGTCATATATATTTACGTTTCATTGCTATTTGTCCAAAATGTGTTGTTCGGTTTTGCGTGTTGTTTAACGTCGCACTAAGCATTATTCCACCTATATGACAGAGATCGAGCAATAAACAAGTCTGGACCAGATAAGCCAGTGATTGATACCATTGATACAATCCAATGTACAACGATTAGACTGACATTTAAGTTATCTTATTTAAAAATATATATCTACAAAATAAACAAAATAAAATCCAAATGGAACCCTTAACAAACAATCCTTTATTTTAGAGCTAGAGGCAATCTAGACTTGACAAATCATTCTAGACTTGAGTTGGGCTCTTTATTCAATTTAATCTCTAGGGTCTGGGAGACAGACCATACAATGAGATGCAATCAACCTGGTCACTTAGCCTCATCACCAGATCCATTCAGCCATCGCTCACAACCAGCACGTTTGCTTAGAACGTATTTTAACAGGAATCCCTACAGGTTACAAAGTCTTCAAGTAAGAGCACCGTGTTCATATCTTCAAGTGTCGTTCACATGTGTGTCAACACAGACGTATCGGCATCAGGAACCCATCTTCAAGCAGCCCCTTCATCCCACAAGCCCCTTTACCCTGCGGGTCCACCTCAAGCCACTGAACACACTAGCCGTCTGATACCTCAACATCGATATTTGACGACGGCCTGTAATAAGAAAGTTGTGTCCAGAAGAAGACAGTGACAAACCCTTGACATGGCTAGAATAGTAATAAAAACGTCATAAATCAATCCTGACGGACTCCCAAAACGTGCAAAGTGAACACGTAGAAACTCTAAGTCAATATACTTGTCATATCAACACCTCTGATTTCTCCAACTTTGAAAGTTGAACATTCTAGTGTGTCTTCTCATACCCGTCCATTAAGTTACCAATAACCCGTTGAATAATACAACCAAGAATTCATGACAAAGTTTTATGGAAACCTACTTCTCCATTCGAATACAACCCTGTTTCTCAAAACACCTTTGAAATCACACAACACTGAATACCCAGTGGACTTGATAACTGTCATGACGCCCACATACTGCCGTTTGTTCATAATAAAACTCTAGCACTACACCATGTAACATGTGTCGTCATTAGTGAACTTCCTACTGTAGTGTATGTCAAAAGTTAGATTATATTTCAATGTCCGTTTGAAAATAGATAACTGCGAAGATCAAAACTGATTGAAGCGAACATAAAGCACTTATCAGTAGCAACCACCGTTACACGTGGAGCGTATCAACTTTGACCTTAGGTGACATTTCGTTCTGAAATTACTCCGCTAGAGACGCCGGAAAATGAAACTATTATTATAATAATATAAATTTATATTTTCTTTAATGTCAAACTACTATTTAAGATCAATAGTACTAAACTATTATTATTCATGACTATGTCAGTTGCTACATTGCTGAATGCATACACGATATACAATTGAGCGCTATTTCGCGTGGCGGAACCATACGCGTGACGCGGCTTCTGTGACGTCACACCAGGAAGCGACTTTGTCAATGCATATGGGACCACATGTGTATTTTTACCTAGCTCCGCCTACCGCGGGTGACAGCGTTGTAGACAGAATTACACGCAACACTACCGTAGCCGCGCGAGTGGGAAGGAGGTGGCCTATGAGACGACCATATACACATTGTGCAGTGAACTGTCCCATAACGTTTTACATCGCTAATCGGGACAGTCGTGTGTGTGGGATATACATGTGTTAGCAACCACTGTGACTGGCCATTGCAATAACGTTAACGTTGAGCCATTATTCCATGGATGGAGTATTGGCCCTGTGTGGTATGTGTGTTTTACCATAGCTAAACATTGTCAATGACCTGATTGGTAACAGTTCTTTGGGTGGATTGGCATTGTTGTTTGGAAATTGACATCAGCGACAAGCAAATGGAAATTTATTAACATTTGCTGCGAGTCGGAGTAGAATGGTGTGCTCTTTGTGACAATAACTTGGCTGCCAGCGCAACACCCGGTAGCACAGGGTAGCACAGTAGGCTACCCCCGGGAAGTCACTTATTGGAGGGTGGATTACCCTAGCTCGGAAATTATTCTTTGGTGTGATGCCTTCGAAGTCTAAGGAGATGGCTGATACCATGAGGGAGATGACACGTGCCCCGACCCCAGGGCGAGCGCGGTCCCGACCCACGGGACGACCGTTGTCCGTACATCATAGTAGACATAATCTCAAACATAGGTTTGAGTTGGTGAAGACGCTGGGGGAAGGCACGTATGGAAAAGTCAAGTTGGGCATTGAGAGAAACACAGGAGAACAGGTAGGTTATCCACCCTTACTCCACCCGATTCAACACACCCACCCCTTCAAACGTGGGTAAATGGGGATGACATGTTTGCACCCCCCCTAACCATTAGAAATGAACGTGACAATTTTATTTGCTGCAATGGCAACAAGAAAAATGTCATGATTCCTTTTTAGTCTCTTTATATTTTCTTCAAGACAAATCACACATAATGTGATAACCTTATCTTGCTTTGTAAGTGCCCATCTGTTCTGTTTCTAGCATTTGGTGAATGTTGAGTTTCTTTTGACAGGCTGAAATATTGCTGAAGTGGTATTCAGTCACATTTCATTGTGTAAAATTTCATCACAGTGTCAATATGCTTAGTTAAATGAACAGACATATTTTATCAGGCTTTTTACTTTCAAGTGGAACTTTCTGTGTTTAGGGTTGGTAAAATTCTCATTTGATTTCATGTCAGGTTAAGCTTTCATCAGAGAATGTGTTACAGTAATGAAAATAAACCTTAAAAAATAACTAGCTTGACTAGTGATAACATACAAGAACACCCCTAAAACCTAAATTTCTATTCACTGTAACCTTTAACATAAAACAATTGGCTTAAGGGCTTGGGCCTAGTTGCATCCCAGTTATTGACAATAATTTATACAATTATGAAATATGCTTACAGTAGTTAATGTGATGCTATAAATGACAATTTTTATGACAGTTTTATTTTTGTACATATTCTCACAATTTTATTTTGTCATTTCTGTCAACATGGACGTTTATAAAAATCCAAGGTTGTAAATTTGAGTCATGTCAAAACTGGCTGCTTTAGGAGGAGTAATTCAGAGAAAGGGAAATGGGATGTAGTTACTCAGAGATGAACAGAGCAGACTGTCTGTAATTAATAGTCATGCAATGTCCAGCCAGTCTGACCATTCTCCTTTCCTAAGCTGATAATAGGTGTCAATCACTCTCTGATGGACAGCTATAGACAATTAACTACTGGTGAAGTGTTTATTGCACAGCCAGGAGGGCAATACCATTGTTAGCTTCAAGACACCGAAGATCACTCATCAATATACTGGTAGTGTTTATGCATTGCACAAATTTCTGAAATATGCTTCAGTGATGAAATATGATTTTTGAGATATGACAAAATAGCAAATGATGCATTTCATTCAAGGAGCAAAGAAAAATGTTGTTGATTAATAGATGAAATGAGAGAAATCACATTGACAAAAATTATCCGACATATTGCAACAGTGTATGATAAACATGGATTGGTATGAATGCAATAGTGTATACTTTTGCATGACAGAAAATGCACTACTGGGCCATTATTGTTAAAGGTAAATACTGAACAGAAAAGAAATTTTTTTTAAATTCTTAAGGACAATAAATAGTAATTGAAGTAAAACAATATATAACAAATATAATAACTTATCCGTCTTCCTGAATATGTTTTGTGTTTTATTCATGAAAATATGAAACTAGTGAAGAGGTGACTGGACAAAATCTTTAACCAAAAGAAATATCAAAAGTGTGGCCTATTGGCATGTCTTGTGGGTTAATAGAAAGTTAATAAAAGTTGTTTGAAGAAAACCAGGAAAAAGGGGCCGTGAATCACTGGTGACTGTTACTGTGTAACCGTATGTCACGAGACGTGTGTCTTTGGCAAAACCATGGAAGTCCCTATTTACTGAAGAATAAACTCTCAAGGCAATCTGCAGTATCAAATTATTTTGGATTATGCTTTTATTGACTGGATATGAATCCATGCCGGGAACTGGCATCTTTAGACCTCCTGTCCTTGGTGAAACGACCCTCCATTGTCGACCAATTCTGCTAAACAAAAAATAAATTGAACAAAGAGCTGAAGCTGTGGATCAGCATAATAGGAGAAGATAGAAGATCCATGTACAAATAATTTTAATCTTGTAGAATTTTATGTCTTGTTTCTGTGTCTCTGTATTAGCTGAAGTTCAAACATAAGAGTTGGATTTTGACAAGGACAGGATTTTTTTCCTGCTTGACATCAAAGTCAGCACATCCCTGAATCTGTGTTGATAAAAAGATAAGGATATGTTCTTATTGAAGAAAAACCTTCCTATTCTGGTTCCTCATGCACAGGGTCAGTTCAAAATTGTTTGTTGCAGTCCGTTTACACAGCAGAATGCCCCCCCCCCCCCCCCCCCTTCTTGAGACAGACTCTTATTCATTCTGAATTATCTTTTAGAATTAGGCTACTTTTAGGAATTCTTTCTATTTTTGTATCAAACTGAGGATTAAGATCACAAATAATTTAGGGACAACAGAATGTTGTAAGACTTGTAAAAAACACAAAAGGATTATGCGTTGGTGTATATTTCCAGAATGTTGAATTTATTTATTGATATTTTCACCCAATATCCTGTGTTGAGTCGAAATCCTTGCTTAAAAGTAGCTTATCAAAGTGCAGTTCGGTTAGAGGTAACCTAAAACTATGTCTAAAATCTGGTGTAGTATTGATTTATGAGGGAAAGTAAGATAATAAATACAGCACATGCTAGTATCTGTCGTATCACCATGCTTGGTGTTTATTTCAAGATGTCACATGCACATTATCAATTGATGAAGAATGTTGCTCTCTGTCGCTGTGGGCTGAACATGACTGTGGTGAAACTGGTGGATCTGGAGTGAGATGATGCACATCCAGTTTGTCGGACACCTCACATGTCAGCTCATGTTGGTCCTTCCACTTCTGCACCCCTTCTGTTTCATGATTCGGCACCTGCTACTGTAACATCCGGTACTGTTGGACAACATCCCAATTTACAGGCACTACGAGACAGAAGTAACAGCCTCTGAACCTTGTGTAAAGAGCTTTTTGTAAAGCAGTAGATTAAAAATTCAAATCTAAATCTACAATTTTACATGTCCAAATTAACATTTGGCAGTATGCATGTTAAGTAAGGATAAAAATATATGGACAAACAACTTCTTTATTACAATCAAGTAGGGATGTGCCGTTTTATCGGTATACTGGTATATTGCAATACAAATTCATCACAATACGTATCGCAATGTGTTTTTGGCGTATCGGTTTTTCCCTCATTATTCAAACTGTGACTGACATGTATATGCCATGATGTATAGTCTTACCTTATTAAATCAAAACAAAGACAAAACAAATGCTTCATACTCTTTATTTGATTGTAGATAAAAATAATTGTACAATTTATTAAAATTGGTTCATAATAAATTTTGACCAAATTGTTAACATTGCAGCTTTCATATTAATATTTGTCAAAGGGATATGAAAAAAAGCTTTTCTCTTGGTAGAAATTATTTCCCAATATATTGCAATAATATTGCAATTTTTTTTAAATATTGCAATATATCGCAATACACATTTTGGTCCAATTCCCAACCCTACAATTAAGAGCAATGTTTCGGTGTAGGTTCTAACACTCTTATCAAGCACGTGATGATGCATGTTGCTTTATGATGGTATTTCATTAAGAGGCGAATCTGTAGTTTTCTTTAAAAATATGTTTTTTTGTGTTGGGTTCTGATTTTAACCTTGCCACAGAGAAAGAGAACATTCTCAAGCGATTACCAGGAGATTACATACGTTTTGAAGTACGCAACCATTCATTGTTTGTACACAACCGGTTACTGTGCTGAGATATTTTTTTACTAAAAGCCTAGGCAGTTCCAGATCAAACTAAACCAAGTCTAGTTTCCTTGATTCCACACAGCAGAAGAAAACTACAATTATTTTAAAGAAATTTTTTCATAGAGTCAATGTAAGTCTAACAATCATCCTTGTGTGAAATGTTATCATGTTTCAAGCAGTTCTTTCTACACCTGCACACCAGGGATATAAATGTATTTTCTCGTAAGTTTGCCACAGGATGCTCATGAATGTGTTTGGATGTCCCCTTTGCTATGAAAGCGTGGCTACAAGGAGTGTTTGGAAAGTCAGGTCACCATGAGCTAGGTTGCCACCTTCTTCTCCTTGAGATGGGGGCGGTCGGGTAGCCTAGTGGTTAAAAGGTTCGCTCATCACGCCGAAGACCCGGGTTCGATTCCCGACATGGGTACAATGTTGGAAGCATTTCTAGTGTCCCCGCCGTGATATTGCTGGAATATTGCTAAAAGCGGCGTATAACCATACTCACTCACTCTCCTCGAGATTGATAATTCCCTTGCAGTTTCTGCATCCGTGGATTGTTCTGGTAAATTGTAATCATACTGTCCTTTAGCCTGTTCATACGAACTCATCACAGGCTATGTACACTTATTGGCAAAAATATATTTATCACTTATTTCATGCAATAAAATTTTCCTAAAAAATATTCAGGCAGTGGAAATTAATTTTAACCTTGCTATTACGATTTTAACCATTCACTTTAATACAAGGAATTTCAAACCTGCACACGTTAGAAAGCTAGTCAAGTGTGTCTGAATATGCTGTGTGAGGTACCCATTGCGCCATATGCTCTTGAATACTGCCAGCATTGTGAAAACGTCTGACAGTGGTTGATTGACTTACATACCTGTGGAAGCACTAACGACATACATACCTGTTGATGCATCATAGATCATTGTTGGAGATAGATGATCTAAGCTTTTGTCAGCCACAGCTTTTCTGATGTAAATTATTGATAAGTGACAGGCTGGTGTGGAGACATAAGGTTTGAGAATTGATTTGGCTATTAAAATGGTGGTTGCTAGGTATGGAAACTCCCACATGGACCTGAGTCTGGGGACTGAGAATTGATTTGGTTGTCTTCTGTATTCATGACCAATGTTCAATTATTGCCGAATCATCATGTACAGTAGTTGTCAGATTGACATTAGTATTCTTTAGCTCTACTCTTATATAATTTTGATGAAAGAGTTACATGATTGGTTACTATGGTAATGATAAACCAAAACGTCTATATTCTTGTTTTATGTCTGTGTATTGATGATCTTTGAGTGATAATCAGAATGTACTTTAAGATAAATTGAAATTCACAATTTTTTTAATGAAATTTACCATATTTTAATAATTGTACAATGTTGTAAAACAGGTGTTCTATTTACTCTTAGTACACAGCTGGAAAATTATGTTTTGTGAACTTTTAAACCAAAAAAATAGCTAGCTCTTAATTTAGAGTATGAATATGCAGCCATTAGCGTCTAAATCACCGACATCTCATGAAGACAAATTAGCGATGGTGTTCGGCTCGAACAAGCCATGTCAGAGACGTCTTAACATCACACAAGTCTGCAGTAGGGTAAACATACCGTCACCGGGAGAATGATGTCTCAAGCAGTTGCTTGTCAGATGCACAGCTAAGCCTCAGGCTACGGACTTTCACACTCCTGATTGCCCAGACAATAATTAAACAAAACCAGAGGATTATCATCAGCTTCTGAGCTATTAGATCAGTCTCTGGTCAGTCTGCATGCTACTGTGGCCGTTTATCATGACAATGGCGTCTGTGGACAGGCTTTGATTGGGGAATGGTTTATTTAAGGATGTGGAGAGAGGGATAATAGGTGTTGTTGTAGCTGTTAGGGTTTGTTTGATGTGCTTACATCACTATCCAGACATATGGCTGTCTTAAGTGAAATTAGTGTTTGTTTATTGTTAAACATTAGATTGTCTAAGATTCTGTGTGTTTATCAATATTGTAGTGCTGAATGTTTTGGTAAAGTTTGAGTTTGTTTTAGCATCATTAGTATTGTTATTCTAGATCAATTTTTGTTTGTTTAATCATTTGTAAATTGCCTTTTTATGATTATGATAAAACAAAAATAAGTAGGTAACCACATCTTACTCAGATAAATTATCTGCCTGACTGCTAACTTGATTGGTCACGTTCAATATCAGACTAAACTTGTAAATTCATTACAATTAAAGCAAAACAACTGATTGTGGTTCGAACAGATTTGTGAAGTTTGAACCTTGAACGCTTAATGTCTTTTCATTGAATTTCATTTTTGAATGAGAAATGATTTTAAGCAGAAATATTAAACGAACAAAAGATGCTGATTAAGCCGATAAATAATCTCTTTCATCAGTGAAAACATGATTTAAAAAATATTTCTTTCTAAACTCATTGTGGCATATCGGATAATTGACAAATTGAGCCGAAGTGTGTCTCCCCAGACAAGACGCATCCCTGCCGCTAAAACCCTCGTACTTGATGCCTCCTCCCATTGATTGGCTGGCTTGAGTCCATGAACAATAGCTCAGGCCATCTGGCGTTTCTCTTCACTGAATCTCCTCAATTCCAGATTAATTTTGTAAAATCTGAATGGCTGCTGTTTGAATGAAGCCACGTGCTTCTGGAGGGAGTCTTTGTTGCCATGGTTAGGAGAAAGCTTGCTGGTGAGGGTTATTCAAATTTCAAAAGAAATTCCAACCAATAGGCTTATGCAAAGATTACATTCTAAATTGGAAGCTATGATTTTCAGTGTAATATTTTTTTCTTAGTACTTTTTTATTTTTTATTTTGGACATGACTTTTTACAACAGTTTCTTTAAAATGATAAAGCTGAAATTTTTTCTCATGATACTTGTTTTAAGGAAAGTCTATACATACTGACACAAACATTCAAAACCTCAAAGTCAGTTTATGACACTTTGGCAAGTCTAGTTTTCTTCAGTAAAGCTCAGGGATCCTTTCCATTATTTATCTAAAGTTTGTTTTGTTTGTTTGTTGCTTAATGCCTCATCCAGCAATATTCAAATTATATGACAGCAAACCAATTTATGCAGTTGCGATACCATGACATTCATCAAACAAGTCCGCGAGCCTGACCACCCGATCCCTTTAATCACCTCATATGACAAGCGTGGGTTGCTGAAGATCAATTCTAACCAGGATCTTCATGGGTCTATTCATTTCTAAAAATGATAAAATAAGTTATTTCTATTTAAGATACTAAATATTAAGTTTTCGGTTTTGTTATTTCTTGTATGTAGTTCTAGCATAGCGGGCGTGGGGTGGTAGGTGGAGGAGATTTGTTTTGGAAGGTGGTGGGGTCAACCTCCCTCTGCCCAGTGTCCACAGCTGAGAGGGGTTGATTAAGACCACGGTGTGAGCAGGAGGGGGATGGAGGGAGGACCTTGGGTCAACACAGGGTGACCACTGCCTCCATTCTCAGCACACAGTAAATACCCAACACTACTTCAATAATGTCATTTAAGGAACACACCTATTGGGGAAGAAAAGAAACAGTTTGTTTGTCAGAGACAACACATGGGCGTCGGTGTATACTGATTAAGTGGGGGATTAGATTAGTGACCAGGTGATACATAGACGAACACTACTAAACATGCTAAACCACAATGCTGATTTCAAACAATTATTTATGAAATTATTATGATTTTACAATCTCTGATTGTCTTTGACCAGTTTGTTTTTGGTTGATGGTATTTTTCAAGTTTCAGCACCATAGACATAATAATCATAAAACAAATGACTAAACAAGTCTTTGAATGGCATTTAGAAGTGAAAGAGAATTTATGGATTTCAACTTCTTTATTATGAGCAACGTCATTTGTAATGTGTTAATGGCTAAGAATTAGAACCAAACATGAAAGGAACTCTGTTAGTTTGCATTGACTTTTGTCCAGGAAGTAAAACATACCAATTTATATGTGAAATGCTGCTTTTGTCCCTATAAGTTTAAACCTGATGGTCCAACAATGTGCATCTATTGTCCAAGCCATGAGACTACCAATACAATACAGTAAGAGAGCTTGATCTACTGTAAATATCACCCAGATAACACTACACGACTGGACACAACGGTCTCCCCTAGACTCGGGCTTAGTCTCTGAAAACATTGGATTGTGACAGAAACAAGCAACTCCATTTATATTGAGAAGGAGGATGTGTGGGCTGAACCCGTGGAAAATCTAGACTTGCTTCATTTATACCTATAGTACAGCCTGTTAAGTCAAACATTGTTCTGGCTCCATTTGAATATAATGTTTTATTTTGTAGATATATATTTTTAAGTAAGATAATTTTATTTCTGGGACAAAATTTTAGTCTATAGCATTACAGTAAGGGTTAGGCAGAAGAGAAAATGATATGGTTCAGGGACTGTGAGACTGACTTAACGGTCACCCCTGTATAAGTAACTATGAAGGGTCAATTGACCTTATGATCAACCTAATCCCAAATAGCAACACAGTAATGTTGTTTATTATGTACCCACTGAATATCAGTGTTAATCCGGGTCATCACAGGTCACTGACCACTGATCGGTTAATAGCTTTATGTTTGACCTGTCCCAGCACTGAGGAGATTTTCAGGGGTGGAATGGGGGTACCCCCCTGCTGATAGCTGTGTACTGGCTGTGTGGGGGTATTTGGAGTATAATTGCGGTATTTGGGTGGAGTATGCTACTGCACTTTTGATAGGGATATTTTTTATCTTTCCATAATGCACTAAATTAATGTCAATTGTATATACTGACCAAAAAGGTTAGGGATTATGAATATTTTTGGGGATATAATTGTGAAATTCTTAGGCTTCACTAATAATAAATATCCCCTAAATAATCCCTTTATTTTTTGTTCAGTATATTTAAATAGAACGACATCTGATTATCCAGGGTGGTGGGGTAGTCTAGTGGTTAAAGCATTTGCTCGTCACGCTGAAGGCCCGGGTTCGATTCCCCACATGGGTTCAAAGTGTGAAGCCCATTTCTGGTGTCCGTGAATATTGCAAAAAAGCATATTATCTATTTTTGCTGATCCTATTTTTTTGGACATTGAAATCTATTTTCTTTCAGGTTTCTAAAAGAAATTACTTTCTTTGTTCCAAATTTTAGTTACTCCTTGAGACTGTTAGTTGAGGGAACACTGACAAATGGAGTGGGGGGGTGGGGGGTGGGGGGTGGAGATGGTGTGGGGGTATAGGACAAGGATGGAGGAGGGTGGGGAGAAAGGGGTTAAACCCAGGAGAGCTCATCAGTATCCCATATATGGGTCAGCTTGATGTCCTCCTCTCAGTGTGATCACAACATTGTGCCATAACCTTCCACGAGTGGGTGAGCCCCTTGTAACTCGGGCTGGCAGGGGTGGTATGGGGTAAAGACGAGGGGCCAGCTGTACAAAGGGCAATGTGAGAGGGAGGAGGGCATGCTTTGAGATTGTGCGGTACATTGAGCGACAGGGTAATATTGTCTAACTGATTCCTTGGAAGGAGAGAGTAACCAGGTCATGAACTTTGGAGGAACAGTTATGGGGTAATGTTCAATCATCACCAGCAGTGAAGGATCAAGATAAGGTGTTGGAACACATAGGTGTTAATTAATGGTAGGTGGCACATTTCCTCGTAGGGGCATGGGTTTATGTAAACATGCCTCTGATTGAAGAGTCTTGACCTAGGTGAAGATCAGGAGGTCATGTAATGATCTGGGTTGGAATGTTGTAGGCCTTCTTTGCAATTCATTTAACAATTCTTCTAAAATTTATCATAGGAAATAAAGAACACTATTGAGGTTAGTTATATAAATGGATCTCTGACAGAAATATAACAAAGTTTATACAACAACATCAATAATTTGCACTTAGTCAAGTCACTGACTGAATGACGTTTTGTGCCACTGAGTCACAACATCACTGATGACTGAATCACAACATCTGAAGTTTTTTAACCCCCCCCCCCCCCCCCACCCCAATCTTTAAAAGGTAAAGTCTTTATTTATTTCTGTGTTTTTTGCACACAGCAATATTCCAGTATGTGGTGGCATTCTGTAAATCATCAAATCTGGACCAGACGATCCAGTGGTTGATATCATGAGCATTGACATACAGAATTAGGATACAAGGACATGCATCAACGAAGTCCATGAGCCTGACCACCCAATCCCGTTCATCGCCTCTTACGACAAGCATAGCCACCTCTTACAACAAACATGGGTTTCTATTCACATGCTGCCATCTGGTAGCTAGAATGGTCCGATGTCCAGGTCAGGAGATGACCCAGGTCAGCCAGAGTAGTTACAGTGGAATGGGAGACAAGAGGGTGTATCACACATACCCTCCATGTCATGATTACATGTTCAGATGGTCACTTGAAGGTCAACAACAAAAGCTAAATCATCTGAATGATGTAAGGACAAATAGGATGGCAAGTGGAGGATTCATAGGTATGGCGGATACTATAGTAGGATCTGCAGGACCTGAAAGACTTTGTTCAGGATGGGATGTATTTGAAGTACCGTATTCAACGTAATAAGCGCCCAGGGCGCTCTCAAAATTAGAAATAGGGGGCCCTTATTAGAATATAATTTTCGTGAGAAAAAAAAACAGTTGAAAGATCGTAAATTTTGTGGTTTATGCTAACAGCCTGTAATGATTGTTGGTGGGTTGTTGGTGGGTTGTTGGTTAAAGGGGGACAAGAGGTTGTGGGGGACAAGTGGTTGAATTTTAAAGGGGGACAAGGGGTTGTATGTTAAAGGGGGATTAGACTTGCCTAATTTGCAGTCCCAGCAAATTTTAATCACGTACCTCAAATAACAGTTTTTTGATCTGCTAGGTAAACTTTATGAACATAGATTTAGCATTTATGATTTAAATCTACAGACACAGTGTGTTAATTTTACAAATGTCCAGACTGAGGCAGACAATGGGCTTTAAACCATGGATTATTGTCTCCCTCTAGCACTAACATATCTTCAGATGAATATGTGCTTGGCAGTTAGTCAGCTAGCCTGGGTCAGTGTTGTTAAAGGTATGCTTGGAGGAGGACGCGTACAATTTCATTTTGGGGGTATAGTATATGACATCACTTATGCTAGTAGACGTCCTTAAGTAAAGGGTATGCTTGGCAAGAACACATGCAGGTGTTGGGTACTGAAAGTTTGTTTTCTATTGTTATGAGGACCTGGTATCATAGATGTATGTGACTGAACAGTGGTTTGTGTTTTGGATCCTTGGATTTGTTCGTTCCACTTTGTGTGTACTTGTATACCCTCCGTGTGTGTTTGTTTGTTGCTTATGCCGCACTCAGCAACATTCCAGCTATATGACAGCGGTCTGTACATAATCGAGTCTTAACCTGACAATCCAGTGATTGATATCATGAGCATCGATCCCGCAATTGGGATACGATGACATGCATCATTACCAAGCCTGACCACCTGATTCCGTTAATTGCCTCTTATGACAAGCATAGTCTCCTTTTATGGCAAGCATGGATTGTTATTCTATCGCGGATCTTCACGTACCCTCCTTGTACCCTCCTTGTACCATAGATACGAATATATACCTACATTTAGACATATGCCTTGACTCTGTTAATAGATGGAATGATTGTACAACTGAACCTACATTTCACATGGTGTAAGACACTTTTGTCTGCATTCCTAGACGAAGTTTTGAAACCTAACATACATATGACAGGAAACAAACTAAGCTAAAATGGTTTTTTTATCTTGATGAATCAATCAACATGCCCTAACTGTCATTGTTTGTATGCAACTCAAGAATGCTTCAACTTGTCAGTTGTCCCCAATACAAAGATTGAATTACACAGACATTATCTTCTGTTGTGTCACTTTCTTGTAAGCAGTGTCAACACTGAAAAAACTTGGTAT
This sequence comes from Haliotis cracherodii, assembly GCF_022045235.1. Classification (NCBI taxonomy): domain Eukaryota; kingdom Metazoa; phylum Mollusca; class Gastropoda; order Lepetellida; family Haliotidae; genus Haliotis; species Haliotis cracherodii. Next base: position 30,267,108 of record NW_027266319.1, on the reverse strand, counting down.
GGTCAGGAAGCTACGAGAAACACTTAACCAGGTGATAGGCCAGGTCTGTCTCTACTAATGTGCACTGAATACCTTGGCTTGGTCTTGTAACCTGCCCCAACTAACCTGTGCCTAATAGAATGATTATAGGGTAGTGTTATCCAAGGGTTCAAACATTGTTATCATTGTATCAACTCTGTGCACAAGATATGTAAATTAACAACAATTTCAGGGCATTTCAGTTTGAACTTTGAGATGGGTAGTGTAATACGTTTATGTAAAGCAGTTAAACTGCTCGGATGGCGTGGAAAGTATCGGTTTGATAAAATTATGGGGATGTCTTAGTTCAAACCTATTAGCAGTTGTTGTGACAGACGAGAGGGAAGCGTGCCTGTGTTTACAATGTAGTAGTTGCATTCACTGTGAAGACATTGCCTCAGAAATAAGGGTGTACAGCCTTGTGTGCAACAGCATGCAAACCTGATCTTTTTCAGTAACCACTGGAGGTTTAATAGTAGTACTTTCAGGAACATGAACTCATGTGTACACACTTATACTTACCACCATTTTTCTTTTGTATCTTTATTGAAAATAATTATGATTATGAAATTATAGTTTACATTTTAGATGTATTTTGTTGAACATCACATTGTAGATAGAGGTATGTTCAGAGAACTCAGGCTGTCTCGCTGTAGCTGTGGTGGTTTGTATGTCTAAGGACAGCCTCCGTGGTCTAGTGGTAGAGCGTCCGCCCGGAGAGCGGAAGGTCCAGGGTTTGATCCCCGGCCGCGTCATACCATAAGACGTCAAAAGATAGTACTTGTTGTTACCCTGTCTGGCGCTTGGCATTAAGGGACTAAAACAAGGACTGGTCAGCTCAGATTCAGTATACTGTGTCTGAGTGGGGTATTCATGTTAAACTGTGCCATGGTATCTCAGTGAGCTAGCAATATAAATCGGCATTAGTCCGGACTATCACAAGCAGCCACACAAACACACACATGTACATGCACGTCGCTATATAAGTGCAATAATCTTGGACGTGACGTGAAACCCCATTTCACCTCACCTCACCTTGTATGTTCAAAGTTACAGATACAGGGTCGAGATGTGCACCCAGTGTTCTTATTCAGAGTATCTCTCCCTTTAACTGATCAATAATAGAACCTTGTATCTCTGGCCAGCATTTATGTGCAGCGTTTAGTGGAGTCTTGGTGAATCGCCAACAAAGAAGAGTATAAACTGTAGTGAACTTAATGAATCATCAACAAAAAAGACTGTTGGTTATATTTATGGAAGCCCTAATGAATTGCCAACAAATAAGAGTATTAGTTGTAGTAGACTCAATGAATTGCTAATAAATAAGAGTATTAAATGTGGTTGACTTAATGCATTGTCAACAAAAAAGACTGTTGGTTATATTTATGGTAGCCTTAATGAATCGCCACCAATTAAGACTATTAAGTACGGTAGCCTGGTTGGCTAGACTAACGCTTAGTGCCTGAAAATATATATTTTGTGGGAAACAAACAACTACATTTAAATTGAAAAAGGGCCTCAGTGAGCTGGGAGATTGAGACCTGTAGAAGATCAAGAGACTGAGTAAGAGTCAGGTCTGGGTGGATTGTTCCAAGGTTGTACTGAAAGATAAGTCCGTGGATGTATAGTATCCTCATTGGCATGTCTTGTGGACAACAAGGACACCAGTCTCTTACAGGAACAACTTGTTCTTATTATTCATATGATCTAGAAGTAATGATTTAAGCTAATAATTATTGCCTTAAAGACTTGTGCAAGTCTAGGCGAAAGGGAAAATATTATGGGACTGTAAGACACTTTAGTAGATGGCTGATAGATACCAATGAATCCATCCATCTTTAATGAAGCTTCTATTTTTTCAATACCTGGGATACCTGGTATTTATGCTCATTACTTATGCTTCCTGCTACTGGTAGTCCTCACAAGCTGCTACTGTGTCTAGTCTAATTGACAGCTTGCTAATCATAATGAAAGAGTGGATCTTTGATCTTTGTACAAGCCTTATCATCAGAGGCTTACACATGTAGACTCATTCATACAATCACGATGACCAGCCAGCATAAATCTGAGTCTTAAGTCCAGCGGAGACATGAAAGATGAATAGGATGTATGTCCACCTCGGGGCCTGGTTAATGTTTAACTGATGGACAGTGGGATGGGCAAAGTACATGGTGACAGTTTGATAGAGGCAGAGACAGGAAGGGGAGATAGATCAAATAGGCTTAGTGGTAGGCAGGGAAAGGTACTCTGTCCAATCTTTTTTATGAATAGTGTGGATTAAGTAAGATGGGACAGGTAGGTATGTGAATGGATTTGTTTTATAGTGATGGAATATGGTTAGGAGGCTCTAGTTGGAGAGAGGTACAATGTCAAGTCTACTTCATGAATTGTCCAGTTTATGTTATATGGGAATGGTTTTGTGGTATGAGGGAATATATTAATATGGCTATAGTTTTGTTCTTTTGTTGTTCACCCTGGCCAATGGATAAGTGTGCACTCGATTGTCATTCTCAGTTCCCTGAGGCCCTATAAGGTTAACAGCCACATTACCACCTCATCCTTCCGGGTCCCCATTGACTGCTGGGTGAACAGAGGCACATTTCAAACAAAGTCACTTGCCTAAGGAGACCCCACATGCGTTACTGATTCCTATAAATTATTAAGTCTGAACTAGACAATCAGGTGATGGACATTATGACCTACAATCCGCCCCTTAGAGTATGGTAACATGCAAGTCACCAAGTCTGACCCTCTGAACCATTAAATGAGTATCAATTGCTGGGGACCAATTCTCGAAAAGGGAGTTGCCATGGGAAATAATAAAGCTGTAGGCAGACAGGGAGGAGCACAATCTCCAGTCTTTGCTTTTGCTTCCGACTATCTGGGATGTGAACTTATTGCACAGTTAGAAGGGTTTCCTTATATGTTTAATATGTGCGAGCATTGAAGGGAAAAATTATGAGATCAAGAAATGATCTTTAGGAATTTATCAGGGAAGAACATCATATATATGTGTGCTGAGCTGGTATTCAGGTAGGATTAACTTTTGTCACAAAGAGTGTCAAGTTCCTACTCGCTTGTTATGGGGCTGCAACATTGCCATGGTGATGATACATTTAACATATTTTTACTTCAGTCTAGGTATTAAATAACAAAAAAAATCCTTTTAGAACAGAAAACTGATTTAGATAATAGTATTTTGTTGCAATGACTTATCTTTCATTAATATCATAAAAGTATGTTCAGTTTCAGGATAAGCTAAATGCACTAAGTGCATGTTTAAAACCAGAGGCTGTATTTCTGAGGAAATCCTCCACCGACACAAGGAGTGTCACATCCAGGGATGTATATTCCCCCCAAGCCAGGTCACTGCGACCTAAGAGTGATCACTCAACCATATTTAACTCGCGCAGGCTATTTTGAAGTTTTTAATTGCACAGAATCAAACATACATCGCCTACGCATATTCCGTCAACAGGAAACACGACTTTTTCACCTGCTCTATCAACATGAAGATAGACGAGTTAAGAGATGGACATGATGTAATGGTTTCCTAAAAACTTGTCATCATTGTTAAAATATTATCCATTTTGTTTTGACAGGTTTTCCTTGTCTTGACAAATATCAGCTAATTTTTTCTGCAAACATATTGACCAAATTAGAAGGGATGTGTTTCTCTTTGGATAAAAAAGAAAAAAGATTGTCTTCTAACTGGTGTCATACTGAAAAATGTATTTGCTCTTCTGAATATTTTAAGAATTCCTCTCCCTGAGGTTAAATGTAAATGGGTGTGAAACATTAGTAAGCTTTATTAATAAGACTTTTGGTTTACCCTGTAGGGAGATTTACTGCTTGTAGCAACGCCAATGAGGGCATTGGTTTTCAGGACTTTTACCACATAAGATAAAATTTCTTAAATCATTTCATGTCATGTGTAAAATCAAAGTAAATTTGTAAACCACACACACAGTTTTGTCTAGACCAATATTTGGACCCAAATCTGCTGCAAATGTCAGTAAAAATTCCCAAATTGATTTAAAAAAATTCTCTGTGTTAATATTGATAACATATCATGGCTTGGTCAAGGTGACTTTAGTTCACTGATAAAAGGACTATTAAAGAGGAAGTGTTTTTATTTTCTGTTAATACATCGACAACAACGTTAGATACCTCTGAAATGAAATAAACAAGTTTTCAAAAGTACCGTAACAGTGTTGAAATAAATAACATTTTTTCCAAACTTGTCTGTCAAGGGCATAAATCCTAGATAAAGCCCTGACACAATAACGATGTTGCAATACTGAAAATGGCTGACTGAAGTCTTTGTGAAAGTTACTAACTGATAAAAACGTGAATACTGACATATAAATGCAAGCACCACTGATCAGCTAATAGTTGGGTATAAGGCACTCTATAAATAAATTATTATTATGATGAGATATTTCACAGTGAAGTGAAGACGAATACTATCTTCTGTCACATCCAACTCCAGTTACGTACATCTGGCCTCAACGCATTGAGCATGTTGAAATTCGGACTAGTATTTACATGCACTCACGATCATACAAGCCCAAATCCTTATTAAATAACTTTCAAAAGACTACAGCTGAATTTATGTTCAACTTTTCAATAAAAATGCTGTTGAAAAATTTACATAACTATGGTTTAAGTTTGAAGCTTGAATGCAGACAGTGTTAGCCTTGCAAGCACTACAATTTCTATAGCACAGAGAGTGTGTCAACATGCCAGCATTTTATGCTTAACGCCCATTTGGGCATGATTGAAATGGACTCATCTTTACTTGCTCATACTTTGTCCAAACATAAAAGAATTAAAAATAAATTGCTTTAGAATTTGTTAATGGTCCAAATTGTTCGCCCTTGTGCGAAGCCTGTGCTGACAGACTGTCTGCACGGCAGACATAGCGGAAGTACAAAAACTACTGATTGATGGCATGACAATGATAGAAGGGTTATGGGGTAGCCAGTACTTGACAAGCAATACGAGGCTGAATATCACAAACACATTGACAGGCACTAACCTGATCTAATCTGGGTCGTCCAATCAGGGTGGGGGATTTGCTGAGGTGATATTCCGTAATGTTTCTACCAAAATGAACAGCTAAGCGATAATGGGTATTCAACTTCATATTCAGATAAATACATATTTTATTATAAGAAGGAAATGGTGTAACAACCATATTTAGTCCGAGTTGAATTGTTGACTTGAAATTAATAACATGGAATCTCATGGTGTTCACTTCATGGACCTTCTAAGAACAGTATTATACTCATGTTTAGCAAACAAATTGACATGTTATGACATATTTTTTAAGTTAGGTATCTTCTATCTCTTTATTTTAAATATTTCTAAAGAAATTAAATGAAAACTGAAGCGAAAATGACGCCAATTTCTACATATTACAGTTACACCTATTTGTTCATGAGCTTTCTTGTCCATTAATTAAATTATTTATGGAGTTGCCAATTGAAAGCCAAATCTTTTGGTGTTCAAAGTTATATAGCACCTGCCCATAAGCCAGGTAGATCTCATTTGGGGCCTGTAGTTTCAAGTTTGTATGCGTCCTCATGGCCTGCATTAAACTTACATGTCGATTTGTGACAAAGACAAGCAGATTTTCAAATGAGGGCCTCGAAGAGTTTAGTCAGGAGCTGCAGCTTCTAAAGTCTGTGGGTCCTGATGGCAGCCTGGCAGTTGTTTTTATTTCCAACACTGACCCCATGACTAACAACAGATCTGGAATGTAGGGCTGGGACGGGTAACTCGGGTACTCGGGTCCGGTGGGTCCTGAGTAGGACCCGGGTACCCACAGGACGACCCGGACCCGTGCTTAGTCACGTGATATATATTGTTTAATGACAAAACTTATCTAAAACTCTATGGTTACACTATAAGTAACTAATGTTCCCATTTCTTTCTGACAATGCACCCATTCCTTCTTACTTTTATATGTATGAATAAAGATAAAACTTCATGCAGTAAACTTCAGTGTATGCATGAGCGGATCCTTTTTTTACGTTTATCTGAATACATTTTGCCAGGGTTATGGTCAAACTTTTCCAAATCGGACAATTTGTACCTATCTCTAAATATCTACAGCGGGTTTCCGGGTAGGGTCGGGTAATAGGGTGGTGGGTACCCGGGTAGTCCCAGCCTTACAGGAATGACTGATGAAACAATCAGAATCTGCCTGGTCACTGTAGCCAGCTCATTTGCTTGTTTTATCTGTGTACACGAGTGTGACACGATATTAATGTTGATCTGATACCTGTCTCACCTGGCTTTACCTCGTTAAGGTGACAAGTGACCACTTGATCTATCACAGGTGAACGTAGTCATACATAACACTGAGGTTAAAGGTAAACAGAGCACAAGGTGGACAACTTTAGGAATGCATGCTCTAACGTGATTGGTTAAAACACTGAGATTCAACGACTAATCACAATATTGTTTCCAGTTTAATTAAACACCAGTAAAAGATAATCCTTTGTGATATGAAATTAATTTGGGAAAAGATTACTTTGATTGATTTTAAAGAATTAAATGTATTGATATTTGTTTACTTCACACATATTGCAATGGCGGATCCAGCATTTTTTAAAGGGAGGGTCCAAAATATCAAGCTCTAGGGGGATTAAAAAAAGAATGGTCAGCTCGGCTCGGAGTCGGTATACTTTGTCTGAATGGGGTATCCATGTTAATCTGCTGCATGGTATCTCAGTGGGCTAGCACTAAGTGCATGCATGTTATATGTGTGCAATAATATTGAACGCAATGGTACGCCCCATTTCATGTCGCCGTCTATCATTACCCATGTAAAATGTGTTTCAACTGTATCGCAAGAGATGGTACATGAGCATGACGAGGCTTGTTTGATCGCTGTTCCACCTGAAACATTACAGGTAACTAGTGCCACACAGAGGTGTTTGTAGAGGAAGACTGTTAGAGTCTTGGCAATGTCAGGAGACATTGCAAGAAGGGACTTGTACATCTGAACCCGGGGGACCAAAGGAGGGTTGCATGGGCATATCTGTCGCGTGGGAATGTTTGTCTGGGACCTAGCGGGGAGGGAGGGCGTGTGCCTCACAGAAAATGCTTTTGATAATGTCATTACAAAGGTTTCTGGGTCAAGGCTTCAGGGAACATGTATTGATCTGTCGTAAGGAAATCTAACAAGGAAGTCGAAACATGTGACGTGAACTTCTTTGAAAACTTATCAGGAAAATATACATGTTTTATGGGGTTGCATATATTGTAGACGTCTCCTAAATTGGGTGTCATTTTGGGATCCAGCTGAGCGTTTGGATTTCAGATACCTGTCTCTGTTTGAAGTTACATCTGCCACAGAGACAATAGCTGAACTAGGATATTCATTATTTCTTTTACATATTTAACTACTGTCATGTTGTTGCTTGTAAATATTTGTCAGTTTGTGTGGACCGATCGGACTGAGAGTAATGATGTTTTTCATAAGATCTGAACTTAATAAATATATCAATAGATTTAAAAGTACCGTATTTGTCGTAGTAAGCACCCAGGCTCTTAGAAAATTGACCAAGGGGGATGCTTATTTATACCCTAAAAAATAAACTTTTTGTCATAATAGTTGCTAGTCTATTATATACCCCATTTGTGCTGCTGTTTTCTGTAAAAGATCTGTAAAATAATCAAGACAATATGGACTGTCATGTAACTTTTCGGTCTCAGTAGGGGACAGATTGGTCTTGAAGTTGGTCAAAGGGTGCTTTTGGGAGAAGTGCACTTATTTAGGCACATATGGTATACAGTAAGTTAATTAGTTTCACACACTTACAGAACGTCACTCAATGACAAAGAAACATCAAAGACAAGCAGGAACCTTCAGCTTAATGGCTCACAACCCGATTTGATGACTAAGCATTTCTGTCCACTCAGGGAATCGGCAAAAGCTAAAGGACAAACACCACTCAGGGTGGTCACTCTGTTGCTAGGTCCACCCTGTGATCAGTTACAAGGAATTGTCCAACCGGCTACTGGAGCAGAACTTCTCAATGGGAGATATATTAGGCAATGTTTAACTCTCAACCTCTGTCACATGAATTGATTATCACCTGGATGGCTTGCATCTTCAGTGTCGCTGGTCCTGAATAACTTCAAAAACCTGTTGTTCAACAAACAATGATGCATCACAGGCAGACTTCATTGAATAACCTTGTGGACTGTCGGCCATCATTGAGTTTCAAGGTCCACTTGGTCCTTTCATTCCTAATGGTCAGTTTAATGACCAATTATCATTACCCTTGATCCTTTAACATCACAGGCTGATAGAATTCGGCTGACCCTTGCCTGGGATTTTATTTTCATTTAACTCAGTTGAGGTACGATTGAAATGATTCTTCACCATAAGTGTTTGCATACAGCAAATGACTATTGCTTGTTGCCATGCCGCAGCCACACAGAGATCTCAGTCTGTTTGAAAAGTACTTCAAGTTTATGACTATGAATTCCTTAGATGACCAGCTACTTTTAAGGAGACATTAATACTTTCTACAGCATTAGTTCACTTACTTGCAGTGACCTGTGAAACTGTAAGGTGATTAGGTACATATTCTGCATCATAGCATTCCATGCTCCTTTAATAAGGAATCGTCACAGGATAATTACATGATGATAAGCTCCCTTTAATGAATGAACTGTGACGTAGCCAAGCGCTTAAAACAGTGGCTTTTAAGGTTGGAATCTCGGGTTTGAGTTCCTAGATGGTTACAGTGGAAGCCCATTCTTGGAGTTCTGTTGTCCTGATACAGGATAATGCCTAAGGTGATGTAAGACTCATTTTGAGGAATGTGACGATGTCAGCCTCCATGGCAGGAGATGATGGGCAAGATGTGCTGGAGCATTGTGAAGCAAGGTTGATTATTATGGGTAAACTTACAGTCTCCCACACAAACAATTCTCTGAAAATGATTTGCGAAAAGACATTTAAAGGTCTATCCCGATTATTTTCTGTATAATGTATTTTGTAGTGAACTAATACATTTCCATTCATAACTGTATCTTAGAGGTTAGCTCATTGTTTTGTATAGTTTTCATCATCATCATCATCATCATCATCATCATCAGGGGGGGGCCATGTCATCTAAGGCGCCACGATTCAATGTGCAGAGTTGCGTCCCTTGGACACACCAGAAAGCTATGACCGATTCACCTCGATTATGTTTCTAGGTTTGTCAGCACCGTACCCGTGCTCCTGGGTTTCACCGAAGTGGTCAACATCTTAGACCTGCATCACTTCGGTCTTTCCTCCCACATTAAGCTGACATGCCACGATATAACTGGAATACTGTTCAAAACAGTGTTAAACCCAACTCACTCACTCACTCACTCACTCACTCATCATCATCATCATCATCATCATCATCATCATCATCATCATCACCCCTTCTGCAACGTCATCATCCCTCTAGACTTGCACATATCTCCAAGGAAATAATTATCGGTTTAAATAATAAATTCTAGATTATATAAGTAATCATCATCATTATCATCATCATCCCCCCTACAACATGAATTCAGAAAGCCAGTGTAGCTACTCAGTGTTATCAAGAGGCAATCAGATAATTGCATCTTTATGATGGCGATGAACCACCATTCATCTGCCCTTGAAAGAGGCCACATCGGGATCTGTTACAGAAACCTGACACTACATCCATCTTCTCACCCTGACCACATGACTGAGTGGCAACAAGTTGTGCTATCTATACAACATCAAGCCCTCTGTGTGTTAAGCAATCTCAGTCTACACATCCATACAGCCATAGCCTGGGGCATGGATGTTGATATAGGTATCAGACGGCTGGTGTGTTTGGTTTAGACAGTGTGGCTTGAGGTGGAACCATCGGGTGAAGGGGCTTGCGTGATGAAGGAGCTCCTTGAAGATGTCTGTGATGGGTTTCTGATGCCGATACTTCTGTGTTGACATGGATGTGAATGACACTTGAAGAGATGAACATTATGTTTCTTCTTGAAGACTTCTTTACCCTGTAGGATATATCTTTGAAGAGGTCCTTCGCAACAAAGAGATCTTAATGGACTGGGTGGTCAGGCTTGGCAATTTGGTTGATTGGGTGTCATTGTACGCCAACAGAGTGGGTGTTGCTCATGATATCAATCACTGGATTATCTGGTCCAGACTTGATTATAAATAACCGTCATATAGGTGAAATAATACTTAGTGCAACGTTGTGCACCAAATAAATATCCTGATTCGCATTATGAGATTACAGTTACAATACCATGTAATTATTGTCTTCTAAGCAAGCATCTTGTTAAATTATTTTGAATTGAATGTGACATTTACTAACATAAACTCCACTTAACGTATAAACTAATCACAATTTGAAATGGTTTATATTATGCAGGATGTAACTATTTTAGTTTTTAATGAATTATTTTCTCTAATTCATATCTTGTGCCAGAAATGAGTTCAGCTATTGCCCAGTTCAGACACTGACATACTTTTATTGGTCTGAAGTATAATTCCATGGATGTTTGCCCAAGTATTTCATACTGTGTCAAAACTTGGAAATGTCAAACAACAGATTGGCTGATTTGCAAAATGAGACCCTTCTCCATGCAGCCTGTAAACACAGAGTGAGGCTTTGTCTTCAATAATGTTTGTTAAAGGTTTCATATGTATGTTTGCAATGCAAAAGGTTGGCAAGAATTGGGCGAGTTCATGGTCAGGCATGATTCTTTGATCTCCACCAGAGTGGGTCTTTCAGGGGTTCATTAAGTAAAGACTCTCTGATCCTCTGATAAGAAAATACACCACTACACCCCGGGGGGTACGTATACTATATGTATAAATAACATGGGGCGGAGGAGGGGTTTCCGTCAGCTCTGCATGATGTGGTCACAGGTTACTGGACAAAGGTGTTGAAATAGAGAACAAATTGTGAATGTTGGGATCTCTATGGGGGGTTGGCTTTGAAATGACCAGTGGTGGACTGGGCCGTGAGTAATTAACCTCTGCTGGTGTTGTTAAACATTATGCCTGTCTTAGTGTTACGGTAGCGGTTCATTGTAATGTGATTTCAAGGCTGTAGTTAACTTTTTTTGTACAGTATCACTTGTCCCCAACTTGATTCAAATAAAACTGTTTTCTATAAAAAAAAAAAATCTTCCCCCCCCCCCCCCCCCCCCTTACGGCACTGGATTTCTAGTGTGTTGTTATGGGTTGGTTGGTTGGTTTTAAGCCAGAATCAGCAATATTCCAGCTATATGACAGCAATCTGTAAATAATCGCTCTGGACTAGACAAACCAGTGATTGATATCATGAGCATCGATCCACGCAATTGGGATCGATGACATGCTTCAACTAAGTCAGAGAGTCACCCAATCCTGTTGGCTGCCTCTTATGTCAAGCTCTATGTAAGTTGCCTTTTACGGCAAGCATGGGTTGCTAAAGACCTATTCTACCCCGGATCTTCACGAGTCTGTTGTTATGGGTGTCTTGCCATGAGAACTTCCTGGTGTAGGAACTAGTGTGAGTTAAGACAAGCCTTGTTGTGGAGCTTGAATTTGAAGGTGGAGCAGATCCCCAGTATCCTATTCATATAAAGTTTATTAGATTTATTGATTGTTGTTCATGATATCAACCACTGGTTTGAATTGCTAGAAATTCGATTAGTTAGAACTGGATGTGACATTGCTGGAATTTTGCTGTCTCAGCAATGTCAGACAACATTCATAACCACATGACCTTAACCTTTCAGTGTTTCCTTTAAATGCAAATTAGAAGCAGTGGTATATAGTATATCTGTTATACACTGATTAATATTATCAATGAACAAGACAGAACTTGGAGTGTAAATACAAAAGTGTAGACGTCAAATATGCATTTGGTTACGTCAGAAACAATGGAAATTTATTAACAAGATTGTTATAAACTACTCAAAATAAGTTATAGATCACCCGATTCTTTCATATTACTATAGTTATCCTGTCTTTGAGTTCTTTGGAGTAGTATATACAACCTCCTTGGAACCCCCACCCACACTGTTCTATACAAGGTTTCAGCAAGGAAGTCTGTATTACAAGTCATTGATGTCAAAATCATTTTCCCCCCAGAAAAATAGCTGTTATAAAACTATCGTGAATGTTTCCAAAGTTTATTTTTTTTTAGATTTCATCAGCCAATTTTGAGATCTAGTTACACAGTGATCCTTCAAGCGTCACAATCAAGATTATAATCTGGGAATAACCGTAACCCTAGCTGAACCGATTTTCCCATATGGGTGTGGAGATTTGCTGATTGCTCCGTTGTATTATCGGCCCTAGCAAAATGCCCAGTCTTACAAGCTGGTGTGAAATTCAGCTTGTAGATTATTGCTAACAATAGCCTGAAAGCTTTGAAATTTCACCAGTTACATGCGTGAGATAAAGTGCTGATAATATACTAATTTGGTCGGCATGACCAAGTAAATACCTGAACACTGAACTGTACATGTGATACCTATTGTTTATTACAATAATCATCAAGGTAAAAGCAGTACACCTTTGGATTGCTGTACCTGTGTCGTTACACCCAGTTGCCTTTGAAATACAATACTGAACTGATTACAGGTATGGAGTTTAGGTGTCAGAAAATGAATAAAAAAATGCATAGTTTCTGATGAGTTGTTATCTGGTAGTCATGATAATGGAATTTTAAGTGGGAGAAATTACAGGCCGAGCAAATGTGCATGCTGAACTTAATATTTCATTGACGTGTAGCTTTGAAAAAATAGATTAATTGTGAAGGAAAGCTCTAGGGCAGTGCTTTGAAAACATCGCCCTGTGCTCAGGTCTGGAAGTCTGTGGTGTCAGTGAGAGGGTTTAAGATGTTTTATAACAAGTAGGCAATAATAAAGTTTATATCCCCGGTGGGGATTCCGGAGCTGTTGATTCCCTGACTGATGGTGAAGTCAGGTCAATGATTGTTTAAGTCAGTGTTAACGTATCTTTGTTACTCGGGTACCATCGTCTTGGCGCTAAGACTATCTGAAGTCAATGTTAGTACAGGCGTATCGATCATCTTTGCGCTAAGAAGATCATAGGTGAATGTTAGGACAGGTGTTAAGATCATCTTAGCGCTAAGATGGCTTTGTGCAACAGGGGGCACGGTTGCCCAATCGTCTAAGGCGCAGAGATTCGCTGTGCTGAGTTGCGTCCTTTGGGCACGCCAGACACCTATGATTGTTGGTTCGAATCCCAGTTCGCCCCGATTAAGTTTCTAGGTTTGTCAGCACCATACCCATGCTCCTGGGTTTCACCGAAGTGGTAATGTTTGAGACCTGCATCACTTCGGGCTTTCCTCCCACATTAAGCTGATGTTCAGCTCAAGATTGGTGTACATTTTAGTATTTTAAAATTGTTTCCAAACTTTCATCAATAATCAAAAGTAACAAAGGAGAATATCCCATGTAAAGTAAATATAAATGTCCTGAAACCACTTTGTGTTCAGGAACAAATGTGAAGGTAGCAATTCATTACTACATTGACACTGAACTTGTTAATTTCATCAACGAGTTGTCAGTAATGTTTGTTTATTTGTTTATTGCCCTGAGGTAAACATCCCTCCCACAGACAGTGAGTCCCCCCACACCCTCTGTCTCTGTTAGCTTTGAGGGAGAGTAACTTCTTTGTGGCCGAACAAATGGCCAGCTCTCCTTCACAAACATTTGTCAAGTGGCGACTTTAATGGCCTATTACGGGATATATATGCCCCAAGTTGGTATGTCTTTCAACCCAGATTGACATAGGTTTGATATGTCCCTGGTGTTTAGTCAGCATGCCAGTTTCATGTGCTCCATTTCCTCTTAAAGGAGTTGGCTAATGGGGAAAAGTTGGCAATACGGAGAGGTCACTCTGATTGAGGCCACACTGACCTGTAACAGCTGGACACTCTGAAACAATAATACCCAAAACCCCCATTGTTGATAGGGATGTTTTCATCTTTGTATGATAAACAAACTGATTCTCATACTATCAAGTGTACCGTATTCAAAGTAATAAGCGCCCAGGGCGCTCTCACAATTAGAATAGGGATCGCTTATTAGTATATTATGTTGAGTTGAAAGATCGTAAATTACATGGTTTATGCTAAGAGCCTGAAGAATTTATTTGCCCATTATTAAGGGTGATATAACACACGAGTGGGTATTATGCTGTTTGATAGGCATTACTTAGAAGTTGACGGATGACAAGATAGACACAATTTTATGGATAACAACTTCTTTAATACTGTGAAAAGCAACGTTTCGGTATAGATCCTTATACCGTTGTCAAGCAAGACTGAGCAAGACAGTCTTGCTTGACAACGGTATAAGGATCTATACCGAAACGTCGCTTTTCACAGTATTAAAGATGTTGTTATCCATAAAATTGTGTCTATCTTGGGTATTATACACGAATAAATAAGTCTTGGGTACATTGATCAATCGGAAGGGGTGCTGATTGGGATTGTTCACTAGCCAATATATTAGCAAATATCGCTGTGGGCGCTTATTAGAGCGGGGCGCTGATTACGTCAAATATGGTATATTGAATAGAAAGATGTACAGTAAAATATGTTAATAACTGACAGATATAACGAACTTATTTTTTGGTCCCAGCCATTTGCTGTATACTTGTTGTATGTATGCACTGCACGAACTGCGGTTATAACAAACTACAATTAACGGTCCCTTTAACCGTAGTTGATTGTATCTGATTACCCCTTTTGAAAGTGGAGTAGATTAGTTTATCAGGTCTTCTTCAGTATTATCTGAGAATGGAGATTTTCTCTTGGTTCCTTTCTACATATTACCTTATATTATATGAGACAGTGTTCAGCAAGTCTATGTTCCTTTGGTATCTAAACATGAAGATTATATGTAAGTAGACAATTTAGCAAACAAATAACTTTGAAGTTTTGAATGTTTGGCAAGTCTCCATTTCTTCGGTATCGTCTAGTAATGAAGAGACGCACTTCTCTTCTTTCTATGATATATTATTAGACAATAAAAGAAAGTAAGTCTTAAAAAAATTTCTTTTCAACTGTCAGTCTCAGATTCAGCCTGTTTCATCATCTGTCAGATGGTTTCAGTCAAGACGTCAAATTTGTGTTCTTGTTATAGAGTGAGAAAGAGAATTATTGTTACCTCACCCTTAAGCTAAGTATTTCAAAGTACTTTTTTGTGTACAGTTTTCAGTATAGGGCTGAGATACTGCCAATGTGACGTTAAATTTTAACTCACTCACTCGCTGTACATTGTAATATATGCTAATTGATTCACACCATTCATAGTCACGTTAAAACTAATGTTGTGGTTCCTACCACACTTACTTTCAAATGGACCCATGAACATCCGGGGTAGAATAGGTCTTCAGCAACCCATGCATGCCCTACAAGATTACTTTGCTTGTCGTAAGAGGCAACTAACAGGTTCAGGTGGTCAGGCTTGCTGACTTGGTTTATACATATAATCGTATCCCAATTACTAGGATCGATGCTCATGACATCAATCACTGGATTGTCTGGTCCAGATTTGATTATTTACAGATCGCCGTCATATAGCTAGAATATTGCTGAGTGCGGCATTAAACAAACCAAACTTTCAAATGAGAGTTGTAGGAAGGCTTTTGTCTTGTTTTATGTTGGTGAACCACTGAGAACTGTTTGTCATGAACTGTGTTTCAGTCATCAGGCATTATCTGTTTGTTGTTTAACGCCACACTTAGCTGATTGGTCAGACAGTTGAAACATGGATTCTGATTGGTCCCTAGGTGTTTACCTTCAGGAAATGGTGATAAATTGTGGAATAAACTGAGCCTATGCTCAGCTGAAGCGTCTGACATTCCACAGGACTGGGATACAGCCTTACATCTCACAGTGATAGACCCATGGTTGATATTTCACTGAAGATTTCGTTCGGAAGTTTATATCATCATCTTGACTTCATAGTTGTCAGAAAATTGTGAAATATTTCATAATATCTCTAAAACTTTGAAGGATTCCACATTTTCTATGATCATAAGGAGTATGATATCTTCCAAAGTGTAGCAAAACACCAAGGAGAGTAATTATCGAAAGTTTAGTTGTACTTGAAAATATGTCAGCATGACAATATCAAGTACTATTTGTGTGACAACATCTCTGAGCAATCAGTTGCTTTCAGTGTGAGTCCCTATCTGGAAACTCAGAATATATATATATATATATATCAAAAGTTGAGTGGTATGTCTTCCCCTTTGGGTAACAATTGATTTAAACATTTTTCCTACAATCGTTAATTACACACTTTCCTGTTGTTTGGGAGAGCCTGAAAACTAGGAATGTTGTTTTTTATCTTCAGTTATATAACATTACCATCTTATCCATGCAAATAATTTTGTCTATTAATTCATTTGTGTTGTATAGCCTTTTCCATTATCTAATCAAAAAACATCAAAAGTTTTCCCAATAATATTTTTTAAAGTTGTAAGTCAATGCTTCCGAAGTAACTCGGCATTCCTCCACTCTTGAATTGATTTTCTCATTCAAAACAAACTGGCAGTCCTCTACACCACAAAGAACTGTGTTGACGACAGGTGAAATACACCGTTGTCAATTGCAGGTGAAGTACACCCGTCTCTCAGCAATCGAGGGTCACTGTCATAAATACCATACCAAGAAATGACATCACCCCACAGAAATGAAATCTACATCCCGTTTCCTTGTAGTTGATAGAATGATACATAAACGAACGTGGGTTTTCAGTGATGTGTCTCGTTCAAAGTGTCGTCAGTTTATCTGCCTGGCGTTTATTCCCGATGAGCAACCTCTGCTATTGTGTGGAGGGTGGGTTTGTAGTACATTCTCATAGTGTGTATGACTTCCGACATTCCGATGTTGTTATACCCCGTGTTAATGGACTGGATTAATGGTCTATTTCATGCGTGATTGAAATTGACATGTTTTACAAAAAAGAATAAACATAAATAACTTAGAAAAGTATGTGTAGAAAAGGATATTTGTTTTTTGTGTTAAGTTTGAAATACTTTAATCTAAATCGGTGCTTTAAGTCTTGTCTGATAAAAGATATTGTGTGAGTGACGTCAAGGGAATGCAATTTAAATATTTCATGAAAGATAGCATGTGCAATACAGAAACTTGATAGTCGTCATAAGACCTGAGGATGAATGATTGATAAAAAATTCCATCAACAAATTCTTTATTTGAATGTCCTCACATAGAAAGGGTCATGATAAAGTCTGGTAAAAGGTTTGATATATAGCCATACACGGGAAGGGGGGTGGGGCACTTTGACAATACATGTTTTGTGTGTTGTTTTATGCCTCACTCAGCAATATTCCAACTATATGATGGTGGTCATATAAATAAATAATCAAGTCTGGACCAGACAATCCAGTGATTGATCTACCAAGCATCAATCTACACAATTAGGATACGATGACATGCATCAACCAAGTCACCGAGCCTGACCACCCGATCCTGTTAGTCGCCTCTTACGACAAGCAAGGGTTGCTGAAGACCAACCTGTATCTTCACGGGACGACAGTAAAAGTTTTTTTCACTACAATATTATACATTTCTCAAACTTTTCATGGGAACTAAGTACACATGTTACAATCAGTATTATATTTCATGGCTAAAATTTTGACTTGTGATGAGGTATAGATGAGTATGTTTACTCAAAATATAAATATATTGAATTAGTAAAAAGTTGATTATTAGAGGTGAATAGATGTGTGGTAGATAGTAACTTAATAAAATAACAGAATATACCAGATTAATTGAAAGTAGTCATTAGGAGGCCAAGGTGGAATATAACTAAGAAGTTCACCAAATTCCAGCCTTCCGGTAGCACTGACCTGATAATCGTGTGCTGGAGAGAGCACGTGAGAGTGCAGGTCTTCAGATAAGCTGCCTAGTTGAGTAAAATATGCTGAATAAATCACTAAGTCCCCTCCATACAAATAGCTATAAAAATTGCCCAAAACACAGTGCTCATCACTCTGAGCATAAGTACCCACAGTAGCCTTGAATACTAAAAAAATAGCCACACTGCTTTCTCAGCAGTTTTTCAACAACTGTTTCCGTCAATGAAGTCTTCTATTCAAACCATTGTTGTGCTGTAATTGTCCAAGACACCGACATATGTTGTTGAGCACCGGTACCTTTCCACCATCGCAAAAACAACCAAGGTATTTAATCAAACTGTGAAATAGAAATTCATTTGCTAGAACGAGATAACAGGCATATCTATGATTGCTGCTGCGTCCTGGCAACTTGTGACACACATCCATGTGCTTATCTCACGAACGGGACGAGTTCATCTCCTATTTAGAATGCCAATATTTCAAATACCTCATCAGCCAGATTCGCAGCAAAGGACATTCATATGCACTGTCTTTACGGAAATGCAAACTGAAATGACGACACTGCACACTTCTACAGCACATTCAGGAAGACAAAGCTAAATATGGAATGGGGAAAAAACAGTCCCCCCCTCAACATGTGTAGCACTTTGCCTTAGAATTTTGATTGTGTTTTTTTTTTAAGTTTCCTTAAATCACAGGAAGACCCAGCTAGGTTTGTGTTTGTTTTGTGTCAGACTGGTACTCTGGTATTCCCCTTGAAGCGGCCATGTTTATTCTTGTTCTAGAGTAGTTTCCTACAAGTTGCGTGCATGATGTCTGCGAACAAAGGTTTTGCACTCATCTGCGTCGTCTGTTTGAATATTTGTGCCATGTGCAGATGCTCAAATGTTTATCACAAGATTTGATTTGGGAAGAATCTTCAATTTTGGGTTGTTTAAATTTGCCCATGGTACTTGCTTTTAAGTTGATAATTTGGAAAATAAATTTGAAAATATTGAAATTGTAAATAATTCTTGTCACATGTCTGTGAATCTGAATTATCAGAATAATTGTGGGTCTGTTAACATGAATTTTAGGTTGAGTGTGGTATGGCATTGTTTATCTTTTCTCCACGCCCAAACCTGTTGTTCTCTCAACATTGTCACACTTGTTTGATAATCATCACTTGAAGTTTTGCCCAAATTCGGTTTACGACAAAACTGAAAATCACAACTTATTATAGATTAGATATTAAATGCTTTATATATAGAAGTCCCTGGTTTTCAATTTTGAAAAAAACTACATGTTTCCTCTTAGTCGTCTGATGCTTGTTTTCGTAAAATAAGAATATGACATTCAGATGATGAAGAATATATGAGCAGGCATTCTACTCTCTTAAGGGACAGCGGGGCAGCAGGTCAAAGTGTTTGCCTGTCATGCCAAAGACCTAGGTTTGATTCCTCACATGAATACAATGTGTGAAGCCCATTTCTGGTGTCCCTGCCGTGATATTGCCGGAATATTCCCAAAAGCGGCATAAAACCATACTCACTCACTATATGAGTGAGTATGATATGCTTGATATGCTGGTAAATTAATTTCCCCTTATTCATAAATACTAATTGTGCTTGTTGATGTTGCAGGTTGCTATCAAGTACATCAAGAAGACCAAGATCCATGACGAGACGGACCTGAACCGTATACGTCGTGAGATCGGCATCCTGTCCAGTCTCAAGCATCCGCACATCGTCAACATCAGGGGAGGTAAGTCATCACTCATACACTTATATCAATGTATTCCTGTCCCCACTGATACTTTACAAACTATATGTGCTACTGTATAATGGCGACTAACATCGAGTTCTAGTGATCATGACAAATGTATTGTGGAGACTGACGTGAAGTACTACTGTCATTACAAATACATAATGGTGACCGATATCAAGTTCTACTGCTCATGACAAATGTATTGTGAAGACTGACGTCAAGTACTACTGTCATTACAACTACATTATAGTGACCGATATCGAGTTCTACTGCTCATGACAAATGTCATGTATTGCTATTGTCATGATAACTATATAATAACAACTTACATCAAGTGCTACTGTCGTGACAACTACAAAAGATCAGAATGAGAAAGTAACGCTTGAAACCATCATCAATATATATATGGCTGATGATCATTGCAGAAGTTGGTTTTGATTGGTCAGTTCCAAATAATCCAAGGTATGTGATCTAGTCATTGAGGATGTGTTGTGTAATTTTCTGCTTGTCGATACAGCACTTTAAAGCATTTCTTGTAACAGTGAAAAAATTAATACCTCTTTACATAGTGCTGCAGGATGGTAGGAATCTGTTATTGAGCTGCTCATTAAAACTATTCAGTATTTGTCCTGAGTCGCATTTCTCTCACTTAATCAACTATCAGCCAATCACACTTGACTGACAAACTTGAAAACGAAAAAAATCCTTGAGAATCGAATTCATTCAGAAAGAGGAAACTTGGCTTTGCCCAGATTAGCAATTAAATGGAAGTTTAATCCAACATGGGGAAGGTGCAAAATTCTACAACAAGCACTGCGAGTGTTACATAATTTGAATTAGGCACAAAATTGTCATGGCTTCCAGGAAGGATTCTATAAATAAACCTTAACGTCCTACATTAGCGTGTAACTGTACATTTAACCGGTCGATGAAGGAAAATTGGATGTTTTAATACTCTGTAGCACAAACCAGTGTTGAGATATTGGAGGGTAGGAATTCCCCGTGACGTGGACTCATACTTAGGCTTAACAGGCTCGTACCAAACAGACGACACTGTTGGCTTTTGTGTTTGGGAGTGAGACAAGGAATGGCTGTGGCATAGCTGAACTGCCTCTTGCAGGGATGTTCAAATGGAAGCGTTTCCTTAAATCATATTTGCCAGTTCTTGCTAATGCATGACTTTGGTTTTAAGTCTTTTGTACCCAATATACACGTTTTGGTCCTGCTCTTTTGAGAACCTAAAATGCTTAGACTCACAAGCCACGGCTCTGCCTGCATGTGAGTTCCTTAATGATCGATGACATGAAAGAAAGATATATTTATCAGATTCCTTACTGCACATGCAGCTCAACACGTTTCTGGCTGCAGCCCAACTGAAACAACTTTTCGCATAATATTGTGTGATGTCACTTCTTGAGGTCATCAAAAACTCAACCCTTGTCCTGATCTGGAGTTTACATGGCTTATGAAATTTGGCTGTCTCGATGAACCTCTCCATACCGTTATGGCGTAGTCAGTATAGTTTAGAGAAATGACCATGAGGTCATCTTTTTCTCTGAAGTATGTTCAGAACGGAAAATAAGTACAAGCCAAAAGATTTTCATCTTAGTCTTGCCCCCTGAAGAGTAAAGAAATGCAAGTTGTAGCCACCATAAGGGGCGCCAGGGTAGCCTAGTGGTTAAAGCGGTCGCTCGTCACCCCGAAGATCCTGGTTTGAATCCAGACATGAGTTCAATGTGTAAAGCCCATTTCTGGTGTTCCCCGCCGTGATATTGCTGGAATTTTGCTAAAAGCGGCGTAAGACCTCACTCACCCACCCACCCACCCACTCACCCACTCACCCACTCACCCACTCACTCACTCACTCACTCACTGAATCCCATTGTTATGAAAGCATAACCAGTTCCTGTTCCTGTTCCCCGGACGCTTGTGAAGGAACCCGTACAGATTGATGAACATTTGGTGCGTCAAAATGGTGATGATAATATTGAGAACTGTTTTCAACAAAATAAATTCAGTAAGATAGTGAGTGAGGTGGTTTTCACACCGCTTTGAACAGTATCCTAGTTATATCACACCATGTCGGCTTAATGTGGGAGGATTGTTTGTTTGTTGTTTAACGTTGCCCTCAGCAATATTCAAGCTATGTGACCGTGATCTGTAAATAATGGAGTCTGGACCAGGCAATCCAGTGATTGACATCATGAGCATCGATCCAGGCAATTGGCATACGATGACGTGCATCAAGCAAGTCAGCAAGCCTGACCACCCGATCCCGTTAATCGCCTCTTACGACAAGTATAGTCCCCTTTTACAGAAAGCATGGATTGTTGAATCTAACCTGGATTTTCACGGGTTAATGTGGGGGGAAGTCTGAAGTGATGCAGGTCTCAGATGTTAACCACTTTGTAAGTAAGATAACATCAAGATAAGACTATAGATTACTTGAGTCAATCTTATCAACATTTCTTGCCTTTTTTTATGATTCAAATATTCTTTACCAGTATTAAAACACAAACATTACAGGTGCAACAGTGTATGTTGAACTGAATGGTCTACAGACCTCCATGGCTGACATTCAATACAAAATCTGTTCTGGGGGCTAAAACATTGTCTTACTTTTTATGTTAGTGTTTAGATAACTTTGTTATTTTGATGTTAAATATTTGTTTGTCATAATAATGGATCTATTTAGTGTGGAATGTAGTCTCATATAAAAAATGTTAATGGATAACATTTTGGATGTACATCACAAAATGATCTATGAAAATGTCAAGATCTTTTAACAGTGCTTGTATCTTTCCTGTGAGCAGACAAAAAGGCCATAATAGAGTCATCAGGTTTTGATGCCCCCTCTCCTTCCTACAAAACATGGGCGGTCGGGTAGCCTAATGGTTAAAGCATTCGCTCGTCACGCCGAAGACCCGGGTTCGAGTCCCGACATGGGTACAATGTGTGAAGCCCATTTCTGCTGTCCCCCGTCGCGCACGCACACACGCACACGCACATGCACATGCACATGCACACACTTGTAACATGTGTTTTCTTATGAAATATGGCATGACGACAGATTATCTCTTGTAATTTTGCATGATAGATTAACTTCAGTAATATGAAAGAATGGGATGGTCCTTAACTTCTTTTGAGTTGTATAATTAATTCAATGTGGCCAAATGTATTCTGATATTTGTTTGGGTTTTATTCAAATATCTTGCAAAGTCTGCCTTACAGAAAGAATTTTATGCCCAAAGTATTTTGAATTATTTGAACATCTCACAGCATGTTACATGTACCTATTTCACATACACAAGTACAACACTGGTCTGCAGTGGACTTGAACAGCGGCAAGCTGGATTGTGTTCAGGTGTTTGCACAAACTAAGAAACACACTGACACATATGCTTATTATGAAATTCAAAAGAGCTTCATCTTTCTATTTTTCACAAAGAACGTATGGTAGAAGTTAGGCAGTGTGGTTGTCGGAAGAAAGTTGTTTAACCAGTTTGAAGTTCACGGACATCTTGTATAAGACATGTGATAGATCTGAGAGTGAAGGCCAGTTCACACAGCCGTACAGAAATGGCTGTAGTTGTTTCACACTCTCAACACAGCATGGACATGGAGATATTAGATGCGTAAGGGTGGACTGTATAAAGGAGGACCTGTCGAAACAAAATACTTGAAGGCTCTCTCCAAAAATGTTGTCAGTTTTCTTTTAGCCCTTTGACAGTAATGTTAAATGTAAGCTCAACTTTCTTGCCAGGCTACATGATACCTTCAGTTTTTCAGACAATTTGTTCCGAAACATGTATCAGTTCAAAATACACAGCTCTGAAAATTCAGATTGATATGTTTTATGTGACAATACTGAACATAAAAAAGTTAGGATCATTAATATTTTGGGGGAAATTGTATGCTGAGTCTTCACTACAAAAATATATCTCCCAAATATTCATGATCCCTCTCTGTTTTGTTCAGTATATTTCAAAAGAACCAGGCAATTAAATTCTGGTATCATATATCTGTCACATATATATTAACATTTCAGGCTGTCAGCATAGACCACGAAATTAACAATCTTTCAACTCGCCTATTTGTAATTTTGAGAGCGCCCTGGGCGCTTATTATGTAGAATATGGTATGTGAAATGTTATACAGAAAGCTGATCAGCTCAGGTGGGTGGGGGAGGGTTGTGAGATTCACATGTTTCTTAATTGACACAAACATCCCTCCTGATTCAATAGGCAATGAAGGAAAAGATGTGATTAAGGCCTCGTGGTTAAAGTGTTTGCTCACCACACCGAAGGCCCTGGTTCAATTCCTCACATGGGTACGATGTGTGAAGCCCATTTCTGGTGTCTCCCGCAGTGATATTGCTGGAAGATTGGCGTAAAACCATACTCACTCGCTCATTCAGGTAGCGATTTATTTCTCTTGAGATTTTTGGTTTGGGACTTGATATACATCTGCATATGGTTTAAACTTGGCTAGACCAGTTTATTTCCTTGTTAATGATGAGCCCATACTTGCTTTCAGAATGTTCTTTTTTGTTTAAAAACACATCAAAAATGCTTTTGATTGAAAATGTACTCATTTTGAATATGTTATGTTTGTATATATTTAATCAAAACTCTGATTTTGATATAGATCTCATTGTTGATAGAAAATCTCATCCGTTTTGGCGTTAAAATGAGTTTTTCCAACAAATTCTTACCATTGATTGTTATGTAGTATAAATGTATTTGGTTTGTAAGTACACTGAAGAGTGATCTCTGTATTACATTAAAAATAGATTTCTTTTTGGTGAGATAAGGAGTGAGAGACTGACTGAGGTTTAATTTAGATTTTATTTTATTTAACGACAAATTCCTCTCAAAAATAAGATCCAGAAGCTTAAATACGGTCACTTTGGCATTGATCAGATGAATACACCAAAACTGAATTTCTTGAATAATGGTAGCAAATAATCAGTTTGTTGTAGTGTTCTTTAAATTAGGAGTGAGTGGGTGGGTTCGTTTTAATGTCACTTTGAAGTATATTTGGAGCTGCATTCTGACTATTACATACATAAAAGTCACACAGTAAATAGAAGTCGGCCAGCTAGCCTGAATTTTGAAGTAACTCATCTGTGAAGTCAATGATTTTATCAGCAAGAGATCAATTCTACAAAATCAATTTATTGTCTTCATGTATGCTAGTAAATCACACAGATCCATATCTTTAAAGAACAACATAATGTGAGCTATGAAATAAATGTATTGTTTAACCCAGCCAAATCATCCCCTCTTAAATCTCCATCAGGTATGTCATGTCCGTCAGATGTCGTACCTATTGAGATTTATGGCTATATTCCCATCCAGTTGCGTTGTATATCTACTTGTCAATAACTGTCACAGGTGATATTAACGAGGCAGAGGCACCCCACTGACCTGATAGCTGACCTCAGCTAATTTGGTTAATCACCTGTTAGAGTCACTTCAAACCTGGGGTCTTGCTGCAAGAGCTGACCTCCATGTTGTCCTTGATGGGAGCTGCCCTCTGTTAATGCCAGGTCAGCCGGGATTCCGGTAGCCAGGAAATTAATAGTTGAGCCTGGCTAGTTCGAAATAAGCCTGAAATGCTTGTAGCATGATAATTCTTATTGCTGGCATGCCAAGACCTCCTCCATTGTGCCCTGTTCGGAGTGGATGTGAAAGTCTTAAGAGATTTCTTTGAATTAGCCTTGAGGTGACCCAATCACATTTCCTGATAGAGTGAGTGAGTGAGTGAGTTTGCTTTACTCCACATTGAACAGTGTTTCAGTTAAGTCATGATATCGGTTAGTGAGAATAGTTTTACACCGCTTTTAGCAATATTCTAGCTATATATCGTGAGGGGCGCCGAAAATGGGCTTCACACATTGTACCCATGAGGGGAATCAAACCCGGATCTTCGGTGTGAACACTTTAACCACCAGGCTACCCAACCGCACCACTTATCAGTTAAATGTGGAAGGAGAGATCAAAGTGATGCAGGTACATTTACTGTTTAGTGATGCTGTGGTGAATCTTGTTGACACCTCGTTGGAACACACCTTGCAACAATGTGGTTTAATGTTGTGTTCAAGATTATTGAACTTATAACGACATGCATGCATATGTGTGTGTTGCTGCTTGTACTAGCCTGGACTTATTCAGGTTTCCTAGTGTTAGCCAACTGAGATACCATGCCGCAGTTTAGCATGGATAAAGTTGTGTCCCTTGGGCACTCCAGAAACCAATGAACGTGGGTTTGAATCCCAATTTGCCCTGATTATGTTTCTAGGTCCCTTATCACCATACCCATGCTCAAGGGTTTCACTGAAGGGTAAACGTCTGAGACCTGCATCACTTCAGCTTTCCTCCCACATTTAGCTGACACGCCGTGATATAACTGGAATGTTGTTCAAAGTGGCATTAATCCCAACTCACACACTCATTCACTGTCTTCATTCGACTAATCAAAATCAAGTGGGAACAATGGTGGATTGTTGGTCATCACACCTGACGCAGTGGATCGTTTCTTTTTCTGTCAACCAGTCTGCTGTGATGTTACTAGAATATGCTAGCACTATAAATCGGCATCAGTCCGAACTAGTACAAGCAGCCACACACACACACACACACACACACACACACACACACACACACACACACACACACACACACATGTGCATGCACGTTGCTATATAAGTGCAATAATCTTGGACACGACATTAAACCCAATTTCACCTCACCTCACCTCACTAGAATATTGCTGACTCTGCATCAAACAAGTCACACTATGAATTTGTAAACCTGTGAACCTTTAAGAAATATCTACACTGTTGTATGAAATTTTGATCAATGATTAGTGAATTACATACCATTTTTTTTTCTTTGGCATATCAATATCTGTAGTTATAATCTTCTTAAGGTCACCTTCACATAAATTCTGTGTCTGGGTTGATATGCAACATACCCACAATCCTAGCTGTTCCTACTACTTTCGTTACAACCAATAACAATGTTACTTCCTTGAATGTAAAACTAATCACACCCTTGTAGATCAACAAAATGTTTGTTCCTCAAACAAAATTAGGTAAATGGATTGCCACGTAACAAAAACACCTTTGAGTTAGTCAGGAATTAGCAGTGGAGTTTCTTCCCCGATAACATGAGGGGGCCACGCTACTCCGCCACACCCATCAACTCAAAATGGATGTGGTTAGCACAGAATTAACTTTAGTTTGTTTTGTGTAAATTTAGCTGTTTGATCGGAGGATTCTGGAGAGTCCAAAGAAGGCTTTATTTTCTGTAAGACGGCAAGATTGTAGACAGTATTTGCAGACCGGTACAGACGCTAGGGCAGGGGACGTGAAACTTGGGCTAATCCCCAAAGAAAAACAAAGGTTTTACGCTCATCATCCACAGCGGTGAATTGAGGACCAGTTGACATATCAAGGTGTGACCTGTTTGCATGCTGCAATGCGGCCATTGAATCGTGACGGTAACTCTGCCCCTTTCTGTGGGCTGAAACTAAAGCATGTACTATCAATTCCAACCATCCGCAACACAACATTTGCTGGATTTGAATAAATATTTGTGAGAGTTTATTAAATTTGCCTGTCCAATTTTTGGCAAAGATTGTGAAAGTTAGTCAATATTTTTGCGAATGTTTACATGGAAGGTCTTTTGTTGTAGGTATTGTGATGGATTTTGTTTAGATTTTTGGATTAGTTTTGATAAACAAAGAATTCTAGTGGCGTTCTGACGTTGGTGTTCGGATTCCAGAAGAACACTGATGATGGAACCATCTCCTGTGTGTTGATGTTGGGATCATGTTTCTGACGTTTGTCGTGTGATGATGCGTCTTTCGTGTTTGTTTCAGCATTTACATTTATTGACCCTATGATTTTTGCTGTGTCAAAGTTGTCACATATGGTATGGGAGGATTTGTTGTATTGGTTGAAAGTATTAATTAATCCTTTCATCCATCTCATCGGTTCTTGAAACACAGCCACAGATAAACACTGATATTCCATATTTGTGTAGGTTGTGTACATGTGTTAAACCGTATTGAATCATTTTCCCAGGAATTATCATGTTTGTGATTTAAAATCTGGTTGTTTTTGCCTTAGTTTCATAAAAAGAAAATATTTAGTCTTGAAAATTCCTTTGTAGAAAGAAGTGAAGTTGATCCGATACATTACCTTGGATTCTTGTTTCAAGTTTTTAAACATTGTTCTTGAATGAATCAATATGTCTACTGCTTTTTCAATTTACATTGTTGAGAATGTCCATTCCCATGCTTCGCCCCTATTATGGTTCTAGGTTTGTCAGCACCATACCCGTGCTCGTGGGTATCACCGGAGTGGTAAACGTCTGAGACTTGTATCACTTAGGGCTTTCCTCCCACATTAAGCTGACACGCCGTGATGTAACTGGAATACTGTTAAAAGCTGCGTTATATGTAAACCCAACTCACCCACCCATTCCCATGCAAAGTGGCTGTGGAGACTGGCCAAGTGGTTGAAGTGTTCACTCACCTCACCACAAGACCCTGGTTCAATTCCCTGCATATATATGTATCATGTGTAAAGCTCATTCATCGTCTCATTCAGAGATGTTCATGGAAGAGACCTTCTCAAAGAAACTTGAGCAATTGAATTTGTTCCTGAAAATATCCTGCACTGAAAATGTTCTCAACATGAACTCAACACATTCTGAAATTGATCTACTCAAAACTCTTTTGCTATTTGTGTTTCTAGGTATTTTTTTTACAAATTCTGAAAAAGATCATTTCAAAAGGTCTTTATTTATTTTCCAGGTATTTTTCCTTCAGCCGCAAAAATATTTCTTTGGCAAAATGGCTATAATGAGTCATTGGACATTGCTGCGTAATCGGCAAACTGTCCATGTTTGTTCAGGCATTGACGACAGGGGTGATGTGCTGTCGCCAGGATTAGCATGTTTTTATCAGCTTTTGACTTAGTGACCCAAACAGTTCTACCTGTTCAGAGACAAGCTGCCTGGGAACTCCACTAACTTCCCCCGAACATAGTTTTTTACACATTTCAGCAAAGACTTGTTCCCATGTAAGGTTTGAACTTTCGTTTTGAAAATGTTACGGCACAAACAATGTGTCTTTGTTGTTATTGATAATATGATTCTATGCCGAAACTGGCACATTCCACAATTCATGATATTGAATGGGAGTATGCTGCATGATCTGAATCCAAATGCCGGCAAGATCTAGATGTATTTAGTGTTTGATTTATCAGAGTAATCACTTACTGGGGGGCGGTCGGGTTGCCTAGTGGTTGAAGCTTTCGCTCGTCACGCCGAAGACCCGGGTTCGATTCCCGACATGGGTACAATGTGTGAAGCTCATTTCTGGTGTCTCCCGCTGGAATATTGCCAAAAGCGGCGTAAAACCATACTCAATCACTTACTGGGTGATGGTTATATGTAATATTTGAACATACAAACAGGTTTTGAATTGGCGACGGAGTTGACATGGATTTGGAACTGCTTTTTTCTTTTGATGCCACGTTTTGGTACAGATACCCACACCTTTATCCAGCAAGTGATCAACAACTGGGTTGGATGTGGTTGAATAGCTAAGATTTACCTACACAAGCATGCAACAATAAACAAGTATGAAAGACAGTGTGTTAATTGGGACCATAGTCTCAGCTGACTAGAGGGAGTCAATATTTGATGGTCTTTTAAACATGACAGATCTGTGAATCAGTGGTATCTATAATGGATGCATCGTTGAATATTTCATCGACATCAGACGCGATGCATTGTTGAATATTTCATTTTGATGTCAGACATGCCTTAGTCAGTAGGATTAATTGTGTACATTGTTGAAGATCAATTTCTATGATTGACAACAAACTCTAAAATAGGAATTAAATGAGTTGTGGATTTGGTTTATAAACATCAGTTAGATCCATGTTTACGGCTAATGCTGTTAAAAGTGTAGGATTTCATTAAGGATTCTTGATGTTGTTATTTCAAGGTGGTTTGTGTTTTATGTTAATATAATTTTGAGTTTGGTAAAGGAAATCTGAATGTAAACTAACAAGTTTGTTTATGATATTGAATAACAGTACTAATCATCCATATTAGGGATTGTTATGACACACAGGGCCAGGATAATGATGTATTCATAGTTTTAAATATGCTAACAGACAGTTTAAAGAGGTGAGTTACCCAGGTGGAAGGTGAGTTAAATGCTGGCCACAGAGCATTGTCAGCTATATGCATATATAGGTAGCTTCACACTTACAATCTTATAAGCAGGTCACAAGGACCTGATAACATAAGGTTAAATCAGTTACCATGGTTACGGTAATAATAGCAAAAAATAAACAATATTCTTGTTTCATGGCTTTTTTATAATTGTGCCAAATTACATAACTAGGCAAAGTTATGAAAGGAAAATATCGTCATGGTAGATTTTAGGTCAATTTCTTTTAAAACAAACTTTTAAAATGTTCAAATTAGTATGTATCAAAGTGAAAACAGCAGTTTGCAGAAGTATCTGTTTGTTGGCAGGCAAGACTTATTTTTTTAATGTAATCTAAATGAATAAAGGGTGATAGTCATGTAATTGCCATATTTGGTAAAAATGTCAGTTTTTGCAAAAAACACGTTTTTGTGTGTACAGTGTCTGATATATGTTTTTTTATTTTCATCACATTCATATTCCATGACCATAGAAGCTATGTGTCTGTTTTCACAATAATATTTTTGAATAAAGAGAATGTCAGGGCAAATACATTCATTATTAATGATTCTGTTCAAAGAGTACATTAATTTAAGGATTATCTCAGAGCACACACAACAGAGGTTGAGACAAAATGCCCAACCATGATGCAGTCCCATTAACCAACTCAATATTGCATGTCGAATGAAGACCGCCAATCAATGTTCAAGCTATTGATTTCGACATTCCTCACATATTTCTATGATTGTCAGTTGCGAAGGCGGACCCTGTACTCGCCAGCTGTCCAGGACACATATTTACCTGTGTGGGTTGATGTACAGGTGGATAATTGCTTATGCAGCCGGCAAAAATAATATGATGTCTACAGCATTGAAAAAAATCAGTAATGCACATTAAGATTTTCGGCTTAACTTCAGGTAAGCAATACAAGCGATAACTGCCTGAGTGGAAATATTACAGTATTATGAAATATGATTAATATCAACATGAAGTAACCATGCAAAAATGTTATTTGAAAGACAGAAATTCAGAATGTTGGCTTGATAAGACAGGAATTGATCTAAAATCAACCTGCATACATGCACAATTGTATATTACAACTTGATCTGGAAAAAACATATCAAGATTTAAAAATCATGGATCCTTACAAGGCTGCTATAAGTGTCAGGAATAGAATTCCGGGGGGGGGGGGGGGGGGGGGGGGGGAGAGGAGGAGGATTAGAAGATGGGGGGGAAGGGAGGAGGATGATTAGAGGATGGGGGGGGGGGGGAGGATTAGAGGATGGCAAAACAATTTTCAAGAAAGTCAAGATATTTTAACCTATTTTAAAAAAAAAAAATCATGATATGAAATAATTCTTCATTAGGCTGACTCGTGAATACATTATCAAATTACCTTGTGAAATGTTAACCAAGCCACTCAACAAAGCACTCATTTGATGAGTCAGGGAGGGTTTGGCAAGAATGAGTCCAGCTTTGGCATCACATAATCTGATATGAATATGGCATCAGCATTATGTCACCACTTAAAGAGTTTCTGCTGCTGCTGGACGGAGGATTGGCCTGGGCCTGCCTGCAGAGTTTCTGCAAGTGGTGCCATGCACTGGTAGCAGATATATTACCTGCATGATCAGTGCATTATAGAGTCAGTCTGACTGACTGGGTGGTGGTAGGGAATAAATAATGAAAGAGATTGATTGGTCTTGTTTGCTGGTGATGCAATGATTAATGGAAATGTTCTTTGTTTGAATTTTTTTTAAAGGTTTAGATGTGTTGTATTCTTGTGTGAACCACATTTGATTATTTTGAGTTGGAATAGACTGGATTGACCATTTTATAGAATAGAAAGCTGGTCAAGCTGTGTCCAAGGGGTGGCATTATAATGTTTGTTTTGAATGCATGTTGGGCGTCGCAAAAAGATCATGAACCTAGTGCCTCTCATGCTTGTACACCTGTTGTAATACCTGAGGCTGACCACATGGATGAAGTGAGTGAGTGAGTATGGTTTTACGCCGCTTTTAGCAATATTCCAGCAATATCACAGCGGGCGACACCAGAAATGGGCTTCACACATTGTACCCATGTCGGGAATCGAACCCAGGTCTTCGACATGACGAGCGAACGGACATGGATGAAGATATGTACTGCATTGCTGTCTATGCCAGCAAAGGAGACAAGAATAGATTTTAGCGCCATGTACATAAAACATAGGTTTAGTCTTTCTTGGATATGATCTATAAACAGAAGGGTTTAGAATGAGGTCATCAGCAACAACAATCATCACAAATAACCTTGACATAAAAAATTAAAAATTATATTTGGTGCAGAATCTTTAACATATTTTATGTAATTAACGACATACCAGGACACAGGTGTATGCTCTAAATGCTATGTGTACATGTGATCCATTTTCTTTCCATGGTTTACTGTTGGAGTTTTTTTCATCAACCACACCTCCATTAAGTGTTGACGTTACCGTTCCTGATGCTGAATATTGAACGATGTTGAGGCAAATATCAATGAAGAGTTTATAGCAGTTACGTTGTTCCAACACTCTTTCTCACTACTTGTCAGACTTAATAAATTTCTTCAAATTTGTTGAACCTGATCTAGCGTATATTTCATATCCTTTGGAAAAACGTACATGTTTGATGAAGAATTATTCTCATTCCTGTAACTCTTCAAGCACAAACATGGAAAGTCAGGCCAAGCCTATTTGGTAGACAATTATTAAACAGGATTTCATAAATACTCAGCAAATACATAAACCATCTAAATTTGGCCGTGTCAATATTGCGTGTCTTTCTTGTCATAATTGTTAAGACGGTTGTGAGACAACCTGTGTTTCTCTGTTAGACATTCCTTGTAATAACTGCTCGGGAGGGGTTTAACCATACACAGCATAAACAAATGTTTGCCGATGTACATACGGTGTTGAACACGACGTACCGGTAAACGCCTTCTTAGATCACAGTGCTTTAGCTTTCTGTGCTATTTGGTGCGCTTGCCAAGAAAAATAGGAATGTTTATATGAAGTCAAATGCACTATACAAGATTAAAACTTTGCAGCATCCAAAAGATGTGCCATGTTGTGTTGCTCCTCTTATGCGCATCAGAATTTGAGGAGCAGTGGGGTGCACCCATCCCCTTTTAGAAACCTATAATACAGATATAAACAAAACATAACTAAATGATTGTGTGGCAATTATAATAATAAAATGACTAATGATTATCTAACAAATACAAATACTAATAAATTGCAAGTTGCAGATATGGTGTTCTTAAAACCAAAAAATGTGGTGAGGTTGATCAAGTTTAACCAAAATTGTATCCGGATTTAAAATGGTTGTAGATTTGGTAAAACATTGCTTTGACACTAGTGAAACAATTATGGTAAAGCAGTATCATTTCCTTTAATGAATGATAGAAATTATTGGATTTATCCGTTTCCTTGAAAAGACCAGTGGACAGTATATAGGAAAGGAATTCTTTTTTTCTAGTGATTTCAGAGACCTTATTTGTATGTTATGTATAGTACTCAAAACAAGTAAGAAACACCAAAATTGGAAGGCAGTGTTGCAGTGCCCATCAATTATGACAGATTAACTTTTGTCATATGAAAAAAATGGACGTGCTTTAACTTCATTTAAGTAGAGTATGACAGCTTGATTGGTGGTAGGGTTCAATGTCATGGTGAACTGCTATTAGATTAGACTGCTATTAGTCTCTGGTTGGAATTTTTCACTGGCCATTGATTAATTTTTTTTGTGTGGAGAGCTTCATGAAATCTTTATCTCCCTATATATATGCTACTCAAAAGAAGTTAAAGAATGCCGGAACACCCGAATCCGGTGTTCCTTAGCGTCATTTGAGTAATATATGTGAAAAGACTCTTGAATTGTCTCAAGATTCCATGTCATGATAAAGTGCAGTTTGATTGACGCATGTCGATGTCATTTTGTTTTGACATATACACACTGTGGTCTCATATGGTAATAATTGAGGGTCAGAGCGTTCATTTCGACGCATAATCTAGGGTACATAACACACTGACATTTGCTCAAAGAATGCTGCACTTACGGCATGAATGCATTTGAATTGGCTGGTAAAGACAGGTGTTGGCTCCCTGTTACGGTAATGCACAATCTGAATATTTCATTAAACACGTTTGAATGAATTTTCTGCATAAGCCACCGGCATATTATTTAAACTGGCTTAAAATACTGGGAACAGCTGAATTGACAGTGGTGTTTAGTTGTTTTAGATAATCCATCTTGTTGTATCTTATTTGTAACTCTGTGACATTATCTTTATGAAGGGATGTAACCTCTCTCTTGCATGAACAGTTTCATGAATGCCACATTATCTTTGAGACTCAAATCTCTGTTAGCTGATGATAGGTGAGAGTTTTTAAGTCACCTCTGCAGCACTGATGCACATACACACATATGCACATTTGCAGAACGCCAGTGCACTTCCTAATCTGTTTGATGAGATGCTTCACACGCAGTGTCTTGAGTGCACATCATCGTCCTGTAACTCGCTTCTGACTCACGGTAGAGGTAATTTCATTGGCCAGAGGTGACATGAAGTTGGTCAGGGATGAAACTAGATGGAGGCATCTAATCAAGATACAGTCATCCTATAGCAATACATAAATGGCTAAACGGCTATTAAATCTTCGTACTGTGAAGGGAAGTAATTGAGAAGGGTGGGCCCGTTTGGCACATGATCAGACATTGAGGTGTGGTTTGGGGAAGATGAACTAAGAACTATTTTGATATTATTGTTTGCGATTCTACCGTCTCTGCTTTTGCGGAAATGTGTGATATTGTATAAGGTGTTGACACAGGAGATGGGGCAGCTTCGGATGCCTGTGACACAGGCGATGACGCAGCGTGTGATAGGCACCATGAACAAACATCTAGGACAAAAGTGGAGAAGAGGAAAGATTTTTTTCCTAAATTTTGATAACATCATCTGCTATTTTTTAAGGCATGTATTTTTGTCTTCACTGCCATAAATTGAAGTGAATTAATAAGCATGAACTCACAACAACAATATTTCTTTTCTTTTCCTTTTTCAACTTATTAAGAATATTGTTTTCAAGAGGGGAGTATTTTTGAATATTTGAAAATATTAGTTGTCAGGTCTTATGTAGGAATATCTTCTGTAGTACAATGAATAAGTCACATCCACACTATTTCACCATACGGTGAGTATTGAGTGGAGTGAGTGAGTATGGTTTTACACTGTTTTTAGCAATATTCAAGCAATATCATGGCGAGGGACACCAGAAATGGGCTTCGAACATTGTACCCATATCGGGAATCGAACTCTGGTTTTCTGCGTGACGAGCGAACACTTTACCCACCAGGCTACCCAACCGCCCCATTGAATTTAGTGAAGAAAAAGTTTCAATTACAGATTTCAACTATTTTATTGTTTCATTGTGATGTTTCAGTAGGATATTTCAGTGCCGATGCTAGTCCCGTTATCACATGGTTAATAATGATTCCTGAAATTTAGCATTGAAGAAGTTCAAAGCCATTACTAAATTCTGTCTTCCTTGATGCTACAGCTTCTTAAGATGCAACTTAAAAATACTCTAATATATATAGTGTATAGGGAAGTAGTATTTCACTTTGTCAATTTCAAGTCCACCTTAACCTGATGATGTCACTGGACAGAATATCTCCCTTAAGATCTGTGTTTGTGAAAGGTGTGTTTTGTGTAACATGTTAAACTGAGCTGCTGACTCGTCCACGCTTGGATGACCAGGGCCGTGGGCTGTATCTCCCAGTGTGACTAATCTATGTTTATTGATTGACTCACACTGACGTGGAGCATTGTTTCATACCCAAGTGCCATGTCATGACTCTTTGTCATCAGTGTTGCCACGTAGTTGGCGGATACCGTCGCCAATGACAATAACCACAGCAAATCAATACTTACTGTATAGATTTTATCAGTCTTGGCATGGCATGTCATGTCAAACATGTTGTTGTTATCGACTGGTGCTATATTCAATACATCAGTACAAGTATTGTCTGTCAAGATGACATAAAGTGCATCTGTACATTTAAAAAAATTTTAGTAAGGTCATAGTAATTTTTTGCTTGTTTTGCGGATTTTTAAAAAAAATTGAACAATATTTTTTATTAAGCCTCATTTTGAATTATTTTTTAACAAAACATTAAAGAAAGATTTTTTTTATTTTTTTTATTTTAACACAAACAGCGTATTGAATTAATACTTATTCAAAATGTATTGATTATTTTCTCACTTGTTATCCTATAATCATGTTTCAATGAATTGTTTCTATGTCTGTGCAGAATCTGTGTGTGAGTGAGTGAGTTTGGGTCCCTTTGAATAGCGTTTATATCATGCAGTAAAGTTGTATGTGATAAGCATTGTAAATAGTCGCAGGGGACTGCCACAAACACATCTCATTCTTGTATGAGCGAACGTTTGCTAGTCTCCCCTGCTTTCTCCTATGTGTAATCCTCCGAGGGACCGATGGGGACCCGTGATAGAATGTGTCCCCATCACCCCATTGCTGTTCAGAAGAAGGGATTGAATGGGGAACACGGGACTCCTGGTTAGAATTGGTCACAAGCAACATGTGATGGTTGGTCGTTAGATGCATCCGACTCTGTGACAAGGTTGATGGTGTGTCATCATACTCTGATGGCATGGATCACAACATCAGTCATTGGATTTTCTGGTCCAGATTCAATTATTTACAAGCTGATGTCATATGGCTTTATATTGCTGACTGTGACATTAAATAAAAAATGTTCACATTACAAATGTAACAAATAATGTATGCATTTATGATGCACCAAATCTATACTAAAGCATGCAAAAAGTGCTACATTAATACCAACCCCACTCAAAAAAATCAGTTTGCACTCAATTTTCTTTCTCAGCTCCCTGAGGAGTATGCATATACATGTATATGTCAACAATATCAACAATATCTGAAACGTACACAAAGACTGGAAATACAAAACAGTTATTTCCCAGGTGTTGACACTTATGTCCAAAAAATTTAAAAGGGAAGTTCTTACTTTCATTGTCACATGTGTGCAATACATGTGATGCTGAAATTTATTTTAACCCATACAACGGAATGGATAATGGTGCTATTTGCTGTGCAGAGTTGCAACCCTTGGGCAGCCCAGAAACCAAATCCTGGTTCGCCCTGATTCTCTTTCTAGGCTTGTCAGCACTATTCCCGTCCTCGTGAGTTCTACAAAAGTGGTAAAATGTCGAAGTCCTGCATCACTTCAGGCTTTTGACCCACATTAAGCTGACACGCCGAGATGTCACTGGATTACTGTTCAAAGTGGCCTAAAACCCACCTCACTCACTCACTCACTCACTCACTTTTTACACATAAATTGTTTATAGTACACAACAGAATGACAATGTCTACCCGAAAAACAAAACTATTTGTCGGTTGGCCTCTAATATTGGATGGTTGGAGGGTCATGCATAGTAAGCCTTTAAGAGGGAGGCCAGATTTTGACACAAGCTATCAGCATAAGCTATAATACATCCTGTAACACCGATAGAACATCTTCCCACAAAGGACCACTGTCTACCAAACAATACAAATGTATAATGACAAGATCCCAAGTGTTTTTCTTGTCTTAATGCGTAAACATACAAGCTTGTTTGTAAATATATTAGTGAATACTGTTGCTCCATATTAGCCTAACCTCAGGAAGAAACCATGGTAAAAAAGAACATTTAAACAGAATAATTGTGAGCATTGACGTATTTTGTTTCTGTTGCACATAAATTCCTCACATTAACATTTGTAATCTCTTGTAACAAACCGGTGCATTTCAAAGACAAAGGTTTAACCGTTTTAGTTTTTTACTGTTTATTTACTGCTAAATTGTTGAGCTTCTTAAACAGGAAAGATCTTTTGGGTACATTGGTTTGGGATTGACTTGCTAATTGAGGATTATTTTAAAGGATTATGGTGAAGGTTGGATATGGAAGTAGATCAAAGGAACTCTGTAAGAAAAAGCTGCAATTTGCAACATTCAAAACAGATCTGACGAACCGAAGAATTACAATTATGTAAAACAAAAAGTAGTTTATTGAGTTTTTACAAAATATGGATATTTAAGACAAATCATTCATTGCTGATGAGAAACAAAAGTTATGGTTTTTGTCCTTTGACTGAAAGTTCCAATAAAGTCTAAATCTCAGACAGCTGGCACCTATGAAGTTCCAGGTTAGAATTGGTATTCAGCAACCCATGCTTGTCTTGGGAGGCGACTAATGGGATCAGGTGATCAGACTCACTCATTAACTGATGCATGTCATCGTATCCCAATTGCATGGATCGATGCTCATAATATTAATCACTGGATTGTCTGGTCCAGACTTGATTATTAAACAGCCCGCCATTATTTATTTACATATTGCTGAGTGTGCAGTTTAACAACAAACAAAAACAAGACAGCAACAGCTGGAGACCTTGTCCTTCACAAGACAAGGACATTATTTAATATCAATGAAAACTTTCTATAAATATACCAGTTACATAAACATGTTTGGAGTATTTTACCGATATTTGAAACTATTTTAAGCACTGTTTTATGATAGGTATGACCTTTGATGAGTGGCAGATGTTGTTATGCGACGGTGTGCAGGTAGCCGGTGTTTACCTGTAGAAACGAGCATAGACTACTCTTATAGATCTACATGTGGCAACAGGTGGAGTAGCCGATAACGAACCTACAGGTGGGCTCTGATATATTGTCCTGACGACAAGTAGCCTAGCAACATGGGTTAATGCTGGTGGTAGTGACAGATACAAAAATGCTAAACATACCAAAAATTTTGATAGAAATGTATGATTTCTCCATACCAAAAATATTCACATTTTGGTAAAAATAAGTTACGGCAAATATGGCATTCAGATAGAATAACAAAGAAATTATGTTTAGTGAAGTGTTGGCATAAGTTTGTGGGTCATGTTTAGGCAGAGTGTTGTTTTATAAGCATAAAAAGCTTTGTTTAAGATGAAAGGAAATGTAATATTCTGTGACAAAGCAATGATGGAAATGTTCGGTTTATGGCTTAATAATTTAATTGGTGGTTTGAAAAAATCTGGATATCTATATCACAGTAAATCAGATACGCAGGGAGGTTAAAGCGGCTGAACTGCTCTGTGGAAAAAGTACAAGATGACAGATTTATTATTGACAGCTTCCTGTTGATTAAAATCTGAAAATTTATTATCTATGTTTCTTTTTCCAAAGCCAAATATCTTAATCTGAGCTCTTCAAACTTCAAAGAATGGTTGTGTTAGCTTGTACACTTGATATGTTGTAAATTTGAAGCTTATGCAGTGGGTGGCATGTTTATGACCAAACATTGCAAACGTTGCAGCAGCACTTGTCATTGAAATTAAAGTCCAGCTATTAGATTTTGTTAAACTGTTTATGTTAAAATTGTTGGAACATTTTTTTTAGTGAAATTAATACATTTAACTTACAGGTTTTGTTTAAACTGTATATATTTGTAGTTACAGCAGCCATTTCAAATGAAAGACATGTTGTTTATGTGATAGGTTTTGTTTAAATGGTGTATGTTTGGAGTTCCAGCAACACTTTTCAGTGAAATTAATGTTTTGTTATTTAAAACGTTTGTTGTTTTTCATTTTGTTAGATTAACAAACATTTAAGGAAATAACATGTCTGGCTACATAAATAATGCATCCAAAGATGTGCTGGCAACACCTTCAGAGAAATTTGTGACAATATTTGGCTAATATGGATTGTTTTGTTTTTATTTATCAGCTCCAAAAGCATGTAATTAATTTTTAGAAATGTGTAGACACATTTCACATAATAATTCGTTTCTGTTCATTCTTTGATGCTAAAGTAAATTTATGTTGTGTGTCCAGGTATAAGGGATTATGTTTTATTAGTGTCTTTTCAAAAGGTTTCTCCAGTGCATCAAACAGTATGTTATTTGTATTTATGAAACTAGTCATTTTCTTAGCAAGTAAACGTGAATGTTAAGGCATAAAAGTTGTCAAACTGCTAATCAATCTAGTAAATGAAACAAACATTTTGAAGTGTGGTATTGAATTAAAGTATAGTAAGAAAACAGTCATTGACCTTACAGAGGTCATCTTCAAGGGCAGTGACCTGTTGATAGCAAATAATACTCAACCTCTCCATAGAAAATACTCAATAATATGGGACGAAAGCACTTTAAAGTATGCCGTGTCTGTTTACATGAATGTAGAGAGAGATCTGACCTATATATGTATTATAGGAACATTTACCAAGGCTTAATAACTTCTTCTTTTCAATTTTATTAAGCACACATGATAAGGGCCTGTTTTGTGCTGTGTCTCAGTCTGTCAGTGACCGTAGCATATTGCCTCTTGACTGATAAATTGATTGGTGATAAACAACAGTTCGATGTACAATAAAATAGATATTTGGATTTCAGAATTGGGCATGTCAAGTTGGGTACAAGCGGCATCTTTTTGTCTTCTCTTTGATACCCTTTATGATGAGACCCGTGAAGATTCTGGGGTAGAATAGGTCTTCAGCAACCCATGCTTGACATAAAAGGCGACTATGCTTGTTGTAAAAGACAACTAACGGGATCGGGTGGTCAGGCTTGCTGACTTGGTTGATGCATGTCATCGATCCCAATTGCGTGGATCGATGCTCATGACATTAATCACTGGAATGTCAACGTCCAGACTCGATTATTTACAGACCGCCGTCATATAGATGGAATATTGCTGAGTGCGGCGTTAAACAACAAACCAACCAACCAACCAACCAACCAACCAATCAACCAACCAACCAACCAACCAACCAACCAACCTTTATGATGAAAACGTTGTCCAACTCAAAAATATGCCAGTTTGGTGGTATTAGTTTCAAAGACATTTAGGAAAGTGTTAATGGTTTGAATGTTAGCTTTGACAGTTATGTGAGAACAGTATTTAATTTCTGCTTAAGTGCAGAAGTATTCATGTCATGTCATGTCA
Source organism: Haliotis cracherodii (assembly GCF_022045235.1). Lineage (NCBI taxonomy): Eukaryota > Metazoa > Mollusca > Gastropoda > Lepetellida > Haliotidae > Haliotis > Haliotis cracherodii. The sequence goes on along the minus strand of NW_027266319.1, from coordinate 30,226,156 downwards.
TGTCAGTTGTGCAGGTGATGACGCCATGGGTTTATTGTTCAGTATTGATCAGTGTTGATTGCTAAAAGTTGATGACTTGGCAAAACAAGGTGAAACATGTCACATGTGCGTGTCGGTAAACAGCATGGACATCAATATTTTATGTTAGTTCATAAAAGGAACTCCAACAGGTCACTTTAACTTTGTTTTCTTGAATTTGGAAGTTGTATGGTTAATCACCGAAGATTAAGTGTCAAAATAAAAAAGCAGCCATGATTGTATTTACAGTAAGACCATATTCCTTTCTTTGATTGAAAATAAACCAAGAAGACAACTGACTGGTTGATGCATTTGTCATGGTAGGAATACCAATGTTATTCAGTTCGTGTTTGGGCTTTTTTTAATTAGTTGGTTTACAGAATATCCAAAAGAAATCAGTTTGGCATGGGAAAATAATTTTTTGTATAAAATCTGACATTGGTCAGACAAGTCTTATTTTTAGTTTTATGGGAATTCTGACATGACATATATATACATGTATACTTTGGTCTTAAAGGCTGTGACAATGGAACTTGTTCTTTTTATAGTGTGACTTAGGGCTTGGACAAGTCCAAATTTACTACCCGGGTACACATCCCCCTATTACCCGACCCTACCCGGGTACCCGCTGTAGGTCTCAAGAAAGAGGTACAAAATGTCTGCTTGGGAAACGTTTGACTGTACTCCTGTCAAAATATATTTAGATACACGTATAATCCGATCTGGTCATGCATCCACTGAAGTTGAATGAAGTTATATAATTATCCAAACATACAAAGTCAGAAGGATTGTGTGTATAGTCAGAAAGAAATGCCAACATTAGTGACTTGGAGTGTAACCAGGGAGTTCTAAGTATTTTTTGCCATTAAACAATATAATCACGTGACTAACCACGGGTCTGGGTAGTCCTTTGGGTACCCCAGTCCTACTCAGTACCCACCCGACCCGAGTACCAGAGTTACCCGTCCCAGCCCTAGTGTGACTAATAAGTGTTTGGTTGCAGAGCTTGTCAGTTACCCCATGTTATGTTTCAAGATGTATGTGCAGGCTGTACACACTATTATAGGATCTCTGCTTTGCCCAAGCTTGATACATGACAATCATCTGATCAGAACTACCAACATTTTGGTGTCATTTATTGGTCAGTTAAGAGCTACATCTTGACATTAAGTGGCCTAAGCAAAGGAAGGGTCAGTTTCAAGGGTCTTCAAGAAGTTTAAACCAGCCTCTGTGTCAGTGTTGTCCAGCTGTGGATCAAGAGGTCAGTCAGACCACTGGTCAAGGAGGAGGTATTAGCCCACATTTGCTGTAGCCTTGGAAACTTTGGGTCCTCTACGAGGTCTGTGGAGAGTTGGTCAAGACCCTTCAGTATGACACCTGCGTTAAGTGGATAATTAGCTGCACAGTAAGTGAACAGTGTCTTGATTACAGGTGAGAAAGGAATTCACAGGTGTGAAACATTGCCCCATGGATTTAGCACCTTGAGTACATAGTCACAGTGTTAGTTTTTAAAGGGCTCATGGGCTTCTGAAAGTTTTTGACTATGGTATATAATCCCAGGTTATGTACTCTTTAATATTCAATATTTAACATTAGGCCAGACCTTTTATGTTTGGTTTACAGATTTGATAAAGAACGACTTTGTTGGTTCAGAAAAATAAATAAAATGCATTTTACAGGAATTTATTATTATTATTATTATTATTATTATTATTATTATTATTATTATTATTATTAAGGCCTGGAGGTTATACTGAAGACTTCTGAAGTTTCATCCTTAATTTAGAACAGTGCTCACGAAGAAATGAGATATTTTTTAAATAATTCCTCAAATGAATCCTTAAATGAATCCCATGTGTTTATTTAGGTGGTTTCTCAAATCAATGTTAGATAGAATTGCATGAAATGTTAAGATGGTATTTTTCACAAAATACTGTCAATATGACAAAAGCACACACTCTGTCTGGCTGGGGAAATTGGATGGCACAGCAGTCTCTGAGGCACCACAACCTGCTGTGCATCGTTGTTTCATTTATCTTTAGTTTCTAATCACAGTGGCTAACCTCAAAGACCTTCACCAATTTGAACCCTCCTCCCACATGGAGCTGACAAGCAGTGGTATCACTGATGTATGTGGTGTCAAACCCGACTCACTCCCTCTCCAATATCCCAAACCCACCTCCTGCTGAGGTGATAATATGTTAATTAAGTGATAAGTGTTTGAAATTCTTTCCTAATAACTGCAGGTTGTACAAAATGATTTGAATGATTGCTGTTTGTGACATGTTTATAGCGGGGCGCCACCATGCCACCATGTCGGCACTCCATGTCAAGATTATGCTAATTTGCTAATAAGATGATAAGCCAAAATTGTGTGGAATTTGGCACTTAGTGTGGCAAACGAAAAATGTTCGCTTGCTTATCAGGTTTGTGTTAGACATGCACACGGCCAAACTGTCTGTTTAGGCAATTACGATATATGTTGTTGAGCTGAGAGTCGTGGCTGACATGTTGAATGAAGCTAAGGCTTATCAAGACAGGGTGACAAAGGTCCACTTTTCATTCCACAGGTGGTGTTTTTGTTAAGATTCCGTCTTGAAGGTGCTAATTTATTAATTAACATACCACTATTTGTTGATGTTAGCACCGGATTAGGGGCTTCGGCATGTTCAAGTTATTTGTGGTTGTTTTGTCAATATTGTCAGCGGTACAGACCTGTATGTCACAGAAGTTGGTCTGAAATCAATTTCGTTTGTTGCTCTACTTGATTTATCGGATATTTTTCGTAAGAGAGATGTGATATATTCTTGCATTTTTTGGTTGATGCACATCATCGTATCATCGTATCGATGCTCATTATGTCAATCACTGGATTGTCTGGTCCAGACAGATTTCCAGATTGAGATCATATGGCTGGAATATTGTTGAGTGCGGCTGGAACAACAAACAAACAAACAGATACTGCTGCTAATCGGCTGTTAATGCGGTATTAGTTCAGAGCCTAGGTTACAAACATACTTGATGAAGATGTCAGATAATGAGTGAGTGTGAGTGAGTATGGTTTTACGCCGCTTTTAGCAATATTCCAGCAATGTCACGGCGGGGTCACCAGAAATGGGCGTCACACATTGAAACCATGTCGGGATTCGAACCGGGGTCTTCCGCGTGACGAGCGAACGCTTTAACCACTAGGCTACCCGATCCCCCCAGATGTCAGATAAGAGAGTTGAACATGTTTTACTTAAACCACACAATTTCAGCTTCACATCTACAACTATACTACATGGGGATGGTTATGAAGAAAAAGATAATTACGGTTTTCTTGTGGATCCACCAGCCGTAAATATCGGTATAAATTATTGGAATAAAATTCAAATTTCTTTTTTTAATAAAAAACCTTCAAAAGAAAATAAATAAAATTCATTTGGGAACAGACCTGGGTATTTGCCCTGACAAACCAACACTTTAACCATTTAGCTACCCCAGGGTCCCGTTCCTCAAAGCGATCGTAGCCATAAGACGATCGTAATTCCCATACTTTAACATAGACTTACGTCAGTCTTAGCACTAGGATCGCATTGTGGAACGGGGCCCAGCACTCTAAAGTAGTAAGAATTATGTGATATTTGTAACAAATGTTATATTTAGGATAACACTTCCTGAGTAAAATACAGATTCTCGTACTTTTTCGGGGGTTGAGTCCCATCCGGGATTCGAACCCACATTGTCATAGTGAGGTTACTAACCACCAGTGCAAAAAGTCAGCGATCTAACCCACTCAGCCACCGAGATATAACACTTGTTACATTTGACCACTTTCTAAATGGCATTGTGTGTTCATATGTGATATTCAGTTAGCATTTCCGATATTAAGTGCTTGTGTTGCTTGTCACTCACTATCACAGATCTATGAACATTTTGTAAAGCAAAGCCTGGTATAAGATTCTGGCTTTGTGTGCATAATAAACTGCAGCAGGCTACGACAACTGTCACATGGCAATTTTTTGAGATTTCTTTTTCTCAGCACCAAATCGTGGAATGTGTAAGAAATATGAAAAACTAATTTAAGATTGTAATCTCCTGCAAACTTTTCCTCATATTTGTCAATTATGTTTCAAAAATTTTAGGAAGAAAGGGAATATGTTATGTACACTGTTTTCTCGGCAGGGATGACAGGCAGGGGGTCGTGAAAAGAAGATTGTAGCTGTATTGTATGCCGCAGTGTCATAAAGATTTGAAATATGCCATTGGGGACAGTCTCATATGTCTGACTTTCTATTTTGATACAAAGTAAACAAAGAATGTCATGTTAGGCCTGAGTTAGGATTTTGAACAAAGTTATGTGCAAGGAAAATTGAAACTTTTGAGACCATCCCCAAACATTGTCAGTGAGAAATAAGTCTTCGTTTTAGCGAACTCGCATGAAGAAAGAGTGACATATGATACAGGTTTTAACTGACACTGTGGCTGATCTGACACTTTATAAAGGAGTTACAGTCCATGTTTACTCTTTGTTGTTGTGATATATAAGAAGGAATGTAACAGAATATCGCCCATGTAATTCAATTACTGTGTACAGAAGAAAACCGTTTTCAATGCAATAGAAATTCAAACTTCAAAGATGAATGTGAAAGGATAGAAAGTTCTTTTCGAGTTTCTAGTTTCATGTTATGAGGTGTGTAGGATTTGACAAGCTTAATGGCTTATACAGCTTGAAGGGTGTACATGAATATTCAGATCATGGGGTGTACACGAATGTTCAGCTGGTGGGGTGTACACGAATGTTCAGCTGGTGGGGTGTACACGAATGTTCAGCTGGTGGGGTGTACACGAATGTTCAGCTGGTGGGGTGTACACGAATGTTCAGCTGGTGGGGTGTACACGAATGTTCAGCTGGTGGGGTGTACACGAATGTTCAGCTGGTGGGGTGTACACGAATGTTCAGCTGGTGGGGTGTACACGAATGTTCAGCTGGTGGGGTGTACACGAATGTTCAGCTGGTGGGGTGTACACGAATGTTCAGCTGGTGGGGTGTACACGAATGTTCAGCTGGTGGGGTGTACACGAATGTTCAGCTGGTGGGGTGTACACGAATGTTCAGCTGGTGGGGTGTACACGAATGTTCAGCTGGTGGGGTGTACACGAATGTTCAGCTGGTGGGGTGTACACGAATGTTCAGCTGGTGGGGTGTACACGAATGTTCAGCTGGTGGGGTGTACACGAATGTTCAGCTGGTGGGGTGTACACGAATGTTCAGCTGGTGGGGTGTACAGGAAGTAAGATCTATGTTGAGACACCCGAAAGACACTCTGTTACTAGAATGGTAACTTAAGGGGCGAACAGGGACAAGCAAGTAACGTCACATCAGATATTATGACGTCATTATGTACAGACTGACATACCAACTTCCCCTGTACAAGACGGCAACTGGCAAATCAGACAGCTAGATTTTTTGTTAAAGTTAGTTTAGGACTTGTTTCAAGTCAAGATGGAAGAGGTGTCTAGGCTGTGTGTAGCGTGAGTGACTTCAATCTTCAAGCAGCATTCCCAGCATATCACAGAGACACCAGGACAGGCTAAACACATTGTGCAAATTGAGGGGTGGGGGGGGTCTATATTAGAAACATTGGTGAAAACATTTGTTGATTTGAGGTTAACTGTGGGATTAGTTCTTGGTAGGCATCCCAGAAACAGGCTTGAGATCTCAACCATTATTAATGTCCCTGGGTCAAGAATACTAGCTAGACATGGACATTAGTTGCAGAAACAGGATAAACTCTGCTATGACATCAGGTAAATTCCAATTGGCAGTCCCAGAATTCATTTTGAATTTTCTTATAGATAAGCAAAACTGATCAATAAATAAAACTGAAAAACTAGTTTCTTGACTTGAATATATTTTGATAGTACGGGTATTGACTTAATAAGTCATAATATCCTTATAATATCTGTTTGAAAGCACATATGGGTCTTTTTTTTCATGACTGAAAAGATCCTAATTATTTTTTTTTGATAGACAAGACCCTGTATCTTTTCTTTTGATGTGTCTTATTTTACATTTGGTGACTGAAGTTCTATATCAACCATATGGGAGATAGTCTGCTACTGACTGACTGACTGATTGATATAGAAGATTTAACGTGCGCTTTCCGACTGTAGCGTATATTTCGCACACGGGCCTGGCCGGGCCATTTAGTGTATTCCAAAAAGGGTGAAAGTGGTGTGTGCAACCCAAGAGGGGGCTTTTAGGGGTTGCTTATATTGAATTTTTGGAATTTTTAAATTTGGAATAAATGCCAAAGTGGGTGGAGGGGGGAACTTACGGTGCCGGGTGAGGTGGGTGTTTGTATGTATATTTGATTTTGGATTGGTAGATTAATGAGTTTTTAGATGCGCTCTATTAGATCTGTTTTGATTAGGAATACGCCTAGGGCCTTGAAGTTTTCTAGTTTATTTTGAGTCTGCTACGACCATCACCTCTCCTTATACCCTGTGACCATGGAGTGGACAAGAGACATTGACCATTGTCCAGTGTCTGATCCTGGTGGTCGCCTGAGGTGATGATCCCCTGTCTCCTCTGACAGGCCCACAATGGAGGTGTTAGTCAGATGGCTATCTGGCATATCTAGTTTGATGGTAGCCTTCTAGACATGGGCAAGATTAGTGGAAAATGCAGGCCACTTTGTCTGGCTTGTTTGATGAGAGCTGAAATGACCAACAGAAAGGAAGCAGTTGATAAGGGATTATGGTAATGAGGGGGTCTTGGAATGCTGGGTGGTTTGAGACTGGTGCCAGTGGATGGAGGAAGCGTGTGCCAGGTACGGACATGTGGGTAGGTCCCACCATTGTCCTACTTCCACACTGTTTAATCAATGACATTCTTCCTGGTTTGGGGAGGCTGGTGGAGTGATACCTCCCATGAGATGGGACAGTCATATCAATGCAAAGGGAGTATTCATGGGATCACAGATCACTCTTTGGTTTGTGGTATTCTGTGACAAAGAATGGTCTCATTCTGTGGCTAATGAATGCTAATTGCTATGGCTAATGAATGGCTAATTACAGTGGCAGGTATTTACAAAGTTCAGGAATGTGGCCTGATTTGAAGTAAGGTTTGTAATCCAGTTAATGTGAATCTTAATACCAGATTGTAAACAACAGTCCTGGACTTCAGTATTTGTCCTGCGTCCTGGAAAGTTACCCTTCAAATTCAGACCATCTGAAACTGCACCAACCTCATATACCCAAGCATCATAATCTTTTCAGAGTCTGCGACTGTTGAAGATCCATGGTAGAATAGATCTCCAGCAAACCATGCTTGCCATAAAAGGCGTCTATGTTTCTCGTAAGAAGAGACTAATGGGATCGGGTGGTCAGGCTCGCTGTCTCGGTTGATGCTTGTCATCGATCCCAATTGCGTTGATCGATGCTCATGATGTCAATCACTGGATTGTCTGGTCCAGACTTACTTACAGACCGCCGTCATATAGCTGTAATATTGCTGAGTACGGCGTTTAACAACAAACAAAGACAACAAAACATTCATACATACAAACATGTCAGTCATGTCAATCCAGAAAAGATTATCCTCCATTGACTCTCCTCACATTAATTTTGGTAAAACATTAACAAGTTATGGAACTATACTTTCTTGGCATCTCATGTCTGGCAATATAAGGGCAGTACCCCTTCTGAAAGAGGGTTGCTGAAACTAGTGCCATCCCTTTATGATGACGGTTAACATCATTATCATACATCTTGGCCTTGGCTATGTGGAGCTTCTGAAGGATGTGCTCGTCCAATATAATTACTGGCCAGAGAGCCCCTGTCCACCTAATGCCTCGTTATTGATGTGAAGCGAGCTGGCAGGGGACCAATCCCGACCTTGAGGGTGAACAACAAGGGTAATCAGCTCAGGGGAAACAATCATGCTTCTTCTGTCATGCTTGAAAACAATTTCCGCAAGATCATGCTGGTATACTCTTGATGGACATCTGGGATTGACTACACGCATGATGTGTATGATTGATAGTCCGGGGGAATTATGTGAAATAAATAAATTTCTCTGTCCAGAACATGCTGAAAAAGATAAATTTGTCCACAGATTTTATTTAAACATGTGTCCACTTGAGGATGCTGTCTGTTGTTCTCTCTCACTCTCTACCTCCCACCCCCCCCCCCAACTCCACACACTCACACACACACTAACCCCCTCAGGTTTTGCTGCAGCATGGCAAGATGGTGATGTGTTAATATTTGACCCTTGAAGATGTTTTTCGTTTCAATTTTGTGACCAAGTGCTTCTTGTTTCAGTGTTTGAGAAGAAGGACAAGATAGTGATGGTGATGGATTGTGCTCTGGGCGGCGAGCTCTATGACTACATCAATGAGAGGCGCCGGCTCACTGAGAAAGACGCAAGGAGAATTTTCAGGCAAATCGTCTCAGCCATCCATTACTGTCATCAGGTATGGCGCCAAGTCACAAATATCAATCTGGGGTATTTTTTCACGTTGCACTTGTCTGTTCAGTTGTGCGTTTTACCTTCTGGGATTGCAATAACTTAATTTAATTTTGGGTATTGATAGCTGATAATGCTACTTTAGCATTTTTGGCACTGATGGTTGATTGCTAGAAGGAACCAAGTCTGTTTCCATGGAGATTATGGTCAGAGTGGTGCCAAAGGGGAACCCTGCTGTTAAAGTGAGTGTTGGAGGCTAAGGAAGACAGTTTGGAGACAACTCCACTAAACCCTACAGTCTTAAAGCCTTGCTGTTTCCATTCCTAAGAAGTAGACTGTTGTGGGTCAATGCTCTTAAGTTGCCATGAACTGAGTATGAATATCAATATTATTTTTTTCTGTTCTGAAAACAAAAAATTGGGCTTTGTATTCTTGGTTTGCCCCACATAAGGAGAGTTTAACCAAACTTACAGAAAGGATTGTTTGTTGTTTGACACCACAATATATACAGCCGTATTCAAGCTTTATTACACCAGACTGCATATAATCAAGCCTGTGCCAGACAATCCAGTGATTGACATCAGGAGCTTCAATTTACGCAATTGGGACATCATGACATGCATCAACCATGTCATCGAGCCTGACCCCCCGATCTCATTAGCATTAGTCGCCTCTTAGAACAAGCATGGGTTGCAGAAGACCTATTCTAACCCAGATCTTCACGGGATCATGTAATTGATAAGACATGAAAATGATTTTGTGTCTGCTGACATTGAGTTTGTTTCAGTATTTGAGAATTGGCGGTTGGTTATTGTTCTGAATGTACTACAGCATATTTGCTGGATAACATTTGACGATTGATGACTTTCTTTCAGAATGGTGTTGTTCATCGTGATCTCAAACTGGAGAACATCATCTTAGATGAGCAGTCAAATGTCAAGGTCAGTAGAATGTCAAATTTTCTCATAGCTGAAGATGTGATATATCTGGAATAATGGTTGAAGCAGCATTAAACTCGCTTGCTCGTCCACTCTCATAAGTAATGACCCATGCTGCATACATGTGTAATGAGTTGAATCTGTATGTAAATGCTTCATTCTGTCTTCTGCTTTATTCGATAAAAATTGTCAATTATTGTTATGCTTCATTCAATAAAAAATTGTCAGTTATTGTTATGGAATGTTTGACTCTGAGGTAATAAGTATTTCACACTAATATGTTTGGCCGTCTTCAGACTCCACCTTGCCATCTTGGGAAGCTTTAAAATGATTATCTTAAAAGTAGGTCATGTGACCTTCTGGAATCTTTTTCTTTGTGCTTTGATAACAATAAGAAATATAAGTATCAGTTTGAGGTCTTGCGTTCACGTCAGTTCAAACGCCTTCTTACCCCCTGATATCTTTTCCAGATTGCGGATTTCGGCCTCGCCAACAATTTCGGGCATAATGAACTTCTTTCTACATTCTGCGGAAGCCCCCTCTATGCTTCCCCGGAAATAGTGAATGGTCAACCCTATCATGGCCCAGAGGTCAGTGTGGGACAATTGTCCAGTGGTCTCGCCTCCCTATTGATATCGCTAGTCTGTATTACACGCAAGGATACTTGAGGCGGGAGCTTAATGATGAAGAAAATTCATCTGTAGTGTCAATAATCAACTTCTTGTGTAGAACTTCAAGGGAATCAATTGATTTTAATGGTTCTTGCTTCAGGGATGGAATGTGAGACCTGGAAATTAATGAACAATTTGAAGTGTATTAAACTCTGGGGAGTGTCAGGACATATTGGTATTTGTGTAGCTCAGAGGAAAATACATAGTGGAACTGAACATGTAAGAACATTGTCACTGGGATGATTTTACTGATGAGGGCAGAATGTGGAAATAAAACATTGTCACTGGGATGATTTTTCTGATGAGGGCAGAATGTGGAAATAAAACATTGTCACTGAGATGTTTTACTGATGAGGGCAGAATGTGGAAATAAAACATAGTCACTGGGATTTACTGATGAGTGCAGAATGTGGAAATAAAACATTGTCACTGAGATGTTTTACTGATGAGGGCAGAATGTGGAAATAAAACATTGTCACTGAGATGTTTTACTGATGAGGGCAGAATGTGGAAATAAAACATTGTCACTGGGATTTACTGATGAGTGCAAAATACGGAAATAAAACATTGTCACTGGGATGTTTTACTGATGGAGGCAGAAATAAAACATTGTCACTGAGATGTTTTACTAATGGAGGCAGAAGTAAAACATTGTCAATGGAGTGTTTTACTGATGAGGGCAGAATGTCGAAATAAAACATTGTCACTGGGGTGTTTTACTGATAGGGCAGAAAGTAAAAACAATACATTATCACTGGGATGTTTTACTGATGAGGGCAGAATGTGGAAATAAAACATTGTTACTGGGATGTTTTACTGATAGGGCAGAAAGTAGAAACAATACATAATCACTGGGATGTTTTACTGATGGAGACAGAAAGTAGAAATATAAGATTGTTACTGGAATGTTTTACTGATGAGGGCAGAATGTGGAAATGGAACAGTCACTGGGATGTTTTACTGACGAGTCAAGTTCATATCAGTGTTTTCTCCACATTTTGCCACAAGATTATTACCTGTGTGAAAATCAGAAAGAAACTGACATGACCATATTTACATTACACTGTGTACACATGGGTCTCCAAGAGAATGATCAGTATCGTGTCATCAGCAATTACAAACATGACTCGTGTCATTGCAAACACTTCTAATTGTCGTCTATCATAGCTACGACCTCTCCCAGGCGGACTTGATTGAAATCTAGCGTGTGATAATCTGCCGTGATCTCGATCCCCTCCCAGTGGGGGTAGTCGGGGCTTATGTGACCCCGGTACATCGGTGGATGATAGATCGGGTTGCAGTGTCACTGCACTTACAGATTCACCATACAGGAGACTAGTGCAGTGTTGGCCATGTCCAAAAAACTGGAAATTGATTAAGAAATGTCAGCATGATGCCAAGCAGGGTCTGATTCATTAGTACAGGGTCATTCTCTCTCTGTGTGTGATTGTTACGGCAGTGTCAGGAGTTTGTGAAGGGTTCGTCAGTATGACCTCCTAGTCAGATCATTATTCCATGCCTTATATCACACGCATCCTTTTTCTGTCAGTGATTGGTTGGTGAAGCTAACATGTGACTATGGATTAAAGTATTTGGTATCACGACACAAGGACACTCACATAATTCTGTAGGCCGAGACAGGCGGAGGAGAACTTATATACTGGTACATTATTTATCAACCGAGAATCTTTATTGTGTGTACAAAGTTTAATCAGCTCCTGTAATGCTACAAACATGTAAATGCTCTTAAGATTCTGCTTATCAGATTCACCAAGGTTTTTTTAGATCTATGTTTAAATGTTTTCCATTTTAGTATGCACTTTTTGAAGAGGTCTTAAACCCTACTCATTCTCCATGGCCAAAACTAATTTCTTTCAAATGTTTAGTTTACTTTAGATACATTTGTGACAGTTCATTAAACACAAAGTATTAAATAAATATTTGTAAATATCACAAAGAGTATTAGTGAATAAAACACAGTGTAAGAAGTATTAATGAATAAAACATCACAATAAATGAATAAAAAGCTTTAGATATACTACTTAAAAGAAGTTAAAGAACACCTGATTTTCTTAATATCACTAAAGTTAATCTGTTATGTCGTGATAGATTAGGGGGCACGGGTGGCCCAGTCTAAGGTGCCGCAATTCGCTGTGCAGAGCTGCGTCCCTTAGGCACGCTAGAAACCTTTGATTGTGGGTTCGAATCCCAGTTCGCCCCCATTATGTTTCTAGGTTTGTCAGCACCATACCCGTGCTTGTGGGTTTCACCTCTTTTCAAAGAGGTAAACGTCTAAGACATGCATCACTTCGGGCTTTCCTCCCACTTTAAGCTGACACGCCGCAATATAACTGTAATACTGTTAAAAGTGGCGTTAAACCCAACTCACTCACACTCACTCATGACAGATTGACCATAGTCATATGAAAAAATGGGTTTTTCTGTTACTTCTTTTGAATAGTATATGATATCCATGTACATGATGTGAGGGACTTGATGCAGAATAATAGGATGTTCTAAAAATACCAATGTCTAGACAATGTGATTAAATACATACCGAAAAAAAGATTCACAATTTCTTCCTGTCATTTACTCAAAAATTGACAACTTGTATGATCTTCTGCACCGAAAAACCTGTCCGTCCCAAAACCAGCTTCCCTGATTGACAGATTCCTCCATCAAACATGCCACATCTGACATCTAAGTCACCCATTTTGTACATCATCGCCAATTTAGTTCTAAATTTAACCCCGTTGACAGCGACATGGCTATTACTGCAGTATGTCGGTGGGTCGACATTTCTTATTATTGTAATCTTTGTGTAAAGAATGATACATTAACCATCTCCTTCATGAGTTTTGACGTCTTCAAGGAGTTCTGACCTATTATGTCTAGTCATATGGGTAATAAGGTTTGGTGGAGCAGTACTTGAAAATTGAGGGTGTGTATGGGCGCGTACATTTTCATGTTCAACTTGGCATGAGATTAATGCCCTGGATTGATCGTCAGTCATGTGTTAAAGTTTCTATTGACAATACATACCTGTAGGGTTAGTAACACCGATTAAAATTTTATTTGGTATATATATTTATGGTATGTCGGCTAAAACGTTTTCCTTTGAGAAGGACCATGCTTTTATTTCTTCAGTCATTTTAGGAATTGTGTGGTTTGTTTGATGGGAGATGTTTGTGCCTTGATTAAAAAAGGGTCTGTGATAAATTTCCTTTCAACATTACTGCCATGTCATGGTCCTGGGAAAGAGGTTGTAAAACGCTGTGCAGTTGTGTTCATTAAGCGTGCCAGTTCTGTTCAATCCCCAACCGCGTCATACCAAAAGATGTTAAAAGATGGTACTTGTTGTTACCTTGCCTGGTGCTTGGCATTAAGGGGATAAAATGCTGACTGGTCGGCTCGGAGTCAGTATACTGTGTCTGAGTGGGGTGTTCATGTTAAAGTGCAGCATGGTATTTCTCACTGCTTGGTTTAGTTTTGAAAAGATGGTTGGAATGAATTTTGTAATGATGAACAGGGTTTTGTGTCTTCATTTCAACGTCAGAATTCAAACTCAGACCTTATGTAGAATCAAACTCATTGTAAATATCAACAGCAAACAAAACAGAAATATTTAAAGTTACTTATAAAAGATGTGGTCAATGTTTTGTCTCCCTCCGGGAAGAGACAAAGAAACTGCCACTTGAACCAGGAGTGCCTGTACACCCATCTAATGTTCTACATGACATGCGTGACTTGCTCAGCTTTAGTCTATGCTGACTTACAAAATAAAAAAAAATATCCTGATCGACTAGATTTCACAATTTGAAAGCTTCACCAAGCTCTCACGTTAGCCTACTTAATTTGGAGATTAAAATCAGAAAATCCTCTTTGTATTTAAGTGCAGTGAACTTTATAGGGGAATATCTTTTAATGCACAGAAGATTTAAAAGCATGATATATGAATATGTATGGGAATTTTAGTTGGAGAAAAAAAATAATTGATTTTGTTTATTTTTGGAATTTCTACACAATGTATTTGCTATTATTTGTTTTGATACCTGCCTTCATTCAGCCAGGTTTGTTACAACAATTGAAGCTGTTATTTTATTTCACTGCTAATAAAGGACTGTATCACATTTTGAAGACCCTACCCCTTTTTTAAGAATCTGAAGAAATTCTTTGTTGGTGGAGAAAACTCCTTGATTTAACAGTTTAGCTCATATGAATGACCAAATAAGGCTTTGAAACCAAATTTGGAAAACTCTTTTATCACTCTTTGATCAATTTTGTGTTAATTAATTTTTTGAAATTTCAGAATCACAAAACGGTTATATGCTTCATTTCAAGGTGAAATTTTTCAATATATGATACAAGTTTGTAAAATATCAATCCTCACTTGTTCAAGAAAGATGAATGTGTGAGTGATGGCTCCTCTAATAACCATGTGTTTGCTGCAGGTGGACATGTGGAGTCTTGGAGTGGTGCTGTATACACTGGTGTATGGCGCCATGCCCTTCGAGAACGCCAACCTCAAGGTGCTGCGCAAACAGATCTCGAGTGGAGAGTACTACGAACCTTCTCACCAATCAGGTAATGCTTGGGAGAAAGGATTAAAACTACTTTTATTATTTAGTTAGAACATAATTTACGTATCCAGGGCCAGATTCCACAGAATTTTAAGCACTACGTCAACTGTTTGCTTTAGCACAGATTTTGACAGTGTAGGGAAGTATTTATATAACCATATTAGATCGCTGTATCATCTGGCAGCTTTGGTAAGGGTAGAAATTATTTTATTTTTTGGAAGAAATATTTGATTCCTTTACTTAGGCCAGACTAATTTTGGGGCAATGTTCCTTGTGGCATGAGGCAAAATTTCAAAATTTAGAATAACTGATTAAATTTTCTATATTGATACTTGAAACATAAATACAAACAAAAAGATTATTCTCATTTAAAAGATTAGACTCCTAATATGATCTGGTTTTATTTTTCTTGGGAGTTGATGTTTTAGACTGAATGCATGTTGTATGATAAACTTTATGAGAAATAAGGAAAATTGCAGTTAATTCATGCAGGCATTCTATAAACTTGCTTTTAGTTAAATTTATGGGATACAGACATATGACACGCTATTATGAAATCAGTATTGTGTATCATTAAGTTTTGGGAATATCCATATCATACACTTTGTAGCATGTACATGTATGAGTGAGTGAGTTGGGTTTTATGCTACTTTTAGCAGTATTCCAGCAATATCATGATCATGATGGGGGGGGGAGGGGGTCTGCCAGAAGTGGCTAGTATGTATGAAATACTGAGGTGATGTAGTTTTTGACTGCACATAATACTGAAAAAAAACGTTTTCACTAAATATTGCCGGTGTGTGTTAAGCTTAGGTGGCACAAGAGTCAATATGGTATTGACAACAGCTCTGCTGCAATAGTTGTTGTACATTTCTATACATCCTAACAGAAACTCTTTTTTCCAGGCCCAGTGAATAATGAGTATTATCATCCTGTTCTTGTTGGTTTGATATCTAGGTTATATATGATTTGGACAACCCCAGGGTATAATGTGTTTATGTTTGACAGGTCAACGGAACAAACGACATGTATTCATGTTGGCACAGGTCATATGACCACAATAACAGATGAATCAGGTCACACTTGTTTTCTACACAGTGACCTACTTTTATCTTCACTGAATGATTTTTTGTAAAAAGAGCCACATAAGCATGTTTTGTAGTTCCTGCCTCCATTGTGAAGATGCATATCGCTTCAGATATCGTGCATGTTTATAGAGCTGTGTATGTTAGCATTAAAATATTGCTTTATAATGAGGAAGAGAAAGATGGTAGAGTGAGTGAGTGAAATTTAATGCTGCCATGATCAATGTATCAGCTATCAGCTATTTTACAACAGCCATAAATAATCGAGTCTGGACCAGGCAGACCTCAGATCGAATGATGGCTATTGCATGAACATTTCACTAGGACGTTAGGTGCCATTTCTTGCATTAAAAGGCTTTGCACCTGTTGCGCAAGATCAAGCAAAACTTAGTTGTCAATTTCATTTTGGTCATGTTTCTAAAATATCAAAAGATATAACACTTTATAAAAATTCCATCCTTCTCACAACCAAAGCAAAAATGACCTGTTTACTAGAAAACAAACAAACCTACAGAACCTGAATATGAAATATCCAATGTTGTGTTTCATGTCCTAATGTCAGAATAATGTACAGTCTCTTTGTATGATCTTGCATGAGTCTGTGATGATGGTGAGCAGAGCTTCAAAGCCTTGGGATTCGGTGCTTGACCATCTTGTCAGGAACTTCTTCTTATGTTCTCCTACTGTCTGTTGCAGAAGCTGGTGGGCTGATCCGGCAGCTGCTCAGTGTCAATCCAGCTAAGCGGGCCACCATGGAGGATGTCCTCGGGCACTGGTGGATAAATGAGGGCTACAGTCACACGCCTAATCTCGAACCCTATCCCCGGATCGCCATAGCGCCCAGTAAGTCTTTACCTCCTCACCACAGCTACTCGTCTGACAGTGAGAGTGAGTATGAGACCCGCTACAAGAGTGGATCTTCCAAGGGAATACTGAAAAAGACTGTTGAAAGTTCTTTCGACGAAGATGAAGCTCTGTTTGATATCGTGAGCTCAAAAACATCTCCCGATGTTTGTGATAAAAATTCGGCGCCTTCCAGTAGTGTTAATATAGAACCCGATGACCAACCGTCCATTGCATCACGGGAATTGTGTGGTACTTTGGATAATAATTCTGGGGATGAGTCGAAAAAGGTTTTCGATTCTGAGAAGAAACCGCGTCGTGGGATCCTGAAGCGACGCGGAAAATTCTCAGGGGGAGATAGTGGTTGTGATATGAGAGACGATTTGGCCCGGAAGATGGAAGATGAAGAGTCTCCCAAACGTGCGAGTGACTGTGAAGATCTCAGCTATGAAGACTGTGATATAAATATAGACTTGTCAAAAACTTCATCCAGTACGCCGAACTCGGGGTCATGTGATGTGATGGAGGAATGTGTTGTCCATACCCTCCCTTCACACAAGGAGACTCATGTTGTGCAGAGCGGCAACGTCACAAGCTCAATCAGTATATGTATTTCCTCTGACACGGAAAATTTCTCAAATAATCCACAAACTGTTTGCACATGTAGTACAACAAAAGTTGTGCGTCGGAGGAAAGGGATCCTTAAAAAAGGTGGATCCACGATGGAGGACCCACGAAACCGCCTCAGTGTTGGGAGTCTTAGCTCCAATTCTTCGGCCGATATCCTGGACCTTTCATTCGACAGCGCAGATGGAGAACAGTTCATAGGAAAGTATGATCGTCAAAGTTTAAAACGGGAAAGTCAAAACATAAGTCCTTTGGCTACAGAGGGACCTAGATTTGAAGCTTTCCCTCTCTCCGATGACTTTAGTGCCTTGAACCTTGAGGGCGGGTCACAGCCTCAAACCAAAGCTCTCTATGATGACCGAATGTTTGATATTGAAGAGGCTCGACAAGTTTATCGTCAGGCGCTCGACATCTGCCATAGAGTATAACTGTGTCCTTGACCTTGTGTATTGTGTGAAGCACCCAATGTGTCTGTGGAGTATGTGTCGAAGGGTTCTGATGCAGCAGGATGTCATCAAGACTGTCTCTTGAAATGAACAGATTAACTTTGTTGAGAACATTGTCGAGCGTCTAAGTGACTGTATGCGATAGATTCCGCAAGACTGATATATGTGTCCATGGAAACACAGCTTTATGTGGCTATGAAATAGTCCTTGATTGTAGTGCATGTTTGTCATTAGAATTTTGCCAGTGCTTCAATTGCATTTTGTTGAATTCATTTTCAGTTCCAAGATCAATTCTCAAAACAATAATTCCTGATTATTCACTAGATATTAGAAATATGCCTAAAGAAATCTAACCTATGTTTCAAGCGGCATTGAGGTCCACGCAAACATAGTTACATCTCCAGCATATGGTTGGTTTCTATGTGTTTAAGCAGGATTTATCTAGGATTCCAAACTAAGTACCTTTGGTGGGCAGATTGGGGGAAAACTGTGATATTGTTCAAAATTCTGAGAAAGCGGGACATTATAATTCAAATTGGGGAATTCATACAGTCATTTGCTAAAGACTTGGCGCCGAATATCGACCTCTAAAAAGGCCTAGATAAATCTGTATGAAGATTTTGGAATGACATCAAAAAGGGAAAGGATTGTAAAATGTGAATTGAAGCAAGCATGGTGCTATATTTGTTCTCAATCTCTCCTGAGTTCATTGTGATTTGCTCAACTCCAAACATAATGAATGTTATATTGTATTACTTTGAGGCAAAGTAATGTAATATATTCCATTACTCTATGCTATGGAATGCATTATTGTATTGCGCAATGCTAACTTAGTTCATTCTCAAATTAACTCAAGTTAATTCTCAAGTTAACATAAACATAATGCATTATCAATTTTGCCAATGCTAACGTAATGAATTATTGCATTACTGTTATGCATTAATGCATTGCTCAATGCTAATGGAATGCATTATTGCTTTACTCATCCTCATTGAATGCAATATTATGCGTTAATGCATTACTCAGTACTATGCATTATTGCATTACACTATGCTTACGATGCATTAATGCATTACTCTATGCTTATGTAATGTATTACTCTTTGCTAACGTAATGTGAATGTTGTCTCCATATGTGGATGTTTCCTCCAAGGCATGTTCCCGTGTAAGCGCATTTCTCCAAGATTTCACAAAATGTCTTATTCACTTTCCGATGTGCCTCTCCGTATTTTAGTTCAAGATTCATTTTATAATTCACTAACTATGCATTTTTAAAAAAAATGTATATTATCATGAAACTGATTTTATACACATGGAAATGAAATACAAATTATTTATTTTGCACTGAAGTATTCTGTCTATAAATTCATGTTTCACTTTCAATGTAGAGTTGGTCCTATTTAGATATGAGCATATTATGCAATTACAAAACACATTCCGATTGTATTCAGGGTCATCCGTTTTAACATATTTTCATATGATAAAAAAATTGTGGAGTTCACAAGGTGACAACCACTGACCTTGAATAAGTGACCTTCACCTTCCAGAGTCAATATTTTGTCTTTGATCGTGTGTTTCTCTGCATACATCATGTTTTGTGATTGGACATGCTCTGCTTTGAAATCTACTGTATACATAATGGACACTGGACCCTAAACTTTTCAATTTTGCTCTGCCAAGATTCTGATCTCATTTTCGCATTTTCGCAATGATCTAGGTGGGCCATGATTACCTACGAATATCATTGGAAATTATGCAGTATAATCAAAATTAATC
The DNA here is from genome assembly GCF_022045235.1 of Haliotis cracherodii. Taxonomy (NCBI): domain Eukaryota; kingdom Metazoa; phylum Mollusca; class Gastropoda; order Lepetellida; family Haliotidae; genus Haliotis; species Haliotis cracherodii. Next base: position 30,206,715 of record NW_027266319.1, on the reverse strand, counting down.
ATTGTTGAAAGACAAAACAATTATTCAACAATGACTTTAAAAGGTTGATTAGAATGATTTCCTACTTCAAATGGTCTATTTCAACACATAAACATGCATTCCCATGCATTTATCTTGAGAATTATGTGTAGCAGAGTTACTATTGTTTTGTAATATAAAGGTTGTCATGGCATGACGTCATGCTTAGTTCTTGCCATGGGAAACTTTGAACTGGGCAAAGCAATAGTAGACCTACAAAAGAATTCCCAATAGGGCTGCACAAGTGAACAGTGTGCAGATCTCTTAAAGGGACTTTCTGACCTTAAATAAGCACTGCCAATGATGACAAGCATCTCAGATGAAGTTAAGGATCACCTGACTTTTTCGTTACTACAGCGTCCCCTGGGTACAACGCTACCTTTGGGGTCCAGATAATTGATGAGCGTTAAGGGCGATCAGTTTGGGTATTTGGAGACATTATTTTTTGTCCGAGTTACTGATGGATTAATCATAAGCCACCTAGGACATAGTGATTTATCTGGCGAAAGCAGAACTGATAAGTTAGTGTTTGTGGTGTTTGATGTGTTGCATATAAGATGAAACTGTCCCCTTATGTGTTGATTGTAGAAGTCAATTTGAAAGTTAAGCAATAACTTAACATGTTAATTGCATGGTTTTATATCATTTGTGTTGTAACGTATTTTGTATCATTTATGACTTGTAATTTATTGATATTTTCCCATCTCTTACAACTTTTGTATCATTTCCACATGATGTTACATGAATAATTTTAAGAAATCCTTTCTGAGGTTCATTTCTATCATTTATTTATTTATTTTCTCTTCACTGCCAAAGAAGCAACTCAACTTTCACATCTTTGCTTTTGTATATTTGGTTTTTATGTAAACAGCCGGTCTGTTATGTCTTGGTGTTCTGATCTTAACCAACCATCATTTTCATTGGATGATGAGCAGTTAAAGTGATATATTCCATTATAAACGTACAAATATTTAATGACAAGATAAGCTCTAATTTGCACTTCTAATTTTTCTTTCTACTCTCTTAAGTCTTAAGGACAGCTATTTGTACCGGATGCTTACTTTTAGCCAGTAGAAATGCTTTTAGTTTGTCCCTCCTTAAATGATATGGGCATTATTTGAAGAAAAAAACTTTTTTAGAAATTAAAAAAACATTTTTGTATTTTGAGTTTTTGTGATGTTCACATTCATGCATGTTTTTGTGTGAAACATTGAAAAAGAGTTCTGATTTTATATGGTCATGTAAATGTCTGTGAAGTCGATGCCAATTTAGTGGAAATGTTCTCCAAATTGTACTGTGTATTATCATGAGGAGGGACCTGCTCTATGTAATTCAATAGGACATTGATCTGCTCTATATGTCATTCAATAGAACATCGCCTCACTGTCTCGTGTAGAATATGAAGTATATGCAATATGATGGAGCTAGTATTTAGCACAGTGACAGTGGGGTGGGATGTAGCCAGCTAGCTGCTTGTATCCCGTATATCTGTATCATCCAACCGGAGCCTCGTGCCCTAGTGTGCCTGACATTGTGAGTTATTTGGAGCATTTAAGCTTTAAGCAGTGATGAATAAACCATTCTTACATGAATCTTTTGTTTTGTCAACTTGTCTTTGGTGAAAAATATGGAGGTTGTGATGACTGCCTTGTCTGACACAGGTGTGGTAGATCTTTACCAGACTTGAGCAGGTGTGTTGACAGGTGCCTTTGCCAGTGCTAATGTGAGATTGGACCTCAAATACTGACATTAGTGTGAGGTGACTTTGCCGCTCTAATGTGGGATTGGATCTCAAATACTGACATTATCCCCCTGAACTAGAAATGAAAGAGGCCAGTGAAGCCACCACAGATCTATGAATACAGATTGAGAGAGACAGAAAACTGTCTGTATCACAAGATGGATGACTTCAACTTTCAAATAGTCAATTTCCCTTTTATGTCAATCAATATTCAGGGAAGCTCAACCCTTTGGTGTCTACATTTTACACATTTTAAAGTACAATCCAGCATGCTCTTTGTGAAAAGAGGACAAAGGGTACCTTAAAGCTTGTTTCAAGCACATCTTTATTTTACTTGTAAACAATTGACTTGCCTTTGCATGTGTTTGTGATGGGTGCCACCCGGTGGGGCAGGATACTCTCACCTTTTCACCTGGTATCACTATTTGATAGTAATTCATAAACACATGCTCATGATATACGTACATCAAACCATAATGAAAATGGTTTTTGTCCCTAATGTTTGAATTAATTTGAGACTTGTGGAGGAAATATTTAAAAAGCTATGGGTTATCCTGGCAAGAGCACCTGGATGAATGAACTGAAATCCAAACAATTTTTTGGAATCTTGAGGCACATGAGTGAATTCTTTGCTTGGTCACTTGGGCAGATTCCTCAGCGATAAATTGTCCCATCTTGTTACACCAGCTATATGACATCTGTCCGTAAATAATCGAGCCTGGACCAGACAATCCACTGATTGAAATTGTGAACAACAGCCCAGCTGTGGTATGACGAGCAGTCAACCCGGGCAGCGAGCTTGACCACCCTATCCATCCTGTCACCCCTTACGACCAACAAAGGTCACTGGAGACTCCCCATGGGGCGATGGTCAATGTTTCACTGTAATGGACAGAAAGACGAGGGACATCACACATTACATGGCTAAGCCCAGCTTGTTTGTTTTATTGTCACACTCATCAATATTCCAGCTATATGACGGTGATCTGAAATAAATGGGTCTGGACTAGACAATCCAGAAATTTATGTTGTGATCAACGTTTCACATAGTCGCCACTTAAAAAGTTGCTGGGGACTTACTTTCACCTCAATAAACCAGGACACTGGCCGGATGTTGAGAGAAAAGACCTTACCCTGAATCCATTTACACCAGTAAAGAGCTACGCGCTGCTCCGTTTTTAATGTCCGACATCTACTGGTCTTTTTGTTGTTGTTGTTGTTGTTGTTGTTTAACTCATCACTCCGCAATATTCTAGCTATATGACGGCGGTCTGTAAATAATTGAGTCAGGACCAGACAATCCAGTGATTGATATCATGAGCCATTGGGATACGATGACATGCATCAACCAAGTCAGCGAGCCTGACCGCCCGATCCCGTTAGTCACCTCTTACGACAACCACAATCGCCTTTAACGGCAAGCATGGGTTGCTGAAGACCTATTCTACCCCTGATCTTCACGGGTATACTGGTCACTTACATACTGCTCAAAAGAAGTTAAAGAACACCGATTCTTTTTCATATGACTTTAGTTCATCTCACTCATGTCATGACAGATTAACTACAGTCATAGGAAAACATCTGCATGACACATTAACTATAGTCATAGGAAAACATCTGCATGACACATTAACTATAGTTATAGGAAAACATCTGCATGACACATTAACTATAGTCATAGGAAAACATCTGCACGACACATTAACTATAGTCATAGGAAAACATCTGCACGACACATTAACTATAGTCATAGGAAAACATCTGCATGACACATTAACTATAGTCATAGGAAAACATCTGCACGACACATTAACTATAGTCATAGGAAAACATCTGCACGACACATTAACTATAGTCATAGGAAAACATCTACACGACACAAGTTTCAAACAAAGGTCATTGATATGTTTCGCAATGCGTAATTCATATTCGAAACTATGGTGACAAAAGGATTAATGACTTATCAGTATTATTTCGAGGAAGCCACGCCCATACCACGAATACATAAGTGGACCACTTGACTGACGGGAGATAGAGGCATCCCCACGCGTGATAACTTGTTGTTTTTGCTCTACGTGGAAGGGGGTATAATTGGGAATGAGATAACAATGTTTCACGATAACGAAATTCCGAACGTATATACCATGAGTGTATCTCAACTGTCAGCGTTATTGTTTGTCATCTTTGTAATATCAGACGTCTCTACGTCCGGCGTTGACAAAGACCTGAAATGAAAAATAAGATTTGTTTCTCGAGTTAAAGAAGCTCTTCGACAAAATCAGAGACCTCAGAGGTGCTCTGGCCAGTCTGCAGTCCTATAGTCAGTTTGATTCTAGTCTTTCAGTGTCTTTTTGCTTTTTCGGCTAACTTAAAGTTAGGATGTTTATCAGTCTTGCAGATTATGCTTACTCAAAGACAATAACTCAGTTTTTCTCACACGGCACTATTTACAACGTTTAGACCTCGTCTGGAAATGGGCAAAAGCCCACGGAGAATGGTATATGATTAAGTATGGACCGTTGGACATAGTCACGACCTTGAAGGAACACAGTGTTCAGAACATCCAGTATGTCTTATCAACGATTCTAAAACCCTAGGCTCCCGTTCCCGAATATCCCATATGGACGGCCCCTGAGTAGCACTCGAAAGGTTTATTAATTCATGACAACTTATCTTCAAGGGCTTGCCATTATGCGAATGACAGAAACGTTCATGCCTGTGATAAGAAAAATAGGAGACCCACTTAACAAACAAATCTCTACTCGTGTCATATTTGATCCAAAATGTTTGTTGTTTAACGCCGCACTCAGCAATGTTCCAGCTATATGACGGCGGGCTGTAAATAATCGAGTCTGGACCAGACACTCCTGTCATTAACATCATGAGCATCGATCAACGCCATTGGGATACGATGACATGCATCAACCAAGTCAGCGAGCCTGACCACCCAATCCCGTTAGTCGCCTGTTACGACAAGCACAGTCGCCTCTTAGGGCAAGCATTGGTTACTGAAGACCTATTCTACCCCGGATCTTCACGGATTGATCCAAAATGATGTAATTTGTGACGACATATAGTATTTTGCTGTGCAATAAATACATCAGTGTTTGTATTCATAAATAATACAGGTATAAAAGAAAATGATTATATAATTAACAACCTACCTTGTTAATGGCAAAGCATGTCGAAAGATGCAGTGATTAGGATGAATTGCTCTGGCAACATACCACACAGTATTAAGAAAGAAAACGTAAGTGTCGAGATATTAACCTTCTTTTCTGCATCATGTCATTTGTTAAGTTGACACAAATCACAATGTGCTATTTGGGGCGGTCGGGTAGCCTAGTGGTTAAAGCGTTAGCTCGTCACGCCGAAGACCCGGGTTCGATTCCCGACATGGGTACAGTGTGTGAAGCCCATTTCTGGTGTCCCCCGCCGTGATATAGATGGAATATTGCTAAAAGCGGCGTAAAACCATACTCACTCACTCAATGTGCCCTTTTGGTACAAACACAGCTCGTATAGTTATCATCCCTGCGGTCAGTAATATTTCAGCTATACTACTGAAAAAAGGTTAAGGGTCACCCGACTGTTTCATATCACTATAGTTAATCCGTCATGGCATGACTGATTAACTTTCGTGACATGAAAGAATCGGGTGTTCCTTAACATGTTTGGAGTAGTATATATCACAGCCAACCGAGTGGAGTCAAGGCCTTAGAAACTAGTGGTCGACAGCATGAGCAACGATTCAGTCTATCAAGGTGGGAGGAAACACAGTCAACCAGGTCACCCATTTCAGTCTGTGGACAGCTGGTGGTCTCTTCTGCCCGGGATCCCGGGGAGAGAACATGTTTAGTTTAAACAGTTAAACCTGTAAATACGAACACAGTACTGGAAATATATTCAGGAAATAAAACGCTCCCTAATCGTAGTGTGTAATATACCACTCCACTTAAGATAGGGATATCTTTATCTTTCCATCATACACAAAACTGATTCTCATATGTCAAGTATAATGGGATGACATATCTGATTATCCCTATCTTAAGTTGAGCACTATATTACCTATTTTGGCTTAACTTTCCGATATTCGCACATCCGCAGTTTAGCCTTTATCAAACTTTGGAACATCATTCGTTTGATCAGTCAAAGACTAACATCAAGTCTCTGAAATGAACATAGTGTACAGAAAAAGCAGCTGTTAAATTATCTTGATAAAATACAATAAAAAGGACCCAAGACTCTCTTCATTTGCGGAAACTATGGTAATCTAGACTTGCTCCGTATTATAGACTTGCATGGGCTGTCTTGGATATATTTGTTTCTTGGTCTGTATGACAGACTGGGTCGGTCAGGTAACCCGCAGTTCCCCGTTGGACATTAGCTCAATACCGCACGTGTCTAGGGCTATCATTACCAAAGCAGGAGTTCCTCCTCGACACGTTCGGTTGTCCAGTGTAATATATCTTCATTATATATACACTGGCTAATCAGTGATGCGTTGTTCATTGGTTGTTCCTAAAGACTGCACACTGACGCCAGTAATCATCCTTTAATAATGAACTGTCAGCCAATTGATCTTGCCAGCAAACATTTCAGAAGGATACTAATACGCAATGCATATGTCATGATTACTGTGTACCCAATATATGAGGAGTATGTAAGTTACATGACGCCATGTAGACCTCGCGCAGGAGGGAAGCCTTTTATGAATGTCAGACAATTACATTTATACTTAATTCAAACAAAAGATGGCGTCAGTCGGAGCACAAATGGAGGGAGTACATCCACCCCGCATGTAATGATTCAGAATTGAAGGATCTGGTTTCCCGGGAAACGGTTTTTTCTGCATTCTAGATAAACTGGTTACAGTCAAGCGCATCTGCTACTACTACAGTTAACTACGTGAGTGAGTGAGTGAGTGAGTGAGTGAGAGTGAGTGAGTGAGTGAGGTTTTACGCCGCTTTTGGCAATATTCCAGCAATATCACGGCGGGGGACACCAGAAATGGGCTTCACACATTGTAACCATGTCGGGAATCGAACCGGGGTCTTCGGCGTGACGAGCTAACGCTTTAACCACTAGGCTACCCGACCGCCCCAGTTCGTTATAAACATATATACACCATATATACAGCAAATGTCTTGGAACCAAAAAAACAGTTCGTTTTATCCGCCAGTTCGTTATAAGCGTGTTCGTTATAAACGTAATTTACTGTATCTTGACTTTGCTTGACATTCCTGGAATGATCGATCTAACTGATGTAAATAGGTAAATGCAATAAAGGTTAACTAAATAGCACGTCTCGGCGTCTCGTTACATTATTTACTTAGGAAATGTAACCTGGTTTAAAATAATTTTTTTCGGCAACAGATGTTTTCTGTAGATCCGTGTTTATTTGTATTTCAGTCTAATCTGGATTTAATTTATTTAAGTAACAATATCATCCGAATGAAATCTAAACACAAAGCAAAAGTGAAATCACACACATATTTGTAATCTCACAAAGCTCATAAAAAAAGTCGTTAGTTTGTCACAGATTCAAGTTCAAGGCAAGTTCGCTGTTACAAATCCGCTGTCAGAAATAATCGTAAACCACATTCGGCACACACGTACGTGTGCTTTAGCAACTCAGTCGAGAGAATCTATATCTCCATGATATAATTAAACAGAAATAAGTGTGCATAATGGTTTAATTTGTTCACCTTGTTTAAATGTTCTCTCTCCCCGCGTGTGGTAAGATTCATGAGAGGGCCCTACATCACGCACGCCACTGTGGAGCAATTAACCTGGGCTAACAAAAATGTTGAAACGTCGATATCGTCTGATTCACAATGATACGTTCGTGGTGGATACCAGATCCGCAGATGATCATTTACCAACAAGCAATCCGTCATCACAGAAGATAAGCTAATACAATACTCAGAAAAACAAACCACCGTCTTGTATTGTCCTTTCGCTGTTGCCAGAGTGACTAGCGTGTTGTTTTATACAGGTTTGCCAAGTTGCGGTGCAAACGTTCGATTTGTCAGGCTTTTTTAAATGTTTTTTTTTTATCTTCTAAAATCCATGGAATTACGGCATATAAAGCACATCATGATTTACTGTCAAGTTTATTTAACATGCGACCAAGTTCTAAGGTGCCGATTTCCCCCCTCCCGTTTGATTATATGCACCATTAAAATAATATATTGATGACCAGGTGGCATAGACAACCATGCCGAGCGTCCGGTTAAACGCCCCAGCTATCTCACAAAACTCCGGACAAGATGTTTCAGCCGGAAGTAGATAAACCTAACTTGTATGGTAACAATGTTGCTGCGCGGAATTCTAAGGTACTTGGGTAAACTAATCCATGGTGTTTTTTTTTTAATGTTCAATTTTTGAAAGTTTTCTATTTAAATTAAAATTACTACTGCACACGCGACCGGAAGCTGTGACTTTGTCGTCTGCTATTTGTCGAGCAGTGTATACTTATAGAAATTTGGGGTAAATATCGTTAACTGACTCTAAAACTTGTCTCAGGAAGATGACCCATCGGAAGAAAACTTTAAGAAAGTATGACCTTATGAAGAAACCTTTGAGAAAGTATGACCGTATGAAGAAACCTTTGAGAAAGTATGACCTTATGAAGAAACCTTTGAGAAAGTATGACCGTATGAAGAAACCTTTGAGAAAGTATGACCTTATGAAGAAACCTTTGAGAAAGTATGACCTTATGAAGAAACCTTTGAGAAAGTATGACCTTATGAAGAAAACTTAGAGAAAGTATGACCTTATGAAGAAAACTTTGAGAAAGTATGACCTTATGAAGAAACCTTTGAGAAAGTATGACCTTATGAAGAAAACTTTGAGAAAGTATGACCTTATGAAGAAACCTTTGAGAAAGTATGACCTTATGAAGAAAACTTTGAGAAAGTATGACCTTATGAAGAAACCTTTGAGAAAGTATGACCTTATGAAGAAACCTTTGAGAAAGTATGACCTTGGGAAGAAAACTTAGAGAAAGTATGACCTTGGGAAGAAAACTTAGAGAAAGTATGACCTTATGAAGAAACCTTTGAGAAAGTATGACCTTATGAAGAAACCTTTGAGAAAGTATGACCTTATGAAGAAACCTTTGAGAAAGTATGACCTTATGAAGAAACCTTTGAGAAAGTATGACCTTATGAAGAAACCTTTGAGAAAGTATGATCTTATGAAGAAACCTTTGAGAAAGTATGACCTTGGGGTGAAATTGGGTTTAAGAATGGGGTCGCGTCCAATATTATTGCACTTATATAGCGACGTACATGCACGTGTGTGTGTGTGGCTGCTTGTACTCGTCCGGACTGATGCCGGTTTATAGTGCTAGCCCACTGAGATACCATGCCGCAGTTTAACATGAATACCCCACTTAAACACAGTATATTGACTCCGAGCCGACCAGTCCTTGTTTTAGCCCCTTTATGCCGAGCGCAAGACAAGGTAACAACAAGTACCATCTTTTAACTTCTTTTGGTATGACGCGGTCGGAGATCGAGCCCCGGACCTTCCGCTATCCGGGTGGACGCTCTATCACTAGACCATGGAGGCGGTCAGACCTTGGTAAGAAAACTTCGAGAAAGTATCAGCTTGGAAAAAATCCTTTGAGAAAATATGACATTGGGGAGAACGTCTTTGGGGAAGTATGACCTTGGCAAAAAAACATATCGCATCGGAGTAAAATATTGATTTTAATGAGATTTCGTGTCGGGACAATACAAATTGATTATTTCATAATAGTTTTTGTTTGTTTCCAAAGTTAAAAATCCTTTAGTGTTATTTTTTAACGTAACATATCCCTGCCCGAGATGTATCGTGGCATGTATTGCTGGTTGTGGCCCCACTCTACCAATTCCGCGAAGGATCAGTCTCTGTCGCAAGAGGCGACCAATATGGGGATGGGTGATCCTGCTCTGTGACTTGACCGGCTCTGCGTCATCATGTCCTGCCATAAAAATGACACTCATGTTATACGAACTATATATTCAGCGCTCTGTCTTATGCCAGTGTTTTCAGTGCATTCATGAAATATCCCAACTCCATTGCTCACCTAGGTGTAGTGTAGGTAGCGGATTAAGTCGAGTGAAGCCGAGTGAAGCCGAGAGAAGCCGAGTGTCCAAGTCACTTGTTTTAATAAAATAACTCCGGAGTTCATAACTCTGTCTGCTAATCCGAAGTATTGTCATCATTTGAGACGAAAGCACTTTAAGAGAAATAAATATTAAAAAAAGACAAGATGCAGGTATTTCGCCGAACAGGTAACTATTAGTTGTGGCCTGGGATTTTTGTTGTTGCAGGTGCAGGTATTTTTGTAGATAACAAGAGTGTGTGAGAGATGCAACTGATATCGTCCCAAGGGTCAGTACAGAAATAACCGTCAGTGAATAAAAATGATGATACTATATATACATACTTGTCAGACTCCGAGATGTGTATTACAAGTCTACACCCTAGTCACAACACGCGGAGCAAAGGTTCGTGCAATACACCCTGGCGATACGGAGAAGGTGAGATTACACAAGGGCGGGGTTGTCAAGTCGATCCAAAGTATAACTGTGTCCACTTGTGAGGACCTAGTTACTCGCGTTGGTCATTCAGGACATGCTTTAAGAGTTTATAGATTTTCTGACAACATTATTTTATAATACAAACTAAACTGTTACTACGGTCCTCGCTACTTGAAATAGAATCACGAAACCTCGTGACAATTAATGAACGAAGATAGCTGCAAGTGTGCTAAATTATAATCAAAACTCAATGATGATGTTTATCGCTAAAAAAAATGTCATTAGTGGAAAAACGCACTTTGCAATTTTTGTCATAACTGTAAGTAATATTCCTTATCGGCGAACTGACTTGTTTGGCTTTATAAGTACATGTGCATGTATTAGCGCACGTGCAGCTATCTTCGTTAATTAATCATCGTGATATTTCGTGATTCTGTTTCAAGGACTATACTAATCAGTGATATATATTTTAACAGGGGCAGAAAGGTAACCTAGCTGGTTGTTCAAAAATTCGCTCGTTACGCCGAGTGAGTGAGTATGTCTTACGCCGCTTTTAGCAATATTTCAGCAATATCACGGCGGGGGACACCAGCAATTGGCTTCACACATTATATCCCGCTGGTGATTCGAACCCGGGTGACCAGCGAACGCTAACCACTAGGCTACCTTACCACCCCTCACCAAACTGAGGGCCTGGGTTCGATTCCCCATATGGGTACGATGTGTGAAGCCTATATACTTGCTCACTCGCTCATTCAGTACATGTAACCATATACATGTATATGGAACTTTTACATTGCACGGAAACCGGTCCTTTCGGAAGATTCCGTACGTTTGGTTAGTTAATTTGGTATCAGTACGGTATGTCCGATCCATTGATGCCCATGATGTCAATCACCAGATTGTCGGGTCTCAACTCCATTATTTATAATTACAGACCATATACAGATGGAATATTACTGAGTTCCGCGTTTAATAACAAATATGCAAATCCTCCCGAAGTTCACAGTCTGACTGCCAAGGACATTATTCCGTAAACTCATGGTTCGTTAATTCGGAAACACAATATATGGCCATTACCGTATATGCCCACTTATGGTGACCGCGCCATGGTATTTCTAGAATATTGATGAAAGAGGCTAAAAAAACATACTCTCTCGTTCAATACCGTATGTCTGACCCAGTAAGGAAAGTACCGCTACTATCTTTATTTAAATGCTCAGTAACATGGTAAAGTTTCCGTTGGGTAAGATCCAAGTTCAGAATAACACCCGGAAATTTGTTAACGCGTACAATTTAAATAGGAACGGTAGCGTCGGGATTAACGGGGTACCACTGTGTAATGAACAAATAGTTTTTTTTGCGCGTGGAAGGCGAGAAGATTAACGGTATTTGTACCTCGCCCGATCACAACACATCTGGCTTTCCAACAACCCACACGGAAGACTGGTCTAGCGGTAGTTTCGGTGCTTCCCTCTCTAAAACAAACCGTAGCGAATCGCTGAAGAATGTTCCATGTCATAATATATTTGAACACATTTTCCGTCGTTTCCTTGGTTTTACGTACGATTTGTCAGAAGGTTTGCAGGTTCGTTCAGCTCGATGCCCCGCGAACGCACAAACACTGCACACATCCACTCTGCATTTGTGAAATATCCCGACTGTCGGTGGATGCAAAAACACCAGGTGTTAAAGGATTTCTACTTTTGTTCTTAAATACAGCCAGCTAAGCCGAACTGTTGACGTGTGAACATTATAAATGTGTATCTGAAGATTGCTGAATATGTGCATTCCTGTTTTTTCTTGTTCATTTCTTCTCGTGCACTCACGCATTCCAATGTTCGTTAATGTCATGATGGTCGCGTGATCAAAAAACTCCATTTAAGGTAATATATTTATTTGCGTATTAGGTATAATTAATTACATTAAAACCATTAATTTCATAAATGTCCCCAAATCTTCGTTTATCAACGTCAAATTCCTGAATTTCTGTTTATTTCATCAACTTCTCAGACGTTTTTGTAGTATTCTAAGACTATAATAGTTCGGGGCAAAACTATACTATATTACACTACACACTAGTGTAAAACAATCTTTATTTCTTAAATATATTACGTTTCCCTGTATTCGAAATGCAATGCGTATAAAATTAAACTGCATAGTTTCAAAGATAAACTGTTCTCGGTATTTCGATAATGAAAAATTTGAATTCTTCATTTCCTCATCCTTATTACCTTCCTGATACTGCAACCCTCAGAATTATAGTTAACATAGCACAGCAATGAGAGATGTATCATCATCCATCACAGTAACAAGGGACAAACATCATTTTTCTACAGAGCGCCTTGCGCCCCATGGTGAGGCCACTGTCGCTGATGACGTCACTAGCGTTAACAGTTCATGCATCTACGGAATTTCCGATGCAGCTGCCGAATGTCATTTTAAGCACTTTTTTGTGATTTTTTCGTCTGCATTTTAATGATGCTACTCTGTGGAATGTTTAGGAATTGCTTACACTTACCCTGCTAAAGTAAAATTCTTTATTTAATTTGACACTAATCAAGCCCATCAAATGTAAGGTTGTGAGGTGTATGTGACTGTGGTGTCTTGAATAGGGAATATACGCTGGAGAAAAAAACGTCGTGACTTGCTGGTTTATTCAAATATAAAACGCCAATGCCATGGAATAACAAGTCTCAATTATCCCACTGAACAGATTACATAGGGGGAGGGATGGTGATATGGATCTCCAAAAAATCAGTGATGACACCAGGTGTTCGCGAAAAGGGTAGGCATGTCTACATACGGGTATTACCCGCCACTCACACAACAAATGAAACATCACATATGGTCTCTCACTGGTGCTTTAATTAAATTTATAATATGTTCATGAATAAAGAAAGCAATTTTATGGTTGTAAAATCGACGAAAACTAATTATAAAGAAATCGAGCATTTGATATTCGGGGGACGGGGCGGGCTGGAAAGACAACATTGCCACAGATTCTGTGAGAAAAGTTCGCTGGATAAGATGACTATTGTTCCACTCCTACTTTCAGAGAAAAAAAATATTTTGTTTAAAAGCAGTGACAAAACAAACAGATATTATTCGGTAGTTAGGCTATGGGCTCATATTACAGTCATAATTAACATGTTAGATTTTCATGCAGAATAGTGAGTGAGTGAATATGGTTTTACGCCGCGTTCTGCAATTCCCATGTCTTCACTGTGTACATATCTGAGTTGCAAAGCATTGCGTTGTTTTAATTAGAAACAATTAACACTTCAGTCACACTCCGTAATTTACCCAGAATGTATGTAATGTATTCCGCGAAGTCAAACAGACCTTTACAACTGGCGTGTTAAACTGTGTGGAGAAGGTATGTTTTAAAGAGTGTCAGCCAGTGGTGATGCAATTGTAATGACTTAATACAGGGAGCCTACGATTGTCGAGGTCTGTGGCTGTGTTCGTCTATGTTTGTAGGCCCGTGTGCTTGTGTTCCCTGTTGTTTAGCTTGTTTATTTTAGAACGTTACAGTTTGGTCAAATGAAATAGAGAATGCGTTACGTAGATTTCATCAACACAAGGCAATAGAATACAGGACGAAATAACATGCAAATACAGTATCCGCTTGTTTGAATAACGTCACGCGTACGTCATGGGACAATAGCATTTCATTTAACAATCTGATTATACTGGAGTAACGTCAGTGAGTTACAACGTAACGTCGCATCAGCGTTGATTGTGTCCGACATGTTTCGAAATTCGAAAGTCAACGTTTTTGTTGTCGCAAGATTATCGTATTCTGTGAATGGAAAGTGTAGTGAATCTGATGGACTGACCGAACATCGTTTCTCTTTTACTTACTGGTACACACTAGATACTGTAGCATAGCGACGTACATCAAAAATATTTCAGGGTTTACGAAGAAAATTGTAGGCGAGATTTTATTTGACTGAAAAAATGTCGATGCGACGTTAAATTTTAACTCACTCAGTAATCTAATGTTCCCATTCGTGACCAACTCGTGTTATTCCGGGACAAGCCGAATATCGACTCGTGTCCCTCTCATGGCCATTCTTGCGACCGGGTTCTGTCTTAGCGCAAACGGGCATACCTAAAACAATTGTCATCTCGTTGCCAAATGGTTAACATATATTTCCCCATATATTACATATATTTCAAATGCAATTTAAAGCACATCAGGTCATGCGGAATTATACAGTATGAGTGAACACATGTAACTGTGTCTTGGGTATATTTTTAGATGCAAGACATATGTAAAATCAAAAAAATATTTCTGAAGGATTCTTTGACGAGGAACTTGAAATCATGCGCTCATTCTGATTGGTTTGTCGTATTTTTGCACATAACATTCATCGATAGGGGGTCGAGTCTTCTTGCAGGTTACGGAAAGAGGCGAGTGGTGACGAATGCTAATGTTCCATGTCATAATATATTTTTCAACCAAAGCTGGGTTCCACAGGCGATATCACCTGAGTGAGATCAAGCAATATCTCCAAGCTTGATATCTCCAAGGAGATGTCGCTTCAATGAATTGTGTCACAATGCTTTGCTGATCATTGTGACGTCACCGGTTACCATGACGTCACAATGAAATGACATCATTTATCTCTGCGACTGAAGCTGATTAGCTCTGTTTTACACCCAAGGTACTGCCTGTTACTCTTTACAAACTGAAATAGTAGGAAGAATGATTTTGAATGAGGAATAGAATCTCCAGTCATGTCATTTGATATCAGACACAACACTCGTCGATTAAAGTTTAAAACTCCTCGGGAAACTTAAATCGACTCGTGTTGATATATTTAATATCAAAACACGCTCGGGTGAGATTGTCTATGTGTAAATTTACGTTTTGGGAAATACGACGTCATGTGACCACATGAACTAATCCGCCCTGTGGGTATTCCGGTTGAGGACAGGTCCCCCCAGCACGTCACTCAACTGAAGTAACGACTGGCTCGTTACAATGTTCGTTCTTTGCTGATTGTTATCGAACCCCAACGGCGTGGATCGATGCTCATGTTATCAATCCCTTGATCGCCTGATCGCTTATAACAGTATTTCAGTTGTATCAAGGCGTGTCAGCTTGATATGGGAGGAAAATTCGAAGTAATGCGGGACTCAGACGTTTACCATTTCGGTGACACCACGGTATGGTGCTGACAAAGCTAGAAACTCAATCAGGATTTGAACCCACGATGTCAGGTTTCTATCACATCTAAGGGATGCACCTCGGTCCAGCGATGTTCGGCGTCTGAGACAGGCCCAGCTCATGACGTGATAGTTGGTATTGTTGACTAAGGTATAAAACAACATTCACTCAGTGTACTACACCGCATCGATTATCTACCGATTATCGGGCGTAAAAGGCAAAATAGCGGTGAAAATTATATGAATGGATCACTGAAAATCAGTGATGACACAAGGTGTTCAAAAAAGGTAAGCATGTCCTGCCCTTTCGATATGACCCTCCACTCAGACATTTGCATGAAAAAGGTAAGGGTTTGTTTGTTGCCTGGCGTCAAATAATGTGTACAGATAAATTTAATGCCGTGGGTAGCTTAAAAGTAAGAAACTGTAAACTGGTTAGAGGCGCTGTCTCTGTCTTCAAGTTTCGAGAGGCCTATACTGGAGGTGAGGTGAAATGGGGTTTAACGTCGCGTCCAAGATTATTGCACTTATATAGCGACGTGCATGTATGTGTGTGTGTTTGTGTGGCTGCTTGTACTAGTCCGGACTGATGCCGATTTATAGTGCTAGCTCACTGAGATACCATGCCGCAGTTTAACATGAATACCCCACTCAGACACAGTATACTGACTCCGAGCCGACCAGTCCTTGTTTTAGCCCCTTAATGCCGAGCGCCAGACAGGGTAACAACAAGTACCATATTTTAACGTCCTTTGGTATGACGCGGTCTGGGATCGAACACCGCACCTTCCGCTCTCCGGGCGGACGCTCTACCACTAGACCACGGAGGCGGTCACACCTATACTGGAGACACGTGGGTACTGCTTTGTTTGAAAGTCTTATGATGCATCCACCACACCTGCACCTGTAAGTCAACACAGAGTACATTGTTCGGTTACCTGTCGCCAGGTAGATACATGCGGAATACGTGCATATAAAATGTTCCCTATGGTATGGGGACGGATGGGGTATCACACATGCTCACAATCCAGCCAGTTACGTGAACATGAATATTGTGCACTCTTTATCAGTGTAAAGAAAACGGTGTTTAATCGTCATGAATTTAGTAAAACGATTATACGACGTACTGACACGCTATTGAAAGCCAATGTCAATTGTTCTGTTCGTTTTGTGTTATGGCAAATTCTCATCGTCAGTGAACTTCATGTATTTCAGATCCAACCCTAGTCATCGCCCGCGTCTGAGATCCTAGTAGGCGTAACCACGAGACAACGTGTTTAACCCAAAGACATAGTACTATGGATCCAGATTGTGGCGTTAATACCAATCTAAATGAGAACATTTTCATTTTTCACCATTTCTATTTCACTATCTAACTACTTACTTAAAAACTACTTAGACATTTTTATTACACAGAAAACAGATATTTTTTAAAGGTGGAGTATTTAGTAAGCATGAGTGAGTGAGTGAGTGAGTTGGGTTTAACTCCGCTTTTAACAGTATTCCAGTTATATCGCGGCGTGTCATCTTAATGTGGGAGGAAAGCCCGAAGTGATGCAGGTCTCAGACGTCTACCACTTCGGTGAAACCCACGAGCACGGGTATGGTGCTGACAAACCTAGAAACATAATCGGGGCGAAGCTGGATTCGAACCCACACTCATAGGTTTCTGTCGTGCCCAGGGGACGCAACTCTGCACAACTAATCGCGGCGCCTTAGACGACTGGGCCACCCGTGCCCATAGGAAGCATGATACATATATATATGGCAAATGTATTATTTACGTGTTCTGATTTTCTAAAGGGGAGGTGTTGTGTGTGGTTTAGAACCCCAAGCAGCCACTCCCCGACCTTCTTCTTGCCTCTTTTTAACGCTGAAAACTGGTGATATTAATTGTTAAGCCTTCCTAATACCCGGGACGTATATACAAGCCCAAATGTACACCTTTAGGACATTTCTAAAATTCTTGATTTCGCAATATAAATACGTAACGCACTGGAATGCGAACAGTGGCCTTAGACTTGATGTTTTGACTTCTGAAGGTCAAGGTAGCCAAAGTGCAACCACAACCCGCAGCCATCATTTACTCAAGGTCATTGTGCAAATATTGCTATTTGTCCAGACGAATATGCAGATAGGAAAGAGGAGATGACACGACCTATGTCATGCACTGCGGAGCAAAGGTTGTCAAATTGGCTTGGTTATCACCACAGCAGGGGGTTCATGTGATGCGCCGAGAGCTCAACAAAGACTCGTCACATAGGTTTTAATTGTTTTCATTGGAAATTTGTCCTGGACAATTAGCTTTCAGAAATGCATGTGTGTGTGTGTGTGTGTGTGTCTGTTGTCTGTGTGTGCATTTTCGTTTAGTAATCATGTAATTTTGTTGAATAAAATCCAAAAATGCGTTTAATATTAACCATCACCTATAAAGTGATGATGACGTCAAAATGCTTCATACCATGTGTTCTAGAAGATGACTTCAAATGTTTCACTCCATGCGTTTTAGAAGTTGACTTCAAATGTTTCACTCCATGCGTTCAAGAAGTTGACTTCAAATGTTTCACTACATACGTTCTAGAAAATTACTTCCACCTTTCACAATGGGTTTACATTTGATACTGTAAAGTAAAACGTTGTAGCTTTTTCCGGAACAGCCTCCACTGAAGGTCACGCGGACGACGTCTTAATTTCTTACCGTGGCAGACATGACTGCAACACCATCGACTGCGGACGAAGCAAAACCATGCAGCTTCTAACAAATACACACTTTTTAAATGTAGCTTGTTTGAAGAACTAATGTCAATAAGCTACCTCATGTTAGCTTGTAATCCATCTGGCATTCGTATACTGCAATTTACTGCAACAATATGTGGAACGATAAGAATGTAACAATGATACATCCCATTTCTTCCATGTACAAATATATATATTTAACGTATCTTTCATAACTTTTCATATCCACGTTTCGCTGATGGCAAACTGATGACCTTGTGACCAGACACATAGGTGAGGTGAGGTGAGGTGAGGTGAGGTGAGGTGAGGTGAGGTGAGGTGAGGCGAGGTGAGCTGAAATGGGGTTTAACGTCGCGCCCAAGATTATTGCACTTATATAGCGACGTGTGTGTGTGGCTGCTTGTACTAGTCCGGACTGATGCCGATTTATAGTGCTAGCTCACTGATATACCATGCCGCAGTTTAACATGAATACCCCACACAGACACAGTATACTGACTCCGAGCCGACCAGTCCTTGTTTAAGTCCCTTGATGCCGAGCGCCAGACAGGGTAACAACTAGTACCATCTTTTAACGTCTTTTGGTATGACACGGCCGGGGATCGAACCCCGGACCTTCCGCTCTCCAGGCGGACGCTCTATCACTAGACCACGGAGGCGGTCCCAGACACCTAGAGTAAGATAGAGTCTATGAAATCATATATTACACAATACAATTCTGATGTAAAAATCCTATAGCGCCCGTGGTCAGCCTGGGTTGAATACTCCTCAGGGGGTTGAGAATGATAACTGGAATGCATACGGATACACTGGTCGTGTAACAAACAAACTAGCTTTGAGCAGACACAAATATCTGGATAAGTATATAAAGTCATGATATTATATATTTTTAAACAACTCTCCTCTTACAATATTGTTTTCGTGTGGAATAAAGTTTTTTGGACTTGCTTTTTAATATTGGTTTTGGTTTCATAAAATACATGTGTTCCACAGTTATGTGCAGGACTGTGTCACGTGTGTGAAAATATTTATAATGTGGTCAGCAGAACGTAAGCTTCTGTACAATGAGGTGAGATGTGCCTCTGCTTGTGTCCGATACATCGGAGTTGCGTGAAGATGGTTGACAGTTGCAGCCTGTACCGTCAGAGATGAGTGAGTGAGTTGGGTTTAGCGCCGCTTTTAACAGTATTTGAGTCATATCACGGCGTGTCAGCTTAATGTGGGAGGAAAACCCGAAGTGATGCAGGAATCAGGCGTTTACCACTTCGGTGAAACCCATGAGCACGGGCATGGTGCTGACAAACCTAGAAACATAATCGGGGCGAACCGTGATTCGAACCCACAATCATAGGTTTCTGGCGTGCCTAAGGGACGCAACTCTGCACAACGAATCCCGGTGCCTTAGACGACTGGGCCACCCAATGTAATTTTATGAATAATTGGGGGAAATGAGCATTTGCAACGATAAAAAGCAACTGTGATATTTTTAGGAGGTTAGAGTGGGAAGCCTGCTGTGGTTGTCGAGATCCCCGTGACTGCCCAGCAGTGGGACAGAGTGGGGAGTTGTTTCTATTGCCATGATCTCGACCCTCGTTAGGACTGGGACAAAATGTGACTTGCTGGTGTCTATTTACTTCTCCTTGGGAGGCTGGCTGTGTCGTGTTTGACACTGTCTCCACGTTGAGAAACACGATATTCTGCACATGATGACTTATGATGCAGAACAAGGAATTCGAGGCTGCTGATATTTGATATAGAAAATCCAAGCCTGCCGTTGAGTTTGAAAGTGTGGCGCCATACATCCAGTGCTGGTACACGGCGCCCAAGGATGTCCCAGACGTGGACCAGCGGATTCAGATCTGTACCTATGGCAGGTCAAAGCGTTGCTCTGAAGCTAGGCTGTCCCTGCCCGGGAAAGATCGGGTCCAGCGTTATAATTCATGAACTTAGGTCTTGTGGCGAGTCGGTGGTTGTCAAAATGGTGGACAACAACTGGTTCATGCCATCTCGAAGTCATGCCATCATGGTGAGTTCAGACGTCACCGTCAAACATGAACAGTCACATCCGGAACACCATCCTTGTCATAATCACTATCAGCATTACAGTTAAATTGAAGTATTATAGTTCATTATCTTAGGAGTTGCTTAACATTTTTCTAGGCGTATAGATAGATGCAGGACAATGAGACAATCTAGTCGATTCCCTTTCTGTGTCGGGGCGACCCAGCCTTAGGGCTTACCTATAAGCACGTGCGGTGAAGTCAGACTGTTTGATTCAACACGTTGTGATGGCAGATCAAAGTTGAAGACAGCACACTGTCGTTTCCCCAGGCCGGATCTGTTAATCACAAACATGTTCCCCGGGTTAATAACAGCGTTGTGGTGATGGATGGCCTGTAGATGCTATACTCTTCTCGTCTATGGGGAGATTACCTGCTCTAACTGTCATGGCAATTGACGCCTTTATAGTTTATGCTTTCCATTCGTGATCCGAGATTCTTTATGTTGGTCAAACGGCCAAATGATCGCCCTTTTTACATTGATTTGGATTGAGCGCTTTGTTGTTATACCTTAGATGGCTGCTCTCGTTTAATTACTGTCAAAAGAAGATCTTGAAAAACATAGATTTTCATCCATGCATGACACTTTTATAGATAACTGCTTCTTTTTATTCTTTGTAGAGCTGCTTCTTGGTCCTATATCAGGTGAATACTGAGAACGTACATGGCGTTGATATATATACGATTGCCGATGTCACGTAAAGCAACGTTTACTGCCGCGAATTAAGGCCTCCATGTTTCCGCAACGTGATGTCATGCATCTTTATCTGGAACCATTTTGGGGGGCGGTCGGGTAGCCCAGTGGTTAAAGCGTTCGCTCGTCACGCCAAAGACCTGGGTTCGATTCCTGACATGAGCACAATGTGTGAAGCTCATTTCTGGTGTCCCCCACCGTGATATTGCTGGAATATTGCTAAAAGCGGCGTAAAACCATACTCACTAACTCAGTCACTGGAACCATTTTTGAAGATGACAATCCGTCATTGTATTGTTATCCTTGTACGTTTAATCTCATTGGCGTCACCATTATATTGTTATGCTTGTATACTAATCCCCCCCTTGAGTAAACATACCATCATGTGCCGAGGAGATTAATGTACACGGATAGCAATACAATGAATTTTATGGCAGACACGTAAAGGACATTTCCAAATTTCCCACATCAAGTGAGAAAATGATGTCCGATGCAATACCTTATTTTGACTTGCACTATCTGTCCCGAGGATGTTAATCTGAACATTTAATTTGCCTGTGCATTGGGCAAAATACGCTCACCTTTTCGCGAACACCTGATAGTATCACTATTTGATAATGATTCATAAACACATGGCGGCCATTGCTTAAGACATGGTGTATTAATCGTTTAAGGGAGTCTTTCTAATGTTTTTGGAAGTGGTGTTATTTACTTACATAACCAAATACTATAATTCACTTGTCAGACATACAACCTGTTGTAAGAGGTGACACGTGTATCGCCGCACTCAGATATATTCAAGCTTTATGACGATGTTCTGGTAATAACCGAGACTGAACCAGACATTCTAGTGATTGGCATCATGAGCATCGATCCACGTAATCGCGATACAATGATATGCAGTGAACCAGGTCATCGAGCTGGGGACCAATATTCTTACCCGGAATTCCCACGGGAGAAACCTGTTCTGGACCGTGGGTACTGTCCCTGACGTTATTTCATAAAGGGGAGGGGTGATGGGGTAGCCTAGTGGTTGAAGAGTTCGCTCGCCCCGCCGAAGACCCGGGTTCGATTCCCCACATGGGTACAATGAGTGAAGCCCATGGGTGGTGTCCCCCGTCGTGATATTGCTGGAATTTGCTATAAGCGGCGTAAAACCTCACTCACTCACTCACCCAAAGGAGAGATATTTTTAAGCACCCAAAGTGACTGATGTTGTTTTGACCAACTTACCATTGGTCAAGGTTATTCAGGACACAACTGATGACCTTGCCCACTGTCCGGACACATGCATTCATTAAGACAGTGCGCAGGTGCTTGGAAAACCTGTTTTGATGAAATGACGTTTCAGTACCAAGTCACATCTCGTGTCTTTCCGTCAAATTCAAGTCAGCCTATAGCTTAAGATCTACCCAGTGGTCTTTCTTCTGTTTCGTATAAAATACAGTGCTTTATGACATATTCAGGGGATTGGGTTGATCTTTACCGTAGAAGCAACACAACATTCACTCTGGTAGGAAACCAGGCACGAAATCTAACTTTCTCACCAACTTGAACACGGTGATGGGGTTTTAGAACACATTTACGGTAATTACGACGTGAGTATCTTTACGATAATGTTATTCGAGATAGTAAGCGGCAATCGAGATACAGTATATGAATAGCTCAAATGTCTATATAGGGACATGCCAGAGGTTCTATGTACTACAATACACGTAACTAAATTACAACGGTGATTGAATTGGATTTTGAAAATAACACAGAGGGCTTTAGGTGTGCTATTTGCCTGTGCACTGCTTTGACATATACCATAGCCTCACACACCATAAAACCACATACACTGTGAAGCCATATATGCATATACCTATGTGAACTATGTAACCATGTAACCTCGTAGCGATATACACCATGTAACTATGTACATATTGTCATATCTGTGGTGTACGCCACGCACCATGCACCGGGAGGTTAGCGTGCAAGGTTTTCTCCAACTTTTGCAGTTGGAAGTTAAGATATGTTCAATGGCTATCGACCAATGCCTCCAGGTTCTATGTTAATTTATCGACCAGCGCTAATAGGATACCGGCTACATCAGCGCAATACTATACTATTGTCCACTGTAAAATGATTGAGGTCTTTGTTTGGCTTCTTTATGTAGTGACGTGGTGAGCCTTGCCATAGCAGGGGCGGTCGGGTAGCCTAGCGGTTAAAGCGTTCGCTCGTCACGCCGAAGACCCGGGTTCGATTCCCGACATGGGTACAATGTGTGAAGCCCATTTCTGGTGTCCCCCGCCGTGATATTGCTGGAATATTGCTAAAGGCGGCGTAAAACCATACTCACTCACTCACTTGCCATAGCATGCACGTTCCACACAGTGTCATGAATACAGAAATCAGCGTGTGTAATAAATTAGTGTAATCGCTACTGTTAGAACGTAATAATTACTGCAATTAACTTTTCAATAAATCATTAAGGGAAACCCGTTTCCCAATAGTTGTGATTTTGTCACCATGTGCTGCTCTTTTCTCTTTATGTAGAAATGAGTGATTCTGGGGTCTAATTTCAAGTTTCAAGTTTCAAGTTCAATATCCATATCAATAATTAAAATTTTCAAAGTGTTTTACATACACTACTTTATAAGTGTTTGTGTCTTGGGGCTCGGGCTATAATTCCACCGATGTTTGTTTTCATTCAAAGATTCAAAGAACCTTTGTGTGGAAATTTTGAAACTTTGATTCCAAGCTGTCTTTGTATTACTCGATTCAGATATTACCACACCACTCTGATGTGCTAGAAAGTGCGTTATATACACCATGCATTGTGTTAATATCTATGTACACACATAGAGGCATGATTCAATATATATAAAACACATTGAGGTATTGAGGGCTATGTGTTGCTACACGGTTTACGATTCCCTGGATCTGTTCCTGCAGCCGTCGGGGGCTGAACACAGTGTTATCTCCATCCCACAAAACCCGAGGTAAAAGATCCGGGGTAAAATTCATCTTCAGCAACCCATGTTTGTCGTAAGAGGCGACTAATGGGATCGGGTGGTCAGGCCCGTTGGCTTGGTTAATGCATGTTATCGTATCCCCATTGAATACACCGATGTTTATGATGTCAATCACGGGATTGTCTGGTCCAGACTCGGTTACTTACAGGTCGCCGTCATAGGGCTGGAATATTGCTGTGTGCGGCGTTAAACAACAAAGAAATGAACAGACGATCATTCCGTAGCCCACATAGGTAATACTGTTGTCGGCTAAGGATGTACTGTGTACGTGAGCCGAGTTGAATTTAAGATATATCAAAGTCAACTTGTTGTGTGAGGAAGGCCCGAACTGATGTCAGTCAGACAGACACTCACTCACTCACTCACTCACTCACTCACTCACTCACTCACTCACTCACTCACTCACCTCCCGATAACAAACCGGTGCGAATGTATTCAACCCACCACGACCACGTGACATGGTGTCAAGGTGGCCAATATTGGCTTCACGTGACGTACACCACACGTGATGGGTCTCATGTTAATTGGTTGCGTGAATAACGTCATATTCATTATCAGCATATCAGATAAGTCGTTATGGCATTTCTAGGGCGCAGGTAGCCATGAAGCAATGAAAACACTGTTTACGTCGTGACAGTTATTTAGATACATTATGACCAGCGTTAGCTGATTAGAGTAAGTGCAAGTCTGCCTGGAGTCTGTTGAGATATAGATTTAAAAATATATTTAAAAACTATATTATTTTGGGAACCGTTATCAATTTAACAAAAATTATCCTTATCCATGAGTGTCTACAGTTAATATTCTGCTAAAAGGCTTCCTATTTAGAGAGGCTGTGTGGGGAAAGATATAGGGTTAAAATATAGTTTTTGACCTAAACAGAAAGGATGTTTGGGGTAGTCAAGTGGTTAAAGCATTCCCTCGTCACGGCGAAGACAGTTAACTGTTCAAAATCTTGGTTAACCCAACCTGACACAAGCTCACCATTCAATGTATTCACCGCCGGGATATATCTGGAATACTGTTACCAGCGCCGTAAAGGTCTGTTCACTCACTCACCATTCACTGTATTCACTGCCGTGGTATATCTGGAATACTGTTACAAGCACCGTAAAGGTCTGTTCACTCACTCATCCACTGTATTCACCGCCGTGGTATATCTGGAATACTGTTACAAGCGCCGTAAAGGTCTGTTCACTCACTCACTCAAAATTCACTGTATTCACCGCCGTGGTATATCTGGAATACTGTAAAAAGCACCGTAAAGGTCTGTTCACTCACTCACTCACCATTCACTGTATTCACCGCCGTGGTATATCTGGAATACTGTAACAAGCACCGTAAGGGTCTATTCACTCACTCACCATTCACTGTATTCACCGCCGTGGTATATCTGGAATACTGTAACAAGCACCGTAAAGGTCTATTCGCTCACTCACCATTCACTGTATTCACCGCCGTGGTATATCTGGAATACTATAACAAGCACCGTAAAGGTCTATTCACTCAGTCACCATTTCAGTGCATCAACTTTCACGAAAATAGAAAAATGAAGGCAGCAACTGCCATGATCAAATAATCCGTCTTGCACTAACGGATAGCCAGTGGTCTATGTACATGTACACTAATGAACTAACTACCCTGCTGCTCAAATGGAGTTTTGAGTATTCTTTCAAAGCGTGAGAGAAGGGACTTTCATGGGGCACTGTTTCAAGCAATATCAGCAATATAAGTATGTGTTTTGGTCTGCACCAGATTCGATTTCATTACTGCCTGATTCAGATGCAATGTCACTTTAAGACTATTCATCCTCCTTCACTCACTCACTCACTCACTCACTCACTCACTCACTGCCTTCCCCCTGACCTCCGTCAATCACTCACTCACTCGCGCCTAAGTCACACGTCCTCGGAAAGTGCACATGCTCGTGAATTTAATTTGAGTAAGTTTAATATATTCTCAACTAAATTCTACATTCCTATTACAGCCTCATAAAAAAGTTGATATCCTTGAGTAAAATACTGATGTTTTATTCATATTTGCGACAAAAACATGCAAGTCGATATAAATATATTAATACATATCGATGTGCATAATATATAAATACATGTATATGTATGGTCGTAAAAAGAAACAATGTTAACAGCCAGGATTATATGCGATTTCTAAACCAGGATTTTTTATATGCGTTATGACGTTTTAAACTAGACTTCTAAAAACCTCTGTTCCTCAAACATAGCGGGACACATTGTGTTAGTTGTTGGTTGTTGAACAGAAAGTCAAAACACAAGTTGAAGTGTTTATCAGAATATTATTTATTATTTTTTGTTTATTGTTTGTCGCCCGATGAGAATAGTCACTTGTGGATGTTGAAAGAAAATCAATGGGGCTTAATTAGCAAGGGCGAGTGTAATATTCGGAATCCAATAGACCAGCGTTTGTTATTACCATCGGTATTGTTTCATTGACGGGGGCGACGGAGATGTATTTACCTCCACCAGTGTTGTCGTGAAACACAATCACAACGACCTTCACTCTCTCTCCACCTTTCTTTACACGGTGTCGTCTGCTTCAGCCAACATCTTTGTTCTTCATGTGTTGGACCACCCATGCCGCGACTCCGTCACCAAGTCGTAATAATATCTTACGCATTCCTAATACCTTCAATATTGGTCTGCAAATTCACAAGATAATTATACATGCAATGACAATCTCAGAATGGAAGCAAAGGGTCACGGAAATATCGTCTGCTCACCGTCAGCATGACAGAACGGAAAGAGAGATCGCACGCCTGGGTCGGGGGTTTGAGGACGGCAATCACATATACATTCGTGACCAACTCGTGTTATTCCGGGACAAGCCGAATAGCGACTCGTGTCCCTCTCATGGCCATTCTTGCGACCGGGTTCTGTCTTAGCGCAAACGGGCATACCTAAAACAATTGTCATCTCGTTGCCAAATGGTTAACATATATTTCCCCATATATTATATATATTTCAAAGGCAATTTAAAGCACATCGGGTCATGCGGAATTATACAGTATGAGTGAACACATGTAACTGTGTCTTGGGTATATTTTTAGATGCAAGACATATGTAAAATCAAAAAATATTTCTGAGGGATTCTTTGACGAAGAACTTGAAACCATGCGCGCATTCTGATTGGTTTGTCGTATTTTCGCACTTAACATTCATCGATAGGGGGACGAGTCTTCTTGCAGGTTACGGAAAGAGGCGAGTGGTGACGAATGTCACATATACACTAGTCTGTAGATTTCCGGGGCTCAGATGACCCAGCGGATGATAAGGTACAGGGAATTTCTGTATAGTCAAGTATCCGGAGTGGAGCGTGCTCCTATACTGGTTGCAAATACCTTTCGTAATTACTCTTTGCCTTTCAATGAGACCCAGTGTTGACAATCCATGCATCACTGGGGTCTGTGTTTGACAAGCAATACTTGAATACAATCGTTTCTGGGATTCGACACTGGAACTAAGCAATGCACAAGGCATCTGTGACTTTTCAATTTAAAGGGTCATGAGACCAGAATTAAACAATTTGTAAGGAAACTGAATCTTGCAGTTAAGCTGCAGAAAGAAGTGTTTGCGTCGGATTAAAGTGGGTAAGTGGCTTGTAAGTCACACTACATGGTTTGATGTGATTCGTTATGAATGCACGACACTTTTTTTTTTATAGAAAACAACGTCTATATTCTGTTTGTCTCTTATCAGGTGAATACGTATCGGGGCTACTTCTTGGCCCTTTGTCATGTGATATCAGGGCTACTTCTTGCATCTCCATCGGGTGAATACGCATCACGGCTACTTCTTGAGTCTTTATCGGGTGAATACGTATCAGGGCTACTTCTTGTCCCTTCATCAGGTGAATACGTATTAGGACTACTTCTTGCCCCTTTGTCATGTGATATCAGGACTACTTCTTTCCTCTTCATCAGGTGAATACGTATCAGGGCTACTTCTCGACTCTTTATCGGATTAATACGTATCAGGGCTACTTCTTTACCCTTCATCGGATGAATACATATCAGGGCTACTTCTTTCCTCTTCATCGGGTGAATACGTGTCAGGGCTACTTCTTTCCTCTTTATCAGGTGAATAAGTATCAGGGCTACTTCTCGCCCCTTTATCATGCTAAAAACGAAATTTTAAACAAAATAATTGTGATCATTGATGTATTTTGTTTCTGTTGCACACAAATTCCTCACATTAACATTTGTAATCTCTTGTAACAAACCGGTGCATTTCAAAGACAAAGGTTTAACCTTTTTAGTTTTTCGCTGTTTGTTTACTGCTAATTGTTTAAGCTACTTAAACTAGAAAGATCTTTCAGGTACATGTGTTTTGGAGGGACATGCTTATTGAGAAATATTATACGGGAATATGGTAAAGGTTGGAAATGAAAGCAGATCATAGGAACTCGGAAACCAAAAAATGCAATTTGAAACATTCAAAACAGATGTTATAAGCTGATGAATTAACACTCTTCAGATGTATAATAAAAAAGTAGTCTATTACATATAAATATTTCTGGGGGAAAATCATTGCAGAATAGAACTAAGCTATTGGCTCCAATGACTCCCCAGGCTCAGACTCTAGAGTCAAAATTGAGGCGGGGGGGGGGGGGGGGGGGGGGGGGGGGGGGGGCGTTTGAGCCTACTACACCAGCTCGCTGACTTGGTTGATGCATGTCATCGTATCCTAATTGCATAGATCGATGAATGATCATGATGTCTATCGCTGGATTGTCGGGTCGAGACTCGATTATTTACAGACCGCAGTCATATAGCTGTGATATTGCTAAAAGCGACTTTAAAAACAAACAAACAAATACACGAACAATAACAATGACTCGTTTACTGGGAAACTTGTTAATCCGGGTTAAACGGTCCAATTCTGATTCAAGAGGCTTCGCTACAGACAATACATACAGATGAGTAAACCCAGACATTCACGGGTTTACTTTGAAGGAACTCAGATGTTTAAAACTAAATCCTCGACAACAACCCCAAGCCCTCAGTTAATGTTCACTTGCTGGGATCAATGTTTTCCAATTTTGTAGGAATTCAGCTGAAATTTGAGATCAGACTAGTGTCTGTTCAGCGCGGAAGTGTCGATAGAGGAGTCGACAATACGAAGTGTGTTCAGGATCACCCTCAAACCCGTCCTTGACCCTGGTTTCCGGGTTTCCTGGCATTGTTGTACATATGCCAGCGTTAAAATTGGTCATGTAAATCACGAGGAAATACAGCCATGGGCTTGCATTCAGGAGTTGCGGCAACAGGAATACCTGTTACGGGGGACTTTTTATGTACGATGCTCAGTGGCTTCATCGCAATCCTTTAAATGCATAGCGTTTTTCAATTTTGCATCTCACGTAAAATGCATAGGTGAGTGAGCGGTTTACAATTTTACGTCACATAGTCAATATTTCAGCTATATCGTGACGATTGAACTGCTTGGAATATATAACTGTTTGTTACTTGATTGTGTTTGAGGTATTGGACTTGATAAGCATATGTGACAAAGGCCTCCACATGCCGAACTTGATCAGTTGTGGATTATATACATCGTCTACACTAGAGATTAACAAGTCTCGATTAACTGCCGAAACGGCTTCCTTTGGGCGTTAAAGGCAAAACAGCGATGGAAGTTATAGGAATGGTTCACTGAAACGCAGTGATGACACCTCTTGTCGCGAAAAGGGTTCGCATGTCCTGCCCTACTGGAAATCCCCTCCACTAACGCCGTCTTCTAAGATGCATTGAAAAAAGCAATTGAAAGTTTACTTCTAAGCATAGATTATATACATTTTCTTATCACGTTATGAAATCTTTGTAACAATTTCAAAATAATACAGATTTAATCATACAAATTTAATAATACCATCTAAATTTAAATTTTTGCATTTTGTACTATCCCACAGAGTTAAGAATTGTATTAATAATGTCAATGTTAAAAATAATCTCCTTACCTCTCTATGTTTAATATGAAATAATTATAAAACTTTTATTTGTAATAATCTGAAGGTATAACAATGACAGTAATAGCGTAATTAAAATTATATTACTAATCAAAAACTGAAGTAGTCCCCTTCACTATACATTCAGTAAAATAAACCTATGGACATATGAACTGTTTAACATACTAACATCTCTTTATCAAGAACATGCAACCAGTTCGGGAGACATTGACGTACATCAGGTCCATCACAAAAACATCCTCTTGGGACACTATGAAGAACACTGTTTGGTGTTTTGTTGTAAATATCCAATATTAAGGCACTCCCTATTTAATTTTCTTTCGTAAAAATTATTTTGAAAGCCTAACATCACAGAAAAAAATAGCCTATTTGTTTAGATAATGCAATAATCTGCTACTGGTACTTTGTATTGTTATTCTGACTTATTATTTATCTGTTTATATAGTGTATAGAATAGTGTCACTGTTTCTACATAGAACGTTTGCGCAATAAAATATCTTGTATTTTGTATCTTGTATCACCACACACAAACAAAATAAGAACATTTGTCAGTACTGACAGTAAAAAGACGATTTACCTAAATGACAAGTAAACTTGTCACATAGGAAAGCACAGTTCCATTCACTGCATATTGCTCTTTCATGTTTTATTTCCTGAAAGATGAGGATGAACTCTCCTGCTTTTTATCCCCCGGTTTGAAAAACGGGGGGATATGAGCGACTGGCATGTCCGTCCGCCCGTCTGTCCTCCGTCCGTTTCCGGAGCAGAATTCTAAAACAATTGAATATTTATTTTTGAAACTTGCTATACAGATCCGTCTAGTGGTGAACTGGTGCCTTGTGATTATTTGGGATTTATATTTTGTATATTTTTTTTAATGTTTTCTTGACAACAAGTTGGGCTTTACTGAAAACTAGGGTAGTGCTCGTTTCCAGAGCAGAACTCCAAAACTATTGAATATTTTTTCCAGATGAAACGTGCTACACAGATCGGTCTTGAGGTGAACTAGTGCCTATTGATGATTTGGGATATTGACAAATTCTGAAAAGCGTTATTATTTTTCTCCACTGAACTGAACCAAAAGTGGGGTATAAGTGGCCAAACTCCATTTCCAAAACTCAACAGACCGGGAGGATATGTCATCTGATGAATCTTGTGACTTCATAGAAGTTAGATCAACAGGTGAAATTGAGCTTTCCATCAGCCAACACTACATCATGGAATTCAAAGTCCGCAGTCTTGGTGTTTTTGTTTGCCGATTAGCTGTTACAGTTCAAAGACCGGGCTACTCGCATTCGTTTTATGACACATTGTAGGTCAGTGGCCTACAATTACATTAATTTGGTGCCTTATTTAATGATTTACGATATTAACGAAAAGCATTTAATGTAGGATCAACCGCCTTGTGGGGTAGAGGGTATTATGAGCATAGACTTGCTAAGTGTTTTAAACCTTTGGTTTAATATAATAGTATTCCCAAAATAAGTAGGATTAACCTGATATATTAAGATGACATGAAACTGCATTATATTTGCTGTTTACATATCAAAGTTTGCTAAATTGTTCAAAAGTCAAGGTTCTCATGCTCAACATGCTGGACACAATATGCGAGGAACTGAACAGAGGACCTTCCCTCACCAGTAACAGAAACCCCATGGCTCCCTGTGAGGACAGGCTTGGCACGGGTGGTTGGAGAACTGCAGAGTGCTGAGGGCAGTTAAGTTGATGGTAGACAGATAAGAGTGATCATTTTACAACAGCAAACCCTTATCCCCAACGCAGGCAGGCACACTGTGCTTCGGAGACAGTCTCCTCCGGAACCCACACGGGAGACAAGTATAGCCTACTAGGGAATATCGTGACAGTTTTACCTTGTATTAATAAGGAAATAAACAAAATCCAATTTTAAAAACAGAAGTAAAGTAAAACGCAATGCTAAAATGTGCCCATGTCATCTGTATCCAATATGTGCATTTTTTTACCTTATTTCCCGAAAATATTGCAGCAGGTTTAGTTCAGTGCCCTGAATGGGGATGTCACTAAAGAGTGCACGTTACGTTAGACATCTACAGCTTCAAACACATGCTGATTTTA
This sequence comes from Haliotis cracherodii, assembly GCF_022045235.1. Classification (NCBI taxonomy): domain Eukaryota; kingdom Metazoa; phylum Mollusca; class Gastropoda; order Lepetellida; family Haliotidae; genus Haliotis; species Haliotis cracherodii. The sequence continues at coordinate 30,174,643 of NW_027266319.1, read as the reverse complement.
TGTAGACAAAACGCATAAACTTGAACACAACAGCGTCAGCTGAGGCATTTTAATGTATTCCAAACACATAAACATTTTTCAAAGGAGTCTGGCCATTACAATCAAATACATGCATATGAGGCGACACTGTGTACCAACGCACACAGATTAAGAGGAACTCTGCTTTGATGAGTTCAAGGTGAGGCGTCCCTGTCAGTCAAGTTTGAAAACTCATTGTTCACAATCAGTTTCTTTATCACAATGTCTGATTACACAAACACTTAACACTGGAGCTGATTCAATAAAGCTTTATATACGGCGCAGCGTTACATCCTCATGGTTATATTGGAGATTGTTGGCTTTGATGTTAGGCCAGGTAAGGAAGACAGTGAGACGAACGCGACGGGTATGGCTGGTCTATATCAACAATATTACGAGTATTTCAATAAACAGATGTTTTTTTTATTACAATTATAACCACTATCCACTCCATTATGTGCTGAAAAAATATATGACCAAAATATTGCAATGTTTATTTGGAGGCTTTGGTCCTTTCCGCTGTTGTGGGTGTTAATGTGGATTTTTTAGTTTTTCCCCTTAGGTTTGGCGGTTGGGTAGGTATAAAGGTCAAAGGTCCGCTGGTCATCATATTATGGTGATGGGTTCCATCAAAGTCATTGAAAAGGACGAGGTAGGATATTGGCCTTTTTGTAGTCACTGAAAATTGTCAAATTATAAAGTTACAGACAGTTTTGTGATAATATTATGGAAATTATCATTCATAGATAAATGGTTGATAATAAGCCTTTTTTCGTTATGGGTAAAATGCGCAAAAAAGTACGAGTGTTCTAAATTCAAGAAGATCAATCCATCAATCAAGCTTATTTTACCAACGGTTGTACATGAATACATACATAGAAATTCACCTGTGAGTCCTTGACCCAAGATGAATTGTTACCATTTGTTTGTATTCTCTTTATCTACATCTCCTAACAATGTCATCTTCGGTCAAACACTTAATCATGTTCTAATTATTAAAAATGGTTCTTGAAAACAACTAAAATCACCCTTTTGGACACATGTTAACCTAATGCATGCTTTTAATGTTGCTTTTTGTTCGAACAATTGTTGAAAAAAACAAGGTCTAGTTCTCATTCATATAAACATGTTTGAGAGCCTGGGATTTTCCTCATTTCTTAACTTATACACATCCTGTGTTCCCTAAAACTGAGCCGAATCACGACTCAAAGCACTGCTAAATCGCTCACTCACACAAGCTAGAAATGGGGGTATACGTGTATTTCGAACAGTACGGTAGATCGCTCCCAGAGCTGTATGTCTTATAAATCAGTATACATCCCAGTAAGTCTAACACGCAGGCCACCCTATCATAAGTGGATTAATTTCGTCACTAACACACGCAATGAATAGGTACTGTTTCATGGCGTGTTCCAGCGTTTGAGTCATTCCCTAAAATACTTACATAATGATCTGAATTTAGCAAGGCCTGGCGTCATTGTTGTCTCGAAATGCACATAAAATGAGGAGCATTTTCTTTGATTTTTTTTCGGTCTTTTATTCGTCGACTTTTAACTTGATGTTATAGTATCCATTACACCATTACTCAGTACCATGACATAAGCATTCGTGACAGTTAGGTGTGACGGGGTCTAAAATAAAGACTACTAAATTATTTTCTGAAGGAATTCGCTAAAGTCGCCTGGTCTATGCATGAGTATCCATGAAATTATTATTCAAAGATAATGTCCCCCCGGCGACAGAGGAAACAAAACATGGCCACCAGATACTGAGGGTGACATGTCACCGTTGTCTCCACTCATTGTGATCTAGGGGTGTAATCTCGAGAAGCAGGCATATCATTCCATGTTTCATGTCCTATATTCATTTTTGGTCTATGTGTCACAACTACTACTACTACTACTACTACTACTACTACTACTACTACTACCACTACTACTACTACTACTACTACTACTACCACTACTACTACTACTACTACTTCTAATAATAATAATAATCATAATGTGATTATATAATCCTTTTTGAAATCGTGAAAAAAAAGTTGAATAATATATTTGTTTATAATTATTCAAATATTTTGTTTTAATCATACAAATCCTGATTTATTTCGTTTAATGAGGCTACGAAAAGGGTACGAATTCACAAAGGGATCTTGGCACTACAATGGTAAAAAGTGTATGTGAACTATGGGAGAAACGTCAATCAGGGCACCACGATGGAGCTAGGCCCAGTTCACTTTTAGGTTGTGCACTGAGATTAAAGAGCCATAGATTAGAAAGAAAACAATTATCGGATTGTTTTTATTTTTCGCGAATTGATATGTATTTCACCCACCTCTGTTTCTTATTCAGCGTTTGGCAAGAATAAAAACTCCAAAGGTGAAACACACTGTTGTTTCCAATTAACATACCTTAGATGACGTCACGCATACCTAATTACACACAGGTGGGAATCCCACATACCTGGGCGGGTATTTTCGAACGACTCTCTATAGTTAACTGACCGGGTGGAAAATATAAAGTTTTAACACCCTACTTTTCCTTTCTATCATCGCGTCAGCGGTCTATATATAACCCAGTGGGGCTGTGCGGGGTGCGTTACTCCGTCCAGACCTATTAGCAGTCAATGCAGAAATGTTTAACAAGCGATGTGTAGCACTTTCTTTTGTCACCGATAGCTTTACAATGTATGGTCACGTTTCTACTCAAGGGTGCTAGGGTTACACCCTTGTAACCTGTAATGATGAATATATTATTTGAAAAATGTGTAACAATTCATAGTTGCGATGCACAGAAACGTATATATCTAACATTATTTCACTTGTATTAATCCTTTAATTGAGGGTTCGTCGAACCCATATGCGACATCGCAGTAGGTTAAAATCATGGAGAAATTAAATCTATTATATGATTTATTAAAAGTATGCATTATTCATGCAAACTAAGTGCTTCGAAATCTATTGACGGTCTGGTATATAAGTTCATAATATATTATCGTATTTCACTTATGGCCGCAGTGAAAACATTTCAACTTCTCACTGTGTCATCTTATTAAGTGCTTGTACAAGCAGTACCAGATTCGTTTATTTCTTAAGAGAACAGTTCAAGGGGTCGATGTTGGATACATTTCCAGTTATGTTGTTATTAATTTATTTTTTAAGGGGTTTGGGGTGTGAGGTTCAGATAGGGGATATCTTTTCTATCCGAAAAAATAAACTTTCCAGGGTTTTCACAACAGTTGAAGTCAATAAATAGCTGCTCTAGTCGCCAAAAACGAAAACTCAGAAAACAAGCAGCATCACTATTTTACGTCAAACGAGATGAAACATGGGAAAGATCGTGCCAGTTCAAAGATGCACTGCCGGGTAAAGGAAGGTATACACTCATGTTTAATGTTGGCTAAAAATGAAAATAGTTTTTCAATTGTAATTCATTAATTAATACGGGTATAATAGGCGGTATTACACTCATCATATCAATGAATATCTCACATCAGGTGACGAGCACATGACGTCACAAGGGAAATGGGGTCGGGATATCTCTGTGCACAGTAATGAGCAGACTATAGTTGGGATTCATCTATGGTATACTTCTTTTGCCCGGCAGTTTACATATTCATATTGGTGTAGGTGTCGATGGCGTTGGCGTTGGCGTTGGCGTTGGCGTTGGCGTTGGTCCACAACTTCTGTTGATTACATTTATGCTTACGGTACGATTATGGTACGTAGATTTCAGTGTGACGGTAAAAATCCTACAATTATGTTTTAGGTTGTGTGTAGGAATATGCCCACCTTCCCCGAGGCAAGAGTATCCACAGGAATTTGATATAGGCTAGTGGAAACCCTTGCCTCGAGAATACGGGGCATATGCCACAGTAAGAAAGTTTTTCATCCAACATTTGAACTTATTATATGGGAACTATGACTGCAGCGTTTATATTGTTTCCCACACTGTGGTATCGTAATACCATGCCACGATTCGTTAACAAGTTCTGATATGGCAGATATCGTCCTCGTTCTGAAAATGAAGACAAATTATATCGTAGCATCCTGTGCATTGTGTTTTGTGGACAGGTGAAGCGTTCGGCCGGGGCAAATCCTGCACCCTGGCGTAATGGGAGGTCTTACACAAGGCTTTAACGTCTTACAGAGGTACTTCTTCAGTCGAATGCGCCTACTTGTCAAATGTCATTAAATCTCCAATTTTAAAGTCAAATCCCCTTCAGTGCGGCTGAAGGAACGCTTGTGGTACGCCGCGTGTTGCACGGGATTAAGATATCTTAAATTGGACTTAGTCGACACACCGTAGAGCATCATAACGCCTCGTGCGCGAGCGTCTCCGTCGTATTGTATCAGATCAGCCAAATATTTAACACTATATTTCAAATTGCATGTGTAAAACACTCAATCGGGGCATCGCGTATTTCACATTGGCCTTGGACAAGAATATGTTAATTGTATCCATGTTCAAATATCGTAGGTCGCTTAGAGTGTATGTACCTGGGTAATCTATGGTATACAAAATGATGCTATTTTGGAGTTTCTCGAAATCTCAACAGGAACAAGATCGATGGCCACAGCGTGCGTCAGTTAAGACACCTCGAACAGGATCACCTAACGGCAGGGTTGCCAAAACCAGCATGGCAACCATTCAAGATGGCGCTTTGCTTCTAACGTGTCGGATAAACAAACTCATCTTCCTGATGAGTGCCGTATTGGAATAGAGAAGTTACAGCATTCAGTGTCCTTGGTCCCCAGCATCACGGATGCACGAAGGTTCTTTTGGCTCAAGTTATTCCAGGCTTGTGTTGGCGGGATCCCAACTTCTCTTTCCTTATTCTGGAGTAAAAGCCTACATCTGAGGACATCCTTGCTATCTTAAAGTTACTTAATTCGCCATGTCCTCCGGGTTTAACCAAAACTTGAACACACAAGGCCGGCTAAACGTGGACAGCAGAGGTTGACCTTTGAGGCCAAACGCGTCGTGATTTCCAAATCCTGTCAATGTTAATCATAAAAGGTGAGAAGACTTACACTCAAGGCCGTCAAAATATATATCTGCCAACAAAAGATGAGTAGAGGATGCTAAAGCAAGTCACCGATAGCCATCCGACTTGAGCGATTCTTATAAAAAGTGTTACGGTAGCTTATAAATACGAGTATGAATAAGCATTTCAAATATTACTCTTTGTTTAAACCAAACACATGTGCCATCTGTGAATGTTACCATGAAAACGTGAGTAAAGTATCACACACATATAAGCTCTTTTGAACAATCCTTCATCTTAAAAAGAGTGTGCACGTTTGTGATAACGATTGGAGAATAATACGTTCATTTCGTACACGTTTGTGAATGAGGAGTGAGGAAACTGAGCGATTGAGCAGTGGCCATAGCATTCGACCTGAACTCTCCCCGTTTTGAAAATAACATTTATTATTTATATTGTAATGAATCATAATGACAAGAAAAACGGATACCAACACTCCAACCTCCATCGACAACTTTGCATAATCGTTCCTTCTAAATTAACACCCCACGGGGTTTTGGGGGCAAAGTGTGTGAGTATTTATATCAACAAGCATGTATTTGTAATCGATATTTTAAGACAAGTTTTGAAGTTGAACGGTATTTGCAGTTTCCCCTACCCCGGCCTCACCGCCGTGCTATAGCTCTATTCCGCTGTGGTGTTGCTCCGCTCCGTGTTGAGACAGGTCGCTACACTAATATACCATTGAATGAACGGGTGTGTTTTAACTGTCATGAATGCGTGGAGGATGAAAGCCATGTTTTATTTCATTGTCCTTTATATTAAAACATTACTGATAGCCTTTTAACTACATGTGCGAATCTCTGATACTTTTCAAGTTTTACCGATGATGATTTGTTGTTTCTAACGGCCAAAACCTGCAAACTTTTACTTGGAAAAAGCAAGAATATTTTATATAATGCTTAGATTTACCTTCGTGATATATTTTACCACTTATATATTCTACTTGTATTTATTTTTATGTCACCTCGTCTCTCATAACTCATATTGTGTGGTTCTGTACTTTTATCTATGTTCTATGTATATATGTATGTATGTAGTATGTTGTACAGAAGTGTGACGTTAATAAACAAGTGTCTGTCTGTCTGTCTGTAAATTTTTAAATATACACATCAACATTTAATTCAAGGATATCAACTTTTATTAGAGGCTGTAGGAGAATACATTAAACTTAATAAATTTAAATTAACAACCATGTGCACTTTCCGAGGATGAGTGAGCGAGCGAGTGAGGGAAGAAAGCAGGGAGAGAGAGAGAGAGAGTAAGTAAGTGCGTTGGGTTAACGCCGCCTTGAACAGTATTCCAGTTATATCACGGCGTGCCAGCTTAATGTGGGAGGATAGCCCGAAGTGATGCAGGTCTCAGACGTTTACCACTTCGGTGAAACCCACAAGCACGGGTATGGTGCTGAAAAACCTAGAAACATAAAATGGGCGAACCGGGATTCGATGTCCCATACTAAAGTTACATAGATTAACGACATTGGTAGTGCTAAGATCGCTTTGTGAAAGAGGGCTGGATGGCTGTGTGCGTTGTGCTCCGAATGAGTGTATCAACCACTGGTTAACCTGGCCACTGTTTCTGGTTAGCGTGATAAAGCTTGACTATTGTTGACTGCATTGTATAAGAGCATTAACTCCAAAAGTTAAAACATGTACATCGCTATTATTTGTAATTCCACTCAGACATCTGTTACATCTATATTAACCGCTCTGTTTTTAAATCCAAAATACACAATGTAGTTTTAGTTTTGTCAATTGTGATCAGTTTCACACCCAATAAGTCCATCCGACAAAAACTGCCAATGTCAATTATCTACATATAGTATTTCCATATTTCATGTCCATGTTTCCATATTTAAGGTCCAGATGATTTAATATGTAGGGTTAGGGTTAAGGTTAAGGAGTATCCCACGTATAGTATTTTTAAAGATTGTTATTGCTGTGAAAACTGTCAAGAGCTATATGCCACGGAGTTACCAATCTGCCTTTACAAACTTTAGATGTGGTATTGCACCTTTAAGGATCGAAACAGGCAGATGTATTAATTTAAAGGTTGAAGACAGAGTGTGCTTCAATTGTAATGATCATCTTGAAGATGAATAACATGTTTTATTCGAATGTCAGCTATACGATGATCTAAGGTCTACATTATTTACGGGTAAAACGGCTAAGTGTCCAACTTTTTAAACCTATCAACCAATGAGAAATTGTGTGTCCTTTTGAGGTATATGTCACTGCCAAAACCTGCTTTTTTATATTACAACGCAGAAAGCTATTGCTTTATGGGTAAAACGTTGTTTTTTATCTGTATATATCACTACAGTGTCTACATGTCGAGGAGGGACACACGGTAAGACGACCCCCTCTTCCTGTAACTGTGTCACACGCCCCGGGCAGGCAGTGCGTGATTCACCCCACCGCTATGTCAACTATGTGTTGCAACTTTAAATAACCATTACGTCATGGACGCAATCGTGAATATATCACTCCAATGTCTTGTTTGTATAAATAAAGACCTGCCGACATTTCAAGATCTCCTTAAGCCAAGAGATGCAATAAGGAACAGAGCGGCCAAAGAAAAACAATGAAATCATATCAAAATACGAAAATAGAAATCTTATCAATACAAAAACAGATATATTTGGAATACAAAAACTCACACTTAATATGTGTACCATACTCACACACATGAGTTCCAAAGAGGGACAAGTCAGCCGAAATTGCTTAGGCAGAAAGCGACCTCTTAAACACTCAAAGCAACAACAACAAATTTCAAGTGGCTTATAAACCCTCCTCTACTCATATCTCCACGACCGAATTGTAAACTCTTTCAGTTTTAAATTATAATGATTCGTTGGAATAACGATATTGTTTAATGGTTCAATATCTTCTCATATTGAAGCTCAATATATATATATATATATATATATATATATATATATATATATATATATATATATATATATATATATATATATATATATATATATATATATATATATATATATATATATATATAGGTTAAGTGTATTGTCTCACACCTTGTTTACCTGACATTTTGAATAAAATATAAAACGTCAACGCCAGAGAATAGCCAGTCTTGATTATCCGATGAACAGATTCCATTGGCACAAAAGGCATCATAGCGCGGTGAACATAATATAAATAGATCACTGAAAATCAGTGATGACACCAGGTGTTCGCAAAAAGGACGTGCCTGTCCTGTCATGCCGGCAGCACCCACCCCTCACATTGGTATGGAAACCAATACCACATCACACAATATGAGTACAAATACAAATGAGATTCTGAAAACAAATAAATAATTTTTGATGGCCTCAATATTTTCTGATGTATAAATAATATGCATTTCTTAATTTATTATTACTTATATAAAAAATAATTGCTTTAAATGGCAGAAAATCATTTTATTTCATCTGTTCACATTTATTACCTTGACATAACCAATAGCCGGTGGAACCCACCCAACTGCTGGGCTTGGGAGGGTTAGCCAGTTTGACACCATGGATCTGACCGTTTCCACAAAAAATCATACGACTAGGCAGGTCAGTGGGGAACTGGAGAAAAGGCACTCGACTTATGTCCAGTGTAGACTAAGCCTTATTAAGATGTATGATGCAGACATGTCCTCTTGGACGGCGTCATGGTAACCGAATAATCGTGACGAGATCTCTAACACAAACATGGCCACTGTCTAGACGGTACTTTGTGCATTGTAACATGATTTACAGTTTTTATCAGATGGATTTCGCAAGTGTAAGGTCGAAAAAGAAGCTTGTTTCTAGCCTTTTTTCATCTCGCGTGTCAGGTCATTTCTGGATTTCGTGACCATTCGTCACCACTCGCGCCTTCCCGTAACCTGCTCGGCTTGTCCCGGAATAACACGAGTTGGTCACGAATGCTCGTGCAGGTTACGGAAAAGGGCGAGTTGGGACGAATGACACTTGGGACGATTGCGAGCCATTACGAGGCAAGGAGAGGACCTTCTTGTATGATACGTAAAGCTACGAACGGTGCTTACCTCTCATAAGTTTTCTTACCTGTCGCATGGAGGTGACCACGTGGGCACAATGGCGACATGGTATATATTGGAGAACACCTGCTCGGGAACACCAGCTGTGACCTGACTAACGTCGCCGGCGTGGATTGTTGCGTGGATTGGGCTCACACTATTGATCACTTTTTTCAGACCAGCCTCGACTACTTTTCAGGTAGTGACGGGAAAGCGTACATGTAATGGATAGAGTATGGTGTAAAACATACTTCACAAGCATACACTTTTACTTCGAATAGAAAAGAAAATTACAATGATGATGAAAAAACGAATGTCAACATTCTAACATTGTGATCATTTGGTTGTTCCCAACCATTGTACCCAGAGCAGCTTCTAAGAAGCCGAATGATCAAGATATACAACATTGTATTAGTTCGCATTGGTTGTTTTAAAACCTTTTTATTTTTTTTAATAATTCATAAATTAGGCGAGACCCTATCCTAAATTAGACAAAAGATAAAACATTATCACAATTATTGTTGTATTCAATTGAAGACATATTGTTTTGTTTCCATGTGTATTATAAAAGCCTACGATAAACGAACGGAAATCTAAAAAAAAAGCTAATAACATTGTCTTAATGATTTTTGCACCTGGTCAAGGCACCTTGTCAAAGTGATCACCCCGTGGGGATCCGGGTTAGAATAGGTCTTCAGCAACCCATGCTTGTCGTAAGAGGTGACTGTTCTTGTCGTAAGAGGTGACTGTGCTTCTCGTAAGAGGTGACTGTGTTTGTCGTAAGAGGTGACTGTGTTTGTCGTAAGAGGTGCCTGTGCTTGTCGTAAGAGGTGACTGTGCTTGTCGTAAGAGGTGACTGTGTTTGTCGTAAGAGGTGACTGTGCTTGTCGTAAGAGGTGACTGTGCTTGTCGTAAGAGGCGACTAACGCTCGGGCCACTGATCTGGTTGATGCATCTCAACGTATCTCAAATGCGTAGATCGATGCTCATGATGTCAATCACTGGATTGTCTTGTCCAAACCCGATAATATATAGACCGCTATCAAAAAACTGGAATAATGTTACGTGTGGAGTTACACAACAAACAAACAAACAAATCAACTGACTAAGAAGATCCGTCAAACAAGACAACAATTCGACTGGCCTAATGACATAGTGGTACAGAAAATAAATTTACTCGTGAAATATTTACTGCACCATCAGATAAGCCCTGTCATCTACCCCGAGGCAAACAGCACTCAAATAACGCTGACTGATGGCAACATGACGACATTGGCCCCGGGTTACCATGGAGAAACAGATTGCACAACTCAAATACCGCTTTGTAACCAAGAGAAACCAGGTGATGTCCGCAAACTTGGGAAAATCCAACTTAGGAGAGACGCAATTTCTGCTTGATGTTAATGTGTACAAAGTTGCATTAAGATGGTCAACTGCCCGTACAGTGGGGCCCTATCGTTCTGTGGGGACAATGATACAGGGCGTGGGGGTTAATCCACCAAAGATGAGATGCAGGGCAGTTCTCTCAGAGATAACAAACTGAATGTACTCAACACAAACACACAAATAAAATAAATTAAAATCTGTTTGAAGCAAGTGTAAACATTTTGTATTATGGTTTATTGTCCTTCGTGAGAAATTTGCTCTGACAGTACAGTTAACGTTATATTTCGTGAATTAGTATGAAAGTGTAAATAATTCGAGGTTGATTTCGCGTGTATTTGTTTTTTGAATATTTCACTATTAACAATTGTCCTGAATTTACATATGAATAAAACTCGCAGTAACTCACAACAAAATCCGTAAATTATTATTTTATGATATAAACGAGAGCCACTTAATTATGTTATCAGTTTGACTGCTTGTAATTACCAATGTTACGTGGAAAGCAATCCCACACAAATAATGTTGGCAAGAGTCGGGCGGGATTAAGAAACAGTATGTGTATATGTAATTCATGTCCTAGTAACCGGAAATAACTAAAATGAAATAAATATATATTGAAATCAAGAATGTGAGATCACCGTAGAACTGGTTTCTTCCATAACAGACTTTGTGAAAGCAGACATTAGGAAACAACCGCCTTGCTAATTGACGTCTTACAACGTTGCACATAAACATATACATATAAAGTAAATTATATTTATTCTAAATTCGGTTAGATATGTAGATGCTGCAATTTGCCAGTGGGCTAAGGGGGGTGAGTAAAATTCTCCTCGTGAGAATTTGTTGATAAATGTTGCTCCTATATGGGCCTGACTAACCGCTGGTTGGTACAAGCTGGTCAGTCGGTTTGGTGTCCGTTCAATATCTTAAACCTGCGATGAATTAAATGCTCAGATTATACCTAGATGTATAACCTCATATTGTGCCCAGGGTACGTATGGAGGCGTGTAACCACCATTGTACCCCGCGTATCACAGCTGACAACGTGTATGTCTCGATCTATGTCTGCCCTGTCTACAGAGCAAGACGCTGGGTGGCGAATTATGAATCATAAATGTTTTAGTGTGGGATTTTTATTACCACCAAACTGTTGTAGACCCAGCGTTTACCCTGAGGTAAATCACTGTCTGTCTCTGTTGTGAGATAATTGCATATACAACGATCAAGTGCGTTTCATATTAAATGCCAGCATTTCGGTTATTCAGACACCATACTGTCACAGCTTTAGGCAAGCAGTAAGTGTAGCATCTATGTAGTTTCTCAGCCACAACTTATTTTTTTACATGGTTGCCACGTGTTATATTATTTCAGTGTTTTCATGCAATGCTTGTACTTTCTAACATACACGTGTATGATAATGTATGGGTGTATTTGTCCGCCTGTGTCGCATTCTCCATACAGATACTCATCCAGCTGATTGTATACTACGATCTGCAAACTGTCAACCCATCCTCCCTCATCCACTCACCTTATTACCCCACCCCACCCCCATCCACTCAACTCATTACCTCACCCCACCCCCATCCACTCAACTCATTACCCCACCCAACCCCCATCCACTCAACTCATTACCCCACCCCATCCACTCACCTCGTTACCCATCCCTCCCCATCCACTCACCTCATTACCCCACCCCACCCCCATCCACTAAACTCATTACCCCACCCCACCCCCATCCACTCAACTCATTACCCCACCCCACCCCATCCACTCAACTCATTACCCCACCCAACCCCCATCCACTCAACTCATTACCCACCCCACCCCCATCCACTCAACTCATTACCCCACCCCACCCCCATCCACTCAACTCATTACCCACCCCACCCCCATCCACTCACCTCATTACCTCACCCCATCCACTCACCACGTTACCCATCCCTCCCCATCCACACACCTCGTTACCCCGCCCTTCCCCATCCAAACACTTTGTTTCGCCACCCCTGCCGCCTTCACCCACCCTATTGTCCAACCCTTCACCACCACCATACTACCTGCCCCCACCCAGCTCCACACACCGTCATCTCCGCTACTCACATTTCCCTTCCACCCTCCCCACAGACCTCCCCCAACCCCCACATGCCCTCCCTCCCCTCCCACACAGGATGTGTCTTTGATCGAAGCCAGAGGGGAATACTTCAACGACGGTAAGATGAGGCCATCAAACCTTCAATCTAAAGACAATCTTATGTTTTAATACGTCTATTATCGGTGCTCCTACTGGGGTAGTCCTTGCCTCGGGAGGCGGGCTAATACTGAGAAAGTTCTGCGATCCACTACCGTCAGTTTCATGTACTTTACGATGTGTATGAGGGCGAGGATGTTAGTCGTGTCAATCTGTGTCAGATCAAGAGATTGTCCTTTTCCGTCAGTTTAGTATGTGGTACTATAGAACATGACACTCATATATCAACTGATAGTACTAGTACTTGCACACGGGGTTACAGTGCTGTCGTGTCGGTGTAGTGACCCCAGGACTTGGGTCTGTCACCTATGTTAAGGGCAATGTGAGGTTTTTAATGTCAGTCGAAGAGCTATGACATGCTTCAAAACAAATAGATTTGTTTTCAAAAACTGACTAGGTTTACACACGTGTTCACATTACTAAGACCTTGCAAGTTTTTTCGTATAACCAGGGTTAGAAACTAACAGTTTTTGTCCACTAGTCCTTATAATGATAACATATAGCAAAACCCTTAAGATGGGCCAATTTCTACTAGTCCTTAGGATACCTTAACTATTGGGCAGTTTGGCAAGGACTATGGGACAAGTGCCAATTTCTAACACTGATAACTCGCATTTAACTTCTTTGAGAGGCATTTAAAAGTTGGAGTACAAAGTACGGATAAGATATAAGGATGAACAGCTTCTGTATTACAATAAGGAGCGAAGATTCGGTGTAGGTTCTAACATCGTCATCAAGCTAGTGATAACGGTGTTAGAACCTACACCGAATCGTCTCTCCTAATTGTAATAAAGAAGTTGTTCATCCATATATCTTGTCCTAACTTAACTCGCATTTGTATTTATGATATGGTTCAGAATAATTCATGAATATTATGTCTAAGGAATCATTTTACGGTTTACTGTTAACTTACTATTCAAGTCTTTACGATTAATCCCTTATGTGACCCTATGGGTATCAGTATGTAAAAAGTCTGTTTTTAAGTTACATTTTAGTGTAAGTTGAGAAGGAAGAGCGTCTTTCAGATGAACCTTTAATGTCAGATTACATGTGGTCGTAGTCTTCACTCGTTCACCCCACACTTAACAACATATGCAACACGGCGCCCCAACTCTGAACATCGCCACGTCCTATAGAACGGTTCCAAAACATGATCAAATTTAATACAAAACCAGTCCATGTATTGTTTCATAAAACATATCTCTCACCGGAGTTTGGCCGTGTTATAGACTGGTGAAGAAACCCATAACATTAACAGCCTCCGGGGATTTTACAAGATTGTGTAAGGGATTGTAAAGACGAGTAGACGGCGTCGTGAGACGTCGTGACGCTTCTGTGATGGAGACGCATGCTGCAGGAATGTCGCTGTGGGGAGCCTTGATTGTCATCACGATCTGGTTACTAGGGTGGCTATAGGGAGGGGTGGATTAGCGTGAAGAACGCTGGTGTACCTGCCCCGAGGGGTGGAGGAGGAGGTCCCGAGATAGAACATCAGCGTTTCAGCAATACACCTGGGCCCTGCAGTTTATTTGGAACCTCTGATTGTATTCTACAGATTCATCCCAACCGCAACCAACGCGTTATCGTAACGGCATAGTGGGTGTCTTCCCCACCATCTATCACGCTAATCCCATATAAACCGAGGGGCAAAAGAAAGTAGAAGAAAGCAGTTCGCAACCACATGACCCATACTATGTTTGAAATGTACATTTGAGCCTAAAAAAGCAAATAAATCTATATTCAGTTATGAGATGTCCACGATACCCATCAGCAAATGTGAATTATAACAATTTAAACGTTATAAATAAAAATCTATTTTAAAATATAAAACAGTGTAGAAGTATTCTTTGGGTGCTGACTAAGCGCCAGTACCTAAGATATTTTCATTTGAAAATCAAGCTATGATAACATCAACCGAGAGGTATAGTTTCTTTTGCACGTCAGTGTCTGTATTGTTCTTTCATGTGTTATAACCTGATATAACCACCCATGGTGTTACAAGGATATATGTATAGTCATATATTTACCACTCAATTGTTGGTAGGGTTATGACTGATATTCCACGATAGACAAAACTGATTGCTTCCACATTGGACTGTACTTGCCCAAGCTTACCCATAACTGTTTCCCTATATAGAGTTGAGTAGTATGTACAATTATAAATATGGCAGATCAATATCACATATTTGCACCAAAAGATAAATTTTTTACAAAGAAGCTTGTCCTATCAAAAGAAACTTTTCAGAGCTGTTTTGGTACTTGTTTCATAATGATTGCTTCAAGTCGTTTGACTTCAGTCCACTTCGGTGAACGCATTGCATCCACCAGACAAGCCCAAAGTCGACGCTGTCAAGTTTTTGCGCTCAACCGAATTATCTCATGGAAACATTTAAACAAACAGGAAGAACTTAGTCCACCGCACTATTACCTCTGTCAATAGTCCACCATCTTGCAGAACAACTCCAGCACCGAGACATGGGGCTTTGAGGGGTGAATTAATCTTCTGATGAAATAGAAATAAGCTAAACTTAGCATTAAATCCATAGAATATTATTGCCAATTAATCCTGTATTGATCATTGGGGTATGAGTGACATATAAGCAATATGCTGCTCGATAATGGACTAAAGGGTCATTCAACGATGAAATCCAGCTGATTGATGCCACGAGGGGCTATACTGACTGTAGGCTGACTTGGGTATATTGACTGGTATTGACAGGGTTGGGGGCGTGTACCAGTGGACGCAGCTGGGGTGGGAGTCATATATGTGTGCGTGTACGTGTATGTTTGTGTGTGTTTGAGCGTTTGCGTGCACGTGTGTGTAAGTGTGTATTTGAATGTGTGCCTGTACGTGTGTGCGTGCGTGCGTACGTATGTGTGTGCGGGTCTGTGTGTGAATCTCCCTATATACGAGAGTTTTAGAAGTATAAGACCTATCCTATTAGGGTAATCTTAACTTTCACTTTTTTATTGTTATGTTGATGTTATTTCTAAATATGCGTGTGTCTACTGCATGATTCACCAACACAGTATCAAATACCCCCCTAACAGTATCTCACTAAATCCGTGAAGATCCGGAGTAGAAGAGGTCTTCAGCAACCCATGATTGCCGTAAAGGCAACTATGCTTGTCGTAAGAGGCGACTAACGGGATCTGGTGGTCAGGCTCGCTGACTTGGTTAATGCATGTCATCGAATCCTAATTGCGTGGATCGGTGCTCATGTTGTCAATCACTGGATTGTCTGGTCCAGACTCGATTATTTACAGACAGCCATTATAGAGCTGGAATATTGCTGACTGTGGCGTTAAACAACAAACAAACAACAAACAAACAAAGTGTCTCTATTGGCGATAGTTAACACATATTACAAGAATAAATGAGGTCACTTCAGATTAACTGTTTGACCCCTGGCTCAAACATCTTGTCATGCTTTGTTGTTGATTTTCATTGAATGACAAGTTATGTAAACAAACGCTTTTGCTGTTTTTAACCAGGAATATACTTGTAATTAAGTCTATGCACCATGATTGAACAACACTACAAAATAGCGATTCCTACAAACGTATAACCAACTTTGTGTGGCCTAATTGCCTATCATTAATGCATATACATGTCATGTTGTCAACCAGCCATGGTATGGGGAACCTGATCTTCCCTATGCCACACAACCGTATGTACATGGTACACGTCACAGATTTCGATTACAATAAAATGCATTCAATGTCCGACACCTTAAACAATCTAAAACTACAAAAATATAAACTTAGGTTATTAATGCATTCGACACACACAGTAACGAGATATCAAATATAAAATATAATTGTTTAATTACATAATATATTTTCAGAAAAGAAAATTCTGAACACAGTACAAATCAGTGTTTACCACAACAGAAGTTAGAGTATGTATTGTCTACGAAGAGCGGAAGACAACCTGGTGATTGACATAAAAGTTGGGATACGATGACATGCATCAACTAAGGCAGCGAGTCTGACTTCCCTTCCCTTCTAGACTAACATATAGTCTCTGTAATGAACATATCGTACAGAAAAAAACAGTTGTTCAGTTATCTTAATATAAATATAATAAAAAGGGAGCCCAGTGATTCTCTTCATTTTCAGCCTCTAGACTTGCCAAACATTATAGACTTGCATGGGCTGTAGTTGATATATTTGTATCAGGGTCTGTAGGACAGACTACTTCCCTACGACAAGCACGAGGTGCTGAAGACCAATTCTAAACCGGGTCTTCACAAAGCAACAAGCAAATAAGATCGAGTTGATATCAGTTCTGAGAACATGTAGGACACAAAGTCCGGGTTCAAATAAAAAAAAGAATTCGACCTGATAAATCAGACATGTCACTGCCGTGCAATCTGTGCCAAAACAACGGTTTATTACGAAATAAACAACCACTGATACACACTTTAAGACTTCCTTGTTTGTATGTGGGGGCAGTAGATATAGGTCGTTCCGACAAAGTAATGTCACGATAGCGACATCGACGTCTTGCCTTGTTCTTTGGGAATGTAGTATCACGATAAGGGCTGGACGTCCCACATCACCAGCCCTAACTAGTCATGGTCATAAAAGGTTGCCGGATTTTGACTTATAGAATCAGGCCCCGTTTGACACAGCCATCTTGGCGCTAATGTTGAATGTCATAACGTAATGTACAGGACTGAGATAGTCGTTTGTTATGTTAAGTTTAGACTGCGATATTCGTTTGGGATGAGGTAAGGGACTACAACAGTCTTGTGTCAGTATTAAAGTATGGGACTTCGACAGTCTCACCTTTATGTTGAATTATGGGACTTTGACAGTCGTACCTTTATGGTGCAGTATGGGACTTCGACAGTCTCACCTTTATGTTGAATTATGGGACTTTGACAGTCGTACCTTTATGTTGAATTATGGGACTTTGACAATCGTACCTTTATGTTGAATTATGGGACTTCGACAGTCGTACCTTTATGTTGAATTATGGGACTTCGACAGTCGTACCTTTATGTTGAATTATGGGACTTCGACAGTCGTACCTTTATGTTGAATAATGGGACTCCGACAGTCGTACCTTCATGATAATGTATGGGGCTTAGACAGTCGTACCTTTATGTTGAATTATGGGACTTCGACAGTCGTACCTTTATGTTGAATTATGGGACTTCGACAGTCGTACCTTTATGTTGAATTATGGGACTTCGACAGTCGTACCTTTATGTTGAATTATGGGACTTCGACAGTCGTACCTTTATGTTGAATAATGGGACTCCGACAGTCGTACCTTCATGATAATGTATGGGGCTTAGACAGTCGTACCTTTATGTTGAATTATGGGACTTCGAAAGTCGTACCTTTATGTTGAATTATGGGACTTCAACAGTCGTACCTTTATGTTGAATTATGGGACTTCGACAGTCGTACCTTTATGTTGAATTATGGGACTTCGACAGTCTCATCTTTATGTTGCAGTATGGGACTTCGACAGTCGTACCTTTATGTGTATGGGTCTTCGACAGTCGTACCTGTATGTTAAAGTATGGAACTTCGACAGTCGTACCCATATGTTAATGTATGTGACTTCGACAGTCGTAATTTTATGTTGAGGTATGGAACTTCGACAGTCGTGATTTTATGTTGAGGTATACATGTTATATCAGTCTTAGGTATGGGGCAGCTCAGCTGTATTGCTCACGTATGGTAAAGTCACAACATCACCGCACCTCGTTGTTCAGCTATAGAATATGAGTCGTGCTGTACGAGTACAATACCATGTATATGCATGGTTTCGATGTACAACAAGGTAAATGATTAAGGTACTACTTTCACAACTCCATGCAGGGTCATAATCTGCCATATAACACCAGTCGTGTTATGTAGATGGAGATGTAATCTATCGATTCCTGTAGCAAGGGAAATATTCAGAGCCACGTATTGCGAGAGACCAGCCCTCACCCTGTATGAGTATCCCAAACCAGCCGAGTATTAAACTCAGTGCCGGTCATTAATTCTGTCTTATCAGCCGGTCAACAATCACTGACCGCTTGCTAATAGCGGATTCAGAAGCAATTTATGGACTTCATTTGCGAACGGTTACGTCATTGTTACGTCATTGTTACGTCATCGTGCTTTTGTCTGTTATAACACTGCATGGCACTGGTTAACCCGGTAGTAATGAAGTGGCTGGGAATGAAATCGTAACAGATGTCTGCGACAGATGCCGGAGAAACCACACGTAATCAGCCACGTGTCAGTCTAATTATATTTTGTCGAACAGCGTGCGAGTGAATGCTGTTTTACACCACAGTCATCATTATTTCAACAGTTGACATGGGCAAGTAATTCTGTGAGTCAGGGCCAGGTAAAATGGGTTGGTTGTTTGAGCAACGATCCACGCCTTCTGATTAGCACTATCAGCAGGTCTCACACACACGCTGACACGCCCACACACACGAACACACATACACAGACACACACACACTCACCAACACACATACACATACACAGACACACATGTACAGACACACATACACGCACACACTCACAACACACATACACAGACACACAGACACGCACACTCACCAACACACATACACAGACACACATGTACAGACACACAGACACGCACACTCACCAACACACATACACAGACACACACATTAGCTTGATTATTTACAGACCTCAGGAATGGTGCAATGTGCGGCGTTAAACAACAAACAAACAAAAACGTTTTCTGAATATGATCCTAAGATTTTACAAGAGTGTTCAGTATTAGTCATTGGTATTTTTTAATCCGACATATTTCCATTAAACTGGGACAAGTCATCACGACCGGTGATATTTCCTTTCATTTGTTGGTTCGCGTTTGCATATTTGCCGTAAACCATTAAGACAGTTTGCGAAATAAACATATACCATTAAACTTAATTACGATAATCTTTGTGTCAATAAATCAACCACACGGTCGCCTCAACAAGACTCTGAACACCAAAGCCGAAATAATTACACCAGGGCTCCTATTGTACTAGCGGCAGGCAGTAATATTTATGCAGTATTATCTCCCATCAACAGACTCCTCACTCTCGTGTTTGTGTTACGTAACACGCGTGATGCGGAGCCTTGGCGTTATTTCCACAATGATTACATGGCTGACATAATTTATCTAACATTGCGTGGTAGGTGTTTAAGTTTCACGGGAATTCCCTTTCAGTATTACCCTCGTATTTCCGGGTCGGTGGGATGGTATTGATACAATGACGTGTCACGCCTCGAAGATTACATTGTTTTAACTTGTGTATCTTCCTCCGTCAATTATTGAAACACACAATTTTCTTAATTAACTATCACTCTAACATGCACATACTTTAGCAATATGTCATTTACCTAATTTCACAATTTCAAATGTGTAATTATCTTAAGTTTGACTAAAATAAGGACATCGTAAACTATCGGGCAAAAGAAAGAATACACATGGAAACTGGACAAGTACCAAAAATTACAAACGTTATCAAAACGTTATTAGGGTGAGGTGAGGGGTGAAATTGGGTTCAACGTCGCGTCCAAGATTACTGCACTTATATAGCATGCACGTGTGTGTGAGTGCGTGGCTGCTTGTACTAGTCCGGACTGATGCCGATTTATAGTGCTAGGCCACTGAGATACCATGCCGCAGTTTAACATGAATACCCCAACTCAGACACAGTATACTGCATGCACGTCGCTATATAAGTGCAATAATCTTGGACGCGACGTTAAACCCAGTTTCACCTCACCTCACCTCTTTGATATTACTTTATATAATTTATCATGCCACTGACAGATTAACTACAGTAATATGAAAGAATCCGTTGATCCTTAACCTGTTTTGAGTAGTATTAGAGATAATTACTTTAATTTAGTCTCAGTACAATATACAATGCACTTTCTGCTCACGACCTCAAACTCAATCGTCAAATAGTGTCCTATTTGTCAAGGTTACCAGAAAACCCACGCTTAACGAATTCGAGTGTAAATCCGAATATTTGGCATCAAACTGAGAAGAAAAACGCCATTCATATCATAAAAGACAAGCATTTCCAAATCCCACGACAAACACAGCGTTGTGCGCGCGGTGTCTATAGCCACGTCAACCGAGGATTATCGGTTTTATTACCGATACGCCACAAATCTCCGCAACACATGGTGCGCCATCATGTTTCTCCCGGCTTACCATTAGGGCATAAAATCCTCAGCGTAGTGCCAGCAAATATGAAGGTCTTTGAGAGAATGGTGTATATCTGCACCGGAGTGACATGTAATGTGCACCACGTGGAGACACTGATTTAATGCAACGAGACGCTGGGGCTTTGTACTTTGACCGCCGAACATTGCGACCACCCCGGTATACAGTAAATGACTCGTGTGTATGATCTATTTTATGGTCCCTGCTGAGAGCTTACACAGCATGTATTGTTTGATGCGAGTCATCTTCTGTGACACGCGTGTAATGGATATGTAGATATATTCCCCTCCACGTCACCCTACATTTGATGATGTACGCCACGCTGTCATAGAGTAATGTAGCCAATTACTCAGCTTCAGGTGATACTGTCCGTGTTGCTGGTGCTGCTACATTATTTCCTTCTACTGACACTACTTCTCCTCCTCCTCCCCCTCCTCTTCCTCCTCCTCCTCCTACTACTACTACTACTACTACTTCTTCTTTTCTTCTTCACCCACTACTACTACTACTACTACTACTACTACTACTCAACTACTATTACTTCTTCTACTACTACTTTTACCGTAACCACTTCTTCTTCTACAACAACAACTACTACTACTTCCTCTGCTACTTGTTCCTCTACGTCTTCTACTCCTACAACGACTACCGCGACTGCTACTACTACTACCGTTGCTTTTACTATTATTATTACTAATGATTTACTTATTGTTACTACTGATACTACAACCACTACTACCACTACGTCTACTACTACTACTACTACTACTACTACTACTAGTGAAGAATATGACAGAATATGTCAGAACACATACACACACTCACACATACACACATTCACATACACAAAAACACATATGCACAAACACACACGCAAACATGCACACATACACACGCATACGCACACAAATACACACGCACATACACAGTGACATACATACACACAAGGGGCGGTCGGGCAGCCTAGTGGTTAAAAAGTTCGCTCGTCACGCGGAAGACCCGGGTTCGATTCCAGACATGTGTACACTATGTGAAGCCCATTTCTGGTGTCCCCCGCCGTGATTTTGTTGGAATATTGCTGAATGCGGCGTAAAGCCATACTCACTCACACAAACACACATACACAAACACACACACATACACACAGACAGACGCTCGACACACACAGAGTCGTGTTTGGATGAGAGAAAGCAAACACGCTTCAACCACCGCCAGTTGGTGTTCAAATGACGGTGAAGGCTAACGTCGTAGCTGATGCTGCTGTCTCGTGTCAGCTGTGTGTGTAGCCGCAGACCTGTAACAACATGTTGACATGCGGTCGTAGACATGGCGACACTGACTAGAAAAATATGACCAGGGTTTTCCGCTTTTGTTGAATATTCCCAGAGGCATTTAGATCAATAACGCAACTTTATGGCGATGACGGGGAGGATATGACAGTATAAGACACTGGATAAACGAGGATGTCTCTTGATCAAGCATGGGCCTATGCTGCTCCGGATCCTGGTGCAGGGAAGGGGGCATAGGAACCAATGCCAGGTGTGATACACGCAGGGTATGGCACCCCTTGAAGATCCGGAATAGAATTGGTCTTCAGCAACCCATGCTTGCCGTAAGAGGCGACTTAAGGGAAAGGTCGGTCAGGCTCGCTGACTTGGTCATCGAATCAAAATTTGATGCTGGCGATGTCATTCACCTGATTTTCTGTGCCACACTCGATTATTTACAGACCACCGTTACATGGCTGGAATATTGCGGAGTACGTCGTTAAAGAACATGCAACCCAGTGATGACCGTAGTTGTAGTCGTAAGCCAACACGTTGGAGAAGACGTGGTGGCGGAGAGTAATGTGAAGCTTAAAAAATCACAGATTGATAAGCACCAAAGACAGGTTAGGTCAATACTTTTTTCGTTCAATTCCGACTCCACTGCTGAGTTCAGGAACAGTCATTGATTCTTTGCACTTATAGGCTAAGAGGTCGTCAAATAATTGTTGAACTTGAAAAACGTCATTGCCCAGCTACGAATGTCTCGTGGAGGCACCGTTCTGACATATGAACCGGTCGTTTGGGATGTAGAAATATCGTAAGTATTCTTTTAGCGCTTTCTGTGAATTCTATATTCAATTCTAAAATAGTAAAATAGTTAGCAAATTCATCGTTTTCCTGATGTGCAAAATTGTGCCATCGACCTACGATTTAGTCAATCTTCAAGGCAGACAACGCACCTGCTACTAAATTCTAAGCAAAGGTTACATCAATTTTCAGACAATATCAAGTTAAAGGTCAATATCATGACAGCCTCGTGTGGTACTATTCTGGACCGTGACAAACCTTCTGCATGATTCACAAGTCATCCCAAATCCACATGGCGTCTCAGCAGATGCCCACGTGGGTGTCTTGACGTCATACTGACGTCATTTCCGGCGTGCCTCATTGTCTCGTGAAACGGTCCGTCAGATAATGTCAAACAAGTGTCAACGTTGACAAGTCATGCCAAGGTCTGTCAGGATGGCGAGTTTTGAGTATGCAAGTGTGATTGCCCTTGGGCATCGTGTTCATTCATAAATGTGCTCGTGGTCTGAGTGAGTGGGTGGTAAAGTGAGTTGCTGGCGCTGTTCTTCCAAAGAGACTTTTCTTGCTATTCGGTAACCTAATTGTTTGTTGTTTCACGACAACACAACACTATGCCGGCTATATCGCGGTGGCATATAGAAAACCTGATAATCAGTGGTCTTACAGCGACAGAGTACGGTGACATGCAAATCAAATCATGGAGCCATGCAATATTCCAGCTATATTTAAATAATTGAGTCTTGACCAGACAATCCAGTGATTGACATCAAGAGCATCGATATACGCCATCGGGGTACGATGACATGCATCAGCCAAGTCACCGAGCTTGTCCCGATCCCAACCAATTCTAACCCCTATCTTCATAGATAGTGAGTGAGTGTGTATGTGTGGGCGAGCGTCTTAAGTCTTGTCAAGCCAAATATATCATGGCTTCACACAGAGTGCCTGTGACGTGAAGCGTTGTTTTTGTGTTCTGTGTGTCATCATTTCAACCTAGACTTGTTGTCTGGTCAAGACTCGACTATTTACAGTCCGCCGTCATGTAGCTGGAATATTGTTGACTGCGGCGTTATCAACAAACATAATATCCAGTACTGGTTGTTACTAGACCAGACTCGATTATATAGTTCAAAATAGTTTTATACTGGAAATTTGTGGTTTGGGTTTGCCAAAAGGTCAACATACCCTATGTTGAAATCAAGCAACAGTATCGTATCAGTTTTAGACAATTAAATCTTTATAAAACGCCGATTTTGTGTCATGTTTTCCCCAAATATATAGGGCTAATTATGACAACAAATAGTGTTGAACTTTATCTATAGTCTTGATGTATGGATTTTGAACTTGATCAAGGCACATTTTGCTGAGCTATCATCAGATTAAAATGACGTCCATGTAATCTTTGAACCACCAAGCACCGTGAAGTTCTAGCTCTGTATAGGTTATTATAATTTGGCGTTTTTGCCAGCTTCTTTGCATTTTCACCATCCTGAGGAGATTCTCTTGACAACTTATATTTACAGGGTCCATTTCTACATTATCCTCAACATATAGTCCAAAGCCATATAGCTGGAATATAGCTGTGGGCTTTTCAAAGTATCAAGGGCTCACAAAATCTCTTTCAATTAAGCTGACGGGATTCGAACCTCGGCAGGCTATCTATTTGGCTATCGGGATATAACTGTCTGCGTCCAATAGTCGGGGACCGGTCCGCCTTGACACAGACTTAGTTTATGGCGGACAGAAAGGTTCAAGCTGCGAATACATGCAGTGTTACCCACTGAAATAATATCGTTCTTTGAAGAGTCGGGTGAATCGGTTTTGTCAATGGAGAAAATTGCTAATAACTGTAATATATCACACTTCATATTTAAAGGCCACTCTAGTTTTTATGCAATGGCTAAAAATAATATAAGGGTCCTGAAACACGGAATACTTCGTGTACTGAAACATCAAGTTGAACACAGATATGTTTGATTCGGGACTGACATCAAATAGTTTACAGGTTTACATGCAAAACACCTTACAGCTTCATAACTCTAACACTGATATGAAACCAAGTTCAATGAAACCTGTGCGCCGTCCTTATATCACAGTCTACCTGACAGGTAAACAATACGAACAGGTGAAGCGCCCTTTGATCTTCCGCGTAGCTAATTAGTCAGTATGGAACGGGGAATCCAGCACGAGCCGGATGAACAGCTTATTTGGCGTTCTCGGAGAGAAGAGTGAGATAGTGTATATTTCTCTCGCCTAAGGCTGATAATAGACATGTTTGTACAGAAGAGTCACATGGTCGCTGTAGGTAGACGTCGCGAAACACAGATTGCGAAGGACATAGATCAAGGCTAACACAGGTATTCCCGATAACGCCCCGTTAGATTATTGGATCATATGGGCTGGATAGCGTTTTCCGAATTCCCCTCCGGTTACCATCGGTGGTTCATATTCCCATATTCGTATGACACATACCTACTATGAATGTACGTCATGTACGTGTAAAACCCTTATGCAGTGAAAGTGATTTTTTTTCTCTGAATATCTGAAAGATCATTATTTCACTTATGTGTAAGATAAGATACATTTTTTTATTTATATACTCCCACTAGGGTGTAAAGGTAGCCTCGTGAAGATCCGGGTAGAATAGGTCTTCAGCAACTCATGCTTGCCGTAAAAGGCGACCATGCTTGTCGTAACAGGCGACTAACGGGATCGGGTGGTCAGGCTCGCTGACTTGGTTGATGGATGTCATGGTATTCAAATTGCATGGATCCATGCTCATGATGTCAATCACAGGATTGTCTGGTCTACACGTGATTATTTACAGACTTCCGTCATATAGCTGGAATATTAACAAACACAAAACAATTAACATATTATATATAATGACAGTTAAAGGTGTTATACTAATGATAATAACAAGACACACAGTCAGTGCATTCAGTAATAGGAACGTAGGAGCACCGCGGTGGAACCTCCACGGGGGGGGGGGGGGGGGGGGGGGGGGGGGGGCACCTTGACGCATCTCCAGCATGATGCGTATTAAACGGGTCAAAGGAGCTGAACAATCAGGAGACGGGAAGTTCAAAGCTGTGACAGTATCACCCTGCTTTTGGAGACATGGGCTGGAAATAATCTTTTGGAAGCATAGAGCGAGCCGTTAAGGAGTAAGTGGTCTTCATCTTCAGTCGAGTTTGGGCCTGATAATCCAGTGATTGATGGCATGAGCATCGATCCTCAACGTCATGTTACAATGACACGCAATGAGCCTGACCACGCGATCAGTAAGTCGCCCCTATGCAACACGCACAGGCAACAGGGGGTCTATTCTAACCCGGAATCCTCACTGCTATTTAATCTCTGGAATGAAAATATTTCATTTCTTTATTTCAAATGTCCTTTGATATATACTACTCAACTAGTGATAGGGATGATCAGATATGCCATTCTAAACTGAGGAGCAATAGGAAGAACAGTAAACTATGCTTATAAAGAACACGCTTATAACGAACTGACCGATATAACGAACTTATTTTTTAGTCCCGGCCATTTGTTGTATGTATGTTGTATATATGCTTAAAACGAACTACGGTTATTAGTGAAACTGAAATTGGTGGTCCCTTTGAGTTCGTTATAACTGTAGTCTACTGTATACCGAGACTGCTTCTTAGGTAATTAAAATTGAAAGAACTGTTGTTAAATTTGGTTATGGAGGTTTAACCATCACCTATTTCTGCAACAGTTTGTAAAACATAATCTGTGGCTTGGTATTTTGTGTGGTAAGATGTCTGATACACCCATCAACAGTTGTGTACTATGGTAATTTCTTTTTCAAATCAAATTATATTTTTTTAAATAAAACGATGTGGAAATATTGTTTGAGTGCTGAAAAAACACCAATTCACATTTTGATGTTATACCATACTGTAGGTATTTTCAATTTAAAATCAAACCTATGATAAAATTAACTGCGAGGTATAGGGGTTTTTTGCTCCTCAGTTCAATCATATATACACTTGGTATATTATGAGGTATATGAGGAAATATATAAACTATCCCCGTCAAAAGCGGAGTAGTTTATATCATAGAAAGGATCCCATAGAATCTCTTCGATTTCAGACTTCATTGTTCAACATTTGATATTGGCATTGCGTTTTCAAATGCTTCTTTTGTTATATGTAAACCATTAGTCACAGTGTGGAAATTGTCCCCAATTGTTTGTCGTATTAATCATTCAAATATTCGGAATATTCAGTGACCAGTGTTAAGGACAAAGTCTTTGTCACATTCATGTTTTAGGGAGCGCTCGGGAGGGACGACTTCAAAGCATTCTGTGCTGTTGCCGCATCCCCGGGGGTAGAACGCAGATCTGTGATCGTAGCAAGGCTTTACATATACAGTACACTGAACTTCCGTATATTTCTCCACAATTCAATAACCGGCAACTGCGTGCTACCAAACACATACCCAATGACCCTACCTTGTTACATATACTAGATTGACTGATAAGTGGACTATATTATCATACCGAAACAATAAACAGGAAAAAAATATGATGAAGGGGAAGATTTATTATTAGATTTAGATGGTTATCAGAAGACATGGTACGGACATCGCAGTGAGGCGGAACGACGACCTCCAGTTCGTGCACCCTGCTTGTTAAGTGTGTACTGCTGACAGACCGCTGGCGGGATCACACTGACAAGAAGCTCATACAATTATAATTATTCTATCAGTTATTTTGTATTCGTGTCCTTGTCGAAATTGTTGACATGGTGGAAGGATTTGGTTTTTTTTGTAGTATTTAAAAAAACTTTTCTTTTGGCTTTGAAAGAATATAAAACTTTTGAAATATGTTTCTTAATACATAAACTGTTTATTAATATCTCATAAATGGAATGGACACCGATATATATCTATATTACTTATTTTATATTTTCTCCCCTTCTGTTGATTATAGTCTCTAAACATTTTAGTGACAGTTTTCAACTTAAAGTGACAAAAAGAACCTTAAATAAACTGGATTTGATCTAAAAATTACAAACGTAAATGAAACGTTAGTAGACTGAACGTACATGAACCAGCGCAAACTGATCATGACAATACCTGCTTTACTCTGCTCGGTACATCATCTTAGAATAACCAATTCTTTTCTTTTTCTTAATTTTTTTTTATTTCTACACAAACATCAAGTTTATTTGTAGAATTTTTAGCCACAATCAAACACGCATGTATACTTTCTTTATGAATGTGCGATGCAATTCCTTATTCTGCACCATATATTCCCTTGATTTTTCAGGTGAATGATTGACTTGCCTTTGCAAGTGTTTGTGATTGGTTTCCACGGGTGGGGCAAAGATCACTTTTTCGCGAACACCTGGTATCATCACTATTTAATAGTGATTAATAAAAACACATGCTCGTGATTTAGTCGGAATTGTACAATATTTCTTATGAATTTGAAAGGGTTTTGTCGCTTTTATTTGAATGGCAGTTTAATAACATGTTCGTGATCGGGCAGTCAACATAAAAACACATAATACATTTTTTTACAAAAACAACAACAAAAAACGAGGGAAGAGGAGATTCCGAGGAACATATAATTGAATGAGTGAGTGAGTCGAGCTTGACGCTGTTTTGATCCCAATTTCAGCTTTAAACAGTATTTCAGTTATACAACCGCGTGTCAGCTTAACGGGAGATGGCAGCTCAATGTGACGTAGGCTGCTGACCTTTACTACTTGGAGAAACCCACGAGCAAGGACATGGTGTTAAACGATTATGTCAGCGCGATCTGGGATTCGAATCCACGCCCGACGAATCGTTGCACGGCTAACGGAAACACCAGTCACGTGTTCGTGTGTCACAGCTCTGATCGATTCCTTATGCATGAAGGCATGACTGGTATTCCGGGAAGTTTCTAGTCAGTCCAAAATGATTATTTTGTCGGTTATCGATTGAAGGTGTGTCTATATTCAGACCCGTGACCGATAACACAGTTCACCGCCCGGATGTTATCCGGCTACTGACATCACGGGAGTGAAATATTCGGCCGTGACGTCACTAGTCACACGCTCGTACTCAACATCAATAGATTGGTGATCTGAAAAAAAGACGATGTCGTGTTGGTCTATATTGCATTTATATAAAGAAATATCAGAAAACACGAATAACTTTACACATATTTCTCAATGAATATATTAATTATGCACAATCATATAATTGTATCACTTGGTACATTTACCAATTTAAAGAAAATGATTAAAGCCACAGTCATCATTATTCCAGCTGTGGACTGTGAATAGCCACACTATATCAGGGCACCCAGCGATTTAGAGCAGTGGGCCTGACATTAGAGTTAGTGAGTGAGTATGGTTTTACGTAGCTTTTAGCAGTGTTCCAGCAATATCACGACGGGGGACACCAGAAATGGAGTTTCACACATAGTACCCATGTGGGGAATCGAACCCGGGCCTTCAGTGTCACGAGCGAACGCTTTAACCACAAGGTTACCCTGCCGCCCCTGGACATCAGATCACACTGAACCAGCTCTTACAACATGTATTAAATACTGGGATCTTAGTCTGACCAGGAATCCGCTTAGGGATAGGAGTGAGTGAGTGAGTATGGTTTTACGCCGCTTTTAGCAATATTCCAGCAATATCACGACCAGAAATGGGCTTCACACATTGTACCCATGTCGGGAATCGAACCCGGGTCTTTGGCGTGACGAGCGAACGCTTTAACCACTAGGCTACCCGACCGCCCCCTTAGGGATAGGAACATTGATAAATGAGTGAGTGAGTGAATATGGTATTACGCCGCTTTTAGCAATATTCCAGCAATATCAGGGCGGGGGACACCAGAAATGGGCTTCATACATTGTACCCATGTCGGGAATCGAATCGAACCCTGGTCTTCGGCGTGACGAGCGAACGCTTTAACCACTAGGCTACCCGACCGCCCCCTTTGATAAATGAATAACCTGTTGTATGGAATGAATGAGCGAGTTTGGTTTGACAAATAAATTCTTTTGACTAATGGTTAATAACAGTTTAAACAAAGTCATCCTGATTAAATCTTTACCACCTTACTAATCCGGCCTTTTACAGTCGCCCGAAACCAACTCGTGAAAATACGTTTGCACCAATTTACTGTATACAGTTCCTGTGTTCCGTTCGGGTGCAAATAATAGATTGGCTATGACTCAATTTGTATCGGATACAGTTCAATTCTAGAGCATTTAACGTACACTTAAAACAGACAATTTGCCAAATAAATAAAACGAAGAAAAAAAATTGTCCTAAAATCCCCAAAACGTCCGGCGTCATTTTCAAGGAGCCCACTTGCTACAAAGAACACCCTTGTTTAGAAGTTAGGCTTGAAAGCATAGCAAGAGATTATGTTGGCATTCCCTGAGGAAATTAGCAAATATCTGATAGATTTCGGCAAACTGAGAAAGACCAACAAACAAACAACACTGATCCACGCTAATACTTTCGCTAACCCTTCCAGTTACTTCATATATTGAAGTAATGTCTTCTGCAGTCCTCTCTTGAGAAAAACGTCTTTTGGAAACTTTATATTTTGCTGACACCCCACCCACCCCCAAGTTATGCAACATTTTAACACAGCCGCCCTCCTATACATGGCCCCTGTAAAAAAACAGTCCATAACCTAAAGTAAGTTATAGCCTCTATATTTGAAAAATAGAACCGTGTTATTTTCTCATAATTCCCCCTCCTACCACACCCACACCCCACACCCCAACCTGCCCCCAATAGTTGGGATAAATTTTGACGACCCCCTTCTTCCATTGTGTCATATTTCATGACCCCACTAAATCTCACCGCCCTCTCTCAATAATAAATTACCAGTCCCAAAGTTGGTGATGACTGAGGGTTAAATCTCTTTACCAATGTGTCGTTAATCATGAAAATTGTAATCCTGATGATTTACCTGGAAACAGAATCATGCTATCCTGGAGTAATGGGTTTTATTGAAATCTTAACATTTATACATGGACACTGCAGATCTATTCACAACGAACTGATTGAGTTCCAGCTGTGTGTCCATTATTTCATGCATGCGACATGCCTGACGGAAATATGTCGAGGAGATATTTGTCTGACGGTTGAACAGATGTCGCGCAGATTGGGCTATTGATTTTATGATCAAGGCCAGCAAAATTCCTATCGAGTATTTATAGATTAAACCCTGCCAGCCGGCGACACCTGCAAGATACATGCTACCCTTTACACTAAGCCATGGTGTTTCAAAATCAGATACTAGTATCTCCCAATGCACCGAATGACTTGAAATTTTCAGTTATCAGCCAGGATCGATATACCCAGATTCATATCAGTTTCCTATACAACGCACAGGAAACTATTTACCAGTTGTAGTATGTCCCTACTCACGGGGAACAGTGACCAAAGAGTTGACATGTCGCCGCGACTATACCCAGTGGCGTACAAGGCTCACAAATGGGACCATCTATAAATATATTTTTTTAAACTCCCCAAGGCGTTTTTTTTTGTATAGGGGTGGTGTACAGATGATAAGATATAACCTCATTATAAAGAATATAAAAGTTGTTACTAATAATGTCTTCAAGATATGATCAGATCTAAATGTATTTTGAGATGACCCCTATCACTGAGTGATTCCGACCCGCATTGATGAGTCAGGATGAACTCGTTGCCTTTGCGAAAAAATCACTGGATTTGGAAAACGTAAAGCAGTTATTTTCCCTTACACATAAATTTTCAGTTTAGGCCAGTACAAATTTATTGGTTTTGTTTTGCCGAAATGACTGCAACGTGTTTTAGATGAGGGGTCGTTTTATAATATGATTTTGTGTAGTAAATATGATGAGCTAACTCCGATTTACCTACAAATTTACATATCTTATTAAAGAGGTGAATACCCGTGAAGATTCCGGTTAGAATTGATCTTCAGCAACTCATGCTTGTCGCAAGAGGCGACTAACGGGATCGGGTGGTAAGACTCGGTCACTTGGTTGATGTATCGTATCCCAATTGCGTGGATCGACGCTCATGATATCAATCACTGGATCGTCTCATCCAGATTTGATTATTTACAAACCGCCGCCATATAGCTGGAATATTACTGGTTGGTTGGTTTGTTGTTTAACGCCGCACTCAGCAATATTCCAGGTATGTGACGGCGGTCTGTAAATAATCGAGTCTGAACCAGACAATCCAGTGATTAATATCATGAGCATCGATCCACGCAATTGGGATCGATGACATGCATCAACCAAGTCAGCGAGCCTGGCCACCCGATCCCGTTAGTCGCCTTTTACGACAAGCATAGTCACCTTTTATATTTCATGTTTGAGTGAACCCTTTTGGTACGGCAACATTAAAGACGAAGGCCCTGGTCACCTGCATTTATGACAGAGAAACATATTACCCTGGGATTAGCATAAGGCCGCCGTTGTACTGAATTCCCTGATAATCATATCAACGCCATATTCAAATATATCGGAGTCCTAAACTATGATTAAGTTCAGAGGCAACAAATAAAATTTGATATTAAATAGTTAAAGTTCTTCGCAAGGTCAAAGCTTGGCATAAGCAGGAAATTGGCTTATGAACGAATCTTCAATGACGTCACACATCAGTAAGAAGCACCTGCCACTTCCCAAATGGCGGACCGGAAACGGACGCGAAGTACTCTGCAGTGAATGACTTCTTTCATAATGGCGGCGGTTGGGCAGACGATAATCCGTCAATGTTTGTCTCGAAAACCGCAGGCTCAGCCTGTTCTCACGGACGACAGTCACAGTGTTTCCTAGATACTAAAGGCGACCAGACGTTGTGGATTAGATGGCCAGCCGTGCCGGAAAGGTGTTTAGTAACGAGTGCATGCCGGGTAAACAACGGAGTTCTGTCAGGCGCGGTGCGCACGGAAACCGGCAATGCAGCAAAACCGGGCGACGCTGAATGAAAGACGCTGTATGAAGCCACCGTTGTATCCCAAACACGATTGTGGAAATCCTGAACGTAATGTACATATGATTCCGCTGGTTTCTTGTGGAATGTTGAAGTTTGTCCTGTCGAAGTGGATGTTTGTCAACAAATGCGTCAGAGGAACAGAGTTGCAATATGTCTATGGTTTGGCAGTGTTTTGAGGACTTAGTCTGACACCGGAAGAAACTCACTTGTTCATAGCTATAGCTTCATTATTTCATAGTTCTTAAATGGGTTTTATAAATATTTCTTATACAAGTATGGCTTATTATTAATCATATACCATCCCATTTATTTAGCGTTTAAAATATTATTAATTTAGATGTAATTCGGCTTCAGTTAATGAATATCGTTATATAATGCATCAAACCTTTATGTCATGTCGGTAGGCAATACTATGAGATTTATAAGAGCTGACACATTATTACTAATAATTACAAATCAGTTCAGTCAGACGTACAGACGTGATCCGTTCATATAATTTTCGTCGCTATTTTGCCTTTTACGCCAAATGGAACCTGTTTCTTCTGATATTCTCAATTTTGATATACTCAAAACATGTTAAAGAACCCCCACAATTGGAAGGCTGTGTGTTGCAATACCCACCAGCCATGCCTATATTAACTATAGACATATGAGACAATTGTGATCTCTTTAACTATAATAGTATATGTGTTACATAGGTGTCAAATGTGTTTTTAAACCACATTAAAAATAAGGAAAACAAACAGTAGGTATGTACTTTGGGTAGATTAACTAAAACTGCTACTGAGAGAAAATTATAGTGAGAGAGTGAGTGAGTGAGTGAGTATAATTTTACGCCGCTTTTAGCATTATTCCAGCAATATCACGGCGGGGGACACCAGAAATGGGCTTCACACATTGTACCCATATCGGGATTCGAACCCGGGTCTTCGGCGTGACGAGCAATCGCTTTAACCACTACAGCCCTGAGAAAATTATAAAATAATTATATCGGAACATTTTGACACTTTCTAGTGACACTTATTCTGAAAGATATGTAGATATAACCAAGTGTGTTTTCGTATCGTGAAAGAGTCGGTGAAGTAGCCAAGTGGTTAAAGCGTTCGCTCGTCACGCCGAAGACCCGGGTTCGAATCCCGACATGGGTACAATGTGTGAAGCCCATTTCTGGTGTCCCCCGCCGGGATATTGCTGGAATAATGATAAAAGCGGCGTAAAGCCATACTCACTCACTCGTATCGTAAGAATACATTTGGGAGGTTTTATTTCATATTTACGATACGAAAACACACGAGGGTAATAATCTCTTTGTCACTTTATATAATAACGTGGTGTCATTGATTGAAGTAACAGTAACAAATAATTTGCGACCCGTGAAGATCCGGGGTAGAATAGGTCTTCAGCAACCCATACTTGCCCTAAAAGGCGACTATGCTTGTCGTAAAAGGCGACTAACGGGATCGGGTGGCCAGGCGCGCTGACTTGGTTGATGCATGTCATCGATCCCAATTGCGTGGATCGATGCTCATGATATCAATCACTGGATTGTTTGGTCCAGACTCGATTATTTTACAGACGGTCGGCATAAAGATGGAATATTGCTGAGTGCGGCGTTAAACAACAAACAAACAAAAACAAATGATTTGCAGCCATGTTTGGTAACCTCAAGCTTAACTGTCTCTACTACTACAACTACTGACCGTGTCTTCCGCGTGTCGGCAATCCACCTTGTCAAGACTACTCAAATGACCTAGCCCTTTAACACCATTGCTCCGTGATTTAGATAAGATAAGAGTGGTCTGTACGGATAGCGGAAGTTCGGTGGTTCTATACCTTGTTCGCGCCAGGGGCGGTCGGGTAGCCAAGTGGTTCGAAGACCCGGGTTCGATCCCCGACATGGGTACAATGTGTGAAGCCCATTTCTGGGCTGGAATATTGCTAACAGCGGCGTAAAACCATACTCACTCACTCCCTTGTTCGCGTCAAAAGACGTTAAAAGATGGTACTTCTTTTCCTGCAATGTCTCGGCATTTTTTAGGGGCTAAAACAAGGACTGGTCAGTTCGGAGTGAGTATGCTGTGTCTGAGTGGGGTATTCATGTTAAACTGCGGCATGGTATCTCAGTGGGCTAGAACTATAAAACCGACATTATGTCCGGAAAAGTACAAGCTAATACAAGAAGCCACACACGTCACGCCGTTCCATGTAACATGCCAGTACTTGATACCCCATCCGTTATATAAACAGCTGGTTAAATGACCTCTTACTCCAACGTTTTAAATTAGATGGAATGTATTTTGTAAAAGTTGTACAAATTTCCACATCTGTGTTTGAAGCCAAAGTGAGATTCTCTGAAAGTCCTACAACTGAAACTGATGATCTGGTGGCATGAGCCGTAACCATCGAATAACTATTTCTTGTTTGTTTCATTTGTAGCAACCATCAATCATGGGTGTCTACTCTCATTTGCCTAGTAGTTTATCAAGAAACTTTGACATGCAGAAACCAAAAGAATGGGGATTGACGTATTGCAATACACGAGCTGAAAAAACAATCCCCAATAAATCATTGAAATATGTCTGAGTATGAATCATACATCTCAATATAAGTTCAACATGTCATTTAAAATACATTCGTATTTTTTTCGAAATGACATGCTTGGGTAAATTACGACCATAAGTACCCCATAGTTCAACAGCGATTGGATACCATGCAATCCTTTCCTCTGGGCGAATCGGAAAGCGTGCTAGGTCACCGTGACCCACAATGTCACGGTGACCTAGCACAGTGTCATCAGTTTGCATTGTAGATATCATACATCACAGTTATGAATTGGTAGAGCATATTGTGAGATATTTACATTTGGTGAATGGCCGTTTGAGATGAAGACATAGACATACACTGAAGCGGCGTACAGGGGGTGCAAGTCAACTGGGTTGGAGAACAGTGTTTATGATGCACTCGAACGATTTGTAGCCTGTAATTTAGAAAAAAATGTAGCATTGTTCAGAAACTAGGTCATACACACATAGACAACAGAAAATACATTCAGAAAATTCCCGACCGCGATCGGTTGGAAAACGTTAACATGTGTTTTGTCTTCCTTTCAAGTGAAAAGGGAAGGCTTGGATCTGTCAATCATTGTAAATGATCACTTTGTATTCTCTTTGATTGTTTTAAACTCAAATTGAAGAAATAAACCAAATTAACAAAATATAAACTTTCAGTAGAAAACCATGGACACAATTTCGAAGGCGATAATTATTGGAATTTCCCTAAGTCAGTCACATATAACTGCTCGCTGCAGACCAGAGAGATGCCAGTCCTATAAGGCCGTTGTGTAATTATGTTATTAAGTTTTGCTAAATATTTAAATCAGAGGTGCGTTGTTGTGGTTGGAGGGGTGGAATTGGTAACCCAAGTAATATTCTGTTCTGTGACTTGGATGGTCACGAGTAATCATATCCTGAGGACGTGGATAGTTGTCTCCATTTCAATACTTTGGAGGTACAATGCTCTTGCTCATGCTCTTTCTATCAAAACTTCAAAGGACGTCATACAACTCTTGCTCAGAAGTTATTTGATCTTGGTTACGACATTCACGGCCTCGGTAAAGCTTTCAAAAATGTTTATGGTTGACATGTAGAGGACATTTAAAAAAAATTATCCGATACAATTCCCTATTTTGACTTTTATCATATGTTTTTCATCTGTTGTTTTTCAGATGAACAATTGACTTGCCTTGCATGTGTTTATGACGGGTACAACCGTTGGGGAAGGATATGCTCACCTTTACTCGAACACCTGGTATCATCACTATTTGATTGTGATTTATAAACACATGCTCATGATATGGTCGGAATCGTACAATTTTGGCACATTTTTGTATAAATAAGAAAAGCGTTTTGTCGCTTATATTTAGTGTTACTGCCATAGCTTGTTTAGCCTATCTTACATGAAACAAATATCCATTACATCTATAGTAGTTTTCAAGTCTAGATTTCAACATTTTCTGAACTTGAGGAGATTCTCTGGGTTTCCTTAATATATTTTATTAAGTTAATTTAACAACTGTGTTCTTCCATAAAATATTTTTCTTTTCGGAGACAAGATGTTAGTCTAGGTCTTGTTCTACAAAGCGCTACGGCTATCGTAAGCCAACCTGATAAACAGCCACTTACAGACCCGTGAAGATGCGGGTTAGAATAAGTCTTCAGCAACCCATGCTTGCCGTAACAGGCGACTATGCTTGTCGTAATATGCGACTAACGGGATCGGGAGGTCAGGCTCGCTGATTTGGTTAATGCATGTCATCGGATCCCAATTGCGTTGATCGAAGTTCATATCACACACTGGATTGTCAGGTACAGACTCGATTATTTACAAACCGCAGCCATGTAGCTGGGATATTGCTGAGTGCGGCGTTAACTAACAAACCAAGAAATAAACAGAGACTTACAATGCAGTCGTAACGGTAAGATCGCATTGTGGAAACGTCCCCTTGTCAAGATTATATTATTGACAGGCCGCCCTGATACAGCTGAAGTATTGGTGATTACGGCGTTAAACAACATTCATTCGCCCTGATTGACCAATCAGAATCGAGTATTCCCCAAAGACAAGGTAACATTATTTGCATTCTTCTCGTCATAACACAAATTGTACACATTCACTTGCTGTGACTATATATAAAAATATAAGCGTTGTCAAATTCAACTTTTATCCAATTAAAATTTCAAATATAATTTACGGCGGGGATAAAAATATTGTAACCGTATACATTAACTTGAATTAATGTCTGCGATTCCAAAGGCGACACACGCACACAAACGCGCTGCGTTTTCATTCAGTCAGCCCTTTGACAGAACCGGAAAAGCATATCCTCGCTTTGACAAAAGAGTTACTCTGCGGGTTGTATATTTAACCCGACTACAACGAGCCGCTTGTTGAGCTTGCCCGTCTGTACACGATATGGTTGTCTAGACTGTTAAATGTAGCATGTAATATTTGATGTACTATGTGATAAACTAGGACAACAAGTCCTGTACAGCTACCCGAACTTCTTCACAATGGTGAGCACTGTGATGATAGCCAGCAGGTTTTTACCATAGATCTTATTTTTTTGTAGATATTTTAAGGTTAGAAATATAAAGCAAATACCGAGAGCCATGTCAGACCAGCTGATACAATGGACCGTTTCATGTCTTGGCCTTTTTTTTTAAGTCTAATCCGAGAAAATCCTGTATCAGATTTACCATGCATGGCTTTCGCTGCCCTGTCATTGTTGCTTTGCGTTGCGTCTTCTTGACACTGCGCCAGAAAGGGCAAGAATAGGTCCCCCATATTTCGTCGTCTAAATTGAAAACAGTGCAGGGCCTTTCAACGATCGAACTTTGGTGTGTCATCGTACCACGGGGACCTTGTGATGGTTTGGGACAGATCTCTCCCCCGATTGAAATATGGGCTCAGGATTAGCACCCCCGCCGCCGAAATTCCTTCTTAGGGGCATGTTTTTACTGCGTATTAAAACAACATTTACCCACTCGATCGGTTCCATGTAAAGATTCAGATTAAAAGGCAAAAACAACATCCAAATATCGTATACGAATAGAGGAGTCGTAAAGTACACATGCACTAACGTCACTGGACTCTTATGATTATGGACCCGTGAAGATCCGGGGTATATTGGTCTGGCGTAAAAAGGTGACTATGCTTGTCGTAAGAGGCGACTAACGGGATCGGGTGTTCAGGCTCGCTGACTTGGTTGATGCATGTCATCGTATCCCAATTGCGTGGATCGATGTTCATGATGTCAATCAATGGATTGTCTGGTCCAGACTCGATTATTTACAGACCGCCCTCATATTGCTGAGTACGTCGTTAAACAGCAAACAAACAAACAAATCTTATGATTATGGAAAGGGTTTGGTGGCTCTCATTCCAATATAGGCCCAATTTCCCGACTCAATGCCGATGGATCCACGAAGGAGTACTGTCACTAACAGCAGGGGTTTGTTCTGAGGTGACAGTTTATGCCATAGAGAAAATATTACCTATAATCCCCTCTACACGAACAGAGCTCCGTTGTCTTGTTTCTGAAGGACGTTCTGGGGTGATATCTAAACCTGTTTGTCGATTACATATAAACAGGGTCATATGTGACGCGACACCGGACAAGCATTTCAAGGTTGTTATTCACGGGTAGCTGTTTGATGATAAACATCGCAACACGCTCGCCTATACTTATCTTATGGATGAAAAGGTTATTTTTCTCTCGGTTTTTTTTTAGCACTGATGTTGATTGAAGATGAAAACACAATATAATGCACCCACAATGGCAGTGTGAAGCGGTGCAACGTCTCCACAATCATCATAGTGTTAACTTTGTTTGAAATTTAACATTCACAAAAAGTAAGTGGGAAGGTAGAATTGTTGTTGCTTGACTAACAATGATGCTTTTCAGACGAAATGAAACTTGCTTTGAAACTCTCTTTCATGTACCGCTTCAGTTCGCCATACACTTAAACGACTCGCTAACTCAAACAAAAACAAAACTATTCATTGATCAGTTGAAAAATATATATTTGAAGTCATTGAAGATATGTTAAAAGCAATTTAAGACTCCAAGCAAATAAACGTTGTTTCTTCGGATTCATCCATTTCCCACTGGTCACAACAGTGCTTTGACTATGAACGTGAGACGACACATTCCTATACTATATTACGATCGTAATGCTTTAAGATAGGGATAAACTCCATCGTTGAGACAACCAAACTGATACTACCCGAATGTTAAAATATTGATAAACAGTTGTTGGCAACATATATTAAATTTCACATAATTATACAGTTGTACTCATAATAGCACAACTAAATAACACAGCGACACGAGGTAAAATGTCATTGCAAGTACCTTCAAACCGTAGCACTCTTATCCAATGAGAGGTTGTCCGTGTGTATTGCGATAAGCCTACTGCAGATAGTGTGCTATCCATGCACGTGCAGTCCATGCAAACCGTGATATTTGACTGGGTTTCACGCCAGAGAACAGTATGTAATTCTGTCTTGCGGTGCTTACGATAAGATATAAAAATTTCCCCAAATGTTGAATTTTATGTTAGAAATGTCAGGTTTAGAGATCAAAGAAGATCTTCTTTTCATGTGGTATTCTGCCATAATGTCCGACCGGTCGATACTCCTAGCCCCCAACTTCTTCACCTGATAAAACTTGTAAATAATGTTTGTTGTCTCGCCAATGTGACAATGCTCCCTCAGCTTGTATTGAAAAGAAATGTCACTTTTTAACTGATTCTGTATTTAAGGACCCGCTACATTTTAATCTTTTAAAATAAGCTTTAGCTATAAAGGGTATTTTTATACTTGACTGGTTTAGATAACATTTTATTGTGAGTTAGATTCCTTGCAAGCTACTCTAGCTAAAGATATTTATAATATGTTTAAACGAAGACAAAATACTTCTAATTTTGTATATATTTTGTAATATGTCAGTGTTATATGACAATGATTTAAACTGTATTAAATTGTTTCTGTTAGAAATTCATTGCATTGTATGTGGACAATGATTATTTGTCAGGAATGTAGTACTATTTAATGCAATCAGTGGTGAGTAATTACTGTATTTAGATGCTCGAACTATCTGTTAACTTCGGGAATATCATGGAAGGATGTAAAGTGTTATAGAAACATGAGGAATATTCTGTGATGTTGAAGTGACACTGGACTGGCCTGGCACTGTGTAGAAAGTGCTGGCAGCTGGTTAGACTGTATAAATGGAGCGAGTGCGTCCCTGTCTCATCTCACATTAAATATCACATTACATCAAGATCAGCTTTCGTGTGTACATCACTTTATACCTTGGTGTTCAGGCTAGGCCTATCTCGGAAGCCTGACAACTGTTGTTATCATTGTCATTTCCAAAGCCCTCACACCACTCTGTTGTGTACTGCCATTGTAATAGCATAGCTGTGCAGTAATTTGTATTGATACAATACAATTGCGTGTGTGTGTGAATAAATATTATTTTAAATTTGCTGAAATTCCTGAATACCTGATTCTAGAGCATATGCCCCCCATCTCTCTCTCTCTCTCTCTCTCTCTCTCTCTCTCTCTCTCTCTCTCTCTCTCTCTCTCACTCTAATTCTGAGATATATTACTTGTTGTTTTACAGTCCTCAGTTGACAGGATTTTATATGACATCAAGCGAATAAATGATCTAGTCTCAATACGGATGGCACTGCCGATGTAACTGAAGCTCTTAACTCACACTCACTTTTTATACTTTATACGATCCCGTGGCCGTACGTTTGTTAACATGCCAGCATCAGCTTGAAGTCCGTCTCCAAACTTTGCCAGAGTAGTTACCAACTAAAAACATCGGTTATAAACAGTTGTTAGTTGAACTCAAACACTTGCCCTTTGCTGCAGGTCCGTATGTTACCAACTGAAGCTAAAGGTGCTGGTCAGGCTACAACTGCAAGGGTCAGGGATTACCCAAATCGCTGGAGAAACCAAAGCATTGCAAAGACAAGGGCCATGTTTCCCTTGATCAAATTTAGATAGCCCATGTGTATGGCGTCTGGCCTTAAGATAGAGATACAGATGGGGTCGATCTGTGTTTATTTCGGGATCTTGACCGCAATGCTTGCTTTCACCCTATCCGCGGACCCATAAACAGAGTCAAGACCAATTTGGGGTCATTCGGGACCCCATGTACCCAATGTCTCGATTTGGTGCGTGTGTTTGTGTATAGACTGAATTCATTATGAAGTTGCCCAAAGCCAAAACATGAGCATATGTGGTCATGCGCAGCCAAACAGACTCGGCAACCTGACAACATTTGCAGGTCCGTAGCAACTGGAGTTATGTACACGACTTGATGTTAAAATCGTTAATCTGAGGCCAGTATACTCGGGCTGATTTAAAGGGCATGTTAGCTCGATCGTCCGGTAAACACGACTCCTCTCAGTGACGTGAAACGCCGGCGTTGTGGAGCCGCGGTTGACTGACGCATGTGTGGACGATATCATTACATATCGAACATCCGCAACACAGTGAAGACACACAGGCTTGTAAGTGCATACCCAATTAACAAGCAGTGTCATTTGCTGTTATGCTTGCCTTAAAGCTCTATCGCATTTGGTAACAATGTACCCTTACGACTGGCATTAGCATAATCATCAACATAACCATCAACATTACCATCATCACCAAAATAACTCAACCATTATAGTTTCACCACCGCCTCCAACACTAACGCCAACGTTGTCGTCGTCATCCTGGTCATCATAATATTCAAATAGAAAGTCATCGGGTCAGAATTATTATTGTACAGTAAACTACGGTTATAACGAACTCAAAGGGACTACTAGTTTTAGTTCGTTGTAACCGTAATTCGTCATAAGCATATATACAGCATAACTACAGCATATAGTCGGGACTAAAAAGTTAGTTCGTTATATCCGTTAGTTCGTTATAAGCGTGTTCGTTATAACCGTAGTTTACTGTAATTGGGTATTTGATCCTATGGCCGCGTTACCCTCCCAGGAACACGGCATTTTGGGAAGAAACAAGGACTGGTTGGCTCGGGGTCCGTCTATTATGTCTGGGTGGGGTATCCATGTAAAAAAAAAGTGCAGCATGGTATCTTTGTGGGCTAGCACAAATACACCGGCATAAGTCCGGACTAGTACAAGCAACCACGCACGTATATGTACGTCGGTAGGCAAGTGAAATATCCTGAGCGCGACGTTAAACCTCATTTCACCTCGACTGTAATGATGGCTAATTTCCGGATGCAACTTTAACATCAGGATACATACACCT
Organism: Haliotis cracherodii; assembly: GCF_022045235.1. Taxonomy (NCBI): domain Eukaryota; kingdom Metazoa; phylum Mollusca; class Gastropoda; order Lepetellida; family Haliotidae; genus Haliotis; species Haliotis cracherodii. Next base: position 30,131,788 of record NW_027266319.1, on the reverse strand, counting down.
GGGGGAAGGACCCCATTTTCATTACGTCATGAGGGTCATGTGATGTTTGTGTGAGATGGAATATTTCTTTAGTCTGAGTGATTCAAGAAATACAATATTTTTCTCTGAAAGATAAAAAATAATTGAACCCACAACAATATATATTTCAGAACACCATGTCCAAAGAACAATTCTGTTTGGTATAAAACCTGATCATAAGGACATTTTGTTCCCGCATTTTTGGGGAGAGATTTAGAAAAAAAGAAACACGAAAGACATTGTATCAAGACTCAGGCATCCATGCAGTACTCTTATAGCTATTTTACTTCAGACAAATCTCAGGGAAAATCATGTCTGTACTTGTAGTTCAGTCACTGAAAGGGTTTAACATTTCTCGAATGTCGTAATTACATTATATCTAGGTTACTATTACATATGTTTTATAAATTTGGCATACAAGGTGTTCGTAAAACTATTCCAATTGGCTATCCAAACTCAGATGACAGTGTCAATAAATTCCTTTGTAAAACTTACGCCATGATGGTTGTCGTCATCATGATGTCGTCATCTTGATCATCATCATCATCATCATCATCATCATCATCATCATCAAAGCAAGGACTGATCGGCATGGACTCAGTATTATGTGTCTGTAGTAGGGTATTCATGTTAATAAAAGTGTGGCGTGGCATGTAAGTGAGATTCAGCTAATTCATGCTTTCTTGCATGTATTGATACTATTAATCATTCTGTACTTTGGGAAAATATAGGATTACGCTTTTTTGAGCATTTTCCCATTCCTATTGACTGTCATTACAATATGTTTAAATCGGAACCTGGTGACTCACAGCATCTCCGTCAAAATGTGTTACAAATGTAAATAGTCAACTGTCTCTGTTCAAGGAAAACAGGCATACTATTTACAACAGAAAGAATGTTAAATCTTATATGTGAAAACGGGCCTTGACTCATTCCTAATGGATTAAAAATAAAGAAAAAGGGGATAAAAACACGACAAGGATAATCCACTTAATCAGTCCGTACACATCAGCTGGGGAAGTAATTCTAAAACCTGACATTGAAACCATCCAAACTGTGCCAATTGTAAAATGAACGTCGTCATTGTTCAAACAACACCACGGAATCACCACAGAAACAACAGTGCTCTTTCTACGTCAAAGCATTACATCTCAAAACACAGCACACATGTGTGGTTTCGATTGTTGCCAAAATCCGACAAAAATTATGTCTTGTTTTAAAAAATAAGCACGTCGAAATAAAAACTCAAGACACAGAACCGTTGACATCAGTAAAATGACGAAGATGGATGACATCGCCTGAATGCCGTTCCGAGGCTTGTGTTCCAGGTGCTAATACCCATCATACGGAGGTGCTGACATGCACAATATCCACTTGGTTTATCAACTGTTTAAGACATTTTCTGGTTTTAAGCGTTTTTACTTTTATTTTGAAGCTGAACGTATTTTAAAATGTCAGTCTGAAATGTAACGTGTAATTTTTCCAACGTTATTGTCCGTAAGTAGGTCACGTCCTATCACGTCGTCTTTGATATTTTTGAGTTGTCATTAGGGAATTAGTATTGACCAGTGACAGTGGGTGGAAAAACACGCTCTGAACGCCATTTATGGATTTGATAAAATGCATATGAGCTATTAACAAAAGAACAAACATTGAATAATGTCTAGTTGTTTAATCAGCGCCACACCCGTGCCAATGGGCTTCACCAAAGTGGCAAACGTCTAAGACCTGCATCACTTCGGGCTTTCCACACACATCAAATGGCACACTGTGATATAACTGAAATATTTTTCAAACCGGCTTTCAATTCACTCACACACTCACTTATGTATATTTTCATATTCCATCGGAATCTATTTTAATACATGTACCAAGCGAAATAAGCTCACCTTCGTTAGGGCTAAGCTTCGCCTCACAGAATATGGTAATGCACTGTCACACACGTCGGTATCTCTGACCGGTTAAAGCAAATTATAAGTGATATTATATCTATTTATATATAAGTTAGATGACGATAGATATACACGGTACCTCTACTGGATAATGTGTTATACCAAACGCCGACGTGTGCCCATGAGCTCAAAGTGATATGGGCTGACACGATCGCCTGCAGCACACTAGGGCTAATCAACGGGGAGGTTATCCGTCGACTTATAATTATTTGTAAGGCAAATAGCTGCTGAAGCTTGTCGTAGCTGGGGTTATTTAATACGTCACTGATCAGTGTCATCAGAACCGCTATGCCGTGTCATCCTAGTGAAACATGTTGTATAACTTCACAGATAACGGCAGCTGTGAATTATAACTTATCACATACCCGACCTACTGGAGGAACCCGAATACAGCTGTTGGGGGAAAGGATGGATGCATTTTGTAATTTGGCAATTCGCGTTCGTTGAAAATATATCACCACATGAGTTAGTTATAGTGTTATTTTTTTAGTATACTGGACAGGCTATACAATTCACGAATGTTTAAATGTTAAGTATCCTAAACAGTGGCCTACTCTTCCCCCACCTTCGCTCTGAATCAGCATATGTTGGTCTTCGCAGGTTTGAAACGTAATACGAGAAACCGCATAAATACGTCTATATCATTCTCCGCGTGGCTTTAAAAATGAACGATAGAACTTGCATACTTTTTTTTGTCTCTCTGGCCTTAAACGTATTTCTTACATATTCTCCTCGAAAAAATACATCTTTCCGATTTCTACACACAAAACACATTCTGACGCGCTGTTCTATTTTGTTCGAAGGAAAAAATGGCACGGGGGGTTTCAAAATTGATTCTCTCGGAACAGATCTGGAGGACCTCGTAGCTCGTAAATTGTCCAAAATGTGACACCAAACCAACCAAAAACATGTTCGAACTGTCCTTCACCTTGCAGTGTATGTAGCTAGGGCGCTGGAACTGAAATACCTTGCTGATATAAAGGTGCTATTGTAGGACCATATCGGCAGTGAAAATGCTATTCAGCGGTATTTAGACACAAGCAAAGCTAGGAAATAGTTGTATTCTAACAGGAAGAATTGAATCGTTGGACCAGAAGGAGTATATTGTTAAAGGGGGCCTTGTCCGACTAATCCGAAGGTATATGCCGTAAACACATCGTGCGACAAATAGGCCACGATGTATAACATCACCAGTGGTCAGATGTCCCTTTGTCTACTGTCCGTAAACAACTTATAAAATGTATATAGATATAGTAAGTATATACGGCAGAACGTTTCACCGTTGGTGATTAACTCCCCGTGGTGATTGATAATTCCATATAAGAGTGTCGCTCGGGGATATATGGAATGACGAGATCATATTTCATAATTTCACGTTTTCCTTGTTTAATTTCTCATTTATCTTAAAAGTTGGTATTGTCTGACTAGGGCGTAAATGTAGGCCTAGGTAGGTGTGTGTTACACCTGAACGCGATATAGGTGTGTACGTTATTTACAATATATGCTTTACCTGTTTTGTTTTTTTGCTGTTTAACGTCGCAGTCGGCAGTATTACAGCTCTATGACGGCGGTCTGTAAATAATCGAGTCTGAACCAGACAGTCCACTGACTGACATCGTCAGAATCTATTCACGCAATTGGGACACGATGACCTGTATCAAGTCAGAGAGACCGCCTCCGCGGTCTTGTGGTAGAGCGTCCGCCCGTAGAGCGGAAGGTGAGGGGTTCGATGCCCGGCCGCGTATTACCAATGACGTTAAAAAATGGTACTTGTTGTTACTGTGCCTGGTGCTCGGCATTATTGGGGCCTGGTCGTCTCGAAGTCAGTACACTGTGCCTGAGTGTTAAACTGCGGCATGGTATCTCAGTGAGCTTGTACTATAAAATCGCCAGTCGGACTGGCACAGGCAACCACAAACACACGCGCGTACACGTCGCTATATAAGTGCAATAATCTTGAACGCGACGTTAAACCCCACCCCACCCGACCCCACCCCACCCCACCCCACCCCACCCCACCCCACCTCACCTCAGCTCGAGTCAGCGAGGCTGACCACCCGATCCCGTAGAGTCACCACTTACGACAAACATGGAAGAACGTGTAGATAGACTTTCATATAATGATGGGTATGAGTGGCTTAGTAGTTAAAGCGTTCGTCCGTTTCGACCTGTGTTCGATTCCCTACATGGGTACAATACGTTGTGATTGTAAACATGAGAAACCCATTTCTTCTGTCCCCACCCGTGATGTTGCTGTAATTTAGAGAAAAATGACGAAAAGAACCTTCATTCGAACTCGCTGTTACAAAAACCTATACAATCATGCAATCGGCTCACCACAATGTGATACACTTGTTCACTTGACTATCTAGTGCAGTGTCGACCCGGTGCCTGAGCGTTGCTTGATACTAAGTTCGTATTATTTTATTCTATAGTCGCCATTTCTCAATCCAAATGAGTATGCAATTTTAAGTGAAATCTTGCAATATCCATTTTTTATAATATAGGTGACGGAATAAGCCGAGTGGACCCGAATGCACCTTCCCGTAACCCGCACTACCACTAAGTTCATCACTCACCTATATCTACTCCGGTGTGTACAGAGATATGACGGGGAGTTTGTTGTTTAACGCCACACTCAGCAATATTCAAGCTATATGACGGCGGTCTGTAAATAATCGAGTCTGGGCCAGACAATCCAGTGTTTAAAATCATGAGCATTGATCTACACAATTGTGATATGATGACATGCATCAACCAAGTCAGCGAGCCTGACCACCCGATTCCGTTAGTCGCCATTTACGGCAACATGGGTTGCCCCTGCCCTATGACTCGAGACGATTAATGTGTTTTGTCAACACCACTAAATATCTGTCACAACTGATTTTGATGGAAAATTCTTTAAATAGACATAAACGACCTGTGTGTCTCTAAGTACATTTAGTGTCTGGGTGCACGGGTGGCCCAGCTGCCTAAGGCGCCGCAATTAACTGTGCAGAGTTGCGTCCCTTTGTTGTGTCATAGCAATTGATTCGCCTAGATTGGTTTTTAGATTGGCTATTATCACATCATCTCTACTATCTGCTGACTGCTAGAAGATAAACTAGAAATTCTCCTACAACGTTTAATACATCGGCGAGAGAAAAAAAATCATATAGCATTATATATATCTTTAAATAAAATAAAGAACATCTGTACGAGCTAAGGGTTACCGCATTCCCAAACTACAGTTGGTGTGGTCGGCTTAAATTATAATCACGAGAACAGTGTAAACCGCTTGGACAATGATCTAACAATCAACGTGGGTTTTTTCTGTTGACGGAAATGCTTTGGACACATGACCACATAAATGATGTTTGTATTTTTCTCGCGTGTACATGTAAGTTTCAATCTAACTGGTTGCGCCCAGACTTCTAAACAAACCCTGCCTTGCCACACACTCCGGTAACACAGTGTGTTCGCCTCTTCCAATATGGCGTTTAAACGTGTCGTAATCGACGCCGTCGAGAAACTTCACAGTTTTCTGCGAATGACAAAGTTCTATAAGGACTCGGTTTGACATTACGGCTCTCCCGTAGTCGGGGCCCTTGTTTGCAAGTTTCTCTCCACTCTGCTTGAATTGTTTGAATTCTTGGCGCGGCATATGGACTGATGGTTTTCTTCAGAAATTCGCCCCTAATCTAAAGAATAATCTTCGTGTTTGCGTGTTGCCCCGCCGTGGTAGCCGAACTTGAACTTGTGGTCTGACGGTTCAAGCATACACAGAAGGGGCGTATGCGTCTGTGTATAGTGGTACAGGCAAGGCACTTTTAGGGCGGACACTCGTCTACTGGCCATGCACGTGGAGCACATATAGGTATTTGGACGACACAAACCATTGTATTCCACGGAGGAGGATTCTGAACTTCGTGAGAACTGAATTGCGGGGCCACGATAGGCCATGATGTTGACGCCACTGTAATTAGCTATTGTCATAAATGTAATCAATTTCTTTTGTTTCATGTGTAGAAATGTGACGTAACTATTAATATTTAAAACTGGCTGGGTCTTTGTTTTTTATCAAGAAATGTGTTTTTGCGTATATAGTAGGGACTTTACACATGTCAAAAGCGCACATGTACAAACATGTTTTTCTCAAAAAGGCTTCATTTTTGTATGCAAGACACCTGGTTACATTTTTTTACTTTACCGGTGTCGTAATATTATTGAACACATGTAATATGAAATGTTCTGTGTTCAATGTTCATCATTAACATCATTAACCCCGCGGTCGTTTTGCTCGAATCTTTCTGAAATGACATAAATCAACACTCATTCATTCACTATTTCTTAGATGGTAACGATAATCATCAATTGTCATCAGTATTAGCATTGTCTTGGTGAGTGTTTGCATTAGGTCACGTTGACCGGTACTCCACAAGTAACCCGCTAACCACCATGACCCGCGGGAGAAGACGATGTCAGCCAACCCGGGTTTCTCTGCAAACATCACACTGCGCAACATATTCTACCGATGCGTTGCCCCTCTTTCAAGCTACTGACGTATTCCAAATATATTTACTGTTAAGTTTTCATGGAAAATTTGTTTTAAAAAAAGACCCTAAATTCTTTCCAAAATACATCTGAGGGGCAACGACGAAATGTGAAGTAAAAACTAAGTAAGAGTTTGAGATTCTGGTATTTTTGTCAGGTAAACAAATTTGCATTGAAAGCCATTGATGTTGAGTACAGCGCATGTTGGGTTTGAAATCCACGGAACGGATAAACTTTAATGAAAAGAAAACAGATTAACAATTTTGTTGTTGGTCTGAGATTGCTCCTCTATGGATCTCCGCCATTGCCTGTTAACCGGGCCCGCTTCGCTCGTGACACCGATGATGCGACAGGTATGGACGCTAGGAATTGTGAGTGAGTGAGTGAGTGTGTGTGTGTGTGAGTGTGTGTGTGTGTGTGTGTGTGTGTGTGTGATAACATGGGCTACATGCATTAAAATCCATTGACTTAGTTGATGATAATGTAGATATTATATTTAAGAGGTTCGGCTACGCTATTACTTCAGTGGAAGGAGAGTAAACCACACGTCACAGGGGTACTCATCTCACTGTGATTCAAAGCCCAGTTACTGCAAACCCAAATCGTCTTACATATATCAATCTAGCCATCCATCACCGATTCCCCCAATTACATGGAGACATTGTCTCAGTCCACATAGGACACAGACAAAAACAGTTAACTGCCCGTGTATCATGGTCCCTCACTGAGCGAGTGTGTTCGGTTTTACGTAGTTTTTAGCAATATTCGAGCAATATCGCGGCGGAAGATGCCAGACAAACGCCGGTTTCATAGTGCAAGCCCGCTGATATACCATGCCGCAGTTTACCATGGATACCTCTCTGAGAGCAGTATACTCCGAGCCGACTTGTTTTATCCCTGAGGGGGCGGTCGGGTAGCCTAGTGGTTAAAGCGTTCGCTCGTCACGCCGAAGACCCGGGTTCAATTCCCAACATGGGTACAATGGGTGAAGCCCATTTCTGGTGTCCCCCGCCGGTTCAAGGCGATTTGTTGTGTCATGTGACTGTCACGTGACCAAACCAGCACGCCTCAGATTCAGTTAATTGGCCCGAGACAGGCCGAGTGGGAATCAAGGTCTATTCCTTCACCAACTTGGTCAAGCTATCGGTAGCATTTATTTTTGGGGGTTTGTGCATAGTTCGAAGCATTGGTACCTCTGTCGCTACGGATGGCCAAATGCGCCCACTCCGTCGTCACATCCAAATGTTATAACGAAAGCTCACTTGAGCATTTCTTAAAGATAATGACAAAAAATGTGGACAGAGACCATTTTGAAACATTATCAACATGTTTTATCGTTTTGTTTTTAAAAAAGAATAAATGCTAAGATAGACATAACATAACCAACGGGGAAAAGAAAGCATAAAGTTGAAAATTATATTTGACAAAAATAAAATTACAAACGTTGTCGTAACGTTACTAGACTGACAACAGTCGCCTAAACATAAGGTCCCAAACACAACTATGATACCCATATCAAACACATCAACAGCAAATAACCATTTCTTATTTGTCTCATCTCAACCACCATCAACCATCGGTGTATATTTTTTCTTTTGTCCCCCAGTTTAAATGCAATTATTTAATTAAAAACATCACTGAAATACTTATTCTGTCTTTAAGATTTAATCGTACAATAAACGTGAAAACATTCAATCAATTGGTAGTAAATTTGTGAAATGTTATGCATATATACTTTATGGGTGGATGTATCTAAAGTTAGCTTCACCAGGTGTATAAGCAGTCTATATAACAGTGGGTCGATGCACCATGCTTCGCTAGGCGGGACATGCATCGGTCAATACCCAAACCATACCACCGTCATGTTCAGTGGTGCCGTTGCCGGGCGCCATGACGAGGCGTCACGTTCTTGTCCAAGTTAGACAACTGTGCAAAGAGGGTGTATGCCTACATCGTGGACATGTTGCAGCCAAATTGGTTGCGAAAAAAAAGCATTATCAATATTTTGACATTTGCACGATATCAGAGTACATCACGCAAGGAGAAAACCCGAGGTGCATTGACGTGTGTTCGTGTGTTGGTGCTTGATTTGTGTTTACTACAGGAACAGCCCGCTGTTTGTGACGTTATACTGCTCATCACTTGCTAGGGATCACCGCCAACATCAGTGGTCACAAATCAAGGGAAGATAAGCAACGTTGGCCCCGCAGAGACTGTGGACGGGTGACCGTTTCCGACAGCTCGACTCCTGGGAGTTTCTTGGGAATCGGTCCTCCCCCGCACTGAAGCACATGTAGCACATGTGGTGTCTCTTTAGGCAAGTGACATTGTACGACATGTGCCTCTGGTCACCCAGCAGTGAATGGGTACCCGGTAGGATTAGATGGTAATGTGACTGTTAACTGTTAACCTTCTAGTGCTTCACAAGAAGCTTGGGTTGTATACTCCCCAGGGTGCTGAGGATAAAAATCGAGGGCATACTGATCCATTGGCCGGGACAATTATAACGTAACGTGATGGGCGTTCAGTTAGTAAATGGAATTTGGATGATGTTTCCCCAATCAGAACGATACATCTGCGCCGCTCCCTTCCACCTACAAATATGTATGCATAAACACACAGACATCCATGTCCAAACGCTGAAATACGAGTAAGTATTGACGTCTATGTACCAAAAAGTGAATCGTTTACAGCCAAATCAGAAGAGTAGAAAAACTGTAAAATGTCAATAGTACAAAACAGAAAAACGCATATGTCTCAAAACAAAAGTGTGCATATCTCAACAGAGAAACAAATATGTAGAATTAAAGTCTATGAAAGTAAAATCTATCTTAGAGTTTCTACAACCATTTATAGTTTTGTGGGGGGCGGTCGGGTAGCCTAGTGGTTAAAATGTTCGCTCGTCACGCCGAAGACCCGGGTTCGAATCCCGACATGGGTACAATGTGTGAAGCCCATTTCTGATGTCCCCCTCCGTGATATTGCTGGAATATTGCTAAAAGCGGCGTAGAACCAAACTCACTCACTCACTATAACTTTTTGGCGTTCGGGGGTTTCTGCACGCGCGCCTCTGTCAGTGAGTCATGATTCACCCCCTCCCGACACTGGGTCGTTGTCAGCTTTATTATCATATACTTTTAACACAACAAAAAATGTCAAGCTAAACTTATTAATCGATCACTCTTTACCCGAATAACAGTGAATTTTAAGAGCAAACTTGACAAGACAAGATTATGTATCACCTTAACCCAAGTCAAAATGAATGTAGAGTCGCATGCGGAAGGCATTTACTGGATGAGTCAGTCGGTGAGTTTTGCATTACAAAGCTTGGGACAGTGGTTCGTTAACAGGTTTGCCCAGTTGTGTAACGTCTATTTAGTTTAACAGGGAGCCGGTATAGACTATTGTATCGTCTCAATGGTTAAACGCATCATCCCATGTTCTTTATGCGACAAGCAGTCGTTGCAAAGTTGCTGTCCCTTAGTCGTGTCAGGATCCATTTATCGTGTGTTTTAATCCTACATTCTTCGTGATTATAATATCCTAAATTTAACAGTTTGGGATTTCCTCCCACGTCAAGCGGAAACGTCGTGATATAGCCAATTATGATCTGTTCAAACTCGCCCAACGGCACTCACAATGAAATCAGAGATCACAACTCTTAAAGTATAATTCCGCTTTCAAACAAACATACGCAGATTTCATGTATTATACCAAATATTCAAATGAAGTATTTTTATGACGTTTTACAAAATGTTTTATTTAGTTTTGTCTACTCAAAAGAAGTATCCCAGTTGACTGAGGCAGGGGGATTAAACATTAAAGCAGAAAAATAGCCGCCTTATAATTTTTAAAACAACAGTACAATTCTTTTAATGAAAATAAATGTTGTAGACGTGCCATGAAGTTAGCATGTATTGTATGAGAATGAAGGGGGATCGTTTGCCTAACATTTTTTATATCGATTTTTAGGTTTAAGACGCTGACATGTTTTACAGTGAAATTTAAGGTTTTCACTTATACATTTCACTCGCCCTATAACACAACTACGCGGCTGTTGGGGCTGTTGACGTAACACATTCATGACATGTTTATGATTCATAAATGTTGAATGTCGTTGGTGTAGTCGGAGTTCCGCGATTACTTCAAATGAGACTCGAGAAACAGTAGTTCTGGAAATAGATGTTTAAAATTGTTGAATTCTGCACATAGCGATTCATTTCAAAAATAGATTACAAGATTTATCGAAACGTTTGCCAAGTATACCTGAGGACAACACAGCCGGTCAAAAACACGCCGGGAGTCTAACCCAGACTTAGCGTTAGTGGACGATGTTGTATTTACAAGCAAAACATCCACGATACGAAAACATCGACAAATGTATCCACATAGGGTCACGGTCAAACATGTTTCCATTGAGAAATTTCCAAGATCCATGGAGTCGTGTTTGGAGAGTCCATCCCTGGGTTGGGCGACTGCTAAATATGGTCAGTTGTACGCCGCTCGACCAGGGGGGACAATAGAGGGAGGGGTCCTGAGGCGTGAGGGCGGGTGACACCCTCGGCACACAGGGGAATATGAAGATGACATACACGTTGTACATACACTGCATAATTAGGTTACAGTTGACCATGGTGGTTGTAATTTGGTATGGGTAAAGAGCTTGCGCGATGCATGAGCCTTGGTACACTTTTAAGCGCTTAACACTTTGATGAAACCCAGAGCACAGTGTTTTCCCCATGGTATTCTGGATTGGAATTGATCTCCCATTCCGAGTTTAGCTTGTAGTGTCGGTTGGGGAATTAGGACTTAACTTGGCTGATTGTGTGCCATACTACCCCGACGGCCGGGATCGCTGCTCATGCTGTCAGCCACTGGTTTGTCAGACTCGATCACTGACAGAAAACCGTGGCGTGCCAGTAAAATAGGGACATTCAACATTCAACATTCATGTAGCATTCAATTTACACTATAAACACATTCTCTCAGGCAGACCACATTTACATGCCAAATGTTTCGGCTCCATAAACACGTTATAATGCAATATGCCCGAGAATGGGGGATGACATTGTACACAGAAACGATATAGGTGCGGTGTGTCATGATATAGAGCGACCCGACATATTCTTGATGACAACAGTGGCAAACTGCCTCATGTATATCCACGTACATTATAACACTAGACCCCTCGCTGCACAAAGCGTTCGTCTCGTCCCGGAATAACAATTTAGTCACGAATAGGATCCCCACTCCATTCCGCAAGGTCATCAAACATTCAACATGTTTTACAGTGAAACCTGACCCCCTTCACCTTCAGATGTAAACATGTCATGAGAAGTGTTTCTTTATCATAAATTACCATTAATATCCGTTAACATATGTAGGTAATGAGTAAGTAATGTTCAAAACAAGGTATTATTGTTGCATGTGTGTTATAAACACGCCGGTGCAGTAAGGCGAGGGTGAAAGGGCCGGCAGTGTATATATATATATATACCGTGTACGGTCGGCGGGCAAACAGGTAACGGCTACCTGTAATAAAGCTGACACACAACGCTCTGACTCACCTGGGGAAATACCTGTAATACTTATATACTTACAGACACATAACTGTCATATTCGTGTGTATAATATAGTCCTTAGAAGATCCGTCGATTCATCATGTTAGCCGATTTGCACTAACCTATAGCTCATAGCATCGCCTTGCTCTGTGTGTGACATTAATGTGTGTATAACTCATATTTTATTAAAATTGATTCACTGTGCTCAAGTAAGCGAAAATAATAACGTAACATAAGAAAGACCACCAGTGTTACATGGGTAGAGAAGTAACCATGTAACATCAAAAATACTTAATTATACTACTCAAAAGAAGTAAAAGAACATCCCTTTTTTATATGACTATGGTTAATCAGTCAATATGCAATTTTCACACTGACGATGGCCATAATAGAGCTATGTTTAGATTTTCATCCATATTTCTTTTTTAAAATGCGAGGAGGGAGCCGTTATAATTTTAGTTTTTAATTCAGTTTTTTCAAGGCACTTTTGAACAACATCCGTCAACGGAAATGATTCACTCGAAGGATAAATGTTTGACGGGTCTGCATATACTACTCAAATGAAGATAGGGGGCGGTCGGGTAGTGATTCAAGCGTTCAGTCGTCACGCCAAAGCCCCGGGTTCGATTCCCGACATAGGTACAATGTGTGAAGCCCATTTCTGGTGTCCCCCGCCGTGATATTGCTGAAATATTGCTTAAAAGCGGCGTAAAACCATACTCACTCACACAAAAGAAGATAGGGACAATCCGATTATTTTATACTACTATAGTTAATCTGTCATATGACTATAGTAGTAGTATACATCGTGTATTTCATCAAGTGAAAGCGGGAAACACATAGCGATTGTCTTCGTGATTTGTATGTATTTGGAAACAATCCCACAATGCGTAGCGGCTGTATGGTAGTGAAGCGTTCGAGGATTATATCTGTTAATTTCTATATCATGGCCTTAGTGAGTGGAATAGTACAGTCGCTAGCGCAGGGGCAATAAGGGACATCTAAGCCATATTGAAAAACAAGTATTTAGTCTCTTTGATACCACTGATCGGTGGCATGGCGCAGCATGCCTTACCATAAGCACATCTGGCCTTAACATAGGCTTCCAATAAACATGCAACCTTATCGTGTGGCATTGTATCTGACTGTACAACGCAGCATGCTCATGCAATAACCCAACAGAGGCATCCGTCTCAATTATCCTTGATTTATCAACAAAGGCGAACGTTTACTGGTTACTGCCCAATACAGCTAGCAGCTGTGGAATTTGGGAAATGTTGCGCTCTTTTGTGTATATTGGCGACTTCTGAGTCCCGACAAAAGGTACCTCGTTGACACGGCAGGTGTTGGGCGTAGGTCAGTGAACCTTGGATAGGGGGATGTGCAGGGGTAGGGGCGGGGTGTACGGGGATGTCACCCCAGTGTGTTTACAGCGTAGGGGTGGGGTGTTCTCTACAGGATGGATACAGCGTAGGGGTGGGGGTTGTCACCCCAGTGTGGTTACAGTGCAGGGGTAGGGGTGGGGTGTTGGGGGATGTCACTCCAGGATGGATACAGCGTAGGGGTGGGGGATGTCACCCCAGTGTGGTTACAGTGCAGGGGTAGGGGCGGGGTGTTGGGGGATGTCACCCCAGTGTGTTTACAGCGTAGGGGTGGGGGATGTCACCCCAGTGTGGTTACAGTGCAGGGGTAGGGGTGGGGTGTTGGGGAATGTCACCCCAGTGTGGTTACAGTGCAGGGGTAGGGTGGAGTGTTGGGTTGTTTCTTGCAAAACACTATACCGACTCAGTGAATCATAACGTGTACTTGGTCTGCAACGTCTAAAATATATATACGACAGCTACAGCTACTGCCGCCACCACGTCCATTAATTCAACACGACTTCGACAACTAATCATCTTATTAATCATACACGCTCTCAGTTCAACTGTACCTGGAATTCCTATTTCAATTTCTCTCAACGTAGATGTGTATATGTTTCATTCAATGTGTAAAATCACTCAAAGGACAGAAATTTTCACTTAGGAAATTAAAAAAAAGTCAAAATAATGAAGGCATTTTACACATAGCTGTAACATATATGTACATCGAAACCCCTTTATTAGGAAACCTCGCATTAAAAACTACTACTGTTTGGATATACATACATGTATCATTAAAGACGCATGTCACTGTTCCAAGGATTCGTTGATCAGTGCATGGGACAATGGCGATTGTTTCAATGATGAACGGAACAGGAAGAGAATCAGCAACATAAAGAATATGAGTGAGTGAGTAAATGAGTGAATGAGTGAGTGGATGAAGAGAGTTTAACGCCGCTTTTAACAGTATTCGAGTTATATCACGGAGTATTTGGGAGGAAAGTCCGAAGTGATTCACGTTTACCACCTTGGTGAAACCCAGAAACACTATCATTGTGCTGACAAACCTAGAAGCATAACTGGGACGAAGCGGGATTCGAACCAAGGATCATAGGTTACTGGGGTGTCGAGGGACGCAATTATGCATAGCGAACTCCGGCGCGTTAGACGACTGGGCCACCCCTGCCCTCTCATCAATACGTGTGCACACAAGATTAGGCTACCACGTAGAAACATAATTATACAATCAACATTTGGTGAGGATATTGCTTTTAGGACAAACACAGACACGTTATAAATTATGTTTATAGATAAGTAATGTTCGATAATTCACCAATGTTATTATGGATCATCAAATTATCATGTTTCTGAAGAGCGACTTTCACATGTCAACGGCGACATGAAGCTGGACGTTCGAAACACGGTGATTGTCCCCCAAATTTCATAAATGCAACTAAAAAAGCGAATCAATTATACAAAAGATGACAATACGCAATACACGAGAACAATAACGACAGCTATTTCTCGAACAGTTTCAATTTTTCATGTACTTGAATTGTGTATTCAAAATTTAACGATATTTAGCAATTAAATACAAAAGGAATCTGACAATTGCAAGCATGTTGTCGGCTGGCTCGCGTCAGATCACTGGAGAATGTTACAAACCTGTCATTCGGGCCAGGCCAGTATTGACCTTTGAGGAGGAAGCGTGTACGGCCGATGTTCAGAACAACCAACATTGTCAACAACTCTGACCTTCGGCCCTCCCAGCTGACCGTTGGTCAATAGATATTAATACACATAACCCTCACAGTGTCAAGACCAAGAGGCGTGTTAGCCAAGTCGTCATTACAAGACTGGTATATCCACATCCCTGCACTGTTTGATTTCACCTGGAACTTCGCGTCTTCATATTTAATAATTGGCCAGCTTGCCAAAGGAATTAACCATATTTACATTGTTTGTCTACAAATTACACTCCAAGGTCGCGGAAGAGTAAAATTGGCGCCTTTTCAATTAAGTGACACGAAGACACACTTGTGTTAATCTGTGCCCTGGATCTCCTCAACACCCCCCACCCCCACCCCCCTTCACCCCCACCCCCCACCCCCAACACACACCTCATGGGTTTATCAGCATTGTCGTTTGCTTGAAGGTTGGTGTCGTTATAGAAGGAAGGCATGGCTGTCAGACACTCATTAATAAAGATCTGATTGTCTTTAGATGATGACTCTTACCTGCTGACGGATTTCGTGTCGGGCTTGAAAAATTGTTGTTTTGTTCTTTAACGCCGCACTCAGCAATATTCCAGGTATATGACGGCGGTCTGTAAATAATCGAGTCCAAACAATCCAGTGATTGATATCATGAGCATCGATTCACGCAATTGGGATCGATGACATGCATTAACCAAGTCAGCGAGCCTGACCACCCGATCCCGTTAGTCGCCTCTTACGACAAGCATAGTCGCCTTTTACGGAAAGCATGGGTTGCTGAAAACCTCTCCTACCCCGGATCTTCACGGGTCGGGTTTGAAAAAAACCCAGAGATCGTTCTAAACAGAATTAAGGAAGGCCATGTGTTCTGATTAGGTGTCAATGCATGCTGTGTTTTGATAATAAAAACATCGATTCCGTATGATGATAATGATGATAATGATGATGATGTAAATGTTAGATGCTAATGATGAAATCGATTATTATCAGTGATACGGTGTCAATGAAGAAGGCGGCATTAGTAATGAGGACGGTGTTAATGAGGACGACGAAATTAATACAGATGGTGTAAGTTATAACTGTATTATTGAGGATGACGGTATTAATGATGACGACGATATGAATGATGATAATTGTAAGTTATGATGACGGTATCAATGACGACGACAGTATCAATCATGATGACGGGATTAATTATGACAACGGTATTAATCATGACGTATTTATGATAACGCCGGTATCAGTGATGATGACGGTATCGGTCATGACGCCCATTATGTCACGATAGATAAGTGTGAATAAAGAATTAACTGGAATGTTTAGCATTTGTTTCGTGACGAATACGTCCCACATAGCGACCGAAGTGATGAGGTATTCAACGTACCCCTCTTTTAATTTGCGATAAAAGGTGACTATACTTGTCGTAAGAGGCGACTAACGGGATCGGGTGATCAGACTCGCTGACTTGGTTGATGCATGTCATCGTATCCCAATTGCGTAGATCGATGCTCATGGTGTTAATCACTGGATTGTCTGGTCCAGACTCGATTATTTACAAACCGCCGTCATATAGATGGAATATTGCTGAGTGCGACTTTAAACAACAAACAAACACTTCCTTTCTAGAGGTATAAGTCTGTCTCTCTGTGCAGTGTCTAGCATATCGGCATATGCATGTTGTACCGGTTGGGCGTGTTGTGGATTGAAGGACAGCGTTTGTATAACACTAGCCACGTGCTGCGCGATGTCAGCTGATTGCCTTATCAACAAGCATGTGGTCAGAAGGGTGGACAACTTGACAACGGACCAAGAGATACTATTCCATACCCCCACGGAGTGCGATGCGGTAAAGGTATTAAAAACAAGGAACTTCCTCCATGAGAATTTGCATGTGAAAGGTGCACGGGTCGGGAGGTTGTGTGACCCATGACGATGTATGGGAACCGTGCACGGGAGGATACTGAATTTAAACCTATCACTCAGTTATATGTCTGAGCACAGGACTGACGAATGTAAAACTCACACAAATTACACGGCCATTGCTGATATCTTAGTCTATCGCCCAGTCCCTGAACCATAGTGTTTCCCGGTAGGGCAGGGACAGCTTACTCGGGTCCCCGGGTCGGGTGGGTACTGAGTAGGACCCGGTACCCAATTGACTACCCGGACACGTGGTTAGTCACGTGATTATATTGTTTAATGGCAAAAATTACCTTGGAACTCTATGGTTACGCTATAAGTGATAAATGTTCTCATTTCTTTCTGACTTTGAACACATTCCTTCTGACTTTATATGTTTGCATATGACAAAACATCAGTCAACGTAAGTGTATGCATGACCAGATCGGTTTATACGTGTATCTAAATTTATTTTGACAGGAGTATGGCGAAACTATTCCCAATCGGACGTGTTTTAACTATCTCTTCAGACCTACAGTGGGTACCCGGGTAGGGTCGGGTAATAGGGGGGTGGGTACCCGGGTAGTAAATTTTGACTCGACCCAGCCCTACTGCCCAGGCCTAACTGTAATGCTTAAAATGAAGCAAGTCTAGATTTTCCAAAGGTTCAGTCCAGGGCCCGCTTGCACAAAGCGATCTTAGCGCTAAGATGATCTTAACTCCCATACTTTAACATAGGCTTACTATAGTCTTAGCGCTAAGATAGTTTTGTGCAAGTGGGCCCTGAATCTCCCATGTCATGGGGGCTCGATTTAGATTTAAATGGATTCTTTGTTACTATCAAACCTATATTTTCAAAGTATAAGAGTTAGTCGATTGTTATCTGTCTGCTGAATTTTACGAGGTATGTTCTGCTGAAGTAGGATTATGATATGCTTTAACTGTAGGTGTGTATGATTAGGAGGTAAACAAACTGTATTTGCAATGTAGAGCCACGTTACTTGTAGATGTAACCGCGCTAAATTGAATTTGAAAAGAACGCGTGAGATTTCAAATGTCAAATGTTGCACAGTTGAACCTAGAGGTAAAGTGTCTTCATTGAAAACTCGGTCATTAAGTGTACCTCCATATGAGTTAACGTGTTAGCGAGAAGAGATAAACATATTTGACCAGAAAATAAGGTTCTGTTTAATATGCATTTACTTGTTGCTCTTCGTGATGTTTCACTGTGTCACTGCGCAGACAGAAAGTAGTTCCGGCATAAATCGGTATTTCACTCGAGTGAGTTAGAGATCGTATATTTCAGTATGTCATCACAAAATATACAAAAAATGATTCCATTAAACGACGAGGTATACAGATACTTTGAAATACTGAAACTTTGAAAAAAATGTGTTCAAGTGGTTGATAACAAGTTGTTTTTTTTGTTGTTGGTGGTTATTTTTGTGGTTTTTTTTGTGTGTCTCTCTTGCACTTGATCAAGTAAACATAAGTATGATAAAAAGGAGCTCCACGTGAAAATCCAACTTTGAAAGTCCGTGATTAATTAGCTTGGGTTTGAATTTCTTTATCTAAACTGTCGGGCCAAAGAAAGTGTACATTCGAAAACTGGATTTGATCAAATAATTACAAACGTAATCAATTTGTGACTAGGCTGAAAACAGTCGCTGAAACACAACAAACTCAAGGCCCAAAACACAACAATGACGCCACTATCAAGACATACATCCAATAACCATTTCTTGTTTGTTTCACTATTAGCCATCACCAAACGTAGATGTAAACTTTCTTTTGCCTGCCAGTTTAAATGCAATTATTAATTAGGTATATCACTGAAATAGAAACACAGCTTATTTTGCATTTAGAATTTAATCGTGCAATAAACGCGAGAACATAAAATCAATTGGTAGCACATATGTGAAATGTCATGCATATCACCTGAGATCAGCTTGAGTCAAAGACATTCTCATGTTTAAATATTCAAAATCGCTTCTTGAAACATTTGCTAATTCATTAAATTATGTAGATGTAGTGAACCACATGGAGCCTTACCATACCTTGTCCTTTATAACAACAATCTACAACTCGGAAAACACAACAGCTTCACACACATACAGGGACACTTAGACTGGGGATCGACATCATCCATGGTTCAATCTTTCACTGACACAGACATATCTAATTCCGTCGCCGAGACGTGGCAACTAATATATTTAGTGTCTGATAGTAAAACAATCATAGTCACTCAATCCCAACACTGACCATGTCGATGGAGTTCAGAGCTGTGTCTGGTGCTCCGACCCTCGCGTTGATAGGACAGTCACCATCCTCGCTCTTCGTTAGGCCCATGTAGGCATTGTACGGGCGCTTCTAGCGATAAAGGCCGGTGAAGTTGAATGTTGACGACAGGAAACACAAATTGTATGAAACACTACTTTAGGATTAAACTGGCACTAAACGTGGAATATTACTAATACGTGATTACAAATTTACTAACATAGAGATTCGTGAAAATGTCATTCACTGAGTAGTTGTCTCTTGTCTGTGATGCTATATTCATCACTGATTCATATTTGTACGTCTAGGTTTGTCAGCACTTTACCTGTGCTCATAGGTTAACATTTGTGACCTGCATTACTTCGAGCTTTCCTCACACTGTTACGGTCCTTGGACACGCCAGAAACTTATGAGTCGAATACCGGCTCGCCAAGATTATGTTTCTAAGTTTGTCAGCACCCGTGGGAGGCGGTCGGGTAGCCTAGTGGTTAAAGCGTTCGCTCGTCACGCCAAAGCCCCGGGTTCGATTCCCGACAGGGGTACAATGTGTGAAGCCCATTTCTGGTGCCCCCCGCCGTGATATTGCTGGAATTTTGCAAAAAGCGGCATACTCACTCACTGTGCTCGTGGGTTTCACCAAGATAGAACACATCTAAGACCTGCACTACTTCGAGCTTTCCTCACTCATGAAGCTGGCATGCTGTGATATGACTGAAATACTGTTAAAATCGGCGTTAATCCAACTCACTGTCATTTTAATCTTTTGCAAACGCATTACGACCTGAGAATTCAACTATATCGTTCAGACACTTGCACACAAGACAGTCTTTCGGTATTGTTAGCTCACGAAACGCAAGATACATAATGACTTTGTTATTTATGTTGGAGTGTAAGGTACGTAAGACATATGAAATTATATTTCATCATGGAGACTTTAGTTTCTTGTTTCACACCGCACATCACTATTTCATCTATATGATAGCAGCATGTAAATAATCGATTCTGCAGCGACAACCCAGTGATTGATATTATGAGCATTGACTCTTGCCGACGGATTACAATGACACTCTAACAGGTCACCGAGTCTGACCACCCCAGCCATTAGGTCGCCCCCTATGACAGCAAATGTTGCTGGGGGAAACGTCTACCCAGAATCCCCAAGGGGTATTGACTTCTATCGATGAAGCTACACTGAAATTTAATCATTTACAGTTCTAATTAAGAGATTGCACTTACACACAGTACGAAACAGAATGTAAAAATCACAGAAAATGGCTGCCAAATTGCAAATTTAATTAAATTTATTATTTAATGATGCGTTTGGCAGTATTCCCTCCCACGTACAATAACATCCAGAGTTTCCAGCAGTCAATGGGAGATCACTCTAACTAATTCTCGTGTTCCAGGTACGCACAGCGGAAAAATATTTTACGGGTGCTTCACCCTCAAACGACATTAACCAAACTTATTGTCTGTCAGCACAACAGCAGAAAAGACAAATGAGTTTATTCTGTGTAATGTGTCTACAATGCACATACGACCATTTGTTTTAAACGTTTACACACAGAGAGCGATTGCACCCAAACCCATACAGATAAGTCAAAAGAGATCTTGGACCCGAGCCACAAAGAGTTCGTAACGCTACGACTGACGCGACATTATAGTGTAACAGTTACGACAGTCGTCACGCTACGAAAGCTTTGTGGGTCGGTCCCTGTGTAGAATTAAATCAGCATCATACATTTCGGATATTAATATTGCTGAAAAATATACTGAACGATTCAAACATGGGGTCGAGAAGTCCTCTTACAACCACGGAATACACTTTACGACACCCGTCCCATATAACAAGGAAACTTTTGAAAAAGGGAGACCCACACCAAATGGCTTGGAATGACAGACAGGCGAAGCTAAACCCCCAGACTATGGCGGCTGGTAGTCCCAGGATTGTACTGAGCGCTGTGTACCAACAACGCATGCTCGCCGTGAACGCACAGCGCGCGCACTTCCACGTACAGTTGAACGACTTCACGTTATCCGGCTCGCCGAGAACATCTTCAAATGTCACCTGGAATATAGAAACGTGAGTGAGGTTTAAGATTGTGATAACAGGATATCAAACTGTTTCCTCCATTTCTCCAAGAATTGTAAAACGTATGGGTAAATATAAACTGCGCCTTGTACCACGTTGGTCGAATCTTGATAATTCCTTACCAAAGAAGCTGCCTTCGCTTCCTTTATTGTATAATTCTGAGACAAGATGATAAAAAATAACCACAAAATAATGATCAAATACATTTGTTTTGAAATACGGGGTATCTGATTACGTAAAATTGATACCAGAAAGGTGTGTGTCTTGTCCAATTAAGATACACCGTAAACTATCTAATTGTTTATCTATTCAAGACATTATTTACATGTTAAAAGCAGATATTTATGTTGTGTCGCATCTTCCCGAGGCAACGGCGTTAACTGACTATACAAATCCAGTTTCCATCGTTGTCAAACTAAGATAGGTTTCCAGCAAACGCAATGGTCGCCACTCTGCACAGCGGCCCACCCGTGTCCGCTGTTGATAAGAAACGTTGACCAGAACTCTATAAACATGACTGAGTCACTGACCACAGCAAAGTCATTCAGCTGGTTGATGTCACGATTTCCGTCTCCCGGCATCCCCTTTGGAATCTACGGCTATACCAAAGTCAGCTGCAATAATTATGATGATGATGGGTTCGGGTAAGAGTTCTGTTGTGTAAACACGCTCTGTAAAATACAAAACACATGGTTACAATGGTTTAATTTCAATCAATTTCAGAGGCACTGTAAAAATATTGCATTTTGTTTCATTACTGTCTCGGAAGAGAAGGGGCCATTGTGACCACGGATAAAGTGAACAAATAGGTCTCCATAATTACATTTGCAGGGAGTCTGTATAGTCTCTTTGTATAGTCTCCGTGACATATGTTATACCCCGTTCACATGCACAACATTTACTAACGTAAGTAATTTTGCACATGTGTAACTATATATGACGTGTGTATATGTAAATTTACTATGCGTTCACATGAAAATCAACTTAGTGTAAATAAAGTTTGTGACGAATATCATTTTGTGCTTGTATGCAATGCTTATAGTGATTTAAGAGCTGAAAACATTCCTCCTAAATATTTTACAACCCCTTCTAAAAATAAATTTAATGCTCTTATGTCATCCACTAACTTTAAAATCATACGAAATCTAGCAGTCTACGTTTACAACGCTTTTCGACTTCGTTCATTGCATACAGTCTAAATATTTATTTGTATATATGCATGTGTATGTGTTTGAATGTGTATGGATGTGGGTATATGTGTAAAATAGCGGTAATTCTTTTTTCTCCCTCTCTCTGTAAATAGTTCTGTGTAATAGGCCTACACTCAACACTCCTTGAAACCAAAAGAAATCACCGTCCGCTCAACTCTGTATATACGCATAAAAGTTGGCAACTGTTGACAATTTGTTTGGTGTTGGCAAAAGAACATCCTCTTACGTTAACATAAACGTTTACATTGCAACATATACACACAGTGCAAATTTACATTTACATTTGTACCTGCTCCAGACATGATGCAAATTTGCTCCTGGTGTAAATATAAACACAAGAGTAAACGCGTTCACATGTCAAGTATACTCACGTATGTATTTCTTCACACGTATGCACATATACACACATATGTGAACAGGGTATAAGATCCCGTCATCCTTAAATGCAATAATAATTACATGAAATTAATGAATGGGTAAGCATCCAAACCTACCTGCCTCCTAACGTTCAAGAAATGTGTAATCTAAAACGGTGGTATGACGTCACAGTGACGTCAAACACATAGTGGCGTCATACGCTTTGTCGTCGGAAGACCCATTTGGGAGCGACCATTTGATTTCGGGGGGGGGGGGGGGGGGGGGGCGGAAGTTGTTTTCTCAGCAAACTATTTTTTTCTGAAGCCATTTCTAACAAACTATTTTTTTGTAACATACAGCTGAACAAACTATTCATTTCAGATGGTAATTTTGCAATAAGATCTCTTCTAGATTGAAGAATCGTGTTGGCTCGTCAAAGTACGGTTGTTTTTAATCTTTGTATTTAACATGTTTTTGCTGTCAGAAATGAATCCAGAATGGAGTAAAATATTTTGAAATTAGAAGAGAAAAGCATGCTCAAATGTGGCGAATACGTCATCGGCGTCATATCTTCAAACTGCAATTAAAATGTCATATCGATCTACATCTTTACTCTATGAATAAATGCATTTGGTCATAAATTAAATTAATTTTACTCAATTAACAAATTGCCACAAACTCATCCACAGTACAGTCATCATTCCGTGTCAGGAGCTTCAATGTGTGCTTAGCTCCTCCCCAGCGCGTGACACCTTCGTTACACACTCGGTTTATAGAGAGCTCCGCGAAAGGGCTATGGCTGTGAGGAGCTTTCCGTGTGCACATGAATACTTCCGGTCTACAACCAGGACCTAACTTTAACGGCATGTCTTGAGTAAACCCAGGGATTTCATCCAGAATTTTCTTCATTTTATGGTAATTGACTTGAGCTATTTTATATATATTACATATTATTCTTGTTTAACCTTTGTTTTGTTATACAAGCGAGTTAACATGTCAAAAATCAGTGTTTTTGCGCTGCTGTTGACATGGTTGACACTTCGATCAAAATCTTGAAAGGTCTTGCCCATTCCCAGTGCACTGTTGTCAATAATCTACATGAAATTTCAGTTGTCGAGTAAAGGTACTAGCTATTGTTGGATTGAAGATTGACAATATTGCAAGATCAAACTCAAAATAATTCTTTGAACCAGTTGAACCAGTTTGAACCGTAATCTTGTTATGTTGCCATTGTTGGTTCACTGGTATGGCATACAACCCTATTCCTGTATTACTGTTCAATTCATTCTGGAACATAGCTGAAATCATCATGCTTGGGAGGTAGCTGTGGTGACCATATCCTTGCCCCTCCACTTGTTCTTTAGAGGGACAGGATGTCCGAAGCTTTGTTACCAACTCGCAGACGTCGTCTTACCATGTGACTAGACTTTTATCTGGTTTGTAAACAAACACACTATTTTTTTTTGGTTTGAGAACTGAATCAGAGATGTGACATCACCATAATCACACTTGGAAATTATGTCATGCATGATTTAAAAACACACAGAACTGTCGACGTACTGTCCCTTTAATGTCAGTGTTTCTAAATGTCACCAATGTATACCATTTCATTTCGCAGCTCACTTCTTTGACTACAAATCACAAAATTTTGGTTTTTTTCAATTTGATCACTTAAACATATAAACATGTCAATTGCTTACCTGTGTATGCGTATGCTTAGTTTTATTCAGCAAGGGTAACTTTGTTAAGGAATCCAGATAAAAAACAACCCACATTATGGGTTTTGGAAAATAGTATGGCAGCCACCACAAAACTACTGTAGGCCGAGCTGATACTATTAGATGAATAGATGAGGGGCTGCGGCAACCGCTGTCCTAGTATGTCCTTCTCAGATTATGAGAATGTGTTGCCATGGGCACAGAGTTGACGTCACACTAATGACATCTTTAGATCTTCATTTTGGAAAAGTCAGTTGTAACATGATGCATGATGACTTTGCATGAAGTGGTACAGAAATTCCCAGCTGTAGGCAGTGGTAGGCATGGTAGGTGAAAGTTAAGTCGTGAAACATGCCCATGATTAACTGGTCAGGATGGGAATTGATGCTGATGCTTTGAAATTGAGGACATTGGATGATTAAAAATATGAACCCGGATTCCTCCAGCTTGGATTGATTCAGATCAAGATCCTGATGATGCTTGGTCAGATCAGGCACCCTGTCTTCTTCAGAGTTCTCTGTGCCATCTTGTGTAGTTAACATGGTGAACATGGTAACTGTGTGCAAAGTTGGTGCGGGGGTAAAGAAAAATGGAATTGAAACCAGTCATAACAGTTGTATACTTCCTCAATAATAAGCATGATAAGATTAACAAAAACTGACCCATATTCTGACCTTAGTCAAAAGTGAACTGCCAACTCTCTACTTCAGAGGAATTTTGGAAATACTTTTGATATAATATGTTACAAGGAAACAAATAGCCTAACCATGCTAACATCTAGTCTGTGAAATGAACATATTGTACCGAAAAAACAGTTGTTCAACAATCTTAATAAAAATATAATAAAAGGGAGCCCAGAGACTCTTCATTTTCAGTAATCTAGACTTGCCAAACATTGTTGACTTGCATGGGCTGTATTTGCTATATATTTGTATCAGGGTCTGTAAGACAGACTAGGAAACAAAGTTTATTGTTTAATGTGAGCATGTTATGCTTGTTGACCCAGTTTAATAGCTTGCTCTGTCCTCCTCTGTTGTGGGTAGAGCATCTGCCCAGTGAAAGGAAGGTCAGTGGTTAAACACACTGGCTGTGTCATATCAAAGGTGATAAAAGATGATACCGGGGTACTTGTTACCCTGATGGCGCTTGGCATTAAGGGAATGAAACAAGGACTGGTCAGCCCATAGTCTGTATACTGTGCAGGCCTCAAGTTAACTATATGCAACCTATTAATCTATTAAAGACCATGGCAAGTCAGTAACACAATTGCAGCCGGGAGATAAGGTTAAGACAGCTAAAACAAAATTGTACCATGTCTTTGATTGCCACTTAGAAGTTGGCTGGACATGAAGACATGAAATGAAAGTTGTTATCCGTGAAATATTTCATGTCTTTTGATTTTGTGTCAGCAATTTTGTTATCATTTAGATTAATAACTGAGGTGAAACACCATTGGCTAGAGTGAGTAAGACTGATACTCTCATGAGAACCCATTTCTGTCTATAATCTCACCATTTCAGATATTTGAGAAAATATGAGACCGCACCATCATGCAAGGCTATCAGCAAGGTCAAGGTCAGTGGCCAGGAGGTTATGACAAAGGAGTGTCTCTGATCAAACAAAGTGGAAGGGCAACTGAAAACACACCTGAATGGTACAGAGGGAAGGAAACAGATTCCCCCAAGATGAGCATGGTAACCCATGCATTGGAGTCCCTGCAAGACATGCGTGGTGGTCAGAGTAGGAAACGCCCGGCGCGGGACTCAAGGGGAGATTCTAGAGCTAAGGATGCCAAGTGGACACGTTTTGACTCAGGGTAAATATTGTTGGTTAGTGTTCCTTGAATGAGATATCAGAAATAAAATACTTCATCCTCGCTTATCCAGTGTATTATGTTTCCATTCTGTTCGATAAATACTTGGACCGTCTTGTTTTGTAATAGAGTATTAATGCTGTCTCACTGTATTGTCAAGCCCTAACAAAACATACTGCCTGGTTTTAAAGGCATTATCTCCTTGATGTTTGTTGCAGAGGTCCACCAGACTCCACGGGTCAAGGTCAGGATAACAGCTGGAGGTGTACTAAGGTGAGTTCTTCACATTCGGGGGATGGTGGGTTGGCCTAGTGGTTAAAGCCTGGCCTTGGGATGTGAACCCCATACCTGATGCCCAGTGACGCCAGGGGTCACCAAAGGAAGAGGCACATAAGGCTTCCGTGTTACAGGTAAAGGTGAGTGAGTGAGTATGGTTTTACGCATATTTTAGAATATTCCAGCAATATCACCACAGGGGGACACCAGAAATGGGCTTCACATGTCGGGAATCGAACCCGGGTCTTCGGCGTGACGAGCGAACGCTTTAACCACTAGGCTACCCGACTGCCCCGTTACAGGTTAGAAATTCAGAAAGAAATTGTTGTGTCTGAATAAGTATACTAATATCATGAATATCCAAATTCATGTAATTTTATCTGATATCAACTTATAAGCAGCCCTCTAAGAGTATTTATCTCTTTCTTTTTTTCAGTGTAACAGTAAAAACATTGAAGGAAGGAACTATTGCATCCTTTGCTACTCATCTCGGGAAGTTGGTGAGTTGTTTGATATTTAATACTGACTGGCTCCGTGGGGTTTCCGGGTTAGAATAGATCCCAGCAACCTGTGCTGGTCCTAAGAGTGAGTGAGTGATTTGGGTTTAATGCCGCTTTTAACAGTATTCCAGTTATATCGCGGCATGTCAGCTTAATGTGGGAGGAAAGCCCGAAGTGATGCAGGTCTCAGACGCTTACCGCTTCGGTGAAACCCACAAGAACGGTATGGTGCTGACAAACATATAGAAACATATTTGGGGTGAACCGGGATTCGAACCCACAATCATAGGTTTCTGGCGTGTCCAGGGGACGCAACTCTGCACAGCGAATCGCGGTGCCTTAGACGACTTGGCCACCCTTGCCCCCATTTCAGTTTGGAAATGGTGGCCCAATTGGTGGTTAATGTCTGCGACCTGCATCATTTTGGGTTTTCCTACCACATTAAGCTGACATGCTGTGATGTAACTGGAATACCATTAAAATCGGCGTGAAACACATCTCACTCGCTCAATTTGACAATATTTTGCTTATATTTTCTTCAGGCATGAGGCTGAATCTGAATGAATACCCCAAGTAAACTATCAATGTCCAATGTGTATGATAATTGTGACAGTAAATAGTCAACATGGTCAGTGGCTCAAAATGGTATCTGGAGCCCAGTTGTGTTGTGTTCAATGTAGTATTATGCACAAGAAAAGATGGATTATAACTGATATTCATTTGTCTGTGTTCCAGGAGACCTACCTTGTGAGGGTCATCATCTACCTTCTGAGGGTCATCGTCTACTTTCTAAGGGTCATCGTCTACCTTCTAACATGTCTAAGGGTCATCGTCTACCTTCTAGGGGTCATGACCTACCTTCTAAAGGTCGTGGAAAGGTAAGATTATGAGAAATATTACCCACAAGTGTAGAATGACTGTGTGCATTAACTTTCAGATATATCCACATGTGCATTTTATCTATTTTCAATGCTGATTGGCCTGTTGTAGCCATATGACATCACAGTGCTTTAAAATCGATATGTTGTCATCCAGTGTTCATGTCGTCACAAATTGATAACATTACATCATCTGAACAATAGGCTGCCATCAGTGAAGTGTCCCTGTAGGGTTGACCATCTAACATGATTTTTCTTCATTTTGTCTCTTAAATTTACTTAAAATGTAATTTAGGAAAACGTAGTTGAAACTAGGAAGTAGGGAATATCTTTCCCTTGTTGTTTAACAGCATGCTCAGCAATGTTCCAGCTATATGATAGCAGTATGTGAATAATTGGCCCAGACAATCCAGTGATTGATATTATGAGCAGCGATCCATGCCCTCAGTGTCTGATGACATGCTGTCAACCAAGTTAGTAAGTCTGGCCACCCTATCCATCTGGTCGCCTCTCACCACCACCATAGGTTGCTGAGGACCTACTCCAACCTGGAATCCCCATGAGGGAGAACTAGAAGCAGGGGTCAAACAAGTTGGTCAGCTGTAACTAGTCTACATCTCACGTTGGACCTATTTATGTAAAATAGATAAGAGTTTAGGAGAGACAACTTGTCCCTGAAGATTTTGTGTCTGACTAATGGACTAGTGGACATGTCTATCCCTGTGAAGGACTTTAATATGTTAACATGTGGTGATGTTATTAAACACTGAATTATTTCTCTTTGTGACCGAAGGCTGACTAAAGTTTATTACCTATAATATTGGAAAAACAAATGTCACTGGCTTCCACAGGTCACATTTCACTTGTAAATATTTAATGTTATCACAATCTTTTGATTCATTCTTTCATTCCAAACTAGCAGCCATACACCCACCCAACCATCCATCCATCCATCCATCAATCCATCCATCAATTCCATCCATCAATCAATCAATCAATCAATCAATATGTCCATCCACCCATAAATCCATCAATCAATCCATCAATCATTCAATCAATCAATATATCTGTCCATCCTTCCGTCCATCTATCCGTCCATCCTTCCGTCCATCTGTCCGTCCATCAATCCGTCCATCAATCCGTCCATCTATCCGTCCATCTATCCGTCCATCCTTCCGTCCATCAATCCGTCCATCAATCCATCTGTACATTTGCTGTAGGTGCGTGAGGATAAGGCCAGCACGCTCTACGTGTTTGACCTCCTGCCGACAACAACAACACCTGAACTGTTCAAGTACTTCTCCCAGTGGGGAGGCATGATTGATGTCTACGTAAAGATAAGGGATGATGGAATGTGAGTACAACTTCTGATCAGGCCTGCGTGAAAGGTCGCACTGAAATCTGGGTTGAGTGTGTGAAAATCTGCGTTGAGTGTGTGAAATTGTCTCGTGGGTGAACAGGGGCACATTTTGAACAAAATCACTGCTGACCTGGTGGGCTAGCTAACCTTAATAGTTACTGGCCATTTTCAGATTACACAAGCTTAAATAAGCGATAGATCATTTTTCCAAAAATTTGATTCTACAATGTTATCAATAAAGTAAACCTAAATTGCAAATCATAAGTCAACTGTTACGAAGGAGGGGGGGGGGGGGGTCTCGCCAACCTCATATGGCTATAGATATGGACTCTCTTTTTCACTTTTGATGGTTGTACTAATGGTTGTTTTATTTTCATCAACTAAGAGGTTAATAAATCTCTGTTAAAATTTCAGCAAATTAGTCGTGGTGATAAGAATATTTTAGAATCTTTAGCCAGACCAAAACGTTTTTAGTCACAGGCGAGGAGGGAGGCAGTTTTTTTGCACACATTCATATGAAATCACAAGACTTTCCATGACCCTTACCCCTTGCCACATCACACAAGCACATAGATTTTAGTGATCATGATCCTAATATCTCTAGAGTGAATGATATGTTTATGCATTCTAAATCAGAGCTGGATGTGCAGAGTTCTAGTTGTAGGCTCTGCTAGTGTGACCTCAAACCCAGATTTACCCCATTTGACATCCATGGCCACAGCACACCATCTCCATACCGATGCCTGTCTGTGGTTTAACCTTGGCTTTCCCCACACATCAGTGTTTCCATAACCGATCATTGTCAGTAATTTACCTGTCAAATAGGCCGTGCCTGTCTGTGGTTTAACCTTGGCTTTCCCCACACATCAGTGTTTCAATAACCGATCATTGTCAGTAATTTACCTGTCAAATAGGTCGTGCCTGTCTGTGGTCTAACCATGGCTTTCCCCACACGTCCGTGTTTCCGTTACCAATAATTGTCAGTTATTTTCCTGTCAAATAGGCCGTGTCTGTCTGTGGTTTAACCTTGGCTTATCTCAGACATCAGACATCAGACACTGTTTTGAAATGGCACCTCACTGTCTTTCCACATTCCTGATTTTGAGTGTCAGCAAATGAGCAACATAAGTTTTGTTTGTTTGTTTGTTGTTTAAAGCTGCACTCAGCAATTATTCCAGCTATTTGACGGCAGTAACATGAGAAGTGAGAAATAAACACCTAGCATGTTCTTTCAGTTCTTCAGGAAAAGGCCTTGTACAGTACAGGCGCCGAGAAGATGCTCAGGCCGCTCTTGCTGCTGGTCCGCACTTCATCCAGAAGAAACAAATTATTGTCACGGTGAGCTCCAAAATACTTCTACATATGTACACGCTCTCCAGTACCCCATGGTTGTGGGCCCTAGAGATTGTGAGGCTCAATTGGTCCCAAGTACCCTGTGCTTGTCCCCCTGGGGGTTGTGAGGTAGAATCGGTCCCAAGTACCCCATGCTTGTCTCCCTTGGGTTGTGGGGTAGAATAGGTCCCAAGTACCCAATGCTTGTCTCCCTTGGGTTGTGGGGGTAGAATAGGTCACCAGTATCCCATACTTGTCTCCCTGGGGGTTGTTGGGTAGAATATGTCCAAAGTACCCCATGCTTGTTGTCCCAAGGGATTGAGGGGCTCAGTAGGTCCCCAGTTCCCTATGCTTGTCTCCCTTGGGGTCCCGAGTACCCGATGCTTGTCTCCCTGGGGGCTCAGTAGGCTCCCAGTACCTTATGCTTGTCACCCCACAACCCTATGCTTGTCACACCGGAACCCCATGCTTGTCACCCCGGAACCCCATGCTTGTCACCCCAGTACCCCATGCTTGTCTCCCCAGTACCCCATGCTTGTCACCCCACTACCCCATTCTTGTCACCCCAGTACCCCATGCATGTCACCCCAGTACCCCATTCTTGTCACCCAAGTACCCCATGCTTGTCACCCCACAACCCCATACTTGTCACCCCGGAACCCCATGCTTGTCACCCTAGTACCCCATGCTTGTGTGCCCAGTACCCCATGCTTGTCACCCAAGTACCCCATGCTTGTCACCCCAGTACCCCATTCTTGTCACCCCGGAACCCCATGCTTGTCACCCAAGTACCCCATGCTTGTCACCCCAGTACCCCATGCTTGTCGCCCCACTACCCCATTCTTGTCACCCCGGAACCCCATGCTTGTCACCCTAGTATCCCATTCTTGTCACCCCAGTACCCCATGCTTGTCACCCAAGTACCCCATGCTTGTCACCCCACTACCCCATGCTTGTCACCCCGGAACCCCATGCTTGTCACCCAAGTACCCCATGCTTGTGTGCCCAGTACCCCATGCTTGTCACACCGGAACCCCATGCTTGTCACCCAAGTACCCCATGCTTGTCACCCAAGTACCCCATGCTTGTCACCCAAGTACCCCATGCTTGTCACCCAAGTACCCCATGCTTGTCACCCAAGTACCCCATGCTTGTCACCCAAGTACCCCATGCTTGTCACCCCAGTACCCCATGCTTGTCGCCCCACTACCCCATTCTTGTCACCCCGGAACCCCATGCTTGTCACCCTAGTATCCCATTCTTGTCACCCCAGTACCCCATGCTTGTCACCCCGGAACCCCATGCTTGTCACCCTGGAACCCCATGCTTGTCACCCCAGTACCCCATGCTTGTCACCCCGGAACCCCATGCTTGTCACCCCAGTACCCCATGCTTGTCACCCCAGTACCCCATGCTTGTCACCCCACTACCCCATGCTTGTCACCCCAGTACCCCATTCTTGTCACCCCGGAACCCCATGCTTGTCACCCCAGTACCCCATGCTTGTCACCCCAGTACCCCATGCTTGTCACCCCACTACCCAATGCTTGTCACCCCAGTACCCCATTCTTGTCACCCCAGTACCCCATACTTGTCACCCCAGTACCCCATGCTTGTCACCCCGGAACCCCATGCTTGTCACCCCACTACCCAATGCTTGTCACCCCAGTACCCCATTCTTGTCACCCCAGTACCCCATACTTGTCACCCCAGTACCCCATACTTGTCACCCCAGTACCCCATGCTTGTCACACCAGTACCCCATGCTTGTCACACCAGTACCCCATTCTTGTCACCCCACTACCCCATGCTTGTCTCCCCACTACCCCATGCTTGTCACCCCACTACCCCATGCTTGTCACCCCACTACCCCATGCTTGTCACCCCACTACCCCATGCTTGTCACCCCACTACCCCATGCTTGTCACCCCACTACCCCATGCTTGTCACCCAAGTATCCCATGCTTGTCGCTTGTTGGTGACTTGGTTGATCATGTTGATTGTGGTGAACACCATGGATGACATGAATCTGGTCCAGACTCAATTATTTACAGGACATGTTATAGGAATAGGACTGAGTGTGGCTTCAGACAATACATTATAAAACAAAGACAGTTTTTGTTCATGTTGTTATTTATCAAAACTGAAATTTCTAATTAATAACCTTGTTTCTTTTTCCAGGACAAAAAGAAGGCAGGTAAGTTGTCCACAAATGGGAAGGTCGTGCACAATTGCTTGTAAACTCATGATTGATGATTGGATCATCAAAATTAATTGCTTCTAGCTTTAATCGGGGGGCGTGGGTGGCCAATTCATCTTAGGGGCCGCAATTTGCTGTGCAGAGTTGCGTCCCTTGTGCGGGCGGGCGGGCGGGCGGAGAGAGAGAGAGAGAGAGAGAGTCATGCAGTCCTGATACCATGGACATGGATACTGTATCCACTTTTTAACAGACTTACAACTTCCGTTTCAGACCCAAGGAAGAGTCTTACGAATATGGTCGTACGTATTTATTTCAATCAAAGATTTTATTTTATTCTTTCTTATACATAAAGAAATAATCAGTATCGTCAATAGTGAGAATTACTTCCCTTAGTTATGCAAGAAGGATGATAATGTTTTACCAATGAGGTACTGCTACCACTAAACAAAAATCGGGGAACATTCCATTATGGTTCACGCCAGAATGACCTTTCATTTCACCATTCATTTCACCATTCTGAGTGTTGCTTACCAGATAAGTAACATTCGGAATTTGTTTTCTGATCATGCAACCTCAAAAAGGGCATTAACAAACAAACAAACAAAAATGTGTTTTTGGACAACCATTGTCAGTTTACAATGTTATGCTACAATTTTCTGTTGTAGGCCTTACAGAAGTACAAGCTGTATGTGACCAACATACCTGCTGACGTGACTCAGGACGAACTGTTTAAGTACTTCTCCCAGTGGGGAAACATGTTCTCCTGCGAACTAGCAGGGAAACTTGGGAGGTAAGATGGCACATCATTCCCGATCATCTTCATACACAGCACGATTTAGGTTAGAATTTATCTTCAGCAGCCCATGCTTGTCGTAACAGGCCTCTAAAGGGATCGGTTGGTCAGGCTCGCTGACTTGGTTTGATGCATGACATCACATCCCATCTGCCCAAATCAATTCTCATGATTTCAATCACTGGATTGTCTGGTCCAGACTCGATTATTTACAGACCGTCGTCATTTAGCTGGTATATTGTTGAGTGAAGCCTTAACAGCAAACAAAAAACATCATGAGACTGCCTCTGTGGTCTAGTAGTTACAATGTCTGCCCAGATCTTAACAGATGGTGGGGGCACGGGTGGCCCAGTCGTCTAAGGTGCCGCCATTCTCTGTGCAGAGTTGCGTCCCTTGGGCACATCAGAAACCTATGATTGTGGGTTCGAATCCCAGTTCGCCCCGATTATGTTTCTAGGTTTGTCAGCACCATACCTGTGCTCGTGGGTTTCACCGAAGTGGTAAATGTCTTAGACCTGCATCACTTCAGGCTTTCCTCCCACATTAAGCTGACACGCAGTGATATAACTGGAATACTGTTAAAAGCGGCGTTAAACCCAACTCACTCACTCACTCACTCACTTAACAGATGGTGCTTGTTGTAAACGCTAAGGAAATAAAACAAGGACGGGAAAGCTCAGAGTTGGTAAACAGTATCCATGTTAAACTGCAGCATGGTATCTCCGTGGTTTAACACATTAAAACCAGTTTTTGTTTAGTACTTGTATACCGAGACACACATATATGCATACACATCGCTTTCATTTTGAATGTGACGTTCAACAGCTGTGCACATTATTTCCCCTCTCTCTGTTTCAGAGGCAATAAGTTTGGCTTTGTGTCCTTCACCAATGAAGAAGATGCTCTGAAATGTCTGAACTTTCCGAGCCACAGTATCCAAGACAGGATTCTGTATATACATGTGTCGGACAAGAGCAAGTCTGTGAGTGATATTTATTTTTCCGTTATTAGTCAAAACTATGACAAGATTTGTCTGAATATAATCCATGTCAGCACTGTAACTGGTAAAGTAAAAATCAGATGTGACATTTGCATATTGGGACCTTGTGGGGATCTGGGTTAGGATTGGTCTCCAGCAGCCTATGCTTATTGTTAAAGGTCACCATATGGATGTGGTAGTCAGGCTCTGTGACTTGTTTGATAGCATGTCATTGACCTGTTGACGCCTTCATATAGCTGGACTGTTGCTGAGTGCGGAGTCAAACAAGAAACAAAAAAACAAAACTTCATTTTTGGGTGGTTCACAGTATGAAATTTTTAATCTTTTGTCCTATGTCACGTTGTGCATTTCACCCTCACTCTGATCCTTGAGTTGGAACTATCCTTGACCCTGTTTCCGAGTTCCAAAAGCACCTCGACCAAGCCCATCCTCGCTGCAACCATGCCCACCACAGCCACCACCAGCTGACCACTAGCTGTTGCCATGTGGCTTTGATTGTGTTCTGAATGCTGTGACTTCTCCTGAGACTACATCAATCTTGGTCTGTTTCTTTAAGAGTCTTTGCATTTTGTGGCTGACTGTTCCAAAGTAGGCGAGGCTTATCTCAAAGAGTGCAGATTGTTGACGGGGAGATTTCTGAGTTTTCCTGGTGATGTTCTGTATTGTCTGTTGTACTAGCTTGACCTTTCTTGACTTGAGGTGGATGGTTGGAGGCAACAACATCCGTCATGATGCATCCTGAAGTAATTATTACGTGATGTATATAATACAGATCGTTGAATGTAAAAAAAACCATTTGCTATCAAAACTTCTGTTTGCCATCATAAACTGTACCGTATATGACCGCAGATAAGCCGACCCCGTAGATAAGCTGAGGTGTTAATTTGACCATTGAAATACGAAAGAAAATGATATGACCCGCAGATAAGCCGAATCAGGAATTAAAAGACAAAAAACACTGCGAAGTCGGACTGCAAGACATGTGCCAGTACTCGCAGATATTCAAAAATATAAGATGAAAAATGTTGTAATTATATTGAAAAAGTCATTAATATTTCTAATAAAGATTTAACAAACCAGTCATCCACTTTCATAATGTGGGAAGCTGTTTCTCGTGGTTTTTTTTAATCTCATAATGATCGTTATATGTTGCCATCAACAACCAAGCGCCATTTTGTGAATCGGTGTATATAGAATTATGAACCCGTGAGAAAATATATCAGCAGGAGCGAAGACTCACAGTTTGAATTCAGCATCGTAAGCATGGCGTTTTCGTTTAAAACTCATGATGAAAATGTCAGTCAGTTGTTGTTGTTGTTGCATTAGGTGTTTAAGAGGTCGCCTTCTGCCTAGGCAATTTCGGCTGACCTGTCCCTCTTTGGGACTCCTGTGTGTGAGAAGGGTTCACATATCTATTGTGATTTCGGTGTTCACATAATTTCTGTTTTTGCATTGATATGATTTCTATTTTTTTATATTGATATGATTTCATTTTTATCCTTGGCTGCTCTGTTTATATACGTTCGAGCAGCTGTCCATCTCTCAGAAATAGAGTTAGTTTGGCCTTCGCTATTGCATCTCTTGGCTTTAGGAGATCTATGACAGATAGCGGATCTAACTGCAATTCTTGTTTTAACCTAGCCCGGGCTGGGGCATGGTCTTGACATTCTAGTAACAGGTGGTCAATGGTTTCAGCCTGATTGCAAGATGAACAAACCTTGTCATAGTGCTTTTTGTGACCAAGTCTGAGGCGTGAGATAGCAGTTTCAATTTTCCTTTCATTTGAGTATGAGTTTGGCTTTTGTTGGACCTTGGGTTGAATTTTGTATAGCCATCTGCCGATCTTACTTGCGTCCCATTGGGCTTGCCATCTTTTTGCTATGGAGGCTTTGATTTTGCTTTTTATCTCTAGTTTACTAAAGGGAATAGGCTGTATATCCGCTTTGTCTAGAGCTAGCTTCGCCAGTGAGTCTGCTTTTTCATTTCCATGAATATCTATGTGAGAGGGGATCCAACACAGCTCCACCTGTTGCCCTTGGTCCGATAGTTTTGTATATTCGTATAGAATATTGTTGACTGTGTTTGGCCTGGAGTTTGAGTTTCTCCCACTGATGGCCTGAAGTGCACTTAGTGAGTCTGATAGGACGACTGCCTTTGCTTCCGGGAGTTCCGGTATGAGTTTGAGTGCATGATGAATTGCCTCCAATTCAGCCGTGAATACTGACTGACCATCAGGCAAGCGAACTGAATGTGCTTGGGGTTTGGAGCTGTGGATATGGATCCCGTAACCAGCACTGTTGTTGATAGGATTCTTGGATCCATCAGTGTATATATGGGCCCAGCTGTCCCAGGTAGTTTGAATTTTAGTGATAGCTACTGATCGTAGTAGGGTTGGGTTTTCTCTTTTAGTGACTTCTTATGTTAAAGCAGTGTCAACTTTGGGAGTTTGTAAAGTCCAGGGAGGGTGTAACCCTTTGTAGTGACTTTCTGGAGGCTGAATGTCATCGCAATTGTGACTTCAAATGAGTTCACGTACTAATATCCCAGATGGCTTTAGTGAGGGATTTTTTCGAGCTAGGGCTTCATCTCGAGCGTTTTTGTCTTGCCATATCTTTTTAACCAAAGGGTTTGATGTTCGTCCCCAGAACGATAATATTGCCTGCTCTCTTCTTAGTTTCAATGGGAGTTCTCCCGTTTCTACTTGTAGTGCTTCTAGTGAGGTGCCTGTCGCTGCGCCTGTGGCCAGCATTAGGGCTTTGTATTGTATTCTGTCTAGGCGCCTCAAGACAGTATTTGATGCTGAGTGAAAAGCCTCACAACCATAGTCAATTTTTGATCTGATAAGAGCTTTGTAGAGGTCCAGCTGAGTGTCCCTCGATGTGCCCCAAGATGTGCCTGAAATTGCCTGTAATACGTTCAGGTCTTTTTGACATCTGTTTTCCACATATTCTATATGCAATGTGAGGCGAGGTGTTTGGTGGCAATTGTGAGATCAATTGAACTCCACGTGTTGTGGACTTGGTCATAACGTGTGTGACTGCCGTTGTTCAGAGTTATGAGATTGTCGTCCTCAACCCATTTCTCTACCATTTTGCCGTATTTGCATGAATCATTCCTGTCTTCCCAAAGAGGGCTGTGGGCATTAAAGTCACCAAGGATTATCCCATTTTTGCCTACTATTTGAGCTAGTCTTGTTAGCTCTTCCATGTTCGTTTCATGGGTAACCCTGTGATATATGTTAGCTATGCGTAATTCGTTGCCATTTGCCAGTTTTAGGGAGATTACTTGGGTTTCAAGGTTTCCTACGTTTGCTTCAATATTCTTGGAGGTACAGCTGTCGTGGACAAGGGTGATTAGTCCTCCTCCCTTGTTGCCAGGCATAAGTCTTTTTCTGTCTTTTCTATATTGGGAGTACCCAGGTAGTGTGAATTTGGCTTTTTCACTGAGTTTAGTCTCCTGTATTAGAATGGCATGAGGCTTGATCACCTTTTTTTTGTGTCAGTCAGTAAAAATATACCAACTTTTATAACCCCTTTTACACCACTATTGTATGTTAATCCAATTGAATTAAATAAACTATCATACTATTAACACATTGAATGACCATCACTTACTCACAGGCTTCTCCAGTTTATTAATCTAATCTCTCGAAAACAAAGGAATTAAGCCCCTACTCCCAACAGGATCGCTAAGCACCCACAACTTGAAAATGTTTGTGTAAACAACATGACATTACCAATCGGCCCGTTATTATCAATGCTCATTTCCTTGTGTGCCGTGTTGCTTTAAACAACAGGAAGCAATCACAGTGGTCACCGTTTGTGACGTCACAGGAAACAGCTGATCACATGTTTTTGCAAATGGCGAACGGAATAACTCGCCGACTTGGTGTATAATAATTACTTTATTGATAATTTATAACAATAATGGCTCTAGTCGTGGCAACTTCCAAACTTTCGGGAAGTTGTAATCTATCGGACCGTCATTCAGGCGATGTTTCTGACAGATCAGGATCTGAAAAATACTATCATGAAAGTGTATCCCGTGGATAAGCCGACCCCTTTCTACAGAATCTTTTTTCTGGTCCTCAAAATTCGGCTTATACGCTCACTTCTTATCTGACATCTTGATGCAGAAAATTGATGAGGTGGATGCGATTACTCCGAATGTAATAGAGGTCGTATTCTTTGAATTATTAACAATAATAACTATTGTTTGATATTTGACACTTCTTCAGATGTATATTGATTGTTATGCATCTTCTGTTCCTTGATTTCAGATGCTGAAAACTGCCAACACTAATCCATTGGTGGGGAGAGCCCATGTCTGTAAGATGAAACTGTGATCACTTGAATAGATTGTACTGGATGTGATGTGTTAAGGTTCAAAATCATGTCAAAAGCACCCATGTCTGTAAAGAAGGGACAATGGTTTGGCCTCACCACTTGTATAGATCGTACTGGATGTGATGAGATTAGGTTCCCAGCCCCAGTGTCTGTAAGAGGGGACCACACTTGGGCCTCACTTGTATAGATTGTACTGGATGTGATGAGATTAGGTTCTCAGCCCTAGTGTCTGTAAGAGGGGACCACACTTGGGCCTCACTTGTATAGATTTTACTGGATGTGATGAGATAAGGTTCCCAGCCCAAATGTCTGTAAGAAGGGTCCTTAAATTTTGTTTCCTTAAACCATAGAATTGAATATATATGAATGTGTCAAATAAAACCTAGATTTGTTATAAAGGCTACATGTTTCTTTGTTCCAGATCCACAGGAAATACCATCTGCTTCAGCATCTCTGGAGGTTTGTACGTTCTCAAGTTTCTCATTCAACATGCTAAACGTGGGGTCTATATTTGTCTAGTGATGCACCTGCTCAAAACCTATGTGTGTTTGAAACACACATCACCTTCTTTCATACCGGTAGATGATCTGTCTTGTGCAGTGTTCCTGTTTTATCAGCCCCAACTTTGAACAAATACAAAACATATGCAAATTACCTGGTTTTAATTCTTTCAACATCAGTTTTTGAGTTTTGAGATTTGATCTTTAATGCCTTCGCTCATCTGACTGTGACTGATCTCTTTCGTCACAATGAGTGACGTGACATCATGATAGTGATGCGTGCAGTGTAGAACTTGCAAGACTTGCTTCAATTATTTTAGTGGCGCCACGATTCGCTGTGCAGAGTTGTGTCCCTTGGACACACCAGAAACCTATGATTGTGGGTTCGAATCCCGGTTCGCCACGATTATGTTTCTAGGTTTGTCAGCACCATACCTGTGCCTGTTGGTTTCACCGAAGTGGTAAACGTCCTGCATCACTTCGGGCTTTCGTCCCACATTAAGCTGACACGCCGCGATATAACTGGAATAATGTTTAAAACAGCGTTAAACCCAACTCACTCACTCACTCACTCAAAGGGACTGTATGTCTGCAGTTCTGTCTGTTTTCAAATCATGCATGAAATAATTTTAGATACAATTCTCATATAAAAACAATAAAGCTCCTCACAGTGATGCCAACAACAAAAGCGCTGCACAGAGTAAACTGGCTTCAGTAATGTTATTTTATTAGAGGCAAATTGAAATGAAAGCTCATGTGTTCTTTGGGATGAGTTACAAAATACTAATTTCCAGCTTGATTAGATTGGACATGCCTCGGCCGTATGAAGCCAATCACTCCCCTACCAGCCTACCCAGAGTTCTTGCAGCCAGCCTCAAACCTGTGTCACATCACTCACGTTTTTTAATTTGGACAAGTGTACAAACTTAGAAAAATATTACTTTCATTGAGAAAATGTCCTAAATGTGAAAAACTATCTTCACTTTTTTTATTTATCTTCCACATACTGACATCGAGCACGTGATGTGGTCACTTTGATGTATAAAGCTAAATTGTCATGCACCTCACTGTCACAGTTGTAGTATGTCTATATAATTATGCAAAACTACATATAAAGTAATCAGAATAAGTGCTGGTTAAGATGCTGCATCATTCAATGTCTTTTCTAACTCCAAAGAGATCATGTTTAATTTTGTCATGGTGGAATGGAAATAACATTAAATCTTTTCTTAAAATAATAGGGAAATATTTATGCTGTGGTTTTCTCTGTTGCAGCCCTCACAGAAGATCTCCCTGTTTGTGTCCAACATACCTACTGGCATGACTTCAGACGAACTGTTAGAGCATTTCTCCAAGTGGGGGAAAGTCGACTCATGCACAATAAGTTATCGGTAAGTTGATGCAGCATTCCACCGCCCCTGTGGTATTGTGGTAAGAGCATTTTCCCGGTCTGAGTGGGGTATACTTAAACAAGGATGGCTAGGAGTCGGTATAGTGTGTCTGAGTGGGGTATACTAAAACAAGGATGGCTAGGAGTCAGTATACTGTGTGTGAGTGGGGTATACTAAAACAAGGATGGCTAGGAGTCAGTATACTGTGTGTGAGTGGGGTATACTTAAACAAGGATGGCTAGGAGTCAGTATACTGTGTGTGAGTGGGGTATACTAAAACAAGGATGGCTAGGAGTCAGTATACTGTGTCTGAGTGGGGTATACTAAAACAAGGATGGCTAGGAGTCAGTATACTGTGTGTGAGTGGGGTATACTAAAACAAGGATGGCTAGGAGTCAGTATACTGTGTGTGAGTGGGGTATACTTAAACAAGGATGGCTAGGAGTCAGTATACTGTGTGTGAGTGGGGTATACTAAAACAAGGATGGCTAGGAGTCAGTATACTGTGTCTGAGTGGGGTATACTTAAACAAGGATGGCTAGGAGTCAGTATACTGTGTGTGAGTGGGGTATACTAAAACAAGGATGGCTAGGAGTCGGTATACTGTGTCTGAGTGGGGTATACTAAAACAAGGATGGCTAGGAGTCAGTATACTGTGTCTGAGTGGGGTATACTAAAACAAGGATGGCTAGGAGTCAGTATACTGTGTGTGAGTGGGGTATACTTAAACAAGGATGGCTAGGAGTCAGTATACTGTGTCTGAGTGGGGTATACTAAAACAAGGATGGCTAGGAGTCGGTATACTGTGTCTGAGAGGGGTATACTAAAACAAGTGTAATAATCTTCAACGCGACGTTAAACCTGATTTCACCTCACCAGTTAATCCTACAGAGACCCTTGATCTTGACACTGTGAATAATTAAGACCAATTTTTTACTGACATCCTGTTTGGGTAGTACGTAAACCACCACCTGCCCTCGGTCCTATTCCACACAATAAATGACATTCGGGGAATAAGCAACTGAGCTAACAACTGAAGGCATCTTCAGTGACTTTATTAAAAAGGTGTAAGGTGTCATAAGTTGTGGACACGGGAATCCAATAGATGAGCCGATAGAAAAGAAGCTGTAATGTATTTAAATATCTGAGCCGGAAGCAGGCAGACGGGGCGTCAGCCCTATCATTATGATTGTTAACATTTCAAATGCCTGAGACACCTGGAAACTGTTTTAACCCCAGTGAGGGGAATCATGTCAGTATGATTTGGTTTGTGTAGAGTTGCTTCCCTTGGAAATGTTAGCTATACCAGGATCTGCTGACCATGTGTTCAAAGATTCTACCTTATATGATCCGTGGTGTGTCAGCAGCCTACCCAATCTTGTGTGTCTCACCAAAGTGGAAAGTGTCTGCGAGTTGAATCATTTGCTCCCCAATTTAAGCTGACAAACCAAGATTCTTTTTAAAGCCGTATTAAACTCTTCTCACTCTGTTCCAGGAGCAAAAACAATGGCTTTGTTTCTTTCATCAAAGATGAAGATGCTCTGAAATGTCTGGATGCACCCCACATACTGCAAGACAGGAGGCTGTTTGTACGTTTGCTGGATGCAACCAAACAAGTAAGTATAAACATCCCCTTCTTGTCGGGACCGCCACTTCAGTTGTCTCGTGGCGGAGCATCTGTGTCAAGAGATCAGAATG
This sequence comes from Haliotis cracherodii, assembly GCF_022045235.1. NCBI lineage: Eukaryota > Metazoa > Mollusca > Gastropoda > Lepetellida > Haliotidae > Haliotis > Haliotis cracherodii. Next base: position 30,089,007 of record NW_027266319.1, on the reverse strand, counting down.
TTGGGGGTTCGATCCCTGGCTGCGTGATACCAAAAGATGTACAAAGATGGTACTTGTTGTTACCCTGCTTAGCACACTGCATTAAGGGGCTAAAACTGTCCGGCTTGGAGTCTAGTGGGGTAGACTGTTGCAGAATACCCCAGTGGGCTGGCACTATAAAATTGAAATTCCCAGATTGGGGTTGGTGGGGGGAGGGGGGAGGATGGAGGAGAACTATGTGTTGACAATCATTGGAGTGTGTGTGTTGTGGGGGGATGGTAGTGATGGTGGTTATACGATGGATGCCATCTGTCTGTCTTTTCTCCGCCTAATCAGACATTATTACCAAGAAATTTGGAACCCTGTTAAGCTAAAAAAAATTAAAAGAGTTCATCCTCGGGCAATAGCTTTTGAAAATATCGAGCAATTTGGACTTAGCCTCTAAAGGGGGCGTGGATTTGGTTTTCGGAGCACAATTCAAAAATTGTTCAATATCTTTCAACAAAACTTTGCAGATATATCAAACGCAACCTGAAGTGGTGCCTTTTGCTACTTAGGGTAGAATTCATATATTTTCTGTTTCCATGGCAACAACTTTGACTTTGATTCTGTTCATAGTGGTGTGTTTGTCCAGCAATATCTCTAAAACTAATATGTACTCTTTCTTGAAACTGTGCACATACTAAAACCAGGTTGTCAACTGGTGCCTTTTGCTATATAGGGATTTTTAGAATTTATGATTTTGATTTTAACTCGGTTCATACGGTGTGCACCTGACATAGAAATACAAAGTTCCCAATCCCAATTCCAGGGTTTTGTTTCGATAGCTCAATAACTACTTTTGTATACGTACAAACATATTAGATGGAAATTCTTTCATAAAGTTGGTCTTAAAGTAACAGTCAGATGATTTTTTTTCTTCCGATGACTCTTGTTAATTTGGTCATAGTGGAATGGAAACAACTTTTCTTTTCTTTTTATAATTATCAAGGAAATGTTTATGGTATGTTTTTCTCTGTTGCAGTCCTCGCAGAAGATCAAGCTGTTTGTGTCCAACATACCTACTGGTGTGACTTCCTCCGAACTGACAGAGCACTTCTCCAAGTGGGGAAAAATCCACTCATGCACAATAAGTCGGCAGTAAGTTAAAGGGGAAGTGTACACGCAAAAATCACTTTCTTTCTTTTTCTAAACAAAACGCAATTTTAGAATTAGTTAGTATCTGTGTTTGAAAATATACACTAATTTTTTTTCACAGTGAAAGTAGGAAGCTCACAATAGTGTGAAAGTGATATGCCGTTATGAGGCCTTCGTTTAACGAGCGAAATAGGCCTGAGTTATCCCCCATAGATTATGACGTAATTGGTGCCAATTCAACTGGGTCCCTGTCTATTCTCAACGCAAAAGATATCAAGGACCAGTTTGCGGTAAAACAACATGGTCTACGACACACTCCGGCGCAGTGGTGACTCAGCATAACACAATTCTGGCTGGCATCTGAGATGCTAGAATCACACAGCTGTACCTACACCACGTGAAGCGGCTCTCACATAGCATGATGACGTCATAATGTTTATCAATTGGCACCAGTGACGTCATATTGCAAGGGGCATAAGCCATGGTGTTTTTGTTATGGAAATAGAACACTTGGTAAATGTGAAAAATATAAATCGTTTTAGTGCAAAAAATATGTTAATTAAATATTATGTTTTTATATTTTTGTCTATGACACTTCTATGTTAACACATTTGATGTGGAAAAAGTACAAGAAAAAATGGTTCATTTCCGTGTGAACTTGCCCTTTAATGCAGCATTCCATCGCCTCTGTGGTATAGTGAATAGAGCGTTTTCCCGGTGGGCGGAAGGTCAGGGTTCAGTTCCCGACTGGTTCATCAAAACACATTAAAAGATGGCACTTCTTGTAACCCTGTCTGGCGCGCTTCATTAAGGGGATAAGGAGGCGGTATACTGTGGGTGAGTGGGGTATACTGAAACAAGGATGGCTGGGAGTCGGTATAGTGTGTCTGAGTGGGGTATCCAAAAACAAACCACGCACGCACGCACGCACGCACGCACGCACGCACGCATGCATACGCCTTGCCTCACCTCACTCATTGCTTCCAATGAACAATTAGCTCAATTTTTCTAGATACACTAAAAAAATCTTAATATTCGTTGAAAGTATTTAAGTGTTCAAGTTAAAGTGCTGAAATCACATGCCCCATAATCGTCTCTCAAATTGGTTGATAGGCATTTCTAAGAAGTTGATGGATGACAAGGTAGACACAACTTTATGGATAACAACTTCTTTAATACTGTAAAAAGCAACGTTTCGGTATAGATGCTTATATATCTATGCCGAAACATCTATTTTTACAGTATTAAAGAAGTTGTTATCCATAAAGTTGTGTCTACCTTATCGTCTCTCAAAACAAACCTATTTGGGGGCGTGGCTTAAAGCTACCAGCACAGCAGTGACAAGTGTTTTCATTGGCCAATATGTTTACCACATTTATATATCTCGGGATTATGTTAATCCTACATACCACTTCTGTGGTCTAGTGGTAGAGTGCCTGCTGGTCAGCAGAAGGTCGGTGGTTCGATCCTGAGGGGCGTCATACCAAAAGACGTTACAAGATGGTATTACCATGTGTAACAACAAGTGTAGTAATCTTGAACGCGACGTTAAACACCATTTCGCCTCACATGTTAATCCTACTGAGACTCCTGATCTTGACATTGTGAATAGTTAACACATGATTAAAACAACAATTAACAATCTGTGACTAGCATTACTACTGACATCCTGTTTGGGCAATAAACCACCAACTGTCCTCGGTCCTATTCCACACAATGAATGCCTGTTGGGGATTAATCCACTGAGCTAACAACTGAAGGTGACATAAGTTGTGGATACAGGAATCAAATGGATAAGGAGACCTAAAAGAAGCCGCAATGTATTTATATATCTGAGCCGGAAGCAGGCAGAATGGGCGTCAACCCTATCATTACGATTGTTGCCCAGATCTTAACAGATGGTGGGGGCACGGGTGGCCCAGTCGTCTAAGGCGCCGCAATTCGCTGTGCAGAGTTGCATCCCTTTGACACGCCAGAAACCTATGATTGTGGGTTCGAATCCCGGTTCGCCCCAATTATGTTTCTGGGTTTGTCAGCACCATACCTGTGCTCGTGGGTTTCACCGAAGTGGTAAACGTCTTAGACCTGCATCACTTCGGGCTTTCCTCCCACAATAAGCTGACACGCCGCAATATAACTGGAATAATGTTAAAAGCGGCGTTAAACCCAACTCACTCACTCACTTAAACACTGGGAGCCCATTTTAACCCCAGTGAGAGGAATAACGTCAGTATGTTAGCTCTACCAGGATCTGCTAACCATGTGTTCAAAGATACACCTTCTATGATCCTTGGTTTGTCAGCACCCTACCCAATCTTGTGGATGTCACCAAAGTGGAAAGTGTCTGCGAGTTGAATCATTTGCTCCCAATTTAAGCTGACAAACCAATATTCTGTACAAAGCCGTATAAAACTCTTCTCACTCTGTTCCAGAAATAAAAACAATGGCTATGTTTCCTTCGACAAAGATGCAGATGGTCTTAAGTGTCTGGATGTGCCCCACATACTGAAAACCCAGAAGCTGTTTGTATGTCTATTAGACAAAAACACACCGGTAAGTATAGACATTCCTTTCTTGTAGGGACTGCCTCCCATGGTCTAGTGGCAGTGTCTGCCCAGAGAGTGGAAGGTTCGATCCCCTGCCATGTCAAACCAAAATACAGTCATGTCCCGTTAATGCGACATCCATGGTTGCATATGATTATGTCGGATTAACGGGTAGTTCGGGTAAACAAAATTTAGTAGTATTAACGTTCGTGATCGAAAATCGGACAACTACACGATAGATAAGGATTCAAACACGTAATAAAAAATATATAATAAATATTCTTATTCTTATGTTACATTGTTTGCGGAATTGTTTATTGTTAAGCAAGTTTATCGCTGCAGCCATTTTAATATGCAGCTACCAGCCGATTCGTCTCGCATCAAAACACGGGCTGTGTACTCGCGGAAAGATGACCACGGAGTACGCTGATCATTGTGTCGGATTAACAAGACTGATTAATGAGTGATTTCGGTAATTCATTGCAAATTAGGTGTGTCGGAGTCGGAGTGCGAGACTGTCGGATTTACGGGTCTAAATAGCATTGATTTAATCGGTTCCCATCATTAGTGTCGGATATAGCCGATTGTCGGATTAATGTGTGTCGGATTAATGAGACTTGACTGTACATTAAAAGATGGTACTTGCTGCTACCCTGTCTGGTGCTCTGCTCTTCTTCAAGTCTGAGCGGGGTAATCATGTTAAAATATGGCAAAGTATCTTAATGGGCTAGCCCTATAAAATTGAAATTCAAAGGTTGGTGTGGAGGAGAACGATGTGTTGACAATAACTGAAGTGTGTGTGTTGTGGGGTGGTGGTAGTTATAAGAATGGGCGACATCTGTGTCTTTTCTCCACCTGATCATAAGCAAGAAATTAGGAACCCTGTTAGGAACATTATTTTATGTTGTTAGCATGATAAATTGTTGGTGGCATTCTCACAGCTAAACAATTAATCCTTCAAATAAACAGAAGAGGATTAATCAAGATTACCTTTATATCATTATAATCCTATCTAAGTTCTCACTACCGCTGAGGACATCCCATGACAGGTCTCGTCAAAACGACCTATAGCAACTTTGACTGACCGATGAAATGCCTAACAGGAAGTTGACATTAGCCAATAAGAAATCATTTTCTTGCGCTTTGCTTTCAACAGAATTTTGAATGAGTCCTACAACCCGTAACAGTAGCTTTTCGATGTGCCATGATTAGAAGACATATAAACAGTATAACATATTAATATTAAGATTTCCTTCTTAATTATTTTATAACATGTACATGTTTCATTATCTATCGAGTAGTTGTCCAAATTTGGATCACAAAAGTTTTACTTCAGTTTATTTATCCAACGTAATTGTTATTCAAATATGATCATATTCATCTAACATTGTCTGATTGACAGGACTTGACTGTACTCATAAATAAAAACATTTTGATTCATGAGTGGCTTCTGTTTTTTTATTTGTTGGTTGTGATAATAAATCTTGTTGAAAAATATGCACTATTCATACATCTTTTTAGATCCGACAACTAAAATATATATTCTATATAACACCCAAGTACAAAGTTTCCAGCTTCAAAAAACTTTTCACCCGAACACATCCCAGCATCACCACGGTCACCACTTAAACCAGTGTGTCACTCACCAGCTGCTCACTGTAATCCCTTTAATGGCCATTTACAAAGAGTTCCAGTAAACTTGTCAAGACTGAGTTAAAAGATTTAATTTCTGATAGTGATGACACTTAACTTTTTTGTTAATACACATCTTCTGTTTCTTGTTTTCAGTTGGAAGAAGCTGCAAAAGGTAGGATTTTCTTTTCTCCACAATCCTGAGAATTGGGATTGACAATATACCTGTAATATGATATAAAATACCTTAGTTACCAATGAGGGTCCTTGCATAGAGCTACAGATGTTTCATTTGTTCCTACTACTGGCTAAAATCACTGGTTTGATTGTCTTGTCTTGAGTAATGGGTGGTCCCAGTGGGTATCATCTTCCTAAATCAAGGGAGTTAACTGACTATAAAAGTCCAGATTCCACCCTTGCTGAACTAGGCTGGTATTATGGAGTTACATTTTGTCTGGACTAACGAGTCTATTCATAGTTCAATCAAAATCGCGCACCGAAATCAATATCCAGTTCATAAACTGTCGATTCGATTTCGATCGATTGCAGGATTTGCAAAGCATATGCACCGCCAACTCATTGTCAGCAGATATTTTCCAAATTCTTTCATGTTTTTAATCAAGGTGCTCAAGTGATTTGATGCATTTCGCGATGTAAGACCCGTTTTATCACAATATAGATCTTGATTATCGATCAGATCGTCCTGACTGGGCGCCACCATTTTGTGTGAAGCCAACGCAAGTGATACGAGAGGTGGAATCTGCTTGGTCCATAGGAGAGGCTTAGAAGGGACATTACTGGTAATAGCCACTGGTGGCTCAACGATCGAGCTCAGTAATTCCAGGCCAGTTCGGCAAGGGTGGAAACTGGACTTTTAAAGTCAGTTAACTCTCTTGCCTCGGGAAGATGAGTGGCGATAGTGTTTCAACATGCTCCTGTTTGCCTGGCTTGCAGGCCATGGTGATACAGATGGGACATTGCTGTAGGCATGGCAAACACTATGATGTAAAAAGGTATTCTAAATGTGTCAAATTAAAAGATGAGATATGTTTTAGATGTTGCTTGTTTATTTTTTCCAGATCCAACAAATATGTCAGCTGTTCAAGAGGTATGTATGTTCTAAATTCTTTTTCATCATGTTCAGACAAAGATATATTTGGTGGTGCACTCCACAAACCCATACTTCTCCCATGGTTTATATGATCTCTAGGATAGGTCTTAACAGCGCAAATTTTAGGTTACCTCCATATAAGGTCAAGGTCATTGGAGGTCATATTGTGAAACATGGCTCAAATGAGAGGTTATTTTGGATTTATTCACCGGAAAGCAGAGAACATTCCAGTTATGTAAGATACGTGTGCACATTATCTTGAGGCTGTATAATTTGAATATGATGGTAATTTCTAGGGTGGGGTTTTATTTTGAGAAAATTCTTGATGACCTTCGATGGAGAAGGCTACCAGAAACCTTACTGCCAAAACATGAAATTTATGATAATACAAAACATGTCAAAAGTTATGGGTCTTTGACACGTTGAAGACTTTACATTGACGTTAGGACAATGTTACACTACACACTGATCAGACATTAGGGACAAAGATAAATATTGGTAGGTATTTGTGAAGTCAGCTGCTACCTGGTTTTGGTAAAGTAAAGATGGTTCATGGTATATTCAAGGAGAGGTGAGGATGGGGCTGCTTCTGTTTTTGTGTGTAAGAGAAACACCTTTCAAATTCGATGCTAAAAATGAAAAGTATCTCTGTCATATGTAAATGCCATGAAAGGCAAGTAAGATCGTGCCAGTTTAAACACCTTCCATGAATGTGTTGGTTTGGTGCACAGTTCCTGTAGTAGGGGGCGGATGGAGGATTTAAGTTGTTTTGAAAAAAAATGTTATTACAACAAATAGGAGGGGGGTGCGGCTGGGCACATGAAAATACGACACAGACCTATCTAAAAAAAATTCAAATAATTTTTATTTATTTATTTGAACATCATTTGAGGACTGGTTATTTATTTCAGAGAGAAAGAGTCATAGATAAATGTTCTGTATTGGGGAGGGCATACTAAAATGCTATGAGGGGGCGGGGGAGGGGTTCAGCAAAATACAGTCCAGGGACCAATCCAACCCCTAATGCCACCCTCAGACTTATATTTAGGTGAAATCTAACTCCCAGTAAAGGATTCTGTTATATATGCAGGAGTATTTATCTGTGCAGGCAGATCTTCCCTTGAGCGTACAACCTTAGCTTGTGAGAAACTCGGAAAATTAATAAATACTAATCAGAACTAATCAGAACTTTGGCTTGTACTTTGGTGGTCCTAACCCATATGCTGTTGTTCGTACATGGAAAGAGTTGTTTTACCATGTGGTTTATATGGTTGTAATGTATAATGGGTTTCGCTGAAAGAATATGAAATGTTAGAAATAATACAACGATGCTTCTGTAAGGAAATGGAAGGGTTTCCAAAACAAACACCTTATATTATTGCTCGACATGTGGTGAGTGTTATATCTCTGCAAAGATATATGGATCAGTGTGTACTTCTTTTGGGAAAACTTCTCAACACAAAAACAAGGTTTATCTTTAAACATCTATTCATGGCCAGGCTAGCACAGTGTCAATGTAAAGTAACAGTCATTGAAGCGTAAATGGGATATGATGTCGCCAATACTTAACATGTTACAGCTTGCCACAAAATGTAAACTGGGTGATGAAATAGACAACTTTGTATTATATAAATCGTGTATTATTCATAGGAAATCTTGGACCCAATTAGTTAATAAAGTGTATGCCACCATGATGCATTAACAGTAAAAAGAGAACTTCAGACCAGAGTGTCACTGTCAAGATACCTCGTCATCAGATCCGGTCGTGCACAGAGGTTAAGGAAACTTGCTAACTTACACTCAGATAACTTTGCTGACATTGTTCAGCTTGCACGCATAGGATCATCCTGTATACAGTCTAAAGAAATGCCAATGTGGCACATAATGATATTGTTAACCATGTTTTTATGTCATGTCAATTCAGCCTCCACAAACGAGACCTCCTTTTTAATAGAATTCGTAATTTTCTTGATGGTGACATATTTGTAGAATTATGGAGAGATGAAGATATTTTTATGTCTATTGCTTGGGGGTGTACCTGCTGAATGTGAAACACGTTTTGATTCCCATGTATGGCAGCAAATGATTCTCACCATATGTTATACAATAAGAAAGTGGGCATCGCTGTTATAACTATGTATATATACTGTTGATTTCCTCTACCATTAATTTAGCTCTTGTGGTGTAATAACTATATATATTATATATGCTTTAGTCTTAATATGGATGAAATAATGAATATCTAGCTAGCTAGCTCCTATCGGGGGATTCCCCTACCCAACCCCCCCATGTGCTCTAAGTGTGTCACATCATCCTGACAGCTGTATACATATAACATAAGAAACATTTTGAGAAAGACCAATGTTTCTTCAGCGGCTGTGCAAATGTAAAAACAATCAACCATTAGACTAGAGGACACAATAATGACCCAAACACTGCTGAGTTCAGTGTGGAACTTTGAAAATATTCTTTGTTTTTTTTTGCAATGGTACTTTGGTACCCTCGGTATCAAATGCACAGGGGTTAAAAGCCAATTGTGGGTTTTTCCCCAGAACTGAGTAAAAGCACCTGCCCCATTCTCAACCTGGTTCCCAAGTTCTGCTGCACTTTATGCTTTTGTCCAGATTAAGACTGAACACTCACATCCATCATGTCGGTATTCCAGTGACAACACATTGCATGCCTGATGTTCAAGACTATTCTTGTTCAAAGCCCTGCTGCTAGTGTATTGTCTTGATGCATGGTTTCTGTCTGTAGTGTTATATTTTCATAAACTTTATGCAGTGGTTTACTCTCTGAAATTCTCTGTGAGTATGTCAACTTTTTCACAAAAGTTTTAGGGGGTGATGGGGATGTGTAAAAAATGGAGGTATTAACGTGTCATCAAACTTGAATGTGCAATAACATTTTGTAAATGTGCTTTTTTCTGTTGCAGAAAAACAAGAAACATCGCCTTTTTGTGACCAATGTGCCTGTTGGGACCAACCTAGGGGAGGTGTACAACTACTTCGTGAAGTGGGGAGATCTGGATTACTACGTACTCAAACCAACTGGCGCGTAAGTGCAGTTGTTGGTATTGTTAATACACCAGCAGAAGACCCCAAGGTCTACCTCTACCTCTATTTCATCATTGCCAAATTGCTGCATTTTGGCTACAATCACACTGTAACTAAATTTTCAGAATTTCATCAGGAGTCTGTCAACTACACCATGTACACACAACTAGTTGTCACCACATTAGCAGCAATCAGTCTACAGTGGCTAATTGACTAGAACTCAAATATATAAAACCATGTCAAGGTAGACACAATTTTATGGTTAACAACTTCTTTAATACTGTAAAAAGTGATGTTTCAGTATAGATCCTTATACTGTTGTCAAGCAAGACTGAATGAGGGACATTGTACAAAATATATGTACTAGACAAAGTGATTAGGAAGATAGAAGTGACAGATTGTGTCATTCTAATAGCTCCAATATGGCCATTATCACAGCCAACAGAAGATCCTCTTCACCAAGCACCTTGATGTGATATCCTACGTCAACCCAGGTCGGACATATTTCACAACAATCTATCTTCCATCTGACCACTTGGAAGCTATCACACAGAGGTTGCAGGGTGCCAGCTTCTGTCTCTAAAGGCATTGCTAAATCCTTGAGACCATGTTCATCACTTTTTACAACAAAAGATGGAAGAAGTTCCTCCAGTGGAGACGATAACAGGGTCTGGGAGATAGAACTGTAACTACTGTAAACAGCTTTATTTCTGCGCCGTTAAAATATTGCAAATACCACATCAAAGACAATACTGCGACGAGATATTTTTGAGAGTTGCTGTGTTGAGATGACACCTCGATTACCAAACAATAGACAGCTTCTCTCCGAAGCTAGTTAATCTGATTTGGCCGGAAAGTTGACCAGTGTCATGAAACCGATTCACGCAAGATGGCTTGTTTCCTGTGTTGACAAAATTGCAAAGGACACTGACGAAATCAAGCGAGGTTGGAAGAAGGCAGGATTACTGTGAGGCAACGGTGACACTAATTGGTCTGTTTCCACTGTCATTTGTGATGTATTGTGTGACCATTCTGCATTCATTTGTGTTTTTAACTTATTGAGTAACTTGTGGTTCTGGTTGATGATTTCAACATTTGATGACGTGTTGCAATGAATAAAGTATGTATGTATTATTTATACTTATTTTTGCGTTTTTAATTTTTGGGATTGAGTCTCGTTCGCAAAACTCGCAATAATAAAACGGTCGCAAAAAATTCCGTTTACAGTATTCCTCTGGTGGCAGACTTTTTGTTACATCTGTGTCAAGATAAAAAGCTCCAACATGGCACAATAGAAGGCTATAGATAGGCACTACACTCTGCATTATATCTTGATGGATTGCCTATCAGAGATCATCTTAAGATAATAAACTATTGCAGTCATTTCTAATAGAAGATGTAAGATCACCCTGGACATTTCCGAAATGGAATCTATTATTTTGTCTAACAGCCCTTCTAACAGAACCATTTGAACCAATGGCTCATGCTACATTCATGACATTAATCCATGAAGCAAGGAAAACTACATTTCATCTTGCCATGGCCACAGCAGCCAGAGCCTCGGAACTCCACGCCTTAGACTATTCAACTCTTACCCTGATGTTGAGTACTACTGCAGGAAGATCACTTCCGAGACTTTGTTGCCAAGAATCATCTACTTCTACACACTATGTGACAGTATACTGCCCCTGCATTATCCCCAGCAGTTGATCATCCAAATTGTCTTGTTTGTCCTGAACTCAGTTTCTAGTTTAAGGCTAGAGAACCACACAGGGCACCCAGGAAAAGACTTTTTTTCTCCTGCAAGACTTTCGCAACAGACATTACCAAAGCCACAGTGGCAGGATGGCTAAAATCTTTAGCTAAAGGTTATTGTTGAGCCCAAGATTCAACTTCTTTTCTTGCATCTTTATCAGGCCATGAAATAAAAGCCTTGGCTATGAGTCTTGCGTGCTGGAATACAGTATCAATAGAACAACTAGTATCCAGCTGTCAGTGGGGCTCACACTATGCTTTTATGTGACGTTCAGCCAGACCTTGAAGGGATATACTCCCTAAGTCCTATTGTGGCAGCTCAATCAATCATCTGTCAATAGTTTTTCCCTTATTCTATGGAAAAGCCAGAGGAGCAGAGATCTGCAGCTTCAGAAGGTAGCCTCACCTTCTTATTTATCTTGCTTATTTATCTTGTTTATTTATCTTGGTTATTTATCTTGGTTATTTATCTTGTTTATTTATCTTAGTTATTTATCTTGGTTATTTATCTTTGTTATTTATCTTGGTTATTTATCTTGGTTATTTATCTTGTTTATTTATCTTGGTTATTGAGTGCAGAGCCATAGCCGGAAGTGATGTAATAGCTGGAAGTGACAATCAGAAGTAATTTGTAACTAGAAATGACATCTTGTTGGATGGAAAACGGGAGGTAATGTCATAACTGAAAGAGCAATAAGACCGGAAGTTATGTCACAACTGGAAATGAATCTGAGGAAGGATTTTAGAACATCTAATGATGTCATTTACATGAATAACATCAAATAAAAATGGTAATTGTAGTGATGTTACCGCATATTTGTTTTGAGAATGTTTTCAAGTCGTCTGGAGATGATTATATAGCTGATGACACCTGTTAGGGTTTGGAAACAACCACTATTGGATGGAATCACAAGATTAATAGCTACTGTCAACTACACTGGGAGTCCACTAGAGGCAGGGCCCGCCTGTCCCTCTGGTGTATTCTGGCAATGATGTAAAAGAGGTAGAGGATTCATAAGCATTATAGAAACAATAGTTATTATTGTTAATAATTCTAGGAATACTCCTTCTTTTACATCAGAAGTACTCCCACCCTCCTCCCCATTCATCTGCTTCTAGTTGCCAGATGTTTGGAAAGAAGTGAGGATTTTCCCGCCTTTGTGCACTGAAGAGCTGTAGGGGGATTTGTGCTACAGTGGTGACAACTAGTTGTGTGTAGTTGACAGTGAAGAGGACTTCTGTTGAAAATCTGAAGAGTTAGTATCAGTGGTGTTGGCTTCATGATTTGTATAGATTGTATTGGATGTGAAGCTTTTAGGTTAAGTGCACCTCATGTCTGTTAGAGGGGATGAGATGTCTATACGAGGGACCGCCTCCGTGGTCTTGTGGTAGAGCGTCCGCCCGGAGAGCGGAAGGTCCGGGGTTCGATCCCGGGCCGCGTCATACAAAAAGACGTTAAAAGATTGTACTTGTTGTTACCCTGTCTGGCGCTCGGCATTAAGGGGCTAAAACAAGGACTGGTCGGCTCGGAGTCAGTATACTGTGTCTGAGTGGGGTATTCGTGTTAAACTGCGGCATGGTATCTCAGTGAGCTAGCACTATAAATCGGCATCAGTCCGGACTAGTACAAGCAGCCACACACACACATACACGTGCATGCACGTCGCTATATAAGTGCAATAATCTTGGACGCGACGTTAAACCCAATTTCACCTCACCTATACGAGGAACTACAATAGGGTCTCGTCACTTGTATAGATTGTACTGGACATGATGAGATAGTGGATAGAATACGTTCTCAGCACCCATGTCTATGAGGGGACTATGTGACCCCCTAAGACATCCATGTCCCTTATGACTGTTACCTATACCGACTAATCTTTCTTTCCAGAAATAAGCTGATGGCGATTTTAACCTATGTGAACGAAGAGGATGCTCTGCGATGCCTGGATGCCGTTCACACTCTGAATGGCAGTCAGTTGTCTGTGCGCTGCTCCGTCAGTAAAGGGGTAAGTGAACCAATTCTTTTCTCAGGTAATCTGGCTTAAAGGACAAAACGAGAGGATATGTTTGAAGTCTTTTTTTATGTCTAGCAGCTTTTTTTACATGTTTTTGTCTTCTCTAATATCCATACAACACACCCAATGTATTCTGTTTGGATTTAGGGGCAGAATAGGTCCCCACAACTGCATGCTTGTCTTCATGAGGAGATTCCTGGTCCCCAGTACCACATGCTATTCTCCCTGTGGAGATTCCAGGGCAGAACAGGTCCCCAGTACCCCATGTCTGTCCCTGTGGAGATTCCAGGGCAGAACAGGTCCCCAGTACCCCATGTCTATCTCCCTGTGGAGATTCCAGGGCAGAACAGGTCCCCAGTACCCCATGTCTATCTCCCTGTGAAGATTCCAGGGCAGAGCAGGTCCCCAGTACCCCATGTCTGTCCCTGTGGAGATTCCAGGGCAGAACAGGTCCCCAGTATCCCTTGTCTATCTCCCTGTGGAGATTCCAGGGTAGAGCAGGTCCCCAGTACCCCATGTCTGTCTCCCTGTGGAGATTCCAGGGCAGAACAGGTCCCAAATACCCCATGTCTGTCTCCCTGTGGTGTTTCCAGGGCAGAACAGGTTCGCAGTATCCCATGTCTATCTCCCTGTGGAGATTCCAGGGCAGAACAGGTCCCCAGTATCCCATGTCTGTCTCCCTGTTGAGATTCCAGGTAGGACAGGTCCCCAGTACCCCATGTCTGTCTCCCTGTGGAGATTCCAGGGCAGAACAGGTCCCCAGTATCCCATGTCTGTCTCCCTGTTGAGATTCCAGGTAGGACAGGTCCCCAGTACCCCATGTCTGTCTCTCTGTGGAGATTCCAGGGCAGAACAGGTCCCCAGTATCCCATGTCTGTCTCTGTGGAGATTCCAGGGCAGAACAGGTCCCCAGTATCCCATGTCTGTCTCTGTGGAGATTCCAGGGTAGAGCAGGTCCTCAGTACCCCATGTCTATCTCCCTGTGGAGATTCCAGGTAGGACAGGTCCCCAGTACTCTGTGTGATCAAAACTCAATTATGATGTTCATCTCTAGCAAAATGGATATTGCGCTATGCAAATTTTGTCATAACTGTAATATTCCTTATCGCTGGAATGTCTTGTTTTCACTTCATGAGTATTTGCACACATGATTTCGTGATTCTATTTCAACTGGCAAGAATTTTTAGCAGAAAATGATATAATTCAAAATAGTTATCATTAAGTGTTCTGACAGCTTGAAAAATAAGAAAACAACCTTTGGATCCCTTATATGGCTTTTTGTCTTTTATACAAAATAACTTGTCTGGCACATTTACATCCCTTTAGCATGTTTAGTGTTATATCACTGTGTGAAGGTGAGATTCTGTATCCATGCTACTCTGGTGCAGTCACCTGAACTAGGTGAAGTATTTGTGATTGAAAATAAAATTATGGTATTGCAATCTCATTAAAATCAGATCTTAGTTCTCTCTACCGCTAAACAAAGATCTGAGGACATCCCATTAGGGGTCACGTTAGAACGACCTTACATACCTTACCAATCAGAGCGTCCCTTACCAGATCATGAAAGTGACAGTCGGAATGTGATTTCGAATCATGCATCTTCGAAAACATTAACATTGGGTATTCCGAACGATAGTTACGAGCTTAACGACTGAATCCATACAATATAGACTATCTAGACTATCTAGACTATCTATTAGCCATTCCAGAATGTTCTTTTGTTCAGGTTTCAAATTTTTAATCAATATTTTGTCAAAATATGTTTTGAAACGTTGTCACCAATTTGAAATTAGTTCCGTAAAGCACGAAACAGCTGCCTTCTGATTGGCTAATGTAGACTTCTTGTCAGTCATTCCATTGGTCGGTCAAAGTTCACACAAGGTCGGTCCGACGTGACCCGTAATGGGGTGTCCTCAGATCTTTGTTTAGCGGTAGCGAGAACTAAGATCTGATTTTAATGAGATTGATGGTATTGAAAACAAAACTGATATTTGTCACACCCATACCATTATAAGATTTACAACGAAAATATGAAAACTGCAGTTTATGTATAGTTCATTTTTTATTTATTACAGGTGCAGAAACCACTTAGAGGTAAGAAAATAGAGTTTTCTGTTCATTTCATATAGATGCCTGTGGGTATTCAGGGACAGAAACAATCTCAAAGGATACTAAGATCTAATTTGAATGAGATAAGGACAGCAAGAAGGACCCAAGTCGATTATTCGGTCCCCAGACTGATATGGATTGGGTCTGCCCAAATGAATCTAATATGGCCACCACAGCAGCCATATTGAATAACCTTTTTTATTGCCATTACTCAGTCATTTTTTTCAAAATGTAATGAAGTTTGGTATTTGTTTAAAAAGTTGTGAGATTCAACACATATATAGATCATTGAATTTTTCAGTTGTTTTTACCATGCTCTTAAATTCTCTCAAAATGCATATTTGGCTTTGCATTCACTGACAAATGTCACGTTAACAAATTATTCCAAGAAATGAGAAGATTTGAAGCTCACTAACTACTCTTGTATACAGACAGATAGATTAGAGAGAAATTCTCTCATCAAATTTGACTTACTGTAACAGTCAAATGATTTGTTCTTTCAAATTTGTGTGGCCCGGAGAGATTTGTCATCTTCTGATGACTCTTGTTTTGAAAATGCAATCTATCAATCTCTGCCCTGCCTGTTACAAGGGTTATCAGAAAGTGGATGAGGGAAGAACCCAGTGTTTAACAGAGCCCAGATTAGCTTTTGGTTATTTGGTACTTTACTCAGGGGTTTGATTTTGATTGGTATTCAGTTTTAGAGGGTACTCAATTTTTTGTACACATCTTGACATTTTGGTAATTAACTAGAAAACAAAATAGTGTTTATTCCTTATACAGGATATTTACCATTCCCAAACACACAAGCGTGATAACCTCTTTATCATACGATGTCATTCTGTAATTCTGAGCTTGAAAATCGCTTTCCCTCTCTCACAAACATTACTAAAACATTGCGAGTTTTCCTGGAATGCGTGCTTTATATTTATTAAGTCACAGGGCAAGTGATGTGTCAGTCGGACAGTGACAGTAGCCAATATAGTTCCAACTGAAATCTGTTTCTTATACAGTGGAGAAGCAACATATACGCAAAACAACATTTGTCTTCTCTTGCCTTTCGCGGCAATCCATTGGTCTGTCCACTAGAGTAACTGCCCTTTGTCAAAGGGAAGCTACTCTAACCCTAGTCTATGAGACGTCATGGCCACGGTCAGACGTTGTTGACAGTCAGCCTGTCCTGTCATAACGTTAAGCACAGTAAGATGTACACACAGTGACAAAACGAAACGAGGTATCAATTCAAACATATTTCAGCTACATCAAACTATTTCAATTTGTGGAAAAGGTTTCAAGCTGCAGAGGGTGACAAGCACAGATATGGCTTCTGATCCCACTTGGCTAGGCCTAGTGCCCTCGCAAAATTGTTTCGAAATTTATGTCTCCAAAGTTACCAAACCTTATAAAATGCCTTAGCTACGTCACAGTTGGACACTGATTTTCAGTATGTTAGACTGTTCTTTTGATAATGATAGCAATTATCACTTTAGTTTATCCACATTCCCGATGATTAATTCTGACTCAATCGCCGAATGACAAGGGCTACGCCATGTTTGTTTACAAACACTGAAAGTAGTCTCTACTTGACCTTTGATATTTGCATCTCTATCCGCATCTGTCCTCAACGGATATTGTTTTTTCTCCTTTGGCTTTATCCTGCCGGGAAACCTACCCATTATATGATAATAATATATACACAATCATTTTATCTAATATTTGTGACCTGTGAAGATCCGGGGAAGAATAGGTCTTCAGCAACCAATGATTGCTGTAAAAGGTGACTATGCTTGTCGTAAGAGGCAACTAATGGGATCGGGTGGTCAGGCTCGCTGACTTGGTTGATGCATGTCATTGTATCCCAATTGCGTGGATCGATGCTCATGATGTCAATCACACGATGTTCTGGTCCAAACTCAATTATTTACAGACCGCCTTCATATAGCTGGAATATTGTTGAGTGCGTCATTAAACAAAAAAAAAAAACCAAAAATCTAATACTTGTATTATGTGCATTAGGTTTTTTTTCAATTGTGTGCTTATAGTTTTTGTGATACAAGAGTATTGTGGCTGTCCTACAGCTGTGATACTGCTGCATTATTGCTGTAGTGTTGCTGTGATACAAGTGTAATGTGGCTGTGATACAGCTGTGATGCATTACATTATTGCTGTATTGTGCTATATAGTTGCTGTAATGTTGCTGTGATGCTACAGTATTGTGGCTGTCCTACATCTGTGACATTACCATGTTACTGACTATAACACAAAGATACATTCATGCTTCATGCTTTGTGAACAGCTTCCGACTCTCATAAATCTGATGTCACCCGGGATGCTCCTGCTAGACCTGCAAGATCTCCCAAGGATGCTTCTGCAAGATCTCCCCTGGATACTCCTGCTAGACCTGCCAGATCTCCCCAGAATGCTCCTGGTAGACCTGCCAGATCTCCCCAGGATGCTTCTGCTAGACCTGCAAGATCTCCCCTTGATGCTCCTGCTAGACCTGCAAGATCTCCCCAGGATGCTCCTGCTAGACCTGCAAGATCTCCCCAGGATGCTCCTGCTATACCTGCAAGATCTGCCCAGGATGCTCCTGTTAGACCTGCAAGATCTGCCAGACCCTCCAGTCCTGTGAGTCACTTAGTCATTGCTTTAACCAAGCTTGAAGTTCTAGGTTACTTTCAAAGGTGTGTCATGTATACAAGTCTTGTATATTCAGTAACATTGTTACCAGAAGACAAGGGGGAGTTCATATTCAAAGATACTGTTACCAGTAGGTAAGTAGAAGTTCATTTTCAATAACAGTGTTACTGGTAGACAAGAGGATGTTCATGCTCAATAAAATTGTTGCCATTGTTATTTCTTCAATTCAACAACATAAAATATTGTGAATATTGACGTCAGTCAATGAGAAAGTGGCATTTAGACCAGAGTTTTCATGTTCTGTGTTTTTGACAGTTTGATATATTTTCATTGTTTCCGTGGTCTTCTGGATAGAGTGTCTACCCAGAGAATGGAAGGTCGGTGGTTAGATACCATGTCAGCATTATTCCAAAAGACATTAATAGATGGTACTTGTTGGTACCCGGCCTAGCACTTGGCATTAATGGTATAAAACGAGGACTGGTTAACTTGGAATTGGTATACAGTGTCTGTGTGGGGCCATAAATCCTACAAAAGTCCACACTAGTACAAACAGCCACACACATCCATGTGCAGGCACATTGCTATTAAGTGCATTATTACAGCCATTTCACCTCACCTCACCTCACCTTACCTCACCTCACCTCACCACACCTCACCACACCTCACCACACCTCACCACACCTCACCACACCTCACCACACCTCACCACACCTCACACATGTTTTGGTGATCGTCTCCGTGGTCAAGTGGTAGAGCGTCCGACCGAAGAGTGGAACGTCTGGGGTTTGATCCCCAGCCGTGTCATACCAAAATACGTTAAAAGATGGTACTTGTTCTTACCCTGTCTGTCCCTCGGCTTTAAGGGAGTAAAACAAGGACATGTCAGCTCAGAGTCGGTATACTGTGTCTGTGTGGGGTATTCATGTCAAACTGCAGCATGGTATCCCAGTGGGTTAGCACTATAAAATCGGCATCAGTCACACACACACACGCATGCACGTCGCTATATAAGTGCAATAATCTTGGACACAACGTTAAACCTCATTTCACCTCACCTTATTGTGGCATACTATAATTTAAGTGTTGTGTTAGACATTTTGGGTTTAGTCAATATAGTGATGATCAATTGTTTGTGTCTATGTTGCCACTCAGTGCTAGTTCTGGAGTCCATCTTCTATGCCAGTGATGAACCCATCTGTTTTCCTCTTGGCGGATGTGGGTATGAATTTGAGACCTTTGGCTAGGAGGGTTTCATGTGCTTGGGTCAGGGCTTTGCTGCTCAGGTTGCCTACAGTTTTGAATGTGCCTGGTATTATTTCTGGAATGAGTTGGTCGTTTGTTGCTTTGCGTTATAAGCTCTTGGAACTTACGGAACTTTGGTCTTTTGATGGATACATGTGGCATTTCTCTCTGATAACTTTTTGATCTTGTTGGTGGTAACAGGGTTTTCTTCAGCCGAGTGTCCTGTATATGAACTTTGAAGTAGCTAGAAGAAGCAAGGAATAAACAGTGACAAAGAATAAACAAAGTTGTTGTCCATAAAAAGTGTGAGGATCTGGTTGTCAACCTAGCTGTGGTAGAGTTATGTTTCCTGGCGTCAGGATTTGTTGTCAACACAGTTGTGCAGAGTTACTTCCCCTGGCTACAGGAGCTGATTGTCAACTCAGATGTGCAAAGTTATGTCCCATAGCAACAAGATCTGTTTGTATAATGTAATTAAGACAGAAATTATGACAATTTCATAATGATACACTTCTCTTCACATTTCAAACATTGTATGTGCCTCTTTGAATAGCATCCACATAATTGTTGCTACTTTATATGTTTACAGGATCCAATTACTTTCTAAAACCTAAAACATATGTCAGCTAACTCCAGCTTTACATGCTTCAATGTTGTTTCTTCAGGGGCAGTCATCAGAAGCCTTTCAATCTTGGAGGAAACAAAGGTACCATGAAACTGTCCAAACACGAAGATTGCCTGAAACTGTAAAATCACAGAGATTGCATGAAGTTAGTCATCCACAAGATGCTATTGAGCCACAAAGGTTGCCTGAAGATGCCGAGTCACGAAGGATGTCTGAAGATTTCCCGTCACGGAGAATGCCTGAATGTGTCCAACAACAAAGGTTGCCTGAAGATGCCAAATCACGAAGGATGCCTGAGAATGTCCAGTCACGTAGGATACCTGAAGATACACATCCACAAAAGTTACCCAAAGTGTACCAGCCAAGGTTGTTGCCTGAAGATGTCAAGCCAAGAAGGCAGTCCAGCCCAGAACCTTTTGTTCCAGGTTTGTCACCAGCAGACAGTGTCTCAGGCACACCACCATATATTCCATTAGGAACTGAATATGATTGCAATGTTCCTGGATGTTTCTATAAAGGAACATCATTGCAGTTTGAGCGTCACTGGATTGAGCGACACGAAGCAAAGGTTCTCTATCTCATCTGTTCATTCTGTGATGTGGGATGTATGGATGCAGATGATCTTTGTGAACACCTGGATTTCTTTCACGGTGTTGAGGACAAGATAGAAAAGTCAAATTTCCTACAAAAGGCTAAACGGCAGGAGAGGGATAACATTCACTATGTCATGCCAGGCAATGTGACAAAGGAAAGATGTATGAGCGCTGCAGAGCCTTCTCAGCATGAACCAACCAGATTAAAACCTCCACCCACATTAAAAGAAGATGCTAGAGATATCCACAAGTTCACAGAATGCACGTTTACTGGCACTATGGATGAGTCCCTTAACATACAGAACAAAAAACATGTTTCTGAACTCACTCACCTTAGGTGTCCAATATGCCCTAAAACATTCAAAAAGAAAGCAGCTCTTCAGTTTCATGTGAAACATGTGCATCCGAACATAGAGATGTACACTGAAAAAGAACCAGAAGATCTTGAAGCCAACTTTGAAGAGTCTCAGAACTTAAGTCTTGAGAGTAGTCAGCATGAAACTGAAGAACAAGTAGCCAGATCCCGGACACACATACAAACAATTTCAGGTATGGGTTCAAGAAGTATTCATGATGGAAACAGGTCTACAAAGAAAAAGCGCACAGCTTCATCCAGTCCACCATTGCAGTCTGGCCAGAATGTGCCAAGGCCCAACTTGGTACCCAGCTTGCCAACCCAGCAGTCTGTTCACAGGTTTGATCCACCACCTATGGCAACCCATGTGCCACTTCCTTCACAACAGCATATTCAGTCTCAACCAACAATTGTCAGTGCTCCGCCATTGATGGACAGACACCCAGTCCCACCTCCTACAGATATACCCACCCAACAAGCAGTTCCTTTACTAGGGGTTGTAACACCCTTCTATCCCTCCACAGCATCAGTCCCCAACCCTGTGCCACCTCCCCCTAGACCTTCAGTCTTGACGCCTCAGCTTGCTGTAGCAAGCCCATTACATCTTCCAGCATATCCTCAGCCATCTGCTTCTGGGATTGCAAAAACCTTTACTCAAAAAACAGTGGCCGCTGCTTCAAGGCCTGTTTTGGATACTCAATCACACATAGTTCCTCCTGTAAGCTATTCTCAAGCTCCATTTCAACCCCAAGAAAGTGCACAATCACAGCAAGCTCCAATAATGGCTCCACCACAGCCCCAAGTTGGTGCTACAGTAACTTCTTCAGTTGTTCCACAAACTTATCCTCAAGCAGTTACTCCACCACAACTCCCACTGACTGGGCAAGTAATCAGTCAATCTCTGCAACATGGAAGTGCACCTCAACCTGTCCAACCACAAATGTCTCAGCCAGAGGTACTAATGAAACAACCACCCATTGATTCCCAGTCAGTAACAATGCCAAGTGCAGATCCTTGCTCCACTCCTCCACTCAATCCTCTGGATTTAATCAGTGTTTACAAGGGCTCCAAAGAAACTCAGAAAAAGTCAACAAAAGATGTACAGAAAAGGTCTTCAAAACAGGAGAAAACCAGCAATGAACCACAGAATGGATTCCACATGATGGAAAGATTAGAGGATGCTAATATTGAATTAAGAAGAAGGCTTAAAGAGGATGTGGGAGAAGAAGAAGAGGATGATAAAAAACATGAAGAGCCAAAGGAAACGTT
Source organism: Haliotis cracherodii (assembly GCF_022045235.1). Classification (NCBI taxonomy): domain Eukaryota; kingdom Metazoa; phylum Mollusca; class Gastropoda; order Lepetellida; family Haliotidae; genus Haliotis; species Haliotis cracherodii. The sequence goes on along the minus strand of NW_027266319.1, from coordinate 30,066,934 downwards.
GAAGGAGTTTTCAGATAACAGTGGTCAGTCAAGGAAAGACCTCCAGCAAAGGACAGATCCCCATGGTCGAACAAGTGAAGACATTCAGCAAAGGACAGATAAAGACTCTAGGGCAAGAGATAAATTTCAGCGAAGGACAGATTATGGTGTAGATACAGATCCAAAGGAAATGTTGAAGGAGTTTTCAGATGAAGAATCAAATGTAAATTTGGAAGTTAAAGGAACATTAAGCCAAGCACATGAGGATATGAAAGCAAGAGCGCAAACTATTGCTCAGAAAGTGGTTGGAGACTATAGAAATGAGCAAGTAGCGGGGAAAACTACAAACATATACACAAAGGCTGCAACTGTGTCACCTGCAAGTAATCAAGGACATTCTAAAGAAGGGAAGATAAAACCAGGCCTTGTTGACAATAAGGTCTTAGGTCAGTTGCTTATGAAGTCCATTGGCATGGTGAAGTATCAGTCAAAGAGAGCTAATGTAGATGCTGATTTAATTAGAAAAGGTATTTCATGGGCTAAAAATGAGATTATAGATATGCTTAAACAAGATGAGAAGATGACATTGACTGAAACAGATGAAGGAAGTAGAGAGGCAGGTTTTCAGCAAAGAACAGATAACCGTGAATGGTCAAGAAAAGAATTTCAGCAAAGGACAGATAACTGCCCTCGGTCAAGGAATAAATTGCAGCAAAGGACAGACAACAGTGGTCAGGCAGGTGAAGACCTTCGGCAAAGGGCAGATAACCATAGTCAGGAAGGTGAAGACATCCAGCAAAGGGCAGATAACCTTGGTCGTGCAAGTGAACACCTACAGCAAAGGGCAAATAATCACCCTTGCTTAAGGAATAAATTTCAGCTAAGGACAAACAACCGTGGTTGGTCAAGTGAAGACCTCCAGCAAAGAACAGATTACCGAAGTCATACAGGTGAAGACCTCCAGCAAAGGACAGATTACCGAAGTCATACAGGTGAAGACCTCCAGCAAAGGGCAGATAATCATGGTCATACAGGTGAAGACCTTCAGCAATGGGCAGATCACCGTGCTCGAACAAGAGAAGACGTCCAGCGAAGGACAGATAAACACGCTCGGTCAAGCAATAAATTTCATCAAAGGACAGATAACCGTGGTGGGTCAAGGGAAGAATTTCAGAACAGGAGAGATTGGAATGTAGAAAAAGAGGAACATGTGGAAGTGTACATGGATGAATATGGGAATGAAGATGAAGAATATGTTCTGGCCTATGTGGATGAAGATGGAGTTCATGTGATGGATGATGGTTTTGTGATGGGAGAAGGAGGTCCTGTTAAAAAGAGAGAGCAAATGGGTGAAGAAACTAATGACATGTATCATGGAATGGACCAAGGGTCAAGGAGCAATAGAATCAGGGAAGAGTCAAGAAGTCATGGTCAGAGAGGCTATGGAGGGGGAGAAACAACAAGTGGTCACAGAATTCTTGATGAAAGAGACATGCAGATTTACGAGAGGTGTCAAGAGGAGTACATTGAGGACGATAGATTTTCTGAAGAAGAGTATTTGGAATATAGAGAGGATGACAGAATTAGTAGCAGTAGTAGCATTCACAGCATGAGGAGGAATGAGGATAGAAGGTCACAAAGGTTTGAGGAGCAAATGCCAAGAGAGTCTGTCTTGGATGAAAGAAGACAGTTTAGCCCTCCCCTCAGCAGGTATAGAGAGGGACGGGAAGATGAATATGAGGTCTTTGAAGAGGTGGATAGTAACCAAGTTTCCAATGAACACTTTAATGAAGGTCATGGACCATTAATTGAAGAGGATGAAGGATATGTACATAATGAGAGAGTTAACTATGGGATGTATAATGAGTATAAAGAGGATTTTGATAGAGTCAGGACATGGAGTGCCCAACAGGACAGCACTTGGCGAGGGGTTGGATATGACAGAGATAGAAGATTCTCAAAACGAAAGTGATAGTTTCAAGGCAACTCAATGACAAGAGCTGATTGAAGACAAGGATCCACAGCACATGGCAAAAGTTTCAATACAAATGAATCGTATTGAAAGTGGTATTGAAAGAAAGAGAGGTCAGGAGATTTCAAAACTCACTGAACTTTTCAAAGAGGATGACTCATGAAAAGGACTTTGTTGATGGTGGTACCACAAAATGTCAAAAGATGCATTGCATCAAGTGGAGAGACAAGGATGACAGCTCCAAGACAAAGGGTCAGAGCTTCAAGAATGAGTAAGTCACCTTAAAAAATAAGGACCAGATCAGCAGAGGTAACGAGAAGGAAAGGTGGCAATAAGACCGAGGGAAACAAGTGGAAGCAGTTTGAACAGGAACATGATGATATCAGTGAGGGTGATCTCAGTGGAGATGGTAGCCTCGGTGAGTTTGGCTTGGATGACTTTGTTGTCATGGATGCAGTGTGAATTGGAAACTTTGTTGATAATCATTATGAAGATACATGCTTTTGAAATGACCAGATGCCATTGCCCATCAGAACAGCTGTTGGAGGTCCTTCGAGGGGCATATTGTGGAAGAATATGTGACCGATAATGAGAATATTTTGCAGCAGGCAGTACTATACAAGCTGTGGAACCAAGGCCAGAGGCAACAAAGTTCTCTGTACAACAGTCAGACATTCTGCTGTTACTGAAGATGTCTGTACATTTTCTTGGAGATGATGAGGACATTATGATTACAGTGATGACTTGTTGGTGCAGTCCATGTAGAGTTTGTCATGCTGAGAACCAAGAATTCCGTCAAATACTCTACCTCTATTACATTGCAGACATTAATTTCCATTTTGGATGTCATAACACTATTAAATCTTTAAGATTTTCAACAGATATCCTCTTCACAGCCAAACTATCTTCTGATTCGTTTTGAGGTAAAGCCTTTACTCAGGCTTAATACTGTGCTTGCGTGAATCAGGAAAACATCACTTGTGTGTGCTGAAGTAAACATCAAGAAGCTGTATCTGGTGATTTGACCGTCTCTGTGGTGTATTGGATAGAGCTGCTGCTAACCATACTGACCAAATTGGAAGTGGTAAATACCTGTCTTCCACGTGTCTGCAATACACCTAGTCTAGACTACTCTATTGACGTAGCCCTTAAACTCATTGCTTTGTGGTTTAGATAGAGCATCTGCTGGCGAAAGGAAGGTCGGTGTTTCAATGTTTAAAGGCAAAGAATGATACTTGTGGTTTTCCTGCCTGGCGCTCAGCATTAAGGGAATAAAAACAGGACTGGTCGGCTCAAGTCTGTATACCGTGTCGGAGTAGGGTTTCCATGTTAAACTGTGGTATGTATCTCGGTGGCCTAGCACTATAAAATGGGCGCTAGTCCAGACTACTACAGGCAGCCACACACACAATTAACAATTCCACATTACAACAATCATCAGTTTCTTTCAAAATTGAACTGATACATGTCTTACACTGTCAGTTATTCATATAAATATGCAACAAACTTAAGGGGTTGGGATTTGCTCTATTTGTCTTTGACTAAATGTCTTCTTGATCCAATCTCAGTACTCTTCTCTAATTTCCTGGACTGAATGAGATGAGAATTCTGAGTTTATATCATGGAGTCAGAAGAATATCAATGATGAAGATGTGTTCAATGATCTTTTTTTATTTTAACTGATAGGTTTTATGTCAGTTCTCTTTCATTTTACTTGACGTAAGAGAAAGACTTATACAACAATGAATAGGTTATTGATCAATATGAGCTATTCTTCTATAATAAAATATATTGAATTTCAGACTGTTATTGAATTTGTTGTCATTTTTTTTTTACGGCCAAACCAACTTGTCTCAAGGTCATTTTCTGATCCTCTGCGTTGATATGCATGGATATAACAGTTCAGAAGATTTTACCTCACAAGTATACTGTAGGTACTTTAATGCCTTACGTTGTCTTGGCTAATTATGTTATTTTGCACAGAAAGACTGCATATAAAAGTAAAAACGAGTTTTTCTTATCTTAGTATTATGAAACGTTGGTTTATGATGCTCTGACCAATCACCTGCACTACATGTCTGTGGCCAGCTAAAGTGTAATAGTGCTTACAGCTGAAGACAGCACATAGAATGGGACAGTTTCCTGTTAGCATTATTACAAAATGTAAAATAGGTCTCGCGTGGATTTAAACCTATAAAAGGCAACAAGAAATTATATACTAACCCCCAAAAAGAAACTGCATAGCAAACAATGAATACAGTAAATGTACTGCAGAAATTTATTCAAAAGCAATGTTATTGCATGAAACAAAATGTGAGTCGTCAGTGAACATCACACGTCTTCACCAGTACAGAGGGTGGCTGACATGTCTGGACCATTGTAGATGTGCCCGGCAATGACGTAATGTCATAATAGGACGAATAGCAGGTCGAGCACTTAGGCCGTAACTTCTTAAGCGGTTAGTATAGAAGACATTGTTTAAAAAGGGATATAAATAGCAGAGTTCCGGAGATTCTTTATGCATTCGGAACACTGTGGGCGAGGAAAATGAAATATCTCTGATTGTTTTATGTTATACTACTCAAGGTCAAATTGTGTGCATCTGTTGAAATAGCCTAAGACAATATTGCGTGAAAACATGTTTAACGAAAAGGTCTGTTATGTGCCACACAATGCTGACGCGTGATCAATAATCAGTCGGATCAAACATCAAAATAGGAGTATCAGACCAAAACTGAAACGTAAAAAGATCTATAAAAAACACCCTAAATTGTCAAAAAGAAATACCCTAAGTAGCGGGTATGTGATCGTGATGCGAATACAGCCTGACACCGTGGTCTCATGCTCCCTGTTGTCTGGATTGTTGCCAAGGGAAGATTGTTCACTTCTTCAGTGACAGCATTGCAAGTTCCTTCAGAGTTGCCAGAAGTACAGGGCGATCTTCATCTCGTTCCACATTTGTTTGATGGGGTTCAGATTGGTGACATAACTGGCTACTTCATGCGGACAATGGTCTACTGCTATAAGTTGGCATCAACGCCCTGGCACGATGAGGTTATCGTCCATAAGGATGAAAAACCGTCCGATTACACCAGCATACTGCCTCACGAACACATCCCTAATGTTATCGGTGTTGCGCACACTTGCCATCTTGCGCCGCTGTAGGACATGTTCTTCCAGCTCTTCTGATCCCACCCCATATCAGGACATTCAAACACAGATTTCCAAGCACCAATGTAACAAACTAAGGTGGAACTTTTAGAGATTTTCCTGTTCTTAATTAATGAATACAAGGAATATCTTACTGAGGACGCCAGTATATCATATGAGCTATTGGAATGATTGCACATGAGCCATTTGTTGACATTACACACTACAACCTCGGCTCATGTTCACCTCAACCACAGGTCACCTTAGTCTAATAGTCTGAAGTTACGCCCGTTTCACAAAGCAACCGTAGCTCGATCTTAATTCGGTGTGTAAACTTTAAGGCAAAGGTTGCAACCACAAGGCTGTATGACATCCTGAGATGAACCATTATTCGATATGCTGTCTGACACGACATTTAAAGATTTCTTTGCCTATTTGTGACAGTGATACTTCAATTTTTAATTCTGATCAGATATTATCAGTACATTCCCTGGTATTAGCACATGTTTAAACTACAGCCTGCATTTACGAGTTTATTGATACCGTTTTCATGGGGTAAAAGTGTTCACCTCCAAAACAAGTCACTTCACGGCAAGTTTAAATATAAAATATATTTTAATTCTTTGTTATGGCTCAAATAATGGTTTTCCATGCCTCCTATTATTAATTGGCTAGTGTTATGAATACACGTGCTTCTGAAATTATGCACAGGTGAACATTAGGATACATTCGTCACCACTCGCCCCTTTCCGTAACCTGCAACAAGACTCGTCCCCCTATCGATGAATGTTATGTGCGAAAATACTACAAACCAATCAGAATGTGCGTATGAAAGGTCAATATATATTTTTTATTTTACATATGTCTTGCATTTAAAAATAGAAAGGAAAATAACATTCAAGAAACACCGCCTGTAATTGCACACAATTACCGTTTTGCTGAAGGTGAACCGCAGAGCCAATTTCTTTACTGAATACCACACAAGACTACTGTCTAAAAGAAAACAATGTGTGGTCCCTGGATAGGGAAAGGAGATTCGATGAGGATGCGAATACCAGCCAAGAAGTAATAGCACCACGTTTTATTTGTTACCTTTTCGTTGAAGGTGAACTACATAACCTATTTACCGAACGTCACCGCCGTCATATAGCTGAAATATTGCTGAGTGCGTCGTTAAACAACAAACAAACAAACAAACTGAATGGCATGGGATGATGCCTTTCCATCCCTAGAAATGAGAATATCAGACAAGAAACAAAACGGTAGCATTCCAATCGATCTTCCCACTATGACCGCGATCCTCAGCATCGCGATCCCAACTGAGAACGACCCGGTTGCCAATGGCGTGACGAACGACCTCCAGCATGGCGGCGACCACGCCACGACTGTTTTCCTAATAAAAGATTTGCAATTGCGTCACAAGAACCTTAGTGCAATAACGAGCTGAACTCATCGGACACTGTAATTTGCAGGAAATAGAACAAGATCCCCTGCAACAAACTAGACCTGAAATCCGCCATTTCAAAACACACACTCAAGAACCAAGACCATAACATGATGTGGGAAGCCACCAAAGTCCTGTCTACCAACAACGACTGGCAACAAAGATAACTAATATATGACTAAGATGACTTCAAGAAGCCATTGACATCAGGAGACACCAGCCAGTCATGAACCGTGACCAAGGGAACCTGTCTGCCCAGTGCTTGGGATTTATTGCTTTGATCTTTGTCGGTGGTTATTATCAAGTTTGCTTCCATTTGTCTGTTGTCGTTTCCATTCTTTTACTGTTTCGGTGCTAATTACCCCCAGCCTGTCCATTGCCTATTACCAATCAGTGATAAGTTAAGTGTTGGCTTCCTTTTTTTTTCATTGCTAATCGGTCCAGACTCGATTATTTACAGACCGCAGTCATATAGCTGGAACATTGCTGAGTGCGGCGTAAAACAACCAAGCAACCATTGCTAATCTCCTAACAGCGCCAATTATCTGTTGGCTCCTCCTTGTTAAGGTTCCACTTTTGTTATCTTATCACTTTTGTTGTTCTTAGAAGTACATATATACTCACATGCAAAAGAAACGCAAGTATACATGTTATTTATTTTCAACAGTAAAGACAAGAAATACTAGTAGGGCAAGATTGACAAAAAAATTGACTGAAGACAGTTTAATGGATTAAAAGGCAGACGACATAATTGGGTTTTTTCAAATGTTAAGGGCTTACACAGTTTCGGGTCAATACCCAAAATGTCAGTCAATACCTGGTGTGACCACCATTAGCATTGATCACTGCCAAACATATCCTGTACATTGAGTGAATCAGACGATTTGTGAAGGCCCTAGGTGTCCTCCTGCACACATCCAGAGCAGCTGTGCGTAGTTCATCGGCAGTTGTAGGGACTGGGCGCACATTGTGCAGACGCCTTTGAACCTCATCCCACAAGTGTTCGATGGGGTTCAGATCAGGACCGAGGGCTGGCCACGGTTGCAGAAAGGCCATGGTAGCTCTGGCAACATGGGGACGAGCGTTGTCCTGCTGGAAAATGTGTTGTTGATGTTGTGCCAAAAATGGAACAACGTGGGGTCTGATCACTTGGTCGATATACCGCTGAGCAGTTACGCCGTGTCCCAGATCTTGACCAACATTCAGAAAGCACATGGGTCCAAGTCACGCAGTAAGTCCAATCCCTGCCCATATCATGACGCTAGGTCCACCCCATGGATCCCTTTCCACAACGTTTCTGTCAGCGAAACGATCACCTTGACGCCGCCAAATTCTGAATCTTCCGTCTGCATGGGAGACACAACAGTGACTGTCATCAGAGAAGATGACACGCCTCCACTCACGATGACGCGATGACCCTGTGCCCACTAAAGCCGTGCTTGTCGATGCCGTGGTTGGAGAACAGGGCGACGTGCTGGTCGGCGACTTCTGAGGTAGTTGGAACGGAGACGTCGGATCACAGTGTCCCGGCTAATGTGTCGATTATGTGTTCCTATGGTCTGTCGAGCACTTTCACTTGCAGATAGGAACGGATGTCGCTGGTGTTGACGGGTAATCTGCCGATCTTGTCGAGGTGTGGTGACCCTAGGACGACCGCTCCGGGGAAGGTCATCTGTGGTCTGTGTAGCATTGTATTGATGCAGGAGACGGTAAATTGTGGTTATGTTAACGTTGAAATGACGGGCGACATCTTGGACAGACTCCCTAGCTTCCAAACGTCCAATAGCCTGGTTTCTCTGAATTTGAGTTAGGCATGGCATTGTTGACCAAGGAGTGGTAGGTCCAAGAATCGGCCACAGTTTTATACCCACTACAGTTACTGACAGTTCGAGCATTTTTGATTTCGCGAGAAAAGGGTGCATGATACCCACATATTCATTGAAATGGTGCGTTTTGGCGATTCGTTTTTTATGTTGCGTTTTACTCGAGGCTTCCTAAATGCAACCAAAAATATAACACCACCAGGCTTCACTACATGCTAAAACTCGTAACAATTTATGGTTCCGTGTTTGTTACCTATTTGCTTAAAACCACTTGCGTTTCTTTTGCGTGTGAGTATATATGTTCTCTGCCCCATAGCATTTATTCACCTGATGAGGGTGTAAGTATAAGTTTCTCATAATAATGAAGTTGACCTCCATAAATTCACTACCTTAGAAGAACGGAATTAGAACATTGCACGAGGATAGGGCCTTGAGGGCACACACAAGGACGGGACCTGGAATAGTTCTCTAATATGAAGCTGTCATTGTATCGTTTACTGTCCAGGCTATTCGGGGAAACGTTTGACATTCAATGTAAGGCTTTCCTAAGATGGACTTGCTATTACGAACGAACGCTCCTCGTGTAGAAACTGGGGCTGCAGAAAAGTGACTCGACTTAGGGAGCAGTGAAGGCATCTTTGCATAGACATGGCGCGAATAAGGGAGTGCATGACATTTATTTTGTTGAATTTATTATCCAACGAGGGTCGAATAGAGTTTTCGTTCTTGTTTGAAGTAGTTATCGTGTTCATGCGCCAAAATGGAGACCTTCGAGAGGGGCACGACATTCGTCACCACTCGCATGCCTCCATAACCTACAACAAGGCTCGTCCCCATCTCGAAGGCCGCCATGTGTCGAAACGCCGCAAGCCAATGAAAATGCGCGTCAGGATATGGGTATTTCGCTCAATATTATCCCGAGTATTTAATTTGGCAATACACTTTATTTATAAAATAAGTGGGAAAATGTAGATTGTCGAGTCCACAGCCAGTTTATATAGAAAACAGAATTGTTATATTAATGGAATAATGTAATACATAGTGTGGGTCTTAAATGACCTAGGGGCATGGGTGGACCAGTCGTCTAACGCGCCGCGATTCGCTGTGCAGAGTTGCGTCCCTGGGACACGCCAGAAACCTATGATTGTGGGTTCGAATCCCGGTTCGCCCCAATTATGTTTCTAGGTTTGTCAGCACCATACCCGTGCTGGTGGGTTTCGCCGAAGTTGTAAACGTCTGAGACCTGCATCACTTCGGGCCTTCCTCCCACATTAAGCTGACACGCCGCGATATAACTGGAATACTGTTAAAAGTGGCGCTTAACCAAACTCACTCACTCACTCATTTGCCTAGAAGATGGAAGGATTTGTGTCAACCACCGACAAGGAGAACATTGTTGCATTCGGGATGTCGAACCGTTTGGATTTGGCAGCATCTATAGCCCAGTCAATGTGGCATTATTAGCCCTAGTCAAGGTGGCCTCTGTATAGTCAAGTCAACGTGGCATCATTAGTCCTATCAGTGCAACAAGTCAAGGGCGATCTGGTTATTTTGGAAGGAAACATCACTCGACAGCATTAGATTGGCCAATTTCTCTACCCTGCTACAGGACAGGACACGCCCTGTTTCAACAAGATAACACAACTTCTTGCCTTGGCCACCAAAATCAACAGACGTATCACCTACAGATCTCTTGTGGGATCAGCTTGACCGTCAAATTAGAGCACGACCAGGCGGCCCTTATAACAAGGATCAGTTACCACAGATCCCGTGAAGATACCGGGGTAGAATATGTCTTCAGCAACCCATGCTTGCCGTAAAAGGCGACTAACGGGATCGGGTGGTCAGGCTCGCTGACTTGGTTGATGCATGTCATCGATCCCAATTGCGTGGGTCGATGCTCATGATATTAATCACTGGATTGTCTGGTCCAGACTCGATTATTTACAGACCGCCGTCATATAGCTGGAATATTGCTGAGTGCGGCGTTAAACAACAAACCAAATCATATAAAAAATGTTAGCACAGGCCCAGTGAGAAGAATGGTGTTGAATCCCATTTCTTGTGTTCAGACGTATCACATCTTCTCAAGGTCGTGTTGGGGCGTGCATTGTATCCCGTGGTGGGCATCACAATACTGACTGACACTGGTGACATTCCGAAGGTTAAGAGGACGTTTCATGTCCTGATGTCTTGATGGTTGATCGAATACTGAACAACTGACCTCATCCTCCAAACTGTGGATACAGTGCCTTCTTTTTCAATCTCATTCATGGTATAACTTGTAATGATGTTGATATATAATTCATATCGTTTGACAATAAAGTATGTTTATTTTGTATTTTTTCTAAGTAAGGGTAAATGATGTTTAATGGGAATTGCACATCACAGTCAACAGCTGATTCAGTCATATCACAGCGGGACAAGTTTAATAACCTTGTCCAAGGACATGGCGACTTGCATGATGCGGCATCTTGAAATGGGAGATTTGAAATGATTATTAACAGATAAGTGTTAAGGCATTCTGTCTATCATGCTCATGTCTCGGTGTCAAAGATTATGAATTTGCTCACGTAATATTCTGTATTGATAGGGGGCACGGGTGGCCCAGTCGTCTGAGGCGCCGCGATTCGCTGTGCAGAGTTGCGTCTCTTGGGCAAGCCAGAAACCTTTGATTGTGGGTTCGAATCCCGCTTCGCCCCGATTATGTTTCTAGGTTTGTCAGCACCATACCCGTGCTCGTTGGTTTTACTGAAATGGAAAACGTCTTAGACCTGCATCACTTCGGACTTTCCTCCCACATTGACCTGACACGCCGTGATATAACTAGAATAAAGCGGTGTTCAACCCAATTCACTCACTGTTTTTTTCAAGAAGATGGCGGCTGTGTTTTTTATTTACAAATAAATATGAGCTGTGTTTTTATTGTTTGATAGTCATTACTTAGAAGTTGACGGATGACAAGATAGACACATTTTTTATGGATAATAACTTCTTTAATACTGTGAAAAGCGACGTTTCGGTATAGATCATTTTACCACTGGTATAAGGTATAACGGTATAAGGATCTATACCGAAACGTTGCTTTTCACAGTATTAAAGAAGTTGTTATCCATAAAAATTGTGTCTATCTTGTGTTTTTATGTAACCCCAAGAAATCAAATGGACCACTCCTAATGGTCCTAATTAGCAAAACAAACAAAATGCCACAAATTAGTCTGTGAGAGTACTCTTTATGAGAGAAACACAAACTCCAACACAACACAGTCATCTTTCTGTGTCAGGAGCTTCCATGTGCACCAAGCTCCTCCCCAGCGCGTGACACCTTCAGTCGAGTAGAGAGCTCCGCGAACGGACTATCGCTGTGAGGAGCTTGCTTCTAGAAATGCGTACTTCCGGTCAACAAGAAGAGCGCGTTCATGGACGTGCTTCGAGTAAATACAAGGATTTCATTCAGAATTTTGTTCATGTTATGGTAATTGACATGGCTATTTCCTTGTATACATGACATACGATTCATGTTTAACCCTTGTTTTGATGTACAAGCAGTTTGTTATTCTTGATAAGCTTCTCGAATATCAGTGTGTTTGTTTGCGCTAGTGACGGCACTGGTGTTGAAAGATGGAAAAAGTGTTGAAAGTCCATTCGCAGTGCATTGTTGTCAATAACCTGAATGTAATTTGAATTGTCAAGTCGAGTAGTTGAGTGGAGGTACTAGCTATTGCTGGATTGAAAGTTGACACAATTGCAAGATCAAACTTAAAATAATTCTTGATTGCAACATGAGGGAGTAGTGCACTCTACCGGGCGCAATTTTACAGATGCAATTAGCGCTGTGGGGGCTCAAACGCGCTTCGCCGGCTCAATGAGTTAATTAGCCGACGATCTACCACTGGACCACGAGCGCTATCACATGTAATCAGTGCTCGTTTGACGAGTCATTAGCACCCCATTAACAAGCATGCGTAATTCAGTAAACAATGAATTGCGCATACGTGGGGCGTCAAGGTCTCCCATTCATTTTTTCGTGAAACCACAACCGCCATTGTTTATGTTAACATGACTGACCATTTGGATTAACGGGATTAACGCTTGAAAAGGTAAGAATTTATGGCTAACCCTTGCTCAAAGCAAGCTAACCCTAAGGAAGAGGTGTTGGATCGTAAAGACGTGTAAGTTTCCCTATGATCGAAAAGGGTGTTGGATGGTAAAGACGTGCAAGTTTTTGGAACGTGAAGCTAGAGTCACCGGAGCGTGAGGCATGGTAATGGTATAGCAAGACAGCGGTGGCACTATAGCGCAGTAATTGAGTGGATAATAGAGCTCGGGCTGCGCTCGGCAAACTGTCATAGTGGCATACCTTGTCATAGTGTCCGAATCCACTGGTCCCTGAAGATGGATGACGATATTACTGAAGCGCTGGAAATTATATTTAAATAGACATGGTACATCAATCGCCATCTTGGTCGAAGATAAAATCTGGTGTTTCATTTCAATTAAACTGAAATGTTGGATGTCATTCTTTCCACATATGCACGGCATGTTTCATTATTTGTTACCTATATTGGGTGATTTTGTCGAAATTTTGGCTGAATTGCAGCTGTTGAGAATAGAAGTAAGCATTCTTAAGTTTGTTATCACTCTGTACTTCTCGATGTGTCACCAGGGCCTATGTGAAAAAGCCACTACTATCATTTGGATTAATAATTGATGTGAAACACATTTTGCTGCATTACGGCATTCCATTTATCAAAGAATTAAGTGTTAAATAATCTCACCATTTCAGATATCCAGGAATATATGAGCCCACACCATCATGCAAGGCTATCAGCAAGGTCCAGGTCTGTGGCCAGGAGGTTATGACAAAGGAGTGTCTCTGATCAACCAAAGTGGAAGGGCACCTGAAAACACACCTGAATGGTACAGAGGGAAGGAAACAGATTCCCCCAAGATGAGCATGGTAACCCATGCATTGAAGTCCCTGCAAGACATGCGTGGTGGTCAGAGTGGGAAGCGCCCTGCAGAGGGCTTGAGGGGAGATTTTAGTGGAGTTCCTGATGTCAAGAGGTCACGTTATGACTCGGGGTAGGTTTTGTTGGTTAGTGTTCCTTGAACATGTTGAAGCAGACACCAGAAAAGTTGAATACTTCACCCTCGCTTATCCAGAGTATAATGCCCCAATTCTGTTCTGATAAGGTTTTTAAATGTATATGTAGTTTTAATGCTGTCTCACTGTATCATCAACATTGATCAAGTCATAACAAAACATGTTGCATGTTTTTAAAGGCATTATCTCCTTCAACCTTGATGTTTTTTCAGAGGTCCACGAGAATCGCTGAATCAAGATCAGAATGACAGCTGGAGGTGTACCAAGGTGAGTTCTTCACATTTGAGGGATGGATGGCGTTGCCTATTTGTTAAAGCATGGCCTTGGTCATGTTGGTTTGAAGCCAATATCTGGTTGACTATTGCTAAAAGCGGCAAGAAAGAAGACTCATTTTCATCAAATTCTGTTGCAATGGAGATTCTGAGCTGAATCAATAGCAAGTCAATATAATTGTTAATTTTGTTCATATTATACATTTATATACCCAATAATTCCTTTTAAGGGCCCTTACAGGAAATAAGAGGGTAAAGGAATAAAATTGTATAGTGCACTTTACTTCAATTACAGGACCTTTATATTTCTTGTCAAGAATTTGGTACAATCAAAATTATTCACCTTCCAGAGGCAAGGAAGTTAACTGACTGTTAAAGTCCAGTTTCTACCCTTGCTGAATTGGACTGGAATTTCTGGGGTCAATTATAGCGCCACCAGTGGCTATTACAAGTTATGTCCCTCCTATTGACGGATCAGATTCCCCATCTTATATCACTTGCATTTGCTTCAAACAAAATGGCGATGCCAATTGTAGACAATCTGATAGATCTATTTTGTAATAACGATCTTTCTTCCCTTGATTGTAAACATGAAAAGGTTTGGAAAAAATCTGCATGATCTGTTGACGCTAAGTTGATGGTACACGTTTTGAAAATCCTGCAATCGACCCGAAATCTGCACTGCAGTTTACGGAACGGATGTCAATTTCGTTATGCGATTTTGATTGTACATGTACGATGCATAGACTCGTTTGGACAGCCTATCTATAATTTGAGCCTTGTTCGGGGTAGAGACTGGACTTTATCAGCTTATAGTCAGCTAACTCCCTTGCCTCGGGAAGATAATATTATCGTTTTTTCTTCTTCCTGTCTTTACATTTGTACGTACTGGATGCACATTTCTGTATTGTGTAAAACCCTGATATACTGCACTTACCCAGATACTTGTAGTTCCTCAATTATGGCTTATTGTTCCCCAACCATCATTAATGGTGGTGCTGTTCATATTGAGTTTACATGAGGATTTGCACTGTTTTTCATTGGCTTGAATTGTAAAAACCCCGACAAGTTTATTTTATCTAATACATGTACAAGTAATAGCTGATGAGAAGACTTGAAGGGATCATGGGCAGATAACTCCTGATTTGTAACCCAGGGCAGGGGGTGCCCAGGGAAGAAAGAGGCAAGTTGTGAGTTTTGTGTTACAGGTTAGAAGTTCAGAAGGACATTGCAATGTGTTGTGCCAGAATAAGTATCATGAATATCCAAATTCATGTAATTTTATCTGATATCAACTTTTAAGCGGCTCTCTAAGAGTATTTGTCTCTTTCTTTGTTTCAGTGTAACAGTAAGAACATTGAAGGAAGGAACTATTGCATCCATTGCTACTCATCTCGGGAAGTTGGTGAGTTGTTTGCTATTTAATACTGACTGGATGCGTAGGGTTTCGGGATTAAACTAGATCACAAGCTACCTAGGCTGGTGTGAGAGGCAACTAAGTGGATCGGATGGTCAGGCTCAGTGACACTTGGTTGATAGCGTGTTCTCGTACCCCGACATCATGGATCGTTGCTCACAATATCAGTCACTGGATTGTCTGGTTCTGACTCAGAGATTTACAGGCCTCAATCTTGTAGCTGGAATATTGCTGAGTTAGGAGTTGAACAACAAACAAACAATACAACTTTGAGTATTTTGGCCTCTTTGATTATTCTGTTTGACAGCAACTGTTTTCAAAGTCGGTTTCACGTAACCAGACCAATTCATTGTTTCACTTACGACCCACATGTCTTTATCACAGCTGGAAACAACTGTCATGAGACTCCGATATCATGTATATCACATGTGCCCGACAAGTTTATTTTATCTAATACAAGTAATAGCTGATGAGAAGACCAGAAGGGGTCATGGGCAGATAACTCCTGATTTGTAACCAAGGGCAGGGGATTACCCTACATTACATAAGGTTCCTGACAAGCTCGGGTAAACTTGGTAACCAGCTCATCTTCCAAACCTAGGTTTTTAAGCTGTTCTCTTCCAAACCTGGGGTTTAAAGAAGATCACTTCTAAACCTGCTTTGAGCATGTTGAGGTTTTACATTTCAGTTGTAATACCTAGGTTTTCAGTTAACTTTTTATTAACTTGGCTCTTGATGTGAACACAATTGTGTTTGATGATTAGTTAAAAGTTGCTTGAAAATTCCATGACATGAATCAAACCTGCAACCTCACATATCGTGTTAAGTTTTGTAACCCACTGTTTTCCCACTGAGCAACCGAGGCAGGTGATGAGTGGTTGTTGAATTTATCATGTCATGACTCCAGCTAGTCCATGCTGCAGGTGGTTCTCTCTCGAATGCTTTGATCAAATTCCGTTTATGCCGCGACACACTGTATTGTTTCTCTATACGGTATCTCAGTGTTTGCCTATTTCTTCAGGTATTTGAAGCATTTAGACAGTGATAAGTTGGATAAACAAGCCTCCGAGGTTTTTGTTGAAAATGTAACTCCTTGATCTCGGAAAAAGCCCTCTGGACTTCAGCCCTTGGGCTTTTCCCTAGATCACGGTTTTACATTTGCAACAAAAACCTCAGAGGTGTGTTTTATCCTATGCATAGACAATGGGGAATCCTAGCTGACTTTGTTCATGTTGTTTGGAAAATATGCTTTATTGATTATTGCCGATCCTTTGTTCAACAACAAAGATTTGAGGTGCTTTATTTGCAGATCCACAGGGCCTAAATAGTCATAAATTACCAGTCCAAGCCTAGTTTTACCATTTAAAAAACCCATAAACTACCAGTTAGGGCTCAATTTAGCTATTAAAAACATGCACCAGTGCAACCTATTATTGAAAAATGCAACCTAATATTTATGTCTACATGCACCAAGTCCCCAAAAAGTAAATTTGTGCTTGATTTACCCTTAGGTATCCACACAACGTCAATCTTTCAACAACCTCAGCATCTCTAAGTTTTGTTTATTCTACTAAGTCACTAACTGCTGTAGTGTCGGTTTCATGATGTATGACACAGTCATTAGAGATCTGTGGTTTTACTTATTTAGACTAGTTTATGCATCTTTGTTTCAACTGTGATAAATGTTTGGGACCATTGTTTAGTCTGGTGCAACAAGCCCACATGCACGTGGTACAGGTTAAATCAAGTTCTGTAAATCGAGCCCCAAATCGCATAGATCAATGCATGGTATCCAACACTGGATTGACTGGTCCAGACTTTTATACAGACTGCCATGATGTGGCTGGAATACTGCTGAGTATGGCATTAAAACAACAAACAAACAAACACTCACTCAATTTGGAAATGTTTTGTTGACATTTCCTGCAGACTTGAGACCCGAGCAGGTCTTGATAAATCTCTGAGTAAATACTCCAAGTAAACAATCAATATCCAATGTGTATATAGTGTGTGAGTACAGGTCTACATGGTCAGTGGCTCCAAAAGGTATCTGGAACCCTGTCATCGTATTATGCACAAGAAAATATGTTTTCTAATCAATATTTATTTGACAAAGTAGATACAATTTATGGATAACAACTTTGATACTGTAAAGGCAACATTTCGGTTTGGATCCTTATATGTTTCAGTATAGATCCTTATACCATTGTCAAGCAAGGCATAAGGATCTATACCGAAACGTCGCCTTTACAGTATTAAAGAAGTTGTTATCTATAAATTGTGTCTACTTTGTCATCCGTCAACTTCTAATTAATGCCTATCAAACGATATATATTTGTGTGTGTTCCAGCAGAGCCACCATCCAAGATTCATGCAAAGGTAAGATTATGTATGAAAAATATTACCCTCAAAGGTAGAATGACTGTTTATAACTTTCTGAAATTTTCACATGTGCATTTTAGCAATTCTCAAAACTGATCATGCTGATTGGTCATTTGATGCCATTTGACATCAAACTGCTTCAAAATATTATATAATGTCATCTCGGGTTCATGGCGTCACAATCTGATTACACTATGCCATCTGTCATGTTTTTCTGTCATTTTCTAACTTAATCATGTGTTAATGTAAATTAACATAACCTACTTGAAACTCATAATTATGGATTATCTGTCCCCCATTGTTTAACGTCACTCTCAGTAGTATTCCAGCTATATAATGGCAGCATGTGAATATTTAAGTCTAGACCAGACAATCCAGTGATTGATATTATGAGCAGCCAGCCATGCCCCAAGAGTATGGCATCTTCCCGAGGCAAGAGCGCCCACAAACCCATTTATCAAAGTCTAGATTCCATCCTTGCCACATCAAGCTCAATTTTCTGCACTAAATATGATAGTCCAATCAGAGAAAGTTTCATAATATCGACATCTGGGTTCTGAAAACATGGCCTTTGCAATAGCTTGTCGAATTTGTGCTCAAGTTTCTTTCAACATTTAAGCGAAGATTAGCATTTTCTAGCTCTTTCCAAGTTTTAAGTCAATTCACCTAAACTGGAACACATTCGTATAGAAATGATTTACTGTGTGCTGTCTTTGTTGACACGAATATGTCTTTTCCATCTCAACCACTCAATCATGATGTCAATGATTGCCTTGGTTTGTCTGGGCACTACTCGTGATCTACGAGAGGTGGTGCCAAGACCAAACCAAGTAAAGTGGGCTTGATGTGGCAAAGGTCAAAACTAGCTAACAGATATATGCTTGTGAATACACTTGCCTCGAGAAGATGGGAGTATGATGACATGCTGTCAACCAACTTAGAAAGCCTGGCCACCCAATCCATCTGGTTGCCTCTCACCACCAGCATAGGTTGCTGAGGACCTACTACAACCTGGAATCCCCATGGGGTAGATCAAGAGGCAGGGGTCAAATCCAACAAGTCTGCATCTCACATTGGACCAGGAGTTCATGTAAACAGATAGAGTTAAGGAGAAATCAACTTTGGAGAAATCAACCCTGAAGACTTTGTCTTGTACTAACAGACTAAAGTTTATTACCTATATTAAATATTGGTTAAACAAATGTGACTGGCTTCCACATGACTCATTTCACTTGCAAATATTTAATGTTATCACAATCTTTTGATTCATTCTTTCATTCCAAACTCCCACCCATCCATCCATCTGTCGTCTGTATGTCCGTCCATCCATCCATCCATCCGTTCATTTGCTGTAGGTGGATGACGAGAAGGCCTGTACGCTCTACGTGTTTGACCTCCTGCTGACAACAACAACGTCTGATCTGTTCAAGTACTTCTCCCAGTGGGGAGGCATGATTGATGTCTACGTAAAGATAAGAGATGATGGAATGTGAGTACAACTTCTGATCAGGCCTGCGTGAAAGGTCGCACTGAAATCTGCATTGAGTGTGAAATAGTAAAAAAATACTGCTGGCCTGTTGGGCTAGCTTGCTTTAAACATGTTAAAAAGTTACCAGCCATTTTCAAATTACACTAGCTTAAATAAGCAATAGTTCATTTTTACAGAAATTTGATTCGACATAGTTATCAATATAGTAAACCCAAATTGCAATCATGAGACAACTATTATGAAGGGATGGGGGGTGGGGGGGGGGGGTACTTTTGATCTGTCAACCTCAACTGGTTATGGATATTTTTAAAAATTCACTTTTGATGGTTGTACTAATCTACAGAAACAGGGACTATGTTTTATTTCGATCAACGAAGAGGTGTGCACAAATAAATCTGATATCTGTCATGATAGGGATATTTAGAATTTAGAATCTTTAGCCAGACCAAAAACATGTTAGTCACGGGCAAGGAGGGAGGCAGTTATTTCACACATTCATTTGAAATCACAAGACTTTCCATGACCTTTACCCCTTGCCACATCACACAAGCACATAGATTTTGGAGATCATAATCATAATATCTTTAGAGTGAATGATACGTTTATGCATTCTAAATTCTAGCTGGATGTGCAGAATTCTAGTTGTAGGCCTAGCTAGTAGGGCTGGGATGGGTAACTCTGTTACCGGGGTTGGATGGGTACTGAGTAGGACTGGGTATCCACAGGACTACCCGGACCTGTGGTTAGTCACGTGATATATAGTTTAATGACAAAAATTATCTTTTACTCTATGGTTACACTACAGGTCACTAATCATGCTAATATTCGCATTTCTTTCTGACTATGCACCCATTCATTCTGACTTTTCATATGGTTGAATAAAGATATAACTTAAGTCAACTTATGTGTATGTATGACCAGATCGTTTAATATGTGTATCTAAATATGTTTTGCAAGTGCTGTGGTAAATAAAAATTCCCAATCGGACATTTTGTATTTCTTGAGACCTACAGTGGGTACCCGGGTAGGGTTGGGTAATAGTGGGGTGGGTACCTTGGTAGTAAATTCGAACTCATCCCAACCCTAATAGCTACTGTGACCTCAATCCCAGATTTACTTCCATTTACGATCATTGTCAGTAATTCACCTGTCAAATAGGCCATGACTGTCTGTGGTTTAACCTTGGCTTATCTCAGACATCAGACACTGTTTTGAAATGGCACTTCACTATCTTTCCACATCCCTGATTTTGAGGGTCAGCAAATGAGTAACATAAGTTTTGTTTGTTGTTTAAAGCTGCACTCAGCAATTATTCCAGCTATTTGACGGCAGTAACATGAGAAGTGAGAAATAAACACCTAGCATGTTCTTTCAGTTCTTCAGGAAAAGGTCTTGTACAGTACAGGCGCGGAGAAGATGCTCAGGCTGCTCTTGCTGCTGGTCCTCACATCATACAGAAGAAACAAATTCTTGTCACGGTGAGCTCCAAAATACTTCTACATATGTACACGCTCTCCAGTACCCCATGGTTATGGGCCCTAGAGATTGTGGGGCTCAATTGGTCCCAAGTACCCTGTGCTTGTCCCCCTGGGGGTTGTGGGGTAGAATCGGTCCCAAGTACCCCATGCTTGTCTCCCTTGGGTTGTGGGGTAGAATAGGTCCCCAGTACCCCATGCTTGTCCCCTGGGGGTTGTGGGGTAGAGTATGTCCAAAGTACCCCATGCTTGTCTCCCTTGGGTTGTGGGGTAGAGTAGGTCCAAAGTAACCCATGCTTGTCCCCTGGGGGTTGTGGGGTAGAGTATGTCCAAAGTACCCCATGCTTGTTTCCCTGGGGGTTGTGGGGTAGAGTATGTCCAAAGTACCCCATGCTTGTCTCCCCGGGGGTCGTGAAGTAGAATAGGTCCTCAGCACCCCATGCTTGTCCCCCTGGGGGTTGTGGGGTAGAGTATGTCCAAAGTACCCCATGCTTGTCCCCCTGGGGGTTGTGGGGTAGAGTATGTCCTCAGTACCCCATGCTTGACCCCTGGAGGTTGTGGGGTAGAGTATGTCCAAAGTACCCCATGCTTGTCCCCTGGGGGTTGTGGGGTAGAGTATGTCCAAAGTACCCCATGCTTGTCTCCCTGGGGGTTGTGGGGTAGAGTATGTCCAAAGTACCCCATGCTTGTCTCCCTGGGGGTTGTGAAGTAGAATAGGTCCTCAGTACCCCATGCTTGTCCCCCTGGGGGTTCTGGGGTAGAGTATGTCCAAAGTACCCCATGCTTGTCCCCCTGGGGGTTGTGGGGTAGAGTATGTCCTCAGTAGCCCATGCTTGACCCCTGGAGGTTGTGGGGTAGAGTATGTCCAAAGTACCCCATGCTTGTTTCCCTGGGGGTTGTGGGGTAGAGTATGTCCAAAGTACTCCATGCTTGTCTCCCTGGGGGTTGTGAAGTAGAATAGGTCCTCAGTACCCCATGCTTGTCGGCCCTAGGGATTGTGGGGCTCAATTGGTCCACAGTACCCCATGCTTGTCTCCCTCGGGATTGAGTGGCTCAGTATGTCCCACTACCCCATATTTGACCATGGATCTGTCCTTGTAACATCAATCCCGTCCGGACTTTGCATGACATGTGGCCGGAATATGACTGAGTGTGGATTCAGACAACATATATATAATGAAAAGAATGTTTTTGATTTTAGTCAAAACTGAAATTTCTAATGAATAAACCTTGTTTCTTTTTCCAGGACAAAAAGGGGGGAGGTAAGTTGTCCACAAATGGGAAGGTCATGCACAATTGGTGGTAAACTCATGATTGATGATTGGATCATTCCAACTGATAATAATTAATCGTTCTGCGTACATTTTGTTTTCTAGATTAAGTTCAGTAAAACTTGTAATCCTTATAAAAAAACAAAACGCAAATATTTACTTCAGCACTTACATGGTTCAAAAAGGACACTGGCCTTCTTCTTTCTTCCTTTTTTTCCAAGTTCTTTGAAGTAAGTTGTGAAGAAACCTTGTCAGAAAACAGACATGTCACATGTGAGATAGAGTGAGATAGGAAATGTATATGAATATGCAATTTTTTAATAAGATTTTCAAATACATCATTTCTGTTAAATTTATAAAACGCCACATATACTTTGATTGGCATTCTAGACGTTGGTCAGAAAGTATGTTGTATGTTTGAATCACATGTTGCATGTTTGGGCATCATATGGGTAAAATTAAATACAATAGTTTGAAAATAATTAATATTTGTGCATTGATTGATTAAAAAGGCAAATTCCGCATTTTTTCTTCAATTCTGCATTGTCTAATATTTTCTGCAAGTCTTTCTGTGGATGTAGAATCTTACCTATTTCTATGTTTGTCTGCATGGGTGTCCTTTAACTTCTCTTGAAAAGTATACCGGTATATATTAGCAGTCAAATTTATGTAGAGATGATACTAGAGATGTGTATAGGCTTATACATACCATGACTACATGGATTTAAGCCCCGGGCTTAGTTACAGATTTTGCTTTTTTGAGCCCAAAATGGTGATCCAGGGCTTTAAAGCAAGAAATGACAAATACATGACACAAATAATGAATATCTCAAGTTTATTAAAATAATTCTCACAAATGGAATAAGAGAGCAAATGATTTTCTTTTTCCATTTGAAAAATATGAGTTAAGTACACCTTCAAAATTGAAATGACAGCTGTCAAAAAAGTAATAACAAACCAATATGTGTGTCTGTCATGTGTGTTTAAACTGTAACCGGAATATCACCTACATGTAAATGTCATGTAAATGTGGAAACCTCTAACAGCACTTAAAGTGCGACATTGTTGGGCTAACAAATTAGGGGAAACAATTCTGAACAACGTGCAGCCCCGATACTGTATCCAACTGGAACACTTGTCAACTTTCTCTGTTTCAGATCCATGGAAAAGAAGAGACGATATGGACGTATGTATTTCTGTGAAACAAAGCTATTTGTTCTTTCTTATCATGCTTATCATTGGCCAGTGGGTGATTGACAGCTTGTGCCTAATTGCTGGACTAGCAGATAACTAACTATAATAAAATGCACTGAAAGAAATTGAAAGCTCACTTATGATGCTTATGAGCATAAGGACAAGCATCCATCAGATATTGCTTGAAAGGGTTATGCAATGACTGGCTGTACGACTGATTCTGTCAGAATCTTAATGAGATTGAAATATTGTTGCTTTAAAGGATACCCAAGGATCTTGCACAGGTGTGCCTCTTTCCTATGTTATACAATGTTATAAATCCCAATACACCCTTGTGGATTCCAGGTAAAAATGTTGGTCCCCTGCGTTCTATGCTTGTAAAAAGAGTGACTAAATGGATTGGGTGGTCAGCAGCGAGGATTTGGTTTGAAAGCATGTCATTGTTTCCCAATTGCATGGAGTGATGCTCAGGATGTCAATCACTGGATTGTCTGATGGATGCTTGATTATTTACTAACTGTCATCATGTAGCTGAAATACTGCTTTGTGTGGCGTTAAACAGAAAAAAACAGATCTCAATAACTTCACACCAACAATAATTAAAACAAAGTGTTTGTGACGATTCAGTGTTTTGATCAGAGCTTTTTGTTTTACAGAAGCACAAACTGTATGTGACCAACATACCCCTTGAAGTGACTCAGGACGAACTGTTTCAGTACTTTTCCCGGTGGGGAACCATATTCTCCTGTGAAATAGTGGAAACAGAGCGGTAAGATGATACATCATTCTGGATCAACTTCTTAAACAGCGAGATAGGGGTTAGAAACGATCTTCAGTGACCAATGCTTGTTGTAAGAGGCAACTTACAGGGTCAAGTGGTCAGGTTCGCTGACTTGGTTGCTGCATGTCCTTTTATCCCAATTGCATAGATAAATGCTTAGGATGTCAATCGCCCAGATGTTAAAAGATGGTGCTTATTGCATGTATTGTAACCCAGTCATGCGCTCAACAGAGTATAAAGCAAGGACTCGGCAGCTCGGAGTCAGTATACGGTATCTGAAACTGGGTATCCATGTGAAACTGCAGAGTCTTGCACACACTCGCACGCATGCAAGCAAGCAAACAAACAAAAACACACACACACAAAAACAAAATCACACACACACACAAAAAAACACACACACATACACACAAACACAAACACAGTCGAATGTGACGTTAAACTCATTGTCACATTACTTCATCTTTCAGTTCCAGAACCAATAAGATTGCCTTTGTTTCCTACTCCAATGAAGGAGACGCTCTGAAATGTCTGCAGTCAAGCCACCATTTGCGAAACAGGGAGCTGTCTGTACGTGTGTCGGTCAAGAGCAAATCTGTGAGTTCATAGTCCTTTTTATTCAATTTGTCAATGCTATAAGCAGATTTGAATCACATATTCATTTCATTATAATCCATGTCAGCATGTGACATTTTGATTGAATCATTACCTTCATTTGGAACCTTGTGGGGATCTGGGTTAGAATTGGTCCTGAATATCTATCTGGACGTTCTTGGTGTCAGGCTTGGGTATCTGCTCCCCACCTTCCAACCGTGGGATGAATGCATAGTGTGAGATAGGATAACCAACCCCGCATCACAGTTATGCAAGCCTGTTTACAGTTACACTCTATGAAATTGAATGAGATGGTAGGTTAGGTCAGGTAATCAGGTAGTGTACGGTCATTATGCACTGGTTTACAGCACAGGGTCCATGCATTGCAACAGCTGGTGGTGGCCATGGTTGTTGAGGTGGGGTTGGTTGAGGTGGGGTTGGTTGAGGTGGGGTTGGTTGAGGCGGGGTTGGCTGAGGTGGGGTTGGTTGAGGTGTTTTTGAAGCTTTGAAACAGGGCCAAGGATTGTTTCCACTAAAGGATCAGACTGATGGTGAAATGCATAGTGTGAAATAGGATAGAAAATAGATATATATGTTAGTATATATATTTTTTAACTTATCCTGCATTACTCCTTATTGCATTTACTGTTTGTGACAAAATCAGTGGGGTCTTTGCATGACAGGGGGGGACCCATTTTCAACAGATGTTTAGGAAATGAATGCCACCACTATTTATGGAAAAAAATGGTTACATTCAGAGATGACTGACATTCACTCAGGACCCACTGTAAGACGTGTGTGTCATGATAGGGGATATAGGTAATTCTTATTGGTAATCACACGATAAAATCTTCAGATTTTTAACAGAAGTTCTCCTCAGGGTCAACTATCTGTTGTAAGTTGTGCACATAATAGTATCTTTCTACCCAAACCTCATGCACTAAGGTGAAAAAACCTCGCTTCTGTCCAGTTTCTGACGTCTAGATGCAGAAAATTGGGGAGATGGATGCGATTACTCCTGACAGTTAGTAGTCTTTGAATTATTAACAATGATAAATATTGTTGAATATTTCATTCTTGTTCTGATATATATTGCTTGTGACATGTCTTCCGTTTCTTGATTTCAGATGATTAAAGATGCAAAAGGTAGGATTTCAATAAAACACTGGAGGGGGACCCCATGTCTGTAAGAGGGGCCTACGATAAGGCCTCATCACCTGTATAGAGTGTAGTGGATGTGATGACATTAAGTTCACAGCTCCTCATGACTGTAATATGGGACTATGAACTATCATGACTATTGGAGGCGAGGCCTCCAAAGATTGGTCCACATCACTTGTATAGATTGTTCTTTCTTACACACCTGTGGATGAAAAACCTATTTG
Source organism: Haliotis cracherodii (assembly GCF_022045235.1). Classification (NCBI taxonomy): domain Eukaryota; kingdom Metazoa; phylum Mollusca; class Gastropoda; order Lepetellida; family Haliotidae; genus Haliotis; species Haliotis cracherodii. Next base: position 30,041,199 of record NW_027266319.1, on the reverse strand, counting down.
AGAAACTGATATCAAACGTGTGTGAGATCGAATTCCAGGCCAGTGATTGGCTACTCCATGGTGATGACCTAAGGTCAGATTTTGACGGACTACTTTCCTTATCGTAAGTCATTCATAAGTTACTTGTGCTTCAGTCGAATGTTCACCGTCTGTTGAATGTTATGGTTTTACAGCCTTATCCCCTGACTTACTTCAAAGTCGAATTATATTCAAAGTACATCATGCACACAAATATACACTTCACGGTTTTGAATTCTGTAGGAAATTCCCTTTTCTGTGATATCATTTAGGCAAAGCAAAACTACTCCATGTGACCTCTGAAAATTAGGGCATTAATTATTTACAATATGTTTAGAAATTTAGATATCGGATATTTACTCAAAGAATTGAATTTCAAAATCACATTTTCACAAGACGCCTATTACATCGCATATTTTTTCAAACTTCCTCATACATTTTAGAATCAAATGACAAATTGTCTTTGTCACCAATACAAATTATCAAGATGAAATCAAACAAAATAAATTAGGTGTGGAAACAAATGCTATGCTCAGGAAACTACTTGTTTGAAATGTAAACAAAGCAAAATTCACATTCTCCACTGTGTAGCATTCCCTCCTATGTTCTGAACTTCAGAGATCCTTTCGTCTGATTGTTGCATTTATTGGCTCACGTGTTTGAGTATATCCATGGGTAGAGTATTGTAGCACGAATTACGGAATTAAAAATATATACATTACAATGATTAGGTAAATTCAACAGGATGGTGAAACGTTTCCGTCCTGTGTGATGCCATGACTGACGCAAAATCACACACAACTACAACGGTGGTTACCTGCATTTCCCAACTTATTCTCTTGGTTACATTGGAACACATAAAAGCAAATAACACTACGCAGATTGTCAGATTGTATCTGATTACTTACATGACACATTTATGTATGTATGATCCCTCAATCAACGTAAATCCTTCTCTGAAAATCCCACATAGTGTTCACACCATTTTGTAAAAGTGGTTCATATGCAAGTAAACATTATTGTACATATTGGGTCATTTCTTTGAGGTGAAAATTATTAACTCGGCATCATTTTGATCTTATGTGTGCCATTAAACTTAACTCATTCATAGATCTTATCTAGTTTACAATCCACAGATATTAGCGAAACCTTTTCGTGCAGGGTCACATTATTTATGAGTTGTAAGCATTAGGTCAGGTGATGTAAAGACTGTTGCGTTATGTATTAATGCACCACTGCGTTCATGAGAGTACAAAATGCACCTATTCGATGCTAAAAAGGTGCAATTTTAGGGTGTGTAAGAAACAGATTACTGCAGTCATGCATTTCAGATACCATTTATCTTACAACTTGTTTCAAAGCGTATCTAACTAGCTTTCGCTCGTTAAATAGGTTCTGATAAATGGAAAATGACTGACACTTGTGTAGTAATCTCTATGGACGTAATGAGATTAGGTCCCCAGCCCCAATGTCTGTAAGAAGGAACTACGGGCCTCATCACTTGTATTGATTGTACTGGACATGATGAGATTAGGTTCCCAGCCCCAATGTCTGTAAGAAATAACTACAGGCCTCATCACTTGTATTGATTGTACTGGACATGATGAGATTAGGTCCCCGGCCCCAATGTCTGTAAGAAATAACTACAGGCCTCATCACTTGTATAGATTGTACTGGACGTAATGAGATTAGGTTCCTAGCCCCAATGTCTGTAAGAAGGAAACAGGGCCTCATCACTTGTATAGATTGTACTGGACGTGATGAGATTAGGTTCCCAGCCCCAATGTCTGTAAGAAGGAACAACATCCCATGTAGACAATCTGGACCTTTAGTTACCTCACTCCACAGAATTGGAATATATGTTATTGTGCAAATATAAACCCCAAGGTTTGTTTTTTTAGTTCCAGATCGAAGGAAAACAGCTGCTGCTTTAGCATCTTTGGAGGTTTGTATGTTCTCAGTTCTCTCTTTAAACATGCCTAAACATCTATCTGTAAGGTGGTGCACCTGCTCAAACATGTCTGTCAAGGTATGAACATGCTCAAAACACACATCACCTTGGTTATATACTGGTGTATATGAGGTGGTGCACCAGCTTAATACACACATCACCTTGGTTATATACTGGTATATATGTGGTGGTGCACATATAGCAAAACCCTTAAAAATGGCAAATTTCTATTTGTCCTTATGATACCTTAAGTATTGGGCAGTCCACCTTAAGAAAAGGGCAGTTTGGCATGGACTACAGGACAAGTGCTAATCTCTAACACTGGTATCTGTGTAGTGGTGCACCAGCTCAGTTCAATGTGTGAAGCACATTTCTGGTGTCCTCTGCCAAGATATTGCTGGAATATTGCTAAAAGCAGCGTAAAACTACTGTAAACAGCTTTATTTCTGCGCCGTTAAAATATTGCGAATACCACACCAAAGACAATACTGCGACGAGATATTTTTGCGAGTTGCCGTGTTGAGATGACCTCTCCATTACCAAACAATAGACAGCTTCTCTCCGAAGCTAGTTAATCTGAGTTGGCCGGAAAGTTGACCGGAAAGGGATTGCGACCAATTATCAAATACGATAATTGACTCAACTCATTGTCATGACTGTGAGTTTAAATGCAAACAAAATTGTGGACAAAATTGCAAAGGACACTGACGCAATCAAGCGAGGTTGGAAGAAGGCAGGATTACTGTGAGGTAACAGTGACACTGACTGGTCTGTTTACACTGTCATTTGTGATGTATTGTGTGACCATTCTGCATTCATTTGTGTTTTTAACTTATTGAGTAACTTGTGGTTCTGGTTGATGATTTCAACATTTGATGACGTGTTGCAATGAATAAAATATGTAATTATATGTATTATTTATACTTATTTTTGCGTTTTTAATTTTTGCGATTGAGTCTCATTCGAAAATTTCCCTGTTTACAGTAAACTCACTCACTCCTACACCTAACAGACCACTCATCACTTACTGCTGCTGTGCAATTGACCCTCTACCTTGTTGATAACATTCCCACAGATAACAGACCACTATTCACTTGCTGCTATTATGCTATTGACTCTCTACCTTGTTGATAACATTCCCACAGCTAACAGACCACTATTCACTCACGGCAGCTGTGCTATTGACTCTCTACCTTACTCTACCTCTCTCCCAAATTTAACAGACCAGGTGCATGTTGACACGAAAACCAAGTTGCACCGAACACAAACAGGTTGTACGCTGGTCCCATAAATTTATCAACATTGAAAAATAGGCCAGTCTGCTGTCAGTGTGAAATACATTTATGATGCATAACTGTAAAACATAATAGGAACATGAGCACCTGATCTTGAAGTCCCCGCAGTTTGATGACATTAAGGCAAAGCAAGAATGACAAATTACATGTAACACAAGGGTGCAGAAAATTGGGGATGTGGGAGTGATTACTCCTGATTACTCCAAAAATTAACAGTGAATTGAATTATTAACTATTGTTTGATATTTCGCTCTTGATCATATATATATTGCTTGAAAGGGTTATTCAATGACTGGCTGTACGACTGATTCTGTCAGAATCTTAATGAGATGGAAATGCTGTGGCTTTAAAGGATACTCAAGGAACTTGCTCATGTGTGCAGCCTATTTCGCATGATCCTTTGCCCAGTATGGCATCAATATGGTTCCAAGCATTACTTCATGATGTACAGTGTTGTAAATCTCAATGCACCCTAGAGGATTCCAGGTAAAAATATCGGTCCCATGCGTTCTATGCTTGTCAAAAGAGTGACTAAATGGATTAGATGGTCAACAGCGAGGATTTAGGTTGATAGCATGTCATTGTTTCTCAATTGCATGGAACGATGCTCATGATATCAATCACTTGATTATTTACTCGCTGCCGTCATGTAGCTGAAATACTGCTTTGTGTGGCGTTAAACAGAAAAGAAACATTAGTGTTTGTCAAGATTCAGTGTTTTTATCAGCTTTATTGTTTTACAGACCCACAAGCTGTTAGTGACCAACGTCCCTCCTGACGTGACTGAAGACGAACTGTTTGAGTACTTTTCCATGTGGGGAAAATTATTCTCCTGCGAAATAATAAAAAACAAAGAGCGGTAAGATGGCACATCATTCCAGATCATCTTCATACACAGCGAGATCTTGGTTAGAAACGATCTTCAGTGACCAATGCTTGTTGTAAGGGGCAACTTACGAGATTGGTTTGTCAGGCTAGCTGACTTAGGTGCTGCATGCCATTCTATCCCAATTGCGTAGATCAATGTGTAGGATGTCAATCACTGGATTGCCATATCCAGACTTGATTATTTACACACTACCATCACATTGCTGGTACAGTCAAGTCTCGTTAATCCGTCACTCATTAATCAGACAATCGGCTTTATCTGACACTAATGATGGGAACCGATTAAATCAGTGCTATTTAGACCCGTAAATCCGACAGTCTCGCACTCCGACTCCCGACACACCTAATTTGCAACGAATTACCGAAATCAGTCTCGTTAATCCGACACAGTGATCAGCGTACTCCGTGGTCATCTGCCCGCGAGTACACAGCCTGTGTTTTGATGCGAGACGAATTGGCTGGTAGCTGCATATTACAACGGCTGCAGAGATAAACTTGTTTAACAATCAACAATTACTGCTTTAAATAAAGAAAACCGGATAATTCACATGCTTAGATTACCTCAATCTTATTAAAATCAGATGCAAGGTATCGTTATCAACGAGGACATCCCATTACAGGTCACATCAGAACAACCTTTCGCGAACTATGACCTACCAATGAAATGACCAACTGTAAGTCGACGTTAGCCACTTAGAAAGCAAGTGTTGCGACTTTCATTCCAGACTATGCTTGTTAAAGTATTTTGAATCGGTTATACAGGCCGTAACAGTTGTTTTGCGTTAAACTTTAGAGGTTGCATGATTACAAAACATATTCCACCAACAGTGTAACATAACAATATGAATATATATTTTATATTTTTTATTACGTGTTTGAATCCTTATCTATCGTGTAGTTATCCGATTTTCGATCACGAACGTTGATACTACTAAATTTCGTTTATCCGACATACTCTTTGATCCGACATAATCATATGCAACCATTGATGTCAGATTAACGGGACTTGACTGTATATATTAATGAGTGGCATTAAACAAACAAAGGAACATCATCACTATCACTCTATGATTTCAGTAATCTTGAATGTGAAGTTAAGCCCATGTTCACATTACCTCATCTCTCAGTTCCAGAATCAGAAACAAAAACAGTAAGCTCGCCTTTCTTACCTACACCAAGGAAGAAGATGCTCTGAAATGTCTGCAGTCAAGACACAATTTGCGAGACAGGGAACTGTTTGTACATGTGTCGAGCAAGAGCAAGTCTGTGAGTCATATTGTTTTTTTTTTATCAATATTAGTCATATTTTAATCCAAGGTTCATTTGATTATTATCAATGTCAGCACTAAAACTGGTAAACATCAGATGTGACATTTTGAATCTTTTCCTTTGGGACCCCTTGGGGATCTGGGTTAGAATTGGTGGTTGTAAGAGGCCACCAAGTGGATCGGGTAGTCAGGCTCTGTGACTTGCTTGATAGTATGTCATCATATGCACCTTGGTGCTGTCATATAGCTGAAATGTTGCTCAGTGCTGCCTTAAACAAAGAATAAAAAGCAAAAAAAAGAAAAAAAGCATCTGAGGTTGTTCACAATATGCAATGCATGGATCTTGTGCTGCCTGGTCATGTTACCAAGAACACTTGTTATTTGAGTTCTATAGTCCTTAGCAATGACAACAGAAAGAGGGAAGTTTGTGGCAGTTATAAATTGACTTTTTTAGAATATGACCCCGAGAAAAGATGTAGCAACTGTCATGGCTTTGATCATGGCCTAAAATAAGGAGAGATCTCTCTGAAGATGACTTTACCATCTTTTGAAGCATGCACGATGTGAGAGTGATTGGAAGTCTGGCATATTAATTAGCTAGCTACAATCTCATCCTCAGCATCTTATCGAAACAATGACTTGCGACATGAACTGCATAGGGATTTGATGATCTTGACCTCTGGCAGACATTCAACCAAAGGACTGATTGGACACTGGATCAGAGTCCTAGAGAATGTGATGAACTATCTCACCGACCAAAGACAACACAGGGTTGCTCACAGACTGACGAATTTGGATTGGAAGTGGTTCAATGATCGGTCAGATCATCAGGATCGACGTACATCAAGACAATGATGTGCCTTTCTCAGGAGGCCTGATTTATGTTCAACAGTTCAATGATAGGGATCGGGATGGTCAGCTGTCTAAGGATAAACATCAGCATCAAAAAAGGGATGATAATAAAGATCAATCCAGGAGTGGTAACCAGGACAATTGACAAGGAGACAACGTAAGGAACGTTCACTGAACCTTCACCTTGAGGATGAGCGAAGATGCAATGATTATGATGGGGTTCGTCACCGATCTCAGGATCGATGGCCTTATCTAGAAAGGGAATGTCATCATGATTGTCAAATGCAACCTACACCCTGTGAACATCTTTCAACACAACGAAGGAGGTGCTTTCATAGGGGATCCCCTTCACCGAAGCTTTGTTCAGGGGAGCGGGAAACCACTACTACAAGTCACCAGATGGTGGTGTTAACATGCCACATATTGTCACAGAACCTTTGTTGAGACACCACCAAACTTTCGGATGAACTCGATTGCATTTCTACGAAAGATCATAAAAACGGGAAACTGCATGGTCAGTCTAGACCTACTGGATGCGTTCCTTCATGTGCGTATCCATCTGGATCATCGAAAGTATCTTCCAAGGGATACGTTATCAATGGTGGGTGCTCCCATTTGGCATTTCCACGGTTCCATTGGTTTTCACCCACACCACAATACGTATCACTCAGTTTCTCCACTGCGACTGGCTCATCATTCAAGAAAAGGGACATAATCCCCACACATGGAGTCTAGATCATCGGAGCATTGTTCATCACCCAGGCAGGTTAAAGACACAGTCACAAGTACCATGGACCCCTCGGAGACGTTGCAATGAATCTGCCATCAATACTGAAACCCAGAAATAGACCTGTTCAAAGCCATTGCAATACTCAACTACCAAGATTTGTCTCTCCAATACCAGACTCAAAAGCATGGGATCATAATGCTCTAGCCATCTCTTGGGGTGGTCTGAAAGCTTATGCCTACCCACTGATAGGACTTCTACCTCAGGTTCTTTAGAACATCTCCGACACCAAGAGACTTCAATTTATTTTCGTATCGCCCTTCCGGACAGTTTACCACACTCATAAACATAGCAGATCGAAGACATCATCTTCTACTGTATAGGGACAATCTACTTCTTCAGCCACATTCAAAGCAACGTCATCCATCAACCACATGTTCCATGTCTGCATTTGGCACATCTGCAGAAATCCTTGCTAAAGAATATTAGTAAAGAGTGGCATGATCAATCACAGCTGCATATTCATTCTGTGAATGAGGCTATCTACAATAATAAGGGAAATGTGTTCAAAGAATATTGCACGATTGGAGAAGACATTCGTTTCCCCTCTACATCATCACCTATCTGATAGCTAAATATCTTCAGTACTTAAAAAGTTAAATAAAGCTGAGGTTCAACACTTTCAGCTTATTTTGTGGTGATTGATTCTGCTGCAGTTTTAGGCTTCAGTGGGGGTGGGGGTGATGATCACTTGACAGTCAGTGATATGGAAGTGGGTTATGGTATCCATGCATCTATCCTTCATCAAATTAAATATCATACATAAGAAGACACAGTGATTTTTAAGTTGCCAAAATGTTGGGGCCCTTATGGGCCTGACTGCAACAGAATCATTTGGGTCATTGTGTGAAATGGGCAACCAATTTTTAACAAAAATGTAGGAAATGAATGCCACCAATTTTCTTTTTGAATAAATGTTCAATGTGAGACAATGCTTACCCATATTGTGAGAGCAGAGATGACTGACATGCACTGACGACCTACTGTAAGACATGTGCGTGTCATTATTATGCTCCTCTCTAGAATAAATATGATGCAGCAGCCATATTTCTTGTGTTATAGAAATAGAAAGCAACAAGTGTTGAAATGTCGTCTCTAGAATAATAATATGATACTGAAGTTTTACCCTTTATCATGCTTATGATGTGGTATGCTAAAGAGTCCTTATTATTTGCTCATAGGAGGATAACTGACTCTCTCCCTTCCCACAGCAAACAGACCACTATTCACTAACTGCTACTATTCTATTGACTCTCCACCTTGTTGTTGGTAACATTCCCACAGTTAACAGACACTGCTACTATTCTATTGACTCTCTACCTTGTTGTTGGTAACAGTCCCACAGTTAACAGACACTGCTACTATTCTATTGACTCTCTACCTTGTTGTTGGTAACAGTCCCACAGCTAACAGACACTGCTACTATTCTATTGACTCTCTACCTTGTTGATAACATTCCCACAGTTAACAAACACTGCTACTATTCTATTGACTCTCTACCTTGTTTTTGGTAACATTCCCACAGTTAACAGACACTGCTACTATTCTATTGACTCTCTACCTTGTTGGTAACATTCCCACAGTTAACAGACACTGCTACTATTCTATTGACTTTCTACCTTGTTGTTGGTAACATTCCCAAAACTAACAGACCACTATTCACATACAGCACCTGTGCTATTGACTCTCTACCTTGTTGATAACATTCCCACAGCTAACAGACCACTATTCACTTACTGCCATAGCTGGTTGTTATGGTGGGGGATATTGATAATTCTTATGAATACAAAACCTCTTTTATGACATTGCCAGAAATGCTGGATTTCAGCTGTCATCACACTATTAAATATTCAGATTTTTTAACAGAATTCCTCTTGAGCGTCAACTATCCATGATAAGTTGTGCAAGTAATAGTGTCTTGCTTCCATCACCTCATGCACTGAGGCTGAATAAAAACTGATTTCTTACCAATGTCACTGTAGGGTTTGAATACTCCTGATGTTTTAAAGGTAGTATTCTTTGAATTATTAAAAATAATAACTATTGTCTGATGTTTCACACAGTCCCATTATCATGATTATAATCAGATCTTTGTAAAATCTGATTTTAATGAGATTGAAATTTCACACTTGTTGATATATTTTGCACATCTTCTGTTTCTTGATTTCAGATGATGAGAGCTGCTGAAGGTAGGATTTCATTAAAACACTGATCCTTTGGAGAGGAGATCCTATGTCTCTAAGAGGGGACGGTGTTTCGGCTTTATCCCTTGTATAGATTGTACTGAGTGTGCCCTGCCCCAATGTCTGTGAGAAAGGACACTGCTTGGGCCTCATCAGTTGTTCTATCCCTCTGGTCCTCTAGTTTATATTCCTCACACCACAACTGAATATATGTGTCAAATGAAAAAAACTAGATTTGTTGTCAATGCTACTTGTTTCTTGGTTCCAGATCCAAAGAAAGTAGCATCTGCAATAGCATCTCTGGAGGTTTGTATGTTATCAAGTTTCTTTTTCAACATGCTCAAACATATATTTGTCTTGTGGTGCACCTTCTCGAAACGTGTGTTTCACTCACACATCACCATGGTTTGATACTGGTATCTGTGAAGTGGTGCTCCAGCTCAATACACACATTACCTTGGTTATATACTGGTATATATGTGGTGGTGCACCAGCTCAATACACACATCACCTTGGTTTGATACTGGTATATATGTGGTGGTGCACCAGCTCAATACACACATTACCTTGGTTATATACTGGTATCTGTGTAGTGGTGCACCAGCTTAATACACACATCACCTTGGTTATATACTGGTATCTGTGTGGTGGTGCACCAGCTTAATACACACATTACCTTGGTTATATACTGGTATCTGTGTAGTGGTGCACCAGCTTAATACACACATCACCTTGGTTATATACTGGTATCTGTGTAGTGGTGCACCAGCTCAATACACACATCACCTTGGTTATATACTGGTATCTGTGAAGTGGTGCACCAGCTCAATACACACATCACCTTGGTTATATACTGGTATCTGTGTAGTGGTGCACCAGCTTAATACACACATCACCTTGGTTATATACTGGTATCTGTGTAGTGGTGCACCAGCTCAATACACACATCACCTTGGTTTGATACTGGTATCTGTGTAGTGGTGCACCAGCTCAATACACACATCACCTTGGTTATATACTGGTATATATGTGGTGGTGCACCAGCTTAATACACACATCACCTTGGTTTGATACTGGTATCTGTGTAGTGGTGCACCAGCTTAATACACACATCACCTTGGTTATATACTGGTATATATGTGGTGGTGCACCAGCTTAATACACACATCACCTTGGTTATATACTGGTATATATGTGGTGGTGCACCAGCTCAATACACACATCACCTTGGTTATATACTGGTATATATGTGGTGGTGCACCAGCTTAATACACACATCACCTTGGTTATATACTGGTATATATGTGGTGGTGCACCAGCTCAATACACACATCACCTTGGTTATATACTGGTATATATGTGGTGGTGCACCAGCTTAATACACACATCACCTTGGTTTGATACTGGTATCTGTGTAGTGGTGCACCAGCTTAATACACACATCACCTTGGTTATATACTGGTATCTGTGTAGTGGTGCACCAGCTCAATACACACATCACCTTGGTTATATACTGGTATGTATCTAGTTGTGATAACATTGAACTCAACCAATGACATTTCATTCAATGTTTTGGCTAACTCCACACAGTTGTTTAATTTTGTCATGGCTGAATGAAGATTACATTTATTCATTTTTAGATCAATATTTTTTATGCTATGGTTTTCTCTGTTACAGCTCTCATTGATCACGCTGTTTGTGTGCAACATTCCCACAGACGTGACTACAGAACAACTGTTAGAGCACTTCGCCAAGTGGGGGAATATTTATGCATGCAGAATAGGTGGACATTATGGCCGGTAAGCTGGTGCAGCATTCCACTGCCTCTGTGGTCTAGTGGATAGAGCATCTGGAATGCAGAAAGTAGGGGTTTAAATTTGCAACTGGTTCATATAAAAAGACATTAAAAGATGTAACCCTGTCTGGCACTGCAACAAGTCTTTTTACTGGGTTAGGGTTCGGGGGGGGGATAGAGAGAGAGAGTTGGAGGGAGAGAGAGACACACACACACACACACACACACACACACACACACACACACACACACACACACACACACACACACACACACACACACACACACACACACACACACACACAGGTCTGAGCAATGCATGAATCTTGTGCTGTATTGGTGTTGTAGTTTTTGATGAGTAATTCAGCTTATAGTGGCTTTAGCATGGATGCCAAGAAATGGAAAGTGTGTGAAAACAGCAAAAGAATGTTTTCTGCACTGGATCCACACTCTAGTTTATGTGATTGTCGCGGCTGTTGTACAGAGTCCAACTGATGCAGTCAATGCAAAGATCTATCAGAAGCTGAATTTACTACCTACAGACTCAAGTGTGAATGATGAAAAAGTGACTGACATTCCAAGTCAATCTCGGTAGAACATTGGCCATCGTCTGCTATGAAGACAAAGAGGACTTCATTAAAGGCAACAAGATTAGCCTCCTCTGAATTTAATCTTCAGGATTGCGGCACCCATGGGATGGAGTCTGTCGACGCTTCACCAGAACTAGACAGCGACTTACAGACGCTCAGCCCCGAATAATTGAGGATCAGGAGTTGGTGCATCTGGAAACATGGTTTCGGCATACACCCCCAATGATCCTACAATCCTCTCGATGACAGCTGGAATGATGTCAACTTTAACTGAAACTTTCTCCAAGATAAAGTCATCAATATCATAATTGAAATTACCAAAGGCCTCCCTTGAATTAAATTCAGTGTCACAGGGACCGCAAAGTTTCACGGAGTGACATGGTGCAAAGGACTCTAAGACAAGTGTTCTTCTGTCAAAAAACATTGCTACTGGACAATAAAAATGTGTGACGGAAAAGACAAAAAAACTAACAACTTTTGACACTTTGACGATATGATTGACCATTACCATGATTACCAGGGTCTTCATGATTGTTGTCATTCCAGATGCAGGTAAAACAAACCCTATCACCCAACTAATCACTGATTGTCTTGGATATTTGGACAAATGCTATTCATAAGCTGCACATGTATTGTACACCATGGGACTATGTTTGGTTTCATCTTACACATGATGTGGAATGGTTTTTAACACTGCTCTTATTAATCACAAGAAACATATTTCATGCTCGTCCAGAGAATACAGGTGCAGGACTAATTTGTGTATTTTGGACTGGAATGAAAACATAGATTGTGACATTTTATGAAAATGAGCACCATCACCGGAGAAGAAAGGCGGACGGTTTTTAAACTGGAAATGTACGCGTTTGTTGAAAAGTCTTTGAATCGTTAGTTGGATATTCTTTACCATTAATAGTGAGTGTCACATTGCACCAACTTGTGTCTTTGTTGTCAAACGGTCCATGTGGGAAATGTGTTTGTTATCATGACTTCATATTGTCCTGTCAGATCACTCACATAAGCTACATCCACTAAGAGTGCGGTAGTTCCTACCGCAAATGCGGCTTTAAGAATCTCAAGGCAGCTGAAAGGTTCTACACTTGCGAGTTACTTAGCTCCTATAAACTTGATGATAGCTACTAGTACAAATGTTTCCAGAGTAGTGGAACTTCAATCCCCAATACGATCGATCGTACAAACTGGTGGATCAGTCATCTTGATTCAGGCCACAAGCTTGGGACTTGAATATCATCTTGTCATTTATCATCTGAAGATTACGAATTTGGTTGATGAAAACTTGGAGCATATCAAAGTCAAGATGATCTTCCTGTTAGTATTGGTGTCCTGAACCATGTGTGTGCTAACCTCTGCTTTCGAGTAATGTTATGCTTGGATGGTTGACCCTTAGGGTGTTGTCTCTTCTAGTTATCCCCCGCCGCGCGAAAGCGCGAAGCGGGGGATATAGTATTCACGACCGTCCGTACGTCCGTCCGTACGTCCCACCTGTTTGTTGCCGCGATATCTCAAGAACTAAACACTGGATTGTCTTCATATTTGGAACTATGGTGTATATACAGACTCCGCAGACACCAGTCGGTTTTGGTGACCTTGACCCCATTTTCAAGGTCACAGCAGGCATATCTGCTTTTGGAGTTGGAAAACGGTGTTGCCGCAATATCTCAAGAACTAATCTCTGGAATGTCTTCATATTTGGAACTATGGTGTATATACAGACTCCGCAGACACCAGTCGGTTTTGGTGACCTTGACCCCATTTTCAAGGTCACAGCAGGCATATCTGCTTTTGGAGTTGGAAAACGGTGTTGCCGCGATATCTCAAGAACTAAACACTGGATTGTCTTCATATTTGGAACTATGGTGTATATACAGACTCCGCAGACACCAGTCGGTTTTGGTCACCTTGATCCCATTTTCAAGGTCACAGCAGACAAATCTGCTTTTAGAGTTGGAAAACGGTGTTGCCGCGATATCTCAAGAACTAAACACTGGATTGTCTTCATATTTGGAACTATGGTGTATATACAGACTCCGCAGACACCAGTCGGTTTTGGTCACCTTGATCCCATTTTCAAGGTCACAGCAGGCAAATCTGCTTTTGGAGTTAGAAAACAGTGTTGCCGCGATATCTCAAGAACTAATCGCTGGATTGTCTTCATATTTGGAACTATAGTGTATATACAGACACCGCATACACCTGTCAGATTTGGTCACCTTGACCCCATTTTCAAGGTCACAGCAGGCAAATCTGTTTTTGGAGTTGGAAAACGGTGTTGCCACAATATCTCAAGAACTAATCGCTGGATTGTCTTCATATTTGGTACTATGGTGTATATACAGACACCGCATACACCTGTCAGATTTGGTCACCTTGACCCCATTTTCAAGGTCACAGCAGGCAAATCTGTTTTTGGAGTTGGAAAACGGTGTTGCCACAATATCTCAAGAACTAATCGCTGGATTGTCTTCATATTTGGTACTATGGTGTACAGGCGGGGGATATTTCGTCACTCTGTGACAAATACTTGTTCATGCTTGATCAATCACTGCGGTCATGGATGGTTGGTTGAAGTGTTAAAAGTGATGCCAAGCTGTACATAGATACATGCATTGGTCAGACCACTGATAGTGATGGTAATTTTGGTTATGGCTGGGAAGTGTTTGGGTGAGGTGTTTTTTCTAAGCTGTAGTATTTGTAAACATTTAAAGCTGTAAACATTTGTAGTATCTTTTCCACTCCAAGATCTAAAAAAGGATGAAATGCAGGGTGTGAGATAGGAAAAAGTTTTATAAATACACAATGTATTGTAAAATTAACCATAATTAAAGGGATCAAACAGTTGAAAATCTAATTTTTAGAAGATATGTAAACTGAAAAAGATGATTTTTACTTTGTTGCAAATATCTTTTTTCCTAGATACACTAAGTCAATTTCCAAGAGAGAAAGTATCATAATATTTCTAGAAAGTATTTAAATGTCCAAGTGAAAGTGCTGAAATCACACCCTGCATAATCAGCTTCCGAAACAAACTTATTTGGGGGCTTGACCTAAAGCTACCGGCACAGCGGTGACAAATGTTTTCATTGGCTGATATGTTTGTCTCGTTCATATATCATATGATTCTGTTAGTCCTCCAGAAATAACAACATTGCATACATTGTTGAATATGTGAAATGACCTTTGACTTGACTTGTGAATAATTAATACAACCCTTAACACTCTGTAACGAGCGTTTTATTACTGACCTCCTGTTTGGATAAAAAACCATCAACTACCCACTGTCCTATTCCACATAATAAATGCCTGTCAGGGATTTATCCCCAGAGTAGATAACTGAAGGCATCTTCAGTGTAGCAAATGTTAAATTTGGGATAACACTTTCTTAGTAAAGTACAGATTCTCGTATTTTAAGGGGGTTGAGTCCTGTCCGGGATTCAAACCCACACTTCCCAGAGTGGTACCTTATCGCCAGCACACAAAGTCAGTGATCTAACCCACTCAGCCACCGAGGCTTCCACAAAAATGAAAGTCCGACAACTGGTAGTCCAGATCACATACATTTTGTACCCCTCTGACATGTGTAAACTGGCACAGTTCCCATGGCCCAAAGCTTTGAACACACAATGCCATTTAGAAAGTTGTCAAATATAACAAATGTTATATTTGGGATAACAATTTCTTAGTAAGTGTCATTACTAATAAGTCGACATAGAAGTTTTGGACACAGGAATCAAATGGATAAGCAGGCAAAGAGAAAGGCTGTAATTTATAAGTAAATCCAAGTAGGAAGCACGCAAACTGGGGGTCAGTCCGATCATCATGATTGTTGAAATTGCACAAGGCATCAGACACAGGAGGCCGTTTTAACCCCAGTGAGGGGAATCACTTCAGTATTATCTGTTTTGTGCAGAGTTGCTTCCTTTAGAAGTGTTAGCCACACCAGGATTTGCTGACCATTGTGTCTAAACATCTCCCTTATATGATCCTTGGATTGTCAGCACCCCTTCCCAATTTTGTTGGTGTCACCAATGTGAAAAATGTCTGTGAGTTTAATCATTTGCCCCCAAAATTAAGCAGACAAATGGTAATTCTGTTCAAATCAGCATAAAACCCATCTCACTCTGTTCCAGAAACAATAACTTTGGCTATGTTTGCTACAACAAGAAAGAAGATGCTATGAAAAGTCTGAATGAGCCTCACATTCTGAAAGACCAGAAGCTGTTTCTGCGCGTGTCGGACACAGTCAAACCTGTGAGTATACACACTCAAACTTTGAGGACCAAATTAAACCTCAAGATGGGGGATGAGATGAGAACAGCGTGTTGACAATCATTGAAGTGTGTGTTGTGGCCGTTGGGTGGGTCGGGGTTGTGATGGTGATGGTTGTAGGAATGGGTGCCATCTGTCTTTCTTATGTCCACCTAAACTAACATCATCAGCGAGACGTTTAGAACCCTGTCACACCTAGAAGACCAGGACAAGCTTCATACAGGCTTAAAAGGCCTTCAGTTCTAAGGTCACACGTAAAAAAGCCTAACACTCTGACAGCTAACAGACCACAATTCACTTGCTGCTTGTATGCCATAGCATGTTGTTTTGGTAGGGGCCATTGGTAATTCTTATTTTGACTGTCTTCAAACGATAAAATCTTCAGATTTTTAACAGAATTCCTCTTCAATGAGTTGTGCAAGTAATAGTATCTTGCCACCCAAACCTCAGGCACTGAGGTGGAAAAACCTCTCTTCTCCCCAATTTCTGACATGTAGATGCAGAAAATTAGGGAGATGGATGCAATTACTCCCGACAGAGTTAGTATTCTTTGAATTATTAACAATGATAAATATTGTTGAATATTTCTGGCTTGTTTTTAAATAGTTAGCTTGTTACGCATCTTTTGTTTCTTGTTTTCAGATAAATACAGATTCAAAAGGTAGGATTTCAATAAAACACTGGAGGGGGACCCCATGTCTGTAAGAGAGGCCTACGAAAAGGCCTCATCACCTGTATGGATTGCACTGGAGGTGATGAGATTAGGTTCCCAGCCCTAATGTCTGTAAGAAGGAACTACGGGCCTCATCACCTGTATAGATTGTACTGGATGTAATGAGATTAGGGTCCCAGCCCCAATGTCTGTAAGAAGGAACTATGGGCCTCATCACTTGTATAGATTGTACTGGAGGTGATGAGATTAGGTTCCCAGCCCCAATGTCTGTAAGAAGGAACTAGGGGTCTCATCACTTGTATAGATTGTACTGGACGTGATGAGATTAGGGTCCCAGCCCCAATGTCTGTAAGAAGGAACTAGGGGTCTCATCACTTGTATAGATTGTACTGGACATGATGAGATTAGGGTCCGAGCCCCAGTGTCTCTTAAAGAAGGAACTACAGGCCCCATCACTTTTTACATCCCTCTGTAGACAATCTTTTCCTGAAGTTTCCTCACGCCATAGAATTGAATATATGTTATTGCGCAATCATAAACCTAGATTGTTATAGATGGTACTTGTTTCTTAGTTCCAGATCGAAGGAAAACAGCATCTTTGGAGGTTTGTATGTTCTCAATTCTCTCTTTCAACATGCTCAAACATATGACTGTCTTGTAGTGCACATGCTCAAACATTTGTTCAGTGATGCACCTCCTCAAACATGTCTGTCTGGTGGTGCACCTGCTCAATTTACACACAATAATAATAATAATTGCAAGCAATGATACGGGCTCCATGTTATGCTGACATATATTAGCGGAAGTGGAAGTCCATTCTCAGTATCTAACTATGGTTATACAGAGAACTAGAACAATGAAACCAAGTTCTTAATGGCCCTAGGTGATTACCATTAGGGCATTGTTCCTTGTTGTCTTCTAAGTAACTTCAAATAAGGATATGTGCACGACTAAATGATTGCAATATGGTCTTTATTGTCAATGTGATTTTTCACTGGTCTGTTTTGACTGAGAAAAAATTGTCCATTTTGGTGCTAGTCGAGTTTGGCATTATTGAGGGAGGTAACTCTGTTTGCCCCTATGGCAATTGGAGCAAGCATTAACCATCACTTCAACCGCCAGGATCAACAGCTGTAGCCGAGAACACTATTTACCTATCCTCTCATTTACTTGTTCTCAGTGAATATAGTATTTAGGCAGTTATGCACTTCATGGGTAGTCACCATGTGGGTGAAAAACTGCCGATTTGACTTTAAATCTTAACTCACTCACTCACTTCATGGGCAAAATGCAGTTACCAGATACAGCCCGCTACCAGCCACTCAGTTACCACACTACAGTGCTACTACTATCTCACTATACTGTTACTTTGGTTCATACAGCCTGCTACCAGCCACTCAGTTACCACGCTACAGTGCTACTACTATCACTATACTGTTACTTTGGTTCATACAGCCTGCTACCAGCCACTCAGTTACCACACTACAGTGCTACTACTATCACTATACTGTTACTTTGGTTCATACAGCCCACTACCAGCCACTCAGTTACCACGCTACAGTGCTACTACTATCACTATACTGTTACTTTGGTTCATACAGCCTGCTACCAGCCACTCAGTTACCACGCTACAGTGCTACTACTATCTCACTATACTGTTACTTTGGTTCATACAGCCTGCTACCAGCCACTCAGTTACCACGCTACAGTGCTACTACTATCACTATACTGTTACTTTGGTTCATACAGCCTGCTACCAGCCACTCAGTTACCACGCTACAGTGCTACTACTATCACTATACTGTTACTTTGGTTCATACAGCCTGCTACCAGCCACTCAGTTACCACGCTACAGTGCTACTACTATCACTATACTGTTACTTTGGTTCATACAGCCTGCTACCAGCCACTCAGTTACCACGCTACAGTGCTACTACTATCTCACTATACTGTTACTTTGGTTCATACAGCCCGCTACCAGCCACTCAGTTACCACGCTACAGTGCTACTACTATCACTATACTGTTACTTTGGTTCATACAGCCTGCTACCAGCCACTCAGTTACCACGCTACAGTGCTACTAGTACTACTATCACTATACTGTTACTTTGGTTCATACAGCCCGCTACCAGCCACTCAATTACCACGCTACAGTGCTACTACTATCTCGCTATACTGTTACTTTGGTTCATACAGCCTGCTACCAGCCACTCAGTTACCACGCTACAGTGCTACTACTATCTCACTATACTGTTACTTTGGTTCATACAGCCTGCTACCAGCCACTCAGTTACCACGCTACAGTGCTACTACTATCACTATACTGTTACTTTGGTTCATACAGCCTGCTACCAGCCACTCAGTTACCACGCTACAGTGCTACTACTATCACTATACTGTTACTTTGGTTCATACAGCCTGCTACCAGCCACTCAGTTACCACGCTACAGTGCTACTACTATCTCACTATACTGTTACTTTGGTTCATACAGCCTGCTACCAGCCACTCAGTTACCACACTACAGTGATACTACTATCTCACTATACTGTTACTTTGGTTCATACAGCCCGCTACCAGCTACTCAGTTACCACGCTACAGTGCTACTACTATCTCGCTTTACTGGTACTTTGGTTCATACAGCCCGCTACCAGCCACTCAGTTACCACGCTACAGTGCTACTACTATCACTATACTGTTACTTTGGTTCATACAGCCCGCTACCAGCCACTCAATTACCACGCTACAGTGCTACTACTATCTCGCTATACTGGTACTTTGGTTCATACAGCCCGCTACCAGCCACTCAGTTACCACGCTACAGTGCTACTACTATCACTATACTGTTACTTTGGTTCATACAGCCTGCTACCAGCCACTCAGTTACCACGCTACAGTGCTACTACTATCTCACTATACTGTTACTTTGGTTCATACAGCCTGCTACCAGCCACTCAGTTACCACGCTACAGTGCTACTACTATCACTATACTGTTACTTTGGTTCATACAGCCTGCTACCAGCCACTCAGTTACCACGCTACAGTGCTACTACTATCACTATACTGTTACTTTGGTTCATACAGCCTGCTACCAGCCACTCAGTTACCACACTACAGTGCTACTACTATCACTATACTGTTACTTTGGTTCATACAGCCTGCTACCAGCCACTCAGTTACCACGCTACAGTGCTACTACTATCACTATACTGTTACTTTGGTTCATACAACCTGCTACCAGCCACTCAGTTACCACACTACAGTGCTACTACTATCACTCTACTGTTACTTTGGTTCATACAGCCTGCTACCAGCCACTCAGTTACCACGCTACAGTGCTACTACTATCACTATACTGTTACTTTGGTTCATACAGCCTGCTACCAGCCACTCAGTTACCACGCTACAGTGCTACTACTATCACTATACTGTTACTTTGGTTCATACAGCCTGCTACCAGCCACTCAGTTACCACGCTACAGTGCTACTACTATCTCACTATACTGTTACTTTGGTTCATACAGCCTGCTACCAGCCACTCAGTTACCACGCTACAGTGCTACTACTATCTCACTATACTGTTACTTTGGTTCATACAGCCTGCTACCAGCCACTCAGTTACCACACTACAGTGCTACTACTATCACTATACTGTTACTTTGGTTCATACAGCCTGCTACCAGCCACTCAGTTACCACGCTACAGTGCTACTACTATCACTATACTGTTACTTTGGTTCATACAGCCTGCTACCAGCCACTCAGTTACCACGCTACAGTGCTACTACTATCTCACTATACTGTTACTTTGGTTCATACAGCCCGCTACCAGCCACTCAGTTACCACGCTACAGTGCTACTACTATCTCACTATACTGTTACTTTGGTTCATACAGCCCACTACCAGCCACTCAGTTACCACGCTACAGTGCTACTACTATCTCACTATACTGTTACTTTGGTTCATACAGCCCGCTACCAGCCACTCAGTTACCACGCTACAGTGCTACTACTATCACTATACTGTTACTTTGGTTCATACAGCCCACTACCAGCCACTCAGTTACCACGCTACAGTGCTACTACTATCTCACTATACTGTTACTTTGGTTCATACTCCAATGCCCTTGACTTACCTTTTTTCAAAATAAATTTTGAATTATCTGCCCAATTGAGCCTATGGCACTGGGATTTTTGTGGTATCTACTTCACATTGCTGCAGATATTGCTGTTGTTTTTGGAGTGATTCTTCACACTGGGTGTTGAGGTAGCTCTGGTACAAAATAAGGCAGAAAAATAATAATAAATCAGATGAGTGCAATCAGGTGCTTGCCTTTAAGGCATGGAGCAATAATAATAGGCCATTAACATTGCGCATATTTCTACACCACAGAGGGTCATGCTCAAAGTGCTATTATTACCCAGGTCACTTTATTAGTGTGCACACAACAATCATTCTCAGCTCCCTGGGGAGTGTACAACCCAAGCACTAGGTTAACAACCATATTGCCATCTCATCCTACCCGGTTCACTGCTATTGACTCTCTATCTTGTTGGTAGCATTCTCACAGCTATCAGACCACTATTCACTCACTGCTACTATGCCCTAGCATGTTGTTTTGATAGGGGAAATGGGTAATTCTTATTTGTCATCACGCTATAAAAGCTTCAGATTTTAAACAGAAGTCTTCTTCAGTGTCAACTATCCATAATAAGTTGTGCAAGTAATAGTATCTTGCTACCCAAACCTCATGCACTGATGCCGGAAGAACCTCACTTCTGTCCAATATCTGACATCTAGATGCAGAAAATTGGGGAGGTGGATGCAATTACTCCCGACAGAGTTGGTATTCTTTGAATTATTAACAATGATAAATATTGTTGAATATTTCATGCTTGTTCCGATATATATTGCTTGTTAAATATCTCCTGTTTCTTGATTTCAGAGGATTAAAGATGCAAGAGGTAGGATTTCATTAAAACACTGGAGGGTGACCCCATGGCAAAAAGAAGGTCTGAAGAAAAGGCCTCATCACTTGAATAGAATGT
The DNA here is from genome assembly GCF_022045235.1 of Haliotis cracherodii. Classification (NCBI taxonomy): domain Eukaryota; kingdom Metazoa; phylum Mollusca; class Gastropoda; order Lepetellida; family Haliotidae; genus Haliotis; species Haliotis cracherodii. The sequence continues at coordinate 30,019,563 of NW_027266319.1, read as the reverse complement.
ACTGGATGTGATGATATTAAGTTCACTGCTCCCCATGACTGTAATAGGGGACAACGAACTATTGGAGGCGAGACCCGCAAAGATTGGGCCATCACCTGTATAGATTGTTCTTGGTGTGCTGATATTAGATTCCCAGTCCCAATGTCTGAAAGAAGGAACAACGGGCCTCATCACTTGTTACATCCTGTAGACAATCTTGTCCTTTAGTTTCCTCACACCATAGAATTGGAATATATATGAATGTGCAAATATAAACCTAGATTTGTTATGAATGCCATTGTTTCTTAGTTCCAGATCGAAGGAGAAGAGAAGCTGCTTCAGCATCTTTGGAGGTTTGTATGTTCTCAGTTCTCTCTTTCAACATGCTCAAACATCTATCTGTCTTCAGTGAACCTACTCAAACATATATCTGTATGGTGATGCACCCTCTCAAACATGTCTTTCCAGTGGTGCACCTGATCAAATATATATTTGTATCGTTATGCACCTGATCAAATATATTTGTCTGGTGGTGCATCTGCTCAAACATATATTTGTCTGGTGGTGCACCTGCTCAAACAAATATCTATCTGTTGTTCACCTGCTCTCACACATATTTGTCTAGTGATGCACCTGATCAAACACATTTCTATCTCTGGTGCACATGCTCACTCACATATCTGTCAAGTGATGCACCTGATCAAACATATATTTGTCTGGTGGTGCACCTGCTCACACACATATCTGTCTGGTGGTGCACCTGATCAAACATATATCTGTCTAGTGGTGAACCTGCTCACACACATTTGTCTGGTGGTACACCTGCTCACACACACATTTGTCTGGTGGTGCACCTACTCAAACATATATCTGTCTAGTGGTGAACCTGCTCACACACACATTTGTCTAGTGGTGCACCTGCTCAAAATATTTATCTGGCGCTGCACCTGCTCAAACATCAATCTGTCTGGTGGTGCACCTGCTCAAACATATTTGTCTTGTGGTGCACCTGCTCAAACATATTTATCTAGTGGTGCATCTGCTCAAACACATATTTGTAGTGGTGCATCTGCATAAACATCTGTCTGTCTTGTGGTGCGGGGTAGAATAGGTCTTCGGCAAAACAATGATAATTATTGTTGAATATTTCATGCTTGTTCCAATATATATTGCTTGTTAAATATCTCCTGTTTCTTGATTTCAGAGGATTAAAGATGCAAGAGGTAGGATTTCATTAAAACATCGGAGGGTGACCCCATGGCTATAAGAAGGGCTGAAGAAAAGGCCTCATCACTTGAATAGAATGTACTGGATGTGATGATATTAAGTTCACTGCTCCCCATGACTGTAATAGGGGACAACGAACTATTGGAGGCGAGAGCCGCAAAGATTGGGCCTCATCACCTGTATAGATTGTACTGGATGTGGTGATATTAGATTCCCAGCCCCAAACTTTGTGAGAAGGAACTACAGGCCTCATCACTAGTTACATCCCTCTGTAGACAATCTGGCCCTTTTGTTTCCTCACACCATAGAATTGAATATATATTATTATTCAAATATAAACCTAGATTTGCTATGAATGCAATTATTTCTTAGTTCCAGATCGAAGGAGAAGAGAAGCTGCTTCAGCATCTTTGGAGGTTTGTATGTCCTCAGTTCTCTCTTTCAACATGCTCAAACATCTATCTGTCTTCTGTGAACCTACTCAAACATATATCTGTATGGTGGTGCACCTTCTCAAACATGTCTTTCCAGTGGTGCACCTGATCAAACACATATTTGTCTATTGGTGCATCTGCTCAAACATATATCTGTATGGTGATGCACCCTCTCAAACATGTCTTTCCAGTGGTGCACCTGATCAAGCACATATTTGTCTATTGGTGCATCTGCTCAAAAATATATCTGTATGGTGATGCACCCTCTCAAACATGTCTTTCCAGTGGTGCACCTGATCAAACATATATTTGTATCGTTATGCACCTGATCAAATATATTTGTCTGGTGGAGCATCTGCTCAAACATATATTTTTCTGGTGGTGCACCTGCTCAAACAAATATCTATCTGTTGTGCACCTGCTCTCACACTCATATTTGTCTAGTGATGCACCTGATCACATTTCTATCTGTGGTGCACATGCTCACACACATATCTGTCAAGTGATGCACCTGATCAAACATATATTTGTCTGGTGATGCACCTGCTTACACACATATCTGTCTGGTGGTGCACCTACTTAAACATATATTTGTCTGGTGATGCACCTGCTTACACACATATCTGTCTGGTGGTGCACCTGCTCAAACACACATTTGTGTGGTGGTACACCTGCTCACACACATATTTGTCTGGTGGTGCACCTGCTCAAAATATTTATCTGGCGCTGCAACTGCTCAAACATCAATATGTCTGGTGGTGCACCTGCTCAAACATATTTGTCTTGTGGTGCACCTGCTCAAACATATTTATCTAGTGGTGCATCTGCTCAAACATATTTATCTAGTGGTGCATCTGCTCAAACATATTTGTCTTGTGGTGCACCTGCTCAAATATATTTATCTAGTGGTGCATCTGCTCAAACATATTTATCTAGTGGTGCATCTGCTCAAACATATTTGTCTAGTGGTGCATCTGCTCAAACATATTTATCTAGTGGTGCATCTGCTCAAACATATTTATCTAGTGGTGCACCTGCTCAAACATATTTATCTAGTGGTGCATCTGCTCAAACATATTTGTCTTGTGGTGCATCTGCTCAAACATATTTATCTAGAGGTGCATCTGCTCAAACATATTTATCTAGTGGTGCATCTGCTCAAACATATTTATCTAGTGGTGCATCTGCTCAAACATATTTATCTAGTGGTGCATCTGCTCAAACATATACCAGTATCTGTCTGGTGGTGCACCTGCATGAACATCGGTCTGTCTTGTGGTGCGGGGTAGAATAGGTCTTCGGCAAAACAGTGGTAATTATTGTTGAATATTTCATGCTTGTTCCAATATATATTGCTTGTTAAATATCTTCTGTTTCTTGATTTCAGCGGATTAAAGATGCAAGAGGTAGGATTTCATTAAAACACTGGAGGATGACCCAATGGCTATAAGAGGGGCTGAAGAAAAGGCCTCATCACTTGAATAGAATGTACTGGATGTGATGATATTAAGTTCACTGCTCCCCATGACTGTAATTGGGGACAACAAACTATTAGAGGCGAGAGACGCAAAGATTGGACCTCATCACCTGTATAGATTGTACTGGATGTGGTGATATTAGATTCCCAGCCCCAAAGTTTGTGAAAAGGAACTACGGGCCTCATCACTAGTTACATCCCTCTGTAGACAATCTGGCCCTTTTGTTTCCTCACACCATAGAATTGAATATATATTATTATTCAAATATAAACCTAGATTTGTTATGAATGCCATTGTTTCTTAGTTCCAGATCGAAGGAGAAGAGAAGCTGCTTCAGCATCTTTGGAGGTTTGTATGTTCTCAGTTCTCTCTTTCAACATGCTCAAACATCTATCTGTCTTCTGTGAACCTACTCAAACATATATCTGTATGGTGGTGCACCTTCTCAAACATGTCTTTCCAGTGGTGCACCTGATCAAACACATATTTGTCTGGTGGTGCACCTTGGCCTGATCGAACGTATATTTGTCAATTGATGCATCTACTCAAACAAATATTTGTCTGATGGTGCACCTGCTCAAACATATTTATCTGGTGGTACACCTGCTCAACCATATTTGTCTGTCGGTGCACCTGCTCAAACATATTTATCTGGTGGTGCACCTGCTCAAACATCTATCTGTCTTGTGGTGCACCTGCTCAAACATATTTATCTAGTGGTGCACCAGCTCAAACACATATTTGTAGTGGTGCACCTCACCAAACAAACATTTGTCTATCCTTGAAGATCTGGGTTAGAATAGATCTTCAGCAAAACAGTGATAAATATTGTTGAATATTTCATGCTTGTTCCGATATATATTGCTTGTTAAACGTCTTCTGTCTCTTGATTTCAGAGGATTAAAGATGCAAGAGGTAGGATTTCATTAAAACACTGGAGGGTGACCCCATGTCTATAAGAGGGTCTGAAGAAAAGGCCTCATCACTTGAATAGAATGTACTGGATGTGATGATATAAAGTTCACAGCTCCCCATGACTCTAATGGGGGACAACAAACTACTGGAGTCGAGACCCGCAAAGATTGGGCCACATCACCTGTATAGATTGTTCTTGGTGTACTGATATTAGATTCCCAGTCCCAATGTCTGAAAGAAGGAACAACGGGCCTCATCACTTGTTACATCCTGGAGACAATCTTGTCCTTTAGTTTCCTCACACCATAGAATTGGAATATATATGAATGTACAAATATAAACCTAGATTTGTTATGAATGCAATTGTTTCTTAGTTCCAGATCGAAGGAGAATAGAAACTGCTTCGGCAACTGAAGAGGTTTGTATGTCCTCAGTTCTCTCTTTCAACATGCTCAAACATATTGGTCTGGCTGTGCACCAGCTCAATAGACACATCACCTTGGTTTGATAGTAGTATCTGTTTGTCGTTGCACCAGCTCATTTCTCACATCACCTTAATTTGATTACCAGATCTGTCTGGTGGTGCACCAACTCAATACACACATCACCTTCCTTTGATACTGGTATTTCAACCATCTTTCATGTCGCAAGCTTATCCAAAACATATTCAAACAAGTTTGTCCATGCCATAGCAGTCACAAAATTGTGAGAGGTGGGTGTTGGTGCCCAGAAAATGTATGTCTCTCAGGACAAAGGAATGAGCAATCCTTGAAAAGCCACATGTACATCTGTTTCTCAGTGTATAGCATTTAGCAAAATACAGCAGTCAAACAAAACGGCCGCTGTTACTCTTCCTCCGCCATGTTCATCCCATGGCAAAGCTATATCGTGCCCCACGCCGTCTATTCAGGTTGGTAGCATATAGCATGTAGCACAACCAACATGATAAGCACACTATTTCATGGCTTACAGTAGTAGTGGAAACAAGTTGCAACTTAAAAAAACCTCAACTCATAATACCAATGGAGGGCACGGGGGCCCAGTCGTCTAAGGCGCTGCAATTCGCTGTGCAGAGTTGCGTCCCTTGAGCACGCGAGAAACCAATGATTGTGGGTTCAAATCCCAGTTTGCCCCAATCATGTTTCTAAGTTTGTCAGCACCATACCCGTGCTCGAGGGTTTCACCGAAGTGGTCAATGTCTGAGACATGCATCACTTCGGGCTTTCCTCCCACATTTAGCTGACACGCCGTGATATGACTGGTATACTGTTAATAGTGGTGTAAACCCAACTCACACACTCATAAAACCAACGATACCGATCTTTGGCTTTGTTTACATGTGTTAGCTCTGCCCCACAATGCACTTGTGGAATGTTTCAAGTCACGTAATTTAAATTGAAGCAAATTGATATGAACACTTAATTAAAAAATTCTCCTCAGTGCTGCATGTTTTTATTGATAACCATGCTTAGCTGAACGAATAATGAAATATGAAGTATTTGACTAATATACTACCCAGTTTAGTGATGTATAAAATGTAAATTTGTCTCTTAATGTAAGGACGTTGAGATGCCCAACTCTAACACTGTATTCATGCGTGCGTGCATGCGTGATTCCTGTGCACCCTTTAGAGTTGAGTTGATTGGTTCAACTGTTCAATCAGAAGGCAGCTTTCTCATGCTTTACGGCACTTATTTCAAATTGGTGACGACGCTTAGAAACATATTTTGACAAATTCTCAATTAAAAATTTGAAACCTGAACAAAAGAACATTCTGGAATGGCAAATATATGGTCTAAATTGTATGGATTCAGTCGTTAAACCTGTAACTATCGTTCGGAATACCCTTTGTTAAAGTTTTCGAGATTGCATGATTAGAAATCACATTCTAACTGTCACTTTCATGATCTGGTAAGCAACACTCTGATTGGTCAGATGAAAGGTCGTTCTGACGTGACCCCTAATGGGATGTCCTCAGATCTGTTTTGCAGAAGTGAGAACTAAGATATGATTTTAATGAGATTGTTCCATATCCGACTGACTTTTGCTAAATTTTACAAAAGTCCATGTTGGCTTACATAGTAGTTGTGCTACACACATTTCATTAAGAAAAAAATTTACTCGTCGTTGTCTGTCGTACAATGAAACACTGCTGTTGTACAATAAACAACGACAACAGGTCATTTATTCTTTATGAGATGTTAACAGTATGTATAGCCTCTTTATGGATTTTGCTAAAATGTACAAATTTTAAGAATATTTACCCGTATGTTAATAATGACGACTCCCTCAATAGAATCCCAATCTCAACCATTTTATGCAAAGGAGGGTATTTCGCACATATTCTCGTAATCCTCAGGTCGATTAACTATACCTTTTCTCCCAATGCCGATGTCATATCTCTCCTGCTTTTCAATACGATCATTAGGCCATCTCCTTTATCTGTGTTGCCCAGCTACATCTAAGGGGAACAACTCACAAGACAATACCGTCTCAAAAATAATGTTGTCCAATAAGTCATTACGTCAGTAAGTTGTGAGAGCATGTTTAAATCGCCATGTTCTATCGTCATGTTTTTTTGCGATTTATCGCATAGCTATCTTATATATACCTGTAATGGATGTGTGTAAATTATAATCATGTGACAAAATAACAACGTTCGTGCATATACAGGGCCATGCTTTGTTTAAAGGCTGATAAGATTGTTTCCTTTGTTCAGATTGAAAACCCACTGAAAACATTGATCTCATCCAATGCTGCTTTTTTCAATGTCTTCGCTAACTCCAATAAGTTAATGTTTAATTTTGTCATGAAGGAACGAAGATAACATTTGATTTTTAAAATATCAGGGTCATTTTTATGGCATGGTTTTCTCTGTTGCAGTCCTCACTGAAGATCAAGCTGTATGTGTCCTACATACCTGCTGGTGTGACTTCCAATGAACTGTTGATGCACTTTTCCAAGTGGGGGATAATCCTCAAATGCACAGTAGAAGGACTTATTGGGCGGTAAGCTGATGCACTGCCTCTGTGAACTAGTGGACAGATTGTCTGCCCGGAGGTTAGAAGGTCAGGGGTTCAATTCCAGACTGGTTCATACCAAAAGACATTAAAACCATGGTGCCTTTTTAACCCTGCCTGGTACTTGGCATTAAGGGGAGAAATCAAAGATGGCTTGGAGTTGTTGATATACTATGTCTGAATAGGGTATCCAAAATCAAGGACGTTTATGAGCCAGTATAATGTGTCTGAGTGTGTAATAAATGCACGCACACATGCACGCACACACACGTACATGCACACACACACACACACACACACACACACATGTAATAAAATAATCTTGAATTTTGACAATTGACCCCATGTCAACTCACCTCACCTGGATCATCAGTTGGCCATGGTGGGCTGACCTGCTGACTTGTCTCAAGGTTAAGAAAATGTGAATTTTTAAAATCATCCTATCCCTTCTACCCATTTGCCACTCCTGGTTGTTAAGCAGATCAACATTCGATACCTGCCATATCCCGATTACCTCTCGGTGTCTGAATACTATCGATATACGCTCCATAGGAGCAACACCAGGAGCAACATTGCAACGCAGATCAATATTGACGCTCATCACACCCTTGAGGCACCTCCACTGTTCATAGCACAGATGCTCAAAGTGTCAGATCTCTCGGAGGAAGAATTACACAACTGTATCATCGCGTTTTGTCAGTAGCGTGACCGGCTATCAAAGTAATTTTATCTGTTGATACTGTGCTTGGACCTTCACCTCCTAAGAAACCTAATGAATTACTTTAATGGCAGTACGATTAATTTTAGCAGTCAATCAGACCATGATGTCAATCACTAGATTGTCTGGTCCAGACTCGATTATTCACAGACCGTTGTCGCGTAGTTGGAATATTGCTGAGTGAGGCGTTAAAGAAAAAGACAATAAACCACCAACTGCCCTCTGTCCTATTCCACACAATGAATACCCGTCAGGGATTTATCCCTTGGGAAAACAACTGAAGGCATCTTCAGTGTTGTTACTAATAAGCCATAAGATGACGTAAGTTTATTGACACTGGAATCAAATGGATGAGCAGACAAAGAAAAGGTGTATAAAAAAATCTGAGCCAAAAGCAGGCAGAGCGGGTGCCAGCCCGATCGTCATGATTGTTGAAATTTCATGATGCATCAAACACTGGGAGCCCGTTTTAAGCCCAGTGTGGGGAAACAAGTCAGCATGAATTGTTTTGTGTAGAGTTGCTTCCCTTAGAAGTGTTAGCCACTCCAGGATTTGCTGACCATTTTGTCTAAACGTTCTGCCTTATATGATCCTTGGTTTGTCAGCACCCCTTCCCAATCTTGTGGGTGTCACCAAAGTGAAAAATGTCTGAGTTTAATCTTGTGCTCCCAAATTAAGCAGACAAACTGAAATTCTGTTCAGTGCAGAGTAAAACCCATCTCACTCTGTTCCAGAGACAATGGCTATGGCTATGTTTGCTACAACAGTGAAGGAGATGCTCTGAAATGTCTGAATGAGCAACACTATATGAAAGGAAGGAAGCTGAGTGTACGTGTGTCCGACGAAAGCAAATTTGTGAGTATATGCATTCCTTTCTTATGGTCATAGCTGTGAGCAGAGCTGGAAGAATGAGCTGATAACATTCCCACAGCTAACAGACCACTATTCACGTACTGCACCTGTGCTATTGACACTCTACCTTGTTGATAACATTCCGACAACTAACAGACGACTATTCACGTAGTGCTACTGTGCTATTGCCACTCTACCTTGTTGATAACATTCCCACAACTAACAGACCACTATTCACATTCTGCTACTGTGCTATTGACACTGCCTTGTTGACAACATTCCCACAACTAACAGACCACTATTCACTTACTGCTCCTGTGCTATTGACACTCTACCTTGTTGATAACATTCCCACAAGTAACAGACCACTATTCACATTCTGCTACAGTGCTATTGACACTGCCTTGTTGACAACATTCCCACAACTAACAGACCACTATTCACTTACTACTCCTGTGCTATTGACACTCTACCTTGTTGACAACATTCCCACAACTAACAGATCACTATTCACTTACTGCTCCTGTGCTATTGACACTCTACCTTGTTGATAACATTCCCACAACTAACAGACCACTATTCACATTCTGCTACTGTGCTATTGACACTGTCTTGTTGACAACATTCCCACAACTAACAGACCACTATTCACTTACAGCTACTGTGCTATTGACTCTACCTTGTTGACAACATTCCCACAACTAACAGACCACTATTCACATTCTGCTACTGTGCTATTGACACTGCCTTGTTGACAACATTCCCACAACTAACAGACCACTATTCACTTACAGCTACTGTGCTATTGACACTGCCTTGTTGACAACATTCCCACAACTAACAGACCACTATTCACATTCTGCTACTGTGCTATTGACTCTACCTTGTTGACAACATTCCCACAACTAATAGACCACTATTCACTTACTGCACCTGTGCTATTGACACTCTACCTTGTTGACAACAATCCCACAACTAACAGACCACTATTCACTTTCTGCTGCTGTGCTATTGTCCCTCTACCTAGTTAATAGCATCACACGGCAAGCAGACCCCTATTCACTTACAATAGGCTGTGCTGTTGTCTCTTCACTTACTCGCTTGTATGCCACAGTGTGTTGTTTTGGTATGGTATATTGGTAATTTCATCACACTATAAAGTCTTCAGATTTTTATAATATGATGAGCACGTAATAGCATCTTTCTACTCACACCTCATCAATGTGCAGAGAATTGGGGAGGTAGAAGCAATTACTCTTGGTAGAGGTTTTGTTCTTTTAATTATTAACAATAATAAATATTGTTTGATATTTCATGTTTGTTCCTATATATATTACTTGTAACACATCTTCCATTTCTTGATTTCAGATGATTGAAAATGCAAAAGGTAGGATTTCATTAAAAGGACTCATCACTTGAATAGATTGTACGGAACATGATGAGATTAAAGTCATCAGCTCCCAATGACTGTAATAAGGGACTAAAAACTATTTGAGATGAGACCCCCAATGATTGACCCCTGAAGATCTGGGGTAGAATAGGTCTTCAGCAACCCATGCTTGCCATAAAAGGTAACTGTGCTAATCTTCAGAGGCGACTAACAGGATCAGGTGGTCAGGTTGGCTGACTTGATGTCAATCACTGGATTGTCTGGTCCAGACTCGATTATTCACAGACCACCGTCATATGCTGGAATAATGCTGAGTGTGGTGTTAAACAACAAACAAACTTAATGTGATGAGATTAGGTTCCCAGGTCCCATCAGTAAGAAGGGACACTGCTTGGGCCTCATCACTTGTTACAATCATCTTGTCCTTTAGTTTATATTCCTCACACCACAACTGAATATATAAATGTGTCAAATGTAGAAATAGATGCTACTTCTTTCTTTGTTCCAGATCCAAAAAAAACAGCAGCTGCTTCAGAATCCCAAGAGGTTTGTATGTTCTCAGTTCTCTCTTAATTCATTGCAAATATTTTTCAGGACTTCGATCCTGTAAAACAGAACCCAAAACGTGCCTCTTCCTTCTCTGGGGCGCCCCCAGCCCTCAGCTACCAACAGAAGTTGTCCCTGATCCCTTCATTCATTTCTCATTGCACACAGTGATAGACGTACTCTTGGGAATTGAATTCTGTATCCTTGTGTTTTAAGATTTGTTGTCATTCTGTACCTGTTTTAGGAGGATACTTCTTCATATTGTGTGGGAATATTTCATTTGGCATGCAAATTTTGAAAACTTTAAGGCCACCTGGTGTGTTGGAAATACATTTTCCCATGTAAAAGGATTCCTGTCTTTCTATTCGCCTTTGTACGTTGTTGTTGTCATTTGTGTATACAACAGTGTGCATCACATGTCACAGGGGGAAATCTTGCAGTTATCAACATATGGACTGTCGGGAGTCTGTGTGTGATTAAGTCCAACATGCTGAATGTAGCACGTTATCCACATAGCAGATTGAAGTTTATCTCAAACACGTCAGGATGAGAAAATCTCAGCAAGCTAGGAGAGATTTGGCCAGATGGGAGGCAGCAACCGTGAATCGTTTGTGGCTTACTGCAAAACGAAATGTTCAGATCCGATGAAGGTCACTCCTACTCTGCCTTCGGTACGTATGTGGCAGATATTAATACCATCTTGGCGGCTTCAAGGTCCGTCCAGATTAGTACAGCACTGGAAATCACAGCCATGTTCAAGAGCTTCAGACTGCAAGATCAGAAGAAGCACAACATCCCCATAAAATCAGGGCACATCCACGATTTCACCGCATACCAACTGTAAGGTGACGGATGTCATCAAGGGGTGTTTTTGGTGCACTGACTGTCCCACATTTGCATCACTGATGTTGGCGCTGTACATATGCAGCATACCTTTCATGAATAATTATTGTCTGGCATTCCTACATTTCTGTTCACCTCATGAACAATGTTGGATGATGTTGCCAGATATTTTCATTGTGTCACACGTGTCTCAAATAAATATTCAAAGGGATTTGTGAAGAGTGCACCCACTGAGCATAGCCTAATCCAGACGCAATCCGAGTGGTTACCGACGCCGCAAGTTGCAAACCCCACCTCCACCTGTGAGATAAGCATTGCAATGTGTTGTGTCAGGATAAGAAATAGTGCACATGTATTTGATTTTTCATGACATTAGTATACTTATCCTGACACAACACGATTCAGGCCCTCCTGTCCGTCACTGATCTGACGTTCAAACAAAGCACTGATGAGAAGTAAGTGAATGGATCAGGGACAGATAACTTGTGTTACTAATCGGGGTGCCCCAGAGGAGAAAGGGGCATGTTTTGGGTTCTGTTTTATAGGAACAAAGTCCTGAAGGGAATTTGCAATGTGTTGTGTCAGGATAAGAATACCAATATCATGAATAATCAAATTCATGTAGTTTGTTTAAGATATCAGGGAAATTTTAATGCTATAATTTTGTCTGTTGCAGTCCCCACAGAAGATTACGCTGTTTGTATCCAACATACCTTCTGAAGTGACCTCCGATTACCTGTTAGGGCACTTCTCCAAGCATGGGAAAGTCAGCAGCTGCAGAATAGTTGGAAAAATTGGGTAAGCTGATGCAGCATTCCACCGCCTCCCAGTGTATAGAGCGTCTGCCTGGAGGGGCTCAATTCCCAACTGGTTCATAACCCTTCTGGCCCTCAGCAGTAATGAGATAAAACAATCACAGCTAGGCGTATACTGCAGTATACACACACACACACACACGCACGCACATTCTCCAAGCTTACCGACTCAGGGATTGTAGATGACTCTACTGTGGCCCATGCCCACAACTGCCCTAGACCCTTTTGACTTGGTTACATCCTCTGACCTACAACTACCACCTTTCCCTAGACTACCGACACCCGGAGACCAAGTTGGTGGCAGCCAAACTCGCCATCAAAACCCTTTTAGTCAAGCAGGTTATTTGGGAACTCCAAGATAGGGTGGGTCTTTGCCTTTTCTTGGTTCTGGTGATCAAGATTGAGGATGACAATAGATCCTGAACAGGTCCTTCTTTATCCCTCCACCAAAAATTCAGATGGAAAAATACACTCGACACAACATCAGGGGGATTGGCCCTTCAGCATCGACTTCCAAGATGGGGCCCATACACAGTAGATCATTTGCGTACCTACACATGCTAACTCATCATTCGTCCCCGAGATATCTCCGGTTTGCAGTCTCCGGCCACTGCTATGAGTCCCGGGTACTTCCGTTGGGATCTAGATTGCCACAAGATTGTTAACCTGGAAAATGGCACCAATCCTCAGTTTTGCCCATCTTCACGAATTCTTGGACAATGTTTTAGCAGCCAATCAGGATCTGCTGACCATTGTGTCTAAAGATTCTCCCTTATATGATCCTTGGGTTGTCAGCACCGTTACCCAATCTTGTGGGTAAACTCCATCGTATGATGCCCCCCCCCACCACACACACACACAAAAAAAGCTGCCAAATTCAAATTCTGATCTGATCAGCATAAAACCCATCTCACTCTGTTCCAGGAACAAGGACACAAAGTATGGCTTTGTTTCCTTCGACAATGATAAAGATGCTTTTAGATGTCTGAATGTGACTCACAAACTGAAAAACAACTGGAAGCTGCATTTACAGGTGTCAGACAAAAGCAAACCTGTGAGTATGCACTAGGGCTGGGACGGTTAACTTGGGTACTCAGGTTCCCTAGTATTCACATTTCTTTCTTGAGTATTTGTACCTATGAGCAGACCCGTGAAGACCTGGGGTCTTCAGCAACCCATGCTTGCCATAACAGGCAACTATGCTTGTTCTAAGAGGAGACTTGTGGGACCGGGTGGTCATGATATTAATCACTCGATTGTCTGGTCCAGACTCGATTATTTACAGACTGCTGTCATATAGCTGGAATATTGCTGAGTGCGGCGTTAAACAACCAACAAAACAAAACAAACAAAATGTTGTGGGTCCTTATCTCGTGTATATCGTTGTCAAGAAAGACAGCAAAGTACAGGCTTTTTCAATATCAGAATATCAAAAGGTCGATCCCTTACACTCAAATATGTGTATCATTTATTTCTGGAGGAGAACTCAAACCATTTGATATTTTTATTATGAAACTTTGCATATGTATCAAACACATGCTGAAGTGGTGCTTTTTGATGTGTCCATGGTAACAAGTTGGACTTAACCAAAGACAAGTTGTTTTCACTTCAATAACATAAAATAAGAACAAAACCTGATCTGTTGTGTTCATTTCTTGATCATATATCCATATTTTTTAAAATATATTTTCCATGAATCTTTATACCAATATCAACAGAGTATTTAAATTGCCATGCTGTTTTGGATTTTCTACAAAAAGATCTACACAAATGTCTGAGAGCTGTTTCCATGATTACCGAATAACTAAATTGAGATGTACACCAATTGAATTACTGTTAAAGGAACAACAAAACCAACATGAACAAGCATACTTCTTTGCAGTAGGTTTAATCATTTTATAGTGCTTTAGTTTGGTTGTTTACAAAAGAGTGCAGAGAACTTAACCTGAGTTAAATAATTGATACAGTAATTTTTATTCTTCCGGAGTTACCTTCCCTTTCTCCATAAAAAAAATCACCGCTATATCAATCAACTAAATTCTAATGAGCCCCACTTGCTGTGGCCAGTGACAGGCTGTTACCTTGTTTGTTATTACATATCTTCTGTTTCTTGTTTTTAGCGGGACAAAACTGCAATAGGTAGGTGTATTATTATTGGCAGATCTGTAAACCAGTAATGTTATATAAAAGTCCCTTAGTTACCTTTCATCTAGCTTGTATAGCACCAACAAATGTTTCCTGTTTTTGTACTACTGGCTAAAAACCCTGGTGGGATTCTGGCTATTTTGTCTTAAGAGCCAGCTAAGATTGGAGATTGGGTGGTACCAATGAGGAATAGTGCAACAATGTGCTCCTGTGTGAGACAACTCCTGTGTGCCTGGCTTACAGGCCGTCTTGATACAGAGTGCTCCTGTGTGCCTGGCTTATAGACCGTCTTGATACAGAGTGCTCCTGTGTGCCTGGCTTACAGGCCGTCTTGATACAGAGTGCTCCTGTGTGCCTGGCTTACAGGCCATCGTGATACAGAGTGCTCCTGTGTGCCTGGCTTACAGGCCATCATGATACAGAGTGCTCCTGTGTGCCTGGCTTACAGGCCGTCATGATACAGAGAGCTCCTGTGTGCCTGGCTTACAGGCCATGGTGATATAGCGTGCTCCTGTGTGCCTGGCTTACAGGCCATCATGATACAGAGTGCTCCTGTGTGCCTTGCTTACAGGCCGTCTTGATACAAAGTGCTCCTGTGTGCCTGGCTTACAGGCCGTCATGATACAGAGAGCTCCTGTGTGCCTGGCTTACAGGCCATCATGATACAGAGTGCTCCTGTGTGCCTGGCTTACAGGCCGTCATGATACAGAGAGCTCCTGTGTGCCTGGCTTACAGGCCGTCATGATACAGAGTGCTCCTGTGTGCCTGGCTTACAGGCCGTCATGATACAGAGTGCTCCTGTGTGCCTGGCTTACAGGCCATCATGATACAGAGTGCTCCTGTGTGCCTGGCTTACAGGCCGTCATGATACAGAGAGCTCCTGTGTGCCTGGCTTACAGGCCGTCTTCATACAGAGTGCTCCTGTGTGCCTGGCTTACAGGCCGTCATGATACAGAGTGCTCCTGTGTGCCTGGCTTACAGGCCATGGTTATACAGAGACCTCCTGTGTGCCTGGCTTACAGGCCATGGTGATACAGAGTGCTCCTGTGTGCCTGACTTACAGGCCATGGTGATACAGAGAGCTCCTGTGTGCCTGGGTTGCAGGCCATGGTGATAGAGAGAGCCCCTGTGTGCCTGGCTTGCAGGCCATGGTGATACAGAGTGCTCCTGTGTGCCTGGCTTGCAGGCCATGGTGATACAGAGAGCTCCTGTGTGCCTGGCTTACAGGCCATGGTGATACAGACAGCTCCTGTGTGCCTGGCTTGCAGTCCGAGGTGATACAGAGAGCTCCTGTGTGCCTGGCTTACAGGCCATGGGGATACCTAGAGCTCCTGTGTGCCTGGCTTACAGGCCATGGTGATACAGAGAGCTCCTGTGTGCCAGGCTTGCAGGCCATGGTGATACAGAAAGCTCCTGTGTGCCAGGCTTGCAGGCCATGGTTATACAGAGAGCTCCTGTGTGCCTGACTTACAGGCCATGGTGATACAGAGTGCTCTTGTGAGCCTGGCTTACAGGCCATGGTGATAGAGAGTGCTCCTGTGTGCCTGGCTTACAGGCCATAGTAATAGAGAGTGCTCCTGTGTGCCTGGCTTGCAGGCCATAGTGATAGAGAGTGGTCCTGTGTGCCTGGCTTACAGGCCATGGTGATACAGAGAGCTCCTGTGTGCCTGACTACAGGCCATGGGGATACCGAATGCCCGTGTGAGCCTGCCTTGCTTGTTTTTTCCAGATACAAAGAATATGTCAGCTGTTCAAAAGGTATGTTTGTTTTCAATTCTCTCTTTCAACATGTTCAGACAAATATCTGTTTTGTGGTGCATGCCACGGACCCACCAATTCTTCCATGGTGTACAATGTTTTTTATCTCTAGGGTGGGTCTAAGTCAGCCATGACGTCAAATATAATGGTGTCAATTGTTAAGTAATTCATTATATTTTATAAGGCGAGAACTCCATTAATAATGGTGCAACATTTGTCAAATTACACTTAAACAATCAGGTGAATGTGGGAATTATGAAGGCTAATTTATATTCATTCATGAAATGAAATGAAGGTGGAAATTATTTAGTGAGTGAAAGAGCAACATTGATTACATCTATATATGGGGACAGATATATATGTAGATATATCAGTTCCATTTCTTCAAATAATTTCATTCACCAACATGTATCAGACTAGAGGACACAGTAATGGCCCAAACACTGCTGAGTTCAACATGGAACTAACTATGAAAATACTGTTTGCTTTTTGCAATGGTACTTTGGTACCCTCGGTATCAAATCACAGGGGTTAAAAGCCAATTGTGGGTGTTTCCCTAGAACTGAGTAAAAGCACCTGACCCTTTTCACAACCTGGTTCCCAAGTTCTGCTATTGAATCTTGGTAACTTCACTTTATGCTTTTGTCCAGATTAAGACTGAACACTCACATCCATCTCGTAGATATTCCAGTGACAACACATTGCATGCCTGATGTTCAAAACTATTCCTTACTGAGAGTTCACACCATGTGCACTGATCTCATTAATTTACTCAGACAACAGGTACTGTGGCAACAAGTGAAAGGGTTACAAGGTAAATGTTTGTTTAATGATTAAAGTTAAACTGATGGTGTCGGAAGTCGATTACCCCACAGTTTAACCGATTTCCACAGTATCTTGAAAGATGTTATTGTGAGGGTCGACTGTACCAGTTTGCAAAACGATCTACTTTGTATGGGCCCCATCTTCCAGTCATCCAACGACATGACAAGTGTGTTATAGTCCAGTAGTTAAAGTGCTCACTTGTCACGCTGAAGGCTTGGGTTTGCTTCCCGACATGGATACAATGTGTGAAGCCCATTTTTTGTGTGCCCTGCCATGATACTGCTGGAATATTGCTAAAAGCGACGTAAACCCATACTCACTCATTCACTCCAATGACATGAAATGCAATGAGGATTGTACAAGTTCAAAATCCTTCTGCTGGTGTTTCTTTGTGCATAGTTTTTGTAGTGTCATGATTTCATAAACTTTATGTAATGGTAGTTTTACTCTCCGAATATCTCTCTGAGCATGTCAACATTTTCACACATGTTTTAGGGTGGGTGGGAATCTGTTAGAATGCACTATTACTTTTTGTAAATGTGATTTTTTCTGTTGCAGAAAAACTTAAACCGTCGCCTTTTTGTGAACAATGTGTCTGCCAAGACCACCCTGAAGGAGGTGTACGACTACTTTGTGAAATGGGGTGAACTGTCTTACTACACACTCAGACCAACTGCAACGTAAGTGCAGTTATCAGCTTTGTTAGTACTCCATACAGGTATGAGGAAGTGTTTATACAGTTGAGTAGATTAGAATGTATAGTGACACAAAAGCGGTGATATTAGGGAGATATCTTAACAGGTGAAGCCAGTAGTATAGACACAAGATTATGAGCGATTGGGATCTTTGATGAATTGATGGTATGCATTGATGGTTGGAGTCTTGTTTGATGTTGAATTTTCTGATTTTGAAGTCTTTGAGGTTGGTTGTAAGAGCTTTCATTTTGTCCCACTGGATGCTGTGGTTGGGGTTGTCATGGGTATGGTCTGAAAGAGCTGACTTGGAGTGAACTATTGAGGCAGAGCTTTGGTGTTTAGGTTTTGATGGGCCTTGATGTTTCACCAATGGAAGCTTGTCCACACACGCACACGCACACGCACACGCACACACACACACACACACACACACACACACAGAATTAACAGCAAAGATAATGGTTCATGGGTCGGTGATAGAACTAGAATACTGTTCACAGCAGCATTGGCTTCATCACTTGTATAGATGGTGTCTAGCCGGGAGAGCCACATTTCAGAAATGGCTATTGCCGGTAAAGCCACATTTTCAGCTGAGTGCATTTCGCCTATTCTAGCAGGTAATTAATTAATCCGATTACCGATACCTTTATATGAGTGTCCCACATTTAAATTACTAAGCGCGGAACTCCCAGACTGAGGGAGGCGACCAGTTCCTACACCGTGTTAGTGACGACATCATCATCTTCACTACAGACAAGAACATTGAACATTTGTGTACTGCAGACATTGTATTTTGTGATGGTACATTTTATGCCTGTCCCAAGATGTTTGATCAGATTTATTGTTTACATGCTGAGGTGTTTGGCCATATGTTTCCATTAGTTTACTGTTTGTTGTCCAATCGAACAAAAGTTATGTCAACATGTTTCAGTACCTATGCGATTTTGCTAGTAGAGGAGGTCTAGAGTTTGCCCCACTTACAATTCAGTTGGAGTTTGAACGTGCAGCTCACAATGCCGTGACTGAGGTATTTCCTGGGACATTAGTTAGAGGGTGTTTCTTTCACTTCACCCAATGTATCTGGAGGAGGGTGCAGAAAGAAGGTCTGGTGTTGGACTATAAGGAAGATGAGGAGGTGAAGAAGCTGGTGACAAGAGCTGCTGCCCTCCCTCTAGTACCTCAAGACAAAGTAGATGATGTGTGGCTTGATGCCATTGCTGACTCTCCTGCTGGCCCTAAAGTGACTGCCTTCATGGACTACGTGACAACCTGTTGGGTTCAAGGAGGGGCCTTCATGCCAACCATTTCGAAAACCAAGGCCACCGTACCAACAATCACCTGGAAGGGTTGCACAACAAGATAAAGAAACTTGCCAAGAAGTGCCACCCGAACATCTACGAGGTAGTGAAGCTATTTCAGCGAGAGCAGTCACTCAAAGAGGTTGCAGTCCTTAGACTCTCACACCAGTGATCAGAACCTTCACGAAGAAAGAAGTACAAGGCAATCGATGCACGTATTTCGTCCCTCAAGATCCAGCTCCTGAACCCACACCTGAGTGAGATGGAATATGCTGACCACGTGGGCGACCTCCTTCATCTGCATTATGATATTCATATGCTATTCATATTCATCAATGTAAAGTTTTGATGAATATGTTATCCTTGTTGAATAGAAAATGAGAAAACAAGACTTGTTTTGTTATATACGGTAACCTGTTAGAATCACAAAGCATGTTTTGACAGCATAGCCGCGAGAGCCACATTATACAATAACGCAACCATAACCATTGCCGCGAGAGCCACATCAATTTGGGCTATCTATTTTCGAAATGTGGCTTTGCCGGCCTGTAACCGTATAGATTGTATTGGATGTGATGATTTTAGGTTCAGTACACTGCATGTTCGTAAGAAGGGACAATGAGGTTCCTAGCACCCTGTATAATAGGGAACCGCCAAAAAAACAGAGAAGCCAATGTCCCTTATTACTGTTTCCTTATGCTGACTAATCTCTCTTTCCAGAAATAAGCTGATTGGGTTTGTAACCTATGCGAACATGGAGGATGCTTTGCAATGCTTGAATGCTGTTCACTTTCTGAATGGCAATTATTTGTATGTGCATTGCGTCACTAAAGAAGTGAGTAAGCCATTCTTTTCTCAGGTAATCTGGCCTTAAAGACAAAAATTGAGAGAACATCGTTGCAAGTTTCTTTTGATGTCCAGCTTCTTTTTTTACATGTTTTTATCTTCTCCACCATGTATACAACACTCCACAACACTCCACCATGTATACAATACTCAATGTATTCTTGATTTTGAGCTCCCCACTACTCAATACTTGTCTTCCTGTGGAGATTCCTGTGTCAAACCCATACAATTATCAAATTTCTCAATAATTGTATGGAAACTTCTGTTTGTGTATGAAGGACATTGTTTACTTTCATGCTGATAATATTTTTTTATTATTACAGACGCAGGAACCACCAAAAGGTGAGAAAAGTGAGTTTTGTGTTCTTTTCATATAGATATCTGTGGATAGTCAGGGACAGAAACAGCCTCATTAAAATCATATATGTATCTTTATGCTCGCTACAGCTACGTAAAAAGGTCTGAGGACATGCCATTACACAGGTAACAATCTTTCGCAAACTTTCACTGACCGATAAAATGTCAACAGGAAGTCGACAAGCTGATCAGAAAGCAGCTTTATTGAGATTGAATGAAGTGCTTCCCATGGGCTATCGAAAGTCTCTTCCATTTGAAATGTTTATCCCTCTGTCTTTCAGAATGCCCTGCGTTAACCTTTTCATGGTTTCATTATTTGAAAACACATTTGGACTTTCATTTTCACACACTTATGAGCAATGCCTGATTGGTTGGATGAAAGGGTGTTCTAGCTGGCATCACCTGCAATGGAAGGTCTTCAAATCTTTGTGTAGTACTAAGTACAAATTAAAAGAGTACTATCATCTGATTTTAATGAGATTGTGACTGTAAACAGTATCTCATGTCTAGTATTTGGTCCTGACTCATATGGATTGGGTCTGCCCATATGAATCTAAAATGGCTGCCACTGCAACCTTTTTTGTGGCTGTTTTTTCTCAATGTAATGAAGTTTGGTTTTTAGTGTAACTAATTATGAGATTCAACACATATGTTGCTCTTGTTTTGACCACTCTTATATTCCCTGAAAATTCTGTTTCACTGACAAATGTACCGCTACATTGTTGTAATATTGTGTTGATATCGCTGTGATAATGTCTGAATATTGTTGTAATGTTAAGGTTGTAATCGTTGGGATATATACTAATACATCAAATAGATAACACATGTTTTTATAGTTGAATTTAATTATAAGGATTGACTGTGGATTTTTTTCAGTCATTCAGGTATGAATCGAAAAACAGTGCAAACTGTAGGAAACCATGTAGCGGATTCTTACAAAAGTTTACACATTGGTTTGTGATATTCCCTAAATATTGTTGTAATGTTGTTGTGACAGTTGTTATATACTGTTACATAGCTGTAATATTGTTGTAGTGAAAACAGTATGGTATTACATTGCTGTACCATTGCTCTGATGTATTTTAAAATATTACTCTAATATTACCATAATATTGCTGTGATATATTTTTTAAATACTGTGGCGAAATATAACTTTGTATGGATATCACAGTAGTTTTTCTGTGATTGCTGTAGATACTGTGATATATTGATGTCATATATTGATTTAATGTGGCTGTGATACAGATATGATACTGCTTCATTACTGCTGCATTGTTGCTACTATACAAGAGAAATGTGGCTGTGATATTGCTGTAATGCTGTATTGTTGCTACTATACAAGAGAAATGTGGCTGTGATATTGCTGTAATGCTGTATTGTTGCTGTGATACAAGAGTAATGTGGCTGTGATATTGCTGTAATGCTGTATTGTTGCTACATTCATGCTTCATGCTTTGTGAACAGCTTCCGACTTGCATAAGTCTGATGTCTCCCAGAATGCTAGACCTGCCAGATCTCCCCACGGTGCTCCTGCTGTATCTGCAAGATCTGCTAGACCTACCAGTCCTGTGAGTCTTTGCTTTAACCAAGCTTGAAGTTCTAGACAACTTTCAAAGTTGTGTCGTGTGTACAAGTCCTGTATATTCAATGACATCGTTAACAGTAGACAAGGAGAAATTCATGTTCAATAACATTGTTACCAGTTGACAAGTGGAAGTTCATGTTCAATAACATTGTTAACAGTAGACAAGTGGAAGTTCATGTTCAATAACATTGTTACCAGTTGACAAGTGGAAGTTCATGTTCAATAACATTGTTACCAGTAGACAAGTGGAAGTTCATGTTCAATAACATTGTTACCAGTAGACAAGTGGAAGTTCATGTTCAATAACATTGTTACCAGTTGACAAGTGGAAGTTCATGTTCAATAACATTGTTACCAGTTGACAAGTGGAAGTTCATGTTCAATAACATTGTTACCAGTAGACAAGTGGAAGTTCATGTTCAATAACATTGTTACCCCCCCCCCCCCCCCCCCTACACACACACACACATTGTTTTTGATTGATTATATTTTGTTTTGAGGATGAACTTTTATTCGTTTTATCCAGTTATATATGATTTGAATAGAAACATATGCAGGCTGCAGATGTTGTATGATGTAATTATGTTGTCTCAAGTAATATGGCAATTTTATAGTGATACTATTTTCTTCATGTTTTGAAAATATTATGTCCCAGTTCTAATTGCGTCTGCATAATGAAATGATGCAATAACTTTCTAAAACCTGAAATATGTCAGCTAACTCTAGCTTTACATGATTCAATGTTCTTCTTTCAGAGACAGACATCTGAAACCTTTCCATCTTGGAGGGAACAAAGACACTGTGAAACTGTCCAACCACAAAGATTCCCTGAAACTTTCAAATCACAGAGATTGCATGAAGTTAGTCATCCACAAGATGCCATGGAGCCACAAAGGTTGCCTGAAGATGTGTCACGAAGGATGCCTGAACATTTCCAGTCACAAAGATTGCCAGAAACCTTCCAGTCAAGAAGGATACCTGAAGATATACATCCACAAAAGTTACCTGAAGTGTACCAGCCAAGGTTGTTGCCTGAAGATGTCAAGCCAAGAAGGCAGTCCAGCCCAGAACATTTTGTTCCGGGTTTGACACCAGCAGACAGTGTCTCAGGCACACCACCAAATATTCCATTAGGAACTGAATATGACTGCAATGTTTCTGGATGTTTCTATAAAGGAACATCATTGCAGTTTGAGCGTCACTGGACAGAGCGACATGAAGCAAAGGTTGTCGATCTCATCTGTCCATTTTGTAGTATGGGATGTGTGGACGCAGATGATTTTTGTGAACACCTGGATTTCTTTCACGGGATCGAGGACAAAATAGAAATGTCAAAATTCTTACAAATGGCTAAACAACAGGAGAGAGATAACATTCACTTTGTCATGCCAGGCAATGTTACAAAGGAAACCTGTATGAGGGTTGCAGAGCCTGTTCAACATGAACCAACCAGATTAAAAGCACCACCCCAACAAAAGACAGATGCTGGAGAATGCATGTTTACTGGCACTATGGATGAGTCCCTTAACCACTGGAACAAAAACCATGTTTCTGAACTCATTCACCTTAGGTGTCCAATATGCCCTAAAACATTCAAGAAGGAAGCATCTCTTAAATTTCATATCAAACATGTACATCCGACAATAGAGATGTATTCCGAAAAAGAACCAGAAGATCTTGAGGCTTACTTTGAAGAGTCTCAGAACTTTAATCTCGGAAGTAGTCAGAATGAAACTGCTTTTCATGATTTGCAAAGAGAAGTACCCAAATCCCATACACCCACACAAACAATTTCAGATGTGGGTTCAAGCAGTATTCATGATGGAAACAGGTCTACACAGACAAAGCCCACAGCTTCATCCACAGCACCATTGCAGTCGTTCCAGAATGTGCCAAGGCCCAACTTGGTACCCAGCTTGCCAACCCAGCAGCCTGTTCCCAGACTTGATCCACCACTTCTGGCAACCCATGTGCCACTTCCTCCACTACAGCTTATTCAGTCTCAACAAACAATTGTCAGTGCTCCGCCATTGATGGACAGACACCCAGTCCCACCTCCTACAGATATACCCACCAAACAAGCAGTTCCTTTACTTGGGGTTGTAACACCCTTCTATCCCTCAGCATCTGTCCCAAACCCTGTGCCACCTAGTGTAAGACCTTCAGTCTCAACGCCTCAACCCGCTGCTGCAAGTCCATTTGATCCACCAGCATCTCCTCAGCCATCTGTTACTGGGATTGCAAATACCTCTAGTCAAAAACCAGTGGCAGCTGCTTCAGGGCCTGATGTGAGTGTTCAACCACACCAACCTCCTGCATGCTATTCCCAAACTGGACTTCAACCCCAAGAAAGTGCACAATCACATCAAGCTCCAATAATAGTTCCACCACAACCCCAAATTGGTGCTCCAGTAGTAGAAGATATACAGGAAAAGTCCTCAAAAGAGGAGGAATCCCAGAGTGAACCAAAGGTAACTGACATAACAGCAAGTGCTGAATTGAAAAGATCTCTCCAGCCTGGTTCCGTTCTTGCTCTGAGACCAGAATGGACAAAGACATTGAAGGTTACACGCCCCGAAACAACAACTCTTGACAAAACTGATTATATTAAAAAGAATAGCTTCGCAGCCCCAAGTATAGCGACTCCAAAGTTTGATGGAACAGACCCAGATAGTGTCCGAAAGTTCTTACTTTGGAGTCATATAATGATGGAAAGATTAGAGGATGCTAATATTAAAGTAAGAAGAAGGCTTGATGCAGATGTGGAAGAAAGTGATGATGATGATAAAGAGCATCTTCAGCAAAGGAAAGATAACCGTGGTGTGGCAAGGGAAGTATTTCAGCAAAGGACAGATGGCCATGGTCGGTCAAGGAAAGAATTTCAGAACAGGAGAGACTGGAATGTGGAAAAAGAGGAACATGTGGAAGTGTACGTGGATGAATTTGGGAATGAAGATGAAGAATATGCTCTGGCCTATGTGGATGAAGATGGAGTTCATGTGATGGATGATGGTTTTGTGATGGGAGAAGGAGGTCCTGTTAAAAAGGGAGAGAGAATAGGTGATGAAACTAATGACGTGTATCATGGAATAGACCAGGGGTCAAGGAGCAATAGAATCAGGGAAGAGTCAAGAAGTCATGGTCAGAGGGGCTATGGAGGAGGAGAAACAAGAAGTGGTCACAGAAATCTTGATGAAAGAGACATGCAGATTTACAAGAGAGGTCAAGAGGTGTACATTGAGGACGATAGATTTTCTGAGGAAGAGTATTTAGAATATAGAGAGGATGACAGAATTAGTATCAGTAGGAGAAACAGCAGTCACAGCATGAGGAAGAATGAGGATAGAAGGTCACAAAGGTTTAAGGAGCAAGACTCTGTCTTGGATGGAAGAAGACATTTTAGCCCTCCCCTTAGCAGGTGCATTGAAGGACGGGAAGATGAATTTGAGGCCTTTGAAGTTTCTGATGAGCTCTTTGATGAAGGTCATGAATGTTTTGTTGAAGAGGCAGATAAACAAGGATCCATTGCACGTGGCAAACGTTCCAAAACAGATGGATCAGTGAGAAGGAGTGGTAAAGAAGGAAAGAGAGGTGGAGGAAAGGACATAGTCTATGTTGGTACCACAAAATCTCGAAAGATGTGTAGCAAGTTGACTGATGACGAAGATGATCATGAGCATTCAGCAAAGGATAAAGGTACTTGTATCAAAGATAAGAATGGAAAGTTTCAGAATAGACACTTCATGAGAGGTAAAACTCAGGGAGACAAGGATAACAGCTCCAAGACAAAGGGTCAGAGCTTCAAGAATAAGGAAGTCACCTCGGAGCAGGTCAGCAGAGGTAACAACCTGGAAAGCAAAGGTAGTGATAACACTGAGGGAAACGAGGGGAAGCAATTGGAACAGCAAGATGATGATATCAGCGAGGGTGATTTCAGTGGAGATGGTAGCATCTGTGACATGGATGACTTTGACATGGATGACATTGACATGGATGACATTAACATGGATGACTTTGTTATCAAGGATGCAGTGTGAATTGGAAACTCTTTAGCTAATTATCATGAAGATACATGCCTTTTGTAAAGGGCATATGTCTTTTGCTAAAGCCCAGAAGACAAGCTGGTAGAAGTGAGGGTGTTCTCAGTGGAGATGGTAGCATCGATAAGTTTGACATGGATGTTGTGTAAATTATAAACTTTGTTGATAATCATTAAGAATATACATGCTTTTGGAAGGAGCAGATGTTTGTTCTCCTATACCCATCAGAACAAGCTGTTGGTGATCCAACGTCACTTCTTTCCTTTGTGTGCTGAGGTAAACATCAAGACCTAATGTTTGGTGATTTTCTGCTGGATCATGGTACAGAAATCCATTCTCACCATTTCTTTACTCTTTGAGGATTTGTCAAATGTTACTTTTATTCAGAAATCTATAATGCCACATCCATAATTGATGTAATGCTAGACTGACAAGGCAAATAACTGTAGGAAGTTGTATTTTTGATTTTGCATCATCATTTCAGCCCTGCCCCTAGTTCTTCTGATGGACAGCATTTTAGTGATTGTTTCTTTGTAAGATTTGTTTATATGTTATTTCACATTTTGATATACGATGTGTTATGTATTTCTTTATAACCTGCTGCTCTTAAGTACTGCAAGGTTGCATCCTCTGTATCATTGGTTAAATTATGATCCTTGGCCATTCAACACAATATCTGTGGGCTTTTATGTGCCACATAGGCACGGCTCCCACTTAACATGCCATGATATAACTGAAATACTCTTCAAAGAAATGCACCACTTGCTTTTATTTTTTATGGTCTCTTTTTCAAGATTTTGGTCACTAAATTAAGTGAGTGTAAAGGCAGATGACTCTGGCTGCCTTGTTAAATGTGAAATTACCTCCCTTTTTCACAATCACAGAATTCATACCTCCAAGAGCTGGAAAGGCGTTGTATTGTGTTACGTGTCGACTTCAAAATTGATACAATAAGTTAAACCAGAAATCTAGATCTAAGAGAGAAAATTCACTGTGAATCCAACAAAAAACAAAGAATTGTTATACAATAAACAATTGCAGTACAATATGAACTAGGACGGCATGGAAAATAATTTACGAGGAATGACGGATTATATGTCCCAAGTGAAATGAAAGATGTTGTTTCAACATTAATTTCACGATGGACAAAAAATTCCTCATCACGAGTAGTTTCTTGTTTTTTACTCATCATCCGCTTATGAATAAGAAGCTGTAAAGAAAGAGGGGAAGTTTCATTTCATCATATTCATACGCATGTGAAAAACAGCATCAGATTTGTGGTATTTTACCTGATCACATACAGTCTACACTCAACATTTAGATTCTGCAAATGCGAAATAGTTCTATTGAGCGGTCTTAATTCTTTGACAATTCAAGCAATATATAATGAATTTTGGAGAAAAATATGCATTTTGATTGATTTATAATGGTAAAACAATGAATTTAAAATGACTTGGCATTGGTGTTAATGCAAAATTCAAACCTGTGTTGACAGTGTGCCATCAGTTGCCTCAAAGTCACAAGCTCTCATGACTACGAAAAAAAACCAACTCGTTTGGACATTCTCAACAAAAACAATCTGTGTAAACTAATTCTGCAAAAAGTAAGGTTTTTTCGACAGACTCTTTCAAGTGAGCATATATCTAACTTTGTCTTTTCGTTGTCTTTTAAACTCTCGCCCACTGTCATAGAATTTGTTTTAAACCATGACTATGCTATTGTTTCATTGTAAGGTATCCCAATAAGTTGGTTTTTTTAATACTTTCTTGAATGTCTTTCATTTAGTTTAAGATGAGGTAATTGTGCTAAAACTGCTCAGTGGCTATGTTATGTTCACTATTCTTCCAACCAAATTTCCTTCAATCTTAATAAGAGTTTCACTTTTATCGGGAACAGGAATGTCGACACTGTTGTTTACGTGTAGGGAAAGTGGACAATGTAGTCAATCAGATTTTCTCTTCTTACAAATCTTAATTAGTTTTTATGTTTTGTGTAGTCCATTATCATAAACATCATGTGTGAATGATATTTTATTTGGATTAATAACAAATATTTTAGAACACCATATGTTGCAGATTTTACATGACAAACCTCATACATCATTTGTGGAAAGTGACAAATGAGAAAAAGTAGTTCCATCAAAGTGTCATTAACCAATGAAGTTACAGGATTCCAATGTTGACATATTTGTTTTTAATAATGCACATGCCTTCAGTCTTCTGTTTCACCCATCAGGGTTGAAAATATTGATCTGTAGCAACTAGCAACAACTAAGGAATTCAGAAGATTCTGATATGACACCACCAGTTTAAAATCAGCATCCCCATCATCATCATCATCATCATCATCATCATCATCATCATCCAATCTATTCATTCTTGTTATACAGTACTTATTAAAGAAATCAGGCTAATATTTCCCGTGTCAAGCTAAAAGTTTGTTGTTTTAGTTGATTTCCAAGAGTTTACACCCTAAGGGCTGTGGTCATTGTAAAGAAATCACTCAATTAATTGTCGGTTTTAGAAACTGACATGAATTTTATTTTTGAAAAGAAGAATTAAAGATATTAATGGTGTTGTTCTTTCATTCCAGAATGAACATTTACAGATTTGCATTTGTAAACAAAGTAACTATAAAAACAACTCCTGAACAACTTCAGTTCTTCTTTCTGCATTGTGACTACCTCATTAGTGTAGTGGGGGCGGTCGGGTATCCTAGTGGTTAAAGCGTTCGCTCGTCACGCCGAAGACCCGGGTTCAATTCCCGACAGGGGTACAATGTGTGAAGCCCATTTCTGGTGTCCCCTGCTGTGATATTGCTGGAATATTGCTAAAAGGGGCGTAAAACCCTACTCTCTCACACACTCACTCACTCATTAGTGTAGTGGATAGAGCAAATACATCATTGCTCAGTGGTTCGGATAGTGTCTACCCAGCGTCAGGAAGGTTGGTGTTTGTTACCCTACCTGGTGCTTAGCCTTAAGGGAATAATAGAAGGACAGGTGGGCTCTGTATACTGTGTCTGAGTGGAGTGTCCATGTGGTATGGTTTTTTTCTGTGGGCTAGCACTATAAAGTCAGCATTAAAGTCTGGACTCTCTCTCTCTCTCTCTCTCTCTCTCTCTCACTCACTCACTCACTCACTCACTCACTCACTCACTCACTCACTCACTCACTCACTCACTCACTCACACACACACACACACACACACATGACAATATTTATAAGTTTCTTTTAAACTGATACATGTCTTACACTGTCAGTTATTCATATAAATATGCAACAACCTGAAGGGTTTGGGATTTGCTCTATCCGTCTTGGACTATATGTCCTTGTGATTCTATTTCTGTACTCTACTCTAATTTCCTACATATACCAAAAGAGATGAGAATTGTGTGTATATCAACAAGTTTATCATGGATGGTTTGTTTGTAATTCATACGAGCTATGTTGGGGATAACACACCCCTTGTTTCATGCTGCTGTTGACATTGAACTCTCCAGATAAATAACAATTCACAGATACCCTTGATCTGTTCTGGTGGAGAGACTTTATATCTAAATAAAATATACCCTTCACCCTGAGTTTCTGTATTTTTTACCAGAGGCACTCTCTGTTTACCCTGTCAAGGCTTTCATGGCGTCAATTTAACAGACAACATTTAGAGATTTTTCTATTATTAATAATTGAATACAAGGAACATACATATTCAAAAGTATTCCTCTTACTGAGGCAGCCAGTATATCATATGTGCTATTCTAGGAATGATTGCACATTAGCCGTTTGTTGACATTACCAGAGCTGCAGATTAGCAGTGTATTTGCGTAAAGTACCCCCCCAAAATATTCAAAACCCAATTACTTTCAATTAACTTGTGTACAATTAACTTGTGTATGTGTAAACGCATGCATTTAATGAAAAACTCAAATGTATAAAAACAGCCTGCCTAAATACCCAAAATGAAGCTTTTTTCACAAAGGAGCTGGTTTCCAAAATACAATTATGATATCATTAACCCGACAAGGGTTGTGTCCAATGGTTTGAGAGAGTTGTCGATTGAAAGCCTTAAGAAATACGGATAACAGTTGTTAAATAAAGTATATCGGTATATGCGCAAGCATTGTTTGTATTCTACATGATTAAATATACTTTCAAATATGGCACAGACAGTTGCTCATACTTTGTAAGCCAACATGAAGAGCACTTCCTGAAGTAAATTGAAGTAAATCAAGCAAGGATTCGTCCAACGCCGAACGTCACTGCTGTGACGCCACATCGCTCCATGTGGTACTGACACCAAGATAGTGAATTCCTAAAGTAATTAGCCCTTACTTTGGGGCTGAGAATTGAGAATCTGCAGTCTGCCGTTTCAAATCACAATATGAAAAAGTGTAAGGTACAGGCGAATGAAAATGTCAAAAATGACTCATTTGTTACAGACTCACTCTATGTTAGCAGTATACCTACTTTCCATTGTTTTTTTAATTTAATGTTGACACATTTGACACTGAATATCAAAAGTTACCGACGCGTGTTAATGTCGCTGTTGTTTGTTGAAAATGTTTGTTTGTGGGAAATTATCTCTCTACATACAATCATAGAAAAGAGCCCAGAGACTCTTCTTCGTCAACCTGAAACTGAAGACATCTGTAGACTTCTGTAGGTGACCCCCGTGAAGATCCGGCTAGAATAGGTCTTCAGCAGCAACCCATGCACGTAAAAAGCGCCCATGCTTGTCGTAAGAGGCGGCTAGTGGGATCGGGTGGTCAGGCTCACTGACTTTGGTTGATGCGGGTCATCGTATCCCAATTATGTGGAACAATGCTCATGATATCAGTCATGGATTGTCTGGTCCATGCAGACTCGACAGACCGCTGTCATATAGCTGGAATACCAGTGAGTGCGGCGTTATTTCGCTGGATGAGACTTTCCCAAACGTCACACATGGCATCGTTAACGGGACTCTCAATATATCTGTTTCGTCCTCTCTATGGAAATATGGTAATTTAGAAACCCGTGTTTATGTCCAACAATTATTAACGCTGGATACGTCCAGCACGTATTGCTGCTGTTTACTTTCGTTAAGACGGGTTTATAGCAAACTGAAACTATATCAGAGAAGAAAGACCGACTTCATTCTTGTTCAACACTCAAATGTTCTCCAAAATGTTTGTGTCCAAGGCATGAACATCTCGCATGCGTCACTTGGTTTTCAAGATTGTATTGATGTCCTATGCTCAGTAGCCTTAAGTCTATTATGGATGGGGATTCAATGAAGAAAATCAACCACTGACACCCCGAACTTTGTATTTCTTACCTGAATAGATATGTCAGTTATGTGTAAGATGCAATGAACAATTTTGATACTTATCAGATTGAAAATACCGTTCCAATCAACCTGCAATGTAAACTGTTTGAGTCCAATCTCCTTTAAAGGACTTAATATTTTGTGTCTAGTAAACCCCAGCTTGTACTATCTTGCTGGCTTAAAGATAAGCCTTACTTGTTTTGCGTCCCTCTAAACTTGCAATGTACAATCTTTTATCAAGGGTGCAATATTTTGTGTCTGGTCCGTCCCTGGACTCCACTCTTGCTTGGATGAATCGATATGCAGAACGATTGTTCGGAACGATTCGGCATCCTGGTCAATATAAGATCAGACCGTTGCATAAAGAGGACTCTGTCGGGCAATAAGGTTGCATGAGGTCTTTGCACTGGCTACTGTACAAAATCGACATGCAAATTAAATAGTGATTAGACACCATTACCAAAACCAAGGAAGAAAGAGCTATTCCACATCAGATAAACACTTAGATCAGACTTCCAGACGACTTCAGCTGACACAACAACTGCCTTTCTACGGTATCTGGGGTATCATTGGGTGTGGACAGCACCCGCAACTCATTCTTACGCTTCACCATGAATGCGGAAGGTTATACTTTCCCCGCTACTCGGAACATTCTGACCAGCAAAATACACCCCTATATCTACTGACCACATTCTTCACGGGGAAGTCCAGCATAGCATGGTTTTCTCAGAATGGAGCCCACGTGACCACGGATAGTTGTAGTGTGTAACCCATGTCCAGGCACCTTGGTCGTCTGGGTATAACCTATTCTTGGGTAGAAGGATATGTTTACACTACACCAAATTGTGGAGTGTAAACGTGTTAATGTAGTGCCCATTTCTGAATGTCCATAAGCTGAAAAGATTCCCTCGCGATGATACAGTTATATATGGTCTTTTAAAGTGACCCATCGTCGATTCACATTAAGATCGCGCATGAATAACTGTAGTTATATGAGAACAGTCGGGTATTCTTTAACTTCTTTTGAGTAGTACATGTATATACTAACAGACAAAAGTAACTGTGCTTCATATAAAGTTAGAAATAGATAATCCATCTTTTGATATATATTCGTGACGACCTCTCCTTGACTTAGATCTCCCTGCATAATGAATACCTATTCTTCCTTCAGCATGTCCCTACGAGCGCCATCAGCACGGACAAACAGTGTCTAAAAGCATTGTATTTGAAGTAATGTGGGCTATAGATAACTTGAATCAATAACTGTTATACATCGGACCTGTTCGTTTTCGTATATGTACGTATTGATTGTTATACTTTCAGCACTTATTATAAAACACAAATTTAGCAGTGTGTCATGAAGAGGGAATCAAGAGTACCCATCAAGGAAATCGAACCCACGTTTTCGCGAAACGAGTGGACATTTTAACCACTAGGCTACTCCACTGCGTTAATATTATTGGTAAACAATATTGCAGATGACGGATTCAAGTCATCGGTAAAGTGTATTTTTCATTGCCTCTGGGGTCAACAGTAACGATATCTACAGTGGATCTGGAGGTGACGTGATATGGGATTTATCGTTCTGCTCAAAATTCACTATTTCATATTTCATATTTCACTTATATATTACCACGTACATGCGCATGGCTGCTTGAACAAATCCGGAATGATACCGGTTACATCGTGTTGACACCTACTGAGATACGATGCTGCAGCTTAACATGAATACCCCACTCAGAAACAGGACAGTGTCTACGGAGCCGACCAGTCGTTGTTTCATTTCCTTCGTATAATCATTTAATGCTGAGCGCCATTCAGGATAACAACAATCTCTCTCTCTCTCTCTCTCTCTCTCTCTCTCTCTCTAAAGTATTACGCAGCAAGGTATCGAACCACTAATCTTTCCCTCAACAGCAAGACGATCTATACACTTTCCACAGAGAAGGACATCATCAAAAGTAGTGCGTACTGGCATGAAGACTAATCACCATACAACTACGTATCTTGGCATTCTGCTCTTGATACACAAGATCAGTAGAAAGTAGTGCCGGAACTCTGATGCCGAGCGCCAAGCAGGGGGTAACAACAAGTACCATTAGGGCTGGGGCGGGTAACTCGGGTACCCGAGTCGGGTGGGTACTGAGTAGGACCCGGGTGCCCACAGGACTACCCGGACCCGTGGTTAGTCACGTGTTATATTGTATAATGACAAAAATTATCTAGAACTCTATGGTTACACTACAAGTCACTAATGTTAGCATTTCTTTCTGACTATGCACCCATTCCATCTGATTTTTCATATGGTTGAATAAAGATATAACTTAAATCAACTTCAGTGTATGAATGACCAGATTGTGTATTACATGTATCTTAATACGTTTTGCCAGGGCTATGCTAAAAATGTTCCCATTCGGACATTTTGAGACATCTCCTGAGACCTACAGTAGTGAATATGTTATACTTTACGTCGCCACAAACATATTGTGTTTTCGCATATTCCTGTACTTACCTTATAGATATTTCCAACGTTCCCCACACATTCACAGCAGGGAAACAATCAGATAAAAAACATTTCATTGTGGATACGCTTCCTCTTGCAAATTACAGACTAAAATTTCCAAAAGAAAGTTCATTGTACCGCTTAAGTCGTTCAGACGTCAATAATAAGTGTCTAACTGCCATGTTGATCTCGGTTTTAAAAGAATTCTCACCAGTTTCTCGGATTTGACATGCGCCCGAAATTGTCGTCAAATACACGCCACTTCTGCTTCCATTCAATATGTCTAGAATTAACGCGCACAAGAAACTCGTGCAACGGAAGTGAGTTCTGATTGGTTCAACTCGTAACCAGAACATCACGTGGCACTGCTGGCGAACACCTGCGTGAAATATACAACCCTTCAAACTTGATTTGACATATGTTTGTGTAAATGGCCTAAAGCAAATCTTAAAAGACGGGTTATGTGCTTCCATCGGATCAGAAATACTGTACAATGCCTGCTTTTCGTTACTTTGGTATTAGGTGACCCTTTTTTCAAAATCCTGGGGCTTTGGACTGTGTTTCTATGAATATTATGGAGTTTAAATTACAGAAAATACATTTGATGATGCACTGCCATTTACATATACGACGTCCCTTAGGCGTCGCGGGTTCGAAGCACAGATCGACCTGATTGTATGTCAGCACAACACCCGTGATCGTGAGTTTCACAAAAGTCGTAAATGTCTGAGACCTGCATCACCTAGGACTTTCCGCCTCCAAGCTGACATGCCATGATATAGTGAGATACTGTTCCAAGCTGCGATACACCAAACTCACCCACTCACTAAAACACGTACCAGTCACCACGATTTACCAAAAAATTAAAATGCACACCAGCGAAGCACATACACATTCCTGAAAATGATGTGTTAATTTGCTTACTAAACTCAACCACCCCAAGACAATCTTCGAAGTGAAGCGCGGTCAGCGATTGACATTTTCAAATTTTGACACGATGATCTAGATATGCATAAACCTTTTTAAAAATATTCCTAATACCAGTGAACGAAATCATTGAACGAAATCGACATGTAAATAACAAAATACAATTAAACAAGCCTTACTACATGACATGCTCATTGGTGTGCTCTTCTTGTCATACTTACCCAGTGTACACAAGAAAATATCAATATCAATCCTCGAATAATAGGGGGCTGGGGTATTTTATCGAAGAAAGGTACTTTTTATCAGCTTCAGCTACAAAACCAGTCATCATGCCTCCATGTCAGAATGATGAGATCTTATTGGTCCACGTGATCTTGATAAAATACAAAGTATCCCGCCTTGGAGGGAAATAAATTTCTGAGTGGGAGAATATATCCCTTGTACCTCGCCAGGAACGAGACAGGCTGCACGTGTATTTCTGAGAAGCGGAATAAATTCCTTATATCCAGCTTCGAAGCCTAAAGCGGCACGCTTTCCCCGAGACATAGCAACAGTTAACTTCAGCTTAATCGAACAGCTGTTTTCTATCAATTTTGAATTTATTTGAATTCTTTTACAATGTCATATAAAAAGATGCCGGTTCGTGGTAAAAGCTGTTTAATACTAATTGTGAACATTTGCATGAGGTGCCTATTACAATTTGGGTAAGGAATATTAACAGCATCTGATAAGAAGTCCGAGTGTTTCTTATTTACTGTATAGAGTACACTGTAGTCCAAACAGAAGGGACTTGAAAGGATATTTGTTTGCTGTGTTCCAAACTTTAGTTCTATACATCACAATTATTATACTGCATGATTCATATTTGCGGCTTGATTCTGATGCTCTGCGTCACTAGTTTTTTGCATCTCCATTGCATGATACACTGGACCCATTTGCCACATTAGATTCATGTCGGGGCCATCCCAAGATCCATCTATTTCACTTGTCACCAGCTTCGCACAGAATGTCTTTCGCACATTAGTGTTTTAGTTTGTTTGTTATCCCAGCAATATGACGGCTGTATGCAATTAATCGAGTCTGGTCCAGACAATCCAGTGATTGACAACATGAACACGTAATTGGGATACGATGACGGGATATATGGACGATAAACCAACATGTGGACGGGTCTGTCAGATCTAATGTGAACGGATCTGCCAATTTGTGGACAGGTCAATCGAAAATTGTGATTTAAGGGGCAAGTCGGTGTTACAGTTTTAAAACAATCTCACGTGTTCTGTTCTGAAACATCAGTTACAGAATGGTACCTTACAACCACCACTGCTGTTCCCTCGTGTATAACACGATGAAGAGAGAGAGAGAGAGAGAGAGAGAGAGAGAGAGAGAGAGAGTCTGTTGGGTGCCTTCTTTCCACTGGCATCTAAAAACAGAACGCTCACCATGGATACACCACGTCCAGATGCCTTAGTGAACCTGCTGGGTGCCAGAATGCCAGATTCGCCCCGACTGATTCTGGGTGTGCCAGGGTCATAACTGTATGACTGCAGCACTTCAGAATTTCCTCCCACACGATGCTGACGAACTGTCAAAAACTATCACTCTCAAAAGCGGGTAAGATCCAATTCACTCACTCATAAAAGTGGATATAATTATACCTTATAAAATGCATAATCAAACTCTGTAACTGGTTTTGCATACTGTTTTCATGATTTGGCTATTCGCAGCCTCTGCCATCTTGTATTCGTCCACATTCATGGCCATTTTACAAGTAACATTACCTGCAAGTTAAAAACTCTCACACTTTTAAACGATTTGTGTTGTCACAGTGTTTGTAAATAGACTGTTACGTAGGAGTGTTTGTTTTTATGTAGATGAATTTGTTAATGATATGGAAGTGGCAAGGCTCTATGTTGAATAGGTCTTCAGCAACCCATGCTTGCCGTAAAAGGTGACTATGCTTGTCGAAAAAGGCGACTAACGGGATCGGGTGGTCAGGCTCGCTGACTTGGTTGATGCTAGTCATCGTACCCCCATTGCGTGGATCGATGCTCATGATATCAATCACTGGATTGTAGCTGGAATATTGCTGAGTGCCGCGTTAAACATCAAACCAACCAACCATTATTAGGAACACTATGTGTTCCTCATAATAAAGAAGTTGACATCCATATATTCTCTTCCTTATTTGAATCACTTCTAAATGCCTTTCAAAGACGTGTCATGCTTGATACACTTTGTACTGACATGAGACACCAACGCATTTAGAACAGAGGTACATAGAAACACCCAAAAGTTCAGCTTTCATAATATGATTTTATTACATTTCACTGGTACTTGTTCATGACAGGCGCGACACACGTCGGCTGGAGATTTTCTGTTGGCCATGGCTACTCGGTGATACACCTCCAGTGAGTGGAGAGCTACCTATCTTGTACCTGTGGACAAAAGGAAAAATAATCATAAGAAATCTCTAATAAAGCAAAGCCTATTGCACGATTGCATTAGCATGTGTTCATGAATTTAGTGTAACTGGAGGGATATTGCCTCTAGGAGTCGTGCTTTATATATCTTTAATTTATAGTTATTTAAAAGTGTCCCTTCAATGACGCGGTGATCTCTCTGAACAAAACTGTGGAAATATGACATAAATGGACCAGCGTCATTGTCATCAATTTAAGGAAGCCTTTGATGGATGGATATTCTATTCCGTATATGGATACTCCAATATGGATGCAGCTACTGACATGTTAATGACGCGGTGCATGAATGTGCATATCGCAATTGAAAGTACATTGTGATTTTGTATAGGATGTTTGGTGTTTTCGTTCGGAGGTTTTAATAAAGTTCCGCGACCTACTCAGGGGCGACTCAAATGGAATCGTGTGGAAATAAAACCCGAGTGACAAACCCACTTGGAAATAGCTGGGTAGACGTCAGCTGCCACGCTCTACCGTGCTCAGACGTCATGGACCGTTGCTCATGCAGTCAAACACTGGTTTCGCTGGTCCAAATTCGATTTTTTACAGGTTGCTTTGACACAGCTGGAATAGTGGTGATGAGCTTAACTCACTCACACACTTATGCATATTAAAATCGAGACTACAATATCGGTGGACATATCATTATCACCGCCCTGATATGGGTTGACTATTTTTAAAAGGATATCCAGGGCAATTAAGGACATAGGCCAATGTCTCCGGTATTTTATTGTTCAGTTATGCAAGGAGAAACTGGTGGATCCGAACTTTAAATTCGCCTTGGTTTAGACCCTTGTCTCTCATCACCATGCCCGTGCTTGTGGGTTTCACCGAAATGGTAAACATCTACGACCTGCGTCACTTTGGACTTTCCCGTCACAATAAGTGGACACGTCGGGATATAACTGAAATACTGATCAAAGAGGCGTTTAACCCAACTCACTCACTTGGTCTTGTAACATGAAAAGGAGACTCCGTATGGATGTTCTCTATGTCATTCTTGTCATTTCTGTGCGTGTTTAATCAAATCATATTCATCAGAATTTGAGTCATAAGACTTCAAACTGATCTCCGTTAGGGGAGTTGTGTAGAGGCTCCTGGGATTGGAAGCACAAATCTTAGCGCTACAACTGTTGTAAGTATTTGTAACTCCATGAAGAAGTATATAAGATTGATATGTGCAAGTGGATCTTTTTCTGTATCATATGTGTTAAGAGATGCAAAGACATGAGTTAGAATCCATGACTGTCTCTGTTGTGATGAGTCTACATGATGCATAGATGATAGTATAAACGCTACACATGCAATGTCTGCACATGTTGTTCAAGACGTCTGATTAGAAACTAAAGTGTTATGCTTTGTATAACACAAGAACAAAAGAAGCTAGAAAGCCAAGACGATATTTAATAGTTAAAGCTGATTAGTATCGATAGAAGTAAAAACTGAAGTTAAATATTGTCCGAAAAAGCCCAAAAGTACATGTGTTACTAAAAGAAACGCGCTTTCAAACGTAAAACAGAAACAGGGTACCATTTTAAAAAATCCTAAAGAAAATGTCCGAAAGGTCCGAAAAATATAAAAACGTCCGAAAGGTCCAAAAATGCAAAAAGTTGCCATACATTTTGTATTTATGATGACATGTATTTAAATATAATATGACACAACGTCCAAGAGATTGCAAGATGTCACTCTAAGCGTCCATCTTGACACGAAACACTCTCCTCAAGAATCCAGACACACGTGACAGGAAGACTCGAACTGGGGACTTGGTCGGGGTGTCGTCATCATCGAGGTTGATATCGACGAAGTGAGGGGCATCACGGAGGACGGGGGTAAAGAGGGGGTCAGGGAGAGAGGTGGGAGGGACGGGCAGCTCTGATAGAGGCTCAGGGATGGTCATGTATCTCCCAGTAGGACGCTGACAGGGAGGGAGAGAGAGAGAGAAGGAGATGTAGAGAGTGACAGAAGGTGGAAGTAGAGAAAGATGGGTAGCTTAAAGGAATGAATTGATTAAGCAATAGTCATGATGTTAGAAGAACGTGCTTAAGATCTAATGTTTTACTGCACATATGAGAGTCCGATTCAATAGTATATGTGTTACTATGGCTTTGTGTTAGCAACAGATTAAATGGTAAAGTCGATACACCCATGAAAAAAGACACACATTTACATTTTACAAAAACTTAGTAAATTACTGATTCACTAAGTCACCCACTTGGCGAGGAGGGGCCCAGATGTCAAAGTTCAAAGGGAACCTGATCACGAGGTCAAGAGCTGTCCGAAAAAAGGAATGAGAGTCTTAGATAATGGTACAGCAGACAGCATCAACTGGACCTAGGTGTATCAAAACTTCATCAACTAATGGCTTCATTAAACCGTAACTATTCATAACATTAGTCAACCATGACATTAACATGGGTAACAGGTAATCATTACTTTAGTGAAGCATTTCCATTATGGTGTCATTAACGGTATTCCCCTTTAATTGGATAATAATTCCGTTGTAGCAAACAAACATCTGCGAAGTGGCACTGTGAGTAGTAGCAGTGCTCTCCACTCCAAAGCTTGGTAAGTCATAATTGCCAATAGCATCACTTCTGGCCTTTGATTGTGTGATGTACATTACGTGTTTGGGCGGTTTCAATGCCAAAAGGCCCAAAACAAATCCTTTGTAATTTTCATCAACGTAATGGCTCGTTTCTGGCCAGTTCATGTGCATGGTGTCACTAAACGTTTGATACAACCGAATGTAATGGCGGATTAGTTAATGAAGGTTAATGACAGGTTATCAACAATGTGTCATTAAAGTTTTATACAACCCTGTCCGGGACAGTATATTCGTGTTGAAAAATGTTATAACTTATCATGTTGATCCATTGTCATGCGAGGAAGTTAATGTGGTACACTTTAAATCGGCGATGATCTCATGATTTCGCCATTTTTGGTTGAACTATAGAATCATTGTATTATTAAATAAACTGCTTTGAAGCAATTACAGTTGAAATGAGAATTATTTAAGATTTGTGATAACATACACACACACCAAACCAATGTGCTCTTTCCCCAATATTACACAACACAGACCATTGAGAGCAGTCGGGGTTCGATTTAGCTATGCACCAGTGCAACCTATTTTTGAAAAATGTAACCTTAAATGTTTCAAATTTGTGTCTTTCCCTTACCTGTCCTCAAAAAACATGCATCCCTCAACACAGTCAATACCTATAAGCCTTATTTACCATACGACATCCATTTCTGTTATGTGTAATGTGTCATCAGTGTGGGCACTTCAAGGTCATGTGCAACTTTTAACTTTGATGATGGGACCA
Organism: Haliotis cracherodii; assembly: GCF_022045235.1. NCBI lineage: Eukaryota > Metazoa > Mollusca > Gastropoda > Lepetellida > Haliotidae > Haliotis > Haliotis cracherodii. Next base: position 29,979,251 of record NW_027266319.1, on the reverse strand, counting down.
GGGTGCAACCTGGTTTTGTCTGGTGCAACTAGGTTTTCATGTCAACATACGCCTGGTGCAAGTTACATCAAGTTCATTAAATCCAGCTAAATGTTGTCAGTTTTAGAGATTAATGCTCAGCAAACTAATTTGTTTTTCCTCTCTGTGAGTACAAATTTCAAGTGGTCATACTGTGTACATTATCAGATTAAGACTTGGTGAAGCATATTGATTCTTGAAGTAATTTTGTTCTTGCTATTCATTGATTATCCGCAAGGTCATTGTCATGGACTGTACGAAGCACTCCTAAAAGCATCATGACATCGACAACTGTTCATAATACATGTATGTATATGCAGGTGGCTGGTGTTGACTTCCGTACATGTTTGGTGGAAATATTCCTTGTCCATTATTTTATTATAGTAACAAACTCAGAGTAGAATTGATGTTCAATAATCACCAATTATGTATATAGTGCTTATTCTTAAAACAATTCACCATCAGCCTATAACTATGAGAAACAACACTTGGTATGGGTTAATTAATTTTGGTTCAGTATAATGGAGCCTAAATAATCATCATATGTGCATAAACTGCTTATTCTGAAAATAATTTACCGCTTACCTATGTCAATGTGGAACCCTAAGCTAAAACAGTTTGGTTTAGAAAATTTGAAGATGCGTTATTGCGGGATTTCAAAAGGGCCAAGACCTACTAAGTAACCTTTAGTATGTTCTCGAATCACGAACGAACCACTAAGAGTTTGAGGATAATCCGATTGACAAGCGGCACTGGTGGGCTGATGTAATCACGAACATTGTAGAGAACCAATCAGGGAATACAACATATAAATCAGAGGGCAATCAGGACCACTGGACATTCACATCAAAAAACATTATCAGCCTTTTAGACCTTGGCACGACTGGCAAGACAAAAATAAAAATAATAATGGCAAGATCAAGATTAATCTTATATAACGCCAGCAGCTGAATATTTTGTTGTTCTGTGTTGTTGATTAACAGACTGAAAGGTTGCAAGACCTTAATTAACGTAAACAAAATCGAAACAAATGACAAATGGTCACATCTGGTGACAGTAGTCGGCAGTATGTTCAAGAAGATTAAATATTACTAGATCTAGGCTAAGTAAATCATAAAAGAAACCGAAAAGACAAAATAACCAATGTAGAAATAAAGAAATACCTTGGGTGTAGGAGCTCATGGCGTTCAGATGCGAAGATTAGCGAAATGCGAGGCAAACAGTTGCAAACACAGTGGCAATATGACATCAATGATAGCGACAACAATATGGCGATATCAGTAGTGAAACTGTCGTCATAGCGACGTCATAATTCTCGCGTGACTGTCATAGCATCACGTGACGTTAACAGTGACTGGTTTTCTTCCTGCTCTGCGCATGTCAGGAAGAAAATGCGGGATCAAAAGTGTCGAACTCCGAACCTTGGTGAGATTGGTTTCATATCTTCAAACTCTGGTTTTGTTGCAATCAAAATGTCATATCAATCTACATCTTTAATCTTTGAATAAATTCGAGGTGAGGTGAAATGGGGTTTGTCCAAGATTATTGCACTTATATAGCGACGTGTGTGTGTGTTTGTGTGGCTGCTTGTACTAGTCCGGACTGATGCCGATTTATAGTGCTAGCTAGCTCACTGAGATACCATGTCGCAGTTTAACATGAATACCCCACTCAGACACAGTATACTGACTCTGAGCCGATCAGTCCTTGTTTTAGCCCCTTAATGCCGAGCGCGAGACAGGGTAACAACAAGTTCCATCTTTTAACATCTTTTGGTATGACGCGACTGGGGATCGAACCCCGGACCTTGAGCTCTCTGGACGGACGCTCTACCACTAGACCACGAATAAAATCGAATGGTTTTAGCTTAACTTATGGTGTAGTCCAAAGTGACCGCTACACTTGTGGCGTACGTGGTTCAAAATGAGTGATCCTGAGTAGCTTAGTGTATGGAATCTGCATTCAGACAAGATAAAAGTGACTACACATAGCATCAGAATCTAGCCGCAGAAAAAGGCATCAGTATATTTGAAACATTTTTGAAACACAGTAAAACAAATCGAAACGGTCACTTTAGACTACAGTCTAAGTTAAGCTAAGACCATTCAAATTTTTTCAAAGATTAAAGATGTAGATTGATATGACATTTTGATTGCAACAAAACCAGAGTTTGAAGATATGATACCAATCTCACCAAGGTTCGGTGTTCGACACTTTTGATCCTGCATTTTCTCCGCTAATGTTAATATATGTTTACCATATTTCCATGGAAACAATATTTCGCCTGATTTTAATCACACATTTCGAGATACGTTTTTGACAACTAAAGCACGTTACGTTTAATACAAACATACACACACAAAGTTCCTTACTTCGTGGGGACCCGGGGAAGAATGTGTTCCCAGCACCCCATTGCTGGTCGTAAAAGGCGACCGAATCCCCGTGTCCTGCGTCCCTGTGTCGGCGGACGGGGGTCTGGTGGTTGAGGACACTGGTCCAGGAATAGTGCTTCTTTGCCCAATACACCACTTCACAATACACCAAGAATATCAGTCGGCTCGTCATGCGTGTATGTACAAAATCTGACTTTTGATTTGAATTTTTACCTGTTAATTAGTTAATCTGCTTGAGTATACCATTCCAGTATCCTTGGTGCTGCCAGTTGGAGATCCACTGGCTTACAGCATTGTCTTTGTGATAATCCGCGGTGGGTGGAGAGCTGGGATGGTGAACTATTTACAACTTCGCAATACCACCCCCCCCCCCCCCCCCCACACACACACACACACACACACCCCACCCCCTCCCTAACCCCCACACACCATCCCCACCCCCCACCCCAAAAACAACCCAAAAACAAAGCAAACAAACAAACAACAACAACAAAAACGTGCCTTAGATGATTCTAACATGCTACTCATGGTACTTCAAAGAATTGTTCAAATAGTTGGTCTCGGTTTTTAGTACTTTCCGGCATCACATCTTCAAACTATGGTTTTGTTGAACTCAAATTGTCATGTTGATATACATCTTCACTGTTTAAATAAATGCAATGGTCATAATTTTCATTAACTTAATAAACTAAATACCACAAATTTGATTTATTCGTAAGCGTACACCTTTCAGAGAGAAACACAAACTCCTCTACATCACAGTCATCTTTCTGTGTTTGGAGCTTCCAAGCGTGCCGTCTGCAAATGAGTACTTCCGGTCTACAACCCGGAGAGAAAACAAATGAATAAATCCACGGATTTCATCAAGAATTTTGTCATGTTATGGTAACTGATTTGGGGTATTTTGTATTTATTACTCCCTATTCATGTGTAACCTCTGTTTTGTTGTACAAACGGTTTGCTGTTCTTGATAAACTAGTCGAAAAGCAGTGTTTTTTTAACTCGTGTTGAAAGATGGCCTTGATCCTAGATCTAGATGAAAATATTGAAAGCACGAGTCCATTCCCAGTGTATCATTGTCAAGAGCCTGCTTGGAATTTGAATTGCTTAGTCGTGTAGGAGTACTTACTCGTGATCAGTGCCTTTTTAAAAGGGAAGCTTAAAAGGATGAAACAAAGGATAATAAAAAAACTATTACACATGTGTCTACTCAACACTGCTCAAGGACATATAGATCTAAATATATATATTGTATATACGTCTTTGGTCCATGTTGGTCTACTGTAGGAAACACGTGTAAGAATTGATGTATTACACTAAATACACAGGACCCTGAATCGGGATAGTAATATGAAACACCGGACCCAAAAATATAAATAAATAAGGTACGTTGCACGCCACCTTGGCCGAAGTTGAAATTACCTATTTCAGGTCATTTTATTGAAATATTGGCTTAGTCATGGCTGTCAGTCACGGTTTAAATGACAAGGCTTTTAATCAACTATATATCATTGCTACATGAACAACTAACGGTAGTCGGACATGAATTTAGGGCAAGTTATCTTCCTCTTCAAGATAAAAAATAAGGACAAATAAGAACTGATTTCAATTAGAGATAACACTGTAGCTGATATTGATCAATGAGGGGATACTGTTACCTCTATTAAGTTGGGAGGCTGCCCTAGTATAAGTGTTATCCTTATGAGAATCAGTTAACATGGTTAGAACAATGATACATAATGGAGTTGAACCTGTGAACATTATCTCATGGCTATTGTATTGTCATTTATTCTGCATGGTGAAGTTGGATTTGTTTGTGATCATTGTAATACTATTATCTAATAAGAAATGTTTTGCCTTTGCACTGTGAAGTGTAACCATGGAAACCATGATGACAGAAGTTATTTTCTTTCCCTGCTGGTGCAGTTTGGATTGATTCATTCTATGAATGGTGGCACTTACTACAAAACTACTTTGTAAGATTACTATGTTATTTATCCATGAAGCCATTTTCAGGACATGGTTACATGAGCTTACAGGCCATTGCATTTCGACCATGTGACCACTGGCAGAGGCTGGATGATTAGCAACACAGGTGTAAAAGGATAAATCACAGTGGTCATGATGCTTTAAAAAACACCCCTATCTTTTGCAATGGAATCTTCAAACAGTCATAGTTCAACAGAATCAAAATACAATAATATTCCTACAGAAAGACTTCGGGGTAGGTGTACCCTTGTGATGTTGACAGTGGGGACATGGAGCAATTGCAGGAAAGACATTTTGAGATGACCATGCATTCATGTGTGGCAAATGGCTTGAACAATCAACTTCAACAAGCCAAGTTTAAAAGTCCTTATGCAGTTAAGCATCACTATGATCACACTAATATCTTTCTGAGCCTCCATGCGTTATGATCAAGTGCGACACAACACTCACCTGGGAATTGTGGTTTCACTTGAAGAGGACAAAAATCTCTTGAGTTCAATGTGACCCTTTTCAACATGTCAGTCTGACCGCTGCTGATAAAAAGGGCATTCTCCTTAAGTTTGATTTGGACCTCTGGTTCAAGAATTGAAGAAAGTCAAGTAACCATGGAATCAAGGACTTATTTTGAGATTGATGAGAAACCAAGATCAGAGATATGGAAAGCTAAAAACTGCAATGCCAACATAAATGAAAGGTTCAACATTGAAACTAGTCTGCTGCCCCTAGACTCATGAAAGATTTAAAAGACAAGTCCTTTTCCTCAACTATATGTCAATGTTACATGAAAACAACTACGGGTAGTCGGAAATGAATTTTCGACAAGTTGTCTTCCTCTTTGAGATGAAAAAAAAGGACAATCAAGAAACTGATTAGGATTAAAGTTTATAAAAATTCTTTTGACAAAAAACGCTATTGACAAAGAATGCCTAAGGTGACAAACTTCCACCATTGTGTTGTTTTATCGGTCATGAATAGTGTTTAGCAGACCAGTCACTTAGCTTAGATGCCTTGATGCTAAAGGAGGCTGAGAAGGTAACCTTCTGTACTTCTGCATATGAGACGGCACAAACAACACAAGCCATCCCAAAGGTTCATTAGAACAACTTGGAAAGAGATTCAGTCTTAAAAGAAGTAGTAGCAGCCACCGAAACATGAACATGCTTGTATGGTTAATGGGACTTCTTTTACAGCTTTACCACATTTGGTCAAGACCGTCTCTTTGTTTTTATTTCATCTCATGAGAATACTGGAACTGAAATAATCTCAACTTTAGCCATTGGAAATTGAACTTTGAAGTTGTAAGCTGTAAATACTGGTGTTTCTGCTTCTCCTGAGGAAGACATGTGAATATTACTGACTGCAGCGAGAAAAATTAATTACAAAATGTGCAGATAGAGATTGCAGATTGCAGCGCATTGCAGTATTTGAAGATTTGCCAGCAATGCTGTCCTCAATCAACTAAGCAAGTCCAGACGGACATCCAGGAATGTGAAGAGGGCTTCCCTGGTCAGCATCTGAGACGTCTCCTAAGACAACAGTGTGAGGCTTCAGAATCGGAAACAACACTTTTGACATTTCTTGGTTTGATAATCCTATGAACTCATGGAAAGTTCAAAACGATTGAGGAAACACCAGTCAGCTTTTTCTCTCTTGTTTGCATTTCATCAATGATGTGTTTTTGCACAATTATGAGAGTCAGCGTAAAGGGATTTTTTTGAGTCAGAAACTGCTCATCAGGGCCATCAAATGTAATATGAACAGTCCCAGCTGAAACACAACATATTTCCCATGTTACCTGGTAGTATGGTTTGATAGTGTCGGAACGGATTTTTGTTTCCCTTACTGCTGAAATACTGCTTTTATTTGAAACACTGATGGAATTCCTCAACAGAAGCGGAAAATCTTTCAGAAGAGAAGAAAACATTTAGGTGTTTGGAAAGGCTCTATTGGAATGATTATAAGGAGGATGGACTGCTGAGAGGAGTGTTTATTTGTGTACCCGGTCTGTATCATGCATAAACGAACAGAGAATTGATAAAAATACATAGCAGATGGATGATTTGGAAACGAAGGAATTGGGGAACTTGGCTTGGCGGAAACTGAGGACATTGGATGTTTAAAAAATATCCTGAACCCAGACTCCTCCAGCTTGGATTGATTCAGATCAAGACCCTGATGATGCTTGTCAGATCAGGCACCTTGTCTTCTTCAGAGTTCTCTGTGCCGTCTTGTATATTAACATGGTGCGCATGGTAACTGTGTGCAAAGTTGGAGCGAAGATGGAACTGAAGCCAGTGATAACAGTTGTATACTACCATGATAATAACATTAACAAAAACTGCCTGAAGATGAAGATTGAAGAAGAAAAGAAAGCAACATTTGTGATATTCCCATACTAGCATATATTATAGAAGTAAATATCATCATGTTCTGGAAAAACAACTTCCCATTGCCAACCTCAAGACTGACTGTACAACCTCATGACTCACTGCCTTCCTAAGGTGCAATCTCATTAGAATCATCTTAGTTCTTGCTAATGGGATGTCCTCAGATCTTTTGTTTAGCGGCCGTGAGAACTTAGATCTGATTATTATGAGATTGTCCTAAGGTGCAAATGTACAAATACCATTGTCATCTCTGTTGTTCTGATATATATCACTTAAAAAAGTTGAACACCCAATTCTTTCATATTACTGTACATCATGGTACATCATCATGACAGATCAGGTACAGTGATATGAAAGAATAATGCATTCTTTTACTTCTTTTGATTAGTATAGGTATCAAATGAATCCTCGACATTGTTCTAAAATGTTTTGAATGAGTACTATAGTCTACAAGCTGCATTGAAAGAGTGGTGGCTGTCTGACCTTGAATGAATAAATGTTTTCCACCTCATAAAAAGATTGTACATTTAATGACTTTCACAACCCATGTTTTGACCTTTGCTAAACGTGAACTACAGCCAAAAGCATTTTTCAATGTTCTTTTGAAATAGTATATTATTACAAAACATTTTTTGTTTGTTAAATGTGTGCATCTTATACTTATTTACCCAGTTTCTTAGCTCACTTTACATCATCAAAGTCAGCTGATGTGTTTCCCCCGAAAATGAAAACTAACGAACATAACAAGGTCATATTCTCATAACAATTTTATAGAAATCAAAATGGCCACTGCTGCTGCACATTTGAGTGAAGAATACAGTCTTCATGTTAACTTCTTTTGCTAAAACAGTGGCTATATAGCTTTCAATCATTTGGAGGAATCTATTAATAATCTTCTTTACAATCAAGTAAGGTTAGTTTAGTAGAAAATGAAAAATGGCAGCAAGGAACACAGTCTGACAATGGGTGTGGGGAATCTGTTGAATATCCAAGTTTGTATACTGTTGTTGAAGTGGCTCACTGTTAAGTCAAAGTTTTCCTACTGTAGGAGTTTCAGAAACAATAAATAGACGGCAAAAGTTAGTAGCCAGTTTCCATTTGTCATGTTCAACTGCTTTAACCTTGACTGAAGCATAAGACGGTATTGAGGTTACAACGTGTCTCCACACTATTGCTTGTTGTAAGGGGTGATGAGATTGAACTGGTTGTCAGACTCAGTCACTTGGTGGATTCTCCATCGGCAGATTTTATGTCAGATTCGGCATGAGAGGTCTTGTGTTCATGTATTCTGGTGGCTCTGGGGTGTAAAGTGTCTCCTATATCTTTCGCTGCACACATCCCCTGAGTTTGGGGCTTGGGATCAGCATCTTTCTGCTGGGTTTCCTGGGTGTTCCGAACGTATTTCTGTACTAGATGTTTGTGATAGACTTTGAAGGTGTGTCTAAGGTGCTGTCATGAGAACATGGATGTGTGTTAGGTATTCTAGTCATGTTACCATGGTTACCTGCATTGTGTTCCATCGTGTCTGATGTCATTGTTCTTCTGACACTACTTTACGGCTAGACTTTCTCTTGCCCTGCAGTTTTCATAGTGTGAAGACTGAACTAGGTAAGGTTCCTAGAACCATTTGGAAGCCATAGCATTGATATATTTATGAATTGAAGGCCACATCACTGAGCATGTGTAGTGCTGTAAGTATTGTCATGATTAAAGGTATATATAACATAGAAACAAAGAAATCATTGCTTTTAATCCCTTCTACTTGATGAAAAACACCAAATACGTGATACACACAGAAATACATGATACACGCAGAAATACATGATACATGATACACACAGAAATACATGATACACACAGAAATACATGATACACACAGAAATACATGATACACACAGAAATACATGATACATGATACACACAGAAATACATGATACACACAGAAATACATGATACATGATACACACAGAAATACATGATACACACAGAAATACGTGATACACACAGAAATACATGATGCACGCAGAAATACATGATGCACACAGAAATACATGATGCACGCAGAAATACATGATGCACACAGAAATACATGATACACACAGAAATACATGATGCACACAGAAATACATGATACACACAGAAATACATGACACAAATAGAAATACATGATGCACGCAGAAATACATGATACACATAGAAATACATGACACACAGAAATACATGACACACAGAGAAATACAATATGCACACAGAAATACATGATACACACAGAAATACATGATACACACAGAAATACATGACACAAATAGAAATACATGATACACGCAGAAATACATGATACACATAGAAATACATGACACACAGAAATACATGACACACAGAGAAATACAATATGCACACAGAAATACATGATACACACAGAAATACATGATACACACAGAAATACATGACACACATAGAAATACATGACACACAGAAATACATGACACACATAGAAATACATGACACACAGAAATACATGATACACATAGAAATACATGACACACAGAAATACATGATACACACAGAAATACATGATACACACAGAAATACATGATACACGCAGAAATACATGATACACACAGAAATACATGACACACATAGAAATACATGATACACACAGAAATACATGATACACACAGAAATACATGATACACATAGAAATACATGATACACACAGAAATACATGATACACATAGAAATACATGATACACACAGAAATACATGATACACATAGAAATACATGACACACAGAAATACATGATACACACAGAAATACATGATACACAGAAATACATGATACACGCAGAAATACATGATACACACAGAAATACATGATACACAGAAATACATGATACACGCAGAAATACATGATACACACAGAAATACATGATACACACAGAAATACATGATACACGCAGAAATACATGATACACGCAGAAATACATGATACACGCAGAAATACATGATACACACAGAAATACATGACACACATAGAAATACATGATACACACAGAAATACATGATACACACAGAAATACATGATACACACAGAAATACATGATACACGCAGAAATACATGATACACGCAGAAATACATGATACACACAGAAATACATGACACACATAGAAATACATGATACACACAGAAATACATGATACACACAGAAATACATGATACACACACAAATACGTGATACACACAGAAATACATGATGCACACAGAAATACATGATACACACAGAGAAAAACATGATACACACAGAGAAAAACATGATACACACAGAAAAACATGATACACGCAGACATACATGATACACGCAGAAATACATGATACACACTGAAATACATGATACACACAGAAATACATGACACACAGAAATACATGATACACACAGAAACACATGATACACACAGAAATACATGACAGAGAAATACATGATGCACACAGAAATACATGATACACAGAAATACATGATACACACAAATACATGATACACACAAATACATGATACACACAGAAATACATGATACACACAGACATACATGATACACACAGAAATACGTGATACACACAGAAATACGTGATACACACAGAAATACATGATACACACAGAAATACATGATACACACAGAAATACATGATGCACACAGAAATACATGATACACACAGAAATACATGATACACACAGAAATACATGATACACACAGAAATACATGATACACACAGACATACATGATACACATAGAAATACATGATACACACAGAAATACATGATACACACAGAAATACATGATACACACAGAAATACATGATACACACAGACATACATGATACACACAGAAATACGTGATACACACAGAAATACATGATACACACAGAAATACATGATACACACAGAAATACATGATACACACAGACATACATGATACACACAGAAATACGTGATACACACAGAAATACATGATGCACACAGAAATACATGATACACACAGAGAAAAACATGATACACACAGATTAAACATGATACACGCAGACATACATGATACACACAGAAATATACACACAGAAATACATGATACACACAGAAATACATGATACACACAGAAATACATGACACACAGAAATACATGATACACACAGAAATACATGACACAGAGAAATACATGATACACACAGAAATACATGATACACACAGACATACATGACAGAGAAATACATGATACACACAGAAATATGATACACACAGAAATACATGATACACACAGAAATACATGACACATAGAAATACATGATACACACAGAAATACATGACACACAGAAATACATGATACACACAGAAACACATGATACACACAGAAATACATGATACACACAGACATACATGACAGAAATACATGATACACGTAGAAATACATGATACACGTAGAAATACATGATACACACAGAAATACATGATACACACAGTCCTGCTTCAAGCAAAACACATCTATTGAGAGTAAATGTACAGAGATGAATAGGATACTTTGTTTAAACAAGAACCTCCCACGTCACATTTTTTAACAATTGGATGAAAATGTGATACCTTCTTGTGGCCTAAGTTTTTTTTTCCAGGTCTATCCTTCTCTGTTGTGGGTAATGTGTCTGAGAGTGGAAGGTTCATGGTTTGATACCCAATGTCATACCAAAGACAGTTAAAAGATGGTACTTGTTGTTACCTTGCCTCGTGCTCGACATTAACAGGATCAAGCAAGGTTGAGAGTAAATGTACATCGAGATGCTAAAATAGTTTGTCCAGAAGATACCTCACAATATTTAGAAATTGGAAGAAAATGTAATAGCGTCTTGTGGCCGTAGACGGTTGTTTTAGTTCTGTCCTCCTCTGTCGTGGGTAGAGCATCAGCACAGAGAAAGGAAGGTCGATACCCTGGCTGTGTCCTACCAAAGATGGAACTTGTAACCCTGATTATGATAAGGGGATGAGACAAGAAGTGGTTGGCTTGAAGTCTGTATATTGTGCAGGCCTAATTTTAACAATAATATGAAACATGCACCAGTGCAACCTATTATTGAAAAGTGCAACCTAATATCTATGTCTTAATGCACCAAGGGTATGTAAAAATAATTTCATGTCCGACTAATCCTTACTTTTTCCACACAACGATCTTTGAACACAGTCAATAGCTCTAAGCTTTATATATCATACTACATCACTAATCCCTTTGTTATGTGTAATTTGTCAAGCTTTCTTGGGCTTGACGTCATTGTGTTCACATGTTCTAACATGTTTTACAGCAATATGTCATTAATTTATGTGAAGTCATGACACTGTCATCAGAGATCTGAGATTTTATTTATTTAGTCTAGTTTATGCCTCGATCATATCTGTTTCAGCTTTGATAAGTTTAATGGACCAGGGCGCAACTGACACCTGGTGCAAGTTCAGTCAATTGACATAAATCGAACCCTGCTGAGTCTTGAGTGGGGTATCCTTTTTAAATTGTGGCATGCTATCTTAATGGGCTAGCGCTATAAAATCGGCATTAGGCTGGGCGAGTTCAAGCAGCCACACACTCACACATATATACATATCACTGTGAGTGAAATAATTTTGAACATGGTGTTGGAGACACCAAATGTTTATAGTTTACCAATACAGTAGATTTGGTACGACCTGCCTGTATTGTGGTAAATAAGATAGCTACGTGACAAATCTTAAAGAACAGTGAAGAACATTGTTCTATCATGGCATCATTTCAGGAGATTTCAAACATACACTCGTCGCTCGATAATGTTGTAAATTGGATGATGATATTTTTAGAGAGGGTAGAGAGCTGTTTCCCTTGGATGTAGCTGGAAGGCGCAGGCAAATACTTTGGCCAAAGGATTGCATCCAAACCTGGGCAAGCTATGGCAATCGGTTTTGGTAGAAACAGTTTTAGATAGTTGCCGTGAGAATTATGAGAATAATCAGGAAGTACCAAACTTAACCCCCCAGTTCATAAAATGGACTTGTCCGATATTGCTGCGATCGGATTGTATTCAGGGAGTCATCATTGTTATAATATGTCAAAATATTTTTACTTTCACAATCCCTTTGTCAAAGAATTGAGTGTTAAATAATCTCACCATTTCAGATATCTGAGAATATATGAGACTGCACCATCATGCAAGGCTATCAGCAAGGTCAAGGTCAGTGGCCAGGAGGTTATGACAGAGGAATGTCTATGATCAACCAAAGGGGAAGGGCAGATGAGAACCCCCCTGATGGACGGTTCAGCGAGATGGAAACTGATTCCCCCACAATGAGCATGGTAACCCATGCATTGAAGACCCTACGAGAAATGCATCGTTCTGAGAGTAGGAAACGGCCAGTGCAGCAGGGCTTGAGGGGAGATTTTAGTGGATTTCCTGATGCCAAGACTTCACGTTATGAGTCAGGGTAGGTGTTGTCAGTCAGTGTATTTTGTATGAGATATCTGATGGTTAAATACTTCATCCTCACTTATCCAGTGTATCATGTCTCCATTCTGTTAGATAAATACTCGGACCCTCTTGTTTTGTAATAGAGTTTTAATGCTGTCTCACTGTATCGTCAAGCCCTAACAAAACATACTGCCTGGTTTTAAAGGCATTATCTCCTTGATGTTTCTTGCAGAGGTCCACCAGACTCCACGGGTCAAGGTCAGGATAACAGCTGGAGGTGTACTAAGGTGAGTTCTTCACATTCGGGGGATGGTCGGGTGGCCTAGTGGTTAAAGCCTGGCCTTGGGATGTGAACCCCATACCTGATGTCCCCTGCCTTGATGGGAACCAACAATGTATTTTCAAGGGTCCTTACAGGAAATATGAGGGTAAAGTAATGACTTGGTGTAGTGTAGTGTTATAGTTGATAAGTACCGTATTCAACGTAATAAGAACCCCGCTCTAATAAGCGCCCTCGGCGATATTTTCCAATATATTGGCTAGTAAACAATCCCAATTATCACCCTTCCGACTGATCAATGTACAAAATTCGTGTACATTTATTCGTGAATAATACGTACTCGTGTGTTATATGCACCCTTATTTACGAGCAATTAAATTCTGGAAAAATATATCTGTCATGTATAATACGCACAGACTTTTCTTTTGTATTATTTCAGGCTGTCAGCAGAAACCATAAAATTTACGATCTTTCGACTCTTTCACCAAAATTATTATCTTATAAGAGATCCCTATTTCTAATTTTGAGAGTGCCTAGGGCGCTTATTATGTCGAATATGGTACTTTACTTACAGGACCCTTGTATTTCTTGTCAAGAATTTAGTGCAATGAATATTATTGTGCGTCCCTCAGGATTTCTGTGTCCTGTCTATACATTTGAGCACACTGGACATCCATTTCTGTGTTGTGTAAGATCCTGATATACCTCACTTGTCCAGATATTAGTATCGCACAAATGAGGTTTATTGATGTTGTTCATGTTCCGTTTATATGACGATTGGCGCGTTTAAGTTTTGGCTTGAAGTGTAAAACACCCAACAATGTTTTTTGTCTCATAGCTAACCAACAGAACTGATAACTATTAAATGAGACGACAGTGAAGGGATCAGGGACAGACAACTCCTGATTTGTAACGGTTAGGCATGGGTTCTGTGTTACAGGTTAGAAGTTCAGAAATTGCAATGTGTTGTGTCAGAATAAGTATACTAATATCATAAATATCCAAATTCATGTAATTTTATCTGATATCAACTTATAAGCAGCCCTCTAAGAGTATTTGTCTCTTTCTTTGTTTCAGTGTAACAGTAAGAACATTGAAGGAAGGAACTATTGCATCCATTGCTACTCATCTCGGGAAGTTGGTGAGTTGTTTGCTATTTAATACTGACTGGATCCGTGGGGATTCCGGGTTAAAATAGATCCCCGGCAACAAATGCTGGTCCAAATGAATCTGATGGTCAGTATTGGTGACATTGGGTTCATAGCGTATCCTCGTACCCCGATATCATGGATCGTTGCTCACAATATCAATCACTGGATTTTCTGGTTCTGAATCATTTGTTTACAGGCCTCAATCATGTTACAGACTGGACCCAAAGAGTACAAATTGATTACTTGAAAGAAGTTAAAGAATGATATGAAAGAATCAGGTGTTCTTTAACTTCTCTTGAGGAGTAATTAAGTGAATATTGAATCAGGGATTTAAAATACCCTTGGTAAAGTTAGAACTTTACACTCGCCCACTAGCCTGGGGCTAATACAAATTCCTGTGGGCAAGTACAAATTCCCCCATTGTTTTAACATTACTAGGGCTTTATACCCAGGCTAGTAAGAGACTTGCGCCAGGGCTTTGAAGGCAGTCTCGTCTCTGCCAAAGTTGGAGACACAAGACTTGGCCGTTGAAGAGGGAGGTGGAAAACCAAGGTTGGCGTAGTAGATCCCCCTTGAGTTCCACTCAGTGAGCACCAGGTAACTGAGTCGACGGGGGTCTGAAATTTCGAAGACGTGGAATGGAAAGTCAGCCTTCCTGTACTTAGGTGCCTTGGAGGAAGGAGTAAGTGAGCGATTGGTGAAGTCCTCGTCCTAAGCCGAAATCATATCCTTAACCATCGGATCAGGAGGGACAAACGTTGGATGAAACTAGCCAGGCAATCTGTTGAGTCGAAGGTGGGAGTCGACATCTGTGAGGGAGCTTTCATTAGTAGGAACAAAGGAAACCTCAGAAGAGTTGGAGCAATAATCTCTGTGGTGTTGGACTGGAGAGTGGCCCCGGGACCGATGTCTGGAACAGGATGACTTGCTCTGGATGAATGAGAGGTATAGATGTGGGATGAAAATGAATGGATCACTGAGTTAGCACCAAGATCCATAGGAGGTGCAGATTGAGGTGCCAAGGGCATCACCGAGGTCGAAGGTGTCGAGATCGTTGCAGAAGCTGAAGGCGCTGGAGGAGCTGCAACCCTTGGCATTGCTTGCTGAAACATCAACTGCATCAGTTGAAGCCAAGCAAGATTCATGAAAGGCGTCTGAAGCAGCTGGGAGGCGTAGGGAGGAAGAATGGAAGTCCGAATCCTGGAGGCCTCTGGACCACTGGCGCCGTGGATAGCTGGCAAGACGGAGGGCAATATGAGCTCAGCACCATCGGCGCCACACCAGGAATCCGCGTGAAAGAGGAGGCAGTGATAATAAACGAAGCTGATGTGGACGTCGGCACCTGTGTCGTATCAGCAAAGATAGAGTGGGCCTGTAACGAAGATACAAGTTTGGAGGTGGATGCCGGAGATGATCGTGGCTGGTGGGGGTGTAGTGGGCTTGGATGAGTCGGACATTTTCTTACTGAAACGACGTTTCTGGGCCTGTTGTGTTTGCTGTTTCTGTGATACCTGGAGGTATTTGGAGAAAGTTGAAGGGGAAAATTTCAGACAATCTTTACACTTAGTAGCCTTGGAGCAGGTGGTGGTGCAATTGAGACACAATAGATGAGGGTCCCACTCAGACTTACAGACGTGACACTTGATACTATGTGGCATGTATCTGTAATGATAGCAGAGTGTAATCAAAATGCGTCCCCGCCCACTTATGTATGCTATAATTGTTTATCCAAGCCATGTGGGTTTATGAAGAATAGGTTTATGCAAAGAAATCAATACACCCCAATTTGCCCTGTTATGAATGAACTGCAACTGTAGAGCCATGACATCAGTTATACCTATTCTAGAATCATTGACATCAGTGGTAATGTTTGATATTTCAATTTGGAAATAGGGTCACGGGTGGCCCAGTTGTTTGAGGCATCACAATTCACTGTGCAAAGTTGGTTGTGTTTGTGGATGAACAAAATTGGTAAACATCTGAGTCGTGCATCACTTCGAGCTTTCCTCCCACATTAAGCTGACACGCCATGATGCTGTTAAAAGCGGCATTAAACACAACTCACTCGGTCACCCAAATTGAAAATATGTTGTTCTGACATTTGCTTCAGACTTGAGGCCGAGCAGGTCTTATAAATCTCAGAATGAATACTCAACGGAAATGAATCCATGTCTAATGGGTATGAGTATATCGTCAGTATGGTAAATATGATAATATAGCGTATTATGCTCAAGAAAATATTGTTTACAAACAATATTCATTTGTGTTCCAGGAGACCAACCTCCTGAGGGTCGTGCAAAGGTAAGATTTTGAGAAATATTACCCATAATGATAGACTGACCATGTAGTGTAACTTTTCTCATATTTAGACATGTGCATTTTAGTGATTCTCAATGCTGATTGGTCAACTGAAGTCATGAAAACTTGAAACCTTGAATTACACATTATCTGCCGCTCAATCATTTTTTATTGTCACACTGAGCAGTAGTTCAGCTGTGTGATGGTGGCGGTTGAAAAATCAAGGCTGGACTACACAGTCGAGTGATCCCCGCCTGTGGAATACGATGGCAGGCTATCATCCAAGTTAGCCACCTAGTAGACAGGACCAGGTTGCACCCAGGTCCCCTATGTTTATCAAAGGTGAAACATGCATATAATCTTAGAGTACCCACAGTTAGATGAAGCGTGACAAATTACACATCACACAAGGATTATTGATAAATGGTAAGTAAAGCTTAGAGGTATTGAATGTGTTCAAAGATTGATGTTGTTTGATTTGTAAGAACTGGACACAAATTTGAAAGATTTTGACGTGTACTTGATGCATGTGGACACTGGTGCATGTGTTATATAGGTAAATTGAGCCCTGGCAGAGTTTGGGCACACCAAAAGCCTATTATTCTTACGAACCCTCTACCTCTATTACATCATTGCAAAATTCCTGTAATTTGGTTGCAATCACTTTATAATTAGATCTCATAGACAAAGTGATGCAGAAATAGAGCTGACAGACACATCATTCTAATAGCTCCAATATGGCCAATATGGCCAGGCAAAGCATGAATTCCCAAACTGTGACAACTGCTGATGGAAAACCCTCACCAACTACCACTGGTGGATCTTCTACGTCAGCTCAGGGCGGGTGGGCATTGTCCACAACCCTCTGGTACATTCTTGCAATGGTGTAATAAACATGATAGAGGTAGATGATTTGTAAGAATTATAAGTACAATAGCAACCAACCTAGAAACATTATCAGGGTGAACCATGATTCAAACCCACGATCACAGGAACAGTAGTCGTTATTTTAATAATTCTGAGAATACTACATCTATTACATCAGAAGTACTCCCACTCTACTCTCCATTCGAGAAAGAAGTGAGGATTTTCCTGCCTATGCTTGCTGAAGAGCTGTAGGCTGATGTGGTGACAGCTAATTGTGTGGAGCTGACAGCGATGATTTGTTTGTTTTTTGTTTAACGCCACACTCAGCATTGTTCCTGCTATATGACGCTGGTCTGTAAATAATTGAGTCTGGGCCAGACAATCCAGTGATTGATATCATGAGCATCGATCCACTCAATTGGGATCGATGACATGCATCCACCAAGTCAGCGAGCCTGACCACCCGATCCCTTAAGTTGCATCTTACGACAAGCATAGTTGCCTTTTACAACAAGCATGGGTTGCTGAAGATCCATTCTATCCCGGATCTTCAGTGATGATGACTTGAAAACTGAAGATTGAATTGTAGTGTGATTGCCGCCAAAATACAGGAATTCTGATTTTATAGATGTAGTATTCTTAAAATTATCAAGAATGATAACTGTTGTTCCTGTGATTGTGAGTTCGAAGCCCAGTTCAACCCAATTATGTTTCTAGGTTTGTCAGCACTATACCTGTGCTTGTAGGTTTCACCAAAGTGGTAAACACCTGAGACTTACACCACTTCAGAATTTCCTCCCACCTTAGCTGACATGCGTAACAAGAATACTGTTCTAAGCACCATGAAACCAAACTCACTCACTCTTTCCAATCCATCCATCTATCCCTCCATTCATCCCTCCTTCCATCCATCCATCCATCCATTCGTTCATTTGTTATAGGTGGATGAAGATAAGGCCAGGACGCTCTACGTGTTCGACCTCCAACCGACCACAACAACGACTGATCTGTTCAGGCACTTTTTCCAGTGGGGAGACATGATGAAGTTCCACGTATATAATGACCCTGATGGACAGTGAGTACAACTTATGATCAGGCCTTGCATGTAAGGTCACTTTGAAATCTGCGTTCAGTATGAGAATATCTGCTTTCAGTGTGTGAAATAATATTGCTGGCCAGGTGGGCAAGCTAACCTTAAAAGTTAGTCGCCATTTTCAAATTTCACTGAATTAATTGTGCCTAAATGCAATGGTATATTTTTCTGATGTTTTAGATGTTGTATTGTTTTACAGAAATGAGAGAACATATTTTTTGTTTTGAGAGGTTTGCATTTAAAAAATCACTGTTAAAATTTCAGTAGCCAGTCATGATAGGGACTTTTCAAAATCAGTAGCAAGACCAAAACTTGCTAGCCGCAGACCCTGCAGACTAGCAGACCGATGGTTTTTTTATTATTCTTATGACAAGTGCCAATTTCACAAACATATTGATTATGGTAATTAGAATCAAAATATCTATCGGGTGAATGATTCGTTTATGCATTCTAAATTTGTGCTGTATGTCCAGAGCTCTAGGTGTTGGCTAGCTTGTGTAACCTCAATCACAGGTTTACCCTGATTATCTGCCAAGCACACCAGCTCCATACCCAAATTTGTTGGTGGTTTAACCAAGGTGTTTTCGCATCTATGACCTCCACTACTTGGGCTTATCCTTAGACATTGGGTCGCACACCACTAAGGTACTTACTGGTACATCGTATCACTTCAGGCGAGCTAACAAGAGATAACAAATTTGATCAATTAAAATGTAACATTTTGCGATATAAACATCACCAGACGTGATGATTTTCGCATTCATGCTAAAATTTGTTTGAAATATTTTCCAATTTTCAATGTCCATAACTATGCCAATTCAAGGGATAGTTTAATAACATTGTTTCCGTCCTCTGATGTAAGCATTCTAAAATATTTAGCACATTACATTCAAGATACCATCAAACTCTGATCTTCACAATTGAATATATTTGCTGTTGCACCCATGTTAAAAATACCTTCATGTATTAATTATAGTAGTGGAACGATAGACAGATGCATTGTTGGATCGCGATTTTGTACTTCCCGATACAAGTATTGATCACAGTAGCACACTAAGTAAACAGGATCGATTCTTACCTTAAATGTATTCTTTAGTAAATGTTACACCAAACACTAATTACTAGTGAAAACAAGTAGTGAAATCTTAAATATTTTCATCCATTCTGTCATACTTGACACTGCCAACTGTAAATCATTAGTGTGCCAGGTGTTTCACCATCCTGTCCATAAAGAAATGGGCTTAGACACCACAGATAAGAGCACATGCAAGTATCGTGATACGTATCGGATCGTGAGCTAGGTATCGTGATACGTACAGATCGCACAGTTGGGATATCTTCCCAGCCCTAATTAATTGTACGTGAAATAAATGATTGATTATTGATTTAGCATTTCAATTTTAAATCCGTTCTGCATGTCATGGTTTTGTATGTAGAGATTAAGATTACCATGTGTATTTTGTCTTGTAAACTAGGCCGAAAATAGCAATCAGCAGTACAATGTGGCATTTCACCCTATTTTAAACTCTCGATATTGGGGCAGAAAGGTTTCACTGATTTTAGTGTTTACATGGGAACAAGGTCAAACACCTTTTTTAAATGGAACATAAATTTTTTCCACATTCCAGAGTATGATGATCAGCAGATCATTGACGTAAGTAGTGAGAAATAAACACCCAATATGGTATTTCAGTTCTACAGGTTCTGGCGTCGTGCAGTACATCCGCCAGGAGGACGCTCAGGCTGCTCTCGCTGCTGGTCCACACTTCATCCAGAAGAAACAGATTATTGTCTCGGTGAGCTCCAACATACTTGTTCATAAATACATGCTCCCCAGTACCCCATGCTTCTCTCCCTTAGGTTTAGTAGAATAGGTTCCCAGTTCCCCTTGCTTGTCTCCCATAGGTCCCCAGTACCCCATGCTTGTCTCCCTGGGAGTTTAGTAGAATAGGTCCCCAGTTCCCCTTGCTTGTCTCCCATAGGTCCCCAGTACCCCATGCTTGTCTCCCTGGGAGTTGAGAGATAGAATTGGTCCCCTGTACCCCATGCTTCTCTCCCACAGGTCCCCAGTACCCCATGCTTGTCTCCCTGGGGGTTGAGGGATAGAATTGGTCCCCAGTACCCCATGCTTGTCTCCCATAGGTCCCCAGTACCCCATGCTTGACTCCCTGGGGTTGTGGGGTAGAATGGGTCCCCAGTACCCCATGCTTGTCTCCCTGGGGGTTGAGGGATAGAATTGGTCCCCAGTACGCCATGCTTGTCTCCCTGGGGTTTGAGAGATAGAATTGGTCCCCAGTACACCATGCTTGTCTCCCATAGGTCCACAGTACACCTTGCTTGCATTCCTTGGGGTTGTGAGGCAGACTAGGTCCCCAGTTCTGCATGCTCGTCTCCCTGAGGGTTGTGGGGTAGAACAGGGCCCCACTATATGTCATGCTTGTTTCCTATCACATATGCACTGTGGAAGCACCATATTTGCTAACAATTGTGAATATAATCCAAGAAGTGGTAAAAAAAGAGTCCTCAAGATCATGATGATCATTTTGGGATATGAATGAAACAAGACATATATAGATCCTGTATATGAAAAACACAACTATTTGCATTGGATTCTGGGTTAGAATAGGTCCCGAGCAACTTCTTGCTGTTTGTAAGTGAAGTGACTTGACAGATCGAATGGTCAGACTTGGTGACTTGGGTGTTTGCGTTGAATGGACCATTCATTTTAACTTCAATCTGGCCCAGATTCGTTTATTTATTTTATTGGCCGGAATATGACTTAGACAATGTGTAATCAAGAGAATTCTGTTTTTGCTTGTTGCCAAAACTGAAATGTCTAATTGATAAAACTTATTTCTTTTCCAGGACAAAAAGAAGGCAGGTAAGTTGTCCACAGTTAGAAGGGTTGTGCACAGTTGGTTGTCTGTTCCTAAAGTACTCCATATGTTTCTATGGTTCGCGTTTCTTTGGGCGGTGAGTATATACTAACAGTAACAGTAAAATATACACACATTGATACCAGGTTGTGGGTACCCAGACTCTATCTAAGCTACCGAATCACTTGTCAACAAACAGCTCTCTCTGTTTCAGATACGAGGACAAATGAAAGGCAAAGGGAGGTATGTTTTTCAATGAAACAAAGATGATATTTATTCTATTTTATACATCAAGGACTAACCAGTAACTTCATTATTGAAAGTTACTTCCCTTAGTTAAGCAAGGATCTGCAGGTTGGGGGTTTGATTCCCAGATTGGCTTCATGTTTGCTTTGTCAGCACCATTTCCATAATCATGTTTCACCAAAGAGGTAATTTTCCTCCAACTGATCCTCATGTTAGATGTTGCAAACATGGGGACATTCTTCTGATACCAAGAGATGTCATTGGTTCATGAGCCGACGTACCGACATGCAAGTAATAGTATCTTGCTAACCACACCTCATGCACTTGCCTAAGGTTGAAAAACCTCACTTTTTTTCAATATCTGACATCTAGATGATTAGTATTGTTTGATGTTTCTAACATATTCAGATTTATTTTGCTTGTTACACATCTTCTGTTTGTTTGTTTCAGATGATGAAAGCTGCAGAAGGTAGGATTTCAATAAAACACTGATCCATAAGAGCAAAGACCCCATGTCTGAAAGTGGGGACTACGATTGGGCCTCATCACTTGTATAGATTGTACTGGACGTGAGGAGATTAAGTTCTCAGCACCTATGTCCTTAAGAAGGGACTACGATAGGGCCTCATCACTTGTATAGATTGTACTGGACGTGAGGAGATTAAGTTCTCAGCACCTATGTCCTTAAGAAGGGACTATGATAGGGCCTCATCACTTGTATAGATTGTACTGGACGTGAGGAGATTAAGTTCTCAGCACCTATGTCCTTAAGAAGGGACTATGATAGGGCCTCAACACTTGTATAGATTGTACTGGACGTGAGGAGATTAAGTTCTCAGCACCTATGTCCTTAAGAAGGGACTATGATAGGGCCTCAACACTTGTATAGATTGTACTGGATGTGAGGAGATTAAGTTCTCAGCACCTATGTCCTTCAGAGGGGACTACGACTGGGCCTCATCACTTGTATAGATTGTACTGGACGTGAGGAGATTAAGTTCTCAGCACCTATGTCCTTCAGAGGGGACTACGACTGGGCCTCATCACTTGTATAGATTGTACTGGACGTGAGGAGATTAAGTTCTCAGCACCTATGTCTTTAAGAGGGGACTATGATAGGGCCTCATCACTTGTATAGATTGTACTGGACGTGAGGAGATAAAGTTCACAGCACCTATGTCCTTAAGAGGGGACTATGATAGAGCCTCATCACTTGTATAGATTGTACTGGAAGTGAGGAGATTAAGTTCTCAGCACGTATGTCCTTCAGAGGGGACTACGATTGGGCCTCATCACTTCTATAGATTGTACTGGATGTGAGGAGATTAAGTTCTCAGCACCTATGTCCTTAAGAAGGGACTATGATAGGGCCTCATCACTTGTATAGACTGTACTGGACGTGAGGAGATTAAGTTCTCAGCACCTATGTCCTTAAGAGGGGACTATGATAGGGCCTCATCACTTGTATAGATTGTACTGGAAGTGAGGAGATTAAGTTCTCAGCACGTATGTCCTTCAGAGGGGACTACGATTGGGCCTCATCACTTCTATAGATTGTACTGGATGTGAGGAGATTAAGTTCTCAGCACCTATGTCCTTAAGAAGGGACTATGATAGGGCCTCATCACTTGTATAGACTGTACTGGACGTGAGGAGATTAAGTTCTCAGCACCTATGTCCTTAAGAGGGGACTATGATAGGGCCTCATCACTTGTATAGATTGTACTGGAAGTGAGGAGATTAAGTTCTCAGCACGTATGTCCTTCAGAGGGGACTACGATTGGGCCTCATCACTTCTATAGATTGTACTGGATGTGAGGAGATTAAGTTCTCAGCACCTATGTCCTTAAGAAGGGACTATGATAGGGCCTCATCACTTGTATAGACTGTACTGGACGTGAGGAGATTAAGTTCTCAGCACCTATGTCCTTAAGAGGGGACTATGATAGGGCCTCATCACTTGTATAGATTGTACTGGACGTGAGGAGATTAAGTACTCAGCACCTATGTCCTTAAGAAGGGACTATGATAGGGCCTCAACACTTGTATGGATTGTACTGGACGTGAGGAGATTAAGTTCTCAGCACCTATGTCCTTAAGAGGGGACTATGATAGGGCCTCAACACTTGTATAGATTGTACTGGACGTGAGGAGATTAAGTTCTCAGCACCTATGTCCTTAAGAAGGGACTATGATAGGGCCTCAACACTTGTATAGATTGTACTGGACGTGAGGAGATTAAGTTCTCAGCACCTATGTCCTTAAGAAGGGTCTATGATAGGGCCATAACACTTGTTTCATCTCAATGTAGACACAATATGGTCCTCGAGTTTCTCCAATTGAAGAAATATGAATGAGTCAGATGAAAACCTAGATTCGTTGTCAATGCTACTTATTTCTTTGTTTCAGATCCAAAAACAGCAGCTGCTCGAGCATCTCTGGAGGTTTGTATGTTCCCAGTTCTTCCTTTCAACATGCTCAAGCATATGTCTGTCTGGTGGTGCACCTGCTCAAACAGATATCTGTCTGGTGGTGCACCTGCTCAAACATCTTTCTGTCTGGTGGTGCATCTGCCCAAACAGATATCTGTCTGGTGGTGCACCTGCTCAAACATCTTTCTGTCTGGTGGTGCATCTGCTCAAACATATTTATCTGGTGGTGCATCTGCTCAAACACATATTTGTATCGTTATGCATCTGCTCAAACATATATCTGTCTGGTGGTGCATCTGCTCAAGCATATATCTGTCTGGTGGTGCACCTGCTCAAACAGATATCTGTCTGGTGGTGCACCTGCTCAAACATCTATCTGTCTAGTGGTGCACCTGCTCAAACATCTTTCTGTCAATGCACACATCACCTTGGTTTGATACTGGTATCTGTCTAGGGGATCGATGCTCATGATATCAATCAATGCAGACTCCATTATTTACAGACCATAGTCATATAGCTGGAATATAGCTGAGTGCTGCATAAAACAACAATCAATCAATCAAACAAACAAACAAACATTCAATACAGTCGTGCCTCGTTTATACGGACACTTGCGTCATTTCACAATTCGTCCGTATAAACGAATTTCCGTATAACTGAAACCAGCTTCTTACTGGAAGAGTTACTTCCCTTCAATTATGCAACCCATGACAGATGACAGAACAAACAGATACATCCACTCAATCTTTATTCATACACGTTTCAAAAAGTCTGTCATGGAAGTTTGAACTTTACCACATTTTGAGGTTTGAATTTTAAACAAACGTAACTCAGTGTCACTTGGTTAATTGACTTCTCACGAATCAAAGGATTACCACCAGTTGAAGGATAACCACCAGCGGAAGTGTATTGTCCGGATAAGTGAGACAATTTTGTGTGCATTTCAGTGTTTTGTGTATGAAAATGACCGTCCGGTTCCGGGAACTGAATTTCCGTATATACGGGTAAATTTATATAGTAATTATTTTGTTTTGAATGAAAATCGTCCGGGAACCGAGGTTTCCGGATATCTGAAGTCCGTATAAGCGGAGCACGACTGTATCTTCACGGCAAAATAGTTTAATTTTGTCGTTGAATGGAGATAACATTTAGTTTTTTGAAAATATCAGGGAAATATTTATGCTATAATTTTCTCTGTTGCAGTCCTCACAGAACAAGCTGTTTGTGTCCAACATACCAACTGACGTGACTTCCTCCGAACTGACAGAGCACTTCTCGATGTGGGGGAAAATCCACTCATGCAACATAGGAGGAAATGTTGGGCCGTAAGTTGATGCAGCATTTCACTGCCTCTGTGCTCTACTGGATAGAGCGGGAGGTTGGGGATTAAAATGTCGACTGGTTCATACCAAACGACATTAAAAGATGTTACCGTGGCTGACACTTGGCCTTTTGAGGATAAAACAAGAACAGTTTGGACTCAGTATACTGGGGTACAACATGTGCACTTGGACACATACACAAAAACACAAACACATCTCGCTATAAAAGTGCAATAATCTTGTAATTTGACAATTACCATATTCGACGTAATAAGCGCCCTGCTCTAATAAGTGCCCACCGCAATATTTGCTATTATATTGAACAATCCCAATTAGCACCCCTTCCGATTGATCAATGTACACAAGACTTATTTATTGGTGTAATACATGTGTTATATGTATCCTTAATTATGGAAATTAAATTCTGGAAAAATATAACTGTGGTATATAAACATTGATAAACATTTCAGGCTGTCAACATAAACCACGAAATTTGCAATCTTTCAACTCTGTTGTTTTTCACCAAAATAATATTCTAATAAGATCCCCCCCAATTCTAATTGTGAGAGCGCCCTGGGCGCTTATTATGTCGAATACAGTGAGCCAATGTCAGCTCACCTCAGCTGGATCGTCAGGGGGGTCGAGGTGGGCAGTTGTCTAAAGGTTGAGAAAATGGCTTGGAAAATATAATACAATATGATTTTTTTTCCTGTTCATTTTAAGAAATCAACAACTGGATGTAAATCTGACAATTGAGCAGCCCCGAATAAGGCTTGTCGAAGTCAGCATGTTTTTTTGTGTGTAGAGTCGCTTCCCGTTGAAATGTTAACTACACCAGGATTTGCTGACCATTGTGTCTAAAGATTCTCCCTCATATGATCCTTGGTTTGTCAGCAGCCTACCCAATCTTGAGGGTGTCACCAAAGTGAAACGAGATTTTCCGGCTTTTAATTTCCCCTTAATGAGTGCTATAAAGAAGATACCAATATCACATCTACCATGTTTTACACATGAAATTACAATTTCATCTACACAAATTTGTATGCTTGTAAAATTAACAATTCTGTCCAAAGCAAAACCCATCTCACTCTGTTCCAGAAACAACAACTATGGCTTTGTTCGCTACAACAATGAAGAAGATGCTCTGAATTGTCTGAATGAGCCCCACACACTGCAAGACAGGAGGCTGTTTGTACAGGTGTCAGACAAAAGCAAACATGTAAGTATACACATTCCTTTCTTATGGTTGTAGCTATGAGTTGAGGCATGAGGACTGGGTGTGAATCCTCTGCGTGCGTGCGGGCGGGTGGATGGGCGTGCGTGCCCTCGAGTGTGTCATCTGTCTTTCTTTTCTCCACCTAAACAAACATCATTAGCAAGGAATTTGGAACCCTTTTGGAAACCAATTTCTTTTCATTATCTAATGTTAGCAGGTACATGGTTCTACACTACAAGGTTCATAGAGGCATGGAAATGCCTTGAATTTGTTCAAATGACATGTTAAAATTCATGACAGACTTAATTTTTGTTCTTGTTAAAATAAATCTTGTTGGAAAATTTGCGATGTTCATACTGCCTTTTAGGTCTGACGACTAAGATAAAGTATGCTGTATTTTAGTATTACATATCTGTCTGAACCTTGTATTATTCATGAACTGCTTTTATGGCAAGTTGGTGATGTGATATGAGTATTTTTTGTTCAGATATATATATATAACTTGTTATTACACGTCTTCTGTTTTTTGTTTTCAGTTGAAAAAAGCTGAAAAAGGTAGGATTTAAACAAAACACTGATTTTCATTTCTCCACAATCCTGAGTAGATTTGTAAAATACCTTAGTTATCATTGATGTAGATTGTTTGTAAATGTTTCCTGTTTTTGTACTTCTGGCTAAAAACCCTGGTGGGATTCTGGCTATCTTGTCTTAAGAGCAAGCTAAGATTGGAGATTGGGTGGTACCAATGAGGAATCGTGTAACAATGTGCTCCGGTGTGAGACAACTCCTGTGTGCCTGGCTTACAGGCCGTCTTGATACAGAGTGCTCCTGTGTGCCTGGCTTGCAGGCCATGGTGATACAGAGAGCTCCTGTGTGCCTGGCTTGCAGGCCATGGTGATACAGAGAGCTCCTGTGTGCCTGGCTTGCAGGCCGAGGTGATACAGAGAGCTCCTGTGTGCCTGGGTTGCAGGCCATGGTGATACAGACAGCTCCTGTGTGCCTGGGTTGCAGGCCATGGTGATAGAGAGAGCTCCTGTGTGCCTGGCTTGCAGGCCATGGTGATACAGAGTGCTCTTGTGTGCCTAGCTTACAGGCCATGGGGATACAGAGAGCTCCTGTGTGCCTGGCTTGCAGGCCGTCTTGATACAGAGTGCTCCTGTGTGCCAGGCTTACAGGCCGTCATGATACAGAGAGCTCCTGTGTGCCTGGCTTACAGGCCGTCTTGATACAGAGTGCTCCTGTGTGCCTGCCTTACAGGCCATGGTGATAGAGACAGCTCCTGTGTGCCTGGCTTGCTGGCCATGGTGATACAGAGTGCTCCTGTGTGCCTGGTTTGCAGGCCATGGTGATACAGACAGCTCCTGTGTGCCTGGTTGCAGGCCATGGTGATACAGACAGCTCCTGTGTGCCTGGTTGCAGGCCATGGTGATACAGAGTGCTCCTGTGTGCCTGGTTTGCAGGCCATGGTGATACAGACAGCTCCTGTGTGCCTGGTTGCAGGCCATGGTGATACAGACAGCTCCTGTGTGCCTGGCTTACAGGCCGTCTTGGTACAGATTGGACATTGTTGCAGACATTGCTGACAGGATGGTGTTTTGTAATAGTAAATGATAATATATGTTTTAGATGCTGGGTTTTTGTTTTTCTACAGATCCAAGGGAAGTGTCAGCTGCAGCATCATGCCAGTCCAAGAACCTTCCATGGGTATGTTGGCTTGGTGGACAGTTCCTGTAGTGCTCGACCTCCACCTGACAGCAGTATACATATACCCTAAGAAACATATTGAGAGAGACCAGCGTTTATTCAGCTGGTGTTGAACAGTAACAACAATCACTCATTAGACTAGAGGCAGTTCAAGGGGACCCGTGAAGATCTGGGTAGAATGGGTCTTCAGCAACCCATGCTTGCTGTAAAAGGCGACTATGCTTGTCGTAAGAGGCGACTAATGGGATCGGAGGGTCAGGCTCGCTGACTTGGTTGATGCATGTCATCATATCCCAATTGATCGATGCTCATGATGTCAATCACTGGATTGTCTGGTCCAGACTCGATTATTTACAGACCGCCGTCATATAGCTGGCAATATAAGCCTAAATGTACAGTGGTCTGAGAACCGGAAGTGACATCAGAAGTACAACGTATAGGCAACAAAATTGATGCTATAGAAAGGGAAGTGAAATCTTAAAATGCCAAAATGAGAGGATCTAGAAAAGAATATCAGGCAATATACTTCCATTTATATATGCCTGGAATATATATATAGAGATCTGGGATACTGGGTCCCAGGTCCCACTGGTCCCTTGACTGAACCCAGGTTTATGATGTAATAGAGGTAAGGTATTCAAAGGAATGATCAAACAATAGTTATCATTGTGTTTAATTCCAATAATACTTCCTCTGTTACATCAGGAATTAGTAACTCCCACCTCCCCAATATATCTACATCTAGTTGATGAGGGTTATTGGATGAAACAAATGCCGTTTTCCTGTCAGGCGCATGCACAGTTGCATTGGTGCAGAGGGCAGGAATTGCCTCAAAACTATTAGATATGTTGGCAGTGAAGAGTACATCTGTTGAAAAATCTAAACATATGAAGCTAACCTTTCTCACACTATACATTTATATTTTGATCGTAAGTGGAGATGTGCTTCTAAAAAGACAATCAACCCAAACAGCTAGCATCAGTTGGAATATTGCTAAAAGCAACTTAAAACCATTCTCACTCACTCCAATGACATGAAATGCAGGGAGGATCATGCAAGTTTAAAATCCTTCCGTTGGTGTGTTGTCTCGGTGTACAATTTCTATAGTGTTGTGTTTTCATCAACTTCATGCAATTGTTTTACTTTCTGAAGTTCTGTCTGAGCATGTCAACATTTTCACAAAAGTTTTAGGGAGTGACGGGGATGTGTGAAAATGGAGAATTCACTTTTTTTTAGCTGACATCAAACATTAGTGTGGGCCATTACTTTTCATAAATGTGACTTTTTCTGTTGCAGAAAAACAAGAAATGTCAACTTTTTGTCACCAATGTGCCTGTCGGGACCACCCAAGAGGAGGTGTACGACCATTTCGTGAATTGGGGAGACCTGGATAAATACATCGTCAGACCAACTGCCACGTAAGTGCAGTCGTTAACTTCATTAATATGCAGCAAGGGTTACCATTACCCTATCACTGTGCAGAGTTGCATCCCTTGGGCATGCTAGAAACCCATAATTCTTATGAATCCTCTACCTCTATTACATTATTGCCAAATTCCTGTATTTTGGCAGCAGTCCGCTCATATTAAATCTTAACTCTTTTTCACTGTCAACTATGCACAACTAGTTGTCACCGCAATAGCACCAATCAGCTTACAGCTCTTCTGGTGGGAAAATCCTAAATTTTTTCCGGTGTGTGCTAGAGTGAACATCATCTTTTTCAGTTCTCCCTTTCTAGCACTTAGGTTGTGTAGTCACTCTAAAGCTAGCTAAGTTCATTTCATTAGTTGCTATTACATTATTATTCAACTAATCTCCGTCATCTCCCAAGTCACGTGGTCATTTATGATCACAGCGACCTGCATCCTTTCTGCTGGAAGTGTTGGGACATCCTTTCTGCTGAAGCTCTGTGCCTTCCTCTCAAAGATGGCTTGCAAGAATGATGGAGCAACTGAAGCGCCATCAAGCCGAACAGACTACAAAGAATCTTTCGACCAAGAGTCAGCATGGGGGGCAGAC
Organism: Haliotis cracherodii; assembly: GCF_022045235.1. Lineage (NCBI taxonomy): Eukaryota > Metazoa > Mollusca > Gastropoda > Lepetellida > Haliotidae > Haliotis > Haliotis cracherodii. The sequence continues at coordinate 29,948,494 of NW_027266319.1, read as the reverse complement.
GGAAGAAAAGCCTGACCTGTCCACAAGTAAGGGTGGTATGGACATCAGATGGTGCATCTGATTGTCAGGAAACTGAGCATGTTAGCTGACAGTGCTTCATGCCAGGGGAGAATAATAGCAACAGAGTGGTCACTTCATCCAGAAGAATTCAACTGGATAATGTCAGTGTGGGACCACCACGTCTGGATCTCTTTACAACTTGGCTGATTAACCAAGTTTCAGTCTATGTCAGTCTTGTACCAGGCCCTATGGCTCTACAAGTGGAAGCCCTTTCATAAAATTGGACAGGCCTATTCACTAACACACTTCCTCCATGGTCGCTCCTATACATGGTGATCCAGAAGATAGAGCTAACAGACTTCATCATCACCCTAATAGCTCCAATATGGCCAAGCAGGACATGGTTTTCCGGACTATTGCCACTTCTTATGGAAGATCCTCTCCACCTACCTTTCCACCGAGATCTTCTACATCAACCCAGGTTGGACATTTTCCACAACTCTCTCTCTATCCTTCATCTGACCAACTGGAAGCTATCTCACTGGAAACTTGTCTGACTCTGTGCGTACAGCTGTGGCTAAGTCCTGGAGACCATCTTCCTTTACAACAACCGATGGAACAAGTTCGCCCAGTGGAGACAGTGACAGGTCTGGGAGATAGAACTGTAAATATTCCCATGGTAGCAGACTCTTTATTACATCTATGACAAGATACCAAGCTCAGCAATTGTACAATAGAGCGATACAGATTAGCTCTACACTGTGTTTTACATCTTGATCAATTACCTAGATATATTTTCCAATGGAAGATGTCCGATCTCCCAGGATTCCCTGAAATTAATCTATCAGCCGTACTATCAAACCTCCTAATAGAACCGTTTGAACCTCTCGCCAATACCACTTTAATCCAGAAAGCAAGAAAAGCTGCATTCTTACTTGCCATGGCCACAACAGCGTCTCGGCGTCTGGCGTCACAGCAGTCTCGGGACTTCATACACTAAACTATTCAACTCAGGGGGCGGTCGGGTAGCCTAGTGGTTAAAGCATTCGCTTGTCATGCCGAAGACCCGGGTTCGATTCCCAACATGGGTACAATGTGTGAAGCCCATTTCTGGTGTCCCCCGCCGTGATATTGCTGGAATATTGCTAAAAGCGGCGTAAAACCATACTCACTCACTCAATATTCAACTCAGTGTCGACTATCCAGCTGTCAGCGGGGCTCCCACAACACATTCACTAGCTTTTACTTGTGTGATGTTAAACCAGACCTAGATAGGATGTCCTGTCACACAGTTCAATCCATTATCAGTCAATAGTTGTCAGCCTACCTGACCTTTTGATCTTCTTAGCTACTAAGTGCAGGTTACGTCAAGGGCATAAGCTGAATTAAGCCATAGTCAGAGATCCATGAATTGAGATGCACCATTTGTCTCATGCAGGATTAGGGTGTCAAATTTGGAAATCATGTGCAGCATATCGTGATAAGAATAAGGACACTCTGTGGTAACACTTGACTGATTGTCAGTTTTGTCACATTGGAAACATCTCTTGTTAATGCACATACCTCTCTATATGTTTCTATATGTATGGAATACGATTTGGCCTCATCACTTGTATAGATTGTTCTTGACGTGAGGAAATTGTGGTTGGAATAGGTTCCCAGTACCCATGTCTATAAGTGGGGACCATGCAACCCCCTAAGACATCCATGTCCCTTATGACTGTTTCCTTATGCTGACTAATCTTTCTTTCCAGAAATAAGATGATAGCGTTTGTATCCTATGTGAACGAAGTGGATGCTCTGCAATGCTTGGATGCCATTCACTTTATCAAAGGCAACCGGTGGTATGTGCAATGGTCCAACGAGAGTAAAGTGGTAAGATTTTGTCTTCTCTACCATGTATACATCCCATTCAATGTATTCTGTTTGGATTTAGAAACGGAGTACCCCATGCTAGTCTCCCTGTCTCACCTGTCATCTCTAGCAAAATAGATAATTCTCTACCTCTATTACATCATTGCCATAAGTCCTGTATTTTAGCTGCAGTCACACAAGACTAATCTTCAGAATGTTCAACAGAAGTCCTCTTCACCGTCAACTATACACTAGAGAGGTTTTCCCATCTCAGCAAGCTGAAGAGCTGGATGCTGTTTGATGGTCCTATTATCTTGACAACCAGTTGTGTGTAGTTTACAGTGAGAGGACGTCTGTTGAAAGTTCTGAAAATTAGTTTTGTGTGATTGCAGCCAAAATAGAGGATTTATGGCAATGATGTAATAGAGGTAGTATTCTTAGAACTATTAACAATGATGTAATGGAGGTAGTATTCTCAGAATTATTAACAATGATGTAATAAAAGTAGTATTCTTAGAATTATTCAAAATAGTAATCATTAAGCTTGAAAGATAAGAAGGCAACCTTTGGATCCATTTATATGGCTTTTTGTCTCTTACAAAATAACTAGTCTGGAACATTTTCACCCCTTGAGTGTTATATCACTGGATGAATATGGTTTTGAAAACAAAATTGATATATGTGAAACCATGCAATTATTAAATTTACAATAAAAGTATGAAAACTTCAGGTCATGTAACATGATATTGTTTCTTTTTTTAGTTCTGCTAATAATTCTGTTTTATTGCAGATGCAGGAACCACCTAGAGGTAAGAGAAAGAGAGGTGTCCTTTTCAGATAGGGTTCTAAGGAAAAAACCCAAGACAACTCTCCATTGCCGGCACGCCTGTTGAAAACGATACATAACAGATGATGAATATGTGACACTTGTTTGTGAAGAATAACCACTATATTCTTTACAATGACTTTTCAGGGTCCCTTCTTTAGATGATCCATGTTGAGTTAATATCTATACATGCTCATATGTTTATGAAAGGTTGGATAAATGTACAAAAATTACAATATTATGACCGTCCTCACATGATCCTCACTAAATATTTGCTGGCAACAAAACAAAATTCTCCATACCAACATCACTCACTGGAACAAAAAGGAAACTGCAAGAAACTGTTGAAATACAAAGAAAGAAGCCAGCCTTACACAGAGACCAATGCCAACTAAAAATACAAAATATCATTTCTGTGTCATTTGAAAAAATATTAAGACACCCTTCTAATCATCATGATCATAGAGGTACACTAACATAAACCAATAAGAAGTTTAGTGCAAAATTATTTTTTTTTCATTGATCAAATTTATTGTAAATACTTTCCATCGTAATGGTGAAATTTCCACTGCTAAATATGTTTTGAATATTGTGGTGAAGAATGTAGTCAAGCATTGTGTGAGATACATGACCACAATCAGGGAAAGGCTTTTGTCTGTTTTTTTAGGCTACCCACCATGGCTAAAATGGTGAAAAACATTTCTTAGAACGTCAAGGTGCAGATCAATAATTAACTGTAAACATGATACATTGATAAATTAATAACCATCATCAGACCAAACTGGTGTGATGTTTGTAGTTTCCACTTTTGTTTACTTTTTGTAAGAGTTCACATCATGTATCACAATTGGCTATCTTTTTCAATTATCTTCCCTTCACTAACCCACTAGGTGCACTGACCCGGACGGTCCAATCTAAAGTATATGTAGCTGCAGCAGGATAGTGCATGCGATGTAAAGGAAGTAACTTGTCAACATTATATATGTTGCCAAAACAAGGAGATACAACTATCCTTTACATCTATTTATGTATCATACACATTTTGTGAGGTAGTCAGTATGATTTGTTGTTTGTTGGGACAAAAGTCTGCAATTTACTACTATTTTTAAGAGCATGAGTATCAGAATTAATTAAGAAATGATGGATCAATGAATTCACACCTGGGATGACTCAAAGCACTAAATATGAATGATGGGACACAGTTTACATTTTCTAATGCCCCCCTTTCACTGAGACCACAGATATCCCGAATCACCCCGAATCGGAAACTTTCGAAATTTGTGATGATTCAGCCAATAATGCAAACTTTTGTGGCTAATCAAGTTGAAAAATATAAAGTGTTCCAGGAATGGGTTAAGAAACATGTACGAATTACAAGATTCATGTACACATCATGCCCGAATTGTAAGAATCACCTACGACTTAGTTACGAATATGCCGAATGTTGTACTTTCTTAATTCTTAAATGATTTGTAGTTGACTCGGGACATTCATTTCTGTTTCGGTATTTTTTCGGGTTGAGGACAAGAAATGTTGGGAGCCATGAATCGCTAAGAATAGCCAGGAATGCAAAAGAATCGATTACAAGGCTGTTACGGAACATAAGAATTAATTACGAATAGATTACGACACAGCCACAAAATTGCAATACGTGGGTTGACCCGTCCACGAACTCCCGCGAACTGTACGAATGTTTGTAAATCAAATAAAATATATTTAAGAACTTCAAGACATGATTGAGATTTATCTACAAACATGAAAAATTGCCTATTCGGGGTGATTCAGGATATTCGTGGTCGTAGTAAAATGGGGGCATAAGAATCAATTTTACAAGAATTTCCCGTTATTGAGCCGGCTGCGCTAATGCCTAAGTATTGTTGTAATGTTGTTTTGACAGTTGGAATATACTGTTATATCGCTATATTACTGCCCTGATATTTTTTTAAATACTGCTGTAATATGGCCTTAATGTTACAGTGATTTTGCTTGGATGTTTTTATTAAATATTGCTATGATAGTGCCGTGGAATGTTGCTAAACTTTTGCTGTGATGTTGCAGTGATATCACCATAATATGTATGTGATATTGATGTGATTGCTGTGGTACATTGTTGTAATATATTGATATAATGTGGCTGTGATAAAGCTGTGATACTGCTACATTATTGCTGTATTGTTGCTATATAGTTGCTGTATTGTTGCTGTGATACTACAGTATTGTGCCTGTCCCACTTCTGTGACATTACCATGTTACTGACTATAACACAAAGATACATTCATGCTTCATGCTTTGTGAACAGCTTCCGACCCTCATAAATCTGATGTCACCCGGGATGCTCCTGCTAGACCTGCCAGATCTCCCCAAGATGCTCCTGCTATACCTGCAAGATCTCCCTGGGGTGCTCCTGCTGTACCTGCAAGATCTCCCCAGGATGCTCCTGCTAGACCTGCAAGATCTGCCCAGGATGCTCCTGCTAGACCTGCAAGATCTGCCCAGGATGCGCTTGCTAGACCTGCAAGATCTGCCCAGGATGCTCCTGCTAGACCTGCAAGATCTGCCCAGGATGCTCCTGCTAGACCTGCAAGATCTCCCCAGGATGCTCCTGCTAGACCTGCAAGATCTGCCCAGGATGCTCCTGCTAGACCTGCAAGATCTGCCAGACCCGCCAGTCCTGTGAGTCACTTAGTCATTGCTTTAACCAAGCTTGAAGTTCTAGGTAACTTTCAAAGGTCTGTCATGTATACAAGTCTTGTATATTCAATGACATTGTTACAATTAGACAAGGGGAAGTTCATATTTGATAACAATGTTACCAGTAGACAAGTGGGTGTTCATATTCAATAACATTGTTACTAGTAGACAATGGGGAGTTCATATTCATTAATATTCTTACCAGTAAACCAGAGGAAGTTAATATTTAATAACATGATTACAAGTAGACAAGAGGATGTTCATGTTCAGTAACATTGTTACCAATAGACAAGTGAAAGTTCATATTTAATAACATTACCTGTAGACAAGAGGATGTTCATATTCAATAACATTGTTAACTGTAGACAAGAGGATGTTCATTTTCAATAACATTGTTCACTGTAGACAAGGGGAAGTTCATGTTCAATAACACTGTTACCAGTAGACAAGGAGAAGTTCATGTTCAATAACATTGTTACCAGTAGACAAGAGGATGTTCATTTTCAATAACATTGTTCACTGTAGACAAGAGGATGTTCATATTCAATAACACTGTTACCAGGAGACAAGGGAAAGGTCATATTCAATAACACTGTTACCAGGAGACAAGGGAAAATTCATATTCAATAACACTGTTACCAGTAGACAAGAGGAAGTTCATATTCAATAACACTGTTACCAGGAGACAAGAGGAAGTTCATATTCAATAACACTGTTACCAGGAGACAAGAGGATGTTCATTTTCAATAACATTGTTTACTGTAGACAAGGGGAAGTTCATGTTCAATAACACTGTTACCAGGAGACAAGGGAAAGTTCATATTCAACAACATTGTTACTAGTAGCCAAGGGGGGGGGTTCATATTCATTAATATTGTTACCAGTAAACCAGAGGAAGTTCATGTTCAATAACACTGTTACTAGTAGACAAGAGGATGTTCATGTTCAGTAACATTGTTACCAGTAGACAAGGGAATGCTCATATTCAATATCATTGTTGTCAGTAGACAAGAGGATGCTCATATTCAGTAACATTGTTACCAGAAGGAAAGAGGAAGTTCATATTCAATAACATTGTTACCAGTAGACAAGAGGATGTTCATATTCAAAAACATTGTTACCAGAAGGCAAGAGGAAGTTTATACCAGCTAACATAGAGGCCATCATTAAGTGCTATCATAAGGGTTCTGGACATCACATTATACATCAAAATGAAATTCCCTAATAAAGTTCTACTAGTTAGTATTCATGTTCTAGTTGACTGAATACCTAGTTGTGTGCTTAGCTCGATGTTTACAAATTATAATAAATTATGGCTAGAAATCACTTGATGCTGAAGATGGCACTGATTAAATTCAGTTATTCGCACTTGATGACTTTGACAACCAAGTTGTGCAGAGTTATGTCCCATGGCAACCAGAATCTGATTTTCAACCCAGATGTCCAAAGCTGTGTCCCATGGCGACCAGGATCTGATTGTCAACCCAGTTGTCCAGAGCTGTGTCCCATGGCGACCAGGATCTGATTGTGGACTTCACATCCCAGATTCATCCAAGTGATGATCCTTGTTCTACTGTTACCGTGCTCACGTGGGTTTCACATCTGGTAAAGTGGGAAACATCTCTGCTTCACCCTTGTTCAGTCACACTTAGATATTGATGACATACTGTGATAATCTCCATCAGTTCGGCTCCCTCACACTTTCATATTTAGGTTCCCCCAATCGCTGACCCCCCAACTCAGAGGCTGAGTATATCAGGGTTGACAACAAGGACCTCCAATGACCAGCTGCTGTGCTACTTCTCCCGATGGGGCGGTATTGAGGACTACGAGCTAGAGAAGGATACAACAGGGAGGTGAGCAGTTGTGTCCCTTAGTCCTGCCAGGATCTGCTGGCCTCGGATTTTAGATTTGTCCTGTGCCCACTTGCACAAAGTGATCTTAGCGCTAATATATTTTAACATAGGCTTAAAATAGTCGTAGCACTAAGATCACTATGTGCAAATGGGCCCTGATTGTGATTTTTGGTCTGTCACCACCATACCAATGCTTGTAGGTCTACAATCTGTTCTAAGGAACCAACTATTTGATTTTCTGATGCAGGTAAGGCCTGGGATTTTGTATGGAGATTGTATATGTTTTCTGTTGCAGTTGCAAATGCAGACATATTTTTTAGATAAAATTATGAGCTTTAATTTCTTCTTTTTTCTTCTTTTTAACCTAATCCTGCATTGTTGCATTTTCTGGGAAAACATGATGAAACATCATCCCCTGAGAGAAAATCTGTTCCTGAAGAGAAATGAAACTGCTAACAGGAACACAACCTCCCCTCTTCGAACCAGCCAGGATACATGTCGTTCTTCTAATTTTCGCCAGACCTGTTCATTGTCTATGAACATTATCCTTTGACTTGTGTGGATATCAAACTTTTTGTTTTCTTTCAGAACAGATTGGTTTGTTTATTTACTTGTGTATTCTTACATGCATATATTTGTTTCTTTTCACATGTCTGTGTTGTCTCGTACACTTTGAGTTTGTAGCACGTTTTATTTTCCCACCATTTTTGGATTTGCTTCCTTCTAAATACTGTGAGGTTTTTGCTTGTTTTGTTTTCCTTTGGTTTACACGCATTTTTAGTACCTCTTAGGTGTTTTCACGTATTACACACTCTATTTGTTCTGTGTTTGTGTACGTGTTAGTTTTACGCTGTTTGGCCTTGGATATTTCAGCCCTGTTTCAGTTGTCTTTCTTCTATGTTAATTTTTTTTTATGTTATTCTGACTTATTTTGTGCATGTTTTGATAGCCATGTTTGCAGATCACATACTGTGCTGTTGAGGGTGCATGAATCTAAGTCTGCTCAGAACCCACATGAGTGTTGTAAACTGCTGTGTTTGCTGTTATCAAGGTGTGATGTCTGTCGACCCTTGAGTATCTCTACCTTTGTCGATTTACTATGAGTGTGTCAGAAGAGACAGTTGTCCCAGTCTACCCATCTTCCCAAGGCAAGAGAGTTAACTGACTTTAAAAGTCCAGTTTCCACCCTTGCTGAACTAGGCTGGAATTCCTGGGCTCGATAGTAGCGCCACCACTGGCTATTACGAGTTATGTCCTTTCTATGCCTCTCCTATTGACCAATCAGATTCAACCTCTCGTATCACTTGCATTTGCTTCAAACAAAACGGTGGCACCCAGTCAAGACGATCTGATTCCACAAGGATGGAAACTGGACTTTTATAGTCAGTTAACTCACTCGGGAAGATGCGGTCTACCCGACACTAGTAGGTGGGAGACTCAACACTTGTGGCAGAATTGATGCCTTTGCAGAGATGAGTTTGTCGCAAATATTATCCGAGCCGGTTCTTGATCCATTGGTGCTAGGGCATGAGAGGGGCTGATTTTGATCAGCCAGAAGTTGGTTTCACATCTTCTACAGCTAGCCGAGTGCCAACGTCAAGGGCTATCAGACTGGCAGAAATTACTACTCCATCCGCACAGTCTACAGCCACGCCCAAGGCCAAGTGTGTTCTCCCTGGTTCTCAAAGGTGGTTACTCAGGCACGTTGTATCTCGACCGGAAGTTTATAAGTGGAAGTCATTTGAGATTTACTGTTAGCAGCGGAAGGAGGAACCTATGACGGCTTCCATAGTTTATTGCCAAGTACTTGATCTACCCTCATTGTGCATGTCATCTGAAGGGTGTCACCATTTCTGCTTATCGAGCAACCATTAATTCTGTTTTGGTGTTTCTGAGATATCAGAAAGTCTCCAAGACCGTGGAACTATAGGTCATGTTCAGCACCTTCCTACTGGACGACCAGAAACTGATATTTCGTCCTCCAGTCTGGGATCTGAACATTGTACAACAACACTTGTGTCACCAGCTGCATGAACCACTTGACAAGGCGTTGCTGGAGAGCCTTACCAGGAAAAGTCTTTTAGGGGTTTGCTGGGACTTCATCGCCTAAAAACAGCTACCAGGACAACCAGATCGGCATTTTACTGTACCACCAATGGCCTCGATTGTGGGATGGGAAGATGAAGTTAACTCACAGAAGATATCTGTTTCTTCCCTTAAAGCTGCACAGAAAGGCCGAGGTCTTAAGGATTACCATCCCATTGTGGCTTCGATCTACTATCCTTGTAGCTTATGATGCAGCAGGGTTACAACATGGCCAGGCCAGGCCAGGCCAGCAAACCTAACAAAATATGTGCGATTAGCCATTATCTACATGATGTAGCTGTTGGAAGCCATTGAGAGCGTCATTAGGTTTGGGCCACTGGTGGTTGCCGATCGCTAACTGAAAATGATGCTGAGGTGTGTGCTGGCTGGTTTCGTGAGGAATGCAGGGGGGAGGGGGGGGGGGGGTTGGATGGTGGGTGTCAGGTAGCCTAGTGGTTAAAGCATTTGCTCATCATGGAATATTGCTTAAAGCGGTGTAAAACCTCACACATTCACTCACTCGAGGGATGATATTTCCAGTCATGTTTTCGCAAGAAATAGAAGGGAATGCAATATGTAATGCAGGATAAGTATAAAATGTATAAGATATTAATAAATGAATTTTTCATCGCAAGCAATATTTATTTTATCAAACGTTAGAAGCATAATTTTTTTTCAAGCATTTTCTGTGACAACTTTTTGGGGGGGGATAAAAATATCAAATGGTCAGTCCCTGAAACACATCTCAATCAGACAAAATTGAATGCAGTTGTCTGGAATGGAGAAATTGTCATTCAGTTTAAGGAAAAATACAACTGTTCTGCCTAGTGTTTAGACATTCCTCATGGCCCTGTTTATCTGTGCAGAGTTGTGTCCCTTAGGCACACCAGAAACCTATCATTATGGGTTTGAATCCCGGTTCACCCCGATTATGTTTCTAGGTTTGTCAGCATCATACCCGTGCTCGTGGGTTTCACCGAAGTGGTAAACGTCTGAGACCTGCATCACTTTGGGCTTTCCTCCCACTTTAAGCTGACACGCTTAAAGTATATAACTGGAATACTGTTAAAAGCTGTGTTAAACCCAATTCACTCACTGACTCACTCTCCCTGTTGCTGTTGCCATGACACCATGCCAAGATATTACAACCTGTGAAGATCCAGGTTAATCTTGGTCTTCAGTAACCCATGCTTGTTGTAAAAGATGATTAACTTGATCACGTGGTCAGGCTTGCTTACTTTGTTGATGCATGGCATCTTATCCCAATTGCGCAGATTGATGCTCATGAATCACTGGATTGTCTTGCGCAGACTTACTAACAAGCTGCCGTCATTTAGCTGGAATAGTGCTCAATGCGACATTAAACAACACAAACAAACAAGCCAAGATATTTCCATGGGGATTCCAAGTTAGAAATGAGCACCAGCAACTGGATCTTGAAATATAAGGTGACTTGATGGGTCAGATCTTCGGACTCAGTGACCTTATTGATTGTTTGTCATCCAAAGGAATAGATCATTGCTCATAATATTGATCACTAGTTTATGGTGTCCAAAGCTTAAAAATTAATGCACTCTTTTGTTTTCAGACCAACCGGTTGTGCATTTGTGGTATTTGGAAGACAATGTGATGCAGAAACAGCAGTATCAGCCAAGCCACATATCATTGATATGAAGGAGATCAAAGTCACCTACACCATGCCTCCTAAGGTAAGCCTCCTATGAGGTATGTGATATAGTGAACATAGTCACCTACACCAAGCCTCCTATGGTAAGCCTCCTATGAGGTATGTGATATGGTGAACATAGTCACCTACACCAAGCCTCCTAAGGTAAGCCTCCTATGAGGTATGTGATATGGTGAACATAGTCACCTACACCAAGCCTCCTAAGGTAAGCCTCCCATGTGAAATGTGATATGGTGAACACAGCCACCGACACCAAGCCGCCTAAGGTAAGCCTCCAATGAGGTATGTGATATGGTGAACATAGTCACCTACACCAAGCCTCCTAAGGTAAGCCTCCTATGAGGTATGTGATATGGTGAACATAGTCACCTACACCAAGCCTCCTAAGGTAAGTCTCCTATGAGTTATGTGATATGGTGAACATAGTCACCAACACCAAGCCTCCTAAGGTAAGCCTCCTATGAGGTATCTGATATGGTGAACATAGTCACCTACACCAAGCCTCTTAAGGTAAGCCTCCTATGAGTTATGTGATATGGTGAACATAGTCACCAACACCAAGCCTCCTAAGGTAAGCCTCCTATGAGTTATGTGATATGGTGAACATAGTCACCAACACCAAGCCTCCTAAGGTAAGCCTCCAATACATTATGTGATATGGTGAACATAGTTACCTACACCAAGCCTCCTAAGGTAAGCCTCCTATGAGGTATGTGATGCGATGACCACAGTCGCCTACACCTAACCTTCTATGTATGTATGTAGGGCACCTTCTTCCAAACAAAAAAGTTGCCAATAGTGATCCTCTTTGCGAGGGAATTTGATAATGTGAGAGTGTGATCACCCAGGAAGGAAAGTGGCATTATTTTGTAACCAGAAGACAGAAGATGTGAGCAGCATTTAGGATAAGACATCACACTAGAGCCTAAACAGAAGAAGGAAAATCTAGGAGAGAGGACATAAGAAGACTCAATTCCAAAAGAAACGCAACCCCAAAGTATCGAGGTTGGCACCTACTGATGCATCGTGTGCACTGACACTTGTGTTGCCTTGGATTGGCAGAAACCAGAAGCTGCATCATGAAGAGATGTGTCACTTGGGGGCGACTTGACAGAAACCAGAAACAGCATTATGAAGAGGTGTGTCACCATGGTACACTTGGCAGAACTGAAAGCATCATCATGGAAAGATGATACTATTTAACAGAAATCATGAAGAGATGAAGAGATGAAGTATCTTCATGAAATGATGTGTCACCTTGGTACGACTGGACAGAACCTAGAAGCTCTATCATGAATAGATGTTACCTTGGTACGACTGGACAGAAACTGGAAGCTGCATCATGAATAGATGTTACCTTGGTACTACTTGACAGAAACTAGAAGCTGCATCACTGAGAGACATGTTACCTTGGTACTACCTGACATAAACCAGAAGCTGCATCATGGAGAGATGTGTTAACTTGGTACTACCTGACAGAAACTAGAAGCTGCATCATGAAGAGATGTGTAACCTTGGTACCACTTGACAGAAAGTAGAAGCTGCATCATGGAGAGATGTGTAACCTTGGTACCACTTGACAGAAAGTAGAAGCTGCATCATGGAGAGATGTGTTACCTTGGTACTACCTGACAGAAACTAGAAGCTGCATCATGGAGAGATGTATTACCTTGGTACTACTTGATAGAAACTAGAAGCTGCATCGTGAAGAGATGTGTTTCCTTGGTTCTACTTGACAGGAACTGGAAGCTGCATCATCTGAGAGATGTGTATATTGGTACTACTTGACAGAAACTAGAAGCTGCATCATGAAGAGATGTGTTTACTTGGTTCTACTTGACAGGAACTGGAAGCTGCATCATCTGAGAGATGTGTATATTGGTACTACTTGACAGGAGCTAGAAGCTGCATCATGGAGAGATGTGTTACCTTGGTACTACTTGAAAGAAACCAGAAGCTGCATCATGGAGAGATGTGTTACCTTGGTACTACTTGACAGAAACTAGAAGCTGCATCATGGAGAGATGTGTTGTCTTGGTACTACTTGAAAGAAACTAGAAGCTGCATCATGGAGAGATGTGTTACCTTGGTACTACTTGAAAGAAACTAGAAGCTGCATTATGGAGAGATGTGTTACCTTGGTACTACTTGACAGAAACTAGAAGCTGCATCATGGAGAGATGTGTTGTCTTGGTACTACTTGAAAGAAACTAGAAGCTGCATTATGAATAGATGTGTTACCTTGGTACTACTTGACAGGAACTGGAAGCTGCATCATCTGAGAGATGTGTTACCTTGGTACTACTTGACAGAAACTAGAAGCTGCATCATGGAGAGATGTGTTACCTTGGTACTACTTGACAGAAACTATACTCACATGCAAAAGAAACACAAGTCAAGTATGAAGTATACATGTTATTTATTTTCAACATTAAAGACAAGAAATACTAATAGGGGAAGATTGACAATATGACTGAAGACAGTTTAATGGATTAAAAGGCAGATGACATAATTGTTTTTTTCAAACGTTAAGGGCTTACACAGTTTTGGGTCAATACCCAAAATGTCAGTCAATACCTGGTGTGACCACCATTAGCATTGATCACTGCCAAACATCTCCTGTACATTGAGTGGATCAGACGATTTGTGAAGGCCCTAGGTATCCTCCTGCACACATCCAGAGCAGCTGCGGGTAGTTCATCGGCAGTTGAAGGGACCGGGCGCACATTGTGCAGACGCCTTTGAACCTCATCCCACAAGTGTTCGATGGGGTTCAGATCAGGGCTGAGGGCTGGCCACGGTAGAACACGGATGTTGTGTTGTTGCAGAAAGGCCATGGTAGCTCTGGCAACATGGGGATGAGCGTTGTCCTGCTGGAAAATGTGTTGTTGATGTTGTGCTAAAAATGGAACAACGTGGGGTCTGATCACTTGGTCGATATACCGCTGAGCAGTGACACCGTGTCCCCGACCTTGACCAACATTCAGAAAGCACATGGGTCCAAGTCTCACATTAAGTCCAATCCCTGCCCATATCATGACGCTAGGTCCACCCCATGGATCCCTTTCCACAACATTTCTGTCAGCGAAACGATCACCTCGCCGCCGCCAAATTCTGACTCTTACGTCTGCATGGGGGACACAAAAGCGACTTTCATCAGAGAAGACGCCAATTGTGATGACCCTGTGCCCACTGAAGTCGTGCTTGTCGATGCCGTGGTTGGAGAACAGGACGATGTGCTGGTCGACGAGATCTGAGGTTGTTGGAATGGAGACGTCGTATCACAGTGTCCCGGTTATGTGTTCCGATTATGTGTTCCTATGGTCTGTCGAGCACTTTCACTTGCAGATAGGAACGGATGTCGCTGGTGTTGACGGGTAATCTGCCGATCTTGTCGAGGTGTGGTGACCCTAGGTCGACCACTCAGAGGAAGGTCATCTGTGGTCTGTGTAGCATTGTATCGATGCAGGAGACGGTAAATTGTGGTTATGTTAATGTGCAATGACGGGCAACTTCTTGGACAGACTCTCCAGCTTCCAAACGTCCAATAGCCTGGTTTCTCTGAATTTAAGTTAGGCGTGGCATTGTTGACCAAGGAGTGGTAGGTCCGAGAATCGGCCACAGTTTTAAACCCACTATAGTTGGTGACAATTCGTGCATTTTCGATTTCACGAGAAATGGGTGCATGATACCCACATATTCATTGAAATTATCATTTTGGCGATTTGTTTCTTATGTTGTGTTTTTACTCGGGGCTTCCAAAATGCATCCAAAAATATTGATCAGGCTTCACTGCATGCTAAAACTCGTATCAATTTATGGTTCCGTGTTTGTTACCTATTTGCTTAATACCACTTGTGTTTCTTTTGCATTTGAATATAGAAGCTGCATCATGGCGAGATGTGTTACTATTAGTGTTGGTATTTTAGAGTGTTGATTGTCTTTATTTCAGGAAAATAAATACTTTTGTTTCGTACATTTCATGGTGTGTGTTGAATCTATTATGTCTCCAAAACATTGTTCTTGATTGATTATGTTTTCTTTTGAGGGCAGAATGTGGTCTTATTGATGATCTGTGTTATATGCAGCTATATATCATTTCGATAGAAACATATTCAGCCTGCAAATTTATGATGTATTTCTTGACAGAAGTCAAAATGACAGTTTCATTAGGATACACTTGCGCCAGTTTGAATTGCATCTACATAATTGTTGCTACTTTTTATTTTGACAGGTTCCATTAACTTTTTAAGAACTGAAGTATATGTCGGCTAACTCAAGCTTTATACACTTAAATTTTGTTCCTTCAGAGACAGCCATCTGAAACCTTTCCATCTAGGAGGGAACAAAGACACTCTCAAACTGTTCAACGACGAAGATTGCCTGAAACTGTCAAATCACAAAGATTGCATGAAGTTCGCCATCAACAAGATGCTGTGGAGCCACAAAGGTTGCCTGAAACTGTCAAATCACAAAGGTTGCATGAGGTGACCAATCAACAAGATGCGATGGAGCCACAAAGGTTGCCTGAAGATGCCAAATCACAAAGGTTGCCTGACAATGTCCTGTCACGAAGGTTGCCAGAAACCTTCCAGTCAAGAAGGGTACCTGAAGATATACGGCAACAAAGGTTACCAGAATGGAACCGGCCAAGGATGTTGCCTGAAGATGTCCAGGCAAGAAGGCAGTCCAGCCCAGAACCTTTTGTTCAAGGTTTGACACCAGCAGACAGTGTCTCATATATTCCATTGGGAACTGAATATGACTGCAATGTTTCTGGATGTTTCTATAGAGGAACATCATTGCAGTTCGAGCGTCACTGGACAGAGCGACATGAGGCAAAGGTTCTCTATCTCATCTGTTCATTTTGTAGTATGGGATGTGTGGACACAGATGATCTTTGTGAACACCTGGATTTCTTTCACGGGGTCGAGGACAAGATAGAAATGTCACAATTTCTACAAAACACTAAACGAGAAGAGAGAGATAACATTCACTATGTCATGCCAGGCAATGTGACAAAGGAAAGCTGTATGAGGGTTGCAGAGCCTTCTCAACATGAACCAACCAGATTAAAAGCACCACCCCAACAAGAGAAAGATGCTAAAGATGTCCACAAGTGCACAGAATGCACATTTACTGGCACTATGGATGAGTCCCTTAACCACTGGAACAAAAACCATGCTTCTGAGCTAGTTTGTTTGAGGTGTCCAATATGCCCTAAAACTTTCACAAAGAAAGCATCTCTTGAGTTTCATATCAAACATGTGCATCGGAACAATAAGATGTATATGGAAAAAGAACCAGAAGATCTTGAGGCTGACTTGGATGAGTCTCAGAATTTTAATCTCAGAAGTAGTCAGCATAAATTTCAAAGACAAGAAGTACCCAGATCCCAGACACACATACAAACAATTTCAGGAATGGGTTCGAGAAGGACTTATGCTGGAAACAGGTCTACAAAGACAAAGCCCACAGTTTCATCCAGTCCACCATTGCAGTCTGGCCAGAATGTGCCAAGGCCCAACTTGGTACCCAGATTGCCAACCCAGCAGCCTGTTCCCAGACTTAATCCACCACCTCTGGCAACCCATGTGCCACTTACTCCACAACAGCATATTCAGTCTCAACCAACAATTGTCAGTGCTCCGCCATTGTCATACAGACACCCAGTTCATCCTCCAACAAGTATAACCACCCAACAAGCAGTGCCTTTACGTGGGCTAGTAACACCCTTCTATCGCTTCACAGCATCTGTTCCAAACCCTGTGCCACCTCCTCTTAGACCTTCAGTCCCTTTTGTCTCTACACCTCAGCCTGCTGTTGCAAGTCAGTTGTATTCACCAGCATATCCCCAGCCTTCTGTTACTGTGATTCCAAATACCTTTACGCAACCAGTGTCAGCTGTTTCAAGGCCTGTTGTGAGTGCTCAACCACACATAGTTCCTCCTGTAAGCTATTCTCAAGCTTCATTTCAACCCCAAGTAAGTGCACAATCACATCATGCTTCACAGCAAGCTCCAATAATGGCTCCACCACAGCCCCAAGTTGGTGCTACAGTAACTCCTTCAGCAGGTGCTCCACCACAACTCCCACTGACTAGGCAAGTAATCAGTCAGCCTCTGCAACATGCAAATGCACCTCAACCTGTTCATCCACCAATGTCTAAGCCAGGGGTACTAATGAAACAACCACCGGTTGCTTCCAAGTCAGTGAATATGCCAAGTGCAGATTCTAGTACCAGTGCTCTACTGAATCCTCTGGATTTAATTGATTTTTACAAGGGCAACACAAAAACTAAGGAAAAGGCAAGAGAAGACGTACTGGAAAAGTCCTCAAAACAGAAGAAATCAAAAAGTGAACCAAAGAAGGTAACTGACACAAAAGCAAGTGATGAATTGAAAAAATCAGTCCAGCCTGAATCTGTTCTTGCTCTGAGACCAGATTGGACAAAGACATTGAAAGTTACACGCCCTGAAACATCACCTCTTGACAAAACTAATTCTGTGAAACTGAATAGCTTCAGACTCCCAAGTAGAGTGATTCCGAGGTTCAAAAGAACAAACCCAGAGAGTATCCGAAAGTTCTTACTTTGGAGTCATATAATGATGGAAAGATTAGAGGATGCTAATATTAAAGTAAGAAAAAGGCTTGAAGCAGATGTGGGTGATGATAATGATGATGAAGAAGAGCCTGAGGAAATGTTGGAGTCTTCAGATGAAGAAACAAGTGGTGGAAATACGGAGGTTAAAGAAACACTAAGTCAAGCACATGAAGATATGAAAGCAAGAGCACAAACTATTGGTCAGAAAGTGTTTGAAGACTATATAAATCAGAAAGAAGAGGGGAAGACTACAAATACAAACAAACAAACAAAAACTGCAAAGAATCAAGGACAATCTAAAAAAGGGAAGGGTAAACAAGGGTTCGTTGATAAAAAGGTGTTAGGTCAGTTGCTTAGGAAGTCCATCGGCATGGTGAAATATCAGTTTAGGAGAGCTAATGTAGATGCTGAGTTAGTTAGCAAAGGTATGTCCTGGGCTAGAAATGAGATTGTGAAAATGCTTGAACAAGATGAGAAGATGATACTGACTGAAGTTGATGAAGAAAGTGAAGCGGCAGATAACCATGGTCAGGCAGGTAAAGGCCTTCAGCAGAGGTCAGATAACCGTGGTCAGTCAAGGGAAAACCTTCAGCAAAGAACAGATAACCGTGGTCAGGCAGGTGAAGGCCTTCAGCAGAGGACAGATAACTGTGGTCGGTCAAGGGAAGAACTTCATCAAAGAACAGATAACCATGGTCGGTCAAGGATAGACCTTCAGCAAAGAACAGATAACCGTGGTCAGGCAGGTGAAGGCCTTCAGCAGAGGATAGATAACCGTGGTCGGTCAAGGGAAGACCTTCAGCAAAGAACTGATAACCGTGGTCATTCAAGGGAAGATCTTCAGCAAAGGACAGATAACTATGGTCGGTCAAGGGAAGATCTTCAGCAAAGGACAGATAACCGTGGTCGGTCAAGGGAAGACCCCTGGCAATTGACAGATTACCGTGGTCGGTCAAGGGAAGACCTCCGGCAAAAGACAGGTAACCGTGGTCAGACAAGGGAAGACCTTCATCAAAGAACAGATAACCGTGGTCGGTCAAGGGAAGACCTCCGTCAAAGGATAGTTAACCGTGTTGAGTCAAGGGGAGAACTTCAGCAAAGGACAGATAACCATGGTCGGTCAAGGGAAGACCTGTGGCAAAGCACAGATAACTGTGGTCAGGAAGGTGAAGACCTTCAGCGAAGGACAGATAAACGTGAACGGTCAAGGGAAGAATTTCAGCAAAGGACAGATAACCATGGTCGGTCAAGAGATAAATATCAGCAAAGGACAGAAAACCGTGGCCGGGCATGTAAAGAATATGGGAATGAAGATGAAGAATATGCTCTGGCCTATGTGGATGAAGATGGAGTTCGTGTGACGGATGATGGTTTTGTGATGGGAGAAGAGAGAATGGATGAAGAAACTGATGACGTGTATCATGGAATGGACCAAGGGTCAAGGAGGAATAGGATTAGGGAAGAGTCAGTAAGCCATGGTCAAAGAGTCTATGGGGGAGGAGGAACAAGAAGTGGTCACAGAAATCTTGATGAAAGAGACTTGCAGATTCATGACCAAGGTCAAGATGAATACTTTGAGGATGATAGATTTTCTGAGGAAGAGTATTTGGAATATAGAGAGGATGACAGAATTAGTTCGAGTAGTGGGAGGAACAGCAGTCACAGCATGAGGAGGAATGAGGATAGAAGGTCTCAAAGATTTGAGGAGCAAATGCCAAGAGACTCTTTCTTGGATGAAAGAAGACATTTTAGCCCTCTCCATAGCAGGTTTAGTGAGGGATGCGAAGATGGGTATGAGGTGGATAGGTATCAAGTTTCTGATGAGCTCATTGATGAAGGTCATGGACATTTTGTTGAAGATGAACGTTTTGTTGAAGTGGATGAACGATTTGTTGAAGAGGATGAACATTTTGTTGAAGACATAGATGAAGGATATGTACATAGTGAGAGAGTTGTTGAGGTGGTCAATTATGAGGTGTATGATGATGAACATGAAGAGGATTTTGATACAGTCAGGACAAAGAGTGCTCAACAGGACAGCACTGGGAGGGAGAGAAGATTGGGCAGAGGTAGAGGATTTTCAAAACAGAGTGATGGCTTCAAGACAAAAAACTCATTGTTTAGAGGTGAAAGAGGAGGAAAAGGATTTTCAAATCAACGTGACAGCTTCAAGACGGATAACTCATTGACTAGAGGTGGTCGAGGTCAAGGATCCATAGCATATGGCAAAAGTTCAAATACAGATGAAGCATTGAGATGGAGTGAGGTAGAAAGAAAGAGAGGTCAGGAAATTTCTAAATGTACTGAACATTTCAGAGAAGATTATGTAATGAAAAAGGATAGAAAGGACGTAGTCAATGTTGGTACCACAAAATCTCAAAAGATGCGTAGTAAGTGGATTGATGATGAAGATGATCATGAGCACTTAGCAAAGGATAAAGGTACTCATATCAAAGATAAGAATGGAAAGTTTCAGAATAGACACTTCATGAGAGGTAAAACTCAGGGAGACAAAGCTAACAGCTCCAAGACAAAGGGTCAGAGCTTGAAGAATAAGGAAGTCACCTCGGAGCAGGTCAGCAGAGGTAACAACCTGGAAAGCAAAGGTAGTGATAACACTGAGGGAAACGAGGGGAAGCAATTGGAACAGCAAGATGATGATATCAGCGAGGGTAATCTCAGTGGAGATGGTAGCATCTGTGACATGGATGACTTTGACATGGATGACTTTGTTATCATGGATGCAGTGTGAATTTGAAACTAATTGCTAATTATCATAAAGATACATGCCTTTAGCCATAGCCCAGCAGAACAAGCTGAAATGAGCGAGGGTGATCTCAGTGGAGATGGAAACATCGGTGAATATGTTACTGATAATGAGAATATTTTGTAACAGGCAATACTATACAAGTTTGCAGAACCAAAGTCTAAAAGGCACAAAGTTGTCTGTATGTTCATCTGCTATTACTGAAGATGTCTGTATGGCAAGAAGCTACCCCAGGATTTATGGACATTCAGGAACTAGAATCCTATCTAAGAGATGATAAGGAACGGGAGAGCCATTATGACTACAGAGATGACTTGTTGGTGCAGTCCATGTATTCCATCCTTTTATTTCTCTCCATTTGCTTGCTTCCCTTGGGGATGGTGGGTACCCAATAATTCCTTCCAATACCACACCTCTATTACGTCATAGCCATAAATTCCCATTTTGACTGTCATGACACTATATAATCTTATTCACAGCCAAACTATATTCTGATTAGTTCGGAGGTAAACCCTATCCTTAAGCTTAAAGCGTGGAGGTGGGAAAATGCCCAGTTTCATGTATGTGCTGAAGTAGACCAATGTCTGGTGAATTCCTGCCGGAATATGTTGCTGAAATCCATTCTCACTGTTGATTTGTCTGAAGTTGTCAAATGTTATGTTTACTCAGAAATCCATATTGTTGTAGCAGTGATTGATGTAATAGTGGACGGATGAGGCAAATAACTTTAGAAAGATGCATTTGTGATTATACATGATCATTTTAGTGATTATATCATTATAAGATGTGTGTTATTTCAAGTTATCACATACAATTTTGTTATGCTCCAAGTGGACCCTGCATCTCTTTATACCCTGTTGCACGGTAACCTAAAGCGCTGTGGAGTTGCATCAGCTTTGTCTTTGGTTTAAGTCTGAGAACTTCCTCGATTATGATCCTCGGCCATTCAGCACTATACCTGTTGGCTTCTATGAGCTGACAACCCGTGTCCCTTTTGGCGTGCCACCCACTTGAAGTTGACAAGCATGATATGACTGAAATACTGTTCAAGCAGTATTAAGTCTAATGCACTCACTCCCTTTTGTTTTATTTTGGTCTCCCATTGAAGGTTTTGTGACTCTCAATCAAATGGACTGCCTTGTTAAAAGTGAATTTATCTCCTTTGCACAATCCCAAATTTCTTACCTCCAAGAACTAGAAAGGAGCTTTTGTATTGCTAAGGAATATTTGAGTGATTTTGACCATTCTGTTGTTTGTACACACTGCTTTTATATATGTATTGTGAAAAGTGTGATCCTTGTATAAATACATGAAATAGACGAAATAGCTGATTTTGGTTTTCGGTGTTGTCATGTTTCTTCATATGTTTTTAATGTTTAAAAGATTGTTGCCTTCAGTGTTTTTATTATTCCATCTTCATTGTTGAGAGCTGAAAACAGAAATACTCCTAATGCAATAGTCTGCTGTTTTCGCCCTTCATTGTTGTAAGTGTGTATCTGTATTGAGCATTGACCAAACAATTCACAGCATACCAAAATGACACAACCAGATTAAAGATGTCATCATCATCATCATCATTATCATCATTATCATCATGAACCAGTCTATTCATTCTTCTATTTCTTTGCTAATTGTACACCATTTCCAAAATAATGCTTGTGATTAGTTCACTTAAAGTGTCTCTTTGTTGATTTTCAACATTTTAACCCGAAGGTGTATGGTCATGAAACATGATCAATTTATTGTCCTTTAAACAAGTATAAAGGTTCACTTACGTTAGTATGACCGACGTCTTTGATAGTGTTATTCCAAAATTAACATTTATATATTTGCGTTAGTCCTATTTGGGCAGGTCTGTTGGTAAACAAAGTAAATATAAATACAACGTCGGTTTTCAACTATTCTATACATTGTGACTGCCTCCTTGGTGTAGTGGATAGAGCGGAAGGTCAGTGTTTCAACCATGTCTCAACAAAAGACGTCAAACAATGGTACTTTGTTTTACACCACCTGGCGCTCTGCACAACAGAATAAAACAAGGATTGGTCGGCTCGGAGTCAGTGTACTGTGTCTGAGTGGGTATCCATTGTTAACTGTGGCATGCTGTAGATTTGGTGCTCACACAGACACGCAAACACACATACACACACTCACGCATGCACACACATCTGTTTATAAGTGCAATAATCTTGAATGCGACATGAAAACCTCTCACCTTCTGCATTGTGGTACACACTTATTATGATGTTATTGTTCATGTAACTAATTATTATTTCCTTATTGCAACAATTGATTCTAAACATTTTAATTTTGAACTCTTGCATATCTCACACTGTCAGTTATTCATATAGATATGCAACAACCTTTAAAGGATTAAGAGTTTGGGATTTGCTCTATATGTCTGTAGTGATTGACACACACACACACACACACACACACACACATACACACACACACAAATACAAATGACACTAAGTGCAAAATATTGAATGTGACGTGAAACCCAATTTTACCATCTGCATCATGGTGAACGCTCAAGGTGAGGTTATTGTTCAAGTAATCTAATAAAACTGTCAGTTACTCATATAGACATGCAACAACCTTAAAAGGAGAAGGGTTTGGGATTTGCTCTATGTGACATTCGTGATTCTATTTCAGTATATGTCCTCTAATTTGCTGTATATCCTGAATGAGATGAGGATTATGTGTATATATCATGGGAGTCGGAAGAAAAACAGTGTTCATGTTCATGTGATGTGTTCAATATTCTTTTTCATGTTAACTGATAGATATGATATGAAATCACTTTCAATTAACTTGACAAAAGAGAGAGACATCTATACATGACTTCTATGACTTCATTGTAAACATGATCAGTAGATTCTTGATCAATAAGATGTATTCTTCTGTACAGTAATAAAATATATCAATGACAAATTGATATTGAATTTGTTGTCATTTTCAATTATAACCAAACCAGCGTGTCTCAACAAGTTGAGTTGATATGCATGAGATAATAGTTTAGATGACTTTACCTCAAGAATACTGTAGGAACTTTATTGCCTTATGTTGGCTTGGCTAATTATGTGTATTTCACACAAAAGGCAGCAGTAAGGTGAAGAGGTTTGAACACACTTGCCTCACCTGGGATGTGCAGGGACGTTATTTCAGGTCACAGTCCACAATATTCCAGCTATTAAGTGATGGGAAATAATCGATTCTGGAACAGGCACAGATAATAATAGTGTGCCAGAAGCTGGAAAGTCCAAAGTGAGGCTAGTTGGAAATATTTACACCTGGGATGAAAGCCATGAGAATGATGCTGACAAACCAATAATAACTTATACAATTCTGGGATTCAAACTCAAGATCCTCGGATTCTGGCAGGAATAGGGGACACAGCTTTGCACAGTGTTTCTGTGTTTGACTTGGTGGACATGCATTCGACCAGCCACTATTCTGCCCCCCACAGGTTTTGTTGTTGGAATTCATTCATGTAAGAAATACCAGTGCTAGAATTGGAATGGCAAACCCACTACGGTGTAAATATGAATGAAACGCAAAACGCATTCCCACTATTAAGATATACAAGCACTGCAACAGATATGTAGGCTGCAAACAGATACAGATATAGGTGCTACAAACAGATATTTTCACTGCAAACATATATTTGTTGAAACAAATTTATGCGCTGCCAACAGATACAGGCACTGCAAAGGGATATAGGCGCTGCTAACAAGATGTATGCGTTGCGAACAGATATATAGGTGCTACAAACAGATAAACGGCTGCAAACATGCCTTTTTAACTTTTCGCGAATCAGCCTGTAAATAACCATGTTTAGACCCTGTAAATCACTGACTGAAAATATGAACAACCATCCACGACAACAGGAAACGGTGACACGAAATCCGCCACTTCGCAGAGCCTTTGCCTTGTTTGTTGTGTCCCCCCCCCCCCCCCCCCCCTTCCCCCCCCTCCCCTTCCCGAACAGCACACTATTCCAGTTGTATGTACGCAATTGAGATACGATGAGATTTATCAGCCAAGTCACCGAGCCTGTGCACCCGATCCGTTAGTTGGCTCATACTAGAAGACCAACCTGTAGGTCCCGTGACCAAATGATGGAAACAAAGGTTTGAAAGAGTTTTTGAGTTCCCTGATGTATACTGAACAATTTTGACTTGGGCTGCCCGGTTGAAAATCCCGGGCATTTTGGGGAACGGTCAACAAAGGTCTAACAGGGGTCAAAATTGTGTCGATATGCACATCAAATTACTCGTCCAATCATAAGGAACCTAGAAATATATAGTTTGTTATACTTCCGACCTTAAATGGGGGACCTATGGCCAAAAACGTTGAAAGGTCAACGCACTTTTGGCAGTCGGTGAAATTCACTAACACAGTTAGTCAACATTGTCCGATAGTCATGATTTTAGTGTCTAATAATATGTTTTCTTACATGACAAATTCAACCAAGCAACTTTTAAAACATATTATTAGACACTAAAATCATGACTATCGGACAATGTTGACTGTGTTTGTGAATT
Organism: Haliotis cracherodii; assembly: GCF_022045235.1. Classification (NCBI taxonomy): domain Eukaryota; kingdom Metazoa; phylum Mollusca; class Gastropoda; order Lepetellida; family Haliotidae; genus Haliotis; species Haliotis cracherodii. The sequence goes on along the minus strand of NW_027266319.1, from coordinate 29,923,574 downwards.
TCACCGACCCTGTGATTATGCTAAGGGCATCGACGAATCACGCATTTTTAGTGATATCTGTTGTGTAATTGCTTATAAGATATATTTTTTATACAATTAATATGATAAATGCAATCGAATCCATCTTCGTGCGTCCTTGGGGGTGTTGTTTTCATATTCCTTCTCGAGTACAGATATCTTGAGGGTCTGGATACGCGCGTTCCACTAGCTGTATCTATACTCCCAAACAGAAGTAGGGGATCATGAAATATATGTTATGATATGTAGTCAGAACAAAGATCAGCTTTGAAAAATGACAGCCAGAGATCAACGCTTTCGGAACCAAAACCTAAAGCTCTAACACGTCCAAAACATTGCACATTGACCATGCAATTCCTCTGTATACGTGGATAAGAAATCACTCTTGATATTGGCACTTCAGTGAAAGGTCGCCAAATCGCTCTGAGACATTAGAATTGTTGATTTTCATTATCCACAGTACCACGTAACCTCTCTACTGTTGCTTTAATGCAGCGTGTGTGGTCAGATCGGGAATGATGAACGCCTAAGGGCTATTGGCATGCTTCAAACTTGAAGAAATCAACAAGAGGTATCAAATCGCTGTTCACTTGCGCAAGGCCACCGGAGTTCAAGTTATTGATGAGACAATTAGAAATCGTCTGCATGAGGTAATCTCATGATCGGCGACCAGGTCTTGTACAATCGTCAGAAAATCAACACACCAGACGCCAATGGTGTCAAGAGCGTAGAAACTGCGGGAATAGCCGATGGTCTGGTATAATTGTTTCAGATGAGTACTACCGAGACAACATGCTTGCCACAATACTTGTGCCGTTTTTGCGCCATGCTGGACTACGTTTTGTCTTTAAAGCTATAGTTGCTGGTGCCCATCGTGAACATATCGTAACTGACCACCTCCAGAAGTAGGACGCCTGGTATATGATCGGGCCACCTGCTACATTAGCCGAACAGGTCAACACCCTTCAAGTGGAGTGGACAAAAAAAAGAAAAGAAGAGTAATATACACAAAAAGCAAATTTAGACCCCATTCACAACAACTGTAAATATCGTGATGAATATCCTCAAGAATAGCGATTCGTAGAAAAATGGGACAGTATACAATGGCATCTGTGACACAACATCGCAGCACGACATACACGTGCAGCATGCCTACCATGCATTTATCTGTACACCTCAATTGTGGGTAATTCACGTCACTGTCTTGCATTGCTGAAGCACTATCTGTGAATATGGCACGAAGAAGGTTATCAGAGGCGCAAATATGGTATATTATTGGCATAGCCTAGAGTGACGTCAACTAGAGTATCACTATACATTAATCAGAGGACTGGTAACCCGGGCAATCCAATACTGTTCAGGATTTCCAATGGCCAGAAAGATCTCGCATGACGCCCTCCTTCGGCTTTACATTGTCAACCATTTGCAACATATCCTGTTCTGGAGCGCCAATGGGTACCCAATGGACGGTTGTCATTCAAATCAGTGAGGAATCGACCGATATCGGTGGGAAAGAAGTCCAGAAGGGTAATCAAGTGTCCTTTCTTTGCTGATCATCATCGGAGAATTCGTTTAGGATGGTGTTTGGCCCTGAGAGCTTGGAATCTGAAGATTTAGCGCTGGGTCCATTGGTGAGATGAGAGCAGGTTCCTGATACATATCACGGATGGCCGATGGAGGGTTTGGTGGCTTTTTGAAAACCAAATGTAGTATGTTGTAGGCAGCATCTGAGAGAGGAGTTTGATATTTTGGATCCCTCCCCTTTTAAAACTTCCGAATTTACTATACCTTGCCTGGTAGATTGCACCCGGCAGCGATGGAGAAGGGTATCTTATTTCAGTTTTGGCGTCAAGACCACGTGACATTCCTTACTTCCGCCTTGGCCAGTGCCACGCTCGCCATTTTGGGACAACAATGAGATGATTAAAAGTCCGGGTTAGCAATATATTGCCTTTGTAACGTTAATAATGCTACATTTTGTAGTATTGTGCAAATAAACATAGACCATGGATCCTTTGTCTTTGATCGGGCATTAACTAATTCGGCAGTTAAACCCCGTTTCCGGAACACAACTTGAAAACTGTGACAGACTTTTCAATGAAATCTTGTACATGTATTCACCAAGGGTTGAAGTGGTGCGTTTATGGTATTTAGGAATTTTTCAAAATTTGATTTTTTCCATTGAAAAACTATAGATTTAGCTGAAACGGAGTGAGGTGTCAGAACATTCTACAGTATAACCATCAGGACCAGGACTTTTTTCAGTTTTCATAATTTTCAAAGACGTTAAAACTTCCTCTTATTGTAACTCGCCTTCAAGACCTAATTGTTGTGGTGCGCATAGTTTTGGAATATTAACGTCTTTAAAGACATCATCTAGGTTTACGTTTCATATGTCTGTTATGTGTACAAATGTTGGTAATTACAGTGAGTTTCTTTGATGATATCTTCTGTTTCAGTTATAGTTTCACCATTTTTTGTTTGTTTCTAGCTTAGCAAGAGCCTTAATCAAATAGTTTCTTTTTTTCAAAGGATAAAAATATTGAGTTGGTTTTTCGTCCATTTCTTTCCATTATACCCGAGATCGCATGATTACTATATATTTTGCTTTTATATAATTTATTTATTTATTTGCGTTTTTGTAGTTATACAGATCAATGTCTGGGTTTTGGATAAAATTCCAATCTCCACAGATGGAATAGTGATCCGACGCAAACTCATTGACAATATCCATTTATTTGTTTCAAAGAATGCTGGCGAGTTAGTATTTGGACCATACACGTTTATTAAAGTAAATGGTTTTCTCTCTCTTAATAGCATTTTAAGGGCAAGAAAATTACAATATTCATTTTCCTGTACTTCTTTAAATATTATAAAATTCAAAGTTTTCTTCAATCATAAACTCGGGCGTTACTTTTATAACAACTAAATGTACAATGTTTTGTTCCCCATTCTTGTTTAATTATATATCTATGTTCTTAGTGAAATGGGGGCACGGATGGCCCAGTCGTCTGAGGCGCCGCAATACGCTGTGCAGAGTTGAGTCCCTTGGGCAAGCCAGAAACCTATGATTGTGGATTCGAATCCCGGTTCACCCCGATTATGTTCCTTGGTTTGTCAGTGTTCCTGGAGACACTGCTAAGTATTGTCCAAGATTTTGTTGTGCGTTAAAAACAGAAAATTTCGACACACCGACAAACGTACACCACACAGTTTGTCCATTTGTCGTTTCAAATATCTGAACGCCATAAATGATGACTGAGACGGCAGCTCTGTAGTGGAACTAGTACGATGTGCAATAACATATTACCCAGAATGATCTACATCTATTCTCATTAAATAAATGCTAATGGCCTTAAATTAAATGAACTCAACAAACAACCAAAAATTAGACTTATTTGTGAGCGTACACTTTCAGAGAGAAACACAAATTGCACCTTCGTCTTCCGCTCTTTATCTTTCTGTGCAAGGAGCTTCGATGTGTGGTCGTGTGCACACAAGCCCCTTCCCAGCGCGTGACACCTTCCCTGTGAGGAGCTTGCTGAGGCACAAAATACTTCCGGTCAACAAAACGAATGTAAACGACATGTGTTAAATGAATCCACGGATTTCATCCAGAATTTTGTTCCTGTTATGGTAAATGATATGGGTTATTGTGTATAGATTACATACTACTCATACGGGGCCTCATGCGTAACCTTTGTTTTGTTGTACAAACTGTCTGTTCTGGAAAACTAGTAAAAAATCAGTGTTGATAGCGCTCGTGGTGAAAGAGGGCCAAGCAAGCCCAAAGATAATGTTGAAAGCGCTCTAGTCCTCTGCCAGTGCAGTGTTGTCAATAGGTGTAGAAGTACAAGCTATTGCTAAATTGAAGACTGACAATTGCAAGATCAATGTCAAAATAATTCTCTGAACCAGTTGAATGATCTTGTTAAGTTGGTTAGTACAGGCATGTCATACACTGATGATATATTTACTTTTTGAACAGTGAAATCCTGAATAATAGAAAATGACAGGTTTTCTAGTATACCAACTACGACTTGTGTTGTATTTGTTAATCATGCTAATCATCTAGATTCTTCATTCATTGTTCCACACATGTATCCATGCGTACTGTGTTTTCGAGCCCCTGAAAAGAATTTCTCATTATGTGTCTAAAACCAAAATCAATACACTAAAATTAAGTCTTACCTTTGAGAACAATTATTTCTGTTTACAATTGGACAGTCAAATGACCACATGTTGTCAATGTAATCGTGATAATGCCTTGCCAAGTGAGACGTGTCAATCAGCATGATCAGGCACCATCTTGTTCCTGTAACATGATTTTGAGCACCTCCATGATGACAGTCAAGTTAAAAATAGATGCACTATATGATCAGTCACATGACATTACAGACAGGAAGTTTACAAATAGCAACCAATACAACATCGTTACATACGATTCTTCTGGTGCAAAATTATCATTTGATCAGGTTTGATTAAATTGTGCATTAGTGAAAAACTAAGTTAAAAGTTAAAAGACAGTTAAAAGATGGTACTTGTTGTTACCTTGCCTTGCGCTCGACATTAACAGGATGGTTGACTCAGTCATATTGAACTGTGGCATGGTATCTCAGTCACCTGGCACTAAAACATGTATAAGCAATTAGTTCGGACGAGTACAAGCAGCCACAGACACTTGTATACACATCACCATGAGTAAAATAATTTTGAATGTGATGTTGAACCACATTTCTACAAACCTGTTTTCCAGTACTGTGGCTTTGAATAGACCAGTCAGTATTGTGGAGTACAATTATCGACTCATGTGATAGAAGTATGCTACATATTGTACTAAAACATGTCTTTGATCATGTTGTTTGCCATTTAAAAGTTGGTTGAATGTTTAGACGTGAAACTTGGAAGAAGTTGTTGCCCAATAAAAGTTTCCACGTCATCAATACTGCATCAGTAGTTTTGTTATGATTTTATGACCCCTGAAGACCCGGGTTAGAATAAGTCTTCAGCAACCCATGCTGGTCATAAAAGGCGACTATGCTTGTCGTCATGGTCGTAAGAGGCGACTATTGTGATCAGATGGTCAGGTTTGCAAACATGGTTGACGCATGTCATCATATCCCAATTGTGTAGATCAATCACTGGATTGTCTGGTCCAGGCTTGATTATTTACAGACCACTGTCATGTAGCTAAAATATTGCTGAGTGTGGCGTTAAACAACAAAAAAACAAAAAAACATTAACATTTTTAGTCATGTTAGTGACTACTGTTATGTAAAACAACATTTGCTACAACCAGTTCGACTGATACTCAGTCGACATCCCATTTCTGAAAGAATTAATTGTTAAATAATCTCACCATTTCAGATATCTGAGAATATATGAGCCCACACCACCATGCAAGGCTATCAGCAAGGTCAAGGTCAGTGGCCAGGAGGTTATGACACAGCAATGTCTGTGATCAACCAAAGGGGAAGGGCAGATGAGAACCCCCCTGATGGACGGTACAGCGAGATTGAAACTGATTCCCCCAGGATGAGCATAATAACCCATGCCTTGAAGTCCCTGCGAGACAAGCGTGGTGGTGGAAGGGGGAAACGGCTGGCGCAGGGTTTGAGGGGAGATTTTAGTGGATTTCCTGATGCCAAGATGTCACGATATGAGTCAGGGTAGGTGTTGTCAGTCAGTGTATTTTGTACGAGATGTCTGATGGTTAAATACTTCATCCTCGCTTATCCAGTGTATCATGTTTCCATTCTGTTATGATAAATACTCGGACCTTCTTGTTTTGTAATAGAGTTTTAATGCTGTCTCACTGTATCGTCAAGCCCTAACAAAACATACTGCCTGGTTTTAAAGGAATTATATCCTTCAACCTTTATTTTTGTTACAGAGATCCACCAGATTCTATGGGTCAAGATCAGAATGATGGCTGGAGATGTGCCAAGGTGAGTTCTTCACATACGGGTTATTGTGGGGTGGTCTAGTGGTTAAGGCCTGACCTTGATGTGAACCTGTTTTTATGTAATACTGTAACTATGGAGATTCTGAGCTACTCGATGGCAAGTCAATATAATTATCCATTATCCCCCTCCACGAAGGAGACAAATGTTCTAAACAAACCATTACAAGTCAGAGAAATGAAAGTTTACACACAGATATTACTGGTCATGATCTCAAATGAGTTCAAAAATTGGTGTTGTAAATTCATTTTTTTTACAGAGTTATGGTCCTTGCTCAGTGCTTTTCAATTTAGTGCATACTGCATGAAATAGGGACAATTTTTCTCAGAAACTATCTAGGTTGCATGAATGAAAGCTTGCATGCTTATCTAAGAGATACTTGTCAAGACTGAGTTCAAAATATGATCATATAAATTATTTGTTTACAGAGTTACAGCCCTTGATCTATGTTATTTAACTTGGTGCATAGTGTGTGCAATGGGGACAAGTTTTCTCAGAAACTACGGAAGTTGCATGAATGAAAATCTTCATGCTTATCTAAGAGATACTTGTCAAGACTGAGTTCAAAATATGATCATATAAATTATTTGTTTACAGAGTTACAGCCCTTGATCTATGTTATTTAACTTGGTGCATAGTGTCTGCAATGGGGACAAGTTTTCTCAGAAACTACGGAAGTTGCATGAATGAAAATCTTCATGCTTATCTAAGAGATACTTGTCAAGACTGAGTTCAAAATAGGGTCCCATAAATTACGGCCCTTGAACCATGTTACTTTACTTGGTGCAGTGTTTCCAATGGCGACAAGTTTTCTCAAGTACTGAAGTTAGCTTATCTAGGAGATACTTATCAAGACTGAATTTTTGTTTTAGAGAAGGGCCCTTTGTATGTATTAATTTCACATTTAATCATATTTTCTGATGACATAAAGCGGTCCAAGTGCCTATCTCTTCTTAAGGCTTTATTGGACTCTTTTTTAATATTTTATATTCACTACTTTATGAACAAACAAAATTCTGAGGTGCCCCATGGCCGGGGATTGTGATAACACTGGTTTTTTTGTGATATATATTTATATATTATACCACACTTGTCCAGGTATTGATATCTGCTCAAATGTTATTTATTTGTTCACCGACCAGCCCTAATCAGTATGTATTTATGATTAGGCTACTAGTGAAGAAAGTACTGCTAAGTATGACACTTTGGCCCAAATTATCTCCTAATATATCCTGACCACAGTGCGGGAAAATGTGCGGGCTACGTAACTTCCGTTACCTTATTAGTCGCCATGAATATGTAGATGAGCTAGTTCAGGTCGAGAGAGAAAGTTTATTTGGGAAACTGCCGGTCATATCGCTGTCCATTGACAGATGGGGGTAAGGCAATAATAAAAAAAATAAAAAGATACCAGAAGTAAGTATCAATGCGATAATGACCCCTAACTTGCAGCAGACGGAACATTCCGAGGAAATTGAAATTGTTTACGGAGCGAGCACTTCCTGGTTACTGATTGTCATTAACAGACACCCGCTAAAAGGCGTGTCCCGCGTGAGCGACCGGAAATCACAAATGCCGCGATACGATGAATGTCGCGGTACCACGAAGTCAGAGTATACACGGAATATGCCAGAAATAACATGAAACAATGGCGATAACTGGTCGTTAGCTTCGACGTGAACACTTTCAAGTGTATCCAGTCAAGAATGACATGTTTTAACTGTTCGAAAATAGGGTATGTGAAAATAGGAAGGCGGATGCCCCGATGCACACGCGACCCGCCAGTCACGACCTTGGGTGGATTGTTGTGGTCCCTCTCGGCAGTGGATGATTTTACATAGCGCTTTAATTACTTTCGCGGAGGTCGCGGGTGACAGCACAGCCACGGTGATTGAATTAATTAGTATCAAGCGCTTCACTGAGTACTGCGGACCGCACCGTCTCGCGTACAAGAGACGGCAGAGCCGTCACGCGTACACGTTACGTCTGCGACTGCTAATGGTGATGCTGAATTTCTTTCTGACAACTACTATTAATCGCTGCTGAGACAGCAAAGGGGTCAGAGACAAATGACTCCTGATTTGTAACCGAGGGCTCGGGTTCCCCGTGGCAGGAAGAAGCACATTTTCGGTTCTGTTATTGCTTATTAATTGCAATGTGTTACATCAGAATAAGTATATTATTATTATGAATATCCAAATTCATGTAATTTCATCTTCTATTAATTTATAACAGCACCCTATTTCTATGTTTCAGTGTAACAGTAAGAACAGTGAAGGAAGTAACTATTGCATCCATTGCTACTCGTCTCGGGAAGTTGGTGAGTAGAAAACATTCAAAAGCCTAATAGTAAAACAACAGTGCGTAATCTCCCAATGGAGACTTTTCAGTTTGTCTACGTTTATGTCTTTACAGAACTTTTTTTAATGTAGTCACCAGTGGTCTGCAGTGGTCTGTCTGCAGTTGTAACACAAAGAAGATTATCTACACTGACAAGCTTTGTTTGTTTTGATTGCTGTAAATACATCGTACTTAGAATGATAGTCCAATCGGTCAATCACTGTAATAGGCAATAAACTGAGTTGACACTGATTAATCGAGGATTTATTACTGAGAACATCTTGTTAATTTGAGTAAAGTGTGTTTACAACTGTACATAAATACCTTGCATCATCGATGTACCTCATTATCCTCACAATGCTACGATACGTAACCTCAGACAAGAAGCGAAAGCGTGACGACAGCCAGTCGACCGATGCAGATCAGTCGAGCGGATCTGCCAAACCCTCAAAGTCTGAATGATCATTTTGTAAGTCGTGGCTAACGACTTTCACTTGGTTGACATACAACGAGGATTTGCAGATTTTATTGTTTTCAGTAGTTAGTCGTATATTGAATCTTGATTGACCGCCATTTTGCTTTCTGTGACGATCGATATCAAAAATTTTTATGGTCAATAATTAAGTACAGATAAAAAAGTATTCAAATAACTATTGCTATCAACGATAGTTTAGGATTTATGATTATATTATCTGTCTTGTTTTTAAATAATCTTTAGTTTAAAAAAAAACTTTTCCCATAAGGTCACGTGATAACCAAATATGGGATAATAGTCTCGATCCAAATGTTACAACGCGTACACTTGAGCAGACTCATGAATATTAATTAGACCGTTCACAACGTTGACAGATCGTTATTATAACAGAAACAAACGTATGTTTTCCATATATATCTAAAATGATATTATTTGTTATTAATTGTCCGGTGAATTAAACAATTTAAATTGAAACAATTCATAATTCATCATATTATGAATACGTAACAACTTGTAATTTGTGTGTAAAAAGTCGTACTAAAACACACTGTTTGAAGCGGGCGTGGCATAAATGTAAATATCCGATTGGGATTTTAAATTTTCCGGACCCCTGGTCACCACGTATACCTTATGCGACATAATAAGTGCCCAGGGCGCTCTCAAAATTAGAAATAAGGGGCTCTTATTAGAATATTATTTTGGTGGAAAAAACAGAGTTGAAAGATAAATTTCGTGGTTTATGCTGACGGCCTGACTGTTTATGTACGACAGATATATTTTTCCAGAATTAAATTGCCCATGATTAAGGGTGCATATAACACACGAGTGCGTATTACACACGAATAAATAAGTCTTGTGTACATTAATCAATCGGAAGGGGTGCTAATTGGGATTGTTCACTTGCCAATATATTAACAAATATTGCCGTGGGCGCTTATTAGAGCGGGGCGCTAATTATGTCAAATACGGTACATGAACTCTACCTGTGTTCCCGCTTGCTTTTGAAACTGCCAGTCCTTGTGGACTGGCAACTCTAAAAATGTTCCTGCAAAGATATCATCTCTGAAGTAACTTAGTTAGATCTATATGTCATTCACAAATACTTCAGTCACAATTTTCTCTTTATTTTTTAATATTTCGAGATGAAGTCGCTACAACTGGATATTTAAGCTAGAAATAGACAAGGGTAAACCTTGATGGTAACAGACAAGCTGACTTTGCTCGAAAAAATGTACTTACATGAATGTCACCAATGTTTTGTTCAACAACAACATGAACAAAGATTTATAAGTACTTTATGTGCTTTATGTCCACAGGGACTGGCAGTCACATAAATTACCGGTCCAAGCCAAGTTTAACCAGTAAAAAACTGGTAATTACCGGTAAACGGGAACACTGCTCTACTGCAGGGAAACATTCCCAAAGGTGCCCCATCTTGCTATCATGGTATTGTAGACATGTATAATGTAATCTTCTATTGACATGTGACACACTTGAGACAGCACGTGAACATGCGAATTAGAAGTCATCTCAAACAGCATTTTAACAGACTGGACCAAATGAGTGAAAATAGACGACTTGAAAGAAGTTAAAGAATAATATGAAAGGTGTTCTTTAACTTCTTGTTAGTGCTGTATGTTGAATCAGGGATTGTCTAGGATTCCAAATAAAATACCCTCAGTTGCCAAATTAGGGAAAAATTGTTGTTTTGTTTCAAATTTATCATGGCATCCAATGCAGTTATGTGAATAACCTCTTTCGCTATATTGGTCACTCACTCATTTTTGTAATGTTTTTTTTACATTTGCTGAAGACTTGAGGCCGAGCAGGTCTTGATAACTCTGAAAACACAGGGTAAACAATCAATATCCAATGTGTATGATGCACAAGAAAATATTTGTAATCAATATTCATTTGTCTGTGTTCCAGGAGACCAACCTTCTGAGGGTCATCACCTACCTCCAAAGGTAAGATTAAAAGAAATATTACCCATAAGGGTCACTGACTGAGTGTAATAACTTTTGGATATTTGCATATTTTGGCGATTCTCAATGCTGATTGGTCAGTTGAAGCCATATGACATCACAGTGCTTCAAAATGGATATGCTGTCATCCATTGTTCATGACATCACAAGTTGATAACATTGTGTCATCTGAAAAATAGGCTGCAGTCAGTGAAGTTTCTCTGCAGGGTTGACATTCAACATTTCATTAATCATTATCTCATTTTAAATGTAATTTAGAATAACCTACTTGAAACTTGGAATTATGGATTATCCGTCTCTCATTGGTTCACACGACACTCAGCAGTGTTCCAGCTATATGAGGGCGGCGCATGAATAATTTGATCCTGGGTAAGACGATTCAGTGATTGATATTATGAGCAGCGATCCATGCCCTCAGAGTATGATGACATGCTGTCAACCAAGTTAGTAAGTCTGGCCACCCGATCCATCTGGTCGCCTCTTACCACCTGCATAGGTTGCTGTGGACCTACTCTAACCTGGAATCCCCATGAGGGAGAACTAGAAGCAGGGGTAGACCTAGTTGGTCAAATCCAACTGGTCTGCAGCTCATAACTGACTTGTGGTTCTTATCCTGACTTATTCTTACTGCTTATCTCATCTCATTCCTTAAAGGGAGTAGAAATCCAGACAGCAGATTAACATCTCACCAAAATGCATCCTTCCCACGCGCATGCGTTTTGGAACCATGTGACCAAGCCGTGTGACTCATTACTCTCTTATTTTCCCGTCAACGAGCTAATTGGGATTTTGCTTTCTGTGCTCGTAATCCGAACCATCCCATCAAAATTTCCCATTTTTATTAAATTTGTTGGTTCTCATTACCTTCTTCTAAGTTCCATTCATCAAATTCGATTATTTTGGGGTTATCCAATGCATGGCGATACACGTGAACAGAAAGGGAATTCCCTCGCATGTAATTTTAGGATTCCGCGACATTCCGTAGTAATAAAAGTAGTCCGCTTTGGTGGGCTTGGCTTACGTTTTTACATTCATTGGGAAATGAATGCAATAACAAGTGACCAATTCAGCTAATCAGAATGCAGGAATTTCAATGAACTCAAGGAAAATTTAATTATACAGCCTTGAGGAAATAAGCACCCATTATAAAGGGATGCTTACAGAGATGTGACACTGACTTTAATGTGTTAACATGTGGTGATGTTATTAGATACTGAGTTATTTAGATATTGGTGTAACAAACATCACTGACAATATTAAATGTCATTTCAATCTGTTGTAGCAGATTAGATCTTTTCATTCCTTTCTTTCATCCAAACATCCATCCATCCACCCATCCATCCATTCATCCATCCATTCATCCTTCCATACATATAGCCACCCACCCATCAATCCATCCATCCATCTATCCATCCATCTATCCATCCATCCATTCACCCTTCCATACATATAGCCACCCATCAATCCATCCATTCATTCATCCATCCATCCATCCATCCATCCATCCATCAGTTCATTCATTCATTCATTCATCCATCCATCCATTCACCCTTCCATCCAACAAGCCATCCATCCTTCCATTCATTCATTCATTCATTCATCCATCCATCCATTCACCCTTCCATCCATCAATCAATCCATCCATCCATTCACCCTTCCATCCATCAATCAATCCATCCATCCATTCACCCTTCCATCCATCAATCAATCCATCCATCCATTCACCCTTCCATCCATCAATCCATCCATCCATCCATTCACCCTTCCATCCCTCAATCAATCCATCCATCCATTCACCCTTCCATCCCTCAATCAATCCATCCATCCATTCACCCTTCCATCCCTCAATCAATCCATCCATCCATTCACCCTTCCATCCCTCAATCAATCCATTCATTTGCTGTAGGTGGATGAGAACAGTGCCAGAACGCTCTATGTGTTTGACCTCCTTCTGACAACAACAACTTCTGATCTGTTCAAGTACTTCATCAAATGGGGAGACATGATGAAGTTCCATGTATTTATTGGCGAGGATGGAAAGTGAGTACAACTTCTGACCTGGCCTTGCATGAAAGGTCACACTGAAATCTGCATTCAGTATGAGAAAATCTGCTTTAAGTGTGTGAAATAATATTGCTGGCCAGGTGGGCTAGCTAACCTTAAAAGTTAGTCGCCATTTTCAAATTACACTAGCTTAAAAAAGCATTACCTCATTTTTACAGAAATTTGATTCTACATAGTTATCCTTAAAGTAAACCCAAATTGCAATCATGAGACAACTATTATAAAGGGGGGTAACTTTGATCTTGCAAACCTCACTACCTCAAAAAGTTATGGTAATTTATTTTATTTTTCATTTTTGATGTTTGTACTGTTCCACAGAACTTTTTTCTTAATTCAATAAACTAAGAGTTGTGCATAAATAAGATCACCGCTACAATTTTTGTAGCCTGTCGTGATGGGGACACTTTAGAATCTTTATTAAGATTACCATGTGTATTTTGTCTTGTAAACTAAGCTGGAAATAACAATCAGCTGTGCACTGTATAGTGCGGCATTTCACCCAATCTTAAACATGCCATATGAGGGTCAGGAGGCTTCACTGAACATTTCCATTATGATGAGGACTGATGCTTTTTATTATTTACGATATCTTTTCCTCAAAACCTTTGTTTAGTGGTTAAAATAAATATAAAACTAAAATTAGACTTATTTCATTATTTGTTTTTGTTTTGTATGAATAGATATAAGGTTGGAAAGATGCATAAATATGTAATTTAAAGAGCTGTGAAGATCCGGGGTAGAATAGTTCGCTGACTTGGTTGATGCATGTCATCGATCCCAATTGCGTGGATCGAGGCTCATGATGTCAATCACTGGATTGTGCCCTTCCAGACTTGATTATTTACAGACCGCCGTCATATAGCTGGAATATTGACAACAAACAAACAAACATATATTTCCCAGTGGCATAGTGACATTTGGAAAATTGTTTATCAGCTTTTAGTGTCTACATGGGAACAAAGTCACACACTGTTTTAGAGTGGAACTTTTTTTCCACATTCCAGATTTGAGGGTGACAAGAGGAGTGAGAAATAAACACCTAACTTTGTATTTCAGTTCTACAGGCTCTGGCATCGTACAGTACATCCGTTGGCAGCATGCTCAGGCCGCTCTCGCTGCTGGTCCACACTTCATCATGAAGAAACAGATTATTGTCTCGGTGAGCTCAAGAAACTTGTTATCCCCCATAATGGGTTTTGAAGGGGTATTAAAATGGACACTGTCCGTGCTTCTGTCCGCCAGTGCAAAATTTCATTTCCGGAGCAAATCTTGAAAACTGTACAATATTTATTCACCAAACTTGGTACATAGATAGGTCTGGTGGTGAACTGATGTGTTGTGATAGTTTGGAATTTTTAAGGAGTTATGTCTAGTGGTTAACTGGAGCCTTTTGATAGTTTGGGATTTAAAAAACCCAACATGTTTCAAGTTGCCATTTCAACAACTTTGACTTTGACTGAAAATGGTTGTAGTACTGTTTCAGGAGCAGGTTGTAGTGCTGTTTCAGGAGCAGGTTTTTTGTAGTATAGGTCCCCAGGAGCAGGTTTTTTGTAGTAAAGGTCCCCAGGAGAAGGTTTTTGGTAGTATAGGTTCCCAGTACTCCATGCTTGTCTTCCTGGGTTGTGTGGGGTATAAAAGGTCCTCAGTACCTCATGGTTGTCTCGCTTAGAGATTGTGGGGTAGAATAGGTCCCCAGTACCCAATGATTGTCCCTCTGGGGGGTTATGGGGTAGAAAGCACTGTGGAAACACCATGTTAACACATCTGACAATTCTGCATTTAATCCAAGTAATGGTTAAAAAGGAATCTTCAAGATCATCATGATCAGTTTAGGATTTGAATAAAACAAGAGATATATATAGATCCAGTATATGTATAACACAACCTGTTTAGAATAGGGTTCCAGCAACTTGTTGCTGGTTGTAAGAGAGGCAACTTGACGAATCAAAAGGTCAGACTTGGTGACTTGCTTGATCATGCTGATCGTGTTGAAAGTCGTGGATATTTCTTTATCATGTTTATGACATCAACCAGATCCAGACTCAGTGATTTACAGGACATGTGGCCAGACCTGAGTGCGGCTTCAGAAGACATATAATCTAGAGAATACTCTTTTTGTTTTAAATCAAAACTGAAATTTCTGATAAATAAACTTCTTTTTTTTCCAGGACAAAAAGGATGCAGGTAAGTGGTCCAAACAGGGAAGGGTCGTGCACAGTTGGTGGGAAGTCATTATTGATGATTGGGTCATTCCAACCGTCAATCGATCGATCAACAAAATAAAATCGGTTTCTGTCAATTTGGATTGATCGCACCTTTTCAAAACCAACAGAAATATTTACCTCCAATGTTTCAAAAAGGACGCAAGACTCACTTTTTTCTCCAAGTTCTCTGTGGCACATAGCGAATAAACCCTTCCTGAAAACAAACATGCGGTATCTAAAATGCAGATAATATTTTGTGTCACCTGTTTATTTTTCTCTTATGTTAGATTTAGAATGTAGATTAAAACTTTTCTAGTGTGTCTAATGTGTAATTTAATTCTTTCTGGTAAGGTCAGTATATAAACTCCAAATATATCTGTTTGATTGGCATTCTGGAAGTTGGTGAATAAATAAGAAAACATGCAACTTTATGGATAACAATTTCTGGTTTATTTCATTTAGCGGCATTTCGATGTAGATTCTTACACCCTTTCAAGCTGTTTAGAATCTACATCTAAAAGTAGAACACCCTATTCTTTCATATTACAATTGTTAATCTGTCATAGGTGTTCTTTAACTTCTTATTAGTAGGACGTATATTAGCAGTAAAATCTACACACATTGATGCCAGATATATGTATAGGCTTATAGTGAGTGAGTATGGTTTTCCCCCGCTTCTAGCAATATTCCAGCAATATCACTGTGGGGTACACCAGATATTGTCTTCACACATTGTGCCTATGTGGGGAATCGAACCCGGGTCTTCAGCATGAGTAAAGGAGTGAGTGAGTTTGGTTATACGCCGCTTTTAGCAATATTCCAGCAATATCACAGCGGGGGACACCAGAAATGTGCTTCACACATTGTACCCATGTCCAGAATCCAACCTGAGTCCTTTGTGTGACGAGTGAACGCTTTAACCACTGAGCTACCCGACCGCTCTGTCTTCAGCATGATGAGCGAATGCTTTAACCACTGGACAAGCCCTCTGCCCCTTTTGGTTTATAAGACATTACCAGGACTACACGTTTCTTCAGCCTTGGGCTTAATAACGGAATTTGCCTGTTTTGATAAAGTAATGTCTTAAATACATGCAGTCCCGGATGTGGGTTTCCATACTGTATCCAAACAACTGGATGACTTGCTACAAACAAATTTCTGTGTTTCAGATCCAAGGAAAAGCGGAAAGGTTATGGACGTATGTATTTCTATGAAACAAAGATGATATATATACTTTCTTATACATCAAAAACTAACCAGTATCTTCACCATGTTAGTTATGCAAGGATCTGCAGGGTTGAATCCCAGATTGGCTTCATGTTTGGTTTGTCAGCTTCATACTCACGATGGTGTTCCATCAAAGAGGTAATTTTCATTGAGTTTCTGGTGTGCGTTTCAAAGCCCCAATCGCTTGCAAGCAGTGTACAACGATTCGCCTTACAACAGGGTGCTGATTCTCATCTGCTTGCAATCATACCAATCAATGGCTGAGGTCGCTTTGTTCTCAAACAAAAAGGGCGTCCGAGTTCAACAGCAGAACAAGAAGTTCTTGATTGGATCAGCTGGGAAATGGGCAAAGGCAGATAACACCCCATCATCCTCAGTCTGCTCCACATCTTCAAAGTAGTCATAAATTCAACTCGTCATTGAGTATCTTCTATTACGTTCTTTATTCGGGCAAGGCAACCCAGCGGTAGTTATGCCACCATTTTGGAAGAGTCCGCAAGACCCAGTGTCAAGCAGAGATGCAATGTTATGACTTAAACACTGTTCAATCTCATTAACATCCGATCTTAGTTCTTGTATACACTAATCAATGATCTTGGGACATCCCATTACAGGCCACGTCAGAACAAACTTTCATCTGACCAATCAGAGCATCGCTTACCATATCGGGATAATGAAAGTCAGAATGTGTTTTGTAATCATGAAACCTTGAAAAGGTTAACACTGGGTTTTCCAAGACAATGGTTACGGGCTGTACGACATATTTTGTCACAATTTTAATGAGTACTGTGGCTTCAAAGGAAACTCACGGATTTACTCATGATGTGTGCATCTTATTTCCCATGATCCTTTGCACAGTATGGCGTCAGTATGGTTCTAAGCTTTACCTCATGTTGCACAATGTTGTTAATCCCAAAACACCTTTGAAGATTCAGGGTGTAGATATTGGTTCTCAGCAATCTAGGCTTGTCATAAGTGGCAAATAAAAGTATTGGGTGGTTTGATATCATCTGATCGTTTCTCTATTGCCTGAAACCTGTGAAGATCTGGGGTAGAATAGGCCTTCGGCAACCCATGCTTGCCGTAAAAGGCGACTATGCTTGTCATAAGAGGCGACTAACGGGATTAGGTGGTCAGACTTGCTGACTTGGTTGATGCTTGTAATCGATCCCAATTGCGTTGATCGATGCTCATGATGTCAGTCACTGGATTGTCTGGTCTAGATTTGATTATTTACAGACCGTCGTCATATAGCTGGAATATTGCTGAGTGCGGCGTTAAACATCAAATCAACCAACCAACCAACTCTATTGCAATGGTTGATGCTCATGATATGAATCACAGGATTGTATGATCCAGACTTGATTATTTACAGACTGCTGGAATACTGCAATACACTACAATTTTGTGTTGTAGGCCTTACAGAAGCACAAACTGTATGTGACCAACATACCTACTGACGTGACTCAGGACGAACTGTTTGAGTACTTCTCCCAGTGGGGAAACATATTCTCCTGCGATATAGTAGAAAGCAAAAAGGGGTAAGATGGCAAATCATTCCAGATCATCTTCATACATGGCAAGGTCTTGGTTACCATTGATCTTCAGCAACCCATGCTTGTCGTAATGACTAACGGGATCGGTTGGTCAGGCTTGTTGAATTAGTTGCAGAGATGCCAGCCATTACTCTTTGAGCCTAAAATTATGCTGTTACGCTTGTCCTCCCCAAAATTTAGACTTTTGATGTTTTCACTTATTATTTACCTGCATAAAATATGATGGAGAATAAATTGTTCATGCGCCAGTCACGTGAAGCAATCTCCCGGGAACAAACTGCATGTATAGTATGACTGGATGTTATCGCAGGCTCCATATTATCGCCGTATCAATAAATCTCGTAATCCACACCTTCCTGTCAACTGTTTACTTATGTAATTTCATCAGCTTGATCAAATAACAGGACCGTGTGGTATGTCATGGCTACTTGCCACGTTTCGGCAAGAATGCAGCCTACAGGACCCTCCTCAAGTTTTTCTGCCACCAGTTATTGTCACCATGATAAAATAAAAGGGTGCTTGGGGACTTGCCAAAACCCTACCCACACGACAGCTGGATTGAAATACCTTCGTAGTAAAATGTAATGTTTTAAACTTATCTTATCTGACACTTTAATTTTTCTGTTATCTCCTGGTCCTGGAGAGGAAATGATCCTTGAACCCCTTTACAGCTTAAAAAAAACACCTCCCCAAACACACGCCAGCCATTACCATGGTTACCACTGTCACCCTCGGCTATGGCAATGCATGGATCTCGTGCAGCTTGACCACATGACCTGCCTTGCCAACCTATTCTATTTCTTGTTGCCTTGGAGACGTGTGTTTGGAAGGATAGTAAATCGTTATTTTGAATGTTTAACAGTTTATTTGTTATCATGGACAGAAAGAAAAGAAAGTTCATTACATCGCAAGCTGACGTTTTCTGCTAACGATCCACATAATAGCTCTTGTGACTGTCAGGATTTCTGTTCATTGTCTGACAGGTGTGTCATCCGTTGACATGGTACAGTATTGGATGACAGTGGTTTTACCCTCTACAGAAAGAAGGATACATTACTGAATGAAATGACATTGAATAACACATATCAGACTAAGAAATATAAACAAAGAGATATGCTAGGAGAGTAAGTGATAGATGCTATTAATATATGTTTTACGAACATGGGCCTTCTGTTGCTTGAAGTTTTATGTTGAAGGCACGTGTTTGGGTTTGTGGAATAGGGCGATAAGAGTAGGTTATTCACAGTCAATGACTGGCGCACATTGTACTTCGACAAAGGCCCTGTACAATCACAAATGGGAAGACTGAAGTACATAAGGGTTAGAATAGGTCTTTGGCAACCCATGCTTGCTGTAAGAGTCAACCAATGGGATCGGGTGGTCAGGGTCGCTGACTTGGTTAGGATGCATGTCATCGCATCTCACCTCTGTCTTTTTCAGAGACAATAACTTTGGCTTTGTTTCCTACACCGATGAAGAAGATGCTCTGAAATGTCTGAAGGGGACCCACAATTTCCGAGACAAGAGGATGTATGTACGTGTTTCGGACAAGAGCAAATCTGTGAGTGCTACTCTTTTTTATTTTTAGTTGAAGCTTTGACCACATTTGGATCCCTGATTCATCTGTTTATAATCCATGTCAGCACTATGTCTGTAAAACTGGTAAACATCAGATTTGTCATTTTCAATCTTTACCTGATTTTGGACCTCGTTGGGATTGGGTTGGAATTGGTCCCTAACAGCCAATGCTGGTCCAAAGAGACCCCCTAATCAATCTCTTTAAAATCAGACCTTAGTTCTCGGTACGGCTAACAAAGATCTGAAGACATCCCATTAGGGGTCACATCCGAATGACCTTTCATCTGACCAATCAGAGCGTCACTTACCAGATTATGAAACATTATAACATTCCCAACAGCTGACACCACTGTTCACTCACGGCTTGGATGCCATAGCTGGTTCTTATGGTCGGGTATATGGGTAATTCTTGCGAATACAAAACCTTTATTACATCATTGCCAGCAATCCTGTATTTCAGCTGTCAGACTTTTTACAGAAAGCCTCTTCACTCTCACCTATCCATAATAAGTTGTGCAAGTAATAGTTTCATGCTACCCACAAAACATGCAAATGTGTGAGGTGAAAAAACCTCACTTATTTCAAATATCTAACATCTTGATGCAGAAAATTCGGGGTTGTGGGTGCGATTACTCCTGATGTAATAGAGGTAGTATTCTTTAACAATGATAACTATTGTTTGATATATCATGCTTGTTATGCATCTTCTGTTTTCTTGATTTCAGATGAGTGAAGCTGTACAAGGTAGGATTTGATCAAAACACCAGAGGATGCCCCCATGTCTGTAAGAGGGGGCTCATCACTTGATTAGAATGTACTGGATGTGATGACATTAAGTTCACAGCTCCCTCTGACTGTAATGGGGTAATGGGGGACAACAAACTATTGGAGGCGAGACCTGCAAAGATTGGGCCTCATCACTTGTATAGATTGTACTGGACGTGATGAGACTAGCTTCCCAGCCCCCATATCTTTAAGATGAGACTACGGTTGGGCCTCATCACTTGTATAGATTGTACTGGACGTGATGAGATTAGGTTCCCAGCCGCCATATCTTTAAGAGGAGACTACGGTTGGGCCTCATCACTTGTATAGATTGTACTTGACGTGATGAGACTAGGTTCCCAGCCCCCATATCTTTAAGAGGAGACTACGGTTGGGCCTCATCACTTGTATAGATTGTACTGTATGTGATGAGATTAGGTTCCCAGCCCCCATATCTTTAAGAGGAGACTACGGTTGGGCCTCATCACTTGTATAGATTGTACTGGATGTGATGAGATTAGGTTCCCAGCCCCCATATCTTTAAGAGGAGACTACGGTTGGGCCTCATCACTTGTATAGATTGTACTGGATGTGGTGAGATTAGGTTCCCAGCCCCCATATCTTTAAGAGGAGACTTAAGAGGAGACTACGGTTGGGCCTCATCACTTGTATAGATTGTACTGGACGTGATGAGATTAGGTTCCCAGCCCCCATATCTTTAAGATAAGACTACTGTTGGGCCTCATCACTTGTATAGATTGTACTGTATGTGATGAGATTAGGTTCCCAGCCCCCATATCTTTAAGATGAGACTACGGTTAGGCCTCATCACTTGGTACATCCCTCTGCAGACAATCTGCTTCTTTAATTTCCTCACACCACATATATATTTTTTGGCAAATAAAAACTAACATTTGTTGTAGACGCTGTTTGTTTCTTGGTTCCAGATCCAAAGAAAATATTAGCTGCGGTATCATCTTTAAAGGTTTGTATGTTCTCAAGTCTCACTTTCGATACGCTCAAACATGCTCTAGTGCTGCACCAGCCCAATACATACATCACCTGGTATTGAACATTGGTTCGCGATCATACTTACGTTTGTAAAGCGTGAAGTCGGTAGCTCTTTGCACTTGCTACATCTCAGCAACCACAGCAATCACAGCCCTTTGGGTGGGGATCTTGCACTGATCACAACCTATGTGTTTTTGTTATCCAAGGTAAACTGTCTACACTAGCATATGTAGAAAGAAAATGTACAATATGTTCTCCTCAAATCGTAAAAAGCATCTCCACACTTGAATGATAAGAAGGGGAATAACTGAGCTGGGGATGTCATGTGATCAGGCTGCAAGTATCCATGCATTGTCTTGGGATCGTTTCCACTCAAGGATCGAAGAAGGATGAAATGTGCATAGTGCATAGAACATGTAGAATAAGAATAATAAGTATTCAATTTTTAGAAATTTGAAGTTTTTTTAAAATATCAGGGAAATGTATATGCTATAATTTTCTCTGTTGCAGTCCTTAGGGAAGAACAAGCTGTTCGTGTCCAACATACCTACTGGCGTGACTTCTGATGAACTGTTTGAGCACTTCTCGATGTGGGGAAAAGTTGATGCATGCAGCTTAGGAGGACATATTGGGCCGTAAGTTGATGCAGCATTCCATTGCCTCTGTGGTCAGTTGTGTGGATAGAGCATCTGCCAGGAGGGCTCACTTCCCAAATGGTTAATACCAAAATATATTTTGTTACCCTGCCTGGCACATGTCTCTAAGGAGATAAAGGTTGGCAAGGAGTCAGTATACTGTATCTGAGTGCGGTATAAAGCCCCCAATAAGGCTGGTCTGAGTCAGAATGGTTTGTTTCATGTAGAGTGACTTCCCTTAGAAATGTTAGCTATACCAGGATCTGCTTACCATGTGTTCAAAGATTCTCCCTTATATGATCCTTGGTGTGTCAGCACCCTACCAAATCTTTTGGGTGTCACCAAAGTGAAATACGTCTCTGAGTTGCATCATTGCCACCCAAATTAAGTTGCCAAACTGAAATTCTGCTCAGAGTAAAACCCATCTCATTCTGTTCCAGAAACAACAACTATGGATTTGTTTCCTACAACAATGACGATGATGCTCTGAAATGTCTGAATGTGCCCCACACACTGCAAAAGAGGAGGCTGTTTGTACGCGAGTCAGACCAAGGCAAAAATGTAAGTTTACACATTCCTTTCTTATTGTTGTAGCTATGAAGACCAGATTGGAATCCCCACATTATTTGACGTTGTCTTGACAATCATTGAAGTGTGTGTGGTGTGGGGGGGGTTCGGGGGGTGGTGATTTGTAGGAACGAGTACCATCTGTCTTTCTTTTCTCCACCTAATCAAACATCATAAGCAAGAAATTTGGATCCGTTAGAGACAGTGTGTTTGACATTGTTTTATTGTTGTTAGCAGGATAAATGTCTCTCTACCTTGTTGATAGCATTCTCACAGCTTACAGACCTCTACAAGTTTCATACAGGCTTGAAAAATGCCTTGAATTTTAACGTCACTCTTGAAAACTCTTCATTTTGGTGTCAAACCTACAAGAATAGTTTGAAAAGTAATGATTTTGTACAAAAAGACATATTTGGTATTAAAAGTATTAAGACTAGTTTTATATTTGTTGATTGTGAAAATATATCATGTTGGAAAATTTGCGATGTTCATGCTGCTTTTTATGTCTGACGACATACATACATACATACATACATACATACATACATACTACATCCATACATACATACATACATACATACATACATACATACATACATACATACATACATACATATAGTATGCTTAATTAAAAAATATATATTGACAAAGCTAATGACCAAACTAAAAAAGCCTTGAAAATTACGGTTGAAAGCATGTATGGATGTTGTATGATTCATGTACTGCTGATATGATGTTTGCAAGATATGTGTGGTTTTTTTTCAGATATCTTTCACTTGTTATTACACGTCTTCTGTGTCTTGTTTTCAGTTAACAAAAGCTGCAACAGGTAGGTTTTAAAAAACCCACTGATTTTCTTTTTTCCACAATCCTTAGTATAAGATTGGCAGATCTGTAAACCAGTAATTAAATATAAGATATTAAATATAAAATACCTTAGTACCTTAGAGAGCTCCTGTGTGCCTGGCTTACAGGCTATGGTGATACAGAGTGCTCCTGTGTGCCTGGCTTGCAGGCCATGGTGATAGAGAGAGCTCCTGTGAGCCTGGCTTGCAGGCCATGCTGATACAGACAGCTCCTGTGTGCCTGGCTTACAGGCCATGGTGATACAGAGAGCTCCTGTGAGCCTGGCTTACAGGCCATGGTGATACAGAGAGCTCCTGTGAGCCTGGCTTGCAGGCCATGGTGATAGAGAGAGCTCCTGTGAGCCTGGCTTGCAGGCCATGGTGATACAGACAGCTCCTGTGTGCCTGGTTGCAGGCCATGGTGATACAGAGAGCTCCTGTGTGCCTGGCTTACAGGCCATGGTGATACAGAGAGCTCCTGTGAGCCTGGCTTGCAGGCCATGGTGATACAGACAGCTCCTGTGTGCCTGGTTGCAGGCCATGGTGATACAGAGAGCTCCTGTGTGCCTAGCTTACAGGCTATGGTGATACAGAGTGCTCCTGTGAGCCTGGCTTACAGGCCATGGTGATAGAGAGAGCTCCTGTGTGCCTGGCTTACAGGCCATGGTGATACAGACAGCTCCTGTGTGCCTGGTTGCAGGCCATGGTGATACAGACAGCTCCTGTGTGCCTGGCTTACAGGCCATGGTGATACAGACAGCTCCTGTGTGCCTGGCTTACAGGCCATGGTGATACAGAGAGCTCCTGTGTGCCTGGCTTGCAGGCCATGGTGATACAGAGTGCTCCTGTGTGCCTGGCTTACAGGCCATGGTGATACAGAGAGCTCCTGTGTGCCTGGCTTACAGGCCATGGTGATACAGAGTGCTCCTGTGTGCCTGGCTTACAGGCTGAGGTGATACCGAGTGCTCTTGTGTGCCTGGCTTACAGGCCATGGTGATACAGACAGCTCCTGTGTGCCTGGCTTACAGGCCATGGTGATACAGAGAGCTCCTGTGTGCCTGGATTACAGACCAGGGTGATACAGAGAGCTCCTGTATGTCTTGATACAGATAGGACATTGCAGTTGACATGACAAACAGGATGTTGTTTTATGATATTCATATTGAGTATTAGACGATAAATGTTTTAGATGCTGTTTTTTTGTTTTTTTCCAGATCCAAAGAAAGTTCAAGAGGTTTGTATGTTTTGAATTGTATGTCTCAATTCTCTCTTTCAACATGTTATGATCATGGGTTCGAATTCCATTTTTTCCTGATAATATTTCTAGATTTGTCAGCACCATACCCGTGCTCGTGGGTTTCAACAAAGTGGTAAATGTCTGAGCCATGCATTACTTAGGGCCTTCCTCCCACATTAAGCTGACATGCTGCAATGTCACTGGAATTCTGTTAAAAGCGGCATTAAACCCAACTCACTCACTCTTTCAGCATATTCAGACAAAGATCTGTTTGGTGGTGCACTCCACAAATCCATGTTCTCCCATGTTATATGATTTCAAGACAGGGTCTTAACAGCACAACTTTTAGGTGACTTCCATTTAAGGTCAAGGTCATTAGAGGTCACCTTATGAAACATGGCTCAAATTTCAGGTTATTATGGATTAGTTCATTTGAAAGCAATAAACCTTACTCGCTCACTCAGAAAACAAAGATGAATACAGGTAGATATTGGTGAAGTCAGCTGCCACCTAGTTTTGGTGAAGTCAAAATGGTTCATGATATCTTCAAGAAGAAGTGGGCACATGGCTGCTTCTGCTTTTGCAATGCTGAAAATGAAAAGCATCTTTGTCATTTGTAAAACGCCATAAAATGCAAATAGGTTCGTGCCAGTTCAAAAACCCTTCTATGGGTGTGATGGCTTGGTGCACAGTTCCTGTGGTGTTAAAGGACTGGTCATTTATTATTATTTTTATTATTTATTTATTTGGTAGGGGATGGGTTAAGATTTGACTGCACGAAAGACCAAAATTTTAAGAAAGAATGAAAAATTTACACAGTTGTTTTTCTTCAAATAAAAAAGTTATAACTTTTAGACATTATTTAGGGACTGGTAAATAATATTGAGTGTGAGTGTGAGTGTGTGTGTGTGTGTGTGTGTGTGTGTGTGTGTGTGTGTGTGTGTGTGTGTGTGTGTGTGTGTGTGTGTGTGTGTGTGTGTGTGTGTGTGAGAGAGAGAGAGAGAGAGAGAGAGAGAGAGAGAGAAGAATATTATGATTGGGGATGGGTGGGGGTTGCAGCAAATATAATTCCGGTACTCTCCTGAGACCAATCTCACCGTACCCCCAAGTGCCCTAAGTGCCTCACGTCTATCTGACAGATATATTCATATACCATAAGAAACTTACTGAGAGAGACCAGTGTTTTTTCAGCGGCTATCAACCATTAGACAAAATGTCAACATTTTCACAATAAGTTTTGGGGAGTGATGGGGATGTGTAGTGATAGAGTAAGTAACTTTCTTTAGCCAACAGAGAACTTTTGAATGCACCATTACTTTTTGTAAATGTGCCTTTTTTGGTTGCAGAAAAATGAGAAATGTCAACTTTTTGTAACCAATGTGCCTGTCGGAACCACCCTAGAGGAAGTGTACGACCACTTTGTGAATTGGGGAGACCTGGCTAACTACATTCTCAGACCAACTGCCACGTAAGTACAATTATCAGCCTTGTTAGTACGCCAGCAGAAGACCCCAGGGTGCAGCAGTCACCATTACTCTATCATGATCTATGTTTGTGGGGGCACGGGTGGCCCTGTCGTCTATAAGGTGCCACAGGTTGCTTCCCTTGGGCACAGCAGAAACCTTTTATTCTTGCAAATACTCTACCTTTATCACATCATTGCCAGTATTCCTATATCATCCCTGCAGTCAAACTTAATCTTCAGATTTTCAACAGAAGTCCCCTTCACTGTCAACTAAACATGTCTAGTTGTACCCAAATAGCACAAAGCAGCTGCCCTGTGCGTAAAGGCAGGATAAGTTTCACTTCTTTCCTTGTGCGTGGTAGAGGAAGTATCAACTTTCATGGTCCCGTTTTCTCTACCAATTTGGAAGTGTAGTTTCATTATACAGTAGCTAGTTTTCAGTATCGTTATTTGGTAATTATGTAGTAATTCATCTAATTAAGGAAATCGTCTTCAGTAGGTTGGCATATTGTTACTTTGTACCCATTCATCAGGCATTGCAATGGTAACTACGCTTTTCTATCACTGGGATACATTACGAATCCCAAGTTCTTCCATTCAGGAACATCTGTACATAATCTTGAAGTATCCACAGGTTGATTGGTCAAGTTTAAGAAAGCATGACAAATTACAAGAAGCAAGGTTTTCCCCACCTTGCAGACAGGAGAGCTGTATACTGTCAGTGTTATTAGGGGAACAACTAATCATGTATAGTTGACAGTGAAGAGGACTTTTAATGAAAATCAGAAAGTTAGTGATTGCAGCCAAAATACAGGATTATTGGCATATTATGTAATAGAGGTAGTATACTAAGAATCATTAACAATGATAACTATTGTTTTGATGATCATGAGTTCGAATCCCAGTTCTGTCTGACTGTGTTTCTAGCTTTGTCAGCACCATACCCATCATACTTGTAAACCACAATTAAGCCCTGCTGACACACCATGATATAACTGGAGTACTGTTCACTGGTATAGATTGTACTGGACGTGGGGAGATTAGGGTAGAATAGGTTCCCAGCACTTGTGTCTGTAAGAGGGGACTACAAGACTCCCTTAGAAGCCAATGTCCCTTATGACTGTTTCTTTATGCTGACTAATCTCTCTTTCCAGAAATAAGCTGATTGCGTTTGTAACCTATGTGAACGAAGCGGATGCTTTGCGATGCTTGGATGCTGTTCACACTCTGAATGGCAGTCAATTGTTTATGCGTTTGTCCAACGTGAGTAAAGGGGTAAGTAATTTACCATTTCTTTTCTCAGGGAATCTGGCTTAAAGGACAAAATGAGAGGCTAATGTGGAGATTCCAGGGTGGAACAGGTCCCTAGTACCCCATGCTATACTCCTTGTGGAGATCCCAGTGTAGAACAGGTCGCCAGTACCCTGTGCTTTTCTCCGTTTGGAGATTCCAGGGTAGAACAGGTTATCAGTACCCTGTGCTTGTCTCCCTGTGGAGATTCCAGAGTAGAACAGGTTCTCAGTACCCTGGGCTAGAGCAGGTCCCCAATACCCCATGTCTGTCTCCCTGTGGAGATTCCAGAGTAGAACATTTGTAGAACAGGTCCCAAGTACCTCATGTGATCAAAACTCATTGATGATCTTAATCTCTAGCAATGTGGATATTTCTTAGAAAGTGCACTTTGCAATTTTTGTCATTATTGTAAGTAATATTCCTTATCACTGGAATTGATTGTTTTCTCTTTATGAGTATAAGCAGCTGTCTTTGTTAATTAATAATCACAATATAATATCAAGTGGCAAGGACTATTTTAGTCATTCCTTTGTCAGCTTGAAAGATAAGAAAACTGTGGATCCCTTATATGGCTTTTGGTCTTTTATACAAAATAACTTGTCAGGCACATTTTCCCCCCTTGAGTGTTATATCACTGAGTGAAGGTGAGATTCTGTACCCATGCTACTCTGGTGCAGTCATCTGAACTAGGTTCGGAATCTGTGATAAAAAATAAAATTATGGTATTGAAAACAACATTGATATATGTCAAATCCATACAATTATTCAATTTACTTTAGAAATATGAAAACTGCTGCTTATGTAAACATTTTATAGTTTACTGGTTCTGTTAATATCTTTTTTATTACAGATGCAGGAACCACTAAGAGGTAAGAGAACAGATTTTGTTTTCATTTCATATAGATTCTGTGTCATTTAAATCATATCTTAGTGCTCACTAATGCTGCATAAAGAACTGATAACATCCTATTACTGGTCACGTCTGAATGATCTTTCACAAATTTTGACTGACCAATGAAATAATCAACAGGAAGTCAACATTAGCCAGTCAGAACGCAGTTTTCTTGGGATCGTATGCCAGTACATGTACTTCACACGGACTGTGGACAGTCTTTTCAGTTTTAAATGTTTATCCCTGTCTTTCAGAATGCCCTGTGTTAAACTTTTTGAGGTTGCATGGTTAGAAAACACATTTGGACTTAAACATTCTCGATCTCATAAGCGATCTGACTGAAGTATGCTGACTTAAACACAAAGATACGTTCATGCTTCTTGCTTTGTGAACAGCTTCCGACTCGCGTAAATCTGACGTCACCCAGGATGCTGCTGCTAGACCTGCCACATCTCCCCAGGATGCTCCTGCTGTACCTGCAAGATCTCCCCAAGATGCTCCTGCTAGACCTGCAAGATCTCCCCAAGATGCTCCTGCTATGCCTGCAAGATATCCCCAAGATGCTCCTGCTGTACCTGCAAGATATCCCCAAGGTGCTCCTGCTATGCCTGCAAGATATCCCCAAGATGCTCCTGCTATACTTGCAAGATCTCCGTGGGATGCTCCTGCTAGACCTGCAAGATCTCCCCAAGATGCTCCTGCTGTACCTGCAAGATCTCCGTGGGATGCTCCTGCTGTACCTGCAAGATCTCCGTGGGATGCTCCTGCTAGACCTGCAAGATCTCCCCAAGATGCTCCTGCTATACCTGCAAGATCTCCGTGGGATGCTCCTGCTGGACCTGCAAGATCTCCGTGGGATGCTCCTGCTGTACCTGCAAGATCTCCGTGGGATGCTCCTGCCAGACCTGCAAGATCTCCCCAAGATGCTCCTGCTAGACCTGCAAGATCTCCCCAAGATGCTCCTGCTGTACCTGCAAGATCTCCGTGGGATGGTCCTGCTGTACCTGCAAGATCTCCGTGGGATGCTCCTGCTAGACCTGCAAGATCTCCCCAAGATGCTCCTGCTGTACCTGCAAGATCTGCCAGACCCACCAGTCCTGTGAGTCACCTAGTCTTGCTTTAACCAAACTTGACATTATCATAACAGTATAAAAGTAGACAAGAGGATGTTCATTTTCAATAGCAGTGTTGCCAGGAGACAAGAGGGAGTTCATATTCAATAACATTGTTAACAGTGGACAAGAGGGAGTTCATGTTCAATAACATTGTTAACTGTAGACAAGAGGGAGTTCATGTTCAATAACATTGTTAACTGTAGACAAGAGGGAGTTCATGTTCAATAACATTGTTAACTGTAGACAAGAGGGAGTTCATGTTCAATAACATTGTTAACTGTAGACAAGAGGGAGTTCATGTTCAATAACATTGTTAACTGTAGACAAGAGGGAGTTCATGTTCAATAACATCGTTAACAATAGACAAGAGCAAGTTCATGTTCAGTAACATTGTTACAGTAGAAATGAGGAAGTTTGTGATCAGTAACATTGTTAATTGTAGGGGCGGTTGGGTATCCTGGAGGATAAAGTGTTCGCTCGTCACGCTGAGACCCTGGTTCTATTCCCAACATGGGTACAATGTGTGAAGCTCATTTCTGGTGTCCCCCACCGTGATATTGCTGGAATATTGCTAAAAGCGGCTAAAACCATACTCACTCATTGTTAATTGTAGACAAGAGGAAGTTCATGTTCTAATAACACTGTTACCAGTTGACAGATGGAAGTTCATATTTAATAACAGTGTTACTTGTAGACAAGCACGGACAAGATGATGTTCATGTTAAATAGCATTGACAAGGTTGACAGTTGACAAGGTGAAGTTCATATTCAAAAACATTAACTGTAGACAAGAGGAAGTTGTGCAGAGTTATGTCCCATGGCACCCAGGATCTTGTTGTTGTCTTCACATCACAGTTGACTCACACTTTCATATTTAGGTTCCCCCAATCGCTGACCCCCCGACTCGGAAGCTGAGTATATCAGGGTTGACAACACGGACCTCCAATGATCACCTGCTGTACTACTTTTCGCAATGGGGAAGTATCGAGGACTTCGAGCTGGAGAAGGATACAACAGGGAGGTGAGGAGTTGTGTCCCTTAGTCCCACAAGGATTCGTTTGGTTCCGATTCTATAATTGTCCAGGTTATCATCTTTAGCTTGTCAGCACCATTCTCACGCTTTGGGGTTTGTCGCTTACAATCTGTGCGAAGGAACTGACCGTTTGATACTCTTGTGATGGGCTGGGATTTTGTATGGAAACTGGATATTTTTTCAGTCACATCCGCAAAATCAGATATTTTTGTACCGTATTTTCTTGAGTATAGTGCGCACTTTTTTTCGAAAAAACACAGCTGTGTAGAAGGGGGTGCGCATTATACACGAATTATGAGTTTGGATGTTTTTTTCCCCCAGGGAAAGTCATTACCGTGAGCACGAAACACCGGAAATACCATGTCAACAAATCCATACTGAAGTACGCCAAATAATTATGTAATTACACTGTCTGTCTATAAAAAGTGTTCTTTGTATTTCTGGACTTATGTTTGTAACTTACTTTATTAATTTTATTCAAAATTCCTTATAATATTGTTTTTATTAATTTCGGCGAAATCGTGTGTGAAGCGATCGGAAGATCGCACAACTCACCGTTATTAACAGCAACCACGGTCAGAATACCGCTATTGACGCCTTGAAACGAACTTTAGTTGACAGAGAATGGATACATATATCATAAATGACATACTTTGACTCGTTAAAAGTCATATTTGTTTTTGTTTGACGATTCTATGTCAACATGAAATTCTCACGCTCACGTGATCCCGTGCGCGTGAACCTTGACGGTGACTGGTCAGACATGTTCCATGTAAAAAATAATACCCGGGAATAGCGATCAGCTGCTTCGCTTAGGGTTATTATTATTTTAAATATGTTTAGTAAAGCCTGCATTTAATTAAGAAAATAATGGAATATATTATTCCTGTTAAATAAAATAGTTTCAGATACAATTGTTGCCGATCCTTGCATTAAAAATCCTATAAAATTATATCATTGGGTGTGTCTTGACCGAATCACCGGTCGATTCCAAGAAACGTGTGTACAGCTGATTGCTGTTTCCGGCTTAGTTTACGAGAAAATACACAAGGTAATCTTAATCCCTAGATATAAAACAATGCCTAGCAGAACAATCAATACTATTTAAACGGTAAATAAACATGTCTGGTGATTTTTTATCTCAAATTTCGAATTTGTACTGACGAAGTTTCTCAGCACCCGTTCGTTTGCCGGACTTCGCTGAAAGGGTACCGTGTAAAATTTTTCTGCGCATAATATTCAAATTTCTTTTTTTCCAAAATATTGAACCCGCTAGAGGGGGGTGCGCATTATACATGGGTGCGCACTATACTCAAGAAAATACGGTAATCAAAACTATGACATATTGCAATGTATTTTTCAGCAACCCATGCTTGTCCTAAGAGACTATTAAAGTGATCACTTGGTCAGGCTCGTTTACTTAGCATGTCATCTAATGCCAATTGCATAGACTGATGCTCATGATACCAATCACTGGATTGTCTGGTCCAGACTTACAAACAAACAAGACAAGACATTTCCGCGGGGATTCCAAGTTCGAATTGGTCCCCAAGAACCTGATCTTGTTGCTCATTATCTCAATCACTAGTTTGTCAGGTCCAAAGCTTATAAAATAATGCATCCACTTTTCTATTTTTTCAGACCAACCGGTTGTGCATTTGTGGTATTTGAAAGACAATGTGATGCAGAGACAGCAGTATCAACCAAGCCACATATTATTGATAGGAAGGAGATTAAAGTCACCTACACCAAGCCTCCTAAGGTAAGCCTCCTACGTCAAACTTCATGTAAGGGTATGTGATATGGTGACCATAGCCTCCTACTCCAAGCTTCATGTAAGGGTATGTGATATGGTGACCATAGCCTCCTACACCAAGGTTCATGTGAGGATATGTGATATGGTGACCATAGCCTCCTACACCAAGGTTCATGTGAGGGTATGTGATATGGTGACCATAGCCTCCTACACCAAGGTTCATGTGAGGATATGTGATATGGTGACCATAGCCTCCTACACCAAGGTTCATGTAAGGGTATGTGATATGGTGACCATAGCCTCCTACTCCAAGCTTCATGTGAGGATATGTGATATGGTGACCATAGCCTCCTACACCAAGGTTCATGTGAGGATATGTGATGCGGTTAATATAGTCATTTACACCAAGCTTCATGTGAGGGTATTTGTTGCAATGACCACAGTCGCCTAATCATGTGAGGGTATGTGAGACATCTTCTTCCATACAAAGAAGTTGCCAATAGTGATCTTCCTTGCGAGGGAATTTGATAATGTGAGAGTGTGATCACCCAGGAAGGAAAGTGGCATTATCTTGTAACCAGAGGACAGAAGATGTGAGCAGCATTTTGGATAACAGCCTTGGAACAGAAGAGGGAGGCAGCATCTTGGAGAGACGTCATACTATGACCTTGGAACAGAAGAGGGAAGCCGTATCTTGGAGAGACATCATACTATGACCTTGGAACAGAAAAGGGAAGCAGAATCTTGGAGAGACGTCATACTATGACCTTGGAAGAGAAGAGGAAGGCAGCATCTTGGAGAGACATCATACTATGACCTTGGAACAGAAGAGGGAAGCCGTATCTTGGAGAGACATCATACTATGACCTTGGAACAGAAAAGGGAAGCAGAATCTTGGAGAGACGTCATACTATGACCTTGGAACAGAAAAGGGAAGCAGAATCTTGGAGAGACGTCATACTATGATCTTGGAACAGAAGAGGGAAGCAGAATCTTGGAGAGATGTCATACTATAACCTTGGAACAGAAGAGGGAAGCAGAATCTTGGAGAGATGTCATACATTACTCAATTCTAAAAGAAAAGAAAACCCAAAGTATAGATGTCAGCAACTACTGATGCATCATGTGTACTGACACAGGTCTCACTGGGCTCCATCTGTCTGTCTGTCTGTCTGTCTGGCTGTAGTTAACACTGGTAGATGTCGTTGATTCATGTGGAAGAAAGCTTCAGTCAAATCACCAATTCCTGGTGCAGGTTCCAAATCCCAAGTTGAAGATCTTCGGCTCTAGATCTTTCAGCATTGCTGTTGCTTCTTTGTGGCATTCACTCCCTGTCACTCTGAAATCAGCACCAACACTTCTGTCCTGGGCTTTAATCATTTCCTGCTCTATTCCTTTTGACTGGTTCTGGTTATAAAAACTCTCAAAACAAACCACTATTGCTAGTGTCATCTTGGTGCGGAAGCAATGTCATGGAGAGATGTCACCTTTGTTCAGTGTTACAGTAACTGGAAGCAACGTCATGGAGAGATGTGTCACCTTTTTTCAACGTTACAGTAACTGAATAGATGTGTTACCTTGGTACTACTTGACAGAAACCAGAAACTGCATCATGGAGAGACGTGTTACTTTGGTACTTGACAGAAAATAGACACTACATTATGAAGAGATGTATTACCTTGGTCAAACTTAACAGAAGAAAGCAGTATCATGAAGAGATGTGTTACTATTACTTTTACTATTTGAGTGTTGATTATCTTTTTTCAGGAAAAATATATACTTTTTCGTATATACTACCCATGGTATGTGCTGAATCTATTATGCCCCCACCCAATTGTTATTGATTGATTATAAATTGCTTTTGAGGGCAGAACTTGGTCATAATTGGTGATCTGTGCTTTATGCACCTGTATACCATTTCTGTAGAACCATAAACAGGTTGCAGATGTGATGTAATTATAACAGAAGTGATATGAATTTCATAATGATACACTTTTCTTCACATTTCCAACATTGAATCTACACAATTGTTACTGCTTTATATATTGACAGGATCTAAAAACTGAACTATACATCTGGCTTTATACAATTCAATTTTGTTCCTTCAGAAACAGCCATCTGAAACTTTTCCATCTTGGAGGGAAGGAGGACACAGTGAAACTGTCCATCGACCAAGATTACCTGAAACGGTCAAATTGCAGAGATTACATGAAGTTGACCATCCAAAATATGCTTTGGAGCAACAAAGGTTGCCTGAAGATGTCGGGTCACAAAGTTTGCCTGAAAGTTTCCAGTCACGAAGGCTGCCTCAAAACCTCAAGACAGGAAGGCTGCCTGATAATGTCCAGTCACGAAGGTTGCCTGAAGATTTCCATTCACGATTGATACCAGAAGACATCCAGTCACGAAGGAAGCCTGAAACTGTCAATTCACAAAGATTGCCTGAAGTTTACCATCCAGAAGACGCTATGGAGCCACAGAGGTTGCACGAAGATAGCGCTGTGTCACAAAGGCTGGCTGAAAATGTTCAGTCACGAAGGTTGCCAGGAGCTTTCCCGTCAAAATGGATGCCTAAAGATTTACAGCCACAAAGGCTTGGTGAAGTGTTTCAGCCAAGTATGTTGCCTATAAGCCAGTCCACTCCAGAAAGTTTAATTCCAGGTTTGAAACAGGCAGAGGTTGTTCCAGACTCGCTACCACCACCACAAACATTAGGAACTGAATACAACTGCAATGTTTCTGGATGTTTCTATAGAGGAACATCATTGCAGTTTGAGCGTCACTGGACAGAGCGACATGAAGCAAAGGTTATCTATCTCATCTGTTCATTTTGTACTATGGGATGTGTGGACACAGATGATCTTTGTGAACACCTGGATTTCTTTCACGGGGTCGAGGACAAGATAGAACTTTCAAAATTCCTACAAGAGGCCAAACGAGAAGAGAGAGATAACATTCACTATGTCATGCCAGGCAGTGTCACAAAGGAAAGCTGTATGAGAGTTGCAAAGCCAGCTCGACATGAACCAACCAGATTAAAACTGCCACCCCAACAAACAACAGATGCTAGAGATGTCATTAAGTGCACAGAATGCACGTTTACTGGCACTATGGATGAGTACTTTAAGAAAAAAGAACCAGATGATCTTGAGGCTGACTTTGACGAGTATCAGAACTTTAATGTCAGTAGTAGTCAGCATGAAACTGGTTATCATAAATTTCAAAGAGAAGTAGACAGATCCCAGACACACATACAAACAATTTTAGGAATGAGTTCAGGAATGAGTGCAAGAAGTAGTCAATCTGGAAACCTGTCTATACAGACAAAGCCCACAGCTTCATCCAGTGCACCATTGCAGTCTGGCCAGAATGTGCCAAGGCCCAACTTGGTACCCAGCTTGCCAACCCAGCAGCCTGTTCCCAGACTTGATCCACCACCTCTGGCAACCCATGTGCCACTTACTCCACAACAGCATATTCAGTCTCAACCAACAATTGTCAGTGCTCCACAATTGTCATACAGACACCTAGTCCCACCTACAAATACACACTCCCAACCAGCAGTGACTTTACATGGGCTAGTATCATCCTACAATCTCTCAACATCATCTATTCCTGAACCTGTGCCACCTCCTCCCTTCTATCCTTCCACAGCATCTATTCCCAAACCTGTGCCACCTCCTTTAAGACATTCAGTCCCTTTGGTCTCTTCTTCCCAGCCTGCTGTAGCAAGTCAGTTATATCCACCAGCATATCCTCAGCCATCTGATTCTGGGATTCCCAATACCTATACTAAAGAAACAGCGGTTGTTGCTTCAAGACCTGT
This sequence comes from Haliotis cracherodii, assembly GCF_022045235.1. Lineage (NCBI taxonomy): Eukaryota > Metazoa > Mollusca > Gastropoda > Lepetellida > Haliotidae > Haliotis > Haliotis cracherodii. Next base: position 29,887,724 of record NW_027266319.1, on the reverse strand, counting down.
TGTAGGTGCTCAACCACACATAGTTTCTCCTGTAAGCTATTCTCAAGCTTCATTTCAACCCCAAGTAAGTGCACAATCACATCAATCTCCAATAATGGCTCCATCACAATCCCAATTTGGTGCTACAGTAACTTCTTCAGTTGGTCCACAAACTTTTCCTCAAGCAGGTGATCAACCACAACTCCCACTGACTGGGCAAGTAATCAGTCAATCTCTGCAACATGGAAGTGCACCTCAACCTGTCCAACCACAAATGTCTCCACCAGAGGTACTAATGAAACAACCACCCGTTGATTCCCAGTCAGTAAATATGCCAAGTGCAGATTCTAGTACCACTCCTCCACTGGATCCTCTGGATTTAATCATTATTTACAAGGGCTTCCAAAAAAATCAGGAAACGGCAGCAGAAGATGTACAGGAAAAGGCAACAGAAGACATACAGGAAAAGGCCTCAAAACAGGAACAATCCCAGAGTGAACCAGAGAAGGTAATTGACACAAAAGCATTTGATGAACTGAAAAAATCAGTCCAGCCTGGTTCTGTTCTTGCTCTGAGACCAGATTGGACAAAGACATTGAAAGTTACACGCCCCAAAACAACACCTCTGGATAAAACTAATTCTGTGAAAGAGAATAGATTCACACCCCCAAGTAAAGTAATTCCAAAGTTCGATAGAACGGACTCAGATAATGTCCGAAAGTTCTTACTTTGGAGTCATATAATGATGAAAAGATTAGAGGATGCTAATATTAAAGTGAGAAGAAGGCTTGAAGCAGAAGGTGATGGTGATGATGATGATGATGATGGTGGTGATGATGGTGATGGTGATGGTGAAGAGCCTAAGGAAATCTTGGAGTGGTCTTCAGATGAAGAGACAAATGGTAGAAATGTAAATACGAAAGTTAAAGCAACATTAAGTCAATCACATGAGAATATGAAAGCAAGAGCACATACTATTGCTCAGAAAGTGGTCAAAGACTATAGAAATCAGCAATTAGAGGGGAAAACTACAAATACAAAAGGACAGTCTAAGAAAGGGAAGGGTAAACTAGGGTCGGTTGACAATAAGGTCTTAGGTAAGTTGCTTCAGAAGTCCATTGGTATGGTTAAATATCAGTCTAAGAGTTCTAATGTAGATGCAGATTTAATTAAAAAAGGTATGTCATGGGCTAAACAAAAGATTATATATTTGCTGAAACACGATGAGAAGATGATACCGACTGACATTGAGGAAGAAAGTAGAGGGACAGGTTTTCACCAAAGGACAAATAACCGTAGTCGGTCAATGGAAGACCACCAGCAAAGGACAGATAACCGTGGTCGGTTAAGGGAAAACCTCCATCAAAGGACAGATAACCGTGGTCGGTCAAGGGAAGACCACCAGCAAAGGACAGATAACCGTGGTCGGTCAAGGGAAGACCACCAGCAAAGGAAAGGTAACCGTGGTCGGTCAAGTGTGGGTGCTGAGCAAAGGACAGATAATCATGGTCAGTCAACACAAGAATTTCAGAACAGGAGAGATTGGAATGCGGAAGATGTGGAAGTGTACGTGGATGAATATGGGAATGAAGATGAAGAATATGCTCTGGCCTATGTCGATGAAGATGGAGTTCATGTGATGGATGATAGTTTTGTGATGGGAGAAGGAGGTCCTGTTAAAAAGGGAGAGAGAATGGATGAAATTGATGACATGTATTATGGAATATACCAAGGGTCAAGGAGTGACAGGATAAGGGGAGAGCCAAGAAGTCATGGTCAGAGGGGCTATGGAGGAGGAGAAACAAGAAGTGGTCACAGAAATCTTGATGAAAGAGACGTGCAGATTTATGACAGAGGTCAAGAGGGGTACATTGAGGATAGATTTTCTGAGGAAGAGTATTTAGAATATGGAGAAGATGACAGAATTAGTTTCAGTAGTAGGAGAAACAGCAGTCACAGCATGAGAAGGAATGATGATAGAAGGTCACAAAGGTTTGAGGATCAAATACTCAGAGACTCTGTCTTGGATTAAAGACATTTTAGCCCTCCGTATAGCAGGTTTAGTGAGGGACGGGAAGATGAATGTGAAGTCTTTGAAGATGGTAGCCTCGGTGGGTTTGACATCGATGACTTTGTTGTCATGGATGCAGTGTGAATTGGAAACTTTGTTGATAATCGTTATGAAGCTACATGCTTTTGAAAGGAACAGATGTCTTTAGCCCTTCCCCAGCAGTGCAAGCTATTGGATGTCCCTAGATGGGCATATTGTAGATGAATATGTTATTGATAATGAGAATACTTTGTAGCAGGCAATACTGTACAAGTTTACAGAACCAAAGGCCAATTGCAACAAAGTTGTCTGTACAACACTCATCTGAAGTTTGTATGGTAAGAAGCTGCCTTGGGAGTGATGGATATTCAAGGACTGGAATGTTTTCTTAGAGATGATAAGGAACTTGTGAGCCATTAGGATTACAGTGATGAGTTGTTGGTGCAGTGGATTTATTCCAAGAATTCCTTCAAATACACTACCTTTATTACATCATAGCCATAAATTCCCATTCTGGCTGTCATCACTCGATAAAATCTTTAGATTTTCAACAGACAAACTTTTCTCTTTCTTCTGAATCGTTTTGAGGTAAAGCCTTTGCTCAGGCATAATGCAACTTAATGTGAGGCGGGAAAACCTCACTTCTTTCCTGTGTGTGCTGAAGTCAACTTCAAAACCTAATGTTTGGTGATTCCCTGCTGGAATATTGTGCAAAAATTCATACTCATATTTCTTTACTCATTCAGGGTTTGTCAGTAGTTGGCAAATGTTGCATTGACTCAGAAATCCATATTGCTACAGCAATAAATGAGTAGACTGGTTAGGCAAATAACTGAAGATACATATTATGCATCATCATTATAGCCCTGGCCTGTAGTCTTCTGCCGCTTCACTTTAAGTGATTAAATCTTTATAAGATGTTTATTATGTGTTATTTCTAATTATGACATATGTTTTGCTCCAAGTGGACCCTGCATGTCTTTATACCCTGTTGCCCGGTAACCTAAAGCGCTGTGGAGTTGCATCAGCTGTGTCTTTGGTTTAAGTCTGAGAACTTCCTCGATTATGATCCTTGGCCATTCAGCACTATACCTGTTGGCTTCTATGAGCTGACAACCTGTGTCCCTTTTGGCGTGCCACCCACTTGAAGTTGACAAGCCATGATATGACTGAAATACTGTTCAAGCAGTATTAAGTCTAATGCACTCACTCTCTTTAATATTATTTTGGTCTCATATCAAGACTTTGGTCACTGATTCAAGTTACGTAAAGGCAGACGACTCTGGCTGCCTTGTCAAATGTGATTTCATTTTCCTGTTCATAAATCCCCAAATCCATACCTCAATGAGATGGAAAGTTATTGCCAAGACATGTATGAGAGATTTTGAGCATTCTTTTGACCTTTCTTTTGCTTGTACACCCTGCTATATATGTATTGGGAAAAATACATGAAATAGATGTGTGTGTTTTTATGTGTTATGGTGTTTCCTTTCAGACTGAAACATTTTATGAATTTCTAAAAATGTTGAAATGTTTCGTTGTTTCAGAATGCTTTTATTATTCAGTCTTCTTTTTTGAGAGCTGAAAACAGAAGTACTCATAATGAAATAGTCTGCTGTTTTCTGTTTCACCCTTCATTGTTGAAAGTGTGGATCTGTACAGAGCATTGACCAACCAAACAATTCACAGCATACCAACATGACACGACCAGATTAAAGATGTCATCATCAACATCATCATCATCTTCATCCAATCTATTCATTCTTCTATTACTTTGCTAATTTTACGTGATTGCAAAATAATGATTGTGATCAGGTCGTTAGAAGTAGGTTTTTTGTTGATTTTAAAGATTTTACCCAAGGGTGTGTAGTGATATAAAGAAAATTATCACTCAATTAATTGTCGTTCTTGAGAACTGGACAGAATTATTTTTCTTTCAAAGAGAATGAAAGGGATTTATGTGTCAGCCGTCTTTGAAGGTGCTATTCCAGAATTAACATTTATGGATTTGCCTTTGTGAAATTAATCTAGCCTATTGGTAAACCAAATTAATATATATTCAATTAAACAACTTCAGTTTTTGTCTGCATTGTGACCGCCTCTGTGGTGATGTGGAAAGAGTGTCTGCCCAGGGACAGGAAGGTCGGAGTTTTGATCCCTGGATATGTAGCAAAAGACGTACTTGTCACCCAGTCTGGCACTTGGCTTGGCTTTAATAAGAAAAGGACTGGTCGGCTCGGTTTTGATATACTGTGTCAGATTAGGTATCCATTTAGACTGTGGCATGGTATGTATGACTTGCACTATATAAGAGACACGCAAGTACGCACACACTCATGCATGCACCTACCTACCTGCATTGTGGTGAATACTCAAGGTGATGTTATTGTTCATGTAACTGCAGGTAACGAGTCGGATGAATATTTACAATAATGATGTGTTCAATATTCTTTTTTTATGGGAAGTGATAAATTTGGTATTAAAAACTTTCATTTAACTTGAAGTAAGCGAGAGACATTTATACATGAATTCCATGACTTACTTGTAAATAATGAATGAGTGAGTATGGTTTTACGCCACTTTTAGCAATATTCCAGCAATATCACGGCAGGGACACCAGAAATGGGTTTGACACATTGTACCCATGTTGGGAATCGAAACCGGGCCTTCGCCGTGGCGAGCGAATGCTTTAACCACCAGGCTACCCTACCGCCTGTAAATAATGAATAAAATCTTGATCTGTATGATAAATTCTTCTGTACAGTAATAAAATATATTGAATTTCAAATTATTGTAGTTTTTATTTTCATTTATGGCCATGCTAACATGTCTGAACATTTGTTTTCTAATTCTCTGAATTGATATGCATAACAAACGGAAATGCCTGACACAAAATTTACATTATTGCAAGGTGTTTTTATTTGTAAAAATTCAGTATCATAAAAAATATATATATGTTTCAGGTTTTGAACCTGCAGCTGAAAATATATTTTTTCTCGACACAAAATCTGGGGTCATTTGTCAAACAAAGGGCAGAAACACTGGTTCACTGGTTAATATAGGGTGTGGTCACCTCTGTGATGCATTCGAGACGTTGTTGACGCATCGACCTAACCTAGTTTCCGATGGTAATCTGTGGAATGGCTAACCATTCTTGTTGCAAGAATTGCACCAACTGAGCACATTTTGCAGGCAGAGAACGTTTCGTCCCAGCACGTCCAACAAATATTTAATTGGTACCAAATGAGGAGAATAGGCTGGCCAGTCCATTCTGTCTACCTGATTCTGCTGCAGAAAGTTCATAAAAACTATAGCACAATGTTGGACGTGCATTTTCGTCCTGGAGTCTTGCATATGGACCAACAGCTCGAAGTGCTGGAAGCAGTAGATGCTGTAAAATATAGTCTCTGTAGTGCAAAGCGTTTTAGTTACCCTGAACATGGTACAGGGCAATTCTGTGGTTGAAACTGAATCCGCCACACATCATCACTGATCCACCTCCAAACCTGTGTCTTTCTCTGACGTTAGCGTGGACACAAAGCTCACCAGGTCGTCGGTACACTCGGATTTGGCCGTCATTTAACTGCAAACTGAACCTGGATTCATCAGTGAACAAGGTACTGTTATACTGGTGACTATTCCACCGAAGATGCTGCTGACACCACGTCACCTGTGCAGCTCTATGGTGCGCCAAAAGTGGGATACGAACGTCTTGATCTCAAGTTTGCCTCTCGAATCCTGTTCCAAATGGTCTGGTCACTAACGTTAGCGTTAGCAGCGTCCCTAATCTATATTCTGACAGCTTTATATGAAACGGTGCGTTGGCGTTGTGACTTATCGTAAGTCGATCCTGTACTTGCTGTGATCCGTGGACGACCAGGGTGATGTGGTACCTACACTTGTCCTGCTTGCTGAAAGTAGGCTCTGAAAGCGTTACCATAGTATGTGAATGACATTTGGGGACTCATTACATTACGACGTACTTCCACATCACGTAAACTGATGCCTTCCTGAATCGATGATTCCATGATGATAATGATTTTGTTACATGAGTGTATGAGTATGGTTTTGACGCTGCTTTTAGCAATATCCCGGCGGGGAACACCTTGTATCCATGTGGAAAGTCTAACCCGGGCCCTCGGCGAGACTAGTGAACGCTGTAACCACTAGGCTACCCCAGCGCCCACTAGTTACGTGATGGATTCCACACATACAGGGTATAATAACATGCAATCAACCGCGTCTCACCAGCCAATCCCCAAAGTTGCCTCTTACAACACGCGTATGTTATTGGAGACACCAAGTTTCAATAGTGCTTCAGTGATATTGCGCGTCGGCTATAAGTGAGAGATGCCCGAGAGAGACGCATGTCATAGACATTTACAGCGGTGAAATCGCACATATGATACAGACTAAAGATCATCATCGGGGCAAATATAGGATTCGAACACACGAGAAGCATATACAGGATAAGAAACGCAACTGTACAGGCCAAACTGAGAAGGAAAATTGTAATCAAGAAACTCCACCTGTATAGTTTCACACAGTTACCCTTTTGATAAGGTGAGCTGCAGAACCTATTTCTGCACTGAATACCACACAATACGGCTTTCCTACAGAAAACTGCGTGCTCCGCGGATAAATATATCTGCTACCTTTTCGTTGAAGGTGAACTACATAACCTATCTATTTACTGAATGTCATGGGATGTCTTACAGACGTGTTTTCATACCTTGTAATGAGAATATCAGACAAGAAACAAAGCCCTAGCATTCCAATCGATCTTCCCCTTTGACCGCGATCCCCAGCATCGCGACCCCAACTGAGAACGACCCGGTTGCCAGTGGCGTGATGAACGACCTCCGGTACCACGGCGGCCACGCCAGGACTGTTATCCCAATAAAAGATTTGCAATTGCGTCACAAGAACATTTGTTGGGTGGTAATTGCGAGGTTTACCAGTAAGACACAAACAGACACGATTACATCTCTGAAGGGGAGATGGAAGGCTGTAGTTTTATGCCCCGAGAAACCAGTACTCTGGTGCAATGACGAGCTGAACTCGACGGACATTGTAATTTGCAGGAAATGGAAGAACGGAATTAGAACATTGCACGAGGATAGGGCCTTGAGGGCACACACAAGGACAGGACCTGGAATTGGTCTCTAATATGAAGCTGTCATTGTCTCGTTTACTGCCCAGGCTATTTAGGGAAACGTTTGACATGCCATATACGCATGGCGTGAAGATATAGCTGTGTGGTGAGCGGTGGTGGAGTAGCCTAGTGTTGTCACACCGAAGATCCGGGTTCGATTTCCCACAATGGTGCAATGAATGAAACCCATTTCCCGTGTCACCCGCCGCAATATTGCGAGAATATTGCCAAAAGCGGTGTAAACCCATATGCAATCAATCATTTTAATGATCCAGGACACATAGTCGTGAATATTGTTTTGTTTTTTTGGAAGGAAAAGTAGTCATGATGACTTATCTAATTCTGCTCAGTGTACATTTTTCTTTTGTGTGTGGATTTTGACATTGGAAGCCTGTTGGTAGTTATTGACAATTTAAAACAAATATTTTATCTCGTCAAGCATTATCACATTCTCAGGATTCTGGATCAGAATAGGTCCCAAGTACCCCATGCCTGTCTTCCTGTGGGGACTTCGGAGCAGAATAGGTCCCAAGTACTCCATGCTTGTCTTCCTGTGGGGACTTCGGAGCAGAATAGGTCCCAAGTACTCCATGCTTGTCTTCCTGTATGGAATCTGGGTCAGAATAGGTCCCAAGTACCCCATGCCTGTCTTCCTGTATGGAATCTGGGTCAGAATAGGTCCCAAGTACCCCATGCCTGACTTCCTGTATGGAATCTGGGTCAGAATAGGTCCCAAGTACCCCATGTCTGTCTTCTTGTATGGAATCTGGGTCAGAATAGGTCCCAAGTACCCCATGCCTGTCTTCCTGTATGGAATCTGGGTCAGAATAGGTCCCAAGTACCCCATGCCTGTCTTCCTGTATGGAATCTGGGTCAGAATAGGTCCCAAGTACCCCATGCCTGTCTTCCTGTATGGAATCTGGGTCAGAATAGGTCCCAAGTACCCCATGCTTGTCTTCCTGTGGGGACTTCGGTGCAGAAAAGGTCCCAAGTACCCTATGCCTGTCTACCTGTATGGAATATCGGTTATAATAGGTCCCAAGTACCCCATGCTTGTCTCCCTGTAGGGAATACGGGTCAAAGTAGTTCCAAAGTACCCTGGCCTGTCTTCCTTTGGGGACGTTGGTGCAGAATAGGTCCCAAGCACCCATGCTTGTCTCCGTGTATTGAATCCGGGTCAGAATAGGTCCCGAGCACCCCGTGCTTGTCTCCCTGTATTGAATCCGGGTCAGAGTAGGTCCCAAGTACCCCATGCTTGTCTCCCTGTATTAATTCCAGGTCAGAATAGGTCCAAAGTACCCATGCCTGTCTCCCTGTATTGAATCCGGGTCAGAGTAGGTCCCAAGTACCCCATGCCTGTCCCCCTGTAGGGAATTCGGGTCAGAGTAGATTCTAAGTCCCCCATGCCTGTCTCCCTGTAGGGAATAGGTCTCTAGTGCCTTTTGCCTGTCTTCCTGTAGGGAATCCAGGTCAGGATAGGTTCCGAGAACTCCATGCCTGTCTCCTTGTAGGGGATTTGGGTCAGATTAAGTCTCTTGTGCCTCACACAGTACGTATTGCTTGTCATCTTAGCCCGATGGCGTTCAACTTAGCTCATGCTATCAACCACTAGTTTTCTTGGTTCTGTCTCCATGATCTACGTGGGCCTTAAAGGAGTAAAATAGTATTGACTGCGGCGTAAAACAACGTTCAATTACTGACTGATTTTTGCGGGCTTTTCCAAAGCGGCAATAGCCGTTGGAGCTGGCATTTCCAAAGGGCAGCGATCATAGGTCACAACTTCTGACTTTCAAAGAATGAGTTAAGCCTGGTGTTTCATGAGTCTCATTACTGCAGGTGGTTTTATTATTCCTGCTGCAAGCCAAAGCTTGTTGCCATAAGGGATTCCAGCTCTAAACCAGCCTCTTGTGGAACATTAGCGGAAACAGTAAATCATTCCGTGTACTCCCGCGCATACAGTTCTGGTATTATCTGCATTTCTTCAAGCTACAGTCAATGCGGTAGACTTACGTCAACTAACGTAGTGGTGATCTTGGCTAGGACTCCATCCTTCTGCGTCAAAACTCGCCCTTTTCCGCGTGTCACGGAATGGCCCGAGCTCTAACAATCTATCAGTTTTGCGCAATGAAATAGAAGCGCAAGTCCTTCGTCTGGCTCCAGGCGTACGCGTCACATGACCTGACACTCGGCCCTCATCGGCTTCCTCCGTTGTCCTCGAGGCAGACTGAGATGACCTTCAGTCAACCTCCTCTGCGCAGTTATCTCCCTCTAATGAGGCAATTTGTTTGAAAATGCTCTTGAGGGGATGAAAAAGCTCCTTATTGTCAAGTTGTTATTCAGCTCATTGCGCATCTGCTTTGTTGGCGAAGGTAGCGGGAAATAAGGAGACAGTCCGCGTATGAAGGGATTGTGTGATCAGACCGGGCAAACAAAAATTTTCTTGAGTTGAAGACAGGTCAGAGCGTGACTCATTTGCATACAGATGCATGTGTTGAGGGAAAACTGCATGGTACGTTTGCAACTGGTTGCAGTCTTTCAAATGGCATGTTAATTCCCACACCTTTTTTCAGGTTAACTTGATGATAACTTCAAGCACATTATTTTAGGAATTCTCAGTGGCCGATATTTGAAGCATAAACGTGTTTTATGTTGCCTTTTTTCAGCCATCACAAGACCCCAGTTCTTAGATAATACTAAGAGCCTTCATCGTTCCAATATAGGTTTCAATTCATCAATTAAGAAATAGTTAATTAAACCAATGATGTGATAATAAAAATAATCGTTGTCATGGATGTTCCAGGTATAATAAACTGATCAAGAGGGACGCGGTTTAGACGTGCGTGCATACTGCACACAGTGCTTGTGACACTAAACATGTATGTTGCTCACACAGAGCTGCCCCTCTGTACATGTATACTGTACACAGAGCTGTCACACTGTACATACGTACTGTACACAGAGCTGTCACACTGTACATACGTACTGTACACAGAGCTGTCACACTGTACATACGTACTGTACACAGAGCTGTCACACTGTACACACATACTGTACACAGAGCTATCACACTGTACACACATACTGTACACAGAGCTGTCACACTGTACATACGTACTGTACACAGAGCTGTCACACTGTACACACATACTGTACACAGAGCTGTCACACTGTACACACATACTGTACACAGAGCTGTCACACTGTACACACATACTGTACACAGAGATATCACACTGTACACACATACTGTACACAGAGCTGTCACACTGTACATACGTACTGTACACAGAGCTGTCACACTGTACACACATACTGTACACAGAGCTGTCACACTGTACATACATACTGTACACAGCTGTCACACTGTACACACATACTGTACACAGAGCTGTCACACTGTACACACATACTGTACACAGAGCTGTCACACTGTACATACATACTGTACACACAGCTGTCACACTGTAGAAACATACTGTACACTGAGCTGTCACACTGTACAAACATACTGTACACTGAGCTGTCACACTGTACATACAAACTGTGGCACAGACGCCATTCATTGAAACATCTTGAAAGGTGAAGCAGGTTTTCGAAAATTCGATTAAATCTGATTTGCACAAAATGACTCTCTTTCTGTATCTAGAGAATAGCTTAGGCTGAAGTAGTCTGTAAAAACATTCAGAGGTATTTCTTCTACCGCGATGACGCTTCTCTCGACGAAAACCTCATCTGTTTTCTTGTCTGGAAGTGGCACAATAGCATATCGATTTAATGTCGTCGGTAGAATGGTATTTCCCTGCAAGAAGCCTTGTTTTTAAGCCTATTTTGAGATGATGGTCAGGGTATTGGAACAAGAAGACTCGGGCCTTTCAGAGCGGGGATCTTCCTTCGTTCCTGAAACCGGTGGTGAGATTATAGTGCCTATAATTTACCTTATAAATGTTCAAGCGGTTGTTGATAGCCTTCCATTCGGTCGTCAGTCTGGACTGGTCTCTGTTTTAAGCTGTGGCGTGATTGTTGTGTCCGTTTTGTGCTCATTTCCAGAAGCAGTGTTTAGAGTTTATGTGCGCGCGCACACTCACACACGCACGTACGCACGCACGCACAGACTCACACACACAATGTTTATTCTCCCTGCAGTGTTTCATTGTACGATAAACGACGACCACAAGTCGTTTATTTCTGATATGAGATATCAACATTACGTTCAACCTCTTTAAGGATGTTACTATATTTAGTTATGCTTGTTGCATAGTTCGTTCGGCTCCGAATGAGAACGATGAATTGCAAAATAACTCAAAATCGGAATAGTCTATTAATTGTCAATACAGTATAATGAATACCCTGTATCCAACAATGTCTGCTGTTTGTTATTTGCATTCCCATCACTGGAAACCATTGCTTAAGAAACTATCATGTTGTTAAGTGTACAAGTTGACGTCTTGAACGGAGGGGGGCACAACGGAGGAAGGAACAGCGCAAACACGCACTGCACCTGCTACACAGCGGTACAGAGAATGACGGTAGAAGAGGGGTCGTCTCATGATAATTATAATCGCTATCTGACTCATGTCACAGCTCTCGCCGTCGGAATTGCTTGTATCACTGCTGATGGTCCAAACTGGATTGGACTGTTGCTTGCTGAAGACCATCTCGTGGACGATTTTGGTAGCTCTACTAGCGTTTCAGGATCCCGCAATTTAAAAGTTGTGTTCAATCGTCAAACGTCACCCTTGACGTTACCCCATATCAACTCTATTAGATTCAGATCGCAGTGGTAAGAGGGATGTCGTAAGACGGCGTGACCTGACCGTTAATGTTATTGTCAACCATCTACACAGACTCGGTTTTTATTAGATTTGAATTATTTCATAGAGCTGTGTTGTTGTAGCCCTGGAAGGAAATGTCATATTCATCCGTGGCAGCAACGTCACCATGTCTCTTTTCAGGCTGTTAGACGTCGGGGCCTTGCTGTCTGGATTCTGCATACTGTGATAGCGACAGCGTCCATGATGATAAGGGACTTGGTGGGCAAAGCAGGGACCAATATAGTTTTCAGCCACTCCCAGAAATACATAGTCGTCTTTAGTCCCCGTTGTCCTTGGCCTTGGCTCGAAAGACGAGAGAACCCTGACTAGCACAGCCAGTCTACAGAACGACAAGTCTTCCACCTTTCCTCCCAGACTCCTCACCGTCCCAGTTATATAACCGTTCAAAACGGCGTAAAATCTAACTCACTCGCTCACTCAGTGAATTGTTACGCCCCTTGTCGGTATTCTCGACGACCACATGGTTCATGCACAGGACGTCGACCGTTTGTTAATACGCGGGTCGACGGAGGGGGAAAAGGTCCACTTCGTGTGCATGGCTCGATTTGGGATTGTGCCAACAACCGGTTTTCCTAACATACTAAACTGGATTATACGGTTAGAACCATAGTCAGGACATAAGATCGGCAACATTCAATTGTATATATTACATGTAGATAATTATAATGAAGTCTTTATTTTACATGTGATCAATTCTTTATGTTACATTAGCATATGATCAATTCTATATTTTACATATGTACATACGATCAGTTCTGAATATTACATTTGCACATACGATAAGTTCTATAGTTTACATATGTACATACGATCAATTCTATATTTTACATGTGTACATACGATAAGTTCTATATTTTACATATGTACATGCGATCAATTCTATATTTTACATATGTACATGCGATCAATTCTATATTTTACATGTGTATATAATAAACACTATATGAAACAATATCGAACAGAGCGAAATGACATTTGATTTATTAAGAATAATAACATTTACATCCAGGACTGGTGGACGAGGCGAGAGCTGCATCGGCGTACTGATGTGTGTCTGCCTCTCTTCTCTGCAGAGATCCTTTCAAGTCAAATAAAATTAGACTTAAATTTTCAAATCAATTTAAAATAATTAACTTAATTAATTTGAAATTTTATCATAAAATTCAATAAGCATTTACATATTTTTTGTTTAGATTAGAATATAACATTCATAAATTTCATGAGTTAAAAGTGTTCACTTATGTTAAATGTCTGAATATCAAACCTCAGGAATAAGTATTACATCGATTTTGAACAGTGATATGTGTTCACTTAACGTTGAACATCGAAGCGCGCTAATGTAAACACACCGAAGCACACTTATGCAGTACCGACACAACAGATCAACATCACTGCACACCGCATGTCGACTTCCTCTGCATACACGATTTTCAAAAGGTCGTCGTCTGTGCAGAAACCGACCTCATCATTATTTCCCTGGCCCACGTTGAACAACCGGGGCCGGCTTTTTTTCTAATTTTTATAAAATTAATTCTTTTAATCAATTTGAGGCCATTTCTGAATGAAAATAAAGATTGGGGCAACTTAAAATGCAAGTAAACCGGCCCAGTCCATTCACCCCACACGGTGCAGAGCATAGCTACTGCGCATGCCCATACCACGACCATGCAATCCAAGGATCTGGAAGCTCTCAGGATAAAACACCACTTCGTGACTCGTTCCCTCTCTAAAGTACGTGATGATTTATGAGACACGACCAACGCCTGATGTTAATGATGAGCTTGGCGTTGATTAAGCTCGACCGTCTGTCGCGCCTATAGGGTGTTGATACTCCATCCTCCCGGACCAGGTTTATCCGGGCCGCCATAGCTGCCTATACCCACCTTGACACCTGGCACAGCCTGGCTTTCGTCACATGCGCAGTTTCCTTACGCAATAATCTTCAGGTTTTATATGCAGTTATTTGGACCGGCAGTAACGTTATACAGTGTCTTTAAATACCCATCGATATCCTGTTTCGGAAATTGTGTCGGGTTGGTTTTTAACTTAGGCAGATCGGTCGTTGTTTGTGTAATTTTGGCACCAATGTTGTGGCGTCAAGTGAGAGTTAATCAATGATGATTTAAGCCATATCGGCAATATTCCAGCTATCATAGAAACCTGTAGATAATCGAGCCTGAGCCAGACAGTAATTGATAACATATGCAATGGCCTTCTCCCTCCACAACAGACTTGATGACTACTGAGACACGTGGGGATTTCTGGGTTCGAATTCGTCCCCAGAAATCTATGTTGGTCGTCAGGGGCGACCAAATGAATCCGGTGGTCAGGCTCGGTGATCTGGCTGATGGCGTGTCAACAACGGCGTGGTTCGTTGTTCTTAAGATCAATCATTGGAGTGTTTAATCCAAACTCAATTATTTACAGATGGCCGTCACATGCAATAGTCCTCGCCGCTTGAAATAGAATCACGAACTATCCTGAGCAGCCCAGCTCGCTGACTTGGTTGATGCATGTCATCCAACTCCATTTGCGTAGATCGATGATCATGATTTCAATCACTAGAGTTTCTGGTCCAGAATCGATTATTTATAGACCGCTGTCATATAGCTGAAATATTGCTGTGTGCGGCGTTAAACAACAAACAAACAAAAGCAAGCCATTCCGGCGAAAAGGAATATTACTTTTCAAGAAACATCCATTTTGCTTACGATCAACGTCACATAGTTTTGATCACGTGTTTACTATCAGGGTAAGTCAGGTGACTGCGAGCGGTAATATTGACTAGTGAACTTGGTCAATGGCACTTTAAGTACAACATCTGTTCGTTCTTTTTCTTTTCGTTCATGCTGATAAGGTATTATCCCGGTCACGCTGCTAAATAGCCCAGTGGATGAAGCGTTCGCTTGTCACACTGAAGGCGCGAGTTTGATTCCCCACCTATGTACAATGGGTTACACCAGTTTCTGGTTTCATCTGTCGTGATGTTGCTGTAATATTGCTAAACACTGCGCACAAATACAATCACAATTTGCTGGCTTATGAATTCACACCCGCTCACACTGAATATACAGGTGAGAAACAGCGACTTGGTGTTCCCGAGGGACGTAAATCTATAAAAAATTGAAACTCTATTTTTATAACCGCTCTTGATGGACATCGGAAGCCAGGGCTCCACAATTCTATTCTATCACACTGTGCGTGTTTTTTATAAGTGGAATTGTATTCATACGTGCAAAGAACCTTCCAAGGACAGTGTATACTTACTTTGAGTCTTTTTATACGCGCATATGATCAACAACATCAACTGCTGCTGTTGTCGGTGATGAGGAAACGGCACGCCACTGACATGTTTATACAAAAAAGGTACTTCAGTTAAATGTCAAGTGTGATCGGAAATCGTCAATAAATCTCTTCTAACGAATTCGCAATAGAATCTCTGGAAGGAAAATTGTCTACACGCACCGTAGGGGCTAATTGTTCTTCAATCTCGGTGATTAATTCTCGTATATGCCGTTTGAAGGACTTATTATTCTGCCATAATCTTCCCAGCGCGATGAAACCGTCCGTAAGCTTGACGTCGACTTTCTTGATTGCTTCAACGTTGATGTGTGTGGAGGGTCACGTCCCAGGCACTCAGTATCGAGTGGCCTATATCTGTACTAGGCGGGCGTCAGGGAAGGGTAGTGCAGCGGATAATGTCATGGACTGGCCATTGTTCGATTCTCCGAGCATTATGTTCTGCCCGAACCGGACACCCCGTCATATAATTTCAGCATTAATTTTAGTTTGCTATTTAACGCCGCTGTCAGAAATAGTTTCACTATTTTACGCTGGTAGGGTAAGTATATAGTCGAGTCTGGCCAAGACAAACAAGTGGATGATATCGTGAACAAAGTCCCGTCGGTGAACGGCGACGCGCAATTGAACAAATAATCGAACCTGACCACCCGATAGTTGTCAATTCTTATGACAAACACTACCCGGGTCTCCATGGGCTGGAGCATTAATTTCCAAGATCTTTATTCCCAGACTTGCTTTAGTATCCCCTCTCCCAACACACACACACGCACGCACGCACGCACGCACACACACACCTCCTCCAGCCCTCCACGTTCACAAAGCGGTCGTAGCGTTTCGACTTCATTCATTTCGCGGCAGCCTGTTGAGAGTCGAATTTTGGGCCAGAAACACCACTGGCTTCTAGAACGAACAAACTGTCGAGCTTCGAAGACATACAATCAACCAAGACACACTGTGTACGTCCCTCATAAGTCGCCTCTGGTTAAAGGAATCATATTCCGCCCCGCAATACCATACTTTAACCATACTCTAACAATCACAGAGCTATGTCCAGTTTCCAGGGTCCCGTTCCACAAAGCGATCGTAGCGGTAAGACGATCGTAACTCCCATACTTTAACATAGACTTACGACAGTCTTAGCGCTAAGATCACTTTGTGGAGCGGGGCCCTTGTTGACCGTTCTTCATGTCGGACATTGGTTTGTCTGTGTCAGGCAGAATATACTCTCACAAGATACCACACAAAACATTATTCTCACACCCATATTTTTAGACAGTGGTTTGTATTAGGATTTCAAACTTTCTAATTTCGGTATAACTATTTCCGACGAACAAGACAGTTACACACAGCATCCACATCTGTGACATTACCCGTGGAGATCCGGGGTAGAATAGGTCTTCAGCAACCCAGTCTTGCCGTAAAAGGCGACTATGCTTGTCGTAAGAGGCGACTAACGGGATCGGGTGGTCAGGCTCACTGACTTGGTTGAAGCATGTCATCGATCCCAATTGCGTGGATCGATGCTCATATCAATAACTGGATTGTCTGGTCCAGACTCGGTTATTTACAGACCGCCGTCATATAGCTGGAATATTGCTGAGTTCGGCGTAAAACAACAAACCAAAACCAAAACATTAGCGGGTTTATTCAACGCCAGGACAACTTTGAACGCCCTTGTCCTCAATACGGAATAAATAAACCAGTTACTGACAAAACAACGGCGTGCAGCGTTTATGTGTCGTCTGAAACACTCGCCTGTAAGATTCTCTTTATTTGCTTTATTTGCGGTGTTTCGAATGCTTCACAATACGATTGCCGTTACTGGTTATTTTATAGTATTCTTCAAA
The DNA here is from genome assembly GCF_022045235.1 of Haliotis cracherodii. Taxonomy (NCBI): domain Eukaryota; kingdom Metazoa; phylum Mollusca; class Gastropoda; order Lepetellida; family Haliotidae; genus Haliotis; species Haliotis cracherodii. Next base: position 29,870,558 of record NW_027266319.1, on the reverse strand, counting down.
CGATGCCTGTTATATCATTATCAGGTTAACGGCCCGTCAACCGAGGCCACTGAAAACACTGCCATTTCGGCAAGCAATGATAACAACAGCAGTAGTAGTGGTAGCAATAGCAGTAGCAGTAGCAGTAGCAGTAGTAGTAGTAGTAGTAGTAGTAGTAGTACAATCATCATCATCATCATCATCATCATCATCATCATCAGTAGGAGTAGTCAGTCAGTGAGTGAGTGAGTATGGGTTTACGCCGCTTTCAGCACTATTCCAGCAATATCACAGCGGGAGTATTATGAATATTTCTATGGCAGCTTTATTTTCGGGAGTAATTGGTTTGATATTTGAATCATTATTTTATACATCGTTTCAACAAGCTTCCGAAAGGAGGTGATTATAACACAGCTACGGCTGCCATTATCATTCAAAGCTTAGGAATGGAAAACATATCGCGAACATAAATGACTTGTCACGTGATATGACGTCACAGATATGATATATTGCATAATATCCCCATCAAAACGAGCTGACATACATCCCCAGTTTCTGCGTAATTAGGCGACAGTGAGTCTTCCAGGCATGGACATAGCTTGTTAAAACACCACCAGTTCCGTGCCAACGTGGAATACTTCGTGAATAATTGATCGCCTCGGAGAAGCGTACGATCATATTTTAACATTTAATCTGAAGAGCATGCATCACGAATTGGCGCTAATAGATTGTGTATCATGAGTTGCATTGACGCTCACTAATCAAAAGATACTTCGTCTCTAGGGTGAGTGAGTGAGTGAGTGAGTGAGTTGGGTTTTACGCCGCTCTTAACAGTATTCCAGTTATATCCCGGCGTGTCAGCTTAATGTGGGAGGAAAGCCCGAAGTGATGCAGGTCTCAGACGTTTACCACTTCGGTGAAACCCACGAGCACGGGTATGGTGCTGACAAACCTAGAAACATAATCGGGGCGAACCGGGATTCGAACCCACAATCATAGGTTTCTGGCGTGTCCAAGGGACGCAACTCTGCACAGCGAATCGCGGCGCCTTAGACGACTGGGCCACCCGTGCCCCCATACTTCGTCTCTAGGTATCGTCGCTCGAAATAGGTATACCGCAATTTCGTTATTTAAGGAGAATTGTGCGCCACGATCTAAATTTTTATTAGCCATTGTTAGTACATTTTTTGAAACTGAACCAAAGCCCATGTCGTTAGGGAGGGCATTATTTGTCTGACTGAAATATATATAAACATTTCAGATAGCTGATAACCTAAATTGTGTTTGAATTGATAACTTGGTGGGAATGCAAATTTGCCCGGGCATGTCACCCCTTTAAGAACTTAAAGGCGGTCCGTCATCCATGGAGAGTGCGGGTAACCATACATGAATCTTTGCTTGTGGTAGAGGTGACTAAATGGATCGGATATCCAGGCTCGGTAACTTGGTTGATTTCATGTCATTGTATGGATCGATACACATGATGTCAATCACTGGATTGTCTGGTTCAGACTATTTACAGATCGCCAGTCAAATAGCTGGAATATTGCTGAGTTCCGGCGTAAACAACAAATATTTTTACCTATAAGGTCCGGGTATGGGGTAATGTTTTGAAATAGCAACCACACTTGAACTTAGGGACAGATCAGGTAAAGTAACTGATTTCTCCTCATTGCATTTGGGGGCGGTCGGGTAGCCTAGTGGTTTAAGCGTTCGCTCGCCACGCCGAAGACCCAGGTTCGATTCCCGACATGGGTACGATGTGTGAAGCCCATTTCAGCCCACGCAGTTCAAAGAAAAGGGGTTGACGTGTTATGCTTTAGATTAATTGATACCATACGATAAAAATATATCAAAACGATTTGTAAAAGAAATATTTCTCTTTAACACAGGTTGTTAAAATTATTATTACATCTGAATTTTAACGGCGTACATATGGACTGTAAAGAAAGTTTGCTCTTTAAAGTTATGTTTAACGTCTTACTGTTGCAAGGATAGACGTCTAACTGTTGCAAGGATTGACGTCTTACTGTTGCAAGGATTGACGTCTTACTGTTGCACGGATTGACGTCTTCCTGTTGCAAGGATTGACGTCTTACAGTGGCAAGGATTTCGAAACTTATAATGTTGGCAGCTTTTATGGAAAATAGAGATTAAACATTGCAGTAGTGACGTCACAGTTTCACAAATACTGATAGTTCCCAAAGCTTCGGACAGCACTGCCACCTTGTTTTAAATTTCTTCTTCATGCACAACGATATAACCCTTCGTATATATTACCATTTAGGTTTTGAAGATAAAGCCACTTCGCGTGATATTCCAATAAATATACTTAGCCGATACCTCCGTCGGAATATCCTTCTGGTTTACAATGCAGGCAATACCACCTATGTATGGCGCAAGGAGAACAGATGCCTTGGATTTGTCATTCCAAATTCAAAAGAACTCTGAAAACTAAAAATACACATTCTTGAAATCTGACCTCGCGTTATTGATATAGGGTGCACTGTGAGTGAATGGGTTATGTTTAACGTTGCCATTTGCAATTTATACCTAGAATATCACGGTAAGAAACAACAAAACAGTCGTGCCCATTGGGAATCAAAGCCGATGTGTGACGAGAGAACACTTCAACCACCAGGTCACTGCCTTGTTTGTCTGTTTAACATGTTGAGTGTAAAATTCCAAGTTATAATAATCGTGTCTGGACCAGACAATCCAGTGATTAATATCATGAGTATCGATCTACGCATTTGGGGTACGGGGAAAGGCATCAACCAAGTCAGCGTCACTGACCACCCGATCGAGTTAGTTGCCTCTTATGACAAGCATGGGTTGCTTAAGACCAATTCTAACCCGGATCTTCACGGGGCCACTGCCTTGGGAGGGAACGCGCAATGAGTGTTACGCTTTCTGAATGGCATTTCTGTCTTATCACGGCGTGACAGCTTATTAAAAGAGCAAAGCTCTGATGCATAAGGTTACCCAACACATAATACGTGGAGCACAGCAGTACAATCCCAGACTTAGTGTCAGCCGTATGCAGGACCGCCTTAATTAGCAAAATAGAAATAAGCTAATTGAAAAGAAAGTAACCTATGTTAGCAACAGTCCATCAGGGCTGCGCAACAGAGAGCTGAGCCGGGTTTTACGACATAGCGTTAATAATTTATATCTATAATTTAACCATGAAGAATAATGCCGCGTGGACGGAAGTTATTACTGGATGGGGCAAAGGCAAAGTAATTCTACCATATGTCACAGTCGTGACATGACAGAGACTTGCGATGAGGCTGCAACTACAGGCTCCACTCATTACAAGATAACGTCAATATTTTTAAACTCGGTAACAAGATTTCGCGACGTGGTTTGGAAAATTCATATGGTTTCCTTGGAAACAGTTACGTCTGATGAAGCGCTTCACGCCGATCTGGCTCTCTCGCCTTGCACGGACCTATTGCTCGTGGTGTGTTTGGACGACACGCTCAGCAGGACCTTATCAGAAAACAAACGATAACATCCATAAATGACGTGATCGAGTGACGTGGTCGGTGACATGCTGAGCTGGATTTCTCGTCTACTCTGAAGCCTCTTAAATAAAGCGTTATTTGGGGTTACGTTGGCGCCGTTAAGGAGAGAGGTATTAGGGTCATACAGTTCTTTTGACAGCATGCAACCGTATCACAACGGGATGGGGGAGGGTTGGGGGCGTGGACTGAGAATGGCTTTACACAATGTACCAGTGCAGTTTGGCCCAAAGACCACGATTAAGAGACGCGAGGGACAGATAGACAGTTTGGCTCAAAGACCACGATTAAGAGACGTGAGGGACAAATAGACAGTTTGGCCCAAAGACCATGATTAAGAGACGTGAGGGACAGATAGACAGTTTGGCCCGAAGACCACGATTAAGAGACGTGAGGGACAAATAGACAGTTTGGCCCAAAAACCACGATTCAGAGACGTGAGGGACAGATAGACAGTTTGGCCAAAAGACCACGATTAAGAGACGTGAGGGACAGATAGACAGTTTGGCCCGAAGACCACGATTAAGAGACGTGAGGGACAAATAGACAGTTTGGCCGAAAAACCACGATTCAGAGACGTGAGGGACAGATAGACAGTTTGGCCAAAAGACCACGATTAAGAGACGTGAGGGACAGATAGACAGTTTGGCCCAAATACCACGATTAAGAGACGTGAGGGACAGATAGACAGTTTGGCCCAAATACCACGATTAAGAGACGTGAGGGACAGATAGACAGTTTGGCCCAAAGACCACGATTAAGAGACGTGAAGGACAGATAGACAGTTTGGCCCAAAGACCACGATTAAGAGACGTGAGGGACAGATAGACAGTTTGGCCCAAAGACCACGATTAAGAGACGCGAGGGACAGATAGACAGTTTGGCTCAAAGACCACGATTAAGAGACGTGAGGGACAAATAGACAGTTTGGCCCAAAGACCACGATTAAGAGACGTGAGGGACAAATAGACAGTTTGGCCGAAAAACCACGATTCAGAGACGTGAGGGACAGATAGACAGTTTGGCCAAAAGACCACGATTAAGAGACGTGAGGGACAGATAGACAGTTTGGCCCAAATACCACGATTAAGAGACGTGAGGGACAGATAGACAGTTTGGCCCAAAGACCACGATTAAGAGACGTGAGGGACAGATAGACAGTTTGGCCCAAAGACCACGATTAAGAGACGTGAAGGACAGATAGACAGTTTGGCCCAAAGACCACGATTAAGAGACGCGAGGGACAGATAGACAGTTTGGCCCGAAGACCACGATTCAGAGACGTGAGGGACAGATAGACAGTTTGGCCCGAAGACCACGATTAAGAGACGTGAGGGACAGATAGACAGTTTGGCCCAAAGACCACGATTAAGAGACGCGAGGGACAGATAGTTTGGCCCAAAGACCACGATTAAGAGACGCGAGGGACAGATAGACAGTTTGGCCCAAAGACCACGATCAAGAGACGCGAGGGACAGATAGTTTGGCCCAAAGACCACGATTAAGAGACGCGAGGGACAGATAGACAGTTTGGCCCAAAGACCACGATTAAGAGACGTGAGGGACAGATAGACAGTTTGGCCCAAAGACCACGATTAAGAGACGTGAGGGACAAATAGACAGTTTGGCCCAAAGACCACGATTAAGAGACGTGAGGGACAGACAGACAGTTTGGCTCAAAGACCACGATTAAGAGAATTGAGGGACAGATAGACAGTTTGGCCAAAAGACCACGATTAAGAGACGTGAGGGACAGATAGACAGTTTGGCCCAAATACCACGATTAAGAGACGTGAGGGACAGATAGACAGTTTGGCCCAAAGACCACGATTAAGAGACGTGAGGGACAGATAGACAGTTTGGCCCAAAGACCACGATTAAGAGACGTGAAGGACAGATAGACAGTTTGGCCCAAAGACCACGATTAAGAGACGCGAGGGACAGATAGACAGTTTGGCCCGAAGACCACGATTCAGAGACGTGAGGGACAGATAGACAGTTTGGCCCGAAGACCACGATTAAGAGACGTGAGGGACAGATAGACAGTTTGGCCCGAAGACCACGATTAAGAGACGCGAGGGACAGATAGTTTGGCCCAAAGACCACGATTAAGAGACGCGAGGGACAGATAGACAGTTTGGCCCAAAGTCCACGATCAAGAGACGCGAGGGACAGATAGTTTGGCCCAAAGACCACGATTAAGAGACGCGAGGGACAGATAGACAGTTTGGCCCAAAGACCACGATTAAGAGACGTGAGGGACAGATAGACAGTTTGGCCCAAAGACCACGATTAAGAGACGTGAGGGACAAATAGACAGTTTGGCCCAAAGACCACGATTAAGAGACGTGAGGGACAGACAGACAGTTTGGCTCAAAGACCACGATTAAGAGAATTGAGGGACAGATAGACAGTTTGGCTCAAATACCACTTTTAAGAGAACTGAGTGTCATATAACATACATGTATGAATCAAATGGTGGCGAAATGATTATGATAGAAAACCTTTTGCATGTTAAAAAAAGTATGTACATGTATGTTAAAAAACACATGGAACACTTCGCACAAACACAACCCGTCTGTCCTCTATTCTCCACACTTCAAGGGATTCTCCAGGCTATTTCCGACCCGGTAATGTTGTTATGCCCTGTTCCAACAAGGAAATTAAACACCAGTAGTAATAGATTCTACACCCAGGCAACATCACATAGCGTTCTTCGGTTTTGATTGACGGCGTCTCTAATAGGATTACGTCGAAATATGATGTGCCAGTTTGGAGATCGTACATTTGGTGTTATATCAACAATGTTTATGTGCCAGGAATTTGCAGCAACATTTTGTCATGGTTAGAAAGAAAGTGCAATAATCTTAAAATTTGGTGAAAATAGAACAGAATCATCCAGAATGTCTGAAGGTAGTGACGTTTGAAGAGTGGATGTCTCCCGTTACATAAAAAACAACAACAACAAAAAACCCAAAACAAACGTTATTCAGATTTCCTCGCACAAGGCATTAGCTCCAGGAACATTTAGAAACACATTTTATTCCATAAGTTAAAAAACAACTTTCTTCGACAGGTCTTCACTTTCTATTGATATCTTTCGTGGTCTAGGGGTTTTCGACAGAACTCATGTTGAATCGGACATAGACTGATAAATGCAGAAACAATTCAAACATACATGTCGGGTCATTTATGGATTTCATGTTGTGTAAAAGGACAAAAAGTCAAATGAAGCTGGCACTGTGGGTTCTGCTTAAGGGGGCTAACGAGAGAAATGTTACTACTGTAGTAGTATTGTAATAGGTAAACACAGTGTAGCCATGCTATTATGATACATGTGCAGCTAATGCAGCTGTACCCCTTCCAATGTCTTACAATGTAGGCTTTCTTGCATAATATGGCTGCATTATTCTACGATTTCATTGTTTTATGAATGCATTATTCTACGATTGCATTGTTCTGTTTGCACTATTATATGATTGCATTATTCTACGATTGCATTGTTCTACGTTTGCATTACTATATGATTGCATTATTCTACGATTTCATTGTTTTATGTTTGCATTGCTATATGATTGCATTATTCTACGATTTCATTGTTCTATGTTTGCATTACTATATGATTGCATTATTCTACGATTTCATTGTTTTATGTATGCATTATTCTACGATTTCATTGTTCTATGTTTGCATTACTATATGATTGCATTATTCTACGATTTCATTGTTCTATGTTTGCATTACTATATGATTGCATTATTCTACGATTTCATTGTTCTATGTTTGCATTACAAAATGATTGCATTATTCTACGATTTCATTGTTCTATGTTTGCATTACAAAATGATTGCATTATTCTACGATTTCATTGTTCTATGTTTGCATTACTATATGATTGCATTATTCTACGATTTCATTGTTTTATGTATGCATTATTCTACGATTTCATTGTTCTATGTTTGCATTACTATATGATTGCATTATTCTACGATTTCATTGTTCTATGTTTGCATTACTATATGATTGCATTATTCTACGATTTCATTGTTCTATGTTTGCATTACAAAATGATTGCATTATTCTACGATTTCATTGTTCTATGTTTGCATTACAAAATGATTGCATTATTCTACGATTTCATTGTTCTATGTTTGCATTACAAAATGATTGCATTATTCTACGATTTCATTGTTCTATGTTTGCATTACTATATGATTGCATTATTCTACGATTTCATTGTTCTATGTTTGCATTACAATATGATTGCATTATTCTACTATTGCATTGTTCTATGTTTGCATTATTATACATATTGCATTATTAGACATTGCAACAGATGTCCAACATGCCCTAGATTGGGAAGTACTATGGGTACGATTCCTCTTTGATTGATTGTTCCTATCGATAGTGTGACGCTGCAACGATATTAACTATTGATACCACACGTCGTCACCGCTGTAATAACCATGGGCGATGTATCGATCGGTAAAACATCAGCCAATGCCCTATGGCTGATATACAAAAAGGGCTGGCGTTGTTGAAACAAATGTGTATCAGACTCCAGCTATAACACATGCGGTGTGTTCTCTGTAAACCACAGTCATGAATCAATGATGATACCCCCGACCCCTGCGTGTTTAAAAACCCTCGCTTCTCTTAATGTCTAAACTATACCACGAAGCAATCTGACAACACGCAAGAAGACTAAACTCAAAACTAACTAACCACTTCATACAGGCAGGCCACCCGCAGGGAGACAAACCTTAAAAACTTACTAATAGCACTAGTTCATCAGTAGAAGCAGGGAGACTATACAAAGATAACATTATCAACGTTATTCAAACTAACTACCCAGTTGATACAGTCAGACCGAACGCAGGGAGACGAACCTTAACACCCCCTTCCCCAACTCAATACAGATACGTCTCAAACATATATATGTCGGGACATCCTGTTCATAGGATGTGTCAAAGGAACATAAAAATGAAGTTGGCACTGTGGGTTCTGTTTGGAGAGGCTATCGAGAAAACTGTCATTATGTTTACGCCACAGAGTAATGGCAATGGTATATATGTAGACATCACAGAGTAATGAAAATGGCACACATGTAGACATCAGAGAGTAATGGCAATGGTATATATGTAGACATCACAGAGTAATGGCAATGGTATATATGTAGACATCACAGAGTAATGGCAATGATATATATATAGAGATCACAGAGTAATGGCAATGATATATATGCAGACATTACAGAGAAATGGCAATGATATACTAGTATATGTAGACATTACAGAGTAATGACAATGGTATATATGTAGATATCACAGAGTAATGGCAATGGTATATATGTAGACATCACAGAGTAATGGCAATGATATATATATGTAGAGATCACAGAGTAATGGCCATGATATATATGAAGACATTACAGAGAAATGGCAATGATATACTAGTATATGTAGACATCACAGAGTAATGACAATGGTATATATGTAGACATCACAGAGTTATGGCAATGGTATATATGTAGACATCACAGAGTAATGGCAATGGTATATATGTAGACATCACAGAATAATGGCAATGGTATATATGTAGACATTACAGAGTAATGGCAATGGTATATATGTAGACATCACAGAGTAATGAAAATGGCACACATGTAGACATCAGAGAGTAATGGCAATGGTATATATGTAGACATTATAGAGTAATGGCAATGATATATATGTAGACATCACAGAGTAATGGCAATGATATATATGTAGAGATCACAGAGTAATGACAATGATATATATGCAGACATTACAGAGAAATGGCAATGATATACTAGTATATGTAGACATCACAGAGTAATGACAATGGTATATATGTAGACATCACAGAGTAATGGCAATGGTATATATGTAGACATCACAGAGTAATGGCAATGATATATATGTAGAGATCACAGAGTAATGACAATGATATATATGCAGACATTACAGAGAAATGGCAATGATATACTAGTATATGTAGACATCACAGAGTAATGACAATGGTATATATGTAGACATCACAGAGTAATGACAATGGTATATATGTAGACATCACAGAGTAATGGCAATGGTATATATGTAGACATCACAGAGTAATGGCAATGGTATATATGTAGACACCACAGAGTAATGGCAATGGTATATATGTAGACATCACAGAGTAATGGCAATGGTATATATGTAGACATCACAGAGTAATGGCAATGGTATATATGTAGACGTCACAGAGTAATGACAATGGTATATATGTAGACATCATAGAGTAATGACAATGGTATACATGTAGACATCATAGAGTAATGACAATGGTATATATGTAGACATCACAGAGTAATGACAATGGTATATATGTAGACATCATAGAGTAATGACAAGGGTATACATGTAGACATCATAGGGTAATGACAATGGTATACATGTAGACATCATAGAGTAATGACAATGGTATACATGTAGACATCATAGAGTAATGGCAATGGTATATATGTAGACGTCCCGAGCAGTAGCACAGGAAATAACAGATTGATAGGAAGCGGATTAATAGTTTTCAAAAGTTTAAATGGTAGACATGTGGAGGACATTTTCCAAGGCGACATATGAACAACTGACTTGCCTTTGCGTGTCTTTGTGATGGATGCAGGACACGTTGGTATCTTACTATTTGATAGTGATTCTTAAACACATGCTCATCATATAGTCGCAATTGTACCATGGACTCTGGACCTTCTTGTGATTATAGAAAGAGTTCAGTCGCCTTTATTTACATATTTATATTCATTGCAGACACTCGATGACTTTGTGGCATAGACGTTAACAATTGAGTCATGTTGTGTTCAAAGCGAAAAAAAATAAAAACTGTACCAGTTCGCTCGGATATATGACGCGAGGGGGTCGCTCGGACATATGACGCGAGTGAGTCGCTCGGACATATGACGCGAGGGATTCGCTCGGACATATGACGTGAGGGAGTCGCTGGGACATATGACGTGAAGGGGTCGCTAGGACATATGACGTGAGGGATTCGGTGGGACATATTATCAAATTATCACATTGATTGTATGAAAATACATATAAAACACCACCTGTGTTAAAACGACAGTTTTGTTGTTGGCGACATTCCTGAATAAGGTTCTGCATTCATTTGGTTATGCGCATGTCAGGACCTAAAATAGAAAAAAATAAACACCTGTTTCCATTCACACAGTGGCTGTTAAACATGTTCGTGTGATATCAGGCGAACATGGCGTCCATGGCCTTCGGATTTCTCTGTGCGGCGGTCGTTGTCGTGTCCGGTAAGTGGAATGAAGACGGATCACGTAGTGTGGACGCATTTGGAGAATTTGAACATTCTGCATCGCAGGTGTTATGTGTTAGAAGTATAGTTAGGTACTGTTTTAAAACACGAAACTATAGGGTAGTTGGTACAAAGGTGATGTTTCAAAATGTACTGCTCAACGTTTGATGGGGACATTCGTAGTGTCTAGGAGGAAAATGAATGTGACTGATTGCTGAGAGATGTTGGCACTGGAATAGTATCCAATATTGCCAACGAACGTGGTTAGCTTCATTTTAAGTGAATTAATCACAAGTTCACAATTCAATACACCGCTCTCTTCTAGTTCGTAACAGTTTGAAATGCCTCCCTATGAAATGTTGACTTGTATAGGTGCTATTAAGGGAGAAATTCAACAGTTCAATGTCGGATAAATATCTTTATTCCTTGAGGGATTAACAGGACTGCTAGTTTTCCATCCAGGAAAAATATGCTCAAGGATTTAACAGTAAAATGTATCTTCAATCGGCCTATTTTCAAAACGAAAGCATCACTATCGAATGTAAACGAGATGAAATCCAACAAAATATCGTGCCAGTTCAAACCTGTTGTTTTTGTGACAATTCTTTGGGAATCACATTTTTTTATTTGACATCGTACTGTTGATAGCTGAACCGTGATTCAATGTTTGCCTGCACCAAGTCAGTCTCCCAGACCCCAGACAATAAGCACCTCGTCAGTCTCCCAGACCCGAGACAATAAGCTCCTAGTCAGTCTCCCAGACCCTAGACAATAAGCACTTCGTCAGTCTCCTAGACCCTAGACAATAAGCACCTAGTCAGTCTCCCAGACCCTAGACAATAAGCACCTAGTCAGTCTCCCAGACCCCAGACAATAGGCACTTCGTCAGTCTCCCAGACCCAAGACAATCAGCACCTCGTCAGTCTCCCAGACCCGAGACAATAAGCACCTCGTCAGTCTTCCAGACCCGAGACAATAAGCACCTCGTCAGTCTTCCAGACCCGAGACAATGAGCACCTCGTCAGTCTTCCAGACCCGAGACAATAAGCACCTAGACAATTTCCCAGACCCGAGACAATAAGCACCTCGTCAGTCTCCCAGACCCGAGACAATAAGCACCTAGTCAGTCTCCCAGACCCGAGACAATAGACTAAGGAGGAATTCAACTCAAGTCTAGAATGATTTGGCAAGTCTAGATTGGCTCAGCTCTCCCGAAATGAATCATTGATCTGGATTCAATTTGGATATTTATTTTGCAGATATATATCTTTAAAAAAGATAATTTTATTTCTTGGACAAAAGTTAGCGCCTTGCTCGTGGATTTCATGAAAGTTTAAAACGTCTAAACCTGCATCACTTCGGGACTTTTCTCCCACATGAAACTTGGAGTTGCCCTGCCTGGCGCTTGCCATTAAAGGAATAATACTGGTCGGATCGGAGTCCGTATTCTGTTTTTGAGTAGGGTGTTTGTGTTAAACTGGGTCATGCACACACGTCGTTAAACCCCCTTGTTACATCACATTTCATCACAATCCGATTAATATGCCGCATTTAGCAATATTCCAGCAATATCACGTCGGGGGAAACCAGAAATGGGCTTCTTCCTGTGGGGAATTGAACCCGGGCCTATGGCGTGACGAGCGAACGCTTTAACCACTAGACGCCCCCGCCGCCCTTCACATAACAGGAAGTACATTTAGTAAATACCTTTGATCGAATGGAACTATGTGATAAATAAGAGGTATATAACTTCATCATTTTTTTCATACGCGTTATGTCTAAAGTTATTCCAGCTGGTATATTGGTAAACACGGCGTAAAACCTCATTCACTCACTCACTATTGCAGTGAGTGAAATAAGTCTTAAATGCTTATCATTTAAGAATTATATCAGAATGTCATAGTATGATAAAGAGGACATGTTGCCATGTCCTAAATATCATTTTGGGAATACAGAATATATATAAAATACAGAATATATATTCTGTTTGGTAAAGGCTCGACTAATTGTTTCCATTTATTAATTACAGTAGTATCGGCGGACTGTCTGAACGGCTGGACTCACTTTAGCAACTCCTGCTACAGACTCTTCAGAGATAATAAGTCATGGCCGGACGCAGTGGTACGTAGCTGTGTCGATACACTCAAAATGACAATCACAAGAAATTTGTTTTTTATTGGTTCCATTGTGTAACATGTCCATTGCGGATTGCTATGCCAAAGGGGGAAAACTCATTGAAATTCAGGATTTCATTTTCAACAGATTATTTGTGATATCACGGTTGTCAGCGATGGGTGTACAGGATTACGATTATTATCACTGGTGAAACCAAGAAACGTGGGTATAGCCGGGACAACTCCCGACAACCGCTCCCCCGACACCGCCCCAGACCACTGGACAACCCCTCCCCCGACACCGCCTCAGCCACAGGACAACCCTAGTCCCGACACCGCCTCAGAACACAGAACAACTCTGCCCCGACACCGCCTTTAGACCACAGAACAACTCTGCCCCCAAACCGCCTCAGACCACAGACCAACTCTGCCCCCAAACCGCCTCAGACCACAGAACAACTCTGCCCCCAAACCGCCTCAGACCACAGACCAACTCTGCCCCCAAACCGCCTCAGACCACTGGACAACCCTTGCCACACCACAGGATAACCCTTGTCCCGACTCCGCCTCAGAACACAGAACAACTCTGCCCCGACACCGCCTCAGACCACAGACCAACTCTGCCCCGACACCGCCTCAGACCACAGACCAACTCTGCCCCCAAACCGCCTCAGACCTCAGAACAACTCTGCCCCGACACCGCCTCAGACTACTGGACAACCCCTGTCCCGACACCGCCTCAGATCACAGGATAACCCTTGCCCCGACACCGCCTCAGACCACAGAACAACTCTGCCCCTAAACGGCCTCAGACCACAGACAAACTCTGCCTCGACACCGCCTCAGACCACAGACCAACTCTGCCCCGACACCGCCTCAGACCACAGACCAACTCTGCCCCCAAACCGCCTCAGACCTCAGAACAACTCTGCCCCGACACCGCCTCAGACTACTGGACAACCCCTGTCCCGACACCGCCTCAGACCACAGAACAACTCTGCCCCTAAACGGCCTCAGACCACAGACAAACTCTGCCTCGACACCGCATCAGTCCACAGAACAACTCTGCCCCCTCCCCCCCAAAAAAACCAAAAAACAAAAAAAAACACACAAAAAAACGCCTCAGTCCACAGAACGGAAATAGTGCTGACCATACAATGTACATTTCACTCATTCTTTAACCTGTAACAAAACAGTTGCTGAAACTGTAGAATAGTTAGATGTAAATATATCCTCTACAATGCACGATATATATTCAGTTCTCGTTGCATAATTGGATTAAACTTCGGGTAACACTTATGTATACAGTGAAACCCTGTTAATCCGAGCCGTAGCTTTCCCCATGAAATCATCCGGATTAACGAATGTTCATGAATACTGTGTTGAAGTATTGTCATGTAAACTAGACTAACATTTAGTCTCTGAAATGAACATGTCGTACAGAAAAAAACAGTTGTTCAGTTATCTTCATAAAAATATAATAAAAGGGAGCCCAGAGACTCTCTTCATATTCAGATACTGCAGTAATCTAGACTTGCCAAACATTATAGACTTGCATGGGCTGTATTTGATATATATTAATTTTATATCAGGGTTTGTAAGACAGACTACATGTAATCGTTCCTGAAAGTTCTCGTGGTTCTGGATACACGGGGTACGGACTAGCAAGGTTTGACTGTACATTGATTCACTTGTCTTCTGTCCATAGTTCGAATGTGAGAAGTACGGTGCATACCTGGCGTCAATAGAGACTCAGCAAGAGAACGTGGACATACATGCGCTGGTCAAGGAGTTAAATGTGGGGGGTGAGTTTGAAGCACACCTTGGTCAATGCTAAGATAGACATTGCAGATATACACCAGTCGTCTCGCGTAGTCTACACAAAGCGATCTATAAGCTGTGGGGTATGTGAATCGGGTATGGGCTACAAGCTACGACTGTCGTCAGTCTGGGTTGTTGTTATTCTCACATACGCTTTGAGCATGCCATCATTGACAGGCAGCGCCCTATTTCACAAAGCGATTTTAGGGGTACATCAGCATAGACTTACGACAGTAGTAACATTCATGTCGGAGAGTTCGGATCATGCAGATCGACTTCGTCTTCTCAGTCTGAACGTCTGAACGTTAATGCAAGGCGATGGCAACACAGACTTACGGCAGTCGTAGTATAAAGACGCTTTGTGGAATGGCGCGTTACAAACACATTTCCAAAAAAAGCTGTGTGACGACTGATTGAAGTTTATTCGTCGCATCAGCAATTCTTAAATGTATAGCTACAAATGTTCTACGAAGAACAATTTAGACATGTTTGTCATTATTAAAACATTAAATATTGTCTTTATATATCACCTAAACAGCAATCTCATTAAAATCAGACCTCAGTTCTCGCCACCGCTAAACAAAGATCTGAGGACATCCAGTTAGGGGTCATGTCAGAAGGACCTTTCATCCGACCATTCAGAGCATCGCTTACCAGATTATGAAAGTGACAGTCGGAATGTGATTTCTAATCATGCAGCCTCGAAAACTTTAACTCCGAACGATAGTTACGGGTTTAACGACTGAATCCATACAATCTAGACCATCTATTAGCCATTTCAGAATGTTCTTTTGTTCAGGTTTCAAATTTTTAATCGAGAATTTGTCAAAATATGTTTCGAAGCGTAGTCGCCAATTTGAAATTAGTGCCGTAAAGAACGAGAAAACTGCGTTCTGATTGGTCATTCCATTGATCGGTCAAAGTTCGCGCAAGGTCGGTCTGACGTGAGCTGTAATGGGGTGTCATCAGATCTTTGTTTAGCAGCAGCGAGAACTAAGATCTGATTTTAATGAAATTTCCTAAACAGCACTATTATTTTAAAAGTTTTAATTGCGTTTAGTGCTTGACCGAGTATGGATCGGCCTGACCGATGTCCGAGAGGAGGGGGTTTGGGTGTGGGAATCCACCAGACAGAACGCTACTTTCTTCGACTGGGCACCTAATGAACCCAACCAGAAAGAGACTCAGCAACAAGACTGCGTCGTCCTGTACGGGAAGGAGCACCATCAATGGGCGGATGATCGATGCGAAACTAAATACTACTTTTTTTGTGAAAGACCGTACGTATTACGATAATGGTTAAAAATGTAAAAGTATGAAGTGAAGTAGTTGTTTATATCTTACCATTTAGAATGACAGACGTCAGGGCACCGTTTCACAAAACGTCCACAGAGCCACGACTGTCGCAGTGAGTGAGTGAGTGAGTTTGGTTTTACGCCGCTTTTAGCAATATTCCAGCAATATCACGGCGGGGGACACCAGAAATGGGTTTCACACATTGTACCCATGTCTGGAATCGAACCCGTGTCTTCGGCGTGACGAGCGAACGCTTTAACCACTAGGCTACCCGACCGCCCCCCACGACTGTCGTAAGTCTATGAGAAGGTATGGGAATAATAATAGTCTTAGAGCTACGATCGCTTTAAAGAATGGGGTCTTTGTCTGTATACTTGGTCAGCTTACAGAAGTACCTTAACTGCTCGTCGCAAGAGTCTACTCGGACGAGGTGTGCGGATGTACAGTGTACGATGTGTACAGATTTACGGGATGCACGAGGTGTACAGATATACGGATGTGAGAGGCGTGCAGATGTACGCATGTACGAAGTGTGCATATGTACGGGATGTACAGATGTACGAGGTGTCCGGGTGTTCAAGGTGTACGGGTGTTCAAGGAGAACAGGTGTTCAAGGTGTACGGGTGTTCAAGGTGTCCGGGTGTTCAAGGTGTACGGGTGTTCAAGGTGTACGGGTGTTCAAGGTGTACGGGTGTTCGAGGTGTACGGGTGTTCAAGGTGTACGGGTGTTCAAAGTGTACGGGTGTTCAAGGTGTACGGGTGTTCAAGGTGTATTGGTGTTCAAGGTGTACGGGTGTTTAAGGTGTACAGGTGTTTAAGGTGTACGGGTATTCAAGGTGTACGTGTGTTTAAGGTGTACGGGTGTTCAAGGTGTACGGGTGTTCAAGGTGTACGGGTGTTCAAGGTGTACGGGTGTACAAGGTGTATGGATGTACAGATGTACGAGTGTTCAAGGTGTACGGGTGTTCAAGGTGTACGGGTGTTCGAGGTGTACGGGTATTCGAGGTGTACGGGTGTTCAAGGTGTACGGGTGTTCAAGGTGTACAGGTGTTCAAGGTGTACGGGTGTACTGGTGTTCGAGGTGTACGGGTGTTCAAGGTGTACGGGTGTTCAAGGTGTACGTATGTTCAAGGTTTACGGGTGTTCAAGGTGTATGGGTGTTTAAGGTGTACGGCTGTTTAAGGTGTACGGGTGTTCAAGGTGTACGGGTGTTCAAGGTGTACGGGTGTTCAAGGTGTACGGGTGTACGGATATTCGAGGTGTACGGGTGTTCAAGGTGTACGGGTGTTCAAGGTGTACGGGTGTTCAAGGTTTACGGGTGTTCAATGTGTACGGGTGTTCAAGGTGTACGGTTGTTTAAGGTGTACAGGTGTTTAAGGTGTACGGGTGTTCAATGTGTACGGGTGTTTAAGGTGTACGGGTGTTCGAGGTGTACGGGTGTTCGAGGTGTACGATGTCTTTGCCTTCACAATGCCTCTCTTGGGCCCCGTTTCGCAAACAAGCCTTAGCTTTGCGTTTTAAAAAAACAACAACCTTTCGCTGTACGTCTGTGTTAAAGTATTGCAGTTACGACAGTCCTAATGCTCAAATGGATTTGTGTAGAGGTGCAACGTGCGTATGTGTGCGGTTGTGAAGCGTTGATGTTGATGTTGATGTTTGTGATAACAACCACTGGTTGTTGGCCCAACCTCGACGTCTTCAGTTATCGTGACGCAAAACAATATATTCACTTACTACCATGCTGGGATTCTGTATTAAAACTGGGAAACGAAAGGGAAACTAGATCATATCAAGTGCATAGTAGATTGATTCTGCTTCTTTGTGTTTCAGAGTTAATACAGCTGCGCCCGTTGTGGGCTGAGGGTAGTAGAGCGCACAAGTATTATGTCTGTCAATATTCAGTGAATAAATACCACCTGCTTACAAGTTATGTATTGTCGGACTGTTATAAATACAATATGCCGATACTACTTATTTGTTTGTTGTTTAACAAATGCACTCAGCTATATTCTGTGTAGGGTTTGCTGAAGACCAATTTTAACCCAGATCCTCACGGTGTGCTGATACTTCAAGACTGCCTCTACCAGCCTGGAATGCTTCTGCAGCTTTTAATAGTGTCGAATACAATCATTGTTCACATATCGACACGATGGTTTCTGGTGCGGCTTCAAAAAAGCCACATAACCCTGTTCAGAATCATAGGAAATCTCTGTTTAAAGCTGAGTTCAAGGTACGATTCCGACCATACAATACACATCTAGGCTTAACAAACACAACCAACAGTTGTGAAAGTGTTTTGAATTTTTCAATATAATCTCCCTGCTTTTCAATACACTATTTTCAATATTCAAGCCATATGACGACGGTCTTAAATAATCGAGTCTGGACCAGACAATCCAGTGATTGACATCATGCTATTGGGATACGATGACATGTATCAACCAAGTCAACGAGCCTGACCACCCGATCCATTTAGTCGCCTCTTACGACAAGCATGGGTTGCTGAAGACCTATTCTACCCCGGATCTTCACGGGTCCATATCGAAAGTGAAGCTTTTCAATCCCAGTCAGGAAGAAGTTTCTGTAGCCACCCCGAAGAACCCGTTCACGGCAACTTTGAGGTCATGGCCATAGTTCGGGCAACATGTGGCTATCACTTAGTGGCAGGTCTGGCGAGCAGGGAGGGTGAGGAGGATCTTCGAACCCACATTGTCGAACAGCAGCCTTTGCAAGTCGAGAGGTATGAAAAGAGGCATTGTTATGAAAAAGTAGAACTCCAGCAGTCAGCATTCCTGCCGCCCAGGCGATGAATCAAATCAGCATAGTAGGCACAGGCAATCGTCTTTTGACTTTCAAAGTAATCCACAAGGATCACACCCTTTGCATCCATGAATATAGTTGCCATAACTTTCTTCACTGATCTTGAAGACTTGAACTTATTTGTTGCCGGAGAAGTAGAATGGTGTCATTCCATGGATTGACGTTTTGACTGAGAATCATAGAGGTAGACCCATGATTCATCATCCGTTACTAATCTCTTTTTGAATTTGTCGAAATCCTCCTCAATTAGCTCTAAATTGTCACTGGCAATCTCAGTTCTTTTTTCCTCAAGATCAGAATTTAGAAACTTTGGCACGCAACGAGTAGATATCTTATTCAACTGTAAATGTTCATGAATAATAGTATCAGTTGATCCATGGCTTAGACCTGTGTCTTCCTCAAGTTCGGCAATGGTAATAATCTTGGTTGAATCTTCATTGATGGAAATTGAGGCACGTCCAGACCTAGGGTCATCATCAAGGCGTGTTCTCCCAGCCCTAAACATAGCTGCCCAACGTTTAACAGTACAAAGGCTAGGGCACTTATCCCAATACGCTTGTGAATTTCTTGGGGAGTACTATTCTCTTAAGTAACAAACTTGATAACTGCTAAGTACACGTTCTTTTGCATTTATGTGTCCATTTGGACCCCTATAACTTTCAACTGGCTGCCACTAATATGCAAACGGCCTCGACAGACCAAATACACTTGCAATGAACCACAAACAACATTGTACTACATTGACAAGTTCACTTTGCTATGGCCATAGTTGAAAGTTAGTCAGGCTTAGAACTTTTTGACCAGCCCTCGTAGCAGGTGTTCCTGCCGCACAGGTGACACCTGTCACAAATACATGCAAAGGCAAGTCAGTTGTTAACCTGAAGCAAAACACGGTATCGCATGGTCAAATTAGGGAGTTGCATTTTGTCATTTATACGTAAAGTATTGTTGTTCTCGTTGTTGTTCCCGAAAGCGGCTTAAAACTATAATAATTCACT
This sequence comes from Haliotis cracherodii, assembly GCF_022045235.1. Taxonomy (NCBI): domain Eukaryota; kingdom Metazoa; phylum Mollusca; class Gastropoda; order Lepetellida; family Haliotidae; genus Haliotis; species Haliotis cracherodii. Next base: position 29,850,668 of record NW_027266319.1, on the reverse strand, counting down.
AAAATGAACTAACGTGATTCACAAGGACAAACGAATGCATCATATAAGTTCGTCTGAATCACTGCGTTTTGTACTGAGCCTATTCTTGAAAAATTATCTCCAAGGTTTTACAACCGCAGTAAAAAGCCAAACTCTTTGAACCCTAAATGTCAACAAAAGACAAAAGGCAATACATTGTTTAATACCCCCTGAGACATGCACACTTCATCCGGAGGAAATACAGACTTTTTAATTCTATTGTTACGAGGATTTTCCCAAAGCTAAAGAAATTGAAATAGACCAATCTCCTGAAGAACTAACCATGTTGTTCAAGAAACGTGCTTTTAACTAAATAAGATTAGTTGGCCATTCTGACCATAATACGAACAGGTCAGTTAAAGTCAAGTGAGTTCTACACCACGGGGATGGAGGTGTCGTGCGGACCTTGTATGTGACTGACATGGCATCACAGTGGGCGTACTACCTACTGTGGGAGTGAGTGAGTGAGTTGGATTTAACACCGCATTGAAAACGTCTTTATTACAGTTACATCACGGTGTGTCAGTTTCATATGGGAGTTAGTTTATTCATATGTAATAAAAGCTATAGCCTATTATAATCAGAGGCGATATGGAATAACGTCTCTATTTGTCAGTTAAACTAAAAATGTTATTCATGAATAAAGACATCCTTGAAACCAGATCCCTGTTCCGCAACTGCATCACAGCAATGCGACATCGACATTTTTCATCGACTTGTCGTAATAAAGAGGAAAGGTGGTTGTGTGGTGATAGTCTGGTTCCTATATGTACATCCATTGGTTATACCCGCATAATGGCCAACATAACATTTTGTATTGCCAACAGTGCAGTTTGTATATTTCATATACAAGACGTAATTAAAAGTGAGTGAGTGAGTTGGGGTTAACGCCGCTTTTAACAGTATTCCAGTTATATCGCGGCATGTCAGCTTCATGTTGGAGGAAAGCCCGAAGTGATGCAGGTCTCAGATGTTTATCACTTCGGTCAAACCCACGAGCACGGGTATGGTGCTGACAAACCTAGAAACATAATAGGGGCGAACCAGGATTCGAACTCTCAATCATAGGTATCTGGCGTGCCCAAGGGACGCTACTCTCTGCACAGCGAATCGCGGCGCCTTAGACGACCCCCCCCCCCCCCCCCCCCCCACACACACACACCACCCCACGCACACGTAATTAAAAGCGGCAAAACCCTTTCCATATATTAAAAAAACCCAGCACAGTCGATCGTACTATTCCGACTATATCATAAGCCTGTATCTATGAATCACTATCACATAGTGATGATGCCAGGTATTCGTGTAAAGGTTAGCGTATCCTGCCCCATCGGTGGCACCGCCACAAACACATGCAAGAGGCAAGTCAATCGTTCACCAGAAAATGCAAGGGTTCACCTGAAAAGGCGAGGGAACATATAGTACAAGTCAAAATAGGGAATTGCATCGGATGAACCAAACCAGTATACTTTAATGACAATGGTTAAGTTATGACGTGTACTGAGTGAATGTATATCTCATACAGTGGTGATTTTTGTTTAACAGTGTTTCAGTTATATCACGGCGTGTCAGCTTCATTTGAGAGGCAATTCCGAAGTGATAATTTTACATTATGTCCAACGGAAATATGAACAGGATGGTAAACATCTGCGGCCTTGCTAATCGTGGCGTTTGACTGTGTTGGTCGACACGGCATGGTCTGTCTGGTCCAGACATAATTACAGACAACCACGATACAGCTGGAATCTGTGCCAGGACCACTGATGGTTATCGTTTAAATATTTGATCATTTAAATGATATTGTTGAAGGAATATAGAGCAATTGGCGCCTTTTAGCTATGGATACATCAATATTTGTTACCCATGCTTGTCGTGAGAGGCGACTAACGGGATCGGGTGATCAGGCTCGCCGACTTGGTTGATGGATGTCATCCTTTACCAATTGCGTGGATCGATGCTCATGATATTAATCACTGGATTGTCTGGTCCATACTTGATTTTTTACAGACTGTCCTCATATAGATGGAATATTGCTGATTGCGACGTTAAACAACAAAACAATTTTTTTTAAATATATAAAATCAACATATGTTATCATGGTAATCCAGTTGCGGCAGCCACATGTATTGATATTGATTTGGTATAATGTCAAACTTGGCCAACGAAAGGAAAGTATACTTCAATCACGGTAAGACTGAATGTATATCTCCCATTCAAGAAGTAGAAAGCCATAAGTATTACTCTTTAAAGTGATTCTTCATGAAAAATACACATTGGTGATATTGTCCAAAAGTTAGTCCCATGATTTACTGTTAAAGGAATTTAAAATACTGGTTATCTAGAAAAACATATTAAATGTCTTTCATACTGCCTATTTTCGACTACTGCTGTCATATTTGGGAAAAGTGCAAGAACGATCTCTGTTATTAGGAAACCTGTATTTGAATGTTCTAAGAACTATTTGCTGTGCGGATCGTGGCACAAGTCATGATAAACTTTATGATGAAACAAATTTCAAATCTCTGAAAAAAGAAGATATCTTTTCAAATTGAATTGAATATCGGTACTGCGCCTGAATATCCTTCAGCGATAGATCTAATTTGCAAACAATCAACTATAGGTCCCAGGGTATGGAAACTCGTTTCTTCCTATTACGATTAAACCTTTAGAGTGCTCCTCTCGGGTTCATTATTAACGATTGCTCATAAGAGAATTTAATCACAGGCTCTGGCACTACAAATAAATATAAAAACTGCAATTCGGTCAAATTATGCATTGACGCCGCCAGCTCGGCTGCTGCGAATTAAACGCTCATAAATCGACATGCTTCGGACAGATCTGACTGCAAATGTGGTATCATTTTGAAGAGATATGTGTATTTTTACACCAATGGATATAACCTGAAGAGAGTTTTATACGACCTAACTTCATTCAACATGGGCATTCTTAAATCAGTCCACTATTTTCTTGTCAAAAGCAAAATATCAGAATGGTCATAATAACATATATGAATTAATTTTGGACAAAATAGTGAAATTGTGATACTGAATTCCTTTAACTCGGAAACCCCTAGCCCTGCTTACGGTTACATATTAATTTTATGTATTGTACATTAATTTGATAATATAAATATGGGTTAAACCTCATAGTTGGAATAAAGCAGGCTGCCCCTTGCACACTATCAAGAAACAAGCTTTCAGCCGGCCCGCTCTGTTCTGAGATAACATGATTCAACCCTATGACCCAATTGAAAAGAACGATGGCTTATCCTCAGCGATAAGACTGCTGTGTTCAACGTTACTGTCGTATAATTTCAATCCGACTCGCCTGGCTCTCATGACCATATATAATGTTTAGTAGTATTCTTTCTGCTACTTCGCTGCTTTGTTTGGCCCACGCAGGTAGGATATGTTATGACTTTATGCATCAATCTCTTTTCAAGTAGAGACATTAATTTCACGGTGTCGTAAATATACTCAACAACAAAAGTTACTGCGACGCCAATATTTTATTGTATTTTTCAAACATTTTAAGTTTGGTTTTCAATATTGTAGTAAATGTATGGAATCAAGTCACAAAAACGTAACTGCTACAGAAAAGCATGCATTCCATGCAAAAGTTGACTTTTATGCAAGCCCCATGCATTTCACTACCCAAGAATGGGTATAAAAACATGTGCGTTAACGGGATTCCATATGCATTGTTTAGCATCGTGCTGACAACAACCACTCAGAAAAACAACAAAATTACGCAATTATTCAACATATCGAAATGCCACGCCTGTCCGAAAATGAGCGTCTGCGAGCCATTGGTATGCTTGAAGCATGATCGATTCAACGTGATGTTGCAAGACAATTTAACGTCCACAGAAACACCATTTGGTGTTTATGGCAACGTTAGCAACAGACGAATGCAGCCAGAGACCATCCTCGGAGTGGCAGGCAACGCGTAACCAATAATCGACAAGACAACCAGATTCGAACAACACACCTACGAAATCGATTCCAACCAGCAACGGTGAATGCAAGAAGCATCCCTGGCCTTCGACGAATATCTTCACAAACCGTACGTCGTCGCCTCAGATGTGCAGGGATTGTCACCAGAAGACCCGCCAGACGTCCCATTTTTACAGGAAACCACCGTCAAGCACGTCTACAGTGGTGTAGACAGCGTCTACGCTGGATGGCCATGCAGTGGGGACAAGTTCTATTCACTAAGTCTCGTTTTCACCTCAGCCAGAGCGATGGACGTATTCGAGTGTACCGACGTCGAGGTGAACGTTCCGTCAATCATTATGTCATGGAAGAAGATCGGTTATGGTATGGGGTGGGATTACAGCAAGACAGAGGACCCGTTTGATAGTGGTAGAAGGAAATCTCAATGGACAACGCTACCGCGACGAGATCATCGGCCCTGTTGTTCTACCGTTTTTGCGTCGTCATGGCTCAGGCATTACCTTTCAACATGACAACGCCCGGCCTCATATTGCTCGACTTGTTCAGGATTCCCTTCAACAAAACAACGTGAATGTCCTCCCCTGGCCGGCTCGCTCCCCTGATCTCTCACTAATCGAGCACATGTGGGATGAGATGGATAGGCGCCATCGACGTCAACCACGTGTTCCAAAGACACGCCAGGAACTTCGAAACATGCTCCAGCAGATATGGACAGATATCCCACTGGACTTTGTGCGACGCCTGGTCCATTCCATGAGACGAAGATGTGTTGCTTGCATCGCATCAAGAGGTGGACACACACGCTATTGATTTGTAAACTGACATTTTGGCATGTTCATGTTGTTTTTTTATGAAATCCCGCATTTTTTTAAGTCAGTATGGCAAATTAAACCATTTGAAGACTTACAGGATTCTTTTATCTGTTGCAAACCGAAATTGTTTCAGATTTGGTAAAACATTACTTTGCATTAAATCGTATTCTATGTCACAGGAACTGTTGTTGTTCAGTATATATTCAACATCTGCATGATAAAATACCAACTGACCGTTTTGAACACATAGTGAGTAGTATGCTTTTAACAATGGTGCATATCATTCAAGCAATAATTCAACACTATTCCAGCACGATCCCAGCAAAATGCAAGCAATGTTACAAAGATTCCATTATTACTGGTATCACAACAATATTACAATTTATTCCATCAATATTCCCAAAAATTTATTTTGTATTAATCTTCCAGCAATATTCTAGCAATACCAGTAATATTCTAAAATTCTAAAAATATCTACCAATATTCCACTATTCCAGTAACATCACGGCACAGAAACCCCATGTAACCATAAGGGGAACTGACATGGAGAACACGGGCGTGAATACTTGTGTGCGTGACGAGCTAACTACGAAGCTATACCTTCGTCCCTCATGAATAGAATATCATACGAATATACTTTGATAACAGAAAGAATATTTTGCTTAGATAAAATTGTTTACGTACGATATCCATAACCATAGATTTTAAATGTCCGGAAGTACTCAACTGTGCCCCATTCCACAAAGAGATCTTAGCATTACGAATATCGTAACTCCCATAATTTAACATAGACTTAGGTAAGTCGTAGCACTAAGATCGCTTCGTGATTATGGGTCTGAGACATTGACCAAGTCAGCTTTACAAACACCGACTGGTATCCAGGGCAACCGGACTCAAAAGCAGGTGAAGAAGACTGTCTCCTGCTTACTCAGCCAAGTGGCTTCAAATGGCACGACGCTCCGTGTACCTACAAAGAAGGCTATGTCTGCGAAAGAAGGTGACGAACTCATAACAATAGTTTAGTTTCTTGGTTTACAGGCTGAAAATGCAGACAAATAGTCGGAAGAAGGGTAATTTCGCCACTGTTTATATTTGACATATTGCCATCTACAAAGGCTACACGACACATGGCCACGCTAGACATATATAACACAACGAATCCTCTGGTGACATCGGCAATGTTTGCAGTACATCATGCGCATTGCCTTGCGGACTCTCCACACTATGGAATACTGTAAGGGACATTCTCGCGATCTCGCATTCTCGCGATCTCGACCTTTGGAAACGTGGTAAATATGCCCAAAACACGAGAATGGGAGATCGCGAGAATGTCCCTTACAGTATTCCATACCACACTGCTTCAATGTTAGGGTTCTCATAAGGTCCATGGGCGGATTAGGGCTCATTGACTTCCGTGACAACCTCAATTAAACTGACTGAATATAGACATACGCCACTATTACCTTGCCTAGCGGCCGTGTGTATGCACGGATGGTGGAGGAACGTAGCGTATACAAACCCGTGGACATACTGTCGGTGAGGGGGCACTGGTAGCCCTGTCGTCTCAGGCACCGCTGACAGTTTGGTCGAAGGCACTCTCGAATAAGTTTCATTATTGTTATTACGAACAGTAGGTTGATTAATATTGATCAGTGAATCAATACATTATGTTCTTACAGTTTCTTTCCTCGAAGGGACGGCGGGGTAGCCTAGTGGTTAAAGCGTTCGCTCGTCACGCCGAAGACCCGGGTTCCATTCCCGCCGTGATATTGCTGGAATATTGCTGAAAGCGGCGTAAAACCTTACACACTCACTCACTTTCCTCGATATCACATTGCCATTGTTCTTCTCATCTCTTGCAGGTCGACCAATACCATTTATAAACAGTTTCAGGAAAAAGAATAAATTGGTTGCACACTGTCTTGATGGTTATGTCACTGGGTGAGATCAAATTACCGTCAGTCAGTTTATCACGATGGTTTTATCTTCATGGCCGTTAGACCGCCTCCTTGGTGTAGTGGATAGAACGTCTGCCCGGAGAGCGAAGATCGGTGGTTCTATCTCCGGCCGCGTCATACTAAGAGATGTTAAAAGATGGTGCTTGTTGTTCGAATCTACTGTACCTTTCTGAGGTCATCGATCGAGAAGTCGCACTCCAGGTAAAAGATCATATGCTTACCAATAAACTGGGCGACAGCATGCAATATGCTTATAAAACAGGCCACAGCACCAAAACTGCCTTGGTCAGAGTCCAGAACGATCTGCCCCATGCAGTAGACAACAATAGTGCAACGATCTGGAACTCGTCGACCTAATAACCGGTCTCGACAGTATAGATCATAACATCCTACATAGTGTAACAATCTGGTACTCGTCGACCTAATAACCGGTTTCGACAGTATAGATCATAACATCCTACATAGTGTAACAATCTGGTACTCGTCGACCTAATAACCAGTTTCGACAGTATAGATCATAACATCCTACATAGTGTAACAATCTGGTACTCGTCGACCTAATAACAGGTTTCGACAGTATAGATCATAACATCCTACATAGTGTAACAATCTGGTACTCGTCGACCTAATAACAGGTTTCGACAGTATAGATCATAACATCCTACATAGTGTAACAATCTGGTACTCGTCGACCTAATAACAGGTTTCGACAGTTTAGATCATAACATCCTACTCAACACGCTGCAATATCACCTTGGATTTACAGTTGATTCTATGGAATATCCGATACCAAGTGGTCAACGTCAGTAGAAACATGTCAGAAATACAGATCGGTGTTAGGATCTATACGTTTCACAGTATATACCCTGCCAGTCGGAGACATCTCACTGAGCGATAACCTACAGTAAACTCTACAGTAAAGTACGGTTATAACGAAAGGGGCCACTAGTTTCACTTCGTTAAAACCGTAGTTCGTTATCAACATAAATACAACATGTATACTGCAAATTGACGTGACCAACTGACGTTTTACCCGTCAGTTCGTTATAAGCGTTTTGGTTATAAACATAGTTTACAGTGTATGCAGATGACACACAGCTACACCTGGCACTTTAACCAAAGGGGTCTGTACACCATTTATACCTACGCTGTAATGAGTTGCGTGGATAGCATCAGGGAATGGATGGCAACGCACGTCTTGAAACTGAAAAAATACAAAACAGAGATATTGGTCATTGGCTCAAAATACTAGCAACCTCAGCTTGACTTCAGCATTGGAGAGAGTGTGATCACACCCAGCCAGAGTGCAGCGTCATCAAGGATCCTCTCTCCAGCTTGGATAGGCATATCATAGCCATATACAAATATCCATATTACAATATTCACAAAATCGGACAAATGTCAACATCGAGGCTGTTGATCCATGCTTATATCGTCTCCAGGTTGGGTCACTGCAATTCCCTTCCAAAGAAGGAGGGGCGGTCGGGTAGCCTAGTGGTTAAAGCGTTCGTTCGTCACGCCGAAGGCCCGGGTTCGATTCCCGACATGGGTACAATGTGTGGGAGTTGTATCCGTTTTTTTGCTATATCGGTTATATCCGTGTTTTACTGTATATTTATTGTTATATATTGACATAAGCATATTCACCTTACTGTCCTTTCCGATCATGCCTTTCAGCAGTTGGTCACTTGTCTTTGTCGCTATATGTCGGGAAACATGATTATGCCATGTCCTTGAACATACATCAATCCACAACTCTTTCTATAAGCCCTACGACTACAGTCATGTATAATATAAATTTACTGCCAAGAGTTCGCTCTTCAAGCCGAAGACCCGGGTTCGATTAAGTACAGTGTTGGTTTCCCTGTTGTGATGTTGCTAAAAGTGGCTCAAAACATATTCACAAGGACAAATACATTTTTTGTATAAGTTCATCTGAATTACGGCGTCTTCACTGACTCTTTTCTGTAATAATTATCCCCGGAACCTTTCCTTACCGAGGTTCCAAAACACCAGTAACAAGCCAAACTCTTTGAACCCGAAATGTCAACAACGGACAATACATTGTGCACATGCAGACGTCACCAGAAGGATGAAACGTCCTTTTAAAACTTTTGTAAAGGTGATTTTCTCAAAAACATATGAAATAGATCAATCTGATTAAGAATTAATCAATATGTTCAAGAGACGTGCTTTTATCTAAATATATTTAGTTGGCCACATTAATAAAAGACGAACAGATCAATACAGTGTAAAGGTTGAAGGATGAAGGTGTCGTGATGACCTTGTACATGGCTGACATGGCATCACAGTGGTGGCGTACTACCTCCTGTGTGAGTGAGTGAGTGAGTGACGAACAGATCAATACAGTGTAAAGGTTTAAGGATGAAGGTGTCGTGATGACCTTATACATGGCTGACATGGCATCACAGTGGTGGCGTACTACCTCCTGTGTGAGTGAGTGAGTGAGTGAGTGACGAACAGATCAATACAGTGTCAAGGTTGAAGGATGAAGGTGTCGTGAGGACCTTGTACATGGCTAACATGGCATCACAGTGGTGGCGTACTACCTCCTGTGTGAGTGAGTGAGTGAGTGAGTGAGTGACGAACAGATCAATACAGTGTCAAGGTTGAAGGATGAAGGTGTCGTGAGGACCTTGTACATGGCTAACATGGCATCACAGTGGTGGCGTACTACCTCCTGTGTGAGTGAGTGAGTGAGTGAGTGACGAACAGATCAATACAGTGTAAAGGTTGAAGGATGAAGTGAGTTGCGTACTACCGAGTGAGTGAGTGAGTGAGTGAATGAGTGAGTGAACACGTCAGTATGTCAGTTATATCACGGTGTGTCAGAATGATTTTGGAAGAAGGCCCGAAGCGTATATGATGCTGACAAACCAAGGATTTTATTCATGAATATAAGCATCCTTGAAACCTGAGGTCTGTTCCACAAATGGTGGCATAAAAGTTATAATACTGTGATATATTAAGCAGTGGCATATTTCTAACTGAACTCATTTGAGTGTACTGAGTTATTGTAGGCAGAGAATCTGTAAACTATGCTACTGCTGATTCTAGGTATACTCTTATTTAGTTTGTATATTGTTAATTGGACATGTACATACCATGTTTATGCATTTCTTGATGCTCAATAAAATCTATTGAAAAAATCTGTCCTGTACTTATTTTATATGGCTTTACACACTATTCAATGAGAAGCAAAATACAGGACACACCTTTTGATCTTGGGGATTCTCACCCCCGACTGGCTTTGTAAATTCTAAACAATAGGAGGGGCGGTCGGGTAGCCTAGTGGTTAAAGCGTTCGCTCCTCACGCCGAAGACCCGGGTTCGATTTTCGACATGGGCACAATGTGTGAAGCCCATTTCTGCCGTGATATTGCTGTAATATTGCTAAAAGCGGCGTAAAACCATATTCACTCACCCTCTAAAGGACAATAGGAGTTGGGTAAGTAGGAAGACCCCGGCTGACCTATAGCTAGATTAGGGGGCCACAACATTGCGTATACACAAACAACACCGCATGTCGAGTTGGCATGACTGTGGAATCTTTAGTTGCTAAATCTATATTAATGATATACGGATGTAACATAAAGGACAGAGCAGTATCCTTGGAAGCAGGTGATGAAAAGGTTAAAGATAGTAGATAAAATGTATAAGACTCGAGGTATCTTTTTTCATAGATTAAATAAATTAAACATAGCAAGAAAGTCGTTAGCAGACCAGGCAGCAAAGGCCATATATTTTATTCTATAGAAAAGCAGAGAACCTTTCTTTTACATGCTAGATAAAATTGTTTAACCTTTCGGTTTGAAGATAACGCGATTCAACCCTGTGACTGACCTAAATGAAAAGAAACCGATTGCTTATCTTCAGTGATAAGACTGTTGTGTTCAACGTTACTGTCGTATTATTTCAATCCGACTCTCCTGTTCTCACGACCTTATATGATGTTTAATACTATTTTTTCTTCAACTCTACTGCTCTGTTTGGCCCACGCAGGTAGGATATTTTAAGACATTATGCATCCATTTGTTTTCAAGTAGAGACATTAGTTCCATAATGGCGTACATATCTTCAACAGCCGAATGATAAAGTACAAGCTGACTGTTTTCCACACATTATTTGTCAGATGCTTTTAACAAAAGTGAATATTAGTCCAGGGATATTCCAACCATTTCCAATCTCATTAAAATCAGATCTTCTGATCTTCTTCGTCGTTCTGACGTGACCCCTAATGGGATGTCTTCAGATCTTTGTCTAGCGGTAGCGAGAACCAGAGACCATATAATATATCTATTATATGGTCTCTGCGAGAACTAAGATCTGAATTTAATGAGATTAAACCATTTCCAGCCCCTTTCCAGTAGTGTATTCCACCAATATTCCAAATATAGTTTGTACTAATCTTCCAGCAATATACTAGCAATACCATAGAAATATGCTGAGCAGCAAAAGAAACGGAAGTCCATTCCACACATGGACGCAAACACAACCACAAACAAACAAATACATGCATTTTGCACGTGCAGTCATGATCTGGGGTAAACTCACATGTAATTTCACTCTAAGGTATCCTTTTTAAAAATATATATCAAACACTGGTTCAGTATGGATCGCAGAAGAAGGTCTACAGCTGAAGTCAACGATGCCCAGACTGCCGCCTATGCTAAGAGGTGAAGTGAAATGGTGTTTAACGTCGCGTTCATGGTTATTGCACTTATATAGCGACGTGTATGGAGGTGTGTGTGTGTGTGTATATGTGTGTGTGTGCGTGCGTGCGTGAGTGCGTGCGTGCGTGCGTGCGTGCGTGCGTGCGTGCGTGTGTGTGTGTGTGTGTGTGTGTGTGACTAATGCCGAGAGTATAGTGCTATCTGACTGATGTACAGGGGCACGGGTGGCCCAGTCGTCTAAGGTGCCGCGATTCGCTGGGCACGCCAGAAACCTATGATTGTGGGTTCGAATCCTGGTTCGCCCCAATTATGTTTCTAGGTTTGTCAACACCATATCCGTGCTCGTGGGTTTCACCGAAGTGATAAACGTCTGAAACCTGCATCACTTCGGACTTTTCTCCCACACCAAGCTGACACGCCTCGATATAACTGGAATACTGTTAAAAGCGGTGTTAAACCCAACTCACTCACTCACTCCAAGCGATGGTCATCCCCTCCCCGGGTATGGCTCCCACTGTACATGACTGTCGCACTTCACCAGCTGTCGTTGTAGACAACACAAGTCTTCATACATCAAGGGTGTCGATGGCGTATCTTGCTCAGATCAACGTTATTTCATGCCCATCTCTCTCTCCTGATGTAGGGGCGGCGGGGCAGCCTAATGGTTAAAGTGTTCGCTCGTCACGCCAAAGACCCGGGTTCGATTCCTCACATGGGTACAATGTGTGAAACCCATTTCTGGTGTCCCCCACCGGGATATTGCTGGAATATTGCTAAAAGCGGCGTAAAATAATACTCACTCACTCACTCCGGATATGGCTCCTATTTCACATTTCGGAACTAAATTAGGCGGCGCATTGCAGTGGGTAGACAACCAAACACACTTGCAGAACTTGCAGAGAGAGTATTTGCGTTGAACCAATTGCCCAAAGCATTCTTTCTGACACTTGTTAATTTGTTGGGCGACATCGCACCGCCTGTGTTCTAACCCAAGGCCTCCATACTAGCTATTGAGCGGATTGTCATTTTTTCGCAAAGAAAGGGTATCTCATTAACGTTCTGTTTTCCTTCGTAAACTTCTGTAATGCCGATGTAACAACAACCTTCAGGTCTTAAACTGACAGGCCTCTCTATTAATATGTCATTTGACACAATTTTTTTACAAAACGTGAAAAGAATGTCATACTTACTTTTCCTTTGCTGTTCAGTTTATTATAAGCATTATCCACCAATATTCCAATATGCCAGCAATACCAATACCGGCATCGAAACTCCACGCCGGGCATCCCCGATTGTAACCACGAGGGGACCTGACACAGTGTCAAGAACAAGAACATGAATACTTGTGTGCTTGCCGAACGAACTACTAAGCTATCCCTTCGCCTCTTATGAATAGAATGTGTTTTGAATATACATAGATAACAATGAGTGTATTGCTCCAGTGTTTACGTAAGATCGACTGAATCACAGGTTTCAGTTATTCTCAAATACTCCACTGGGCTCCGTTCCGCAAAGCGATCTCAGCATTATGACTGTCGTAACTCCCATCAGATGCAGTATACTTCTTTTCTTACAGTTGTCGCCGTATGCCCGGACGGATGGACAAAGTATGACACGTCGTGTTACGCCCTGTATCAAGGCAAGACGGCGTGGATAGAAGCAGGGGTAAGGGCTTTATACCACACGTTTTACAGAAATGCCGCTGTTCGTATAAACCAGTCTTATTGTATGATTGCAATTCATCGAAACGTGTGTTGTTTCACCAGACAGACGGATGAACGTACGGGCAGACAGGCGGAAACTGACAGCCCGACGCATATTTTATTCAGTATGAGGCACAAAATTCTGTTTAAAAGGACTTTTTCATTTTAGGGTCCCATGGTGAAAGTGTTATTTAAGTAAAGATATTTCATCCCTTACAATTCAGGCCTTGCAACGTTGAATAGTTATCATTTTTAGACTCACATGGTCAGACTGAATATTATTTCAGCTCTTAAGTGCACTGCCAACTGTATATAAGTTCCAACCTCCCCATGGTATCCCCAAACCTTCGCTACGACATCATCCCTCATAACTTACTTGATATTTTATTCATACATATTGACAAGGTATTTTACCAATTCAGTCGTTTTGCCGTGAGTTCGGGGGGAACCTTGCAACGCTGAACACCACGGACAAAGTGAAGAACGTCAAAGCATTCCTGAATTATGTAAATCGTGAGTATCTTCTTTAGAATTGTGAATTGTAATATGTCGAATGGTGGCTATTTATATCTTAGTGTAGATTTGTGTCGAGAGAGCTGAGTATAACGTTGAGTTCAGTTATATCAGGGCGTTTCGCCTTGGTGTGGGTGGACGAAATCCTTGTCCTTGGTTAGCATGTGGTGGCATACTTCCTACCATGTGAGTGAGTGAGTGAGTGAGTGAGTGTAATGCCGCTTGTTATACGAGTCGTTTACCCCGTTGGTGAATTCAACGCTGGTTCCGGTGCTGATAAGCCAAGAATCATAATCTGGGATTCGAACCAATAACACAGGTAAGGGGTTTGTGTTGAAATCAATATACTATTAAACGTAAACGCCAAGGAATAATAGTCTTCATTATCTGCCGAAACAGAACGCATTGGGTGTAAAAGGAAAAATAGGTGACTAGACTGAGAACGTTGTCATTTAATACTTATTCGTGATCAGCGAGACAGTCACATAGCTACAGAACATTCTCTACGTGGTGGACAAAGATTGGTGACATACGTCATCTTTTTCACATTCAACGCGATCTTGAAAGGACGTTTTGGTCGTTGAAAGCTGACAAATATAGTATATGTGTTACAGTTACCTCTTTCTTTTGTTTAAAAAAATGTTTTGGAAATGAAATGACTGGATTTTATTTGTGACTATAATGTTTCCCAAATTTGACTTCATCAGTTTTTACTTTATTTTCTCCTGTGTAATTATTTGAATACTTTTAGTTTTGAATGTTAGGAATGGTTTAGGAAACTATCAAGCCACAGACGTAATGCACATGAGATCAGATTCAGATTTCTTGATTTGGACTCACTATTGAATATTGCAAGGGTAGCTCAGTGCACGTGGTCACGGGTGGTCCGTGGTCAATTACGCTCTGCAGAAACTCGTGGGTATCCATCCCAGTCTCGTCCCAGGGTCAGCTGTGGGTGGGACGAGTAGCGACTCACAGGCCTGATTCGAATCGTAGATCTGCAATGATGATGTCAGGATCAGGACCTATGCTCGTGGGTCCTATCAGAGTGGTAATCGTCTAAGACCTGTACCACTTCGCGCTTTAGTCCAACATGATACCACCACAACGGATATAACTGAAATATAACATAATATTGCATTTGCAGACAAAGCCAGTGCCTGGGTTGGCGGGAATGACCTGAGGTCAGAAGGGATGTGGGTCTGGGACATTGACCAGGCCAGCTTTACAAACACCGACTGGCAGCCAGGGCAACCGGACTCAAAAGTAGGTGAAGAAGACTGTCTCCTTCTTCATCAACCAAGTAGCTTCAAATGGCACGACGCTACATGTACTTCTAAATACGACTATCTCTGCGAGAGAAGGTGAGGATCAATTGAAGATATCATAATTGTAGTTTAGTTTCTTCCTTTTCAGACTGAAATATACAGACAAATAGTTGTTAAATAAAACCGACAAAATAAAATATGTCCATAATAATAATAAATATCCATTGTACGATTCCGACTATATCGTGAGCATGTGTTTATGAATCATTATCAAATTGTGATGAAACCAGGTGTTCGCAAAAAGGTGGACCGTCACAAACACATGCAAAGCCATGTTCTGCAGAAATATACACTGGAACAATTGATCAAAATAGGGAATTGTATTGGACATTGTTTTCGACACTGAGGCGTCAAATTTGGAAATATTCTCCACATGAATGAGTGAGTGAATGAGTTTCCAGCAATATCAATGCGGGGGCACCATCCAACACATGAAGGATGGGGGGTAAATTCTCCACAGTTTTTCTTTACATATTGTCAACAGCAAAGGTCACGTGATACTTTGACAACGCTAGACATAATAACACATTTACTGAATACAACCTCATATCAATATATCACACATCTGAAAAATTACTCATAATAGATTGCGAGGTTCTTCTTGCTTAACCTATAGGAGGGTAAATCAAACAATTCCTGGCCTCACAGAAAGGATTATATCATGTTTGGTTTCAACACGTGTATGATCCTGTGGGGATATCGGGTTAGAGTCGGTCCCCACCAACCCGTGCTGGTTGTGAGAGGCTACGTAATAGAACCGTTACGGGTGGTCAGGCCCGCTGACTTGACGTATTTCGACAGCGTGATCGTTGCTCAAAATGTCAATCACTGGATTGCCTGTTCCAGTTCCAGGCTTGATTATTTACAGACCGTCGTCATATTGGTGGAATAATGCTGAGTGCGGCGTTAAACAACAAGCATGCATGCACGCACGCACACGTGTATAAAGGACATCATCTCTTGGAAGACGTGACACTAAGATACAGTTCTCAATTATTTGTTTACAAGATATTCATACTTCTACAGACAATGAAAACATAATGAGAAATGAAACGGATATGACTGCATGGTGGCTCTTTACAAATCTAATGCTAGCGGTGTAGAAATTCTCTTTAATAACCATGCAGGAGTTAAAATACATAGAGTTCACAAAGGTGAAGATAGAAACTTTACCATACCAGGCATTACTATTGATCCTAATTTTTACGATGATTGAGTGAGTTACCACTTCGGTGAAACCCACGAGTACGGGTATGGTGCTGACAAACCGTGAAACATAATCGGGGCGAACCGGGATTCGAACCCATAATCATAGGTTTCTGACGTGCTCAAGGGACGCAACTCTGCACAGCAAACCGCGGCGCCATAGACGACTTGGTCACGAGTGTCCCCAATTTTTAAAAAAAATATATTTTTTTTATGATGAATGTTTTGACTATATTGGTAATGAATCTCTGGTGATATGTGGCGAGTGGAATTTTAGTTCTTTTTCCTTCGGTAAACTTAGAAAACTATAGAAATATTTCCATCCTTCTAGCTAGAAAGGTAGTGTTAGATCATTAGAAACGTGTAATCTTAATGAGGTTAATTAGTAAACCCTGAAAAAATATATTTACTTGGTTGAAAAAGAATCCCAGACACATGCTAGATTCGATCCTTTCCCAGTTACGGGAGACATTGTAAATTGAACACATCGTCCATCGATCGGACCAGGATATAAATCAGATCACTCGGTCATTACGTTGTCATTTTCGAATGCTCTCAACATGAAAAGGGTCGTGGAAATGTAACACATCATTATTACGAAACCGTGTGTATATTACGTTAGCAACAGACCTGCTAGAAGAAACCAAAATAGAATACGCGGGTCCAAATTATGACACCGAATATATTCAGACAATAGATTATCACAACATAGTTTTATCCATTAAATATACTCTATTTTAAGAAACAGTTTAATGACAGTAAGAGGAAAATCAAGGTACTTGGAAAAGGAGGAGGGTACAAAAATGCAACTGCCTGCAGCTAAAAGATGCTATTACAGATTTAGAAGACAATGTAAGAAGACTTTCAAAACATAAGTGAAATAATGCAAACGCGCCTTGAAAAAACAAACACGAAATTGTAGATCTAAAAGAAGAGATCAGAGGAATCCAAATAAGAGAAATAGGATGAAGTGGCACAGAAAACAACGGTTATAACGAATTCAAGGGGTCTACTTATTTTAGTTCGTTATAACCGTAGTTCGTTATAAGCATATATACAGCATACCTACAGCAAATAGTCGGGACCAAAAACGTAAGTTCGTTATATCCATCAGTTCGTTATAAGCGTGTTCGTTATAACCGTAGTTTACTGTATGAAGAATGTGAAAACCTAGCAAATTACTTGTGTCACTTAGAAAATAGAAATTACAATATTAACGTATTAAGAGTATTATAAAGGAAAACGGCGAAGAAAGTTCAGATCGTCTCAAGATAATGGATGGACATGAACGTTTTTATAAGCAATTATATACAGCCACTGGCGATATAGACGATGACAGATGTTGCCTATTTCAAAATGTGTTACTTTAAATAAAAATACTTCGGAAATCGGAAATGGAAAAGGAATTAGAATTGAAAGAGATAGCAGTTTGAAAGTTAATGAATATTTATAAGAGTCCGGCGGTCCAGACGGATATCTAGTTAAAGTTATTATTTTTCTGGGAAGACCTGAACATATGGATATTGATTCTATAGATATTTCAAAGAAACTTAAAAGTAATTCTATGAAAATAACCATGAACAGAGGGGTTATTATATTATCCTGAAGAAAAATCAACATAGACGCCTTCAGATAAACTGGAGGAGACCTATATCTCTCTATATAATGCTCTGTACGAGAGCATAAGTGCTTGCGTAACAAATTAATAGAATAAATCTTTAAATGTACTCATTCGTGATGATCAGGCCTGATTTATTCCTGGCAGATGCATAAATGAAAATATTAGGCTTTTGTTTTATGTTTTGCATGAAATTAAAAGGCTAAAGAGGCAAGGTATATTGCTATTAGACGTTGCAAAACGTGTTAGGTACAATTTTCAAGCGTTTCAGAATGTTGGCGTTAGAAACACTTGGATTCGGTAAACATATTAAAAAATGGGTCAATATTCTGATTTCAAATGCCACCTCTTGTATTATAAAAAATGCACACGTATAATTCTTTTGCAGAAAACGAAAGGGGCTGTAGACAAGGAGATCCACTTTCACCTTTTTAATGTTTGTAGCGGGCATGTTAAATATTATGATAAGAATAAACGACAATATCCAAGGGATTACCTTAAATGACACTGAACGTGAATGAGGACATTATGTCGACGATGTTAAATTATTTCTTGACAGAATTGATGCCTACCTTGACGAAGCCATAGACACTTTTTACACAATGTATGGACTAAAATAAGTATCGATAAAACTAAGGAAGTTTGGATCAATGGCAGCAAGTCAAAGACATCTCAATCCAGACTTAAATTTAGACATGCATATTGGCGGTTTTGAAGTATTAAGAATTACACTAATTCCACATTCAACAAATCTTTGGGTGATAAACACAAGAAAACGAATTGAAACAATCAAACATGTCCCAAAGAATTCTTTCAAACTGAAGAAAACGAAATCTTATTGTAAATTACTGTAATTAACACATTGGCATTACCAACACTATTTCATATATTAACATCTCTCCAAACTCTACTAAAATCTATTAAAGAGATAAATGATGTATATCTTAAATTTATATGGAATGATAAGAAGGACAAGATTAAATGAACGAACCTAGTACGGAAATATGAAGATGGCGGACTCAGATTGTTAAATGTTAGAACTTTTATTGACTCCTTAGAGATATATGTTTTAAATAACACCTTTCCAAAAAGACAACCTATAACCTTTGTGGATTTTCGTTAAACTATATTTTTCGACTGGTTGCTAATATTAGGAAATATAATTTTTCAGGTGGACAGTCCTTTTTGGAAATACATACTGAATACTTGGTCACAATAAACTGACGGCTAAAAGAAGCTTTAGCACTTTTGAAATTGCAAAAAAATACAATTTCAAACTGAATCAATACAAAACACATGGTCCAAACACAATGCTCTATTCCGAAGCCGATACACGTTTGTTTTGTAGAAAATGCGAAAAGTTGGAAAAAAAACACTGATAAAATACCACCACGACTGACACCCAAACAACGCGATCGGTATGCCCTGGGTATGAACAAAGATCATAAATAAATGTTCTCTGGTATGATACAGACGGGAGCCACCTATGCCCACGTTGCTAGAACTGTTGGTTGCTCCCCTGCTGCTGTAACTAACCTGATGCAACGTCTCAGACAGACCGGACAGACATCAGACAGACATACCAGTACTGTTTTCCTGTGTGTATCAAATAACCTGATGCAACGTCTCAGACAGACCGGACAGACATAAGACAGACCAAGAATAAGCACGCCAATGAAGACCGGTACTTGAGAACTTGGCATCTCCGGAATTGGTTCCTGACAGCGACGTCATCAGCGACGAATGCCTTTGGTCATATGTTTAGTCGACAGACAGTGGCCAGGCTGTCAGGGCTCAAGAAAATTAGGGCTTACAGACCTTACAGAGGACAGTTATTGACATCGCGACATCGTCGTTAAAGATTGAGATAGGCCCGGACTGTACGCCGTTGGCAGTGACGTGACTGGCAGAGGGTCGTCTTCATTGATGAAAGCCGGGTCTGTCTTTTCAGAGCTGACGGAAGACAGCGTGTTTACCATCGAAGGCGAGAACGAACGGCGGCATGTTGTGTCGTGGGGTGGTCGTGGCGTGTGGTGGAGGGGGTTTTATGGTGTGGGCAGGAGTGAACACCGGTGTACCACTGGTCATCGTTAACGGAATTTGACAGCTCAGCGTTACATGAATGACATGTCATCTGACTGCCCTGTCATTTCTACAAAACCTGCCACGTGGTGTCCTTTATCGGCATGACAACGCCAGGCCCCATTCAGCCTGAATCGTACAGAACTTCCTTGCAGCAGGGGCGGTCGGGTAGCGTAGTGGTTTAAGCGTTCGCTCGTCACGCCGAAGACCCGGGTTCGATTCCCGACATGGGTACAATGTGTGAAGCCCATTTCTGGTGTCCCCCGCCGTGATATTGCTGGAATATTGCTAAAAGCGACGTAAAACCATACTCACTCACTCACTCCTTGCAGCAAACAACGTCAGCGTGTTGCCGTGGCCTGCTCGCTCCCCAGACATGTCCCCCCATAAAACCTCTGGGATGTCATGGATCGTCCTGTTCGACAACGGCCACATCGTCCAGGCCCCATTCAGCCTGAATCGTACAGAACTTCCTTGCAGCCAACAACGTCAACGTGTTGCCGTGGCCTGCTCGCTCCCCAGACATGTCCCCATAGACAACCTCTGGGATGTCATGGATCGTCGTGTTCGACAACTGCCACATCGTCCAGCCAACCGAACAGAACTGATCCATGCCCCCTAAGGGGAAAGGCGACGTATCCAACGTGACGTCATCAGACAATTTTGCTTCTAACAATTTTCATCTGAGGCCATCACCCGTGAACACGTCGGACTTTCGACTGCTTTTGGGCCAACAAATGACACCATGATGTGGTTCCAGAGAAACAAATCAGCGAGTACTCGGACCAATGAGCATTCAGATTACATCGGCAATGTTTGTCGTGCATCATGTCCATTGCCTTGCGGACTCTCCACACTGCATCAATGTCAGGCAACGGTAGGGTTCTCACAACGTTCATGGGCGGATAAGGGTTAACTTGACCTCCGTGACAACCCCAATTAAATTACCTGACTAAATATAGAGAAACGTCACTATTACCTCGCACAGCGGACGTATGTACATGCGTGTATTCACTGGAGATGGGGGAATGTTGTGTCTACAAACCCATGAAGTACTGCCGAGAATCCAAGAGGAAACCACAGTATTGCGTTCCTAAAGTACTTAGGTATATGATCCACGTATTCGTTCGGACATGAAGGTCGAGAATACTCTCTTAATACGTTAAAATATTGTTATTACGAACATATTTTTACTAATTATGAATTGTGGGTTAATTAATGTTCATCGGTGATTTTAAGTATGTTCAGACAATTTGTTTTAATTGAATTTCTCATTGTCACTGTTCTTGTTGTAGGTCGACCAGTGCCATTTAAAAAACAGTTTCAAGAAACAGAATAAACTGGCTGCACACTGTCTTCATGATTACGTCACTGTTGAGATTAAATTCACCGCCAATTAGTTTTTCACGATTTATTTATCTAACCTGTGAAGATCCGGGTAAGAATTCGTCTTCAACCATACTGGTGGTAAAAAGCGACTAATGGGATCCGGTGGTCAGGCTCGTTGCCTTGGCTGTTGCATGTCATCGATCTCAATTGCGTATGGCATCAATCATTGAATTGCCTGGTCCAGGTGCTATTATTTATAGAACGTCGTTATAAAGCTGGTGTAGTTTTTTAAATCATTATGCCTGTAAATATTTTGAGTGAGTGGTATTAACGCAGCTTAGGGCAGTATTTCAGTTATATCACGACGAGTCAGCTGAATGTGGGAAAAATACCTTCCCTCTCCAGGGTACCCATAAATACTGTCATGTCTCTATAACGTTTATTACATATAGGCGATACTTTGACGTAGCTTTGAGCAGTATTTCAGTAATGTAACTGCGTGTAAGATTGATGCAGGAGAAAAGCCTCAAGGGGGGTCTTAATTGTTTTCATCATTATTTTGTTTTCTACCTGACACACTCCATCTACAAAAACCACATTAAATGTATACTATTACGTGAAAATTGCATATTTTGTTGGTATATGTAATGAATTTTAGTTGAGCGAGGCTGACGGAGAAAATACATTCCTTGACAAATAGTGTCCACAATCAGTGTCAAGTCCAACATTATCAAGCCACCATCTGTGACATACCACGCACAGATTGCGGTATTGAAATACTTGGAATGTTTTACATAGGACAGCATATGTATTATCATTGGCCGTTGAGAGTTGTACGGTTTATAATGTTTAGAACAATAACATGTCTAGGCATGGTCTGTTGCATTTTCTACCATGACCGTTGATAATACAAGAGTGAGTGAGTTGAATTTAACGCCGCTTTGAACAGTATTCCATTTATAACAGAAGTAATGTGATGGAAAGCCCGAAAGCTCAGACGTTTTCCACTTTGGTGAAACCCGGGTATGGTGCTGAAAAACCCAGAAACATAATCAGGGCGAACCAGGATTCGAAACCAACATAATAGGTCTTTGGCGTTCCACAAAGGGGCGCAACACGGCAGGGTCACCAGTGCTCCTGATAATAAAAGAACTGGGTGGGGGTTGGTTGGGGTTTGGTTAAGACAGATTATTTTGTTCAGGCTGGCAGCGCTTCAATTATTTTCGCTGATTGGAATTGCCAAACGTATTTTACATCATTTTCGGGAACATATGATATTTTGAAGTAAATGGTTGTCCCCCTTAGGCGGATGAATCTCGATGTGTTAACAACATACTCACCTTCGCATTTGCAAGCCTTCTGACTTGCATTTTTGTTTCGCTAAAGTCTACCATCAAATTGAGTGTCATCAAGGTGATGTCCTGAATCAGGCTGGATACAGAACGGGGCGATAATCAGTATATAAGTCTCATGGAGCTCTGTTCCTGAAACCAGGGTGGCCTTTAACAAGAATAAAGTAATAACTGAAAACGTGTTTAAAGTTCACAGCTTTATTACTGTCACCTAACAATTTGTATCAATGGACGACTCTATAAAGGATCTAATATAACAATTTACACTCACAATGATCTCTGATTAATTAAACCAGAACAAAAACACAAGCTGATTAGCTAAGCAACTGTATATTAAAAAAGTTTGATAAACCAACACTTTGACAAAATAATCGCCAAGGTACATAGATAGCCAATCAAAATCGGCTGCGACCAATTAACACCAGAGAGATAAATTAATTAGAATTAACTCCTCTTTCTAACGAGAGAATAATCTCGGCTGGGTTAAAGAGGAGGAAATAAACACCGAGGGTCTATCCTAAAATATATCTCTTGGACAATAAAATAGACGAAACACGCCTGAAGAGCAAACTAGTCTTACAGACTAAAGTCTCAGCCACTGAGGGCAAGGGAATTCTAAGCTTCCAAAAATACAGGGTACTTGACCTTCTTACTTGTAATAATGTAGCAAACATATATATTAGATAACATATATCAAATCGATACATGATAAAAATATGCGATTAAACAACGAGAGAATAAAATTGACGGGTCACCAATTCTCTAACAATCAACTATAGACACCGGAGTATCGCGGTCGCCGGACTTTGCCGAACGGTTTCGACTACGGACAGTTTAGGGTGAGGGAAGGGGTGCGGTCACAAGACCATGACTTGACTCGTGACAGTTAGGCACCTTCTTATGGTGGCCGAGAGGGGACATCGCTTTCTCACTTTCAATTACGGCCGCGATACATCGAGACGAGAAGGCGACAGCACGAGACGTGAAAGCGATAATGCGGGACTAGAAAGCGATAACGCGGGGCGAGAAAGCGATAACGCGAGACGAGAAAGCGATAACACGAGGCGGAGAAAGCGATATGTATCGCTTTATCGCTTTCCCGCGGCCGTAATTGAAAGCGAGAAAGCTATGTCCACTCTCGGCCACCATACCTTCTTGTTTGCACAGTCGTACACTGTCTTGTCAGAAGTACAAACAGGATGTCCACGGTCTGCACGTGACACTGTCATGCACTGATCACACCATGCACGGGTTCGATTCCCCAAATTGATATGCTGACTATTACGCCCATGCATTTCCCCCATTTTAATATGTGTGGACAATTGTTACATCGGTATAAAACCAGACTAACTCATTCCTTCACGAGAGTGAATCACGGAGAACAATGGAGGACCCTGTACTGTGATCTGTCTCTATATGACTGATATGTTTCTTGGGGTCGTAAACCCATTTACTGAAACAAGAACTTAGATAAAGCGTCGGAAGCGGGAACTCTGTTATTCGTCAATAGTAATGTGACCTTTGTTTGAAAGATAATGCTTTGCAGTTTATTGCCGTGGTAGAGGCATTCACTGTAGTCAGTTTGTTCAGAGCAATGTCATCAGTCCGTAGATACAAAATAGATCGTCTCAACCGGAATGGTACCGACAATTTAGTTCGGTGTAGACAATGGACCGAAGTAATTTGAATTTAGCCCTGGGTGTTGCTTCCCTAGCTCTCAAAATATGAAGATCGAAGATAAACGATTCTTTTAATCTCATGATTTGTGAAAAATGTAAGCATCGACTTTGAGGATTGAGTTGTGTTTAACGCCGCTTTGAACAGTTATATCGTGGCGTGTCAGCTTAATGTGGGAGGAAAGCCCGAAGTGATGCAGGTCTCAGACGTTTACCACTTCGGTGAAACCCACGAGCACGGGAATGGTGCTGACAAACCTAGAAACATAATCGGGGCGAACCGGGTTTCGAACCCACAATCATAGGTTTCATGCGTGCCCAAGGGACGCAACTCTGCACAGCGAATCGCGGCGCCTTAGACGACTGGACCACCCGTGTCCCCTCGACTTTGAGGAAGCGTCTCAGCTGCAAACACGCTGAATTATGGAATAAGGATACGTCTGAAAGTAATACTAATTATTATGATTGTGAGTTCAGTTTCGAAAATAATTATTCATTTCAAATAGTTCTATTTGATAATAAGTGAAAGTGAATAAGACAGTGCTTCGATCTATTTTGATTGACTGCTTTAAATATCTTGTAAACGTAACTTCTCCAGGGTATTAACTACAACTCCAGTCTATTCTGATATACACCCTGGAGCCATTCGCGACCCTGGCTTCGTTTTGAGTTCGCTAAAATCGCAGTTAAATCAAAATATTTTCATGAGCGAATAAGAAATATATATAGTGGTTTCATTTTCATAAAATAGATATATTCCACAGTCTAGGTGCAGAATTAGGTTTTAGAATTATTCCGGCAATATCACAACGGGAACACCAGAACATATTGTACTCGTGTCGGGACTCGAACCCGAGCCTTCGGCTTGACAAGCAAATACTCTAACCACTAGGCTACCCTACTGCAACCACAATACTATTGCTAACACTGGGAACATCTAATTGTGAAGAGTCAGAATGTTGTGAGACATCTGCAAAGTTCTTTCTGCCGTCCTCTGCAGCCCCCACAACGTACATTGGATGTCCTCCAACCCGTACAAATGGCGACACAGTGAAAACTTCTGCATAACACCCACACAGACCTCTCCTTGCGATTCTATTGCCGTCTCATTCTTTGTATCTGTTCATTTCTCAGCGAAAGCACGAAGCACACTAATTGAGATAACTGTCGTCTGCTGACTACTTCGTGTCGTCTGCGAGAATGTTTATAAAGCTAATGCTGCACTCACGACTAACGTTATGATTTGCTAGTGAATAATGACTCCAAGTGAATTTTGGAGATCTCAGGTTTGTGACGAGCCTCTGACGAGGTCTTCCTTCCAGTCATTTGAGTTAGTCGCCAAATTAAAATTGGCACACAGGCGTTTCCGTACTTGTGGTGTGCTTTACTTGGTTTAAAACTGGCAGTTTCCGTATGTGATCAACGGATTAGAATCCAATAACGTTATAGTGAGCATCCTCTATATCTCCAGGGCTCTCGCATTTAGATAAACCTGCACAAACCCCTTGGTCCATTCCCGTTGTGCTCGCGAACTCAAATTACTCTGGAGATATGGATGATGAATAAAAACTTTAAGCACCGCTAACTGTCTATTTCTTCATAAAGTAGTCGTTGATAACTTGTATTCAGTATCAATTCTCTGAAGAAACGCATTTGATTTTGTTCACAAAGTGATATAAACATTTCGAACTACAGAAAACGAAATCGATTATGTACTGACATGTTTTGTAACTGCACAAAATGTCTACCATTTCACCGTTGCTTCTGTGCACCACATGATGTAAACCAGTACTGGAGGAACAACCAGTGTTCCTTTTTCACGACCAGGAGGTCCCATGCGCAGCAACTCGCAGTGGAGAGTTGTGTCCCTTAGCCGTGTTGGGATCCGATAGTCCTTTAAATCGTAATCAAGATTCGATACGAAAATTATCCCTGGTTCGTCAGCAGCCTACCACTGGTCAAACACATTCAGCTGCCTCGTTTTTATACAACTGAAATACAGTTTCTCTAAACCCACCTCACCCCGTAACATATATGTATAGTTCGTGTACACAAGTGTATATATATATATATTTCTTTATAGTTTTTGTATAAAGAGTACACAAGAGGAAGGTTTTAATGTTTTGACCAGGGTCCCGGTCCACAAAGCGTTCGTAGCACTACGACATTCGTAATCCTACGGAAAAGATTATAGTTACGATATGTCGTGACACTGCGAACGCTTTGTGGATCGGGACCCAGGCTGATCGGCCCCGGGCTGATCGGGCCCCAGGCTGATCGGGCCCCGGGGTGATCGGGCCCCGGGGTGATCGGGACCCAGGCTGATCGGGACCCGGGCTGATAGGTTCCAGGGCTGATCGGGACCCAGGCTGATCGGGATCCGGGCTGATCGGACCCAAGCTGATCGGGATCCAGGCTGATCGGGCCCCAAAATGATCGGAACCCCGCCTGATCGGGACCCAGGCTGATCGAGACCCAGGCTGATCGGGTGTCGTCATGACCCGCAGCGTGGATCATTCAGTATACTCTCAACCATTGCCTATCTCATCATGACCCGCAGCGTGGATCATTCAGTATACTCTCAACCATTGCCTATCCGGAACAGTGTTGACTATGACGTAAAAGCTATCAGTAAGTGAATTTGGTTTAACGCAGCTTTGACCAGTATTTCTCTCACACCAAGACGTGCCAGCTTAATGTTGGGGGAAAACCCGAAGTGGTGAGGATCTTACACGTTTACCATTTGGTCAACGCAGAAGCACTATTTCTGTGCTGGAAAACCTAGAAACATAATCAAGGCAAGCAGGGATTCGAACCACGATCATAGATTTCTGGAACGTCTAAGGGGCGCAATTCTGCCCAGTAAACTGCGTCACCTAAGACTTCGGGCTACCTGTGTCCCCCTAAACCCAGGAACGCAGATCAACTGAAACCCCTCGGAAGAGGTGTTACGCATATAACACACACGTCTTTCACAGCGGTTGCCTATTTGGGGAATTGCGGGCACAGGTTCGACAAGGTCAGATATTGATTGCTCGGAGGTCGATTGGCCTTCCATATATATGACCAGGTTAGCAGGTGAGCCCGCTGTTTATACGAGTCCTATCACTCCATCATGCCGGCAGACAGGCGACTGAGGTCAACCAAAGGCCGACTAGACTTGCCTCGATGGTGGATGTACCAGGCGTCATTAAACACAACCATTAACACGATCTTGACATCTATGGGCACTTTAACGTATGAAAGTGTGGTGACATTCATATCTTTGGGACCAAACGTAATCATAAAGTACTCACGGAAATGAAAAAAAACAACCTGTTTTTTCGATCTGAGATTTTAAATAAAAACAGTAAATATACAAAATATATAAATATTCAAACACCTCGATTAGTACTAATTGGGTCTTGGCACAAATACAGCGTATCAAAGGTTTTTATGTCTTTTTACACGAAAAAGTGTGTAAAAATATGAACAAAACAGACTATTGTGAAACTGAGCATAACCAGGTGTTAGTGAGTGAGTGAGTATGTTTTACGCCGCTTTTAGCAATATTCCAGCAATATCACGGAGGGGGACACTAGAAATGGGTCCAGGTGTTAGTAGATCAAGGTGAATGTCCATGACCTATGACACCTTGTCGACAGGTGAAAACAGGTGCTTGAAACCAACGTGCATGTGATTTGTCAGTGGTTAGTGATTTGTGAGTGGCATTGTGGGATAGTGAATCATCGTCAAAATATCAGAACGTAAAAGTAACATATTCCCATCTACAAAAACAACTTACATGTCATTATTATTATGTACATAAACATAGCTGTTATTTTTATTGTTGTTTTGATAACTTTTTTTCCAGGCTAATTTGCATAATGCCTATAGCCTGTTTCTGCCATGTCAATTTGGACTTAGTTTTATTTTTGAATGTTGAAAGTGCCTATAAATTACCTCCTGTAAAGTACATTTTGTATTGAGCACTGAGATAAAACTAGCAAATCCAGGCTAGTACTCTTCCAGTTGTTTTGTTATTTCGTATTTACATCTACGTAATGCTTTGTGTCGATTATTAAATCCAGCAAAACAGTTTCTTTTACTTTTCCATGAGTACTAATGTTCATGTCTATTTCATGGACAGTGTCCAAGTTTCGTAAAAGAGAATATCTCGGAAAGGGCATGCGATGACGTGTTTTAAAGGGCCGATATCAAGGTGTATTAAGAGGTGATGTCCAGGTGTATCTAAGAAGTATTCCAGGTGGTATTAAGAAGTAGCATCCATATGTAATGTTGCATCTGACAATGTTTATCAAGGGTTATTGTCCAGATTTTTCGAAAAGACAGTGTCCAGTTACTACATGAGAAGTGTCTGGATGTCGAGATCCATTCCAGGGGTCTGTCCAGGTGTTAAATGTGCAGTGTTAGGGTGTATTAAGGACCGGGGTCAAGGTGTTTAAAGGGGCAATATCCAGGTGTATTAAGGGCCGCTGTAGAGATGTATTCTGCTCCATTGTCAAGGTAAGGGGTCGTGGTAAGGTGTATTGAGGTCAGGTGTCAAGGTGTTTAAAGGGACAATGTCCAGGTGTATTAAAGACCGATCTAGAAAGTAAACTGATGTATTCTGGTCCATTGTCCAGGTAAGGGATAAGGGTAAGGTGTATTAAGGACCGGCGTCAAGGTCTTTAAAAGGGGCAATATCCAGGTGTTAAATGTGCAACGTCCAGGTGTATTAAGGACCGATGTAGAGATGTATTCTGGTCCATTGTCCATGTAAGGGATAGGGGTAAGGTGTATTAAGGACCGGCGTCAAGGTGTTTAAAGGGGCAATGTCCAGGTGTTAAATGTGCAACGCCCAGGTGTATTAGGGACCGATGTAGAGATGTATTTTGGTCCATTGTCAAGGTAAGGGACAGTGGTAAGGTGTATGAAGGTCAGGTGTCAAGGTGTAAACTCTTGATCTGCAAGGGAGACATGGATAGCTGTGCTGCGTCCATCAGCCGTGTCGGGATCCGGTAGTTATCGGTCCGTCCTTGGTTTATCAGCGCCATGCTCTTGCTTCACCGAAGCGGTGAACGACTCACACCGTGATAAAACTGAAATACATACTGGTTAAACCCAGTAAACTAGTTCAAAACTAGTTCCAATTAAGATTCCTCTCAGTGATTTAGGTGTGTCGAGTGCTTTCGCTCGTTCTCTGCAAAACATACGGCACTGCAACGCCATCGTTGTTTGATAGAGATAGCGACACCGGACACCGCCCGTCGAACTTTGTGTAAGACGTATAAACTCCATTATTTATAAAGTGCATCTCAGAGAGACCGATCGTTAACATTTCACCAAACACATAACTCTATCTGCATGTCTAGTTCAATATAGACGTAGTAATTATGATAGACAAGACTGCAACGACTATTTCCCAGATAATATCTTCCAATCCCTGCATCATATATCCTAACGATATAGCAATAAATGGTCCTTATCTCAAGAAATGCTTGTCGATGAAATTTGGATGCCGATGGATTGGTTGGGAACATTCATTTGGCCAGTCTAACCGAGGTGATAAACACGTGAGCCCTGTCTTGGATATTCCGGAGAGGAGGATAGACGTGGGCGTGGGGAATGGGGGTATAAAAGGACCGATGTCCTCGTCAATTATAGGGACTTTGTCCATGTCTCTTAAAGTCCTATACGTCCTTGTGTATAATTATGGATTTTGGATTCTGTAAGGGTCGTTGTCCACGTGTATTTGAACGTTCGGCGTTTCTGAAAGGATCGCTGCCTATATGTATCCTTAATGGCCTCTGTTGACGTCCAATGAACGAGAGTTGTCCATGTTCCCGAACCTATCATTGTCCATGTCTCTGAAATGCTCGATGTCCACGTCTAGTTAAGGGACATTGTCCAAGTTTCGGAAAAGACCGATATCTCTGAAAGGGTCTGCGATGACGTCATTTAAAGGGTCAATGAAGCCTCTGTCAATGGTTATAATTGGTTATTGTCCGGATTATTGACGGGACAGTGTCCTGGTTTGTTTAATGAGTAGTGTCCGGATGTAGAGATCTATTCCGGACCGCTGTCCAGGTGTTTAAGGGCAGTTTAGGTGGAGTAAGGACCGCTGTCCAGGTGTTTAAGGGCAGTGTTTAGGTGTTAAAGGGCAGTTTAGGTGGAGTAAGGACCGCTGTCTTGGTGTTAAAGGGCAGTTTAGGTGGAGTAAGGACATCTGTCTAGGTGTTTAAGGGCAGTGTTTAGGTGGAGTAAGGGCTGCTGTCTTGGTGTTTAAGGACAGTGTTTATGTGGAGTAAGGACCACTGTCTTGGTGTTTAAGGGCAGTGTTTATGTGGAGTAAGGACCACTGTCTTGGTGTTTAAGGGCAGTGTTTATGTGGAGTAAGGACATCTGCCTAGGTGTTTAAGGGCAGTGTTTAGGTGAATAAGGACCGCTGTTTAGGTGTTTAAGGCCAGTGTTTCGGTGGAGTAAGGACAGCTGTCTAGGTGTTTAAGGGCAGTGTTTATGTGGAGTAAGGACATCTGTCTTGGTGTTTAAGGGCAGTGTTTATGTGGAGTAAGGACATCTGTCTAGGTGTTTAAGGGCAGTGTTTATGTGGAGTAAGGACAGCTGTCTAGGTGTTTAATGGCAGTGTTTCGGTGGAGTAAGGACAGCTGTCTAGGTGTTTAAGGGCAGTGTTTAGGTGGAGTAAGGACTGCTGTCTTGGTGTTTAAGGGCAGTGTTTATGTGGAGTAAGGACCACTGTCTTGGTGTTTAAGGGCAGTGTTTAGGTGGAGTAAGGACCGTTGTTTAGGTGTTTAACAGCAGTGTTTCGGTGGAGTAAGGACAGCTGTCTAGGTGTTTAAGGGCAGTGTTTAGGTGGAGTAAGGACCGTTGTTTAGGTGTTTAAGGGCAGTGTTTAGGTGGAGTAAGGACAGCTGTCTAGGTGTTTAAGGACAGTGTTTAGGTGGAGTAAGGGCCGTTGTTTAGGTGTTTAAGGGCAGTGTTTAGGTGGAGTAAGGACCGTTGTTTAGGTGTTTAAGGGCAGTGTTTAGGTGGAGTAAGGACAGCTGTCTAGGTGTTTAAGGACAGTGTTTAGGTGGAGTAAGGACCGTTGTTTAGGTGTTTAAGGGCAGTGTTTAGGTGGAGTAAGGACCGTTGTTTAGGTGTTTAAGGACAGTGTTTATGTGGAGTAAGGACAGCTGTCTAGGTGTTTAAGGGCAGTGTTTATGTGGAGTAAGGACAGCTGTCTAGGTGTTTAAGGGCAGTGTTTCGGTGGAGTAAGGACCGTTGTTTAGGTGTTTAAGGACAGTGTTTATGTGGAGTAAGGACAGCTGTCTAGGTGTTTAAGGGCAGTGTTTATGTGGAGTAAGGACAGCTGTCTAGGTGTATAAGGGCAGTTTAGGTGGAGTAAGGACAGCTGTCTAGGTGTTTAAGGGCAGTGTTTATGTGGAGTAAGGACAGCTGTTTAGGTGTATAAGGGCAGTGTTTATGTGGAGTAAGGACAGCTGTCTAGGTGTTTAAGGGCAGTGTTTATGTGGAGTAAGGACAGCTGTCTAGGTGTATAAGGACAGTGTTTATGTGGAGTAAGGACCTGGAGGCTAGGCAGCAAATGTCTGTGTTCGTCTTCGACTTGACCCCCAATGTGGACCCCCAATGTGTGGAAAGGGCCCTACACATTACAGAAACCTTCCCCCACTAGCAGTTCCAGTGAAGTATTTGTGAACTTAATTACTAAAAAGTGCTATAGATGACATGCAGTATTTATGGCTCATCATTATAAGCGACGGGAAGGACATCCATCAAATGTTCACATGCATCACAGTTAAAGGCAACGACACACTGATCTTCAGCTGAATACAAAGAGGATATACCGTCATTATATCACAGAACGCCTGGCGCAGGAATATAGCCAATCTTGACACCATATTCATCGAAGTCGAGTTGTAAATGCAACGCCGCTTTACAAATTAATTCCCCACTCGGACTCCCTTTTACTGAACGATCTCGGGCAATAAAGCAGGTTATAAACCTGTCAATTTATCGAGGATGGCGACTTGACCCGCCGTTAACATCTGACCTTTACGTACAGTTGGCGGCTTATCAACAAATTGCGAAATATTGATGTAGCGGTAATCAGTCTACAATCTAATCCCCCCGCCTGATGCCCATGTCTGCATGCCATACTGTAGCTATGTCTAGTTCTTGTCTTCATATAAGTCAGCAAGCGGCGGCCAGCGCCGGAACACCCCCTCGTATCTAAGTGCTCGGAATTCAGTCAGCACGTCTCGGGTTCAGTGGACCTGATCATCAGAGGTGCTGATTGAATTCAGGTCGGGGTGGCATCTTATGAACCTACTTGAATTTAATTTAAAACATGCTTGAGTATCGAGTAATTGTATTGGCAATTGTAACGTACTGAACGGTCGGGCTGGGTTGGGTTGTGAAATCAATGGATAAATAGCAGGTCTTCCAAGGGAAGGATAAGTCCACGGTTGTCAGGTCATTTCACGAGTGAGTGAGTGAGTGAGTGAGTGAGTGGGTGGGTGGGTGCGTGGTCGAGTGGGTGAGTGGGTAAATGTTTAGCTAAAAGTGAGTGAGTAGGTTGGAGTTGTCGGGTCATTTCTCGAGTGAGTGAGTGAGTGAGTGAGTGAGTAAGTGAGTGAGTCGGTTTTGGATTAGTCCACTGTAGTTGGGTCATTGCACGCCGCAAGATGGAGAGGGTGGGTGAGTGAGTGAATGAGTAAGTGGGTAGGTGGGTAGGTGAGTGGGTGAGTGGGTGAGTGGGTGAGTGTGTGAGTGGGTGAGTGAGTAAATGTTTAGCTAAACGTGAGTGAGTAGGTTGGCGTGCCTGAGTGAGTTGAATTTTACGCCGCCGTTGGCTTCAAGCTCAGGCTAACACTGGCTTCCTCACTGCAAGAATTCATTCGACTTTATGGCTGATACTTAAATTTTCTAATCAACCTTCAGATGCTAAGTTAACATTGTTAACACATGATATTTGAGAAGAGTGTTCGTCATACGGACAATTAACGCCGCATAATCGGAAGGAAACGATATGTGCACAATCAGGTATTACGCATCGTAAGATCCAACTTTACAGGACGAATACCACTATAAGTAGTGGTTCACTAAGTTTCAAAATTAAACTCACTAATCATGGCATGAATACAAAACATATCTGTCAGAAAGACCGATGAATGCAGATTACATAGAGATCCCCGCATGTTGATTCTTTGTTGTTCTATAGTGAACCATTGTCAATATAACATTACACCATATTCATCATGACGTGTCGCCTGACAGATCCCCCATTAAGGCCTGACACCAATATTTTATTGTATTTTCAAACAAAGTTTGGTTTTCAATATTGTAGTACATGTATGGAATCAAGTCACAAAAACGCACCTACTACAGAAAAGCATGCATTCCATGCAAAAGTTGACTTTTATGCAAGCCCCATGCATTTCCCTACCCAAGAATGGGTATAAAAACATGTGTGTTAACGGGATTCCATATGCATTGTTTAGCGTCGTGCTGACCACCACTCAGAAAAACAACGAAATTACGCAATTATTCAACATATCGAAATGCCACGCCTGTCCGAAAATGAGTGTCTGCGAGCCATAGGTATGCTTGAAGCAGGATCGAGTCAACGTTATGTTGCAAGACAATTTAACGTCCACAGAAATACAATTTGGTTTTTATGGCAACGTTGGCAACAGACGAATGCAGTCAGAGACCATCCTCGGAGTGGCAGGCCACGTGTAACCAATAATCGACAAGACAACTGGATTCGAACAACACACCTACGAAATCGATTCCAGCCAGCAACAGTGAATGGAAGAAGCATCCACGGCCTTCGACGAATATCTTCACAAACCGTACGTCGTCGCCTCAGATGTGCAGGGATTGTCGCGAGAAGACCCGCCAGAGGTCCAATTTTGACAGGAAACCACCGACAAGCACGTCTACAGTGGTGCAGACAGCGTCTACGCTGGATGGCCATGCAGTGGGGACAAATTCTATTCACTGACGAGTCTCGTTTCCACCTCAGCCATAGCGATTGACGGATTCGAGTGTACCGACGTCGAGGTGAACGTTCCGTCAATCATTGTGTAATGGAAGAAGATCTGTTCGGGGGCGGCAGCGTTATGGTATGGGGTGGGATTACAGCAAGACAGAGGACCCGTTTGATAGTTGTAGAGGGAAATCTCAACGGACAGGGCTACCGCGACGAGATCATCGGACCTGTTGTTCTACCGTTTTGGCGTCGTCATGGCCCAGGCATTACATATCAACATGACAACCCCCGGCCTCATATTGCTCGACTTGTCAAGGATTCTCTTCAACAAAACACCGTGAATGCCATCCCCTGGTCGGCTCGCTCTCACCAATCGAGCACATGTGGGATGAGATGGATAGGCGCCTTCGACGTCAACCACGTGTTCCACAGACACTCACGCTATTGATTTGAAAATTGACATTTTGGCATGTTCATGATTGTTTTATTAAATCCCGCATTTTCTGAGGTCAGTATGGCAAATTAAACCATTTAAACACTTACAGGAGTCTTTTATCTGTTGCAAACCGAAATTGTTTCAGATTTGGTAAAAAACATAACTTTGCATTAAATCTCATTCAATGCCACAGGAACTTTTGTTGTTCAGTATATATTGACCTATGCCATAAAGCCATGCAGTCGACTTGCTTAACGTTTTTTTAAGGCACTGGGACAGAGCTGGGATACTGACGATCATGATCGGCGTGAATGTAGGACAAGAGGGTTCAATCAGTTCCTGCAGGCTAAACTGCCATGCTTTCACACTCCAACACATGGGTTCATGAAGCTGTTACCCCCCCTACCGGTACTCCTCCCTCCTATAGAAGGCTGGCAGGTCGTGTTATGCCTGAAATACTAGACTGTACTGTTGCTGGAATGGTGTCGACATTAGGATTCTATTGTTGCTGGAAGGTGTCGACATGAGGATTCTATTGTTGCTATAATGGTGCCGACATGAGGATTCTATTGTTGCTGTAACGGTGCCGACATTAGGATTCTATTGTTGTGTAATGGTGCCGACATTAGGATTCTATTGTTGTGTAATGGTGCCGACATTAGGATTCTATTGTTGCTGTAATGGTGCCGACATTATGATTCTATTGTTGCTGGAAAGGTGTCGACTTGAGGATTCTATTATTGCTGTAACGGTGCCGACATTAGGATTCTATTGTTGTGTAATGGTGCCGACATTAGGATTCTATTGTTGCTGTAATGGTGCCGACATTAGGATTCTATTGTTGTGTAATGGTGCCGAAATTAGGATTCCATTGTTGCTGTAATGGTGCCGACATTATGATTCTATTGTTGCTGGAAAGGTGTCGACTTGAGGATTCTATTATTGCTGTAACGGTGCCGACATTAGGATTCTATTGTTGTGTAATGGTGCCGACATTAGGATTCTATTGTTGCTGTAATGGTGCCGACATTAGGATTCTATTGTTGTGTAATGGTGCCGACATTAGGATTCCATTGTTGCTGTAATGGTGTCGACATGAGGATTCTATTGTTGCTGTAATGGTGCCGACATAAGGATTCTAA
This sequence comes from Haliotis cracherodii, assembly GCF_022045235.1. NCBI lineage: Eukaryota > Metazoa > Mollusca > Gastropoda > Lepetellida > Haliotidae > Haliotis > Haliotis cracherodii. Next base: position 29,814,848 of record NW_027266319.1, on the reverse strand, counting down.
TGTTGTTGTAATGGTGCCGACATAAGGATTCTATTGTTGTTGTAATCGTGCCGACATTAGGTTCCTATTGTTGCTGTAATGGTGTCGACATGAGGATTCTATTGTTGTTGTAATGGTGCCGACATAAGGATTCTATTGTTGTTGTAATGGTGCCGACATTAGGATTCTATTGTTGCTGTAATGGTGCCGACATGAGGATTCTATTGTTGCTGTAACGGTGCCGACATTAGGATTCTATTGTTGTGTAATGGTGCCGACATTAGGATTCTATTCTTGCTGTAATGGTGCCGACATTAGGATTTTATTGTTGTGTAATGGTGCCGACATTAGGATTCTATTGTTGCTGTAATGGTGCCGACATTAGGATTCTATTGTTGCTGTAACGGTGCCGACATGAGGATTTTATTGTTGCTGTAATGGTGCCGACATTAGGATTCTATTGTTGCTGTAACGGTGCCGACATGAGGATTCTAGTGTTACTGTAATAGTGCCGACATGAGGATTCTATTGTTGTTGTAATGGTGCCGAAATTAGGATTCTATTGTTGCTGTAACGGTGCCGACATTAGGATTCTATTGTTGCTGTAACGGTGCCGACATTAGGATTCTATTGTTGCTGTAACGGTGCCGACATGAGGATTCTATTGTTGCTGTAATGGTGCCGACATTAGAATTCTATTGTTGCTGTAACGGTGCCGACATGAGGATTCTATTGTTGCTGTAATGGTGCCGACATTAGGATTCTATTGTTGCTGTAACGGTGCCGACATTAGGATTCTATTGTTACTGTAATAGTGCCGACATTAGGACTCTATTCTTTTTGTAATGGTGCCGACATTAGGATTCTATTGTTGCTGTAACGGTGCCGACATTAGGATTCTATTGTTGTGTAATGGTGCCGACATTAGGATTCTATTGTTGCTGTAACGGTGCCGACATGAGGATTCTATTGTTACTGTAATGGTGCCGACATTAGGATTCTATTGTTGCTGTAATGGTGTTGACATTAGGATTCTATTGTTCCTGTAATGGTGCCGACATCAGGATTCTATTGTTGCTGTAATGGTGCCAACATTAGGATTCTATTGTTGCTGTAATGGTGCCAACATTAGGATTCTATTGTTGCTGGAATGGTGTCGACATGAGGATTCTATTGTTGCTGTAATGGTGCCGACATGAGGATTCTATTGTTACTGTAATAGTGCCGACATTAGGATTCTATTGTTGTTGTAATGGTGCCGAAATCAGGATTCTATTGTTGCTGTAACGGTGCCGACATTAGGATTCTATTCTTTTTGTAATGGTGCCGCATTAGGATTCTATTGTTGCTGGAAAGGTGCCGACATGAGGATTCTATTGTTGCTGTAATGGTGTCGACATTATGATTCTATTGTTGCTGTAACGGTGCCGACATGAGGATTCTATTGTTGCTGTAATGATGCCGACGTTAGGATTCTATTGTTGCTGTAATGGTGTCGACATTAAGATTCTATTGTTGCTGGAAAGGTGTCGACATTAGGATTCTATTGTTGCTGTAATGGTGCCGACATGAGGATTCTATTGTTGCTGTAATGGTGCCGACATTAGGTTCCTATTGTTGCTGTAATGGTGTCGACATTATGATTCTATTGTTGCTGTAACGGTGTCGACATTAAGATTCTATTGTTGCTGTAATGGTGTCGACATTAAGATTCTATTGTTGCTGGAAAGGTGTCGACATGAGGATTCTATTGTTGTGTAATGGTGCCGACATTAGGTTCCTATTGTTGCTGTAACGGTGCCGACATTATGATTCTATTGTTGCTGTAATGGTGCCGACATGAGGATTCTATTGTTGCTGTAACGGTGCCGACATTAGGATTCTATTGTTGCTGTAATGGTGCCGACATTAGGATTCTATTGTTGCTGTAACGGTGCCGACATGAGGATTCTATTGTTGCTGTAATGATGCCGACGTTAGGATTCTATTGTGGTGTAATGGTGCCGACATTAGGATTCTATTGTTACTGTGATGGTGCCGACATTGGGAATCTATTGTTGCTGTAATGGTGCCGACATTAGGATTCTATTGTTGCTGTGATGGTGCCGACATTGGGAATCTATTGTTGCTGTAATGGTGCCGACATTAGGATTCTATTGTTGTTGTAATGGTGTTGACATTAGGATTCTATTGTTGCTGTAATGGTGCCGACGTTAGGATTCTAATGTTGCTGGAATGGTGCCGACATTAGGATTCTATTGTTGCTGTAATGGTGCCGACATTAGGATTCTATTGTTGCTGTAATAGTGCCGACATTAGGATTCTATTGTTGCTGTGATGGTGCCGACAGCTCAGTCCTGCAAGGTGCTTCTGTGTAGTTGTTATGTGTTATTCGCTGTCTCACTGGCTGCAAGTTAGAATTTTTAATGTGAGTGATAGTGTCAACATAAATCCACAGCAGTGAGTGATAGTGTCAACATAGATCCACAGCAGTGAGTGATAGTGTGAGCATAGATCCACATCACTGAGTGATAGTGTGAGCATAGATCCACATCAGTGAGTGATAGTGTGAGCATAGATCCACATCAGTGAGTGATAATGTGAGCATATATCCACATCAGTGAGTGATAGTGTGAGCATAGATCCACACTGCTGAGTGATAGTGTGAAAATAGATTCACATCAGTGGGTGATAATGTGAGCATAGATCCACATCAGTGAGTGATAATGTGAGCATAGATCCACACTGCTGAGTGATAGTGTGAGCATAGATCCACACTGCTTAGTGATAGAGTGCACTCAGATCCATACCATGTATGAATACTGTAAACACGGGCCCACAGCAGGTAGGATAGTGTGACTAGTTCCTTGCAGGAAAAACGTATCATAATGTAAATTGCAAATAATGTCAAAATCGAAAGAGATTGGATCATTATCACGCAAGATAACCTTCATTTCTCGATAAACTGGCGCCGTGTCTTGCAAATCAAAGATCAACCATATTTCAACTTTCGTGCAGGACGGGTTAACGCGCAGGTAACGAGCCTTACATCGCAACTAGCACGCCGAATAACGACCAGATGACAGAGATCAGACGCCATGTCTGTGGTTGGAATAAACAACCACCCCAGACAGAAATAACACACTGAGCTTTTGCAATTGAAGAACAGACTTCGATTTTGACTGTTTGACATTTCAAAGATGCTATTAGGCCGTGCTTACATCTAAAGACAACACCAATGTTTACAATTAACCTGAATCGAAAATTTCCTCCAAATTACCTATGTTCTATTTTAAAACATATGGTATTTAGTCTTCGGTGGTTTTAATTTTTTAATTTATTTTTTAACAAACTTGACTTCTAAAACATTGTTCGACGTGGAAATATACGATTTGGTCATACTTTAATTCAACGCAAATACATCTAGTATAGTGTTTTTAGTCTACGCGCCATGAGATATAAAGTATGTATGTATTCAATCCAAGTATCCCGTTCAGGTTCATATTTACATTTTGCAATCAGAAATCGTTAACAAACATTCCATTTCGACAGGAGGGTGCATTCGTTAGCATTGAATAAAGCCAAAGTACAAAGCACCTAAACGATTATTTAAATGCTCAGCACAAAGACGACGTTGAGCAACTCAAAACAGCTCGAGACGTGTTTCAATAGTTCTGTCCCTGCTGTCTAGACCATGTATACCAACAGCTATCTTCTCTCCCTTCCATACCATGGCGCTCGCTCGGTTGAGGTCAAAGGTTGGTAAGAAAGTAGTCCCGGCACGCAGCATGAGGACTGATTGGTCACGTGAAACAAACATACAGTTACCACAATAGTCAATTGATCGGCAAAGTGGTGTGCACGATTGTGGGGTTTTAACGTACAAAGCCGGTGAGGGTGTTAAATTGCATTATTTACGCGGGTAAAACCTTCATAAGTGGGACAAACAGTGACATGGTGCCGACGTCTGTATGAAATATAGCCATGAGTCGTGACCAGCTTAAACACATATAACATTCCCTCAACAATACACAAAGCAACACAGGGCTTATCAAATCTCACAGTCAATACTCCTAATCTCCCGAATGTTACCATATTGTAGTATTATAATTTTTTGTTAACATTTATCGTATGAATTTAATGTTGATTTAAGAACTTGAATTATGAATCTTTCCCTGTCAGTTACAAATTTATTTAATTTTCGATTTTGTTTGAAGCTGTCACGATCCCGGAAGGCATGTGTCGGGCAGATAACAATTTGGTTGCAATTTCCGTTAAAAGTGGGTTACATAAACACAATGGTTTGTACTTAAACACTTGTTCAAAGGCTTATCTGTGTGTATATGTTTATTGTGATCAAAGGCGAATATTAATGAATATTAATATTCACGCTTTTTATGACTGATTGTTTCATGTCCTTGTATAACCTTCAATAGAGGCTTACAATCTGGCTTAATAACATATATATCACGACAAGAAAGTAATATGCGTATTTCTAACAATTATTTAGACATTGTATGATGATATTTTGTTCATTTCCGGGCCACTGATAAATTAGACTTGGATATAATCACAATCATTTCCTCTAATAAGAGTCTCAGAGATAGTACTTTTCAAGCACAAAAGTCCACCGGAAGTTTTCGATATCAATAATACCGACCACTGGTCACGCTATGTCCATGCATGCCCGTGCACCCTGTCGTGCAGAGAGAACGAGTCTTGAAGGTCAAGCTATATATCCACGTCCGTACACCCCATGCCCTGTTGATAGAACACGTCTTAATTAGGGCAAGGCTGTCCTGCCTTGTCAGGGACAGAACATGCATGAGGTATTCTTAAGTTCAGGTTTCACTGTGACCTTGGCACATAGATAAGTGGTTTGTTGTTGGCGTTCATGTAATATACACTCGTCTTGACCGGAGAACACAGTGATCTTGTTACTGACATACTGGTGGTATAGTGCTTACCGTAGACTTGCATGAGTCTCTAAGGCAATAATTATTAACTCATATCATAATTTCTAGATTGTATAAATAATAAGAACCAGTTGTCACTATAAGAGATTGGCGTCCTTAGACTTGCCTATTTGGAACATTGAATTGCTACACATCCATGGACTTATCTTCCAGTACAGCCTTGGAGCAAGGCTATGCTTACCTCTGCCCAAGCAGTTTTGCAGTTATAACGGGCTGATTGTCGTTTCATCGTGGCGATTCTTTAACAGAATTCACTGCTATAGATTAAATCCTTTAACAAAACGTGTACATATCCCTAGTTTGCTTTTACTTCTTTGGCTTTTCATTTCGTTCGTTAACCATTATATATTTATTCGTCATATGTTTTCTGATTTGTTCGTGCGTGCCTTCCGTCTGAATGAGTGAGTGAGTGAGTGAGTTGGATTTAACGCCGCTTTTAACATTATTCAAGTTCAACACGGCGTGTCAGCTTAATGTGGGAGGAAAGGCCGAAGTGATGCAGGTTTCAGACGTTTACCACTTCGGTGAAACCCACGAGCACGGGTATGGTGCTGACAAACCTAGAAACATCATCGGGGCGAACCGGGTTTCAAACCCACAATCATAGGTTTCTGGCGTGCCCAAGGGACGCAACTCTGCACAGCGAATCGCGGCTCCTTAGACGACTGGGCCATCCGTGCCCCCTCCGTCTGAATGAATAATGCGACAATAATTATATATTTAGAGATCCACACTGGTGAGTGACAGTGCGAACATAGATTATACACTAAGTATAAATATCATATAATCACTACTATAAATAGTGTTGAAAATATATTCGAATATCTCTACACTTTATTCGTTTGTATACTTAAATGATCATGCATTTATCTGCCTTGAATTCGATTTTTCATTATTTTAGTTTTTAAATAAGGAATTATTTGAATATGTTATAAATATAGAGTAAACACGTGCAGAACGCGTAGCACGTGTATATATCATTGGCGGATCATATTTTGGACACACCCTTTTAAAAATGCTGGATCCTCCCCTGCATCTGAAGCGTGGTATACAACGGAACAGTAGGGTTTTGGGGGTACTACTAGCTTCTCGTGCTAACAAGTCTCTTCCGGTATGACCGCCTCCGTGGTCTAGTGGTAGAGCGTCCGCCCGGAGAGCGGAAGGTCCGGGGTTCGATCCCCGACCGCGTCCTACCAAAAGACGTTAAAAGATGGTACTTGTTGTTACCCTGTCTGGCGCTTGGCATTAAGGGGCTAAAACAAGGACTGGTCGGCTCGGAGTCAGTATACTGTGTCTGAGTGGGGTATTCATGTTAAACTGCGGCATTGTATCTCAGTGAGCTAGCACTATAAATCGGCATTAGCCCGGTCTAGTACAAAGAGCCACACACACACACGTGCATGCACGTCGCTATATACGAGTGCAATAATCTTGGACGCGACGTTAAACCCCATTTCACCACACCTCACCTCTTCCGGTATAGTATCACACCGAGGTATGACGGGTTTTGAAGGGAGCTCACAACGAAATACTTGAAGACGAGTAGCTAACATGCCTAACATGGCGTGTATCATGGGGATGGAACGGAAGTTGGTAACATACCAACGGAGAAAAACATTTAGTGTTCAATAATTAGCATCAATAATTAGCCCGTTAATTATACTGCGGCCATCATTGCCGGCTTGGATAATAAGGTGCACATAGATCCAGATGGTGCTGAACCCTCATCATATTTGGCCGGATGTCGATCTCCTTTCAGAGAGGAAATACGGTGGAAATAAGGGCGGTTCTGTCACGGTCGCCTGTTGATGATATTTCCTGATACTGTTCATCAATGTGAAGTCGAACATTGCTGGGAGTGTTATCGTATTAATGCCGCGTTACAATATATATAGTTTTTTTCTGATTTCATGTACAGTGTTAGAATGTTGTCTTTTGACGAACATATACTTTTATTTGTATTCCTCATCTAAAAAATGGGTATGATATACTGGATATAAACAACATCTATGTTTATTTATATTTAGAGATGTTTCCGGAATGCCTGTTGTGCGGAAATGGTGCTTTCTGTATTGACAACAATTTGAACATGTCAACAATGACGTCATCATATGTCAGTATGCATCATGTGAACGGATGACGACGCACACGACAAGACACATCAGTGACAAGATGGCAATCACTCTGCAAACAGTTGACGATCGTATTAACAACAAGGACATAAGTGTATTGTATCGTGATACCTGTTACATGAACGGCCCCAAGCACAAGGTCGGCGTGAATCCAGATACCTTCATCGCAGATTTTTCACTACTGGATGGCCATACAGATGCCATAATGGTGCATGGGCCTTGGGTTGTTAAAAATCTTGTGAACGTCTCGATCTCCCTCTCTGTATTATCCCCCCCCCTCTCTCTCTCTCTCTCTCTCTCTCTTTCTCTCTGCGTATCCCTTCCCCTCTCTCCGTCTCTCTGTACCACCACCTTCCTCTCTGTCTGTCTGTCTGTCTCTTTGTCCCCCCTCTGTCTGCCTGTCTGTCTCCCCCCTCTGTCTGTCTGTCTGTCTGTCTTTCTCTGCCTCTCTCTCTCTCTCTCTCTCTCTCTCTCTCTCTCTCTCTCTCTCTCTTTCTCTCTCTCTCTCTCTCCCAGGTCACCTCACTTCTTCGTTAAGGCAAGGGGTTAAGGGGTTTACGCATGTGTTCAAGCCTCCGTCAAATATTCATTCCCAACAGCGACACAGCCCGGCTCTGCGTGTTGGTAGGCCTCCCGCTGAATGGTGGTTTAAGTAGCTTTTGTTCGCCGCCGTCAAGGCCCTGTTGGCGTGGCATGACGCCCAACTCGACACAAACTGCTATCGGAACAACTGATCAGATCTATTTCGCGATACGGTGATCAATACAGGCTTACAAATGGCCATGTAACCACGCTGCTGCGTTTATTAGCTTCACGTAGCCGCCAAACTAACTCGGGTATCCCCTCACATCTGACTTGTGGGCCAATTACTGGATATCGATGGCGTACCATTAGTCTGTGTATACAGCCAACACGAGACCTTCGGAAAATAATGTATGACTTTGATTAAAATTGGGAGGTGATCAGCTGCAGTTACCAGGCAGCGCTTGGGATAGATTTGTCCAACATCTAGGGAAATGACACGCTAACATCACAACTGCTTGAACACGTCATCGAATCCTGATTTGTCCCATCTGGTGGTGTGGGCCAGGCGGAGACCCAGCCTGTGCGTGATGGCGATATATCCATCTAACGAGCTGGTCCAGAGGGCCATGTCGGAAGCTGCTCCAGACACTGAGCCTGAGTGGACGGCCGCCCAGACAACAGCTTCAACGATGGACCCGACTACATCACTGTTGGCTTAGAACGGTGTCATCGGTGGATCTTTTTCACGACTACTAGGATATGACACCACACCTACTACTACTACTACTACTACTACTACTACTACTACTACTACTACTACTACCCAGCTACTACTACTACCCAGACCACAACCACTACCACCCAGCCTACCACTACCACCACCCACACCACTACTAAAACCCACACCACTACTACACCACCAAGACCACTACAACCACCGCTACCACCACCCAGACTACCACTACTACTACTACCACCCACACCACTACTGCTACCACCAAGACCACCACTTCTACCACCCAGAATACCACCCACATCACTACTACTACCACCCAGACACCACTACTACCACCTAGACACCACTACTACCACCCAGACACCACTACTACCACCCAGACACCACCACTACCACCCAGACACCACTACAACCACCCAGACACCACTACTACCACCCAGACACCACTACTACCACCCAGACACCACTACTACCACCCAGACACCACTACTACCACCCAGACACCACTACTACCACCCAGACACCACTACTACCACCCAGACACCACTACTACCACCCAGACACCACTACTACCACCCAGACACCACTACAACCACCCAGACACCACTACTACCACCCAGACACCACTACAACCACCCAGACACCACTACTACCACCCAGACACCACTACTACCACCCAGACACCACTACAACCACCCAGACACCACTACAACCACCCAGACTACCACTACTACCACCCAGACACCACTACTACCACCCAGACACCACTACTACCACCCAGACTACCACTACTACCACCCAGACACCACTACTACCACCCAGACACCACTACTACCACCCAGACACCACTACTACCACCCAGACTACCACTACTACCACCCAGACACCACTACAACCACCCAGACACCACTACTACCACCCAGACTACCACTACTACCACCCAGACACCACTACTACCACCCAGACACCACTACTACCACCCAGACACCACTACAACCACCCAGACTACCACTACTACCACCCAGACACCACTACTACCACCCAGACACCACTACTACCACCCAGACTACCACTACTACCACCCAGACACCACTACAACCACCCAGACACCACTACTACCACCCAGACACCACTACTACCACCTAGACACCACTACTACCACCCAGACACCACTACAACCACCCAGACTACCACTACTACCACCAGCACCACTACTACCACCCAGACTACCACTACTACCACCAGACACCACTACTACCACCCAGACACCACTACTACCACCCAGACACCACTACTACCACCCAGACCACCACTACTATCACCACCACTACTACCATCACTACTACCACCAGCACCACTACTACCACCACTACTACCATCACTACTACCACCAGCACCACTACTGCTACCACCACTACTACCGCTACCAATCCCACTACTACCCATGCTGTCGCTAGGTTTGCCTCCGACATTAAACCGACCACACGTGTCTAGCATATCCAGATCGTTAAGCCTCTTCCCTATTCTGTAGATCAAATACAATAACGAGTTAATTATTAAAGCTATCCCATTAAACCCTAGCCGCCATAACACAACGCCAGCTACACGTGGTCTAGTGCAACTCCGTCTGTTGAACACGTTAACATTGCCAGCAGATGTAGACGTTGCGAGTGACGATGGTGACGTATACATGGAAGGCCGTCACTGACACATCAGTCAGCTTCCGCACACAAGATTAATGACACTCTCAATGACAGCTCGAACAAAAACTCAGAAACCTAATACATCAACAGATAAAAGAGAACCAACTGTCGCACTAGCATAATTTGAAACAAGTGTATCAAATCTATAATATGACTGTCAACGTTGGGCGAGTTATGGGCTGTTTCATGGTGATGGTTAACGCAGGGATGCCTGGCTTCTCCCGGCGTGCGAGAGCCGGGGAGTTGGGGAAGATTAGCAGTCAGAAAGAATAATTATCAGATGGTTGAGGTGGAGAACGTGATCATCGCCAGTATAACTGTTACACATATACAGTGGTAATTGTGGTGTTGGAATATTGGGTGAGGTGGTGAAATTGGGTTTAACGTCGCGTCCAAGATTAATGCACTTATATAGCGACGTGCATGTACGTGTGTGTGTGTGTGTGGCTGCTTGTACTAGTCCGGACTAATGCCGATTTATAGTGCTAGCCCACTGAGATACAATGCCGCAGTTTAACATGAATACCCCACTCAGACACAGTATACTGACTCCGAGCCGACCAGTCCTTGTTTTAGCCCCTTAATGTCGAGAGCCAGACAGTTTAACAACAAGTACCATCTTTTAACGTCTTTTGGTAGGACGCGGTCGGGGATCGAACCCCGGACCTTCCGCTCTCCGGGCGGACGCTCTACCGCTAGACCACGGAGGCGGTCGTTGGAATATTGGAAGCGATAATTGTTCATATCATTGTTGTGAACTATCAAATGCCAGCCGAGAATGATAGACAACGAAGTATTTTTCTCTTAATAATAGCTTATTATGGTCCTAATACGGCCGTCAAATCAGCTGTTTTAATCAATTGTTATTGTTATTTGAAAATGAATCGTGTATTTTCTAAATTCATGGTAGAATAGAAGTTGTACTTGCTGATGGTGTCTGTTTGAAGGATATTAGCAGCAGGATGACAACACTCCCATACTTTGATTAAAGACAGTCGCTTTGTGAAACGGGAGCCTGGCCGATTTGTGTTCGCCTACGCCATTGTAGCAGTCATTGAGCAAGACAAAAGTACAGTCTGTGTGTATCACAAACTCAATCTTCATTCTTATGACCCTTTAGCGTTGGGAGAGCCACACGTTTTTAAAGTTCGAGTGAAATATCCAAAACTCTTATGAGAAAACACGCATGTTTTATTGATTCTCAAGATTTGAGGTGGTTTTCAGGTGGTTTTAAATACATAATGACCATTTCATTCGCTTTTTCGACTCCTTTGGGCCATATTCTTGACCACACTCAAAGACTTATAGGCCGAAATCACCCGTCACACGCACTGACATGTATTGTCTGTCCGCTATCATTGCACGGACATTTATTCGAGGGTTCAATGACTGGATGCCCTCAGTGGTCTACATCCTATCGATCTGTGAACACGTGACACCTTAACATTGCAAGTCCCGCCATAAAATGACAGCATTGTGACACGTTCGCCTTTCGTTGTGCCCATTTCACAGAGTGGTTTAGGGACCGACTATTTAGTATTCTGACTGGAGCCTAGCTGGTATTAAAATGTTTTTTTTTGCAAAAAAGTAGGAAAAGATAATTTGTTTTGATGTTTTACACAAATCAATAAATTGCATGATGGATCGACACGCACAACGTCCTAAAACATGTGTTGTGAAAAATTGAAAGTCCTTAAACGTGTTTTGAAATATTACATTGACCGGTTTCTCTGTTCACAAAAAAATATTTTTAAGGAAAGACTGACAAATCTGCCGAAAAATGCAAGCCAGCCTCCAACCCCACCCACATCCACATGATCGGTAGTGTATTAAGGGAATAACGGTTGTCATTCGACTTGTGTTTTATCCTTCAATATCCGCACAAACGTATGCCCCAGGAGACATGTGCGTGTCCACCTAGGCCCTCTCTATGATCTCTTTTCGAAATATTTTGACATATTGAGGAGGATATCTCCGAGTTGGTCAGCACAATATAAAGATCATATGTATTGTTGACAACAAAATCTTGTTATTTTTACGTGTAGGTGACAAAACTGATCCAGAAATCGATATTTAAGAAACATTATCAGATTTACAAATATCGAGGTGACATTTAATGATTTATCAGGTCTTATTGTGATCCTGTGACAGAAGGTCGCAGAGCAGTTAATCCCGGGGATACTGGCCAGGATTACAACACTGTCTCCAAGCTGTTCTCGCATTACAAGAGCAAAAGCAAACATCGTAAGCTATACAAACATCGGCTGCCATATCTTTTTTCGCATGATGGAGATATTAATACCACTTGTTCATTCCGACAAGAATCCGTCACATTCTGTTTGAATCGGCTTGTCTAAGTCGGCACTTCAAACAAACCTAATTCTAATCACTGACCCTACCAGCCGCCTAGGTACTACATCTCAGGAGGTGCGGATGTGTAATCATGACGGGAAGAGCAAATACCCATGAGATTGCCTTATCACACGCGGAATAATACACGCATCACTTCGCATGACCGTTCGTGATGTAAAGGGCGACAACTGCGGTAGATGTCCCCTGTTTGTCTTGTGGTCTGAATGTCGCCGAATGGTTATATTGATCTTTTCAGTATCCGAGAATCAAAACTCACTTGTACAGAGAACTAATTTCCGAGGCGGGATTCGGATTTAAAGGGATTGCATTGCATCTTCAGTCTCGGGACCCCAGCCTAAGAAATGAGCATGCTCAAGGTGTATCAGTTTCAATGTAACCTACGAGGAGTCAGAAGCAATATGTTCAGACACTTGGGTCCCAGGGTTCTTTAATTATAAGGCCAGTGTGCTGTGTGATAGTCGGCATATTGCTCAGTACATCCCGTGATTGCATGGTCGACATTTCGTGACCTTAACAGCGGAGTAGGGAACCTAGCGCTGAACCCCCCACTACAGATGATGGTAGCTTGCATGCGGATACTGTTTGCTCTGCGATGTATCGTAAATCCTCGAATAAACGCCGAACATCCGAAATAAATAAGGCTCCCATCGTTTCTTTATGGTAAATATTCGTTCATGTCTTGTTTGTTTGTTTGTTTGTTTCTTGTTTAACGCCAAAATATTCCAGCAGTATGACGTCGGTCTGTAAATTATCTAGTCTAGACCAGACAATCCAATAATTGATATCATGAGCATCGATCCACGCAGTTGGGGTACGAGGATCAACCAATTCACCGCGTCTGACCACCCGTTCCATTGAGACCTCTTACGACCCGTGAAGATTCCGGGGTAGAATAGGTCTTCAGAAACCCATGCTTGCCGTAAATGGTGACTATGCTTGTCGTAAAAGGCGACTAACGGGATCGGGTGGTCAGGTTCGCTGACTTGGTTGATGCATGTCATCAATCCCAATTGCGTGGATCGATGCTCATGATATTAATCACTGGATTGTCTGGTCCAGACTCGATTATTTACAGACCGCCGTCATATATCTGGCATATTGCTGAGTGCGGCGTTAAACAACAAACCAAGCCAAAACGACCAGTGCTGGTTGTCAACTCTAACCCGGAATCCGAACAGGGTGTCCACACAACACTGTGGAACCACTGCCTAGATCACAGCGCATTATCTGACTGATTATACTTCAACAGATAATGTTTTGAATCAAATTACTAACTGTTAAACAGATTTCAGTGTGGATCACATGTTGATTAAACCTGCATCCAATCCTGTGTAGACCCTACCTTTAACCTAAAAACATATTCCAGTAACAGTTGGGGGAGGTCGGGTAGCCTAGTGGTTAAAGCGTTCGCTCGTCACGCCGAAGATCCGGGTTCGATTCCCGTCATGGGTATAATGTCTGAAGCCCATTTCTGGTGTCCCCCGCAGTGATATTGCTGGAATATTGCTAAAAGCGGCGTAAAACCAAACTCACTCACTCAATATCAGTTGGGATCCCTCCGTTGACCCGACACCATAATACGTTTGTGTATTCTACTATTAACCATACAACTGATTCCAATCAATGTGTGAATCATACTATTAACCAAACAACAGATTCCAGACCAATCACCATCTGAATTCTACTGTTTACCAACGACAGATTCCAATCAAGGTGTGAATCCTACTTATTACCCAGCAACAGCATTTTTAATCCCACTACTTCCCTACAGAAACTTTCAATCACTGTGAATCCCGCTGACCCCTCGACAAAGCAACTTTTACGAGGAAACAGTGATGCCAAGTATCGTGAGACCGAGTGTCCAGTTGTCACATTGTAAGTCACACTTGTGTATACCCTACAGGAAGAACGTCAGTCACGCACTGACCACGCTGTGGATATTCTGAAAAAGATGAAAAAAAAATATTAAAAAATACGACATTACAAATTAAACAAAAAAACCCGACCTTGTAATTAATAATAAGTTCATTTTTGATGCGCCAAATTCCATTCACCAAGTGAATGCTCATGGCGCATATTATCACTATCCTGGTCAATGGATTACTGTGCTCCTGACTTTCATTCTCAGCTCCATGTGGAGTATACGACCGAAGCTGCCTGTGAGGCGCTAGAAGGTTAACATTCACATTACCATCTCAACCTACCGGGTACCCATCCATTGCATCTCTGGAAGGACAACACAGTTTTTTAAAAGCGCAGGGATCACAAAAATATATTTTATATACATTTGAAATGACTAATCTAGTCGTGTTCACTGCTCATACCTTGTACTTCGAACAATAGCTGGTGTAACGGTAGTGTTGCTTGTCTTAATTATCTAGTGTCTTAAGTAAACTGCCGGGAAAAAGAAAGTATACACCCATGTTTGATGGTGGCTAAAATACGAAGCAAACAAGAAATGCTTTATATTCGATGGTGATGTATTTGATACGGGTATCAAAGGTTTTGGACCTTAAGTTTGCAGTGTTTCGGCGACTGTTTTCAGCCTAGTAACGTTCTGATAACGTTTGTAAGTTTTCGGTCAAATGCAGTTTACAAGTGTATATTTTCTTTCGCATTGTAGTTTATCATGCTAGATTTATCACTGACAGTAAGATGTATGCCATCGGTCGAGAAACTGGCTGTAGGCTGTCGGAGCGTGAGCGATGTCGGAAGTTCTTGCTACTGCTAATAGAATGCGCTGGATGTAAGAGATGCAATACCACCAACGTTTGTCCAAGCGTGTAACGTTTCCTGTCTTCTGAGCCATCTGGTTGCGCATACCAGCAGTGGAACCAGCTGTAATAGTGGACGTATTAATTGGCTTGATTGGGGCCCGTCTCTTCATGATCATCAAAGTCCTTTGCGTGAGAACATCGGTATACACTACAAGAAAACAAGAATGTGTTTTCGGAACATATACTTCCATGCTGTCTAGCCCCAGGTGAATTCAACAATTACAACAGTTAGGGTTTGACTCCATACCGATGAAAACCGTTGTCTTAACTCAGAAATCACTGCAAAACCTCGCATTTATAACCTTAAACTCACACATGTAGCCTGACACCAACACCTGGAACCTAACACTCACACCTGGAACCTAACACTCACACCTGGAACCTAACACTAACACCTGGAACCTAACACTCACATCTGGAACCTAACACTCACACCTGGAACCTAACGCTAACACCTGGAACCTAACACTCACACCTGGAACCTAACACTCATACCTGGAACCTAACACTCACACCTGGAACCTAACACTCACACCTGGAACCTAACACTCACACCTGGAACCTAACACCCATACCTGGAACCTAACACTCACACCTGGAACCTAACACCCACACCTGGAACCTAACACTCACACCTGGAACCTAACACTCACATCTGGAACCTAACACTCACACCTGGAACCTAACACTCACACCTGGAACCCAACACTCACACCTTGAACCTAACACTCACACCTGGAACCCAACACTCACACCTGGAACCTAACACTAACACCTGGAACCTAACACCCATACCTAGAACCTAACACTAACACCTGGAACCTAACACTCACGCCTGGAACCTAACACTCACACCTGGAACCTAACACTCACACCTGGAACCCAACACTCAAACCTGGAACCTAACGCTCACACCTGGAACCTAACACTCACACCTGGAACCTAACACTCACACCTGGAACCTAACACTCACACCTGGAACCTAACACTAACACCTGGAACCTAACACTAACACCTGGAACCTAACACTCACACCTGGAACCTAACACTCATACCTGGAACCTAACACTAACACCTGGAACCTAACACTCACACCTGGAACCTAACACTCATACCTGGAACCTAACACTAACACCTGGAACCTAACACTCACACCTGGAACCTAACACTCACACCTGGAACCTAACACTCACACCTGGAACCTAACACTCACACCTGGAACCTAACACTCACACCTGGAACCTAACACCCACACCTGGAACCTAACACTAACACTTGGAACCTAACACCCACACCTGGAACCTAACACTCACACCTGGAACCTAACACTCACACCTGGAACCTAACACTAACACCTGGAACCTAACAATCACACCTGGAACCTAACACTCACACCTGGAACCGAAAACACCCACACCTGAAAATTGCTTGTTCTGAATTATATTCAGTCAGTTTGAAATACATATTCAAGCCTCCACCACACACACACACACGCACGCACACACGCAAGCACTCACCCACGCACGCACGCACGCACGCACGCACGCACACACACACTCACACATACGCCACGTTTCTTTGGATTATAATTGTCTCTGAGGCTATAAAGATTCACTTTTCCTGTCAGCGAATGAATCTCCAAATCAAAATAGCTCTTCAACAACTGCTTTATGCAAGCCTATTACATGTGACGCACTGCGCCGACAGGGACGGGGTTCGCGTTCAACTGGGAAATCGATTGTAAACATGACACATACATACCACAACCGTTTGTGAATGTGGACAGGCGGTAGTGATAGCAGACGCCATTGCATGACAGAACCACTCCTCGACGGGGGCTAGTTTGTAAAACCCACTTGCCCCAATCGAGAATACGCAGCATTGTAATGAAGGGGCAATGTGTAGCAGCCTTGGCGAACGCAAGTTAAGACGGACGATGTATGGTTTGCAAGATATTCTCTGCTCAATTGGTCCACTGAGATATTTCTGAGAACTGTTTTATTTTACTTTGAACATGATGAGGAACACAAACTATTTAGTTGGGTCATAGTCTTTTTATATAATTGAGAGAGTGAATGTGGTTTTACGCCGCATTTAGCGATACCCAAGCAACACCACGGTGACGGACACCAAGTGGGAAATCGACCCAGGTCTTCGACATGTTACCCTTTCGACTACCCCACCGACCCTTAAGAACAAAATAACACATACACCAACACACACACAAACACACACGCACGCACTCACGCACGCACGCACGCACGCACGCACGCACGCACGCACGCACACATACATACATACATACATACATACATACATTCATATATGCATACATATTTGACTCAAGTACCTAAACGATAAAATAAATTAACTTTGCTTACAAAGCAAAAAAAAAGCAAACAGATTCTAATGGAAAAAAATGCTAAAAAGCAAAACCTGGTTACCGCGCTGCTATTAGCATCCGATGTGCCGCCTGGAACCAGATACTTCGCGGAAAGGGCTATGCTGACGATAAACACTGGGCAGTCAGTTCTAGGTTGTTTACATCCCTTTCATGTCAGATCATTCGTGATCATTCGTGACCAACTCGTGTCATTCCGGGACCAGCCAGGGCAGGCGAGGTAGCCTAGTGGTTAAAGCCTTCGCTCGTCACGGTGAAGACCCAGGTTCGACATAGGTACAATGTGTGAAGCACATTTCTGGTGTCCCCCGTCGTGATATTGCCTGAATATTACACACAAAGAGGCGTCAAATCATACTTACTCACTCCGGGACAATAGCGACTTGTGCCCCAATCGTGGCCATTTCTTTTGACTGGGTTCCGTCTAAGCACAAACGGGCATAGCCAAAAGAATTGTCAACTCCTTGCGTATTGATTCACGTATTATATTTCCCTCATATATATATTCCATTCCTATCGGGACTTACGGTATTATACAGTAAGAGTGAACATATTAAACTATTTCTTGGCTATGTTTTTAGATGCAAGGCATATCAAACATTTTTTTAAATATTCTCGAGGGATTCTTTGACAGAGGTACTTAAACCCATACGCGCATTCTGATTGGTTGCTCGTACTTTCGCACATACCATTCATCGATAGGGGGACGAGTCTTCTTGCAAGTTACGGAAAAAGAATGAGTGATGACGTATGACATCAGACGTGTGTGTGTTATCGAAACATTCAGTGCGGTCATCGCGGTCACGTGATGTCTTCATGGCAGAAAGGTTCAGAATCTAGACGTTAATCATGATTGCTGATTTCCATCCAAATAGCATTACTATGAATAGCAGCAGTGTGGGAATGTCTCCAGGGTCTAATGCATCAGCTTGAAAATACTAAGCCTAATGGACTGTACTCGGTGTGGACGTACTTGACATAAAGGCCTGTGAAGATCCGCGGTAAAATAGGTCTTCAAATACCCTTGCTTGCAGTATAAGGTGACTATACTTTTCGTAACAGGCGACTAACGGGATCGGGTGGTCAGGGTCGCTGACTTGGTTGATGCACGTCATCGTATTCTAATTGCGTGACTAATTATTTACAGACCGCCGTAATATAGCAGGAATAATGCTGTGCGCTGCGTTTAACAACAAACCAAACAAAAACAACCAAACTTGACGTAAAATAACATTTACTCATCCCCGCACCATACCCGCCCTTCCTGCGATCCGACAGAGATCCGACAGTGACCGGACAGTGAAACCGACGCATTCGTGACCAACTCGTGTTATTCCGGGACAAGCCGAATAGCGACCCGTGCCCCTCATTCGTGACCAACTCGTGTTATTCCGGGACAAGCCGAATAGCGACTCGTGTCCCTCTCATGGCCATTCTTGCGACCGGGTTCTGTCTTAGCGCAAACGGGCATACCTAAAACAATCGTCATCTCGTTGCCAAATGGTTAACATATATTTCCCCATATATTATATATATTTCAAATGCAATTTAAAGCACATCGGGTCTTGCGGAATTATACAGTATGAGTGAACACATGTAACTGTGTCTTGGGTATATTTTTAGATGCAAGACATATGTAAAATCAAAAATTATTTCTGAGGGATTCTTTGACGAAGAACTTGAAATCATGCGCGCATTCTGATTGGTTTGTCGTATTTTCGCACATAACATTCATCGATAGGGGGACGAGCCTTCTTGCAGGTTACGGAAAGAGGCGAGTGGTGACGAATGCCGTGCCCCTCTCATTGCCATTTTTGCGACTGGGTTCCGTCTTAGCGCAAACGGGCATACCTAAAACAATTGTCAACTCGTTGCGTAATGGTGCACATATATTTCCCCATATGTTATGGCACTCGGCATTTAGGGGCTAAAACAAGGACTGGTCGGCTCGGAGTTAGTATACTGTGTCTGAGTGTGGTATTCATGTTAAACTGCGGCATGGTATATCAGTATATCCGTGTCATAAGATCATTAGGTACTCTGAACAAAACCACATAATGGCGTCTACCGGAATGGTAGGTATCACCAAGGTTACCAGAGATTAGGTGTATAAGAAACGGTTCCACGCTTCCTGGTATTACCAACGGTATTGGAAGCTTCCGTTACGCCAACCCAAAAATTGTACAAATTAGGATAGCAGATAAGTAGATTATTCAACACGCAGTACATAACACTGAGGAATGCAGCCACGAAACATAACAGGCAAAAAAATACCATGCTTGATGTCATGACAACCAGACTTTTTTTCATATTAAAAAACCCGAAATAAGCAATGGCGGATGTTAATGCTTTTCTGCATAGAGAAAACATGGCGGAACATGCAACTGAAAGTACCAAACAGTCAAAATTCAATGGGCGATACAGAAACATTTCAATGGGTGATCGAGCCTTCTCAGCTGTAGCCCTTTATGTCTTGAACAATCTACCCCTATCAGTAATGGTTCGGCGGGGTAGCCTAGTGGTTAATCCATTTGCTCGTAACACCGAAAACGCGGCGGGTTCGATTCCCCACATGGGTTCAATTTGTGAAGCCCATTTCTAGTGTCCCCCGCCGTGATATTGCTGGAATATTGCTAAAAGCGTGTAAAACCATAAAATCACTCAGTTGTAGTCCCTTATCTCCGGAACAATCTACCCCTATCAGTAATGGGGCGGTGGGGTAGTCTAATGGTTAAAGCATTTGCTCGTCACGCCGAAGACCCGGGTTCGATTCCTCACATGGGTACAATGTGTGAAGCCCATTCCTGGTGTCCCCCGCCGTGCTATTGTTGAAATGTTTCTAAAAGCGGCGTAAAACCACACTGACGTACTCACTCAACCTATCAAGAAAGACATCATCTTCTGATTCCCAGTTAATCCCAGTTAATACTCTTTTTATCATGTAATGTCTTAATAACCGCGTGGGAATACAATGCTAGGACTAAGAAAGGCCAAAGTCGCATTCGTCTCCCATCTCACTACAATGAACTAAATTTAGCTCATTTACCTCAATAGTTTAGCGCATAGATGTATGGATCGTATGAAAAGTAGTTCCTCCTTTGTTACCTCATTTGCATATTTATCGGATCGTGATACCAAGTTTATGGGATTGATTTATTACATCGATAACACAATCCATTATTAGAAAAAAACAGCTGTATCAGTATTCATGAAAGTGGACCATATGCTACCAGCAAATATTGATATATAGAAACAGATAAGCCACATTATAAATAATGCTTATTTAATTACTAAATACATTCTGTGATTCTCTCGTTCACCTCTGTGGACTGGGTACGCGTGTGTGCTCCGCCTTCTAGAATTACATGACGACAACGTGTGTCAGCTGCTATGTCTCGATGAGCATCACGATCCTACCTTGCAAAAAATATGTGGAAAGAAGATTCCGGAAACAGACATCTTCTGTTGTCTTTGTCTGGTCGGCAGATAGCACGGGCTAAAAAACCGTACTCATTCGATGGAAACGCACTTTAAACAATGTATTGGGTTACTTTCTTAATATATTGTTAGGACATCAAGCATGCGAGTTTAAAGCAATGCTGTTCCCTGCGTGATTTCTTAATGACAAATGCACACTAGTTAAGACTTTGTGAAGGAATGACAGAATGTCTGACAGGAATTGGGTTGGTATATTATATCAGTAAGATTCCCTGTAAAGTCTCTGACTGACAATCACAGCCAAAGTTGCAACGGCACTGACTGTATGATCGTGTGCATGCAAATACATTTCAACACTTGGCAACATTCAAATGTGTAAAGGTCTTCTAATCTTTAAGGAATAACAAAGACAATACGTTTAAGGTCCTGTGCGGCATAGTTTAGATTTAGGTGTTAGATATTACAAAAATAACTTCGACCAGACAGGAAGTGGTCGGTTGAAACGTATTTCTTCAGAAAGACGTCTACGCAGTTATTTCCACAATCCCCTTTTTGTTTCGGATTCTGGGGAAGAAAGTGAATGAGTGAGTATCGTTTTAAGCAGCATTTAGCAATTTGGCGAAGAAAAGTTCCATGCTTGTCTCTATAGAACCGGCTAAAGAGGAGCAGGGGAACAAGCTCTATGGTTTGACTGACGGCGTGTTGTGCCAGGATGGCGTGGATCGTGACTCGTGATTAGAAGAAGTCTATTGTTTGTCGTTAGAGGCGACTCACTTATTGGCTCGGGTGGTCAGACTCGTTGGATCAGGAGTGTGTCATCCTACCTCCTACGTAGGTCCGGTTCTCAGCCACTGGTTTGTCTGGCCCAGACTCGATTATTTACAGGCCGCCGACATATAGCTGGACTATGGCTGACTGCGGCGTAAAACCACATTCACTTATTCATTATCTTACATACACACTTCTGATCATTGAAGCGGATTGTTTAAACTAAACTGGTATTTAATTGACACAATCTAGTTCCTATCAAGTTATCAGACAATGTTCTTGTTTGTACACTTATTTGAGAGAGGCCCACGCAGGTGGAAGTCCTACAACCTTGCTTGTTGTTGATTAATGTTGATATATCAAGGACCGTGAGTATTAAAGAGTTTATTTACACATAACAAATAATGACCATATCGTGGACAATTCGGTGTCGACAAATTAAAAAATATTATTGACCATAACTGACCGGGAAGATTTTTAAATTTGTATATTTTTACATACTATCAGCTCTTCAGAACATTCCCCTGCAGCTGGAGTGCTAACAGTCGTAATTTGGTGAAAAAACGAAATTTTAGCTGAAAAATATGTCTTCTTAAAAGTGTTTTTAAAAGGCATTAGGGAAAGGCAGGTCATTAGAAATAAGACATTAATAGAACAAACAGAAATAGATGGTGTCGCCCATGACGAGGCATTCTGTGAATGCCGTGAACTATGGCTTGAAAGTTATCCAACTATATGCACATACTATGCATCTATCTTTACAATGAACAAAGCAAATACAAGTAGATGGTTGAACAGACCCTGTAAGATGTGACGATTCTTCAACTCCAATTAGCCAGTGTCCATGATACTAGAATAACTGCAAGGAGCCTTTGGTAGGAGAGTCCAGATTATCCTCATATTGATCTATGGAAACCTCATGCTGCCACTCGTCCAAACGTAATCATATATTATTAAGACTGCTCCATAGCTGCTTGGTTGAACTATCGTAACTACGAGATACCAAGATAGTACCGTGATTGCAGGATAGTTGAACTATAATTACGATATACCAACCATTATACGTAATTACGCATATCGTTTACGAACTCGGTCGTGATCAAGATATCGCAAGCACATGTTGCGATGTGGGCATAGATGTATATTAGGAAAATCATGTACATTCGTACCAACCTATGACCACCGTCCATCGTGTTTGTTTCCCAGAAGACTCTGTTAGACAAGCCGGGCAAGCGGAAGACGGACAAACGGCCTTCTTCGGGGATCAGCTTTCTAACTCATGTTACGAACTGTGTCGTGTGTTAATTATGTGTCAGCTGACGTTTAACTAGCTGGGACAATTAGGGGATACGCCTGTCGGTGTACGTATCTCTGATTGTCTCATGAGGTGTTACTTTCGCCAATAACTGGTAAACATGTACACGTTAGTTCACACACATAATACAGCCTCTGTGGTGTAGTGGATAGCGCGCGTGACCGGTGAGCGGAAAGTTGTGGGTTCGATCCCCTGGTCGCGTCATACGAAACGGTGTTAAAAGATTGTACTTGTTGTTACCCTGCCTAGCGCTCGGCATTAAGGAGCTTAAACAAACAAGGACTGGTCGGCTCGGAGTCAGTATACTGTGTCCGAATAGAGTATCCATGCTAAACTGCGACATGGTATCTCATGGCTAAGGGGCAACATGAAACAAATCGTGTGTTGTTTAACTTCTTTATAGGTATATATGTCGCACTGACATCAGATGACCAACTAGGTCACAAAACAGGAGAGTTTCATATATATTAATGAATTGTCAACTTCAGATCTAACGCTGACGGGGAGAGGGCGGAAGTGTATTTCACCCCCAGCTGTCCCAGACACTGTCAGGCGACTAAGCTTGTCGTAAGAGGCGACTATGCTTGTCGTAAGAGGCGACTTTGCTTGTCGTAAGAGGCAACTAACGGGATCGGGTGGTCAGGCTCTCTGACCACCAACCGAGCCTGACCTGACCACCCACCGAGCCTGACCACCCTACCGAACCTGACCACTCACCGAACCTGACCACCCACCCAGCCTGACCACCCACCTAGCCTGACCACCCTACCGAACCTGACCACTCACCGAGCCTGACCACCCACCCAGCATGACCACTCTACCGAACCTGACCACTCACCCAGCCTGACCACCCACCCAGCCTGACTACTCACCGAGCCTGACCAAACACCCATCCTGACCACCCTACCGAACCTGACCACTCACCCAGCCTGACCACCCTACCGAACCTGACCACTCACCGAGCCTGACCACCCACCCAGCCTGACTACTCACCGAACCTGACCACCCACCCATCCTGACCACCCTACCGAACCTGACCACCCACCCATCCTGACCACCCTACCGAACCTGACCACTCACCCAGCCTGACCACCCTACCGAACCTGACCACTCACCGAGCCTGACCACCCACCCAGCCTGACCACCCACCCAGCCTGACCACTCTACCGAACCTGACCACTCACCGAACCTGACCACCCACCCATCCTGACCACCCTACCGAACCTGACCACTCACCCAGCCTGACCACCCTACCGAACCTGACCACTCACCGAGCCTGACCACCCACCCAGCCTGACCACCCACCCAGCCTGACCACTCTACCGAACCTGACCACTCACCGAACCTGACCACCCACCCAGCCTGATCACCCACCTAGCCTGACCACCCTACCGAACCTGACCACTCACCCAGCCTGACCACCCACCCAGCCTGACTACTCACCGAACCTGAGCACCCACCCATCCTGACCACCCTACCGAACCTGACCACTCACCGAGCCTGACCACCCGATCCAATTGATTCACTTCCAACGACGAACAACAGAAGTGTTTTTCCCCGGGCATGAAAGACATATGTTTATGTTTTATTTCATGGTAATTCTAACATAAATTTGGAAATTACTCGTTTCTGACTGGTCAGGAGTCAAGGTGTCATTCGTAGACATACCATCATCATACAAACAAAACGTATAAGGGCTAAGAACAAGGGCCCCGTTCCTCAAAGCGATCTAAGCGCTACGATAAAGTATGGGACTTACGATCACCTTAGTGCTAGGATCGCTTTGAGGAACGGGGCCCTGGTAGCTATTTAAGTGCCGGGTAAGAGAACGGACACGCTTGAAAATTGGATTTGACTGAAAAATAATAAAACGTTATCAAAACGTTACTCGGCTGAAAACAGTCGCCGAAATACTTCAAACTTAAGGTCCAAATACATCACATCGAATAACCATTTCTTGTTTGTTTCATTTTAACCACCATCAAAGATGGGTGTCTGCTTTCATGTCCTGGCAGTTTAGATTAGTTCCGCTATATATCAACATGGGCATTTATCATAAAACTGTTTTTAACGTTTAACCTCAGATTCCGACCCCGGGGTATTTTTTTCTGATGCGGTACAAAAGAGCTTCAGCGCCGTGGTACGGAGTGATCGTCGATGATTTATTCATGGGTTGTCTGAGATGCTCAATTGATCTTCGGTAAAAACCTTTATTCCGTGGCGAGCGGAGTTGTTTATCACCGATGTCGGAGAGAAAACCACTTCACCAACAGCGTCGACGGGGTAATTCTTTCAGGAGAGGCCTCAGATATAAAGCGATTCTTATACAATATGGGCTTACGTTGTGGCAGAGAGCTGTTACGAGGATGTCTGTGCCCTTATTACAGATTTAATCATGAATGAGTGTTAGTGTTAGTGTTAGTGATAGTGTTAGTGTTAATGTTAGTGTTAGTGATAGTGTTAGTGTTAGTGATAGTGTGAGTGTTAGTGTTAGTGTTAGTGTTAGTGATAGTGTGAGTGTTAGTGTTAGTGATAGTGTTAGTGTTAGTGTTAGTGTGAGTGTTAGTGTTAGTGTTAGTGTTAGTGATAGTGTGAGTGTTAGTGTTAGTGTTAGTGTTAGTGATAGTGTGAGTGTGAGTGTTAGTGTTAGTGTTAGTGATAGTGTTAGTGTTAGTGTTAGTGTTAGTGTTAGTGTTAGTGATAGTGTGAGTGTTAGTGTTAGTGTTAGTGATAGTGTGAGTGTTAGTGTTAGTGTTAGTGATAGTGTGAGTGTTAGTGTTAGTGTTAGTGATAGTGTGAGTGTTAGTGTTAGTGTTAGTGTTAGTGTCACGAACTGAGTACATAGTTGGACAGACAAGCATGTCAGCATCTTCATGTTTTCAACTTCGTTACACAACAGAAACTGATAGTAACACTGCCCTTTCAATGTTCTGGTTCGAAACCAAGTTTCTTTGATTATGTGCCCACGTCGCAAGAATTGCTCAGTAAGACATTCTTTCAAAATCAGAAGTCAGATCAGAGACAGCAACGTCAAATAAATATCGCTGTTCCAATCGTCGAAACAGCGTCAAGTACTGTTATATCAGTTCCGTGGCCTTAAGTAGTGTCTTATCATTCTTGTGGCGTCAAGCACTGGCTTACCATTAACGTAACGTCAAGCGCTATCATATTTCCGTGGCATTAAACACCATCTTATCATTTCTGTGGCGTGAAGCACAATCTTATCAATTCCGTAACGTTAAGCACTGTCTTATAATCGTTGTGGCGTCCAGTACTGTCTTATAACTGCTGTGGCGTCAAGCATTATCGTATCATTTCCGTGGCGTCAACACTGTCTTATAATCGCCGTGGCTTCAAGCACTGTCTTACTATTACCGTAAGGTCAAGCACTGGCTTACCATCGCTGTGGCGCCAAGCACTGTGTTATCATCTCTGTGGTGTCAAACACTGTCTTATCATCGCTGTGGTGCCAAGCACTGTGTTATCGTCGTTGTCACGCCAAGCACTGTGTTATCATCTCTGTGGCGCCAAGCAGTTTATTATCATCGCTGTGGTGTCCAACACTGTCTTATCATCGCTGTGGTGCCAAGCACTGTGTTATCATCTCTGTGGTGTCAAACACTGTCTTATCATCGCTGTGGTGCCAAGCACTGTGTTATCGTCGTTGTCACGCCAAGCACTGTGTTATCATCTCTGTGGCGCCAAGCAGTTTATTATCATCGCTGTGGTGTCCAACACTGTCTTATCATCGCTGTGGTGCCAAGCACTGTCTTATCATCGCTGTGGTGCCAAGCACTGTGTTATCATCTCTGTGGTGTCAAACACTGTCTTATCATCGCTGTGGTGCCAAGCACTGTGTTATCATCGCTGTACCGCCAAGCACTGTGCTATCATCTCTGTGGCGCCAAGCAGTTTGTTATCATCGCTGTGGTGTCCAACACGGTCTTATAATATCTGTGGCGTCAAGCGCTGTATTATCATCGCTGTGGCGCCAAGCACTGTGTTATCATCACTGTGGCGCCGAGCAGTTTGTTATCATCGCTGTGGCGCTGTGTTATCATCGCTGTGGCGCCAAGCACTGTGTTATCATCTCTGTCACGTCAAGCACTGTGTTATCATCGCTGTGAAGCCAAGCACTGTGTTATCATCACTGTGGCGCCAAGCACTGTGTTATCATCGCTGTCACGTCAAGCACTGTCTTATCATCGCTGTGAGGCCAAGCATTGTGTTATCGCTGTCACGTCAAGCACTGTGTTATCATCTCTGTGGCGCCAAGCACGGTCTTATCATTGCCGTGGCGTTAAGCACTGTCTTATCATCGCTGTGGCGTCAAGCACTGTCTTATCATCAAGTCGGCAGTCTAACAATGTCAAGACAACAATCAAACACTGTTACGTCATTCGTGCACTGTCCAATAAACGACTACAGGGTAGAAAAACAACTTCCTCAAACACAATCAACGAACACGGCTTCAAACACTCTTCTATCAGCGAATCCTTTCGTCAAACAGAAAACTGAAACATCGGAGAAGACTAGAAAGCCTAGGAGATTGAGGAAGACGTCCGCGCCAGGGACACTTGGAAAGCCGATGAAAACATGACAATCTGAACACTTGGAAAGCAAGAAAAACGTGGAAAAACAGGGAAAACTTGCGAACTTGGAAGACTGGAAAACTTACATGCAAGAGAAACTTGGAATTGGGAAGTCAAGGAACACTTGCAAACCAGAGAAACATGGAAAGCCAGGAAAAAGCGCGGGGAGACTGGCAAGATACCTAAGTTTCACTTTCGCCACAATTTTTTTTTATTCATTTACTCTGTTTTAAATTACACTTTCCTTTTTTAATGTACTACAAGCCCAGCTTCACAAAACAAGCGCTGTTTGTCTTTTTTTGTAATCTATTGTGGTCGACGAAATTGACCTCTACTTATACAAGTTTTATAACCACTCAATCTCATTAAAATCAGATCTAAGTTCTCGCTGCCGCTAAACAAAGATCTGGGGACATCCCATTACGGGTCACGTCAGAACGACCTTTCGCGAACTTTGACTGACCACTTAAATGACTAACAAGAAGTCGACATCAGCCAATTAGAAAGCAGCTTTCTCGAGCTTTAAGGCACTCGTTTCAACTTGGCGACTTCCATTTCAGACTACGCTTGAAAAATAAGTTGACACAGTTCTCGATTAACATTTTGAAAACTGAACAAACGAACATTCCGGAATGTCGAATATATGGTTAAGATTGTATAGCAGTGCTTCCCACGTACTGTGCAACGCGTCCTCCGTTCAAATGATAATCCCACGGAAGCGAGAGATAGACGATAATTTTGACGGAACCAGTCGTACGGGCCGTAAATGTCGTTCTGAATACCCCGTGTTAACGTTTTGGAGGTTGCATGATTAGAAAACACATTCCGACTGTCACTTTCATGATCTGGTAAGCAACTTTTTGATTGGTCGGATGAAAGTTCGTTCTGACGTGACCCGTAATGGGATGTCATCAGATATTTATTTAGCGGCAGCGAGAACTTAGATCTGATTTTAATGAGATTGATAACCACTTTAACACTGGCATTGTTAACCGGCATGCACTACCAGTCCAAGTTCATTGTAAACCTACAAAACACACAAAACACGACCTTCAGAAATACCCTAGTTTGTTTTATTATTCACGCTAATGTCTTACCGGGCAGTTAGGACAAGAGTCACGCTTGTTTTAGATCACTAATCGTTATTCAGCTGTTTAGTTTGTTGACGTGCATCGTCGACGACGACATCCAAAGCCATCGTCAACTGGGATAGTAGTTGTATTCTTACAGTCATCACTGCTGTATCGATCAGACTCCCATTACCGAAGGCAACAAGCCGGACTAAGCTCCTCCACGCCACAAGTTAGAACTAATTATCAGCCTTGTACAAAGCTGTCTTAGGGACACAACTCACTAGTCACCATGGAACAGGGCTTTGTGAGACTCGTAGGTTAGGCCACAATATGTTAATTAGACTAGTAGAGGTACCCCCTCCATCCTATCTTCCAAATAATTATTTTGTGCGTGTGTTCCCTGTTTTATTTATTGGCGAAATAAATAAATGTATTTATGACTAATCTAACCAAACATTCATGTTTCATGTGAATCACATCCGGCTGTTAATTATACACACATATGTCTTGAACTGTTTGGTTAAAGAAAAAATAAAGTAAAAAAATAAATGCCTCTCGCTTCACATTTTCGGAATATTTAGATTAAAATGATTAATTATTTTATTGTGGTAAAAGAATTATTTTATAAATTTTGGTATGTTATTCCTGAACCTGTCATCAGGTCAGCATCAAAATGGTGTCGTGTTTAATGTACATGAAGCCATCATTAAAACATTCGTGTTTAATACAATACGCAAACCTCATGATCATTGTTAAGTTAATACTGTGACACAGTTTGTAAATAAAAGCAGAACGTGCATAGTTGACATTAAAGAAATAACGCGAACAAACAGTTGTAAGAGACGTCAAGACAGAATAAACATTCCCAACGTGTTTGTATGTTTCAGAATGCACCATCCACACGTTCTGAATTTATAACTTTCTTAATTGCACATTGGCACGATGTCGTGGCGTGACTGTCAGGATGGCCCACTTAGCCCGGACTAAGGAGGACATCGCCACTAGTGTCGTGGTATCATGTCGTCTGCTCATGTCGTCTGCTTGGACAGATGTTATGGCATCTTCTGTTGCCTCGCTAAGCACTGCTACCAGAGTCTCAGTAATTAGATAGACGTTTGTGTCGGAGCACACGCCAACTGTTGACCTCTCTAACACAATGATATGATTGAATTTATTAACTGCTCGCAGCCCAACGCGATGGTAAATATGCGTTGACCTTGAAAATATGTCTTTGCTGTAATGACGCGTTTCTAGTTCTTATTAATCGGCCATGGGGGACATACCTAGTCGGCTGAGCTATCGTGTTTCTTATGGTGTTGATTCAACATGTTTTATTTCAATAGAATGTTTAAGCTGTAGCACAATCGACATTTTCTGTTTTGGAATGTGTGAAAAAACAACACGAGGCATTCTTGGTGTGAGTGAATGTTGTTCAACGTCGCATATTCCAGTTAAATGCCTGTAAATAATATAGTCCGTGCCGTGCTGTAATGTGAATAGCATAAAATACCCAATCCTCCTGAGTACTGGTGACCTATGTTGTCCCGCATACAGATACTTCGTGGAAAAGGCTATGCTGACGATCAACACTGGGCATCCAGTTCTAGATTGTTTACATCCCTTTCAAAATCTTTTTAAAAAATATATTCCGCAACATGAGATAGCACTACATAAACACACACACACACACACGCACACGCACGCACGCACACACATACATACATATTGTCCGTCAAAAGAAAGTATACACAAATTCGACCAAAGATTAACGTTATCAAATCATTATTTAACAAAATCATGACGGGGGCTCTAAGGAATAGCGTTAAATTTCCTCCCTCCCTGGAGCTCTTCTTGAGGTACATGCTTTGTGGATCCCGGAGAAAAGCATCGTTGTTACAGGTATCTAACAGAAACAGCGTGCTTTTTGTAACAGGCGACAAACGGGATTAATGGCCAGGCTCGCCGACGTGGTCAATGCATATCATCCATTCCGAGTTGAGTAGATTGTCATATCAATCACTGGATTGTCTGGTCCGGACTCGATTATTTACAGACTGCAGTCATGTAGCCGGAATATTACTAAGTGCGGCGTTAAACAACAAACATACATTGTGTACAATCTGGTTGTCTCGCATAGTTCCCTATGGGCTACCGTCAGAAGTAGGTTAAACAAATGCATACCTATAGACTGTATACTGTCATGCAGCAGACGCGTTCTTGTCAGGTCATACGTGTAATGGTATGACTAGCGATGTGTAGTCTTGTCGTGATGGTTTAAACCAGAATATCTGCAGTGGAGACTTGGGTTAACACACCATGACTTATACTGCTTGTAAGTAGATCAGTGACGCCGAACAATGTACAGTCTGCGTCCGGTCCGTTTGTCGGTAGCCTTCGCTGAGTGGCGTGTATGCTTGTCTGTCCGTCGTGGAGGGGACCAGGGTCGAATCCCTAGGAGGACTGAATATGTTATTTCAATTCCCGGTGTTGCCTTGTCAGTGTATGTATCATTATTTATAAAATACCCTGTGTTTGTGCGTGAGTGTGGTTTCAGCCACAGAAGTCCACTATCCGCGAAGTAAAAGGCTTTATAGATTGAACAGACGATTTACGTGTAGTGTCATAATCATTCATAAACTTGCCTCATGTGCAATGTTCGTCCAATCTTAACAAACATTATACCTTAATGCTACAACTGGGTCGCCGGTGTAATGTTCGTCAATCTTAACAAACATTATACCTTAATGCTACAACTGGGTCGCCGGTGTAATGTTCGTCAATCTTAACAAACATTATACCTTAATGCTACAACTGGGTCGCCGGTGTAATGTTCGTCCAATCGTAACAAACATTATACCTTAATGCTACAACTGGGTCGCCAGTGTAATGTTCGTCCATCTTAACAAACATTATATTATTACCTTAATGCTACAACTGGGTCGCCGATGTAATGTTCGTCAATCTTAACAAACATTATACCTTAATGCTACAACTGGGTCGCCGATGTAATGTTCGTCAATCTTAACAAACATTATACCTTAATGCTACAACTGGGTCGCCGGTGTAATGTTCGTCAATCTTAACAAACATTATACCTTAATGCTACAACTGGGTCGCCGGTGTAATGTTCGTCAATCTTAACAAACATTATACCTTAATGCTACAACTGGGTCGCCGGTGTAATGTTCGTCCATCTTAACAAACATTATACCTTAATGCTACAACTGGGTCGCCGATGTAATGTTCGTCAATCTTAACAAACATTATACCTTAATGCTACAACTGGGTCGCCGATGTAATGTTCGTCAATCTTAGCAAACATTATACCTTAATGCTACAACTGGGTCGCCGGTGTAATGTTCGTCCAATCGTAACAAACATTATACCTTAATGCTACAACTGGGTCGCCGGTGTAATGTTCGTCCAATCTTAACAAACATTATACCTTAATGCTACAACTGGGTCGCCGATGTAATGTTCGTCAATCTTAACAAACATTATACCTTAATGCTACAACTGGGTCGCCAGTGTAATGTTCGTCCATCTTAACAAACATTATACCTTAATGCTACAACTGGGTCGCCGGTGTAATGTTCGTCAATCTTAACAAACATTATACCTTAATGCTACAACTGGGTCGCCGGTGTAATGTTCGTCCAATCTTAACAAACATTATACCTTAATGCTACAACTGGGTCGCCGGTGTAATGTTCGTCAATCTTAACAAACATTATACCTTAATGCTACAACTGGGTCGCCGATGTAATGTTCGTCAATCTTAACAAACATTATACCTTAATGCTACAACTGGGTCGCCGGTGTAATGTGCCCCTGTGCACAACAACAAAGAAGCGGAATAGATGCAAAACGATAATCTGTTTGTTTCAACCCCGAGCACAACATCCCGCTGTTGGAGCTGTTAACGTGTTTACACCATATAACCGTTGTTTCAGCTTTTCTCTGGCATTAATGGTCACACACGAAGCAGACAAACCGATTGTGGTGATGGAACAGGTCCGCCAGGAAGCCAGATAATGGGGTTCCGGTGCCCGAGATGAAAAACATCTCAAGTGTTCTGGTAAAACGCATAATAATGTTCAATGTCATGTCACAGTAATGACAATTAGTCACGAGTTTGAATAAATCTGCTTAGTGGCGTATGATTGTGGCATTCGATCACAATACGGGAATGAGAATTTCGGAATGTGAGAATGTCAGTATGTGAGAATGCGACAATTTGAGAATGTTGAAATGTGAGAAAGTCAAATTATGACAATTTCGGAATGGGAGAAAGTGAGAATGTCGGAATGGGAGAATATCGGAACATTAATATCTCATAACGTCACAAATGCACAAGGTGAAAAACAAGACTAACGTCTAGTACATATAGTACATCCCTGTTTTGAATTTACAAGAGATCATCAGATGAGCTTGATCATTTTCGTATTACCAAGATTTGACTGCACATGTACATCGTTAAGTACTGTTCACCACCACCAACAACTACAGGAGTAGAAACTGATGCTATTCCAATCGGAACACTCGACACGTGTGTACAGCAGTTACCAACGATTACGATACGTGCAAGCTGCAGGCCTTGGTTCCTTGGTCGCAGCTGGTGAACATAACCTGTTGTTTGAAATCAGCACAGCTATAAAACAGCACTAAAAGTTAAACAGGAAGGTTGTAAAATCTGCGACCACAAATACCGTTATAATCCTCGCCCCTAG
Organism: Haliotis cracherodii; assembly: GCF_022045235.1. NCBI lineage: Eukaryota > Metazoa > Mollusca > Gastropoda > Lepetellida > Haliotidae > Haliotis > Haliotis cracherodii. The sequence continues at coordinate 29,781,330 of NW_027266319.1, read as the reverse complement.
CAACGCCAAATGGTTACATCTGCAGCAGTGTCGGGAGAGCGTCGAAGAACGTTCACAGTGTTGCCGGCGGAGTAATTGGTGCGTGTATATCACAGCATCGAGTTACCGTATATAGCCTAAGTGTAATTAAAGGAACATTCTGTATTCAGTCTATCACAGCATCGAGTTACCGCATATAGCGTAAGTGTAATTGAAGTTTCATTCTGTATTCAGTCCATCACAGCGTCGAGTTACCGTATATAGCGTAAGTGTAATTGAAGTATCATTTTGTATTCAGTCCATCACAGCGTCGAGTTACCGTATATAGCGTAAGTGTAATTGAAGTATTATTTTGTATTCAGTCCATCACAGCATCGAGTTACCGTATATAGCCTAAGTGTAATATTGAAATATCATTCTGCATTCAGTCCATCACAGCATCGAGTTACCGTATATAGCGTCGGGGTAATTAATGTATGATTCTGCATTCAGTCCATCACAGCATCGAGTTACCGTTTATAGCGTCGGGGTAATTAATGTATCATTCTGCATTCAGTCCATCACAGAATCGAGTTACCGTTTATAGCGTCGGGGTAATTAATGTATGATTCTGCATTCAGTCCATCACAGAATCGAGTTACCGTTTATAGCGTCGGGGTAATTAATGTATCATTCTGCATTCAGTCCATCACAGAATCGAGTTACCGCATTAAAGTGTGGTCAGCTCGATCACCCGTCCAGAATCCCATAGAACGGGGTGACGTCATGATCCAGCTGGTCAGGGCACGATGTCTAGAAGAACCACGATGTCTGTATGACCTTGACATTGACCTTATGGAACGACCTTCCCTACACCACAATCTAGACACTTACTGGAAGCATTAGATTGGGATGTCCCGCACACGTCACAGACATTTGTTTCCATCCACGCGGAAAACACGATGCAGATGTTGCCCGACTTTGACAATTGGAGCATGTTTAACACCGCCACATAAACATGTTGTTGTGTTTGATCGTTGATAGGGTTTTGTTTCCGGTATTTGAACGTATTGAAGTTGTTGCGATCAATAAACACTTGTCATTTCGTGTGATTTCAACACTTTGTCCACTTTGTGCAAGATATGATCTTATTAAGTCCTTAGCAAACTTTGAGCAGTATATCAAAGCGCCATGATCCCTTGTCTGTTGTGGCAGAATATATTCACAGCGGCGGGAGAACATCGTCACGGTTTCAGCTAAGGTTACAACAGACTGCACTGTTTCCACGTTAAGGCTCGGGGTCTTTGATGTCAATGTTGTATTCAACGCACATCGCTTTCCTGCCGACACAGAAACCGGGCAAAACATGTGCGTATTAGTGCAAGCCCTTAGAAATGTGGTAAAAGCTTTTTCCCTTTGCCGGTCTAAACGTCGGATGAGCTGTTTAGAAAGAAGAGTATCATATTTGGTCTGGTTAATCCCAACATGGAACAAACCCCTTTGAGTAATATGCGTTTTACCATATTAAACCCATCAAGGAATGAAGGTTCGAGGACTTTGTTGTCGGCCATTAAGTAATCAGCCCGTCGCGTCAGTGCCATCATGGACCTAGAGACTCTACTCCGGTGGGCATTGTGGGGAGAGTGATATTGTAGCCGAATACTTACGCTCATTGTTTGCTTACATATTTCACTGACTGGCCTAACTGAAGCTGATGTGCCGCTGTATGGCGTTCTGTAGAATACCATTTGACATCTGTTAATACGTGATCAGACCTCAAGTAAATGTTTGACCTCTTGGACAGTGCGATGGGAGGCTGTCTACAGTTTTATCAACATTCGGCTATATATTGTCAGTTAGGAGCATGTGAACCATGGGTCGACTCTGTTGGCATAGATGCAAGCCTCCGTCGACACAAATACAGCCAGGTTACAGATGGGTTGTGTTTTGCAGGTGGTCAGCTCTTCAGGGTCACTCTTCTGACAGGAAGCGGGGGCACGGGTGGCCCAGTCGTCTAAGGCGCCGAGATTCGCTGTGCAGAGTTGCGTCCCTTGAACATGCCAGAAACCTATGATTGTGGGTTCGAATCCCGGTTCGCCCCAATTACGTTTCTAAGTTTGTCAGCACCATACCCGTGCTCGTGGGTTTCACCGAAGTGGTAAACGTCTGAGACCTGCATCACTTCGGGCTTTCCTCCCACATTAAGCTGACACGCCGTGATATAACTGGAATACTGTTAAAAGCGGCGTTAAACCCAACTCACTCACTCACTCTGACAGGAAGCTGGTACCTTTTCTGCACCGTAGTCCCCACGGTAAGACAGACATGGGTGATGAGGGACAACTATATCGTAATCCCTGTGTCGTAGTCCCCACGGTAAGACAGACATGGGGGAATGTTGGACAACAACTGCATGGGACGACATGGGAACCTCGTCTGTCCCTGAATCCCCATATAGGAAGACAAACATGACGTCATTGGGATCTAGTCTGCCATTGGAAGGAAGATGGTTTCACTCAAGGACTCGGGGCTTGGATCACAACACTAGGGACTAGGGTTCTGTCGTTCACAGTGACCCTGACACCGGTTCTGCACCCATACATGACGGTCACATACTTGCCAAACAGTCAGTGATTATATTCATCTCTGAAGGAACAGGACTGACTGAGTGAGCGTTCCACGGTATTTGTTGTTGGTCGATTCGTTAATGCTTAATAAACTGAACTGCATTTGTTGTAATGTACCCAGGAGACATCGAGAACAGGGTGTGTCTTAAACTCAATCACCAAGTATCGCAATTAGGAGACTGAACATTTGACTATGCAATTCCTGCTGATATTATAGAGATATGTTTGAAAGCGTGAGACTCTCCTGGTAGTGAGTGAGTTGAGTTGAGCTGTATGCCAGCTATAAGTGACACCAATCAAGGGTTCCACACACCGCATCAGTCCTGACACCACTAGGATTGATGCTTCGACAAAGTAATATAATGATGAAAATTTAAACGAATTGATCACCGAAAGTCAGTGATGACACCAGGTGTTCGCGAAAATAGTAAGCATATCCTGCTCCTTCCGTACACTCACGCCGCGATATAACTGGAATATTGTTAAAAGCGACGTTAAACCCAACTCACTCACTCACTCCGTATACTCCGCAACAATAAGGAGGCGTGAAGACTCCCAGTAATGGCCACAGCATGGGATATGTCCGCGCTTCATGTTGCCGAGCAACGTGTCATATTTGGTAAATTCCTCTGAATGCCATAAAGTTTGATTGACCTTGACTGGAAAGCTTTGTTGTTAGCAAATGTATGCCTTTCACTGAAACTTTAATACAAAATGAAATTACGAAATGGAGCCGCCACACAGTATGGCCATCTAAATCGTGTCCCGCTTGTCCCTTTGATGAAACTAAAGTAGTGAAAATAATCCGATTTGCATGCACGGAGAAACAGATGAGCCAGGAGAGGGGCACAGTTGGTACCCCTGGGGACACCTACTACTTGTCTAAAAAAAGCGTGTCCTAAATTTAACAAGATATTGTAAATCAGGAATTCCAACAACTTACATGTATCTGAATATTTCTGAGTAGAGTTACTTTCAGTCTTAACAAATCGACATCCATTAAATTTGTAATAAAATTAATTTTCCGAACTTTGAAATAATACAATTATTATTCCGAACCCCTTTCATTGACACAAAACCCCTCTTGATTAGAGAATGTAATCTCTCTTTCAATTTACCTTTGTGGATAGCTGTATAAAGGGTGAAAAATCAAAAGTAAATCGTTTTCAAGATCCAAGATGTCATGAACTCAACTTGTCGCATACATTTTCCGACAGTATTTAATTAAACCTTGCTTGATTGTTGCCAGAATTATTGTTAGTAGTTTTAAAAAGTATTACTTCTTTTGGTAGTACATTTGTTGGTCCATTTGTAATACAAATGCCACGAGTGCGTAGAAATAATTAATGATTGTCACGTACACATATTTCGACGTCAAACAAAGGACTGGCTTGACATGTTGGATTCGTGGATGCCCCGTCAGTACCGAATTCGTGTCATGAGTCGAACCTTGGCCTTTGACATATATGTAGGTGAGTGAGCAATATCAGGACGAGGAACACCGGAAGTGGGCGTCACGCCGCACACCAGTAATCCTGGCATAAGATGGCGGCCTGTGAACAATCGAGTCTTGACCAGAAATCAAGTAATGGAAGAAAACATCCAGTGAAATGATAGCCCATTTACTGATTTAGTTGAAACCATAAACGATATGTAAGTCTGCTGTCTAATTCATTCTGTAAACAAAACATGGCGAGACTGACCAGAGGACCATCTAATGTACGTCACATCCGGTCCTTCGACAGTCGTCAACCAACTGTTATACACAGAAAAATCAAAATCTAATAAAATATATTTTTCTTCACCATGATAACCACACGTCTCATGCAACCGGTAATGAGAATGACAAGCTCTTAGGACACTAACTGCATTGGACATTTCTGCTGTTGCTTAGCAACACCAAGGGAACGCCATCACGGTCATTTTCATTATTGGGAAATTGATGTCAATTAGTTTTGTGGAATATGGACGCTCTGTTATCTTCTGCTTTGAAATCTTTACAGGGGGGACGAGGAGAGGGGAGGCTGGAAGGGGGAGAATGGGTAGGGGTAGTCACTCCCCCTAGAAAGTAATTGCTCTGTGTCAAGGACGCTCGTGGACCATATATCCTTGCACAGGGACCAAGTAGATTTAACGGCCATTTCTGTGGAGACTCTGCACGATTACCCCTGTAAGTAAGGAGATCGAGAGCAATAAAAGATATTACCCTGATTGGTCGGTTGTCGATGGGCCTCTTTCCTAAAGGTACTGAAGCGACCCTCGGCAACATAACGGGAGATTGTGGTGTGTTGTAGAATATCACTGACGTCAGTCTTTGATGGTGGTGGTCTTTATTGAACAATGCTTTGAAGTCTCAATATAGGTTTATCTGTCGGACAACAAACACTTACTTTTTTTATATAAAAATTGCGTGAGTGGCTGTGCTACCTGAAGGGCAGGGGATGCTTAACCATTTCGCGAACATCTGGTGTCATGTCGGATTTTCAGTGATTCACTCACATAATTTTCACCGCTATTTTGCCTTCAACGTCTGGCGGAATCTGTTTCGGCGGATAATCGAGACTGGTTATTCTCTGGCTTTGACGTTTTATATTTCGTTTTCGTTTATTTTCCGCACTAACTTTGTGAAACAAGCCTGTTTCACCCTTAGTTTCTTGTCCTATCTATAGTTAGTTGGATCTATTATCAGCTGTATTTATCCTGGGAACAGTTGTTACTTATATCGTGGAAACCAAAACCCGGAACACACAGCAGAATAGAACACAGGGGAGAGGATCCTTGCATAGAACATACACGTACGTAACCGATGTCAGAACAAACCCTTGAATAGTGCATAAGTAGCAGATCTATAGACAGAGATGAAGAGATCTTTGAACAGAACAGATGTACTCAAAGAGCTCTGAACAGAACAGATGTACTCAAAGAGCTCTGGACAGAGCACGGGCGAACAGATCTTTGAATAGAACAGATGTACTCAAAGAGCTCTGGACAGAACACAGGCGAACAGATCTTTGAACAGAACAGATGTACTCAAAGAGCTCTGGACAGAGCGCAGGCGAACAGATCTTTGAATAGAACATATATAACAGATCACAGCATAGAATAAAGTGGAACATATCTTTGAACAGAACATAGCTAACAGATCTCGCACAGATATCAGAATGCATAATTTATGATCTATTGACCTTTACATAACGGCGATGTGCTATCATGTAGCAGTTCGCCTTTCAACAGGGATGCCCCGATAGCACTAATCTGTCCTGTTGCCGCGTTCGTAACACGCTAACATTCCAGACGTATTTGGAATACATGTACTTCGATATAACATTTGACTCATGTACATTCGAAGCAAACATTCCGGAAATGAAGCCTAGTATGGATAAGATTTACAACGTTTTAAAGAGCATCTACCTGTGAATATCCGTGTTAGAATTGGTCTTCCGCGACCCATGCTTGTTGAACATTGGTTTGTTTGTTGTTTAACGCTGCAAAATATTACAGCTATATGACGGGGGTCTGTAAATAATCGAGTCTGGACCAGACAATCCAGTGATTGAAATCATGAACACCGATCTACACAGTCGCTTTTTGGGGCAAGCACAGTGTGCTGAAGACCTATTCTATCCCGGATCTTCACGGGTCTGCTTGTCGTACGAAGTGACTAACGGGATCAGGTGGTCAGGCTCGCTCCCAATTGTTTGGATCAATGCTCATGATATTAATCACTGGATTGTCTGGTCCAGACTCGATTATTTACAGACCGCCGTCATATAGCTGGAATATTGCTGGGTGCTGCGTTAAACAACAAACAATCAGGGGAAAACCGAGCGTGAAACTGAGTGAAACTGAGTGAAACTCCCTGGCTTTTATTAGTGGTGTAAGTAGGAGATATAAGTGTACGTCAGTGACCATCCTCATCACCAGCGTCTTGAAAGACTGAGAGATGCCGTTACGGGTCAACGACTTGAACATCAAAGAATGCATGTAGTTGCAACGCGTGGCTGTCACGTGCGTTCATTTAAATGGTTCAAACGCTGGTTAAAGATAGGAGTTCGTCTGGGTATGTGAGAAATGCTCGGAACATTGTGATTCCAAACGTCATAACGTTAAACTGGGCAACGGAATCCGCCGTTAACTTTGAAGCTGGTGTAAACTCACGCTTGTGAAAATTCATCACACAAAATTTGATTCTTCCTTTCTTGTAATCTTCAAAGACGAGATAATTTACATGACTGAGGATACTGGTGGCCACATCGTACAAGAACACGATTTGCTATACAGAATTACGGCCCTTTGGTGTATCAGAATGCGCTGGTCGTGGATTCGAAACCCAGAGTGCTATGCAATTGTGAAGTCTTTGAGTGTGGCTTTTCAGTGATTGATTCATATATTATTTTGACGGCTAATTTGCCTTTTACGCCCAGCGGAATCTGTTTGGTCCGCGAATCGAGACTGGTTATTCTGTGCCGCTGACGTTTCATATTAACGCTGCTTTATGTGGTGGCCGAAGGGGGTGAGAAGGCGATAGCACGAGACAAGAAAGCGATAACGCGAGGCGAGAAAGCGATAACGCGAGATGGGAACGCGATATTCATATCGCTTTCTTGCTTTCTCGCGTCTATAATTGAATGCGAGAAATCGGATGTCCCCTCTCGGCCTCCATAGCTTTCACCAATTTTCGTGCATCATCACGGCGGTGGATCCGCACCAGGCTCTTCAACTGGTCATCTAACGCTGTAACCACTCAGCAACCTCAACTACACTATATCACCAACAGCACCGATACGTCGATATCACCACAGAGTCGCTATCGGTTTACTTGAAGGGGATATTGAGAAATCTTGTTGAAAATAGGTGCTCAAAGGACAATGACCCGGATACAGAGATATTCCCCGCATACGGATTTAACGCAAGTAGGACAAGTAGACATTGCGTGCAAAGGTTGAGGTCAGCATACAATATTAAGCTTGTCAATGGTATTTACGAGCTTAAGCTCCTGTGACGTTCGACTGAGCTGGTTCATGTCACAGTCTCAGGCCACTTTCCGCGAAGAGATCTCAGCTTTACGACCACCCGTAACTCTCCGTAACTCTCCGTAGAACTCCGTAGCAACTGGCTGCAAAGTCATTCGTCACCACTCGCCCCTTTCCGTGACCTGCTATTCGGCTTGTCCCGGAATAACACGAGTTTGTCACGAATGACGAATGCTGCAAAGTGTTGTGTTGGAGTGAAACCCCGCTCAGAGGCTTCGTTCTGACACCTTTCGGCAAATATGTGTTTTAATAAACGTAACTTCGGATCTTTTTCTCAAAGTGAGGCTAGGAATGTTTGTTTACATGACAACATTTACCACTTTCAAAGAATGAAATTTTTTATGTCATAAATTGACGAAATATCACAGATAATAAATTTATGAGTTTGAACGCTTACGAGTGTTCTTGCTTCTACGTCTCACCGGAGAGAGATTGTTGTGTATCAGGTATTATAGGTCAGGCGTTCCTTATGAGCAGATTCCCAAGAACTCTTTACATATTTGTTGTGGATTTTCTTTCAGTTACGAAGAAGAACCCGGTCGATATGTCCGTAGCTCGGTCGTGACGCGGGTTAGGAAGCTGACAGGACAAACACGCGGGAGGTGCCGGGAACAGCCCGTTGACCGGGTCCCATATCGAGAGGGAATATTCTTCAGGTTATTGCAGTACCGCAGGCTGGGGATATTGGTCCTACATTTATTTTGGTACATCAAAGTGCCACACCAATGTGATAGACAAGTGGCTGAATATTTCTACCTGAAAAGGCTATCAGAGACTGCTAGTCGTGGATGTGTCCTTCCCCTGCACAAAGTGGGTGGGGCGAATGGTGGGCGTGTCCCTGAGTGCATGGCGTCAGACCCTGCACTCAAAACAGGCTCCAGACCGAGGTCGGGGGATGCCTTTTGAGGTTCAGCAATTCTCATTCTGTAATCGTTTAATTGTGTTTGAAAAATATCACAAATAACTTAGTTGTAGTGAAAGTACGTTAAGGGTGTTAGTATTCCCGGATATATAAATGTTAAGTATCCTTAAAAAAAAGGATGGTACGTGCGAATGGAATATTTCTGAATGTGGCGTTAAACAACAAACCAACACATCCCGATTTCCGAATACAGCGTAGGTAAGGTATGAGGATCTCCTTCTGTATTACAGGGGGTGGGGTGGGGTGGGGTCAGAGGCCAAACGCCGCCATTGAGAGACTGAATGTTGTTTAACGTCTCAGTCGGCAACATCCATACTATGTTTTTGGATACTGGTTTCTTGATCCGTTTCCCCCCGAATCCTCACAGCGTCCAACCAAGAAGGGTCAGTGATAGCCATCGACTATAACGATATTTAGTTTTATGTAGTGAAGAGCTATAATGTGGCCGTTAAATTCTTGTGGGGACACGATTGGCCCAGAATTTGTTGATCGCGTTCTGCAGACACCCTGCTCATGCTATCAACCACTGGTTTAAGAGTCGAATCTTTTAAGGTTGGTTCGACACATCTGTAATACTGTCACACAAAATGTCAACGCCAGAGATTAACCAGTCTCTTTTATCCGTCGAAACAGATTTCACTGGGCGTCAAGGCAACATAACGGTGAAAACATTATGAGTGGATCACTAAAAATCAGGGGCGGTCGGGTAGCCTAGTGGTTTAAGCGTTCGCTCGTCATGCGGCAGACCCAGGTTCGATTCCCGACATTGGTACAATGTGTGAAGCCCATTTCACTTGTCCCCCGCCATGATATTGCTGGAAAATTGCTAAGAGCGGCGTAAAACCATACTCACTCACTAAAATCAGTGATGACACCAGGTGTTCTATCTCACCTTTGACCGCCTCCGTGGTCTAGTGGTAGAGCGTCCGCCCGGAGAGCGGAAGGTCCGGGGTTCGATCCCCGGCCGCGTCATACCAAAAGACGTTAAAAGATGGTACTTGTTGTTACCCTGTCTGGCGCTCGGCATTAAGGGGCTAAAACAAGGACTCGTCGGCTCGGAGTCAGTATACTGTTTCTGGGTGGGGTATTCATGTTAAAGTGCGGCATGGTATCTCAGTGGGCTAGCACTATAAATCGGCATCAGTCCGGACTAGTACAAGCAGCCACACACACACACACGCACTCACAACACACACACACACACACACACACACACACACACACACACACACACACACACACACACACACTTGCACGTCGCTATATAAGTGCAAAAATCTAGGACACGACGTTAAACCCAATTTCACCTCACCTCACCTCACCTCACCTCACCTCACCTCACCTCACCTCTCACCTTTACTCTCTCACCCACCTTGATCATCAGATATATTCAACGTGAACGTAACGCTTGGTTTGCTTGTTGGGTTGTATTTTAAAGCACTCAGGAATATTCCAGATACGTGACAGATCTGTTAATAATCGTTACATGATGAAACACCGAACCCTAACATATGTTGAGGAGAATATGTTCCTCAGCCAACATCTAAACTGAACATGACACACTACAAAGGTTTCGGACCACTGAGCATGTCACTGAAAATCTAGTTAATAGGCTGTCAGAATGACACACGTTTCTAGTGACTGGCTACGGACTGTGGTCGGAAATCAAAGTTAAATGTAGCATCATAAGACTATTATAAAAATCAATTATAATCAAAATGTTTTTGTTGGTGTAACAAACTCGACAAAACCTTATATGCGTAACATCAATACCGGCTATAGAGCCTTCGGTAAACTATCATTTTCGAGTATTGTCTCTGTGGAAACGGTCGAGTGCATGGCGTCCCTCCAGAATCTGAACAGAACCTTTAGACAAGAGTCTATTCAAATACTTCTATACAATCAAGTATGAATTCAATAGTGTTATTCAATACAGCTAACCATGCATGCAGTCGCGGATCGAAGTCGAATTTGATTTTTTTAATCGTATTGAATTTGACGTCATTGGAGGGTTTGGGCGTTGTTGAGGCCACTCCGTCCCAGTATAGAAGTTCCAGTGCAGTGACCGTTCACAGTGAGAGCGAAAAACACTTGAGTGGATTAGTGAGTTGGTTTAAACGATTTTAGTATATCAGTTATTTTAGTTACAATACGGAGTGTCAGCTTCATTTTGAAGGTGAGACGAGGTAAAATATGATATAACGTCGCGTCCAAGGTTATTGCACTTATATAGCAACATGTGTGTGTGTGTGTGTGTGTGTGCGTGCGTGCGTGCGTACGTGCGTGCGTGCGTGCGTGCGCGCGAGCGCTTGTACTAGTCCGGACAAATAGGGATTTTATAGTGCTAGCCCACGGAGATACCATGCCACAGTTGTAACATGGATATGGATATCCCACTCAGACACAGGACACTGACTCCGAGCCGACCAGTCCTTGCTTTGGCCTCTATGCCGAGCGCCTGGCCGGGTAAAAACAAGTACCATCTTTCAACGTCTCTAGGCAAGACGCGGCCGGGGATCGATCCCCGACCTTCCGATCTGGTGTCGCAGCTGTTAAATACTTCCCCCAATGGGATTCCTGGTCAGAATACTTTCCCAGCAACTTCGGCTGGTCGAAAGAGGCTACCAAAAGGTTCGGATGGTTAGGCTCGGTGACTTGGTTGATTCTATGTCATGGTACCCCCGTCTGCCTGGATCGTTATATATATAAAAGCACAGTAAAGTTCTAACTCTAACCATATATATATAGCTGGAATATTGCGGCGTTTAACAAAAAAACGACCCCCCCCCCCAAAAAAAAAAAAAAAAAAAAGTAGATATTTAGTTGTGATGAATCCCATCCACACGAGTGTTGTGTTGACAAACAAAGGTTCATAACAGACAAACAATAAACACACAGATTGAGTAGTTATTGATATTTTAGTTTCCTCAAATTCCTTACACCAGAACGTGTTATACATGACTAAGTTAACCATGGCTTCCTACAGATTCCCTTCGCCTGAACCTCGTTATACCGTATCTACTACATCTAAACATCATTACAACGTACCTGAATAACCTCAACCTCGCTACAACGGTCCTCATTCGTCTTAACCTCGTTACAACGGTCCTCATTCGTCTTAACCTCGTTACAACGGTCCTCATTCGTCTTAACCTCGTTACAACGGTCCTCATTCGTCTTAACCTCGTTACAACGGTCCTCATTCGTCTTAACCTCGTTACAAAGTACCCATGTGTCTTAACCCCCTCACAAAGGAACTCTCTACTTCTGAGGGGTCGATCGGGTAGCCTAGTGGTTAAAGCGTTCGTTCGTCACGCCGAAGACCCGGGTTCGATTCCCGACATGGGTACAATGTGTGAAGCCCATTTTTGGTGTCCCCCACCATGATATTGCTGGAATATTGCTAAAAGCGGCGAAAAACCGTATTCACTCACTACTTCTTAGTGTGATTTTCATAACTTGCTGTACAAAACACGTGGGAACACTGTCGTCACAGTGAAGGAGTTGTAAATTGAATCAGATAGTGTAGTCATCTATAGCAGTACAAGCATGAAGGAGTATTATCAGTATTTCTTGTTTGATAATCAAGGTGTTCTGGACAAAGTCTACCCTAAATACTTCATACAGGAGATCCGTGAAGATCCGGGGTAGAATAGGTCCTCAGCAACCCATGCTTGTCGTAAAAGGCGACTAACGGGATCGGGTGGTCAGGCTCGCTGACTTGGTTGATGCATGTCACCGTATCCCAATTGCGTGGATCGATGCTCATGACATCAATCACTGGATTGTCTGGTCCAGGATCGACTATTTACAGACCGCCGTCATATAGCTGGAATATTGCTACAACATTAAACAACAAACAAACAAACAAAACTTCATACAGGACACGATTAAGCACGGACATTTACAATACTACCACAGTCCGTCTTGTTGTGCACCCTACAGCTTCTGGACCAACGTCACTCAGTTTAAAAAATAATGTTTTTGTAAGGAAAAAAACAACGTCAGCGGATTCCGACCTACTTTCAAACATCGGCCCTTCATCTGACGGGGGTTTCAACGGTGAAACAAACAATCCCTTCATCCTTGAAATAACACGCCAGGTAAGCTTATACCTTAAAGGTATTAGGCACCATGTTGGGGATGTGGAGCCCCCAAGTCCCGTTCCAACTGCGAGCTGGCTTCATGATCTGTGGGGAGAATTGGCCATAGAGGTGGCAACTTATTTTCTCGGGTTATTGTGAGTTGTCTGTTCGAGACGACAGAGGTCGCGTATTATCGATAACCTGCTTAATATTATATGATTATGGAGACCTGAGTGTTATTCCGGTGTCGCTAATTGTGTTATGGTGCTTGGGTGTCGCCCTATATGCATAAAACTAATAATGAACAGAGAATGACTTAGGTGGTAATTGGGAACATGGTCGGACATGAATTATTGCGGATTTTAGTGATTTAGGCAGGTTTGGGTTATCAAGGTGTTAATTAATCCCATGTGTTGAGGGACGATGAGAAATGTAAGTAACCTTTATGTGCAAGAAAACTTAGATACAATCTATATACGTGGTTCTAGTGCATGTATTTTCATACCACCCTATCGGTTCAATGATGGCGTTCCCTACAGTGAAATCTCGTTATCTCGAAGCCCTTGTAACTTAAGTGAGACATCGAGATATTCGTAGTTAATAGAAATCAGATATCTCGAGATGTCTGTAAGCGTAGTTTTTATATATCATGTGTCTCGAGATATCCGTTGTTAATAGATATAAGATGTCTCGAGATATCCGTTGTTCGTAGATTTCAGATATTTCTAGATATCCGTCATTATATATCATGCACGTGGGTATTCCGGGTGGAAATATAGTTCCCAGCAACCTATGCTTGTAATAAGAGGCGACCAAACGGGTCGGGTGGCCAGACTCGGTGACTTGTCCCCGTACCCCTACGGCTTGTAATGATGCTCATAATATGAATTCACTGGATTGTCTGGTCCATACTCGATTTCTTACAGGCCGCCGCCATATAGCTGGAAAATAAGTATTGTGGCGTTAAACAAAGAACAACAAAAACAAAAACAACAACAAAGGAACGTAGATATTTTCAGTTTTGGTGAGCCCCAAGGATCATTATGAAACAAACAGTAAACACCATGATTGAGTGACCCGTGGGGATAATTTAGTTTCTCTTATTCTTTACACCAGTCACTGGATTATTTGGTCCAGACCTGATTATGTACTGATCGCCATCATATATCAGGACTATTGCTGAGTGCGGCGTTAACCAACCAACCAACAAGCAAACAAACAACAGATCCAGCTGGGGTCCCAAAGATACTTCGTTTTAAACGGTATTGAGAAAATACAATTCCAAATAACGAGATCCCACTTTAAAGGTCAGTTGCCCTGCAATATATTTAATTCATGACGATATTGGCTATTTGAATATTTTCCAATCGTTATTTTCTTAATCGTCTTCCCCCTTTATCTATATTTTCCTTCTCTTTCTTTTTCCTCTTAAAGTAAAACCAAATGACAATTGATTGACTCACTCTATATTTCATTGTAATCAAAGGTAAGCATTTAAATACCGCGTGACTCTTCCCAAGAACCCTTTTGTTCCAACTTTTTTTTGTCAATAAGATAAATACAACTGGTCTTGTTGATTTTGCCTCCGGTGAGAAAGTTAACAAGGGGAACATGTGTATGTACATACGGGCGAGGCGAGCCCCACGTGGGATTAGGCTAACGAGATCCCCTGTGTACTCGGGCCTACGTGATCTTGTTGCATAAAGTATGCACACCAAATTTAGATATTCTCTCCACACTTCAAACAAATACAATAAAGCTTATTGTCGCCTCCGACAAATGTTGTGTATGACGTGCTCCGCCTGGAGCCGACCTCATGGTGTTTGCTGAAAGCTGGCTTCTTGTTTCGGTGGAACAAGTACCCCGGTCATGAAAGCTGGTTGTTCGAGGCAGATACAATGGTAATTGTTAGCCTCTGTTTGCACACGTTATGGAATATGAAACTAGTTTAGATTTTAAGTGTTGTGAACCAACAGGTAAACAACATATCAATCCCACGGAAGCTCCCAGCTGCCATGGTGAAAAAAAAATAAAGAGTTCCCCTGCTATAGTTCCGCGTTCATTCGCTAAATTATGGCGTTCCCTCGCAATACCATCGCTATAGGCTATGGCGTTCCCTCGCTTGAAGCTATAGCGTTCCCTCGCTATTTACTATGGTACGTGTACCCTCGCTATATACTGTATAGCGTTCCCTCTCTATATATGGTGTTCGCTCGCTATATACATAGTCAGATACCATAGAAAGTCCACTCGTTTTCGCTCGGTCAGATACCATAGAAAGTCCACTCGTTTTCGCTCGGTCAGACACCATAGAAAGTCCATTCGCTTTCGCTCGGTCAGATACCATAGAAAGTCAACTCGTTTTCGCTCGGTCAGATACCATAGACAGTCCACTCGTTTTCGCTCGGTCAGATACCATAGAGAGTCCATTCGCTTTCGCTCGGTCAGACACCATAGGAAGTCCACCCGTTTTCGCTCGGTCAGACACCATAGAAAGTCCACTCGTTTTCGCTTGGTCAGACACCATAGAAAGTCCATTCGTTTTCGCTCGGTCAGACACCACAGAAAGTCCATTCGCTTTCGCTCGGTCAGACACCATAGAAAGTCCATTCGTTTTCGCTCGGTCAGATACCATCGATAGTCCATTCGCTTTCGCTCGGTCAGATACCATAGAAAGTCCACTTGTTTTCGCTCGGTCAGACACCATAGAAAGTCTATTCGCTTTCGCTCGGTCAGACACCATAGAAAGTCCATTCGTTTCGTAAAAATGGTATCTATGAGTGTGGTATCTTATTTATTACGCACGTTAAATATATACTCACCGCCAAAAGAAACGCTAACCATAGAAATATATATATAGTGAGTGAGTATGGTTTTACGCCGCTTTTAGCAATATTCCAGAAATATCACGGCGGGGGGACACCAGAAATGGGCTTCACACATTGTACCCATGTCAGGAATCGAACCCGGGTCTTCGGCGTGACGAACGAACGCTTTAACCATTAGGTTACCCGACCGCCCTGAAATATATATAGAGAGGTTTGTACGTTTAGAAGACATGTTTCCAATGTGTACAACTTAATGACAAATCAAACTATCAGTCCAGAGTTACCATAGTGTTTTTACCCTTATCACAATATGCTGCAAGTGATTTCCAACATTTACATGCTAATCCTGCACGAGACAAATGGTGCATCGCGAGTCCAGGATCTATTACGTCACACGTGATGCGTTCATGAGCGTCGATTTACACAGCATATCATCATTATCAGTATTTTCGTTTGTGCGTCGAACCAATCTAATATCTCTTCAATATGAGTAATTCTCCACGTATTAACCAACGTTTATGATATTCGCGTTTCTTTTGGTGAGTATATATATACTCTTCAAAAGAAGAAACGCAAAACGGATAAGTTTTGGCCGTAAAACAAACTTTGCGGACCAAGAGGTGCAAAATGAAGAGGTTAAATGTGTTAAAGTGTCAGGCCGCTAGCGATTCCAACGGGAGACATACGCGTTATTGATGGTAGCTGACCTTCACCTATGTACCGAAAACTGAGATTCTTTCCACAACATTTTCGCTCAATGTCGTGTTCCTCGTATAAATGTATTTTCCTACTTCACACAAATCTAGCTTTGCATTTCTTTTTTTGAAGAATATACATAACAACATTCGTTCATTAACATACCACCGATCCCAGTAGATCCGGGTTAGAATAGGTCTTCAGCAACCGGGATGGGGTGGTCAGGCCCGCTGGTATGGTTGATGCACGTCATCGTATTCCAAATGCGTAGATCGATGTTCATAATTTCAATCACTGGAGTGTCTGGTCCTGATTCGAGTATGTACAGACCGCCGTCATATAGCTGGAATATTGCCTAGTAAGGCGTTAAAAAACAAACAAACAAACGTTAACAGACCAAACTGAAACCGGATGCAAATCTGGTTGAGCATAATTATTGATATATGCCCAAATAGTTCTATGCATACGCGTTAACAACATGTTCCTGCTGTTGTGGACCGCCTCCGTGGTCTAGTGGTAGAGCGTCCGCCCGGGGTTCGATCTCCGGCCGCGTCATACCAAAAGACGTTAAAAGATGGTACTCGTTGTTACCCTGTCTGGCGCTCGTCATTAAGGGGCTAAAACAAGGACTGGTCGGAGTCAGTTAGACTAACATATAGTCTCTGAAATGAACATATCATACAGAAAAAAACAGTTGTTAAGTTATCTTAATAAAAATCTAATAAAAAGGGAGCCCAGTGATTCTCTTCATTTTCAGATTTCCTGATACTGCAGTAATCTAGACTTGCCAAACATTATAGACTTGCATGGGCTGTAGTTGATATAAATGTATCAGGGTCTGTAAGACAGACTAGGAGTCAGTATACTGTGTCTGAGCGGGGTATTCATGTTAAACTACGGCATGGTATCTCAGTGAGCTAGCACTATAAATCGGCATCAGTCCGGACTAGTACAAGCAGCCACACAAACCCATACACGTACATGCACGTCGCTATATTCAATAATCTTGGACGCAACGTTAAACCCAATTTCACCTCACCTCCTGCGCTTGTGTGTACAGACACGACAGTTCCAACGCTCAAGATCCTTTTTTTAGAATTTCTTGAACATATGGTGATTCAAGCGCATTGTTGTTGGTACGCAAGACAACTGTAAGAAAACTTAAAAAGTCAATTGGCGCCGCGCTTTGAATCTCGGACCAACACTCGGTCACTCGCCCCGACGGTGTCCGGCTGTGGAATCAAAATTGTTCGGTTTCCTTGATCTATCAGCTGAATTTGTGTCTTCTCCGTACCATTTTGGAAGAGGGAAATCAGAATGCTCGCCAATGACGTTTATGTTATATGTACGACCCTTTACTGAAGACATGAAAATCAACTTCTGGATTGTTGTTGTAGAAATGAATGACGTCTCGTGATTTTTTTATGAATGAAAGAAGTTCTTCCGGTGTGACAGGTCATGGTTATCTTATCAAAACGAATAAAACGAGGTCTACCTTGTACGACACACATGTGACGTACGGATTTAGGATATAATTACTATCTGTATCTTCACCACGTGGGTAATAATATAGCGTTCCCTCGCTATATACTATAGGTTCTCTCGCAATACCATAGCTTACCCTGGCTAAACTATGGCGTTCACTCGACATAAGTATGGCGTTTGTCTCGCAATAACTTTTGCGTTCCCTCGCTATAATTTCGCGCTCCCTTGCCCTTGCGTTCGCTCGTGGTATAGTTTCGCGTGTGGACCAAGTACAAGCTGTGTACCAAGATGTATCGGGTACGATTATGCAACCTGCATCTGCACGCGAACAAGATGGACAGTAAGTGTTATATTGGTGATAATATCATATTGATAGTAAGCGACAGCAATAAATATAGTTTTTACCATGACAGACAGGATCCCATTAAATTCAGTTATTTTGCTTCGAATACGATACCTCCCTAGGTGGAGATCTGACAGCGTCTGAGATTGACAACAGATTAGTTCTAAATGTCAACTTCCTTGCGTTATTTATTGTACGGGAAGGCGTTCATGTATATACAGTCATCGGCTAAGGCATCTCTCTCTCTCTCTCTCTCTCTCTCTCTCTCTCTCTCTCTCTCTCTCTCTCTCTCTCTCTCTCTCTCCACCTCTCTCTTTCTCTCTGTGTATATATCTTGTATAATGATTTACTTTATTTCTTGTTTAAAGGCGCGCTTAGCACAATGCAAACTTTGTGACGGCGGCCTGTTTATAACTAATCACACCAGTGATGGATATCATGAGCATTATTACACGCAGTGGGTTACGGTTGCAAAACTATCAACCAAGCCCGACCATCCAATCCACCTCTCGCCTCTTACGAGATGTATAGGTTTTTGGGGATCAATTCTAATAAGGGTATATAAAGGTTCCCCTGATACAACTATCAAACTAAACACCCTGCATGTCATAGATCCCAATTCCGTGGATCGATGCTCATGATGTCACTCACTGGATAGTCTGGTCCAGGCTCGATTATTTACAGACCGCCGTCATAAAGCTGGAATATTGCAGAGTTCGGATTTAAACAACAAACAAACAAACAAACCGTCCGCTCTCGGGCAGACGCTATATCACGGAGCCGGTCTCCATAAACACGAATGGACATGGGTATACACCAGTGGCGGGCGTCGAGAATTTCAGCTTCAACTTCGACCGAATATGAAAGAAACCGGGTTGTTTGTTATATCACTTTTGTTACAGCTCAGTATCCCATACATCTTTTTAAAAACCCAGAAATGTCTCCTGCCATATTGCCGAGAGCCCAAATCATAACAAATATACCCTCGGGACTACTCCAACGTGAAGCTACTGAGCGTTCCAGCCACAGTCACGCCAATATCTAATTAGGAACTTAGATTGTTCCACGAAATATTGATTACTTAAGTCGTTTGTACTGACAAGGTGACGTCACGATCCCACTAATGATAATTCGGTGTTACTAAGTATGATACAATGTGCCTATCCTGTCAGTGCCGACACACGGGGTTTTTGTCCGTATTACATGCCAGGGGGAGCTATTCTGCTGAATTCGATTGTCATTCTGCTGCATGGCATGTAAGACTAAGTGGTGTTTTATGCAAATGTCATTTGATCCCTGAACAATCAATACAAAGGGGAGATAACTCGTCTCCGTGCGTGATGAGACACGCATTTTAGAGGAGAGATGTGTGCGAAACAAGGGTTTCTGTATTCTAAGTATTTTAACATAATGTTGATTTTTTAAAAAGAAATTTGGCTTAAGAAAAAGCGGAATAACAAATGTGCGGGTCGGAGTAATGTCACTTTATTTACTCCCATAAAACATAAGTGATCATGAAATATAAATGTTTGGATTGGTCGTCAGAAGAAAGATCAGCTTTGAAACAGAACGGTCTGAGAACGGTTTCGGCACAAAAACCTAACGCCCCAACACACCCGAAACATTGCACGTGGATCATGCAATTCCTCCGTGCTCGTTGGCAGCTATAGGATGTCATTCTTGACTTGACACTCCACTGAAAGGATTAGGCTGGTTCCCTGCCTTGGCTAATCTTGGGCTACATAGAGCAAGCGCAGCTTACCCAGGGAACCGGGCTGTGAAAGGTTCTCAGATCTCTCCAAGCCATTAGTAGTAGTGTTGATTTTCATTGTCCACAGCTCTCTACTCTTGCTTAAGTGCAGTATTCGTGATGAGATTGGGATTGTGTCGTCTAGATCTACAGTATCATGAGCGCCTAAGGGCTATTGGCATGCTTCAGACAGGTAGAACACAGCGAGATCTGAGATTTGCAGACGTTGGAACAAGTTTCTGCAGACACGGGCTGTCTTTCAAAACGATAACGCTTGTGCCCACCTAGTCTGTCATACCGACCCAGAAACAAAATATACCCAATGCAACCCATGCAAGTCTATAATATTTGGCAAGTCTACATTAGTGTAGTACCTGAAAATGAAGAAAGTCTCTGGGATCCTTTTTTTAATATCGCATAACTATACATGTAATTTAACAACTGTTTTCCACCGTAAAATATGGCCATTGCGGAGACTAGATGTTAGTCTAGTGCCCACCGTGCACATATCGTAACTGACTACCTCCAACAAAGAGTCACCAGATTGCAGTGACCGGCCATGAGTCCTGGCCCCTGCCCCAGAGAATACGCTGACGTCGAAGGCCACCTGCTTCCGTAATATTAGCCGAACTTGACCAGACGATGTGAGAGGGTGGACAATAATCCCTCAAATTGTCACGGGGAGATTGATTCGGACCATGCCAAGCCGTGTAAACGAATGTTTGACCAATCTTGGGGGCATGACCCATTATTGATCAAGTCATCTCAAACGTCCATTTTTAGTTTGGCACACACCCCTGACGTCTTTCTTGATTGTTTACACCATTACATATACACCGCCAACATGTTCTGTTGATTTCAATCTCATTAAAATCAGATCTTAATTCTCGCTATCGCATTACGGGTCACGTCAGAACGACCTTTCATCCGACCAATCAGAGCATCGCTTACCAGATCGTGAAAGTGACAGTCGGAATGTGTTTTTTAATCATGCAACCTCCAAAACGATAACACGGGGTATTCCGAACGACAGTTACGGCCCGTACGACTAATTCCGTCAAACTTATCGTCTATCTCTCGCTTCCGTGGGATAAATATTTGAACGGAGGAGACGTTGCACAGTACGTGGTAAGCACTGCAATACAATCAAACCATATATTAGACATTCCGGAATGTTCGTTTGTTCAGTTTTCAAAATATTAATCGAGAACTGTGTCAACTTATTTTTCATGCGTAGTCCAGATTTAACGAGTGCCGTAAAGCTCGAGAAAGCTGCTTTTTAATTGGCTGATGTCGACTTCTTGTTAGTCATTTCAGTGATCGGTCAAAGTTAGCGAAAGGTCGTTCTGAAGTGACCCGTAATGGGATGTCCTCAGATCTTTGCTTAGCGGCAGCGAGATCCCAAATGCTCATGGTATTAATCACTGAATTGTCTGGTCCAGACTCGATTATTTACAGACTGCCGTCATATAGCTTGAGTATTGCTGAGTGCTGCGTTAAACAACAAACCAACTCACCAACCAACCTAAAAGTCGACTATGTCGTAAGAGGCGACTAACGGGATCGGGTTGTCAGGCTCGCTGACTTGATTGATGCATGTCATCAATCCCAATTGCGTGGATCGATGGCCATGATGTCAATCACTGGATTGTCTGGTCCAGACTCGATTATTTACAAACCGCCGTCATATAGCCGGAATATTGCTGAGTGCGACGTTAAACAACAAACAAACAAACAAACACATCTAATCCATCGATTACCATTACTCGATACCTCTTTTTATTTCAGTAATCATCCGTTATTTTCAAATATTCCCTACTTCTTTTTGGGCTAGAATATGATTATTGGTGTGTGGATAAAGTACTGGAATGACGCTGTCTCTTCCGCTAACCACCCGTACTAGTACAGCCCAACAACCTATTGTCACTAGCTCATTTCGCTGTTAATCCACCAAACCAGAACACCTGCAGTCTCGAGGGGTGAAGAAATGTTATAAGGCCCTGTTGAGCCTAGCCTTAATCACCAGCTCATCTTGCATGGCCACATACAACCTGACCCTAATCTCATATGTATCAGCTATTGTTGCAGTACTACCAGATCCCCCGTATCTGTCCGGGAATCTACATCAATGGCAAATCTTGCTTCCATTAGACAAAGTTACCTGAGGAGTAATCACATGTTTTGATCAGTTTCCGTAAACGATTTATGTACAATTGACAAGACTTATTGATAAGGATTTGATTTCACGTAGCAAATCTAAGGATGTGTGCGATCTGATACTGAAAGTACGAAACGAATGTGTGAAACCTCTGTCACTCTCTCCCTCTTTCTCGATCTCCTCTCTCTATCTCCCTTCCCTCACTCTCTTCTCCTCTCTTTCTCCCTCTCTTTCTCTCCCCCCCCCCCTTTCTCTATCTCCCCCTCTTTCTCCCTTTCCCTCTCCACTCTCTCTCTCGGCCCGTAGACGCCGGGGTAGAATAATTCTTTAGCAACCCATGCTTGGCGTAAAAGGCGACTATGCTTATCGTAAGAGGCGACTAACGGGATCAGGTGGTCAGGCTCGCTGACTTGGTTGATGCATGTCATCGTATCCCAATTGCGTGGATCGATGCTCATGATATTAATCACTGGGTTGTCTGGTCCAGACTCGTTTATTTACAGACCGCCGTCATATAGCTGGAATATTGCTGAGCGCAGCGTTAAACAACAAACCAACCAACCAACCAACCACCCAACCACTCACTCTCTCTCTCCCCTCCTTTCTCGCTCTCCCTCTCCACTCTCTCTTTCTCCCTCCTTTCTCTATCTCCCCCTCTTTCTCCCTTTCTCGTTTTCCCTCTTCACTCTCTCTCTCTCCCGCTCCTCCCATCTCTCTCTCTCCCATCTCTCTCTCTCTCTCTCTCTCTCTCTCTCTCTCTCTCTCTCTCTCTCTGTGTGTGTCTCCCTCCCTCCCCCTCTTTCTCACCATCTTGTCTGGCTGCATGGCTTGAAACAAAGTTCGATCAATGGAATTGACAGGAGGAAATCATTGCTTGACAAGCCAGTCCCGCATGACAAGTTCAGCGATCGTCCAAGTAGGTTTGCCGTGCGTCCTGCGTCAGGTGGCTGTTGGGTTGAATAGACTCAGAGTGACAAAGATCTTGTAGATGTAAATCGCTAATGCAGATGCAGGCCGTGCGTCACAACTATTCACACAACGCCAGCCTTGACGGAAAGTCACTTGTCGCGCATATCTCAACCCTTACACGTCAATATACACGTATGGCAGGAATGTCGCGTTGTACTGCACGTGGTATCGAGTGCGCGTCATTTACGTGACATTACAGTAAGCAGAGGACCCTACACTGCTTCTTTCACTGATTGTTATTTCCCGCTGGAACGCGTTGATAGGAACTGTAGGTTGCGAGATATATACTACTCAAAAGAAGTTAAGGATCGGCCGATTCTTTCATATTGGTTATGTTAATCTGTCATGGCATGAGAGATTAACTATTGTAATAGGGAAGAATCAGGTGATCCTTAACTTCTTTTGAGTAGTATATATTACATCCACATATTCTCTTGTTTTCATTACAAATTAGATTATTCTTTCAATGATTGTGTTTGATACTGGGCGGATTATTTCATTTCATATTCTCTGAGTAAGTAAATGAGTGTGTGAATGAGGGGTAGTGAGTGAGTTAGGGAGTGGGTATCGTTTTACGCCTATTTTAGATATAACCCCGCCATATAACAACAGGGCTTCAGACCCGGCTTGTTGTGGTTTGTAGCCGCAGGGAGCACATTCAAGCTATGTCAAAGCGACTCGTGAAGATCCGGGTAAAAATAGGTCTTCAGCAACCCATGCTTCCTGTAAAAGGCGACTGTGCTTGTCGTATGAGGCGACTAACGGGATCGGGTGGTCAGACTCGCTGACTTGGTTGATGCATGCATCGTATCCCAATTGCGTAGATCGATGCTCATGATGTCAATCACAGGATTGTCTGGTCCAAACTCGGTTATTTACAGACCAAAGTCAGCTGGAATACTTCTGAGTGGGGCATTAAACAACAAACAAACTCTATCAAAGCGACTTGTAAATAATCGAGCCAAAAACCAGTATATTCTGGGAAAGGTCCTTTTTAAAAACTTATTCCTGCCGAGGTTCTTTACTTGTTACAGTAATGACAAAAACCTTCAGTTTTGATCAAGTTATTAAACAAAGTAAAACTGTTTCCGTTATTTTTGTATTTTACTCGATCAATTCTTCTTTTCGTGAATCACACAAAAAACGAGTTTTAACATTTTGGTTTAACCACCGGCCCTAAAATAGTGGCGTAAAAAAAATTGTGAAATAGGTATTTAGAAAATCCTTCATAAGCGTTAAGAGTTATATGTACGTTTGGTACAGATGTGTTTGGCTTGTTTCATGCTAGGTATGGGCTCCAAATGTGCGTACACCGGCCCTGGTGACGCATAGGTGACACATACTAAAAATTATGTTTCAACATTATATCTGTTTCCTTATACCGCCTAACCACACCCATGTCATCTTGAAACCATCATATTTCAGTAACACCACACTCGTGACATCTGTCATTGAGTCGTCCTATAAAGAGAGAGTTGGGTTTTACGCCGCTTTTAGCACACGTTAAGTACTATCATGGCGAGTGCACCCATGTAGGAAATCGAACCCGGGCCTTCGGAGTTACGAGCGAACGCTTTAACCACTAGCCCACCCCATCGCTCCAGATAACGCTCTTAAGGTCACCAAATTGATGGTGACATCAGCGTATATGTCATTTCCTTGAATGATGATTGACCAACAAAACAAACCACAGCCGCTCATGAATTCCCTACCACCCTATATAGAATGTATGCCCAGAATTTGCTCCTGTTCGCGCCCCCGTCATGTTATATGTACGTCAATGCATTTGCTTATACCTCGCGTGAACATTGAGCGTGTCCAGATCAGTCTATACACAGCATGTACACCGCCTCACTATCGGATATATATCATACAAAGTTGAAAAAGGCAAAATCATTAAATTATACTAATGTATAGATTTCTTGATATTTTGGGGGTCATTAAATACAGATTTTCCCAAAATAGTCATAATTGCGCAGCATGTCGAAGCACTCCATTCCGTTTTAGTTTTTCGTTTTCTAAATTGTTGAAACAGATACTGAATCCAAACTATGTAATGACTATATCTTAATCATATATGTGGGGCATAGGCTAATACTGGGGCGATGGGGGTAGGGTATGGATTGGGTGTGTGTCGGTAGGGGTGGGGCATGGATTGGGTGTGTGTCGGTAGGGGTGGGGCACGGATTGGGTGTGTGGCTGTAGGGGTGGGGCACGGATTGGGAGTGTGACTGTAGGGGTGGGGCATGGATTGGGAGTGTGACTGTAGGGGTGGGGCACGGATTGGGTGGGTGACTGTAGGGGTGGGGCATGGATTGGGAGTGTGACTGTAGGGGTGGGGCACGGATTGGGTGGGTGACTGTAGGGGTGGGGCATGGATTGGGAGTGTGACTGTAGGGGTGGGGCACGGATTGGGTGTGTGGCTGTAGGGGTGGGGCATGGATTGGGAGTGTGACTGTAGGGGTGGGGCATGGATTGGGTGTGTGGCTGTAGGGGTGGGGCATGGATTGGGAGTGTGACTGTAGGGGTGGGGCACGGATTGGGTGTGTGGCTGTAGGGGTGGGGCACGGATTGGGAGTGTGACTGTAGGGGTGGGGCACGGATTGGGAGTGTGACTGTAGGGGTAGGGCATGGATTGGGTGTGTGGCGGTAGGGGTATGGCATGGATTGGGTGTGTGGCGGTAGGGGTAGGGCATGGATTGGGTGTGTGGCTGTAGGGGTAGGGCATGGATTGGGTGTGTGGCGGTAGGGGTATGGCATGGATTGGGTGTGTGGCGGTAGGGGTATGGCATGGATTGGGTGTGTGGCTGTAGGGGTAGGGCATGGATTGGGTGTGTGGCTGTAGGGGTATGGCATGGATTGGGTGTGTGGCTGTAGGGGTAGGGCATGGATTGGGTGTGTGGCGGTAGGGGTATGGCATGGATTGGGTGTGTGGCTGTAGGGGTAGGTCATGGATTGGGTGTGTGGCTGTAGGGGTATGGCATGGATTGGGTGTGTGGCGGTAGGGGTATGGCATGGATTGGGGGTGTGGCTGTAGGGGTAGGGCATGGATTGGGGCTGTGGCTGTAGGGGTAGGGCATGGATTGGGTGTGTGGCTGTAGGGGTAGGGCATGGATTGGGTGTGTGGCGGTAGGGGTGGGGCATGGATTGGGTGTGTGTCGGTAGGGGTGGGGTATGGATTGGGTGTGTGGCTGTAGGGGTAGGGCATGGATTGGGTGTGTGGCGGTAGGGGTGGGGCATGGATTGGGTGTGTGTCGGTAGGGGTGGGGTATGGATTGGGTGTGTGGCTGTAGGGGTAGGGCATGGATTGGGTGTGTGACTGTAGGGGTAGGGCATGGATTGGGTGTGTGGCGGTAGGGGTAGGGCATAGGCTGGGTGTGTGGCAGTGATGATATTGTGGTGGGGATGGTGGTAGTGTTGACGGTGATGGAGATGGTGATGGGAGCTGAAGTTGGAGAAGGGTTAAAGTGGGAGTGATGTGATGTGCTATGAAACCCTGTTATTACGGACATCTAGATTATCACACAGGGGTATGACCTTATTCTCTTTGTATATGAGTGAGTGAGTTGGGGTTAACGCCGCTTTTAACAGTATTCCAGTTATATGACGGCGTGTCAGCTTAATGTGGGAGGAAAGCCCGAAGTGATGCAGGTCTCAGACGTTTACCACTTCGTTGAAACCCACGAGCACGGGTATGGTGCTGACAAACCTAGAAACATAATCGGGGCGAACCGGGACTCGAACCCACAATCATAGGTTTCTGGCGTGCCCAAGGGACGCAACTCTGCACAACGAGTCGCGGCGCCTTAGACAACTGGGCCACCCTTTGTATATAATATAAGAAACATCCATCGTATAGGAAGCCGAATGAAGTTTCTTTGTGATTTACAGAAGCAGACACACATTTTAAGACCTGTCAATCCCTCAGGGCGTTTAACACTTTTATTCACACGAATACGCTTACAAACTCTTTACTTTTAAGAATCAAACACTTCTGTTCGTCACGATAAAGTATTTTTGACAGCGTAGTTCACGCCTTGAATACTTGAAAGAACCTTTTTCCCACTTTCCACAAATATAATCTGAAATACTTTATTACATAGTCATACATCAATACCTTGTCATCAGTCGCCTCGGAGTTATTTAGTGTGGCATTTCTCAGTTGGTTGCGTGACGTCATTGTCCAAAGAAAAGGCCGCAGAACGTCATTCATTCTTTGATGTGTCATGGCGGAATCAAGACGTACGGCGCTTTCACTGGCAATTAGTCATAGTTTGATGTCTGTGCTCAGATGTATGTTCTCGGGAATCATAAAGTGCATTACTCGCCGCGATTCCCGTCTCAAATACCCGTTGTCTGGGCAATAACGCTGTGTAGTAACTGACAATGGGGCGCCGTAAGAATGCGGTCAAAGATTTGGAAAGAACTCAACTTAGTACCGGTAAGCTAGACCCGCACCTATCCGAAAGTGTTATCCTACAACCAAAGGGTACTTAACATACACGTAGTCTCACTGAGTGAATGTTCTTTAACGCCGCAGCCAGCAATATTCCTATTTATCACGGCACTCTGTAAATAATCCAGTTTGGACCACACAGTGAACGCACCATCTCGGTATGATGACACGCAATCAGGCAACTAAGAAGACTGACCACCTGATCCTCGGCTCCCACAAGAAGCATGGGATACAGGTAGAGAGGTGTGTGTGTGTGTGTGTGTGCGTGTGCATGTGCGTGCGTGCGTGCGCGCGCGCGCGGTGAGGGGGCGGGGTGAGTGTGCGTGCGGTGAGGGGGCGGGGTGTGTGTGCGTGTGTGTTTGGTGAGGGGGCGGGGTGTGTGTGAGTGTGTTGTGTGTGAGTGTGTGTGTGTGTGTGTGTGTGTGGTGAGGGGGCGGGGTGTGTGTGTGTGTTTGGTGAGCGGGCGGTGTGTGTGTGTGTGTGTGTGTGTGTGTGGTGAGGGGGCGGGGTGTGTGTGTGGTGAGCGGGCGGTGTGTGTGTGTGTGTGTGTGTGTGGTGAGGGGGCGGGGTGTGTGTGTGGTGAGGGACGGGGTGTGTGTGAGTGTGTTGTGTGTGCGGTGAGGGGGCGGTGTGTGTGTGTGTGTGTGTGTGTGTGTGTGGTGAGGGGGCGGGGTGTGTGTGTGGTGAGGGACGGGGTGTGTGAGTGTGTTGTGTGTGTGTGTGTGTGTGTGTGTGTGCGGTGAGGGGGCGGTGTGTGTGTGTGTGTGGTGAGGGGGCGGGGTGTGTGTGTGGTGAGGGACGGGGTGTGTGTGTGGTGAGGGACGGGGTGTGTGTGAGTGTGGTGTGTGTGTGTGTGTGTGTGTGTGTGTGTGTGTGTGTGTGTGTGTGTGTGTGTGGTGAGGGACGGGGTGTGTGAGAGTGTGTTGTGTGTGCGTCGGGGAGGGGAAAGGAGGAGGGAGGGTAGGTTCGGTGGGGTCTTTTCTTCCTTCTTCCGCGGAATCATCACGAAGTCTTGCTGTGTGAAAAAAAGATAGGCGGATTTACGAAATGCTCAGTCTGATATGAATCACAGGAATCCATGGAGGAAAATAAACATATAGCAGATGGCGTTAGGGTATAATGTAGCGGTTGCCAGTACATGTACACATTTTGCTGGCACTCCTGACGACCATACAATTGCCGATTGCATTAAATTTTGCATACATATAGAGAGAAAGAGGGGTGTTTATTTGATAGTAACAAGGCATGCAATCAGAACTTTCAGTTCCGGTGATTAGACAGGCGGGCAAGGATGCAGGAGTCACAAAGAGCCTGCCACAAATATCGATTTCCATCTGTGAATCTTTTATATATCATAAACAAGACGACAAATCACTTTTTTCTCATTTCTTTGCTATTGCAAAATATCTTTTCGCTGAAGTGTTTGCTGTTGTAGAACCTTACCCTTGATTTTTTGTTTTATTCATAAACAAATCTTGTTCGAAAGTAACGTTCTTCTTGATAGAAATAACAAAGCACCGTTATTCTAAAACCCCTTCACCGCGCGCCTTCTACTTGGTCAATGACAAGAGGTTTTCAAACAACGATCACCCCTACCACACAGAAATGCACAGATCTGCTCAACCCTGCCAACACGTCCACAGATGGCTGTTCTCCTAGGTTTGAGGTTCTACAATAAATGGTCTTGAAAACGAATTACTAGGTAAAACTGGTCTTTAGAGCCAGGTGCAGGCAACACCGTTGCCAACGTTACTGTAAAAAATGTCGGGCCCCTACAAGGCCGT
Organism: Haliotis cracherodii; assembly: GCF_022045235.1. Taxonomy (NCBI): domain Eukaryota; kingdom Metazoa; phylum Mollusca; class Gastropoda; order Lepetellida; family Haliotidae; genus Haliotis; species Haliotis cracherodii. The sequence continues at coordinate 29,752,236 of NW_027266319.1, read as the reverse complement.
ATCAGACGTTGGCACAACTAGTTTTGTTTGTGGTTGTTTTTTTGTTTCGATTCGCCCTTGTTCCCCACACTCTGTTCGTAATCTACAAAGATTTTCCCACACGGCATTAAATGGATGAGTGGAAACGGTGGCTAGAATGCATGAGCATATATGGCGACTTACATGCATTTACAAAATAAATCCCCGCTTGTGCAAATATTAAACAAAAACATAATGATCCTATATCATTGAATGCACTGCCGAATGCACTGCTGAGTACAGTAAGGGGCGGTCGGGTAGCCTAGTGGTTAAAGTGTTCGCTCGTCACGCCGAAGACCCGGGTTCGATTCCCAACATGGGTACAATGTGTGAAGCCCATTTCTGGTGTCCCCCGCCGTGATATTGCTGGAATATTGCTACAAGCGGCGTAAAACTCGGCGTAAAACTTACTCATTGAATACAGTGCTGAATGAGCTGCATGCATCCTTGCTATCCTCGGCCAATTCCACAGATGCGGCTATGACTGACCACTCGGACATTTAAACACACAACTTACGATAATAATACTAAGGTAAGCTGGGTTGCAGAGGGAGAGTCTAGATAAAGACGTACTAACATTGGTCATAGGCGCATCGCCCCACGGTTCACTCCCAATATGACTTCTAATTAAGACGGGGATAAAAGGAGTCTACCTATAGTTTATACAATAACAATGTCTAATAAGAGAGATGATTTTCAATGTATTGTTTTGTTCTGTATTCCATATGTTATTAATGAAAGCACAAAATATGAAGTTGCCTTTTGATTGTATGTTATCAGCGTTTTGATCCGATTTTAATGTATAGTTCGGAAATTGGGGATTTGGAAATGCAAACCTTATTGAAAGAGTATATCTAAAATTTATGAAAATTACAGATGGTCTCGTTTAATGTCACGGTCTATGGTGAATTTAGAAAAGAATATATATGAATGCGTTATCATATTTTAGAATAGAATTGCAACAAATAATGATACCCCCAAATTAACAAACATTGTATACAAGTTTATCACTCTTAATGGACCCGATATTGCTGATACCTACATGGATTTGGTTTGTTAAAAAAATACTTATGGATTCAGGAGGTACTGAATTATTTGATTTTATAGAATTATTCATTTATAGAAAGTTCAAAGGGTGTGTACTACAAATAACCTTGACCTTTTGAAAAGTTAATCTTCTCTGCATGTACATGATTGGTCAAATATATACAAAGTAAAACAATATTCTAATCCCAATAAATAAAGAATTTAAAAAACCTTTCTAAATTTGTTAATGCACTATTGCCACTAAAACATAATTTCCTGTCCTGTTATCTTGCTTGTATTATTTATTGAACGTACATATGTACGCTCATGGGTTTTCGAGTAAGGAATTGAACATTGGGTGACATGTGAAGCTTGAAGTTGATGAATTCATGAATTCATACATAAATATAAGAATAGATTCAATGAATACTAAAGTGAATCTGTTTTGTCTTTTCCCCATTTTCACTACTCAAAATGAGACGACACCCCCACACAGAATAATTACACCGTTTATTTCCTACAGCACAGTTGGCTTATTATTCAGCATATATGTAATACTCAACTGTGAACCAAACCAACAAAATGAAATAACATCATATAAACCAAACCAACAAAATGAAATAACATCATATAAACCATACCATCGTAATGAAATAACATCATATAAACCAAACCATCAAAATGAAATGACATCATATAAAAAAAACTTACAAAATGAAATAACATCATATAAACCAAACTAACAAAATGAAATAACATCATATAAACCAAGCCAACAAAATGAAATAACATCATATAAACCAAACCATCAAAATGAAATAACATCATATAAACCAAACCAACAAAATGAAATAACATCATATAAACCAAACCAACAAAATGAAATAACATCATATAAACCATACCATCGTAATGAAATAACATCATATAAACCAAACCATCAAAATGAAATGACATCATATAAAAAAAACTTACAAAATGAAATAACATCATATAAACCAAACTAACAAAATGAAATAACATCATATAAACCAAGCCAACAAAATGAAATAACATCATATAAACCAAACCATCAAAATGAAATAACATCATATAAACCAAACCACCAAAATGAAATAACATCATATAAACCAAACCAACAAAATTAAACACCATCATATAAACATATGTAGCGTAATATGTATGAGATTATTTGTGACTTCAAGTATATGTTTTAATATTCTACTCTACCAAATATGATGGAGTAAGTGAGTTGTGTATTTAGCGCCGCTTTGAACTTTGTTTCAGGTATATCACGGCGTGTCAGCTTACTGTGCGTAGAAAGCCCGCAGTGGTTCAGGGGCGGTATTCTTAAAGAACTTAAGTCTCAGACTTTGCTAAGTCAGATTTCAAAAACTTAAGTTTAGATCTTAGTTCTTTTATGAATACCGCCCCAGGTCTCAGACGTTTGCTACTTTATTGAAACCCACAAGCACGGGTATGGTGCTGACGCCTAGAAACATAATCTGGTCAAAGCTGAGATTCTGATGATTAAAGGTTTCCTTCCTCCACAAGCCAACCCGCCGTGATATAATTCATATACTGTCCAAGCGGTGTAACTGACACTCACTCACTCCATGTCTAGACATTATGGCCGGTGACAATGACATAGTACTCTGCGTATTTAAGGTAACCGTTACTGCTAGATTATATATGACAAACTTGGAGTCAACAGACACGGAGATTGGGGTTTCAGGCGTGTGTAGGGCTGGCAGTTTACCGTAGCTCCTGTTTAAGATCTTGACAAACTACCTGCTACTTCGGGGACGTATGAGTGGGAGTGAGTGAGTTGGGTTTGACGCCGATTTTAACAGTATTCCAGTTATATCACGGCGTGTCAGCTTAATGTGGGTGGAAAGCCCGAAGTGATTCAGGTCTCAGGCGTTTACCAGTTTGGTGAAACCCACGAGCACGGGTATGGTGCTGACAAACCTAGAAACATAATCGGGGCGAATCGGGATTCGAACCCACAATCATAGGTTTCTGGCGTGCCCAAGGGACGCACAGCGAATCGCGGCGCCTTAGACGACTGGGCAACCCGAGCCCCCCGGGGACGTATGAGTGAGTGAGTGAGTGAGTGAGTGAGTGAAACACATTTCAGCATCACAACGTGCGAGCTTAATCTTAGACATTTACCTGCTGGTGAGACCAAGTTGCATACATGAGTGTGGCGCTGACAAACCTAGAACATAATCAGGACGAATAATTATGAGTTCATTTTTCAGTCACACTTCGTATGCTATTCATACCAGATAGGGCTACATCATGCTTAAACGTATTCCTGAAACCCGCACGTACGTTAGTAGTGTCGATGTGGTCGTCGTTTTAATGCATATGGATTATTAATTAATGACAATGTAAAAAAACTGTTTATTCCATTCTGAATCAATACCTCTACATATATAAATATCTACTGTATGCAGACTGCTAGAATATGTTATCTAAATCAGTGAAAAAACGGCTAACTGTATTGTATTTTGTTTCAACCGTGTGTGTAGTACGCGCTGAACAGTCTAGGTGTTCGATCATCGTTACCCTGGAACTAAACCATTTCACCCCCCACACAGTTAACAAGCACGTTTGTCTCTCGGGCCTATATTAGGTCGAAGAGGAATTGGTCGTTTTTGACGTCATTGACCCCAGGGTGTTTCTATATATAATGTTGCATGTTTGTCGTAAAACTGAATTACTTTTGCATTCGTCGCCACTCGGATCATTCCGTAGTGTACGTTCGCAGTGTTCCGGCTTGCCACGACTTTGCACGAATGAAAGGGAATCGAAAGGGAGACGATATACCTTTTCGCAGGTTGCGGAAAGGGCGGGAGGTCAAAGATTATTTTTACTGTGGAATGATCTGAAAGAGACTGAGCTGGTTATACATACGGAATTGTTCAGTTTCAGACCGGCTGCAACGAATATTGTTAAAGCAGTTAGGTTAAGGATGTCTCGTTATACATGGTAGTTGTTAGTTAGTTGTATATCATTTACATGCCGTCGTAATATATTGGAATATTGCTGAGTGATGTGTTAGGCAATGTTGGTGTCCTTGTATTGTCCGCCATTGTGGCAAATAGGCGACCAACGGGATCGGGTGGTGAGCCTCACTGACTTGGGTGATCACGTCATCGAATCCCAATTGTATAAATCAATGTCCATGATGTCAGTCACTGGATCGTTCAGTTCAGATTCGATTATTTACAGACTGCCGTCATAGAGCTGTAATATTGCTTGATGCGGCTATAAACAACAAACAAAAAGACAGGAAACTCAAAAATGAACATCATGGCAAAGCTTTACACGCCAAACGTGTCAAAGGTTGAGGAGAAGTTGCAATAATTAACGGGACTTCCCTTGAGTATTGCTTGAAATGATTGTACCACCATATACTGACTGAACTACACATAATCGTTACACACAAGGTGGAAAGGTTAATACAAAGCATCCTTGTGTATTGCTACGTGGATGACGACCCGTGAAGATCCGGGGCAGAATAGGTCTTCTGCTTGCCGTAAAAGGCGACTATGCTTGTCGTAAGGGGCGACTAACGGGATCGGGTGGTCAGGCTCGCTCACATGGTTGATACATGTCATCGTATCCCAATTGCGTGGATCGATGCTCATGATGTCAATCACTGGATCGCCTGGTCCAGACTCGATTATTTACAGACCGCCTTCACATAGCTGGAATATTGCTGACTGCGACGTTAAACAACAACGACAACGACAACAACAACCAAAACAAGCAAGCTTCGTGGATGTCAACGATGTTAGCGATGTTCAACGATGTTCTATCTGGTCCTCTACTATTGCAAAATATCGATTGTTCGAAATCAATTAATCGTTACACCTCTAATCGGTGTGCAGGGTGTCAATCCCCATTCACCTCGTGTGTGTAATAGATACATAACATGTTTTGAGGTTAAGGGGGAAAATCCCCTTTGGTGAAAAGTGTGTGTCTAGTAGGGTAACAGAAACATATTCTCTCTCTCTACCAATATACTCTGTCAGTGACAAGACATTGAAACAAACATTGTTATGTCTACACAGACACGCGCTCTACTGACTGCTTCCAACCCCTCGGCTGTTAACGTCTCTCTAGGTTATGAGGTGTGTATCATAAATGTGCGTGAAAACGAATTACCAGGTAAAACTGGCCTTCGGAGCCAGGTGTAGACTTCCAGGCTCCCTGTGCCTGAAACACCGTTGCCAACGTTACTGGTAAAACATGCCGTCCCTCCCCCTCTCTCCCCCTCCAACGGGTGTTTAAATGGGAGGTTTGGATGTTTTTGTGTCAGTAGTGGTATAGATGTAATATTTTCTGATTGGCTTTAAAATGCATCAACGCTCCCCCCGTGATAAACGGCTTTGTGTCTGCTTCTGTCTGGCTTCTTTTGTATGGGTTAAATAAGATGAAAAGTTAGACCTTCTCACGTTCCCTGAACCATATTGTTTCCTTTCCTTACTGTAATGTTACAACCTTAAATGAAGCAAGTCTAGAATCTCCCATCCCACTGGGGCTCCACTTCAATTTTTATTGAGTTGCTTGTTTCTATTAAAATTATATATTTTCAGAGACTGAGCGTTAGTCTAAGGAAAAGGGTGTTTGTACAGTGTTAAACAACACCCTTTTGTCAATGCTGACATAAAACGGCCTAATTCTTTCAAACTCGTTTGGTTGTATGCCATAAAGAATACAACGCCCACGTTTGTCATCACTAATAATTAAGATTGTGCGTACTATTTAACGTTTGAGAGGGATATTCGTATTATTCCATGATAAACCAACTGTTCAGTAAGGGTAATTACGTTTATGAAATATGCATAAGAAAAGAACGATGGACTACTCGTATTTCAAATTCCTGACATTATCAAAATCAATATGTGGATTTTTTATTTAGGTTGAAAATCTTACAATTCCCTTAAATGATTTTTATTAGTGAATTTGTTTACACGATTGGAATCGTATGAACTTTGATGGCAATATCCGACTGGACCTACACGGGCCAGCGTATACCCTGCAACGTGGCAGTTTAAAGCTGCTTCATTACGTCAATGGAGAACCAGTTCGGTTTGAAAAAAGTCCTTTGGATATGCCGCCCAGACAATATGCTTAAATCAACACACCCCATTTGAACCCAGGTGAGAATAGGTCCGCGATAACCTGCAAATGTCAGGCCGATTGTTACGACAGTACTATCATAAATGTCCGGCCCAATACGATATTGTTACGACAGTACTATCATAAATGTCCGGCCCAATGTAGGTTGTTACGTCTGGGTTATCATATAGTAGAATATCGCCCTTGGTATAAGCCCACGATTGTCCACTGAAATGGATTGTGTTGCTGCCATCGTGCTCGAAAGGAAAGGATCGGTGTTCGTGGTTTGCTTGGTCCAGACTCGACTATTTACAGACACCTGTGATAGAGATGGAATATGGCTGAATGCGATTTTAAACAACATACTCACACACTCACTCCAAGTCGCAGACGACATTAACATTATCTGTTTTCACAGAAGGAGTGCAGCAAGCTCCTCACAGCGATATCCCGTTCGTGAAGGTGTCGCGCTCGGAAGGAGCTTGGGAGTGTAGTGGGAGCGCTGTAAGGAGTATTGGTTAGCTTAGGGGTGAAAGGTTCTCTCAACGCTGAACACCCAAGTTTGATTCCCATCGGTACACTTTGCAAGACTTACTCTTTCCCTCGCTGAAATATGTCTAAGTGCGGCGTAAAACCTAACTCACACACTATGTAAGCGGTACAATGTATGGAAATATTGGATGATGAAACGCCGTTGACTACACTATTTTCAACCATTGCTGCCAGTCGAATAAACCCCTAGTATTGAAACTGTAGAACCGATTTTATGCTGCGATTACGCCAAAGCCCAGGCGCTGACTGCTTTCTATACACCGCTCACAATAACCAGATTTGGGAAGTAATGACAGCGCGAACCAACTTGAAGGGCTCCGTTACGGCATGTCGTAAAATATGACGATAATATCCCGTCGTATAATAAGCTTCAATAGATCCTATGTCAAGCGTGAAAATTGGCATTTGTAAACATGTAATAGCGCTGGGCATGTGTCTTTGTACCGTCGTCTCCCAGTTTGATCGTCAATTTATCAAGCAGGCGGTAAGGAATATGCATTTTTGCCAAGTACATGCCAATTTGAAAATGGATGTCTGTGATTATTCAAATGTGCTGCCCATGAAAACTGATGAAAATATACTGCTTGCTGTGATGAGGATACGGGGTGGGGTGGGTGTTTGAGTGTCTCACCAACGTCTCATTCAAATCTTCTTCTAAGGGGGGCCGCCTACGTGGTCTGGTGGTAGACTAGACTACGTGGTAGAGCGTCCGCCCAGAGAGCGGAAGGTCCGCGGTTCGATCCCCGACCGCGTCATACCAAAAGACGTTAAAATATGGTACTTGTTGTTACCCTGTCTGGCGCTCGGCATTAAGGGGCTAAAACAAGGACTGGTCGGCTCGGAGTCAGTATACTGTGTCTGAGTGGGGTATTCATGTTAAACTTCGGCATGGTATCTCAGTGACCTAGCACTATAAATCGGCATCAGTCCGGACTAGAACAAGCAGCCATGCACACAAACACACACACGTACATGCAGGTCGCTATATAAGTGCAATAATCTTGGACGCGACGTTAAACCCCATTTCACCTCACCTCTCCTAAGGGGGCACCCCGACATTTGTACAGCCTATATGGGTCCCAGTGTAGGGAAGGAATCTTATACAAAGGATTATACAAACTTGCCGAGCGCGGACTCCCATTCACCTCTGAACATATAGTAACTCAACATTCTACTTACATACAATGTTTCGTACACTTCAACGAAGAGCCTTTGTTGCTCGTGTTGTATCCTGCTAGACCCGTGAAGATCCGGGGTAGAATAGGTCATCACCAACCCATGCTTGCCGTAAAACACGACTATGCTTGTCGTAGGAGGCGACTAACGGGATCGGGTGGTTGTGGAAATTTATACCCGATAAAAGAAAAACAATACCCTACCATTTCACACTCATATATAACCACCCCAGGTCAGCTTGATCTTTCTTCAGCTATATTAATTAAAAATTAGTTTCCGAGGCAATGCGACTCGATCTCATAAATTGATTTATAATTTCTAAACTTTAAAATGTCATAAAATAAGTTCCGCAATGAGTGAAAACTAAATTTATTAAAATCCTTTTTTTAATAAGGTTTCGCCCGCCCGCTCTCATGCTGGTTAGGGTTTGAGTAGTAACACAGTAATTTTGTACGGATGGCCGTGTACAAGCCTGGATTAAGGCCATCCCTCCCCAACTCGACACCATACCCGTGCTCGGTGGTGTCACCGAAGTGGTAAACGTCTCAGACCTCGGGCTTTCCTCCCACATTAAGCTGACACGCCGCGATATGACTGGAATACTGTTAAAAGCGGCGTTAAACCCAACTCACTCATTCACTCCCAACTCGGAATCTCAGCGGTCGTAAAAAAGGTCCATCACGAAGCTTCGCCACACCTTCTGTAATGAAAACGTATCTACAAGACTGCAACAAGTCAGGGCTGGCCCGGGATTCACTGTGCGTTGTCATACGACCTTGTTGGCTATGCTGAATGGTATAGACCTACCATATAACTGCCCCCCTAGCTTCTTAAACATGGATAGACGTGTACATAATTACAGGACGCACTAGGATTGGGCCATAAAATGTTCACATCAAACTGTCCACATTCATGTTAACTATAAGTGGTACATCTTGTACAGGACAATAGGAGCAATGGTCCATACAGACTTCTGAAGAACCCACTTCGAGCACCCCACCCACTTTTGTATGGGATTGAGTCAGTATATTTGAAAAACAAAAAATTATCACAGGTACTTGTTCTAAAGAGAGTATGACTGAAAAATCATTTTTGAAGATTTCTTTTAGTTCCTCTTTATCAAAACTCCGCAGTAATCCATTGTTGTTAGAAGGATTTAGAGAAAGCCTCTCATAACTTGAAGATTTGGGTTAAATTAAATTTGCCTCAAGACATGCTTGTCGTAAGAAGCGATCGGGGATCGGGGATCGGGGAGTTAGGCTCGTTGGCGTGGTTGATGCATATCATTGTATCCCAACTGCGCAGATCGATTTTCATGATGCTAGTCACTGGATTGTCTAGTTTGGACGATTATATACAGACCGTCATCATATTGCTTGAATATTGCTCAGTGTAAACAAACATACAAACACAACTTGAACCAAAAACAACAGATTTTATGATGACGAGAACCGAGAATCACTGGGATATATTATATGTATTACATTTAGTATGTGTTACTGCTCAGTATTGAGGGTGGTCAAATTGTGTTATGTCCCTTACCTTGGCATAATTTAGATGAGTATAGAAATTGCATTGTACTCGGGGACACATACTCTTAGACGTATCTGTATAAATTCTATGGCCACACTTAAGTGGTATTCGCCGTGAAAGGGTATATTATACCGAGAAAGTCGGACTAAGTTTGGGTTGAAAGAAGAAAGAAAGGTGTTGTGAATAGGCGTTTCAGATGTGGTTATTCAACCGTGGCGGTTATATATCCTTGAATTCTAACTTTATGACACATCAAGGTGACACTTTACAACACACCTTTACATCTCCTGAGGAATAAACATCCTTCAGTATACAGAGGTGGTGGGGTAGCCTATTGGTTAAAGCGTTCGCTCGTCACGCAGAAGTCCAGAGTTCCATTTCCGACAATGGTTCAATGTGTGAAGCCCTTTTTTGGTGTCCATCGCCCTGATATTGCTCGAATATTGCTAAAAGCGGCGTAAAACCCAACACACTCACTCACTATAGGACTAATCCATATACGGCATAGACATATGTGACTATCCATCATTAGAGGCAGTGTATGCAAACTTGGAGCCCAGACCTAGCATGAAACAAGCCAAACATCTCCGCACCAAATGGGCCGACGGAGATTTGTAACGTGTTCACATAATCGATTAACAAAGCTTTTGTAGGCATTTAAAAATATATATATACTTGTTTGACGTATTTAGCAACCTTAGCATCGGTTGTCTCAAAAGTAGTAAAAGGAAAATTCAAAAACACGTGACCCCTGAAAAGTGAAATAAATATAACAAAGAAAAAGTGTTGCTCATTTTCATAAATTGGCCAAAACTGAGAGTGTTTTTCTTTTATTACTGAAGGTAATTAATAAGAGACTCGGTGGGAATGAGTTTAAAAACAACTTGTTCCACAATATAATGTTTTGGGGGGTCAACAGTGAGTGAGTGAGTTTGGTTTTACGCCGCTTTTAGCAATATTCCAGCATTATCACGGCGGGGGACACCAGAAATGGGCTTCACACATTGTATACCCATGTCGGGATTCGAACCCGGGTCTTCGGCGTGACGAGCGAACGCTTTAACCATTAGGCTACCCGACCGCCCCTGGGGGTCAACAGATTCGTACATTAAGTTAATGAAACAACTACACGACAAAGTCCATATCATTTCTAGCGTCAACTTGGGCACTGCACTGCACTTAAGATAATGGATAATGCAACACTCTCACAAAGCGTAAGGAGAATCATACTAATTCCATGACACCCATGATTCAATCCGATACTCACACCATACTCACCCACTCTCTCATCCATTGTATACAATACAACCTCGTTTACTCGAAGTCCTATACTCAATCTCAGATTCACTTGTATACACTATAACCTCGTTTAATCGAATTCCTATACTTACCCACTCTCTCATCCGTTGTATACAATTCAACCTCGTTTACTCGAAGTCCTATACTCACCCATTCTCTCATCCATTAGTATACACTATAACCTCGTTTACTCGAAGCCCTATACTCACTTACTCTCTCATCCACTTGTAAACACTACAACCTCGTTTACTCGAAGTCCTATACTCACCCACTTTCTCATCCATCTGTACACAATATAAACTCGTTTACTCAAAGTCCTTTACTCACCCACTCTCTCATTCATTTGTATACAATACAACATCGTTTACTCAAAGAACCAAAAAATGTATCGAGTGATCCGCAGTTCGTGACAAGCAGAGTACCAAGACTATTACCATAGTGCCGTTAACTATTTTGCTGGGGGCCATGAACTTGGAGTTTAAAAAGCTCGAGTTACAAAGGGAGCCTGTGTGATGTGAAATGAAATTAGGTTTAATGTCGCGTTCAAAATCATTGCATTATATATTGCATGGGTGTGTGCGTGTATGGTTGCTTGTACTAGTCCGGACTTATGCCGGTTTTGTAGTGCTAGCCCACTGAGATATAATTCCACAGTTTAACATGAATACCCCACTCAGACACAGTGTACTGACAAGTCCTTGTTTTATCCCCTTAATGTCGAAAACAAGACAGGATACGATGCGGCCAGGATATCGAACCACCGACCTGCCGCTGTCCAGGCAGACGCTCTATCCACTTGACCACAGAGTTAAGAAGTGTCTTATCCATATTTAATACAACATCATTACATGATGATAAATAACGTCACTCGGGACTCCACGAAGGAGTTACCCATTCAGTCCCACATTTCTTCCTAATGAATATACTTACACCAAAAATAGTATAATGATATGCTTCCAACCTTTGATGGGACAGCGCTTTCAGTGAGTGAATGGGGTTTAACGACGCTCTCAGTGAGTGAATAGGGTTTAACGACGCTCTCAATGAGTGAATTGGCTTTAACGACGCTCTGAGTGAGTGAACTGGGTTTAACGACGCACTCAGTGAGTGAATTTGGTTTAACGACGCACTCGGTGAGTGAATTGAGTGTAACGACGCTCTCAGTGAGTGAATTGAGTGTAACGACGCTCTCAATGAGTGAATTGGGTGTAACGACGCTCTCAGTGAGTGAATTGAGTGTAACGACGCTCTCAGTGAGTGAACTGGTTTAACGACGCTTTCAGTGAGTGAATTGAGTGTAACGACACTCTCAGTGAATAACTGGGTTTATCGACACTCTCAGTGAGTGAATTGAGTGTAACGACACTCTCAGTGAGTGAACTGGGTTTATCGACACTCTCAGTGAGTGAATTGGGTGTAACGACGCTCTCAGTGAGTGAACTGGGTTTATCGACACTCTCAGTGAGTGAATTGAGTGTAACGACGCTCTGTGAGTGAACTGGGTTTATCGACACTCTCAGTGAGTGAATTGGGTGTAACGATGCTCTCAGTGAGTGAATTGAGTGTAACGACGATCTCAGTGAGTGAACTGGTTTAACGACGCTCTCAGTGAGTGAATTGAGTGTAACGACGCTCTCAGTGAATAACTGGGTTTAACGACGCTCTCAGTGAGTGAATTGGGTGTAACGACGCTCTCAGTGAGTGAATTGAGTGTTACGACACTCTCAGTGAGTAACTGGGTTTAACGACGCTCTCAGTGAGTGAATTGAGTGTAACGACACTCTCAGTGAGTAACTGGGTTTAACGACCCTCTCAGTGAGTGAATTGGGTGTAACGACGATCTCAGTGAGTGAACTGGTTTAACGACGCTCTCAGTGAGTGAATTGAGTGTAACGACACTCTCAGTGAATAACTGGGTTTAACGACGCTCTCAGTGAGTGAATTGGGTGTAACGACGCTCTCAGTGAGTGAATTGAGTGTAACGACACTCTCAGTGAGTAACTGGGTTTAACGACGCTCTCAGTGAGTGAATTGAGTGTAACGACACTCTCAGTGAGTAACTGGGTTTAACGACCCTCTCAGTGAGTGAATTGGGTGTAACGACGCTCTCTCTCATCGAATGAATTGGGTGTAACGGCACTCTCAGTGAGTAACTGGGTTTAACGACGCTCTCAGTGAGTGAATTGGGTTTAACGACGCTCTCAGTGAGTGAATTGAGTGTAACGACGCTCTCAGTGAGTGAATTGGGTTTAACGACGCTCTCGGTGAGTGAATTGAGTGTAACGACGCTCTCAGTGAGTGAATTGGGTGTAACGACGCTCTGAGTGAGTGAATTGGGTTTAACGACGCTCTCAGTGAGTGAATTGGGTTTAACGACGATCTCAGTGAGTGAATTGAGTGTAACGGCACTCTCAGTGAGTAACTGGGTTTAACGACGCTTTCGGTAGTATATCGTATCGGACTGTGATAGTAAAACCCCGAGTGACGCAGGTCTTGAACTTTTACCATGACGATGAAACCAATGAGCATGGAACGGTGCTGTCAGATGAGTCGATGCTACCAGCACAGGGACCACCATGGACCTCTCCGCGAAGGTCGAACTGCTTCGAACGTGCAAAAATGTGCACATGTAGAAAGATTTTTATTTTTATATTGTATTATAACTGTCAGCAGATAAGTAAGGTGTGGTCAGCAAAGACCCCAGACTTCCATTTGCTCTTGACACAAGGCAGTATCATACAGCTAGAAATAAAACAAATGAACAGCGTTTGCATCTGTTCACAAACATTTTGCATTCCCTTGAAAAAACTACAATCTACTTAAAATTCACCTGCCGTCAAATGCACTGGGACATGCACCGGCTGTAAACAGGACAAATGGAAGACATAAAGCAGCTGGGTGAGTGAGTGAGTTGGGGTTAACGCCGCTTTTAACAGTATTCCAGTTATATCACGGCGTGTGGGAGGAAAGCCCGAAGTGATGCAGATCTCAGACGTTTACCGCTTCGGTGAAACCCACGAGCACGGGTATGGTGCTGACAAACCTAGAAACATAATTGGGGCGAACCGGGATTCGAAACCACAATCATAGGTTTCTGGCGTGCCCAAGGGACGCAACTTTGCACAGCGAATCGCGGCGCCTTAGACGACTGGGCCACCCGTGCCCCCTAAAGCAGCTGGGGTATTAGATTACGTGGAGTAGAATTTTGCAACTAAAACACTTACAATTCCTGAACTATTCTTGGTGTTTGTTGTTCTTTCACTGTTTGATATCATTTTCACCGATATGTTGCCTTAGATAGTAATCTCAATGGAATTTGTTTCGAGGGATAAACGAGACTCGACATACTCTGGCGTGGACGTTTTATATTAATGAATACATGGTTCGAATACATGCCAGCTTGACTGCCAAGATATTCAGACCAAAACTGCTGAACAAATTTAATTAATCAATGGTCCTCTCAAATATTAACTTACATATACAAGTATTAAGGCACACGGTTCAATGGTCTGATGACCACTTCCAGTCTTGGTTATTCAGATATGGCGATTAGAGCCCTTGTGTCCCAGCCAAATTAGGTTACCTTCCTATTATAGGGAAACTAGGTTTCATAGTCTCGAGTCCATTGTAGTATGGATCTAGACCAGTGGTGGGGTAAATTTAGGTCATCTCTGTGAAATCAGGGCAAGCATTTAGGCTGAGCAGTAGCGTCGTTTGAATGACCCAAGTCCAACTTGCTACGATTGCCAATTGCGCGAAGACTCTACCTTTAAGCCAATAATCCTGTAAGGACAACTCTGACCCACCCGGGCACGTACACACAACATGAGAGCGCGAGAAACCTGACGACTTGAGAGTGAGTGAGTGAGTTGGGTTTAACGCCGCTTTTAACAGTATTCCAGTTATATCACGGCGTGTCAGCTTGATGTGGGAGGAAAGCCCGAAGTGATGCAGGTCTGGGGCGTTTACCACTTCGGTGTAACCCACGCGCACGGGTATGGTGCTGACAAACCTAGAAACAAAATTGGGGCGAACCGGGATTGAACCAACAATCATAGGTTTCTGGCGTGCCCAAGGGACGCAACTCTGCACAGCGAATCGCGGAGCCTTAGACGACGGGGCCATCCGTGCCCCCGACGACTGGAGAGGAACTATAGGCAAGTCTGAGTCAAGTCATTCACAACCGACTTGGCCCACTACCTCTACTTTCACTGTGTATGCCCAAAAATGGGAGGTAACTCTAGTTACACACATACAATGTTAAACACACGGCACAAACGTCTAAACCTGCAGTGGGCACTAGAACAGGACCATGATGGCAGCCAGGCATGTTTTTTCATATTGCAAACACTGCCTGCAACCCGTGCTTGTAGTACGAGGAGACTTAATGGATTGGATGGTCAGGCTCGGTGACTTGGTTGATAGCTTGTCATCGTACCCCAATGGTGTGGATTGTTGCTCATAACATCAGTCACTAGTTTGTCTGGTACACTCTCGATTTATTGCAGGCCGCCGTCATTTATGGAATATTGCCGAGTGCGGCGTTAAACAACAATAATAATACTCCCCCTTTGAAAACTTTACGACCTTTTGGAGCAGCGTCATGGAGCGCATTCAACTTCACAGCGGTTGGTCGATCGCAAGGGGCGGTTGACGTCAATCCACGCGTAGCTAATCAACTATGCCCATGTAAAGGGTGTTGTTAGGTAACGATTTACCGATAACCCTGTAGAAGAATACACCGGCGCCGTGCACTTGCAACAGGGCCAATCGACAATAGTCATGGAATTGGTATAGTATACTTGACTGCCTGCCTGCGTCTAACATCCGATTCCAATCTCCCAAATTGAAGAATAGCTGGCCTTGTCTGACCACGCATCAGTAACAGTGGCACATAGCTTCTCGTGGGCCTTTGTATATGTGTAAGACTTTAATCTGGTCGATGATCTGAAATACAATTACGCATACACTCTTTTCAATATAGTGACGTACGAAAACAACACATGCTGTTGCAGGTCTCTGGTTTCGTGACTAACGGAGCTTTGTCTATAGCATGACTGTGTGCCATATCTGTAGAGCCATGCACGGGATATCGGGATATCTACATTTAAGGATATATTTTCCTGCATGTAACAATCTTAAATTTCTCCTTATACCATGTTTATTTATGTACACAGTAGGCACCGGTGTATGTTTAGGAGAATGTCGAGATTGTAATTGTTGTTGTCTGCACATAGTAATGAGGGTTAAGTGTAACTTTGCTGCATGTTTGTTTGTTGATAAACGCCGCACCCAACTTTATGACGTCAGTCTGTAAATATTCGAGCTGAGCCAGACAACCAGTGGTAACAATTATGAGCATCGATCAACGCAATTGGTATACGATGACATGCATCAACCAAGTCAGCGAGCCTGACCACCCGATCCTTGGTTTTGCTGCATGTAATATAATAGTAAGGAAGAGTGAGTGAGTGAGTATGGAAATGGGCTTTACACATTGTACCGGAAATCGAACCCGGGTCTTCTGCGTGACGAGCGAACGCTTTAGCCACTAGGCTACCCGACCGGCCAATTTAAGGAAGAACTATAGGGAGTTTATACATGCAGAATCAGTTGGATAATATTCTAATTGAATTAATAATTTAAAAGAATCGCGTAATGACAGCATCGCTTTAATTATCTGGGAGGCGTAACTCATATGTATGGCAGTCATGCAATATATTAACATATTCACCACTGATGCATGGACAGCTGCAATAACACACGTGACGCAGTGGTTGTAATGCTTTAAAGTGGATTCTGCGCAGGTTCTATCAGGGAGAAACAGACAAGTAGAGGCCGCAACCTTTCTTAATTGTTTTTTGTTTTATTTCTTTGTTGTTCACCCCGCACACAGCGGCTGTATTCTGTGCATAATCGAGTGTGGACTATGCAGACAAGACTGCGATTGACATCATGTGGGGGCACAGCCCCACGCTGTCGAGGTGTAGGGCGACATGGTATCAAGCAAGTCACCGAGACTGCTACGTACATATACTACTCAAAATAAGTTAAGGACCAACCGATTATTTAATACTACTATAGTTAATCTGTTATGCCATGACAGATTAACTACAGTAATATGAAAGAATCACGTGGTCCTTAACTTATTTTGAGTAGTATATATAATATTATATACTACTCCACTTTTGATTGGGATAGTTTTATCTTACGCTACACACAAAAGGGATTCTCATAATATATCAAGCCGGTATAATTAAATATATCTGACATGTCTGATAATCCCTGTCAAAAGTTAAGTAGTATATATTCGATCCAGTTGGTCGCCTCTTACAACAAGCAAAGGTTGCAGGGGGACCTATTTATATAACCCTGAATCCACACGGAGAAGGTTTATTGATAGTATATATTGGGTAAGTTGGCATATAACATAAGAATACATGTATTATATGAAGCTGCGAGCCATAAACAATATGCATGTCTAATTGTTTTAGTGACGTATACTTTAAAATATTGAAAGCGTTGAAAACTAAGCTGCACCAATGACACCAGCAAACGCTGACTTGTGAGAGGGAAAATAATACTGTATACGTTAATATATAACTATTTCATCAGAATCTGCACCTCCCCATATCCGTTATGTTAAAGTATTATATTATATGCTTATCCACCTGTGCTGAGTTGCGTCGCTTAGCTATACCGGGATCCGCCGGTATGTTATTAAATTCACCCCAGTTGTTTCGCTAAATTAATAAACATAATTGACCATGCAGCGTCCCACATTAAACCCCAACACACCTCAATCGGACAGACTCAACAGCATGCTTTTTTTTGGTTTGTTTGTTGTTTAACGCCGCACTCAGCAATATTCCAGCTATATGATTGCGGTCTATAAATAATCGAGTAAGGTAATGACGTGATCGATAGTGTAAGCGACGCTCCAAGCCGTCGGGGTAAAATGACACCCAATCAACCAAGTCACCGAGTCTGACCACCCGATCCATTTGGTCGCCTCTTATAAGCATGCAGCTTATAGGTTGCTGGGCACCTTTGAATCTATATAAGATTACATGTAAATAAATTCTCGCTTTGATCACAACAAATTTTGTTTTATTTCATCTTAACATTATCAACATTCCCAAGTGTAAAAGTCAAGTTTTGGGTTACATTATCGTGAATCCTCTTTTTCGCTTAGCGATATTTTCATGAAAACTAGATTCTATGGATCCTACTGCCGCAGGACACGTGACACGTTTTATGGATAACTACTTTTATTCTTTGTGACATTTCAGATCTACTTCTTGTCCCTTTATCAGGTGAATTGTGAAGAGACAAGAAGTAGCTCTGAAATGTCTTACAAAGAATAAGAGAAGCTGCTGTCCATAAAAAGTGTCATGAATTCATGCTCTTCCAACTTCTAAATGCCTTTCAAAGACTTCTAGTGGAGCAAGGATATGAATACATCCACCCTCATTAATTGGTAACCCATACACAGTATTACACGATTACATCATATCCCCAAATCCAACGAATATCAATCCCAAGCGCTTAGCCGGTTGACTTGGTTTAATATCCGCCACGCTAAATCCTCTCCACAAGGGGTGTTCGCCCTCCTTAAGCAGTCGCCTCGCAACAACTCGAGCAGACGACACATCACTGTCGATAGGCAATAAGCTGCCAGTTGGACCGGCTTCCGTCAGATTGGAGTATCTCTTTCACCCAATATTTACAGAATAACTCAGTTCACATCTAGAATCCGTGATTTACAAGGAATTATACAGAAAAGACAATTCACATCAGTGGAGCAAAGCGCTGCCGTATCTGATACATTTCGACTTGCTTTGTGGTATGGATGACTTCCTGTTTGCGCACACAACCAAATGTTGCCTCCGCGGAAAGAAGTAACACCCTGGTGAAAAATGCTACGCTGTGATCTTTCTTGGATGGAAAGTGTTTTCTAGATCGGCTATGTTTGCGTAACAAATGCAGGTTCTGCTTATTTATTACTGAAGGTGCAAAAAGTCCATATGCACCACCTTAACGGCGTATGAATATATTGTGGTTTATTGACGTCAAAAAGTTAGCGTAACCTTGGTGTGATTATGCTTAGAGTATGGCATGGAAATTACTGTTATCTTCCAACATCTGTCCCGATAATGTGGAATAGGTGAATATTGTGATTTTTCATTCTTTCCGGATTATATACTGCTGGAATATATTGTGCTGACTTCATGATGAATTTCGAAATTCCCGTTGGATTGACAGACTTACTGCAGGAATTTACTGTGGCCGTTCTGCGAGAAAAGCCATCCCCCGCAGACCTTGTGCAGTTTGCCGCTGATTACTTCAATAAATTGAATGACTGCAAAAATGTAGATAAAATAAATGAGAAGCGTGGAGTACGGTTTGTTCAGTCACCAGTGCCAAACCAGTCTGACGAGCGCATGCAAACCGATGAAGAGGACGAAGACGATGAACCCATGGGTAGGTCATTTTACAAATGGGGCTCTTTTGAGGCAGCTTAAGATATGGAGTCGCATTATATGTTATTTTTTATACCTTGTAAATGACCTACGTCAACTAATCAGGGTCCAGTTAAACGGCGACGACGGATAAAACAGTATTGTTTCATAGTGGCTTGCATATGATTATTTGTGATGTGACAGTTCATGTTCGATGTTGTGTTTATGAACCGAAGAGGCCCTATATGGGTTAGAATACGACACCGTATTGATAATTGAAATATGCAATGTATTTTTATATTTTAATTATTTGTTAAAACTGCTATTTTTGTCATTTCAAGTGAAACCTTTTGAATAAAAATATGCATTTAGTCGTTAGTTCATGATGTTACCGTAATACTATTGTAACGTGTAATATTTGCAATTCCATTAATTAATCCAGCTCCGTCCAGGGCTCTTTGTTAATGCAAAAAATGTTTTCATATTGATAGCATGTAATCCAGTAATTACAAAGCATTTACTTAATATTTCAACATTGTAATTGTACAATAAGTGGAATTTTATCATTCTCTTTGGGTATTGATTTATTTTGTGTGTGTATTGGAGGGGGGGGGGGGGGGGTTGCAATAATTTTTCACTCCCTTGGTGCTTGTCTATTTGGTATATTTAGAACCTGTGAGGTTACCTTCTTCAAACATAATTCTAGTTAAGATGCACCTTCAGTTGACTTCAAATTTGAATCTGTTCATGTGCTGTCCCAAGTTTGTCACATATTGTTTTACAAAAAGCGAGATATAGACATCTGTTGCATTATTCCCTGCTGTCGAGTTCATGAATACATGTTGCCTACAGTAAAGAAAGATCTGTAACGACAAAAAGCCGTGTTGGGAAGTGTCATTATACTGTTGTTTTTATTTTTATCAATCATATTTAGTTGTATTCAAGCAACTCAAATAACGTGGGTTATAACTTGGGTATCTAGAGTGTTACACTACAATCATACACTGGGTAATATAAAATCATATGTTTGACTGTGTATAACCTCGGGACCCCTTAAATTGTTAGGGTTATGAGTAACTTATGATAAGGCCTTGACTTTCATATAATTTTGAATGTTGATCAATGTTGTTCCATTTAAATCATTTTCATTGATGATTGATTTCTGAATGGATCATGAAGTCTGTGCTTGTACATTTTCAAATTACCACCCTTATTGACCAATCAACTGTTAGAACAATCTGCTCCTAATCTTTATGTATAAGCATCCAGTACAGTGAAACACATATAAATATTCTTTAGTTGTACTTGTAGAGTGTCTCTAACAAGCCCCTCATCATGTTCATAGCAATATGTATGATATGGCTGACCTGATGTGACCATGATTATTTCTGATGCCTTATCCATTCGTTTCATATGTAATGGTTCACTTACATTCATGTTCACATCAATCTGAACAGATCTCTACATTCTGAGAAGTAACTGTCACAATCTACATGTCTGCAATGGTCTACTTGTCTGAAGTATGTGTTCTGTTTGTCCTTATCATGCTAATGTTTATGATTTGGAAGTATTTTGTACTAAAAATGATCAAGAACTCGTGAATGACAAAAAATAGATACTATTAGCATGATTAGATAGGGATTATCGGGTAGTAGCCAACACTATTGCAATAGTATTGCTTGATAATTATGTTAATCATTCATTGTAATAGAAATGAATAAAGTATTGCTGACAATCTCAAAGTTGGCCATTTTCCTCCCAGTCGCTACTCAGACCAAAGGGAAAGAACTCTAATCTGAAGTTGTAATAATCCTTGCTAACCAACACACATACAGGTTTGAAATTTGCATAATTTATGTTTTATTTATAACTAATTACAAGTATTAAAACTATCGATTGTTATGTACTGTACACTATTGACCATACCATTTTAGAATCTTATTGATAAAACAATTGCAACATATGTATAGGTCATTAGTATACATGGTATAGTCAAGATCTGGTCAAAAGTAGGGGTGAAACGATACAGAAAGATAACGATACGATACATATCACGATACATACTCGGACATGATACAGTATGTATTGAGACTGAGATAGGCATATTTACATCAAATCACGTGGAAACTTCACGACTATATACATGATATACATTTCAGAGCAGGTTCAAAAGGAAAAGCCAGCTGTAGGCACATTTTGTAGCAGCTATTCTCAGTAGTGAACTTAAAAGGCTGATTACAACACATTTTGCAATATTTTACTGACATAAAATGTTTGGGGATCATTGAACGAGTAGTATATTTTATATCAGTGTTATATAGTAAGTAATTTATTTTAGCAAGGGTATTGTCTTGTATCTATACTATTGTTGGCATTAAAAATGAACATAAGTTTTGTAATGATGCTATATACTTGTAACTGTAATAACTGTTAGAAAACCTTTAATCATGGTTAATGGTAGTAATCATAAAATAAATTTATAATGTATACATAAAGACGCTTATAAGTATTAAAATAAAATATTTTTGCAATTTTCTACATGTTGATTGTTCTAAATCATCTAAATATTTAAACATGAATACCTTCTCGCATATGCTCACATGAACATGATGAACCAAAACATTTAAATAATTATCTCTTATGAAACAATGTTTAATCTTTATTCTAAACATGCTAAACATGCTAAAGGCCATGTAATTTGACTTATTTGGGGTGTCTAAATATCAATGTAAACAAACCAGAATCCCTATAACATGTATAATCATGATAATCCAAGTATAAAAACATTCCCCCAAAATAAAATTGTCAGCACCACTTATTTTTAATAACTTCTGTATTCAATAAGCATGATAAGTCTAGATAGACAGCAATCTAATTACTTAGTGCTAGTCATCTGAAACAGTAGATGCCACGTGCCAGCGAGTTAGTGTCAAAGGATACTAGGGTTGGCAAAACATATTGATAATCAAAATTATTGTCAATGGGAAAAAATATTAAAGATTATCGATATATAAACATGATAAATTGTGTCAACTTTAATATCTTACAAAAACTTTTGTGATGAAATAAAGTTTAAATTTAACAAAACAGACTTGTTATTGTCAATAATGTCCACTACTAAAGATGGAAAGTAACATTTATTGTTATAGTTTGAACATGTTGAATGTCCACAAAGTAATCGCTACATAAATGTGATTTCTTTAGGACTTTTTGTGTGTATTTGCTCAAAGCTACTTCTCCTATATTTATCTTGTTTATCGATAATTTATCGATATTTAGTCAACGATTAACAATCTCTATGATCTGTATCGATAGCCCGCCCCAAAAGGATAGACATTTTAAGGTTCCAAATGATTCAAAACCTTATGATAATATTCATATTAATATTAATCCCTCATATAGCTGGTCCACACAGCCTAACCTTGTTGTGAATGGTCAACTTACCCTTATCCATACCGTGTTAATATACATGTAGGTTAATATAAATATCGGTCCAGAAACTTGCTCTCACCTTTCTTATGTTTCTAGGAACATGCTCGCTCTTCACCTTTATATATTTGTTAGCTACCTATATGTATGTTGTTCATGTAAATAAATCTGTGTATATTGTACTAGTTGTCTCTTGTTCTGCTGCTAATTGGCTAAGCTACCCCCTTTAGTGTAAACATAATACAGTATAAAATATATTGTGTATCATATAAAACTCACATAAAACCTCACTATGCATGAGATATGTACATGATATAATTTCATCCCTCGTCAAAAAGGGTAGTTCAGTCGTGAAATTCATTTTTGTGTACTACTTAATAGCCCATATATTTTAAAAGTGTCGGAAATATGGCATGAAAGAATGTGATCCTTGTCAGTGCACAACCTTCAGCATGTTCAGTTAATGCTGCAAATTAATTTAAGCGCCCAGATGTCAAAGAATAAAATTTGTTGAAAAATGATACTTAACATGCTGAACATGTTGAAGGAAAGTTTTGGGCTCGGACTGGGATGAACACACAATCATGAACATGATGATATTAGATGTTTTGTTTTTTTTATTAAAGAAATTTCACAGCAGATCTTAGCAGTTTCCCAGTCTGCAATGGTCTGTACTAACTTAACAATAACCAAGTAACATGTCGAGTAATTGAAACGCCCTTCTTAGTGTTCAGGCCTTGCCATGGTCTGCTTAGTGTATGTTACAGAACCATAGAGACTGTGATAAGGCCTGTTTCCTAATGGAAACTGTATCTGTGCTTGATCTTTGTAACACTGTCATAATTATTTTTTCAGAACCGCCTCCCATGTCCCGCTTCCAAAGGAGGAAATCAGGTTAGTAGTTTGAGAGAGGCACACCATGTGACCCCAGTAACCCGTGCCGAGCCCAGTGCTAAAAGTGTGGATTCCACCAATGACCCAATATTTTAAGCATTTGGGTCCCAAAACCAATGCTCCAGATAAAAGAATTTCTTTGCGTATTCATTACTAGGGTCCATCCTGTTGATGTTATGAAATAATTCTGCTTAATATGCTGTTTCAGGTTGTGTCTAATTTGCATTTGCATCAATGTGCTGCCCCGTATGTGTCAGCTAAGTTCGCAACAGCAATTAGTTTAAGTTCAGCCTGCATTCGATCAGAAATAGTCCCTGTGCAGCCTATCTTAAGCCCTGCTAGTTTATTATATACTGTTGAAACAAAAAGATTTTGATGGGTTGCCATATATTAACACATGATTAAGGTGACATGTATAATACCAAATGATATGTTTATCATCCTTCTTTAGGATGTTTAGTATATTTTCAAGTTTCTAAATAGATTCTTTTCTTAATCATGTTAATATGACAGGGATAGACATCATTGATCATATCCAAAATGTCCACAGCTCATCTTCACTCTTGGACCAGTTAGTCCCTCTAGCATTTCTACATTTTCTACATGTATTTTATTACCCTTGTCTCTTGGGATTTTCACTAATCTTGGACTCACAGACTAGAGACCATGTCTATCTCTGAACTGAAATACTGTTCAAAGCGGTGTGTAGCCCATCTTACCCACTCACTCATAAATGCTACACTATCATGACAGAAAGAGCCATAGTTTGAATTGAATTTTTTTTTTTTTCCAGTGTCAGCAGAAGGTTACGATCCTGAAGCAGATGACGACAACTCAGAAGAAAAAGTAAGATTTGATGAGAACTTGATAGAGTTCACAGATTCAGCTGAAAATAAGTCTGCTTCAACCAGACTCTTTCCATTACCTACCACTTTGAAAATTGATCTTAGTAATAATAAACATGATAAAAGCAATTCGATCCTTGTCATCATGATTCTTGCTCCAATACTTTCTCCCCGGTTGCTGTAATCAGTAAATATTCCATCCTTCTGTCAGGGCTATACAGACAGTCATCAATTTCCAATGTTTCCTGTGTCATTTATTCAGTACCAGACGGTTGTTTTAAAGACGTGAAGATTTGAAGGAAAGTCATATAATGGGATAATAATCATTGTTGTCAGGATAGATCAGTATTTCTTAAGTCAACTATCTTCTTTACTGATAACATTAACACAGCGGTAGAAACTAATATGTTTAGTCCACTAGTCCTTACAATGATAACATATAGCAAAACCCTTCAAAATGGCAAATTTCTACTGGTCCTTAGGATACCTTAACTATTGGCCAGTTTGGCAAGGACTACAGGACTAGTGCCAATTTCTAGCGCTGTTAACATGAAATCAAATTTAATAGAATTAAAAAGTAATCCTCATATTCAAGGTTAGACAGGAATTTGGAAAGTCTAAGAGTCTGAAATAGTTAATTAGTTATTACATCAGTCTCTCCCTTTACCATGTGTACAATGTATTTAACCACGAACACGAACACAAGTCATGAGAACAGGCCATTTATATTGTCAACATTCATTTATATAATCATGCATTACTTGTAATCAGCATGATCAGGCAGTTTGTTACCTATGCAATCTGATCAGCTATATGTTATAATAATTTTATATTGTAAAAGATAGTCATGCAGTGTTAGAAATTGGCACTTGTCCTATAATCCTTGCCAAACTGCCCAATAGTTAAGGTATCATAAGCATGATAAGGACTAGTAAAAATTTGCCATTTTTAAGGGTTTTGCTATATGTTATCATTATTAGCAGTGGATTAAAAATGTTAACCGCTGTAAGGACTAGTGGACTAAAACTGTTAGTTTCTACCACTGCGATGGTGTGATTGATCAAATAATCTGTGAATGTTAATCAAATGTTTTTGGCATTGAAAACTATTATTGATTGCCAATATATCTAATTGATAAAGCAGGTCCATAAATTTGCTGTGTGAAGCCTGCCCCACAAATTCAAAAACAATTCGTGTTCAGCTAGCCTATCAAGCAGAGTAAAAGTTGTCGTCAATAATACGTTGCAGTATTTGAAATTGGCATTAGCCCTATAGTCCTTGCCATACTGAGCAATAGTAAGGTATCATAAGGACTATTAGCCCTTTTGAAGGGTTTATAACTATATGTTACCATTATAAGGACTAGCTGACTAAAACAGTTAGTTTCTATCGCTGCATCAGTCATCATCTTATGTATTGCATGTTTTTATTTTTTATTTTATGTTACCAACCAGGTATTTGTTCTGGAGACAAATGGCAATATTTCAGACATTTGTAGGATTTTATCAACTTTTGATAGGACATTCTTCCACATATTTCTATAAAATTTGTAAAGTATCTTAAGGACATTTTGGATGACATGTTTTACATGTTTAATTCAAGGTAAATCTAAATGTTCATGAAATGGTAAGCCTGGTCCTGGATTCTGTCTCTTACTGGTTGTAAACAGTGACTTGTTGACGACTTCATTCGTCACTTCCAAGTGAATTATGTGATTGATATTTTCACTAGGAAGCAAACTTGATCGATTAGTTATTGATTTGAGATCTCTGATTATCTATATGAATATTCGGGGCCATAACCAGCTCTAGTAATTGATGTAATTACTCCCCTGTATTTAATCATGTCGGCCCATCGGTGGCCCAATGGGGAATACTGTCTGGGATTGAGTGCTTATTGGGACATATGTGTTGTATAATTACCATATTGGTAGCTTTCGTTCAAGACAGGTAAACAAACCTGTGAAATTTCAATCTTACCAACTTTATGTCCATGATTATGGCATGTTTCTGATGAAACTTAAATCACATGTACCGTATTTGACACACATTTTAGATTCTGTTTCAACAGTTATCCCTGAAAACTGAGACATATTCTATGAAGTAGAGACAGGGGAGGGTGGGTGCTGTTAATTTATGATAGTATTCTGCTCATTACATCAGCTGTTACATTCATCATCATGATCATAGTACTAGTGTAGTACTGGTAGTGTATGTGCTATAGTAGACATGGTAGACATCAGTAAGGTAACGTTAGTAGATTTATTCAGTGTTTGGAATTTGGCAGGAGTGTGAAGAGATCCTTGTCATAACCTAAATGTTTAAAAAAATAAAGATTTAGGTTGTCTCCAGTAGAAAGCCTTAAGTTAAGGCCCTCAGTCAGGTCCCCTTAATTTTGATCATTGCAAACATATGTCAGTCATAGGTGTACAGATCACCAAGTGACTACTGGACTAGGGCCATCAATGACTCGAGGCTTATTGCTACTAATTCTGAAGAAGTAGGTACTTTATAATGCAGAGACTGATAAGGGAGTGTGTACTGACAGGTGCCTAGTGACCAGTACACATTACTAAATTTACTTGTGTCACACCGAGGTCAGGTAGAAATCCATTGCCTGTAGAAAGTCCTATCAGTGTTGAATGTGACCAAACTAGGGTTACAGCGATTAACCATGCTGCTTATCAATCTGTTTATTCAGTATAGATTTCTGTTTATTGTGGTAAAGAACGTTGTCCCACTAGAAGTTCCACAACGTATCTGTTATGCTTCCTGAAGCAAAGTTGAGTATCAAAAGACTCCACTGACATGAAAGCCATGTGTAAACTCTTTTACAGTACAGCGTGCATAATTTGCTGGCCTTGTCCTTGAATAAATGCTGCCAAAACATCCAGCAAGCCTGCAAAATCTGCAATGTTTTTGTATGACTTGACTTTTTCGATCTATTATGACTATTAGATTATCATGATTACAAACAAAGAAACTAACCTATTGAATCCACTAGTCCTTATAATGATAACACAATATCTTCTAGTCCTTTATGATACTTTAACTATTGGGCAGTTTGACAAGGACTTAGGACTAGTGTCAATTTCTAACATTGGAATATGAGTATAGATTAAGATAATCCCTCACAAAGTTATTAGACTTAAAGTCAAGTCGTTCATATAAAACGTAGACTCAAATTTCAAAAGAGTAGCTGAAAACTACTAATCCTCACAATTTTTATTCCCCCATTTGGTACATGCATTAAACCAGATGCCTTTTGCATTTGTGTTTGTTTGTTTGTTGTTTTAACACCGCACTCAGCAATATCCCAGCTATATGACGGCGGTCTATAAATATTTCAAGTCTGGACCAGACAATCCAGTGATTGACATCATAAGCATTGACGACATGCATCAACCAATTCAGCGAGCCTGACCAACCGAACCCGTCAGTCTCCTCTTACGACAAGCATAGTCGCCTTTTACTGCAAGTATGGGTTGCTGAAGACCTATTCTACATCAGATCTTTTTTGCATTGTAGGAGCTGGGGGGGATTTGTCATCTTCTCATAACTCTTGTTGTAATGAGGCTTACCCAGTAGTCTCTTTCACATACTTCCCAAATTAGCTTCAAGGCTGGTTCTTTCATGATTGACTTATTCCACACCAGGAGTCTGTTCCACAAAGCGATCTAAGTGCTTATGTGATCGTAACTGCCATACTTTAACATAGACTTTTGACTATCGTAGTGCTATGATTGCATTGTGAAACGGGGCCTTGGAGAAAAGTACAGTCAAATATTTTGTTCAGCATAATTATGCCCCTAGATCTTGATATTGACCTGGTAGAATTCATTGATGCTTTTGATTGAATTCTAGCTGATCAGATCTTGCCTTCATGGACATGGTAGCATGGGTAAAACAGACAAAATAGGATGACAATTCTTCATTCACTGTACATGTCTTGTCCTTTTTTTCAGATTGTTTATCCTAAATCAGATGAACAGAGACAGAGGTTGAGCAAAGCAGTAGAGCATATACTTTTATTCAGATCATTAGAACAAGTAAG
This sequence comes from Haliotis cracherodii, assembly GCF_022045235.1. Classification (NCBI taxonomy): domain Eukaryota; kingdom Metazoa; phylum Mollusca; class Gastropoda; order Lepetellida; family Haliotidae; genus Haliotis; species Haliotis cracherodii. The sequence goes on along the minus strand of NW_027266319.1, from coordinate 29,723,813 downwards.
TAATACACAACCCTATTATATGTAAACCTAAAAGTTGTCTGAGGTGTGTGTGTTTTAAACAATGTTAAAATAATGATGAATACTGATATTGTAGGTTAGCAAATTCTGTTTTTTAATTGTATGATGTTGAATAATACTGTTTATACTTTTCATGTTACATTGTTGCAGAAGGCAAGGTTTTGCCTGAGACATGTTAGATCATGTCCTTGTCAATGACAGTTTTTATTAACAGAGTCCACGATCCCATTAGAACACCTATTTTCGGTATTCGTCTGAAAAATATTTTAATCAAAACTGAAACTGCAAGGTAATACATTGTTTGCATACACCTTGGTAGAATAGATATATAATCATGAGAATCAGTTTGCACTATTAAAATTAACAAGTTCTACCTATCATTACTATATACATTTATATACATGATATATAGATTGTGAACATGACAGAATCTTGAGAACTTAGTCTTTGTTGATTTACAGTATTGATCATTTTGATAGCCTAAATTAAATCAACCAGGCATCTTGGAAACTAATTAATGTATTTTTTGTTGATATTTTTTTTATTAATTTCATGCATCAGGGTGCTGCAATCTTACTTTAGTCACTGTACCATGCTTTATTATATCATCTAGTAAATCATAGATTTCATGTAATGATGGATTAATCTTAACAGCACTTATGTTCCTTTGTACATTTTGGCACTTTTCCCTCTGTGATGTTCTATCATCCTAGCATTTTAAACAGATGTTTCTGATTTGCATACCGGTTTGAGCTGTTATCCAGCTAGGGGGCTTGGTTGGATTAGGGGTGCAGGCTGCTTTTGAGAAGATGTTTTACAAGGAACTTAACCAAAAATAGCTACAAACTCTGCTGATGCGGCATAAATCAATAATCACTCAAAAATGGACAGATTTCCATTTGCAACAACAGCTTACTGTAACATTCTGAGTGAGCATGGTGAGCAGAGATTGTTCATCATTAATGTGCAAAAAGAGAGAGAAACGACTTAGTTTCCATCATTTCTCTCTCCTTGTAATACTGGAGAATACTTGTTTTCCTCTAGAATAAGAACATTGATATTAGCTTGTCTAAAAAAAGAGAGGCTCTTGTGAAAGTAAAATCAGTGTTGTTGCATCAGTTTAAGCCAAACCAAAAGGCAGAAACATAGGACTTTTCTTTTGCCTTATTGAGACTGTAATGAGACAGTAATTGGAAATAAAAAAACAAGGAAATTAAAAAAACAAACAAGTATTGACTGTTGTATTACAACATTCATTATTTGTGTTTTGGGGGTATTTCCTTCTTTTTCCAGTTAGAACAGTTGAATGTTTCTTTGGCCTTCATCATGTTCATCTTTGTCATTGATATTCAGACCAATGTTTGTTTCAGTTAATCCAAACATAATCCTGACTACTCTGCAAACCTATTATGGTTGTCTTATCACAGTTTAACTTCGGAATTCAAATTCTGTCCATGAAGCAAGTTTTTTCATTTTTTGCAACTAAGCAATTTCACATCTTTGTCAAATACATTCTGAAACATGTAAAACACTTAATGTGTACTGCACTTTCAAAATCATTATCAAGAGCTTTGGAAGACATTTAAAAGCTAACCTTTTGGGAGAAAATCATTACCAGACTGCAGGCTCTAATATTATTGTATCTGCATTGATCTGCACTGTCAATATTGCAACATTTGGTGGAGTATCAAATTACGACCATATGATATTGAGTCACATTGATATGTTGTGTGTCAGTTTATTTGACAATGAAGCTTACTGTTTTCAATGAGAAGGAAAAGGTGGTCTGGGGTTACAATGAAGTGTGGTTTGAAATCATGAATGCACACAGACCTTTAGGGTAATCAGTTCCCAAAGTTTCTCAGATGGATCTGTTGTAACCACATATAGCCACAAATTGAAATACCATCTGAATGTAGGGCAGCTCTGGAGAATCACTTACTATCCGGTACAGAACATCTTATTGTTTGAGTGATACTTAGACAAGTACATGTTTCCACAGCTATGACTACTTAGAATATTGTTTAGCCATGTTCTTGATGATTGCAATATTTTCCATCAGATTTAGTCAGATTTTGTTTTTTGCACAACTTTCATTATATTTTTGAACATCTGGTCTGTTATTACTTGTATTTGTTGAGCTTACCTTTACTAGATACACCAAAATATATATTTCCTAGTGTGACATCATATACAAGGGAAGACTTGATCCAAGTTTCAGTTTCTAGCCCAGGAATTGATCTTGAAATTTGTGATTATATATGTTGCGCTAAATTTGTAGAGCTGCACAGAGTCACCTTACTGAAGTTAATTTGAAAGAACTTAGTGATTGGTTATTATTGTTTATATGATATATATCATGTATATATATTCGTTGTTGGCTACATGCTGATTGATTGGCCTGAACATTTTACTTACACTTGGGACAATATTGAAGAGAAAAATGTAAAGATGACTGTCAAACCAAAGAAAACTTTATAACACTTCTTTATGACATGACAAAACAGAAATGACGCAGATACAATGACTTGTGATCACAGTGAACTCAATGTTAATCATGTTAATAGTCATGAAGGAATCAATTAGAATTTTTTCCACAGTTGTGTCAGATAGTGAGATCGTGGGCGTAGAGTAATATAATTTGGTTTGCAAAATGAACTGATAAGTTTATTAAACAAAATGGGAACAAACCTATCATGGCCTTAATTGCATGGTATCGTGTATAAAACTAAAAAAACCGAACATGGTGACTGAAGTTTCAAGAAGTTTTTGAAATCATCAACCTAGTAAACTTTGTTTGCTATTTTTGTGTAGGACCCCTTTTTTCATAGAAAGTTGCATGTTTTAAGATGTTAGGGGCCAATAGGGCCATTGTGAATGCTCTTCTGGAATGACAGTTACTACATAGATATAATCACTGATAATGTAGTTTCATGATATTCAGAGTCATACACATGATCAATGAGGAAAAAGGAAGGATTTCAAGCAGACACTCAGCAGTGACTGCTGAACCAGTATTGATTCAACAATATTTTCAAGTTGTCAGCTGTTCAAACTGTGATATTTAGAACATTGTTTTGTTTAATAACAATATTGACATCAAACAGGTTCAGAACACCTGGACATCTTGTTGCATAAAGCTGTCCATTAGCTTGCCTAAAATAATAACCTACATATGTACATGATGTACATGGACCAGCTTTGTCGTTGTTGTCCCATCTTTTCACATACACTAGCTGGTACTTGTCTTCTGGCATTATTTTAAGTTAATTTTACGTAATATATATCTTTCAGGTTTCTGCATGTTTAGTGCTAATGCCTTACTTATATTTTATCATAGAGAATATAATAATCTTAAATGCTAATTATAAATAAGACTTTAGATATCCTTTTATCATCAGTGATTATCATGGTTATGTCAACTAACTGTTTTCTCAAATACAAGTTTATGACCCAGGGATAATTCTAGGTTGGATAATCATGAAATTTGAATAAATATTCTAAAACTGTTCATCATGTTCATAGTGGTGGATTGGCCTCCTGCGGTAGGTTTCTTCCATGGAACTACATAATACATATATTGGAAGAACAGTTGCCATTCTTTTCTGGTAATGGCCTATGGTTTTGGTCAGTTACGCCCTCAAGGTCCTGGCAGTGTCCAAACTTGAATTATCCCTGCCAATGAAAAGTTCCTGCCACTAGACTTGTTTTTTTGTGTATTTATCATTCATGCTCCTGCAGCAACTTTGGGGTGTTTCGTTGACATTTTTCTCCATAAATCAATGTTTTAAACTACAGAAGCTTGTAGTTCTACATAAACATGTATAACATTGTTTTCATTTTTTAGCATGGTCAGCTGTTTTAGTTTCATCACTGTTGCCAGGCTGGTTATCAATATCATACAAAAATCCATCATAATTGACCATCTGTCAGTGTTTTTAATAATCGATTTGACATCAAGATCACAGCTGCATTATATGTTGTTTTTTTAAACAGAACTTGATATTTTCAATTCTTTATTTGTACATTCTTGGATCAGCCAAGGCGAGAGGTGAATAGATGTATAATTTGTATATCATGTATTGTTGTGAACAGAGTTCACACGTGTAATATGATGGTTGTACACTGAAACAGTTCCAGTGTGCAATGTGCACCGTTTGTTATTCGTCTCTATCTATCATCATTCTCTTCTTGTGCATGTTCTTGGTACAGTAATTCAACTGATTGTTGGTCATTTTACATGTCAATGGAATGCAGAGTGTGGTGGACTTGCGTATCTGTACCACAGCTAAGTCATTGTGTTACCAATTGCAGGTGCTTTAAGCCTGCGCCAGACTTGGCCACACCACAGCCTCAATTACAGAATCTGTGGTTATTGAATAAGATATTTTGAGAGACATTTCTTATGTAGAAGTTTCTGAATACACATGAACAAAGCATGTATCCATGATGTTTAGCTCAAACTGCAAGTTTTCTGATATAATGTGTATTTATGACTAGTCCCCCTAAACATGTCAAACATGCTGGCACATCAACGACATGACCTATCACCTCAATCTACAGGACAATGAATAATAAAAAGTAACACATTCACAAATAATTAGAGCATATAGGCAAACTATTTAAGTTAAGACATATCGGGTCACCTGAACGATATTAGTAACTTTTGTTAGATTGCTAACATGGCTACAGGACATGTGCTGCCTAGTTTCTCAGGATCTAGTTTCCACACCCAATATTTATAAGCATAAACGTGATAAAGGGTCAATATATGCATGTCATACTGACTAAACCAGCAGCTGTATTAACTAACTCCTAAATGTTAACTCACTAGACATTATAATGATGGTCACACCATACAGAATGTAATGAAAATAGAATCAAACCAGCAACTCCCAATACTTAACTCAATGTATAGTTGTACTGAAGCTATGTGAAGGGGGCATCCACAATGATTTCACCAGTTACTAACAAGAAACAATGTGCTGCTTTCCGGTGGGTGCACCCTTTCTGGTAGATGCCATGCTATATTGAGCAGAACATTGTCGGATACATATGGTAATTCCAAATTTCACTGTGTCTGTATCCATGTTATCAGTTTCAATCATTGTGAAATGTATATCAAATCTCAAGGAACCCCTTAATTTCGAACATTGATGAATAGTAACCATGATAACTTAAATTTTGGATACTTTTAGTATGTTTAATATATAGAAAGTTTGTTCAACCTTATGAATAGAAATAGCTTTTAATACTGCCCATGCTAATAGTTAAGTCTTCCAACATGCAGAGCACATAATATACATTCAACAACTTACAGTGCCTGTGACGACTAACTAGAACAGATACAAGGGCACTTCTGATGAAGAATATACAGGGAATGTGTGTGTTTTGAAAACTCATATTTAAAGAAATGACCATGGTGTCCATGCCTGCTGCTGATCCACACCCTTGACGGAGAACAGAACAGATTGACTATGAGTTCTTGGATTATTGAAAGTCCTACTGCAAGCTTGTGAAGTGGTGGTGATGTTTGAATGTCCAAACTCTCTCTCAGTACATGCAATTTGTTTCAACAGTACATATAGTACAGCTAGATGTTGTCCATAATGTCCTATCAAGCTTAGATGTTTTAAAAAGTGATGTTGTACCTATGTGGTTTAATAACTATTATTTGGATGATAGATGAACATGTGGAATAATTTTGCCATGACGGCAATATGTAGCACCATCAACTTGTATGTCTGTGTATGCTCTTGTGAATGTGTTTTGGTGTTTGGATGATGGGTTAGGGTGCTGTATCAGCCTTATATGAACATAATGATGTAAATTATAATGGTTCTCAATTCCATACAATAATGCATAGCTATGAGAATGTTAGTAGTAGATCTGTGTATATGTTATCATTTGTCTACATTGGCCATACTGTGATACAGATGTATAATTCAATAAAATGTTTTATGTTATTGTTAAAAGCATCACAAAGTTTTGCCACAGATAGTCATAACCATTGTGAACATGGGGAAAAGAGTTCTATGTTGTCATGACTGACATGATTGAAGCTAGGTAAATCGTAAGCTAATATGAATCAGGAATTGTAATGTTACCATGATTATGTGAGAGCTTAGTCATCGCATGTACACAGATAACATGTATGATGCACTGCATGTTGGGGCATTCATTGTATATTTGCACTTTTATTCAGGTGAAAATGATTCTAATTAACTTGACCCAATTTTAGCAATGTTTTTGCAAGTACATACCTACATTTCATCTGGATTTTATTAAAAATTCATGTACAAATTGTATCATTCCCTTTGCATCTCACATATTATAATTCTCTAATAATTTCACTGATCTCAACAACAACTCCAATATCTATTATTCTTTTTCAGGAGCAAATGCAAGAAGTATTAGATGCCATGTTTGAAAAAAAGGTGAGCGAGTCGAGTCTGTTTCCTACTTTACGCATGCACAGAGGTGAACATTGATCTGATTGCTAGTGTTATTTGCTGAGGAAGTGACAGACAGTTTTTCTGACATAATGGTCTGTAATTTGATGAACATCCAGGGCTGGGATTTTAACCTGCTTTAAGTCCCCACGATAGCAAGTTCCCCAATACAAAATCAAACACGATTTCACACAGCTTTACTCTCGCCTACAGTTTGTTGGCTGCACAGTCTGAATATAGGCCAGCAAATGACAATAGCTTAGTAATTACAATATTTTTTATTATAATTGTATTATCAGTGTTCCTGCTGGGTTTTTAAACTGCCAGTCCCAGTGGACTTACCGCTCTAAAATATACTATTATTCCAATTATTGTCAGGCCCAAATTTGAACAAGCAAATAAACAGTATGAAAATTGCCTTCTTTTAATTCTTTCAACATCATGTACAATGCAGTGAAAGTTCATGACTGTCAAATTCAATGACGTCATCTCTGAAGTAAATTAGATGACATGTCATTCACACAAAGTTCAATCACAGTTTTCTCTCTTTTTTGAATATTTCACATTCACTCAAGTTTAGTTCTAGACAAAGTCACTACAAATATATCCTTAACCTCAGGGCACAGCAAAATTTTATTTTCTTGGACAAAAAATAGACAATGGGAAACCCTAATGATAACAGACAAGCTGACTTCATTAAAAAAATATACTTTACTGATTATCGCTGATGTTTTGGTCAGCATCAATGATTTATAAGGTACTTTATTTGCTGGTCCACAGAGACTGGCAGCAACATAACTACTGGTCCAAGCCTATTTTTACCGGTCAAGAACTGGTAATGACCGATAAATCGGAACACTGAATTATGAGATGTGTATTTTGAACAAGTTGAAGAAAAGATACCGTACTAATAAAAGTATGTGTCAAAAGTTTGCAATGATAACTTCTGAGTATCAATGCCTGATTGATGCTATGTGTAGTTTGAACAGCTTGATATTACAGGGATATTCAGTAAAGTAAAATAACATTAGTTCATTATCATGATTAAAGTAAAAGTTTCTTATGATCATGTTGATAATTGTTACAGGAATAAAATAACTTAATTCATAGCTGGCTGTTTTGATAGCAGTGGTAGAAATTAAAATGAATCATTTACTAATGTATAACAACACAAACTGAAACTCCTTTAACATGTTTAACACTGCTAAAAGTAAAAGCCTGATATGCTCTCAGGAGATCTTTTTAGCAGTAGACAGACTCTGGCTAGTGCAGGGTACTGGTACTGTCTCTGGGGATATTGTGTCTGTAAGTGACTGTTCTTTCTTATGTTACAGGTGGTCCCGAACGAACATGTAATAGATCAGCATGATGACGGTGACAATTTTTATGTTATAGACAGGTAATAGCAACAATAGAGCAAAGATGTGAATAACAGGTGTATTGCCATTGAGCAGTAAGATTAATTCTGTTGGGCATTGTTTTGTGAGTTTGTTGATATTATTAATATGTGCCATAGTTCTGACTGTCCAGGTGAACAGTTTAGGTAATAAACTGAAGGACACTTACATACGGTATGTAAGTGTCCTTCAGTCTGCATATTTTCCCATCACAGTGGAGTCAGTCGAGCATGATTGGGCCCTTTGCATAGAACATTTCATTGTACTGTAGCCTGTTATTATTCAACAGACAACCGGAGGCTCATGTTATCAGTGATTTTTTTTTTTTTCGCAGCAGGAGATTTCTGAGTCATAGCATAATCTTATTGTAGACAAACATCTGATTCTTACATCTGACAGCTTATTCATTTATTTCATTGTGGCAAGTTATCATGGTTATTACCTTTGTAAAGAAATGAAGTTTGCCCAAACGACAGACTGTTCTTGCAGTGAAATATATTCAAAAGCTGAGAAATGGAGCCTGTCTGTGTTAAAGGACGAATGGCATTGCACAGATTCAAGCAATGGCTGACACCATTGTTGGCTTTTTAATTGATGAATGGATGTTTGTTTTGCAATACACAAAATATATATTATTATCATGATAATGATAGTTTATGTTGCCACATGGTCATATATTATGGTAGTAATGTCTCTTTTAAGTCCCTATACCATAGTGTTATTTGCCTTTAGAGTACTTTATTGTAAGAGACATTTGGCACTTCACAATTTATAAGACTTTGTGTCGAAAAGTTGAAAAATGTTTTCTTTAGTAACCCAAAAGGTTTTTTACATTGTCAAGATGTAGGGTCACTTCAGGCAGTGTAAGTCTTGTAGGGGTGGCGGTGTGGGGGCACCTTTGTGATATTAGTGCAATAGTGGTTGGTACAACTATTTCAATAGTATAGAGAGTACCTTTCTATCATTTGAAATGGCATTGGGACACTTTCAGATTTTATCTACTTTTGATGGGACATTCTTGTTTAATTACCAAATTTGAAAAATATCTCTATAACATTGTGATGATGTCATACAAAATGAATTGATCTGAAACCCTGCCTTTACCTTTCATAATGTAGACCCCTGTATTATTCAATTTGGTGATAACACCTAATACGCCTCTTTGTCCCAGCCTCATCAGATGTTAGGGAGGTACTTCTGATATAACTATAAGCATGTACTGAGTGAATGAGTGTCTGAGTTGGGTTTAAGGCCGCTTTTCTGAATGAATATTCACACATATGTCACATATCTCTTCAATTAAGGTGTAGTTTGAATAAAACAGGAAAAGTTAATGATGATGCTATTTGTATCGTATTATTTGAATATTTGTTACACAGGGACTTATCTAGGCATTCAAAGAGCCTTCAGTCCCATGTCTGCATCAGATGTTGCAAAAAAATTTCCATGAAAGATATCTCAGTTCAGGTTATCATTAATGATAACTTAATATTTTATGGCTTTGTGTATGTGATCTGGTTTGACCATACTACATCGGATGCATTGTAAGAAAATCTAAATGTGAGACTATATGACACTGATGATAAACCTTATAAAATTCCTAATTTGATTTAAAAATGGTTAATTTTAGAGCCTAGATAAATCCCTGTATTATGTCTTTCAATTCTCAATTCTAAAATAGTTTAGTGTGGCATCAATGTTATTTGTTGGATGTTTAACTTTCTATTAATATATTCAATGTGATGGGGCCATGGATAATTATGATACCATATGCATGATGCATCAATAATCAACATGATTACACCACTAATATGTTGTGCAATAATGATCTTTTTTTCTTTTTTTGCAGTGGATTGTATGATATTTATGTAGAAATAGATGGTAAACCAAAAAAAGTAGGAGCTTACGATAATCAGGGAAGCTTTGGAGAGCTTGCACTCATGTACAACATGCCACGGGCAGCCACAATCATTGCCAAAACAACAGGAACACTATGGGCAATGGTAAGATCTATATGATATAAACTTCGGTAGCAAGCTTGTTCTTTCATTAAATGTCATTAATAAATTATTAATCATTACTTAGATTGAGATAGGATTTGATTCAGAGTATGAAACAAGTGGTTGTTTGTTTGTTTTTGTAACGCCACACAGCTGTATTCCAGCTGTATGACGGCGGTCTGTAAATAATCAAGTATGGACCAGACAATCCAGTGATTGACATAATGAGAATCAATCTACGCAGTTGGGATTCGATGATATGCATCAACCAAGTCAGCGAGCCTGACCACCCGATCCTGTTAGTTGCCTCTTGCAACAAGTATAGTCTCCTTTTACGGCAAGCATAGGTTACTGAAGACCTGTTCTAACCTGGATCCTTACTGGTGGAAAGTAGTGGTACTTCAGGGTACTTGTATATTGTTAATGCTCTGAATATTGACATTAGTTGTCATGTACAGTCAAGTCCCGTTAATCCGAAATGGATGGTTGCATATGATTATGTCAGATTAACGAGTATGTCGGATAAACAAAATTAAGTAGCATCAAAGTTCGTGATCGAAACTACATGATAGATAACGATTCAAACATGTTGTAATGAAAAAAAAAGGAAAAAGATATATTCATATTGTCATGTTACATTGTTAGCGGAATGTATTTTCTAATCATGCAATCTCTAAAGCTTAACACAAAACTACTGTTACGGACTGTATGACTGAAGTCTGGAAGTCAGTGGTTTGAAACTTGTGCTTCAATGCTTAAGAAAGCTGCGTTCTTAGTGGCTAATGTCGACTTCCTGTCAGTCATTTCATTGGTCGGTCAAAGTTTGTGGAAGGTCGTTCAGCTTGACCTGTAATAGGATATCCTCAGCGGTAGCGAGAACTTGTATCATTCGTTGCAAATTAGGTGTGTTGGAGTGCAAGACTGTCAGATTTATGGGTCTAAATAGCACTGATTTCATCGGTTCCCATCATTAGTGTTGGATAAAGCAGATTGTCAGATTAGTGAGTGTCGGATTAATGAGACTTGACTGTATTGATGTACCATTATTGGATATTTGTGTATGTATTTATTATGTTACTAGAATCAGGGATGTAATTTGTGCATTTTGTAGTGAAGTGCCCCTCTAGTAACAGGTCCTGGTGTGCTTGATAACATTTTTATACCTGTATTGTATACTGAACTGTTTTTCTGATGAAATATTTACCCTCTATTACAGGATCGGGTAACGTTCCGAAGGATAGTATTGAAAAATGCATACAACAAGAGGAAAATGTATGAATCTCTTTTAGAGAGTGTACCACTGCTCAAAAAACTAGAGGTAGGTGGGACCTTTTATCCTCCTCATCAATACAATTGGACTCAAAATGATATTTTGGTATTCGTAGAAATATGAGGCTAGTGAACCCAAAGAATTCATGAAATTTTACCTTCAATGAGAACACAAAGTCATTGTTTTTCTGATGCACCAATGGCTCAGTGGTTTAAATTGTGTCCCTTAGTCATGCAAGGATTTATTTGTTCCAATCAAAAATTGCCTTTATTATGAATCTTTGATTTGTTTGTTGGCACAATACCCATGCATAGCTATGATCTGAAGTTCTGTTCAAAAAGGCATTACGTCCAACTCACTCGCCCACTCATGGTATATCCTGTGTTAGGGTACATGTATTTTTGAGTTGATAAATAACTTGCTCTGTTGTTGTTCCTACATATTTGGTGAACATTAAAGTAGAAGTTCTTTATAATGTTCATGACAGACTTTGAATTCTAACCAGGATATCTGCATGAGCAGACATTGATATTAGAGAAAATTTCATCAGCTGGATAAGTTTATTGAACAAATTCAATTTGTACCCATGCTCCATTTTCAACCTTTCACTTTCTAATTGTGCTGTTTATTGTTATGTTCAATCCTAAAATGTTTTGTCAAGAAGACTATATATGCATACCGTACCATACATAGTCTTCTTGACAAAACATTCAGTCATTTTACACATTGACTGTTTACATGGACACATTACAGTTCATTATGTTACAGTCAATGTGTAAAATGACTGAACGTTTCACATAGGCAATTTATAAAACGCCTACATATTTCAGTAATTTTACAATTATTCTTAGATTTATGTTATTATGATTCTGATGCTGAATTTCATCACAATAGACTTCTTATGCTAGTATTAGAAGCCACAGAATAAACGAAATAAACACTGACTTTCGTTTTCCATTAATTCTATCACTGGGTGATCAACATGATCAACATCAAAATATTTGAATTTTTTTGTCAAAATGGAAAAATAATTGTAAAATTACTGAAATATGATGTAGGCATTTTGTAAATTGCCAAAGTGAAAATTTCATTCATTTTACACATTGACTAAATTTTTACATTGACTGTAACATATACTTGTACCGTATTCGACATAATAAGCGCCCCGCTCTAATAAGCGCCCACGGCGACATTTGCTAATATTTTGGCTACTGAACAATCCCAATCAGCACCCCTTCCGATTGATCAATGTACACAAGACTTATTTATTCGTGAATAATACGCACACGTGTGTTATATCACCCTTAATTATGGGCAATTAAATTCTTGAAAAAATATATCTGTTGAATGTAAACATTTCAGACTGTTAGCATAAACCACGAAATTTACAATCTTTCAACTCAAAATAATATTCTAATAAGCACCCCCTAGTTCTAATTTTGAGAGAGCCCTGGGCGCTTATGACGTTGAATACGGTACTTCAGAAGTTAACATGCTACTTGGGTTGGATGTGGACAGGTTTCATATTATGAAAGTGTATTTTTTCAGTGTGATATTTTGTCGCGAGTCAAATTACTTTTTGATGCCAGATTGAACATTATCAGTAGCCTTTTGTCTCATATTTGCACAACCATTCTGAAAGCATTCAAAGAATATATCATGTATATATCAAAGTACACAGGGAAGTAAATGAGAGCTAACAGAAATTATAACTGGTCTGCAATCACAATTTATGTTTGATTACTGTTGTTCCAACTGCTCAACTAGGAAACACACTGTTTGACACTTATAGGAGTTTGTCAGTAGTCCTTATGACCAACAGAAATAAATATCTACTGGTTTCAACCAATAAATGAAAACAATATTTACATTCTGTGAAAGGATCAGTGGATTTCAATGATAATTAACATATTCGACGTAATAAGCGCCCCGCTCTAATAAGCGCCCACGGTGACATTTGCTAAGATATTAGCTAGTGAACAATCCCAATTAGCACCCCTTCTGATTAATCAATGTGCACAAGACTTATTTATTCGCGTATAATACGCACTCATGTGTTATATATATGCATCCTTAATTATGGGCAATTAAATTATGGAAAAATATATCTGTCGTACATAAATATTTCAGCATAAATAAAGACATTTATCTTTCAAATCTTTTTTTTTTTCACCAAAATAATATTCTAATAAGAGCCCCCTATTTCTAATTTTGAGAGCGCCCTGGGCGCTTATTACGTCGAATACGGTAATGTAAAAAAAATTGATATACAACGTACCAGAGTTGTTTAGGTTGCTGATTGTCAGTTTGCACAAGATTTCCATTTTGAGAAGTATCATCCCAGTCATTCATTCGACTGATTCCTTAGAAGATGTTTTAGATTGGGATTAACGGACCAGTGGTTATGTCAAATACTGAAAAGTATTCGTTTTACAAATGTATTTCTTTTATCAAGTTCTCGTGGGATCATTGCCGAATAAAGGGGTTGATTGATCACCTTGTATTCCCGGCCAGAGGCAACAGGAATACTTCTTGATAAATAAGTCAGAATATACATTTATTTGCAGTCCTACGAGAGGATGAATGTTGCTGATGCTCTTCATTCCAAAACCTTCGAAGACGGAAGCCTAATCATCAAACAGGTAGGTGTTCAAATTATTGAGCTTGCTACAGACAATGGGGTACAACCTGGTGCTGAAGAAATGTACTGGTATCATGACTGAATATATCATTATTCACTTCTAGATATGATTTTAATATCATCATATCCTGATGTCAATTTGCTTAGGGCCAGGTTTTGCAATACATCTACTAAAAAGTTGCAGTAGTGAGATGTATATATAACATTGACATTCTTCTGGTTGTCGAGGATACAGATTATTTTGCAATTGCAGACTACCTCCGACTTATCCATTTAATGCCTTCAGAGAGCTTAGGACATGGAGAATTCCTGGCACTTTGACAGACTGACTGTTAATCATTCAACATGTTCAAGAAGTACTACTTTATGGTTACTATGGTTACTTACTGTATATGATCATTGCTCTTGGTTTGCTTGTAGAAATGTCTACATTGCCCTGAAATACCAGTGAAATGTTATCACAAAGTCATTATCTACAATTGAAAGTGAAGTTTCTAAATTGTAACATCCACAGTAATGAGTTTTCTTCCAGATGTCATGTTTTTATGCAGAGTTAATTCATATTCAAAGTGAATAAGAAAAAGATATAATTTGAATATCTAAAAATGTCCCTATTCTGTCAATGCCACAGTATTTGGGAAGCTGTTGCATTGCACAACATTACATTGCATATTGATCAAGTTGACAACTCTGTGTGTTGTGTGGGCTCCTTCATCTTGATTAGAGAGTAGGGGCCCAGTAAGAACATACAGATTGATTTCCCGACCTGCGTCATGTCACATGCAGCCATTGGATGTGAGGCAATGTCTCTGCTGTCTAAACCCTGCTTTCAAATACTTGCCACTTCTTATGAGGCTGTGCTGTTGTTCGATTGCAGATTTATTGATCAAAGCAGTCATAACGTGACATTTTGGTGGTGTGAATAGTGAGGACATTAGCAGGGAGCTGTGTGCTTGCTGACTTAGTTTGCTTGATACCGTGTTAATATAACTTATGAATTTTTATGATATTGAGTGTTTTTTGAGTATTGCCTGAGCTCTTACTTCTAAATATTCAGTTTGGTTGAGATGGCATTTAGGAGATAATTTGTTAGTTAATCTGTTGGGCAGGAATGAAATTATTTTTCATTTGTTGTGTAAAAAATGATTTCCTATGGTTGAACAGCATATTTACAGTGAATGATTTAGTATTCAATAAGAGGAATCAATACTGATTTTATTCATGCATTCAAATAATCACGATACATCTGTCAAATACTGCCAGTATTACTTCACTGTGATATTAGTATAAGAGAAAATTTTGTTATGTTCAGACAAAAAACGGTAATTACTTCATGTGGAAATGGGAGTGAGATATGGTAATTTTTCAGGAACTTGAACCTTTTCCATAAATTTAGCACATGTTTTTCTGGTGCATTATTATGCAATGTTGTGAGCACCATAAAATCAAAGCTATCAAATGAAAATTGGTCTATAGATCCCCTGAATCTTGAATATTTTAACTTTTTAAGTTTGATTACTGTTATCAAACCAAACTGATTTTTGTTTCAGGGAGATGATGCAGACTGCATGTACTTCATCGAGGAGGGGGAAGTCCGAATAGCAGCACTGAACAAGGTGAACTTCCTGTCCCTTTCACCACCTCTCCTTTTCATTAGCTTTGTCCTATTCAGCAGATTCTGTAGCCAGATCTCACTCCGAAATAGTTCATACCAGCTTCAGTTCCTTCATTTATCAGATGTTTTAGAAAACAGACTTTGGTTTTGCTGCGCATTTGCACACAATTCTTTTAGTTTTTTTCTGATAGTTACAGAAATTTGTAGTTATTATTGTGGTTATTTCTAGTGGTGTTGAAAAGTTCACTAATCCTGTCAACTTTTCTTTGTATTGTTTTGCCACCACTGTTCAAACCAGTACATCATGCATACATTGTACCAATTAGATTAGTTATATACTCCCCATTGTAGACATGTTGTAGTTGGAATATAAAACTAGGATGTTGTGTACTCACTTGGGTATCCGTGTCTATGGGTTTACATAGATCCATATGATGCAAATGTACAAACTGGATTTTTTTGTAATATGGTAAGGCATTTGGTAGAAACATTCAAAACAATATTGTTGGCTCTCAGTTTAGTTTGTCTTCTTAATGATCGTTTGAAACGACATAAGGAATTTCAGAAAATTTGCATCTTGTGTGTGTGGTTCAGATGATTAGTTGCATGACAAATTAGTGATGCTCATGTGATTGACACTCAATAAGACAATGACAAACTCGAAACATCATAGATAATAAGTGCCCATGATCAATGATTGAAAAATATGTTAAAATGTACAGGGTGATTTGAAATAGTTAGTTAGCTCACCTGGCCCCAAAACATGTTACGTATGAACTGTAATCCCTGATCTAACATGTTTTAAGGTTTCATGTTGTTCAAGTTCAAGGAAGCCATTTTTGATTTTCTAAATAACTTTACTTTTTAAAAGGCCTAAATATCCAACTTCTCAAAAGACACTTATGATGGGAAGATGAACAAATGTAGTTCAGTGATAATTTGTTCAAGAAACCTTGGGAAAACAAATCCAGGTCTCTCTTGTAAAAATTGAGACTGCCACTACATTTGTGTGACAACTGTCACACATGTTGAGATCACAAAGGGAAGAGGCGGTGTACAACAAATGACGCCTGAACACAAAGAAAGGTCAAGGTCAAAGAATGTCAGTAACGGTTATGACCAGCATTAGCATTAATGATTGTCTGGCATCGTCTTCCCATAGAGTCTAAGACTGAATCAGATTCCGGATTACAGGTCTTGGAATGTTCTGATATCAAACAAAGCCAAAAATAAAGCTGGTAAGGTCTGCAGCTGGGGATGGCGTCGTTGCACACATTGATCCAGTTCATTCCATATGTGTTCAATTGGGTTGAGATCTGTTGATCTTGATGGCCGATGAAGAACCTGGATGTTGTTCTGTGCCAGGAAACCTGTGGTTAATCTTGCTGTATGGGGTCTAGCATTGTTATTTTGGTAAATGACGTTTTGACAGTTCATGAATGGAGTGACGTAAGGCATGAAGATTTCATTACAGTAATGTCATGCTGTGAGATTGCCTTGAACCTGGATGAGATCCGTTCTCCTACTGTACAAGAAGCCCGCCCTTACCATAACACTCCCACTACCAAATCTGTCCACTTCATGCTCGCTGTTTGGAGTATACCATTCATGACAGCGTCTGTAAACACATGATCTTCCGTCAGGACGTCTGAGCAGAAACTGTGATTCATCACTGAAAACGACAGTTCTCCATGGCCAGTTGAGTTGGTTTAAACACCACTGTCTGCTTAGTTGGTGATGACGTTCTGTAAGGATGGGTCCTGGCGCTGGTTTCCTTGAACATATACCAGCATCACGCAGACGGTTCCTGATGGTTTTATCAGAGATTCTCTGGAGTCAAGGTGCTGCAGGTGTGGTAGAAGTTTCTGTAACAAACCTGTTCCGTAAATATTTGTCCTGTGCGGGTGTGGTGACATGTGGTCTTCCAGAACAAGGCCGATCATGTGTTGCTGCATGTTGTAGAAATCGCTGTTGTGCTCTGGGACTCATTTAAGTGCCAAACAGCCGCCAATTGTGACACGCCACGATTGTGAAATGCCCAATTGCATTATTTTGCTGTGTCTCCGTATGTCTAGCCATAAATTCACATTAGAATTCACGTCTTTAAACTGTTACTAAAGCAGGCAGACCCCAGAGCTTTAATATTGGTAATGGTGAACATGGTGCACTTGTAAAAACATACGAATGAAATTCTTTACCCATTGTCCCTCACGCCTTTATTGATTAAAACAGATGTGCTTGCCTTTTGGCGATTGGTAAACGGTAGCAATGGATTCAAACTCGGAAATGAGAAATGATTCATGTTAACCTTAAGCAAGGACAAATCAGATGAGAAAATATGGGCTATGTTTGTTTTTTTTAGTAGTATATATATATATATATATATATATATATATATATATATATATATATATATATATACATGTACACACACACACACACAACAGTATGGCCTTGTCTAAGTACATGTGTTATGACCATCTATTTTATCTTTTGAAGACTTACTGCTCTAATTCATGTAAACAGTATTGCTTTTTATGTTGAGGATGCCAGTGCCTTTGTGCTTGCTCAGTTGTATTTCCAAGTTATTCTATTATCAAAGATATAGAGGTCAGCAGACACATTATCAGTAAAATTTTGAATGTCTAATTCGGAGTAATTCCTTTGAAAGGGAATAGAGCTGAATAAAACTTTAAATAGCTGATTGTAGATATTAAGGGTGTGTGGTAATACTGGTATATTGGTAAATTGAGGTTCATTCTTTCTACGATACATATCACAATGTCATTTTTTAATGCATTGTATATTGGGCAGTAATAGAAACTAACAGTTTTGGCCCACTAGGACTTATAATGATAACATGTAGGAAAACCCTTAAAATGGGCAAATTTCTACTGGTCCTTTTGATACCTTAACTATTAGGAAGTTTGGCAAGGACTACAGGACTAGTGCCAATTTCTAACGCTGTTGGGTGATTTCAAATAGCAATATTTT
This sequence comes from Haliotis cracherodii, assembly GCF_022045235.1. Lineage (NCBI taxonomy): Eukaryota > Metazoa > Mollusca > Gastropoda > Lepetellida > Haliotidae > Haliotis > Haliotis cracherodii. Next base: position 29,705,426 of record NW_027266319.1, on the reverse strand, counting down.
TCATGTGTTTATGTTATGCACTTGATTCCAAACTTCGCAAAGATAGAGGTTTATTCTCGGTTACCTCCCTTATGTGCAATGTGCATTCGGACACATACGTCATCAACATCCGGGGCACCAAGATGGTGGTGTGGTCAGTTGATTAAATGTGAAAGGCAAAGCCGAAGTGTGGATGCACTACGGTCTAAAACAAATGGATGGCAAAATTGTTGAACCAAATATTGCAGTAAATCAGGAGTGTGCTAATTTAATGTTTAAAATTATACAATATATTGTGATATGTATCGCAATACGACCTTGTGCATTGCAAAATATTGTGATATACTGTAAACCTCTGACACTCATCCCTAGTAGATGTGAATTATATATATAGATGTGATGTAAACCGATGAATCTCCCAAATAACCATGTTTCCCTTTAGCTTGTAGATACTTTTGTAGAATATGTAATCATAATGTTTTGATACAGTACAGACATGCTGTCAACTTTTGATTGTTTTAATCTGATATGTTCATTGAGACCAGTCTGAAGCCTGAATCTGGTAAAATTCTGTTTGGTCTAGTAAACCCAGGTAATAATAGTCCATGTGGTTGCACATGGTCCTGTGTACAGCACACATCTCACAATAAGGTGAAGTTTAGCAACGTCGGTTTCGCTGTTTAGCAGCTTGACTCCTTAAAGTTTCTAGGGCTTAGTCCTGCCAAACACTGAAGCACATGTAGCTGTAAGCACATGTAGTGTCTCCTCAGGCAAGTCACTCTGTTCAAAATATGCATCTGTTGTATCTGGATGGGTACCTGGTAGGAAAAGATGGTAATGTGACTGGTTAACCTTCTAGCGCATCACAGGCTGCTTGGGTTGTATACTCCCCAGAGAGCTGAGAATGAAAATTGAGTGCACATTGATCCAGTGACTGGAGTCATAATAAGATCCATCATGTTCTAAGAGTTATTAATTGGAAAGTGTGTTATACAAATTCTTAAAAATATTCAGCTTATAATGATACCTGGATACTAAGCGCATTATTTAGTCTAGTAGACTCAAAAGTTTTTGGCACAGACTGAAATGGCGTGCAAACCATATTAAATGATGTTTCATACTGAGTTCTTTCCCAGTAATTACATAACATACATGCATCTATGAATGTTGACTTACATTGTTTAACATGTTTACTAAAAGACTAAACTCATTTTGTTCATGTAGGATGATAGCATTGAGATCGCCACACCCCTTGAGGTACAATCCACATTAACATCAGTCGATCTCTGTGTTGTTATTAAACCCCCGTTTGAGTCTTATCACCGTAGCTCTTCAGCTGTGTCTTTTAGCATCTTACCATTAAACCTTAGTCTTATCACCGTAGCTCTTCAGCTGTGTCTTTTAGCATCTTACCATTAAACCTTAGTCTTTCTTAATATCTCAACATAGTTAAGATCAGTAAAATATTTATCTCTTTTTCTATGAGTTGGTAATATAGTTGTATACTTTAGTTGAATTTAATTGAAATTTAATACTCCCTCTATGTTTACTAAGATTACACTGATTAGGATGTGCCTGTCTCTCCATGCTGGAAGGATGTTTCTGTAGTTTAAATATTTTCATTTCCTTCACACATCACAACCACTATTTCGATTGAGTTGTTATTTCTGTTATTGGTTTTGGAATGAGCAGGAATGTTAGTGTGGTAAAGAATGCACCCAACTTGTGTGATTTGTGTCTTTCTAACTAAGTTTTGCTTTATGCACATTTTCATGCTGTTTTTCACAATAATTTCATTCTCTGTACATATTATGCTTTTATGTAGTTATTGATGACCTGCATTCCTAAATAACTATTTGTAGTACTGGCTGCAATGGTTTGCTTCTGCCTATACACTGTATAGTATACAGTATTAATAAAGTAGTTACTTTCTGGTTTTATGAACTATTCATAAGATTACCTTTGAATTGTCAGTAAGGATAAAATTTAATCATTTATTCAAATTTGAAAACATGTTTAATGAATGACTACTCTTCATTATTTCGTTTACATAGAAACGTAACTTCATATTTTATGTGTTAATTGTATGATCAGTGTTATGTGTTCAATTTCCAAAGGTGTGAAGCTTTCAGCAGGAAGTTTCTTTGTCATGCCATCATTTTATAAGTATCTGTTTATAGAGTGACGAAAATGGAAAAGAAATTGAGCTAACCCGATGCAGAAAAGGAGACTACTTTGGAGGTAAATACTAAAGCAATTATTACTCTTTAGTTGAGTGTGGTGTTTGTCTGTTGGTTCAATCATTAAATTTTGCTTTTTTTAATCACCATTGGAACTTCCAAGTACAAGTCTTTGTGGAGGTGAAATTTTGTATGAATGGCCCCAGCTATAGTGTCTTTAAACAGTGGTCAGAGAATTTAGATCAGATTTTAAATTTGGTCGCCATGGCAGCCCTGTTGAAAATATCATTTTTGGCCATTACTCAGCCATTTGTATCATTGTTAAATTTGATAGGCAGCAAGTATGTGGTATTCAGAATAAGATATAACCTATTTTTTAGGCATATTTTGATAATTAATCCAACTACCCACTTTGGCATTTGTGTACCGTCGTTATTCTGGTGTCACTACATTTCCAACATTTCTGAAACTACAAGACTTGTGGAGATGAAACCATGTATGAATGATCCCAGCTATGGTGTCTCAGGTAACTGCACACAGCATTCCTATATGATGGCCACCACATTGGACATATTGAAAGTGATATTTTTGACCATAACACAGCCATTTTAATATGTATCATTGTGAAATTTTATCATTGTTTGGTCAATTATTATTAAACTATTTCTTCACAAGTCAGTGAGTTATTTTTACCTGGGTCCACAAACACAAGTTCTGATCCCAGCCACAAATAAATGCATTGAACTTATGAATGTTCGTAGTTATGGGCTGGTCACAATATATGCTAAGCAATATGGCTGTTGCAAAAACTTTCATTTTAATATTGAAAGTGAGGTTATGACAGTGACAGAATATGGTACATGCAAAGGTGTTCGATTATGTCATCAGTGACAATATGACGGTTTTGACCTGTGTCACTTCCAGGTTTGCCTCCAAATTAAGCTGACAAACAATGACAATAACTGACATACAGTTCAAGTAGTGTTAACCCCTGTCTCAACTACTTCTACGTATACACGACCACCTCTGGGGCCTAGTGGATAGAGCGTCTGTCCTGGAGAGTTGAAAGTCGGTGGTTCGTTCCTCAGCTGCATCATAGATGAAGAATGTAAAAAGATGGTACTTCTTGTTACCCTACCTGGCACTTGTCATTAAGAGGATAAAACAAGGACCGGACAGTGGTCAGTGCAATGTCACTGTCAGTATACTGAGTGGGGTGTCCATGTTAAACTGCAGCGTGGTATCTCAGTTTGCTAGCGCTTTGAAATTAGTCCTGATTCGTACAAGCGCCCTCTCCACACACACACACATTCACACAAAAAAACGTGCATGCGCATAGTAATATAAGTGCAATAATCTTGAACTCGATGTTAAACCATATTTTACCTTTCACCTTTCTACTTATACACATTGAGGTGAAATAAGAAACAGGACTGTCAAAGGAATTTTGTTTGAAAGAACAAGTAGACACAGTGTTTGAAAGACATAGTTTGCATTTAAGCATGCGTCAAGTCAAGGGGTCAAGTTAAGTTAGTCAACAGACCTGTACATGTTGTTTCATACTTGTTTTGAACCCCTTGTTAAGAGATACATCTACAACATGATAATGTATACTGTTTTGTAAATGTATTCTGTATCCTAACACTATATGTTTCAGAGCTTGCCCTCGTCACACACAAGCCACGAGCAGCATCAGCGTACTCTGTTGGTAAAACCAAGTGTGCAGGTTAGTCTTTGGTACAGTCATCCTGATGTACTGTAGAATAAATTGTTATCAGGAAATTATGTTCAGAGCACTGCTGGAAGAACGTTCTTGAAGTTGTGATGCAAATATTACTGGTAACCTGTCATGTTGCATAAGAGAAACTATTGCTAGCTTGCAGTAGTGTAGGTGAAGGGAGGTAACTCTGTTTGCCTTTATCTTGATATAGGATTACACTAGGAATAAGAAAATATATACAATGTGTAAGCATCCTGTTCATAGAAACATACGGCAACAAACCCATATATTTGTTTTGATCTAATGCCTTTTCTTGTGTAAACAAGAACATTTTTTTTTTTTAAACTGCAGGAAAAACGTTTCATTGCATATTTTCAAATTTTAGCCCATGTTCTTCATTTCATGCAGCTACCTGTGAAGATCTGGGATAGATTAGGTCTTCAGCAACCCATGCTTGCTGTAAAAGGCGACTATACTTGTCTAAAGTGGTGACTAACAGGGTTGGGTGGTTCGGCTTGCTGATTTGATTGATGCATGTCATTGTATGCTAATTGCAGGGATCGATGCTCATGATGTCAATCACTGGATTGTCTGGTCCGAAATCGATTATTTACAGACCACTGTCATATAGCTGGAATATTTCTGAGTCTGGCGTTAAACAACAAACAAACAAACAAACAAATCATGAATGGAAAACTGTAGTTTGTCATTTGCAGGCAACCTTAATTTGTTGAGTATATAACATGTTGAAGAGTTTTTGAATTGTAAGTTGACTCAATATGTGTTTTTCTTAAATCTTGTCGTCCATGATGTGCTTGGTAGATAATTGGTGGTTGCTCAGTGATCCATGTTCGTTAGATAAAACAAACTTCATTTATTTCAGTGCTGGATGTTGGAGCCTTTGAGCGCCTGTTGGGTCCATGTATGGATGTGATGAAACGCAACATTGACAACTACGATGATCAGCTGGTGTCTGTGTTTGGCTCAAAGACAAACATCTCGGATCTACGCTGACCTGTCCGCTTCTCTTGCTAAAGCCGCCATGTGCTGAGAATCATGATGCCAGCTTGATGGACTTCGCTCTATGCGTTGACTGTAATGTTCAGTGATTTGAGTTGTTCCCAATTTTCAGACAAATGTTCACGACACTGTTGTGTATACTCTTATTTTTATATTTCTAACTGTTTTATTAGAGTATTCATGTTTTATAGATGTTCAGATAGTCAAGTTTTTGTTAAATCTATTGCAATACCATTATTGAAATAATAATTTGCCTAAGTAAGCAATGATTCTCTTAGTGGACGTATACAGTTGTCACAACATGACTAAACACCTGCTTAACATTAAAAAAAAGACATAGCATAGGTTTTTTTAACTTTAGACTGCCAAAGATCTGTTCCTTTTTGGGGTCCCGTATGTTTATGAACATTGGGCATTATATCTAGATCTGACCATAAGCAGCAGCTGATTTCTGGCGAGTGACATGTTCTGTACACTGACCTTTGAGCAGTTAAATATTTCCACATATTTGTACTACCTGTTTGGCTCCCATTCTAGTGTAAATGTGTTCTTGGTCTGTGCTTGCGACCATCGGTGGCCAGCGTGAAACAGTGTCCTCTTATGATTGCTTGGAATTGGTGTTGATAAGATAATTGTTTGTTTCATCTGTTTCCCTGCCTTTGGCTACCCAAGTGTCAAGTTTGCACATGTTCATTGTAAATAGAACAGATGTGCGTGACCCTTCTTGGTCTAATGATTTTGTATCATTACATCCAGATTCACCAGTTGTAACTAGCTAGACCTCTTTGTGATACATATCTACTCCTGAAGAAACTGACCTTACCACAATTTTGTATTTTAACATTGACGTTAAGTATGGAACTTTAAGTTTCAGTGTATTTGTCAGTTTGAAGCATAACACTTGTTGAGTTAGTATTGTAATGGTGAGATTGCTAAATTTTAACTTATGTGCTTTGTAATATTTTATTATCATCTTTCTACCTGTCATTATTTTGTATGAATTTAGTTTTGTTCGTGTAAACATCCAGTTTTTGTGAGAAAGTTAGCTTTGTTGAACACATCTATATTACATATCACTAGCATTGACAGATCTGTAGGTTCAGTTCAGAAATATAAGACAGAACAAATAAGGAATAGCTCCACCATATTATGTCACATCTCTCTTAATGGATCTCATAACATTAAAATAAGTATGTCCTAAGATGTATGAGATCTTAAAAGAAGTAATTGTAAGGATTGAAGCAACCAAGCCTCAAGTCATCTGAGATTTTCAAATAATTTGAAAAATCTTGGTAAAGGGACTGAATGCAAAGTCTTGTAGAAATCGAATGTTTCTGTACATATACCATGACGTTTAATTGTCCCAGACCTTTGGTCCCATTCATCACACATTTATTGATTTAAAATAAGCAGTTGCTATGTTTATTCCAATTAAGTTTTCTGCCAAATAAGATGCTTTACGTATTGTACCAAAGCTTTACTCCAAGTCTGTGGTAATATTCAAGTTATGTGTTACCAAATGTTTTACATGTAGTGAAATATGTCCACCACAGACTCTTTATTTCCTGAATAACAGCAGTGTGATTGCATACAGAATTGACTATATCAGGAACATTTATTTGCTCAAGGAACTTGTTATCCCTTTTTGTTGGTGATATTGTACAACCAAGACATTAATTGTGTTGAGCACAAAGAGCTTGCCAACTGAATCTCTCATTCAGGGTTGTTATTGCTGTTGGGCATTCCAAATTTTATCAGACTCGCCCATGGAAACATTACAATTGGTTTGGTGCAAGAGTTGGGATGTATTAAGGTAAAGTTTGTAAATAATGCTTCAGTGTTTTATTGAACTGACTTAGGCTACTGGTCTGTTATTTGCCGGCAGTAGAAAACAGCCCTGATGATTTGTTCATATCTGCCATGATGATGTTTTATCCAGATTTTGTTTTGACCGTCATAGAAATGAGCATGTATATATGTCTAGTCTATTTAACTGTTGATACACCCAAATCTGCTTTGTTTATATAGAATGTCAAAACCTTTCCAACTGACCGATAAACCATTCTAACCACTGTAACCACTCAGGTTGTTAATTTTGAAACCTAAGAAATGCTATGCTGTTCTCTACTGATTATGTGTGGCATTCCGTGTTTAAACCAAACTAAAACTACCGAAATGTTGCAATTATTCCCTTGTTCTTATCGTAACCATTAAGGTTTCTCATTAACATTGTGTTAAGTTTGTAGATGTTGACATGCGGTGTAGCAGGGTGTTTGATCAGCAGCTTGAGATGACCTCTGCCTGCCTGCCTGTCTCTCCACCACATCCCAGCACGCTCACAGCAGCACCTAGCTGCCACTTGGGAAGGTAGTCATAGCATCAATTTTGGAGTAGAACTCGACTCTATAATCCACTTTCCAGAATTCCCTCTCCGCTAACATGTAGACTGGCCTATTTGTTACTTGTAACACCAAGTTTTCAAGTCTTGGGCAAATGTTAATTTCCAGCTTTACGGATTACTTTTGGAACAGAAAGCCAATGTATAGAGCCAGCACATTTTTCCTGAACTTACATATCCGACTGTTCGTTCAATGCTATGAGATGCTTATAGAGATCTATCTTGTGGATAAATGCAATGCTAGGTATTATTTTTGTGGTGGGTATACATGAACTTGAACCAATTGAAGCACTGGTTATAGATGCTCTTTCCATCCCAAGTGTCATCTATTGTGGAAGCTGCCATGAAGATTGTTCGTTGATCTGTTGTAACCCTGGAATCCTAGTCCCGATTGGCTTTCAGTGGAGAGCTTCATGTATGCTGGAGAGTGGTAGATCAGGAATATCATCATTATATTTGAGAAATAAAGACTTCCCAGTTTAATCAAAGTTTGTCTTTTCTTACACATCCATTATTACAGCTTACTTTATCCTTGGCATCAAGATTGATCGAGGATTTACTATGGATACAAGGAATGTTTCAGCACAGGTTACCTTGGGACGTTATTGTGATGTATGTCACTGGATGCTCATGTTGTAGGCCCATTGAATCCCTCCCCAACCCCATCAGGTTCAAAGTAAAAACACAAATGTAAAACATCACATTAGACTCAGTTACATGATCTTCACAACTCTAATGACCTCCAGTTATATCTACCCTCGTGGGGATTCCGGGTTAGAATAGGTTCCCAGCATCCTATGATGATCTTTAGAGGTGACTGAATAGATGGGTTTTCAGACTTTGTGACTTGGTTGATTGCGTGTCAACATACCCCTGAGGTGTGGATCGTAACTCATGGTATCATCATAGGATTGCCTGATGCAGATCCAATTATTTACAGACTGCCATTATATAGCTGGAACAGACAACAGTCCAGGGATTCCAGCTTTGTAATGGTCCCAATCATCGAATGATTGTTTTGTACGTTTGACTAAAATCAGAATAAGGTTGCAACAAAGGGCATGAATTAAGCTCCATGGGAAACAGGCAGGTTTTACTCTGCATTGAACAGTGTCAGCTTATTGTGGAAGGAAAGTCAAAGGGATGCAGGTCGTAGAAGTTAATCCCTGTGGAGAAATGTATCGAGCACAGTATTGAGGCTGACCAACTAAGGGTAACATTCAGGGCAAAGTTTAGATGAGGAACCATGACCAGCTGATACTGGCATCACTAAGGGAAGCAACCTGCAAAGTGACTTGGGGTGTCTTGGATAAATAGACCACGCTTACACCTGCTTCAAAGTAATGATAAGTGAATACCTTATCAGATCAGTCTGTCCAAGAGACTTGATATAACTTGAAAACTGGTCTGAAAGATGGAATAACTCCATACAGGTATTATGTAGTGATAAGGATCTAATAATTATTTGCACAGATAAGAACACAAATTTGTTACAAATGCCTTTTAATTGGTGCATCTTTAATCATTCTTAAAGAAAGTGTAGTACATATTCCGTGTTGACAAAAGTACAATGTAGAACATACCACTTGCACAATACACTGCCACCACTATCTTGTAAAAAAGACCTGATCTCATTAAGTAGCACTTAATATGAATAAGCGAGTGAGTTGGGAGTTTAAACCCAAATTGAACAGTTTTAATATTTTGTTGCACACATCACGTCAGCTTTGCTTTTACAATACTGCAGCAAGATAAACATAAGCTTGTGATACTATAGAATATGAGAATTACAGAATTGTGGGTGTTAGTTGTCTCGGCCCTGTGTTGTACAACTACACTATATACTTTACTGAAACCCATCAGAGCAGAACCAGCTGCATGTCCCAGAGATTTACACAGATGCATGGACCATACGCCTTGGTTGCCTCGCCCTTTGTTCTCGCAACCTTTACATCCCCACAAAGCACTATCACACATTCTCTAGCATTTACATTTTTAGTACAGTGATTCCATGCTACAACACTACCTTTTGAGTCCAAATACTTGATGAGGGTTATAGACGATAGGAGGCAGGAGGTGGAGTCGTTGGGGATAGATGACCAACAAAACAGTACATGCTCTGCCTACCTAACAGGATCTATGCTGCATGTTTCAGAGTCTAGAATTAGATTAGAATAGTAGTTGTTTATGATTCATGTGTAAAAAAGATTTATCGAATGTTTAATATGCGCTCCAAAAAAAACCAAAAATTCTGTATCCCTTAAGTGAATTCAGGTGAACGAACAGGTATTATAAACTTGGTCAATAAACTTGAGCTTATTAAAAATGTAAGTAAAGTTTGGGAGCCATGCATTACCGCGTGCTATAACCGATATTGATAGCGAGGGAACACTGTATCAGGTTTGTCCAAAATGAAGTAACTTGCAGTTTACTGTGAAAATGTCAACATAATCAAGATGTATTGGCACCAACATAGCTGACCCAAGGTAAGAATCATAAGTAATATACTACTCAAAAGAAGTTGAAGAACACCCAATAATTTTCATGAGACTAAGTATAATATAACTATACTATTGGCATAACTATAGACCTACGAAAAACTTGGGTGTTCTTCCAATTATTTTGTAGTACATAAAACTTTGTTCAAAAGGATCAATCAGTAGTTTGCATACGTCAGACTATTTTTGGTTTGATTTAATTTCTATTTGAAGGTCTGGCCATGGCTGTAGAAAAACTCTTCCATGCTCACTACTCTCATGTCCAGTAGATTTAAGTTAACAGGAGTAACACTCCTATGAAAGACAACTGAATCCCTTTTCTGATCTTTATTAACCAAGTGCATGCAACCTGATGGAATAAAAGCTCTGGGGACCATTGAATGTAAATACATAATAATTGTTCTGTTAGTTTAAAAAAGTCATATTGTATTACACGATATGTTGAGTTAGAGGTATTTCACTTATCAACATTCCAGGGACCAATTCAACAGATCAATCTTAGCCCTATGATTGATGCACGTCTGTTAAAATATGGGAGCTGCAATTGTCCTAGCGCTAACATCACTTTGCAAAATGGAGCCCATGAGTTTTCAATAACTTCAAGATCTAAAAGTACATTAACTCAACATATCGCTTTTGATGAGGTTAATTCATGGCCCCACATAGTATACAGTCTAATGAGTTGATAAGTTGGGTAAGATGGTATGTGTCGCTGCCTCCAATAATAAAGGTTCATGTGGTCATTTTATAATTTGACACACCTGCACAAAATTATGGACCAGTGTAAGTAGATATATCATGATATGCAGCACTCACTGATTATTATCTTGTTTTGCCTTAATAAATACCATAACTGACTAATACAATCTAATTTCTGTTTCCACAGATTTGTCAATATGTGAAATTCATGAAGTCAAATAAAAAAATATTGGGGCAAATTTGAGGACAATTTTCTGACAGAAACCCCGTTAAAATAAAAATCTTAACACCAAACCAAAATTCTTCTTAATATATCCTTAATTTACTTTTCAAAAACTTCATGTAAGCTTGTAAAAAAGAAAATAAACTTATCTAGCATATGGTAATAAAATTCCAGCTACATGTCCAACATTGGCACCAATCTTGGAACCCTTCTGTCTCTATACATATTTAATGGTACCAATTAAAGGTCAAGGTTAACTACAGGTGGCTGACCAATGGAACTGTTGCATTAGCAGTAACTACCTGTGTGATAAATACAGTACTGGAATGATGTAAGTTTGGATAACATTGTGTAGAAAACAAGAAAAACATCAACAACAAAATAACAGCACAAACTATACAAAATGTTACATCATAAGTATATCTTGTAGGCTGTACAATCATGGCATACAAACAGGTCAGAACTGAAGCTGAAATTGCTATATCGGCAGATTTGGTGTATACGGCTTATATTGTTTGCAATATGAAATATTTATGGTAACAATAGTTGTATTTATATACATTATCTCGTAACAAAAGATCTGTCATTTAATTTTAAGTGTTCAGTAAGAAAAGGTCCTATTTTCTTGAAAATCTCTCTCACCTTGGAGCATATCATTTTCAATAAATGAGTGAATGTTGTTTTACACCAAGTTATATCATTGCTACATCACTCAACGTTTTGGAGTATATGCATACTCCTTCATTCATTCAATTTACCTGAAGAAGGAGTAAGCATATACTCCGAAACATTGTGTTCCTCATACTAAAGAAGTTAACATCCATAAATTCTCTTCCTTATGTGTATCCCTTCTAAATGTCTTTCAAAGACCAGAACATTTTACATAAATAGTACACAAGTCAATTATTCTCTGAGCGGTATACACTTTCCAAATGGGGTGATGTCAGTGGAGTTGAACAACACCTGACATATCAGGAACTGTCACATGTATTCTTGGTGTCATGAATATCCCAATATCTGTATATCTGTATCACGGTCATAATAGTTGGTGCATCCTAAGTTATTCAATATTAGCAAAAAACCTCTTCACAATAATCAGATAAATCTCTGGAAAATCAGTAAAAATAACTATTTCAATATTTACAACTTCTTAAAACAATGTATGTATTATCAATTATTTACAAGCACTCAAAAGTTATCTATTAAAGCATATGTCATCAAGTTTCAACAAAAAGATGAAGAGTATCTATCACTGTCATGGTTTGAAGCAGGCATACCCTATATCGGGTAGTTCGGAATATAATGAAGCACCCCTGGGTAACAGTGCTTAGGGGCCGATCCTTGATGTTCAAGGACAGAGGAGTAGAAGGGACTTTTTGGGGCAAAATATTATTTGTTCCAGAAAGACATGAGAAAAATAATAATGTTCTCACATTTTTCACAAAAATAACATTTTTACTTGATGTCCTGAAATATTATGTGTTGGGGAAAAGCAAGGAAATTGTTCAGATCTTTTCACAGGAAGAAATTGTGTTTTTAAGCAGTAACTGAAAAAATATCCCATCTCTTATCCCAGGCCATCTCCCAAGGTAATTAAATGGTCATTCTCTCAAAGAAGTTCTTTGAAAAGTATCCATGTTCGAACATTCAAATGCTGTACAGATAAAATAACTCAAACAGCCATCTTTGTCTTATGTCCATAGTACCATGAGAGCAGGGCAAGTGTTTGTGTGTGTGTGTGTGTGTGTGTGTGTGTGTGTGTGTGTGTGCGCTTGTGTGTGTGTGTGTGTGTGTGAGTGAGTGAGTGAGTGAGTGAGAACAGTGTCATACCACTATTAGTAATATTCCAACTTTATTGGAGGATGCAAGAAATGGGCTTCACATATTGTACCCATGTGGAGAACTAATCCTGAGTGCAGGCCAAGCTATACAGAGAATGTATTAGGCCATACCAATTTAGTTTCTAGTTTTTCGGATTCTATTAATGTGCAATGAAGCAATTAAGAAAAATATATGTGATGTTATGGTTGATTTTAGGTTAAATTTTAAAGAAGACAAATACAAAAGAAATATTCCAATAAACATGATTTTAATTTTTTTTTAACTTTTGCACACTTTAGATAAGATTGTCTCAATAAGAAAAACATGAACTGGTCTGGTATTATCAACATAAATTGTTACTGAGCCATGTAGACCTGCTTGAAGACATAGGTGCTTTACAATACGAGGTGGTTTGAATGCAGTTAACACTGGTTAAACATTTACAAAGATAATTTATACAATATAAAAAAACAACAACTTTATTATAAATCATACAATTAAAATATATATTTGGATAAAACATTTCTGATATGTATGAATTTATGTTCCAATGCTTTAACATAAAAAATGTCAGTTTATAGAATTCTTTGTTCAACAATTCCTTGTCAATGTAATAATGGTTTTCAACAAAATCTGTGTTAGTTGCTTACATCAACTTGATGAACACATGCTCCTTGTGAGCATACAGGGGTCCGGAAACGGTCATATGCGCCGGACATGTCCGATTGGGAATCTCAAACGTCCGATTTAAAATACTGCTTACCGGACATATAATTTTTTCTGTCTGGACATTTAAAAAAACAAACAATGCTACCTTCAGGGTCCAAATAATTGATGAGCATTATCGTATACCTTCAACAACTTCAGGTGAATAAACAGGCATAACAAACTTGGTCAATAAAAGTATGAAATTTGATATAAAACATCACTAGACATGATGATTTTACCATTTAAAATGTATTTCCTGCTCTCAAAGGCATTGTTTTATATGCAGAGATTAAGATACGTTATTTAAAGGGGGCGTGGCCTAAATGCAAATGTCCGATTGGGATTTTCAATTTTCAGGACCCCTGTGAGCATAGCACAGTCCCTGACAACAGAATCGGAATTCCAAATTAATTTGTACATAAAAATTCCTGTATGGTGGCACATCTCTGTACCTCTTGTTGGTGAGTCTGTAAAACTATAAGCAGATGAAAGTGTAAGGTTCAAAGTGGGACTCTGGTCCCTACATCCAGTCTAGGGCTAGACGTTGTGAGTGAGTGAGTTTGGTTTTACGCCGCTTTTAGCTATATTCCAGCAATATCACGGCGGGGGACACCAGAAATGGGCTTCACACATTGTACCCATGTCGGGAATCGAACCCGGGTCTTCAGCGTGACGAGCGAACGCTTTAACCACTAGGCTACCCGACCGCCCCGCTAGACGTAGTGATTAGTGGCTTGTGTGAAACATTTTATGTGTACATAGAGTAACTGCCAGACTGATGTACATTGTCTAATTTGTGGAAGCTGTGTTTGAACGACGTGAACTAAACCTGCATGGACTGCCTATTGATCCCAGCATAGTCCCCCTTTACGTTCGGAAACTTTCAGGTACATGTTTCCTCAAAACTGTTAGATCTTGTTTTCATTGAGCATTTAGTACGATGTATATTTTATGCCAAGTTCAGGTTTGTATCTGATACAGCTATGATGGTGGCACAATAAATGGGGGTGTCTGAGAGTGAAGTGAGTTTGTGGGATTGAGGGTGTCCATCTGGGGAGTGTGGGAGAGAGGGAGTCTGCCAGGGGTGTCTGTGTGAGAGGAGTCTGCTGAGGAAGTCTGTGAGAGTCCGGGGAGTCCAGAGGGTGACATTCACCAGGCACAGCTATGGTGGTGACAGTGTTCTGCCGCCACATGCCGCCCTGGCGCCACTACATGTAGGTCTTCCAGAATCTGGGTTCCTCCTTCTTGCCTTTCGGTTTTTGTGGACGATGGTCAAAACCTGAAAAATGGCCAAATCAAACTCTTTTGTAATTTAAGGATTTGTATTTGTATTCACTGCTGTTTAAAACATGAAAAATATCAATCTGCTGCCATGACATACCAAAAGTTGTTAAAACGTGGTACTTATTGTCACCTAGTATTAAGACGTTAGAACAAAGACTGGTCGGCGCGGGGTTAGTATACTGTGTGGGGGTATCCATGTTAAACTGTCAACTCAGAGGGTTGAAGCCAGGTCTAGTGCAAGCAGCCACGCACATACCAATCTCATTAAAATCAGACTTAAGTTCTCGGTACTGCTAAACAAAGATCTGAGGACATCCCATTAGGGGTCACATTAGGACGACCTTTCATCCGACCAATCAGAGCATCGCTTACCAGATTATGAAAGTGACAGTCAGAATGGGATTTCTAATCATGCAACCTCGAAAACTTTAACTCTTAACGATAGTTACGGGTTTAACAACTGAATCCATACAATCTAGACCATCTATTAGCCATTCCAACAATGTTCTTTTGTTCAGGTTTCAAATTTGTAATCGCGAATTTGTCAAAATATATTTAGCAGCGTAGGCGCCAATTTGAAATTAGTGCCGTAAACCACAAGAAAGCTGCCTTCTGATTGGTCATTCCATTGGTCGGTCAAAGTTCGCGCAAGGTCGGTCTGACGTGACCCATAATGGGATGTCCTCAGATCTTTGTTTAGCTGTAGCGAGAACTAAGATCTGATTTTAATGTGATTGCGCACATACATGCAAGCACACTGACACATAGGTGCCATAATCTTGGACACAACGTTCAATCCCATTTGACCTCACTACCATGTGTGAGCTTGAAGTGTATCAAGGATAGCCTACAGTATGCAAAATGGATGTAAATCTTATCACGGAGGTTAAAGGCATGTTCTTTTTACTGTTTATAAAAACCCATTTCTGGTCATGGTTGTTTTGCCACTGATAAATAGGTAAATGTGTGAGTGAGTGATTTGGTTTTATACAGCGTTTAGCAATATTCCAACAATATCACGGCAGGGTACACTAGAAACTGTTAGATATGTTTGCAGTAAAGAGGACGTCTGTTAAAATATCTAAAGATTTTATAGTGTCATTACAGCCCAAACAGGAATTTATGCCCATGATGTAATAGAGGTAAATTGTTCAAGGGAAATATAGGCAATATGAGCATGTGGGGAACCGAACCCGGACCTTCAGTGTGACAAGCGAACGCTCTAACCACTCGGCTACCTGACTGCCCGAATGTAACCTTACCTACATCTTGGCCTCTGAATTTGTACACGCCTGGTATACCTTGCACCACTTGCACTGAAAAAGACAAGTATTTGTCACAAAGTGACGAAATGTCCCCCACCTGTATATACACCATAGTACCAAATATGAAGACAATCCAGCGATTAGTTCTTGAGATATTGCGCCAACACCGTTTTCCAACTCCAAAAGCAGATTTGCCTGCTGTGACCTTGAAAATGGGGTCAAGGTCACCAAACCGACTGGTGTCTGCGGTGTCTGTATATACACCATAGTTCCAAATATGAAGACAATCCAGCGATTAGTTCCTGAGATATCGCGGCAACACCGTTTTCCAACTCCAAAAACAGATTTGCCTGCTGTGACCTTGAAAATGGGGTCAAGGTCACCAAAACCGACTGGTGTCTGCGGAGGCGGTATATACACCATAGTTCCAAATATGAAGACAATCCAGCGATTTGTTCTTGAGATATCGCGGCAACACTGTTTTCCAACTCCAAAAGCAGATTTGATTGCTGTGACCTTGAAAATGAGGTCAAGGTCACCAAAACCGACTGGTGTCTGTGGAGTCTGTATATACACCATAGTTCCAAATATGAAGACATTTCAGTGTTTAGTTCTTGAGATATCGCAGCAACAAACAGCTGGGACGTACGTACGGACAGTCGTGAATACTATATCCCCCGCTTCGTGCTTTCGCACGGCGGGGGACAAAAACAGCACAAACACATAAACAAAACAAGACCCAAACTTCACAAAATACAGCTGGTTCCAAGTGCCAAAACATCAAACTGCAACAGTAGAATAGTGTTTTCTTCTGGGGTCCAAACAGTAAGGCTATATGATGTAATGACAAAAACAAAGGCCATTTTACTGAGGGACTGTAACTCTCCAGTTACATATTAATAATAATACAATTGAAATGTGTAGATATATATATTATGAAATACAATACTGAATTTTTGCAAAGAACAGCTTACCTGCTGGTCGTTGATTTCGAATCTGCAAATCAGACAGATAGTCATTAATTACTTCATCATAATAAAAAAAACAGTACAACCCAGGGCAAATCAAGACGGTATAGTTCCCAATGAAATTGTCTGGTTTAACAATTGTCTGTACTTGTGTACTAATGAACAATGGGTAGGGAGGGATATCCCTTCAAGTGTTTCGTTCCACACAACAGTATTTAAGCGATATGACAGCAGTCTGTTGACAACAGACTCTGGGACAGAAAATCCAGGTTTCGATCTACCAAACTGCATCAACCAAGTCAGCCAACCTGACCACCCGTCCATGCTAGTCACCTGGTATGACAAACATGGGTTGGTGAAGACCGATTCTAACCCAGATCTTCACTGGGAGCACTTATCTTGATCCTTGTGTTTCAAATGTGTCATAATACCTTAAACCTGCATCAGTGGACACTTCATTAACTAAATCACTCCAGCCATTAAAATGACTGATCCAAAATGACCCAATCATCACTCCTTAAACTGGTTGGATTACACTCAATGGATTACACTGAAACTGGTTGGATTGCACTGAAACTGGTTGGATTGCACTGCAACTGGTTGGATTGCACTGCAACTGGTTGGATTGCACTGCAACTGGTTGGATTGCACTGAAACTGGTTGGATTACACTGAAACTGGTTGGATTGCACTGAAACTGGTTGGATTGCACTGAAACTGGTTGGACTGCACTGCAACTGGTTGGATTGCACTGCAACTGGTTGGATTGCACTGAAACTGGTTGGATTACACTGAAACTGGTTGGATTGAAACTGAACTTGACTAAATTTGTAGCTCACCTGAAAGTTCATATTGAACATTCATACCACCTTTTCCTGATTTTGTTTTGTAGACCTGTTGATCATAATCAAGAGAAAATTGAGTTGAACAATGCCTGCACTACATCATGGCATGTAAGTTTGATATGGGAGGAGAGCCCAAAGGGATGCAGGTCTCAGACGTTTACCGCTTTGGTGAACCCCACAAGCCTGG
Source organism: Haliotis cracherodii (assembly GCF_022045235.1). Classification (NCBI taxonomy): domain Eukaryota; kingdom Metazoa; phylum Mollusca; class Gastropoda; order Lepetellida; family Haliotidae; genus Haliotis; species Haliotis cracherodii. Next base: position 29,687,632 of record NW_027266319.1, on the reverse strand, counting down.
GTATGGCGCTAAAACCTAGAAACATAATTGGGGTGAACTGGGATTCGAACCAATAATCATCGGTTTCTGGCATGGTCAAGGGATGCAATGGGCCTTTATAGAAAATTTACAATTCTTACAGAAATTAAAAAAACAATTTAATATCCTGTGATAACAATAAAGGGTGACACAATTGGCTATATTATACAAAACAGGGGACTAATTAGGAATATTTAAATTGTAAGCAGATGAATGCTGCATAGCTTGACAAAGAATTGCACAATCTTTACTATGTTGCCTAGAAAATGTTAGTACTTTCTAAGACAAGTTTAATTGTTTTTAAATAAGAAATATCAGATCCAACACTGGTAGTGAACAGTTATGTTAACAGTCACAAATACAAGGCGATCCAAACACAAGCAGGTTCCAGTAATTCTGTCTCCAATATTGATGCCAAATTGATGAATTGCAAACTTGAAACGTAACAGCTCAGATTTGAACCCCAAAATACAGCTCAGATTTGAACCCAAAAATACCTTTTCATACCTCCATGTCAGAATGATGAGACCTGATTGGTAAACGTGATCTTGATAAAATACTGTGTAACCCGCCTGGAGGGTAATAAATTTCTCAGCAAGGGAATAAATCTCTTGTACCCTGTCATGAGCAACACAAGCTGCACGTAGATTTCTGAGAAGCAAATTAAATCCCTTATACCCCATTTCAAAGCAAAAGACACATGCTTTTCCAAGTCAGTCTAAGTCACGTGACAAAGCGCAAGTTAACCTAAGCTCAATCGAAGTGCTGCTTTCTATCAATGTTGAATTTGTGTTAATTCTTTTACAATGTCACATTAAAACAGGTCGGTAAGATAAATTTGTAGCTGGATCACTCGGGGTACATGGGGTTTTATGCCTCCCTCATCAGGTCATACCATGACCTGGAGGCTCGTGGTATAAAACCTAACGTAGGACGCATGTACCCCGAATGATCCTGCTACAAATTATATTATCCACTTAACAGATACGACTAACAACATACGAGTGCATAGAGTATTGAAACAAGGAAAAATTCTCAATCCCCCGGATATATTACAGATATACTATCAAACAGACAACTATTCTAAAGAAACTTTGTAACCAGGTCAATTTGAAAAAGAATCTACTTAAGAGAAAGTTAAATACACTCAGTACACAGCAGTTCAAATAGAAACGTAAATATTCTGCAGACATTTTGTGATGTTACAGTCATATATTAAAGTGATTTTTCATTCCTTACATCTGTTGCTTAATTCTCAGAAGTGTGCTTTGAGTTTGTTTGAACGATTTCAAAATGTTTTGCATATAAAAGTCACAGTATCAGATCAAATTCTCAATATTTCTTTCATATATGTAACACATTTCTAATTTTTACATTATCAACAAGAAACATTGAGAAATATTTTCTTTAAAGTTTGTGAACTTACGAAGTAATCATATGTGTACTGCATGTACTGTAAAGAGGCGGGCGGCCATTTGATCAGTGCACTACGGCATGCACACGACCCATTTATAACAACTCATGTCATTACGGCAAGCCGAATTCAGTTTTTGGAAAGGGGCGGGTTGTGATAAATAGCACACGGTCCTTCCAGCCATTCAATAACCCAGGTTTGGCAATCGATACTTTGTTTATTGTGTAAAGTATAACCTCATTGAGCATTCTGAGTAAAATCACATAACAATTGCAAGCATATTTCTGTTAACCAAAGGAAATTAAAAGTGCACAACAAACCGTGATGTAATCAGTTTGAGTGCAGTTCTCTATGCTGGAACGGTTATTATGTGTGATGACACTTTTTCACCGTTTGTGTTAAGCAAAATAATCTGAAGAAATTATGATATATAAAGAAAAAATCATTCCATCAAAATATCTTAATGGAACCAAAATCCTCTTGTGAAGCAAAAAAAAGTCGTTACCAAAGAACCTGTGCTAAATACATGAAAAAAAATCTAAATTGAAATCAGAACAATTGGCCATTGTGAGATCCATAAATGCAATTAAAATATTTGTTTATAAATGTGCTGAGGAAATTATATTCAAACTACAGGGAAATAACTCTGTTGATTTTTAACTTTTGTGTTCGTGTCTTAGCAGACTTAGTTTTAAGTTACAAACCTGTGCCCCGTTCCACAAAGCGATCTTAGCACCACAAGTGTCGTAAGTCTATGTTAAAGTATGGGAGTTACTATCATCTTAGTGCTAAGATTGCTTTGTGGAAGTGGGTTCAGGTATGATTTTACTTTAATATTTTTGATCAGAGACCATATATCGAGACCATACCAATCAGAGACCATACATCAGTATTGGTCCAACCAGAGACCATATATCGGTATAGGTCCAACCAGAGACCGTATATCGGTATTGGTTCAACCAGAGACCATGTATCGATATTGGTTCAACCAGAGACCATATATCGGTATTGGACCATATATCAGTGTGCCAAAATAACATTACCCAAAAAGATTGTGTTTTCTTTAAGCTTTAACATTAAGACTTAACTGACATTTTGTTCCTCCCCAGGGAATACAGGTTAGCTAGTTTTATAATGTCACTTCAAGACATCCTTTTGTCTTTTTAGGAATATAACAAAAAATCCAACTTCGTCATTTTTAATTTTTGTGCCTGAAAATGGGTCACATGTCTACAGCAAATATATTATCTTATAAAATTGTTGCCAAGGGACATAAACCTTGAGTTTTCATCTATTCGTCACAGGTGTAAAAGCAAAAGATTAATGACCATATCATGCAAAAGATTTATCTGTTGGACCACAAGCCTAAACTTAACCTGAAAATTGCAATATAACATTGAAATATTGATGTCGTGAAATATAAGTCTTTTTTGATAATATTTTTAATTGAAAATATGTATAGCTTATTTTCAATAGTCAACAACATTTGGTCCCTCTCTATGGAACAGGTCACATGTAGGAGATAGGTACATTTTTCAGTTAAATTTACATTTCATCTTCTAAAAGGTAAGAAATATGGTAAACGACACTTAATTTCTAATGTAAATAATGTTTAAAGCTGTCAATGCTACTGTTGAACCCATTCGACAGATTGGTCACTAACTGCATTTCTACCAGGTGAATAGTATAATAACACCCACAAATAAAACTCGCAACAGCTGAGATGACATGTTTTTGACTCAAAGCAAAGGAGACAAGTGCTTCAGTGACATGCTAGTTGGTCACAACTACAGAACACAGTGAGTTGTATTTACAAGGCCGTGGGGATCACTGGAAAGAAAACCAAACACTCCCTCAAGTTTTGAAATGAACCAAAATGAGGTTTTCATGGGTTTTGTAGAAACCTAATTTTCTACTGACACTTTCTGCCCAAGGTTTATAAAAAGAAATAGTAATTCAGTAAAGGCCCAGCAAACCGACACCAGACCGGACCATGGCAGCAGACCATTGTCCCAGACTGACCTAGGCACCAGACCATTGTCTCAGACTAACCCAGGCACCAGACTATTATCCCCGATAGAACCAGGCAGCAGACCATTGTCCCAAACTGACCAAGGCAGCAGACCATTGTCCCAAACTGACCAAGGCAGCAGACCATCATCCCCGATAGACCCAGGCAGCAGACCATTGTCCCAAACTGACCAAGGCAGCAGACCATTGTCCAAGACTGACCAAGGCAGCAGACCATTGTCCCCGATAGATCCAGGCACCAGACCATTGTTCCAGACTGACCTTGGCACATACCATTGTCCTACACTGGATCCAGGAATGAGACCATTGTTCCAGACTGTCATAGGCATAAGATCATTGTCCCATGCTGACCTAGGCGCCAGACCATTGTCCCAGACTGACGTGGGCATCAGACCATTGTCCCAGACTGACCTGGGGACCAGACCATTGTCCCAGACTTACCGTCGCACCAGATCATCATCCCAGAATGACATAACAACCAGGCATTCATCCTAGGAACCAGAACATTATCCCAGAATGGCATAGGCAGCAGACAATTGCCAAAAAATATCCTAGGCACCAGACCACTGTCCATGGATGACCTAGACACGGGACCATTGTCTGAGATTGGTCTTTACACAATAATATTTTCTCAGAATGACATATGGCAAAGTCATTGTCCAAGACTGACCAAGGTACCAGACAATTGCCCTACACTGGATCCAGGCATCAGACCATTGCCAAGACTGAGCCAAGCATGAGAACACTGTTCCAAAGTGACCAAGACAACAGACCAATGTCCTACACTGGATCAAGCCATTGTCCCAGACTGACCTAGGCTCCGGATCATTGTCTCAGAATGGCATTGGTACCATACCATTGTCCAAGAATGCACCAGAAAATTCTCAGAATGACTACAGCACCTGACCATCGTCCCAGAATGACACAGGCACCAGACAATTTGTCCCAGGCACCAGAACATTGTCCCAGGATGACATAGGCACCATACTATTGTCTCTGAATGTTCTAGACACCAGACAACTGTCTCAGACTTACCTAGACTAAAAACTACCAATGAGGTTTTATCATTAATTATTTTTACGTCAAGACATGTCTCTGAACATTTGTATTGACTATTGGAATAAATTGTATAAAAAGACCCTGTGACAGGGACACACAAATATATTAGGTAACAAAGACCATTGGGTTCCTTATCAAGCATCTTCTGCTTGTTCCACTCACATGAAATATATCCTTCATTACCCCAAACGGATTCCGAGAATTGGTACCAGCTGAACTGTGATTTTGAAATTGGAGTTGCTGGTGATTCCCAGCGGGTGCTCGACTAACTGAAGGAACTTCTGTCCTTCTTGGAGACTCCTGTACGTTTGAGATCTCCGAGTACACGCTGTCCATGCTGCTGGCCACACTTCTGGTCATAGGACTGTTGGAAGATGTTGTTTCGATAGTCCTTGATGATGCTGATGCTGCTCCAGAACTGTCAAGTCTTGATCGTGCAGAGGGAACAGCCCCACCTAATGCACCGACTGTCCCGAATCCAGAGGCTGGTGGTGGAGATAGTGTTGTAATTGCCTCTGGAAGATGTGTAGGACAATACTTATATTGTGATGATGTTTCACTTGTAAATTTATAGTTTTTACTCTAATTATGCATGTGAGTAACTATTTTTGAGGCATGTGAAATAGTTGACTTATCAAATTAAAATCTTCTTACTTATAAATGAAAATACAAAATATAACGGAAGATACACAAAAGTCTGATTAGTTTATTAATATGAATTTGTTAGATACCTCTACAACTTGAATTATTGAATATTAACTACAATCTGCTCGAATGAAAAGGGTGAATAGCTATAGTAATATTAGTCCAAAATATCTATTGCAGCAGGATCTGTAAAAAATAACTGGAACAAATAATGAACATAAGATTGGAATAAGACATTTAACATTTGAATTGGAACTAAAAGGATTGAAATGGATTGGAATTTGGTAAAATCATGAGTCAGTGAGTGAGTGCAGGTGCTATGTCTCAGTTGCTTCACTGCAGGTCAGCCTATAGTTTATAAAGTGCACAAAGTGACACATGTTGTAGATATTTGCCACTGTGGTGTAACCTTCAAAGACAGGTACAGTGCTAACAAATCAAGGATCATAAGCAGGACAAAACTTGGATTTCAACCCATGATCATCAGATCCTTTCATGAAAAGGGATGGAACTCTTCTTAGCAAATTGCAGGGCCACAGGCAATTGGGCCAATTGAAGTTAGGATATACAAGAATAGAATACATGATACATAATCAGGCATCAAGGATGAATGAAATCAGAATGAGTTGGTTGGGGCATATTTTTATATTACTCATACAAGAAGCTTCATACGCACTGAAGTCTTATATTTCTGTATTACACATGCATCAAAAATTTCTATATCACACATGCTTGGTAGTCCTATATTTCTGTATTACAAACAGATGGAAACTGTATATCTCCATATTTAACATGCATTGAAACCTTGTATTTCCATATTAAATCCAGCCTTGTATTTCTGTATTACAAATGCACGGAAGTTTCATATTTCTATATTACACCATGTTACACAAGCATTGAGACATTTTATTTCTGTATTACACAAGCATGGAAGTCTTATATTTCCATATTACACAAGCATTGAAGCCTTTTATTTCTGTATTACACAAGCATCAAAGTATTATATTTCTGTATTACACAAGCATCAAAGTTTTATATTTCTGTATTACACATGCTTGGTAGTCCTAATATTTCTGTATTGAAGTCTACATGAAAATAAAATTATTTCATTACAAATGTAAAACCTTGAAATGTATATTCTCCCTACCGAGCAGGCTAGGGATGTGACTAAAACAAGAATTCCGTATTTGTAAAATCTTTAAAAATATAAACAAAAGTAACAAAGGATATTTGAGGTCAATAAAATTCTTTATCATGCATTTGGATATGCTTATAAACAAAATCAACTTGAAAATATTCTTGAAACCTACAAAGCCGCTGTTGGAAGCAAAAGAATACACGCTGGTCAAGTAACCAAAATGGTACTTTGCGAAATGAACAGTCTTGATTGACGAGTTAAATGAGAAATTGACAGCTTATAACAAAGTGTTATGCTCACTGCAATGAAAATATCACTTGTCTCAACTTCTTTCACACTGAAGTATATAATAAATTTCTGTATTACACATGCATGGACAATAATATTTCTGTATTACACATGCATGGAAGGCTAATATTTCCGTATTATACATGCATGGACAATAATATTTCTGTATTACACATGCATGGAAGGCTAATATTTCTGTATTATACATGCATGGACAATAATATTTCTGTATTACACATGCATGGAAGGCTAATATTTCCGTATTATACATGCATGGACACTAATATTTCTGTATTACACATGCATGGAAGGCTAATATTTCCGTATTATACATGCATGGACACTAATATTTCTGTATTACACATGCATGGAAGGCTAATATTTCCGTATTATACATGCATGGAAGGCTAATATTTCTGTATTACACATGCATGGACACTAATATTTCTGTATTACACATGCATGGACACTAATATTTCTGTATTACACATGCATGGAAGGCTAATATTTCCGTATTATACATGCATGGACAATAATATTTCCGTATTACACATGCATGGAAGGCTAATATTTCCGTATTATACATGCATGGAAGGCTAATATTTCTGTATTACACATGCATGGAAGGCTAATATTTCCGTATTATACATGCATGGAAGGCTAATATTTCTGTATTACACATGCATGGACACTAATATTTCTGTATTACACATGCATGGACACTAATATTTCTGTATTACACATGCATGGAAGGCTAATATTTCCGTATTATACATGCATGGACACTAATATTTCTGTATTACACATGCATGGAAGGCTAATATTTCTGTATTACACATGCATGGAAGGCTAATATTTCCGTATTATACATGCATGGACACTAATATTTCTGTATTACACATGCATGGACACTAATATTTCTGTATTACACATGCATGGAAGGCTAATATTTCCGTATTATACATGCATGGACACTAATATTTCTGTATTACACATGCATGGACACTAATATTTCTGTATTACACATGCATGGAAGGCTAACACTTCTGTATTACACATGCATGGAACGCTAACACTTCTGTATTACACACGCATGGAAGGCTAACACTTCTGTATTACACATGCATGGAACGCTAACACTTCTGTATTACACATGCATGGAACGCTAACACTTCTGTATTACACATGCATGGAAGACACATATTATTGATGTGATGATAAGTCATATTGATGATAAGGAAACAATGAGACATTTGCTTCAGATTTGACACCAAATATCAGCCTCTAAGCAGGTCTAGATAAACCTCTGCATTTTTAACACCCAATCCTCATTTTGGCACAAAACCCTCTTCAACATCCGTCTCTCCATTAAAGAAAAGATCTATAGTAAACATAGTAACACATGCTTTGATTGTGCCATGCAATGCAATCAATACAGAGAGTATTAAAAAATGGTATAAATGTAATAAAAAGCCATACAAATTCAACTGCTGTGAAGATTAGTTGATATATGTCATGCAACAAGATCAATGCACAATTCACCAACATGTGCATTAGTGCATTAACTGTGATATGTGTAAATGTGCAATCTGTGACGTAACTCACCCTCCTCCCTGTACCCTCGAGATGGCAACTCTGGAGCACAGTCCTGAAGCAGCACAAGATACTACTAGCTCATCATATCACAACTACTCATATCTACTTGAAAAAAAACAATAATATTTACATTGATAGAGACAGTAGTGGTGTCGTGATAGGCTTACCTCACTTATTGTGATACTCAATTGGTACCATTTGTGTGTGAAATACTCCCATGTTACATCTGACTTCGCTAACACAAGGTTGTTGGTATCCAGCAGTTTGTGTTAACTTGCATGAATGGTTAATAAAGGGTTGTTCTGATAATTTTGGGCATTAAATGTAGCATTTTGTTTCATGATACACTGTAAGGTAACAATGTCCGAATGGTTTTCTGGTGGGTTATTGCAAAATGAAGTGAACATCTATTATTGCAAAACATGAATTAAAACATTGGCATGTGTATCATGTAAAGTTACGACGTATCGAAGCATAGTCTAATTGTGACAACCCTATCTTACATCAAGTCTTCAACGGACATTTAGAAGTTGAAAGAACATTAGGACATCAAACTTTCATGGATAACAAGTTCTGTATTGTTGTAACAACATTTCCGGCCTACCTCTTGCCCCTTCATCAGGTGAGGGGTGGTCGGGTAGTAAAGTGGTTAAAACATTAGCTCATCACGCCGAAGACCTGGGTTCGATTCCCTACATAGTTACAATGTTGGAAGCCCATTTCTGGTGTCTCCTGCCATGATATTGCTGGAATATTGCTTAAAGCGGTGCAAAACCATACTCACTCACTCACTCATCAGGTTAATATATATACATGCAGAAATGTTTACACAAAGTAGGACGTAAAAGGATATCAATGTTACATTATCAAAGATATTAATGTCCGTCCATGTGGTTATTCAGCTAAAGTGTCAATATGGTGCCCAAAGACAAACAACATGAAGCAATTGAATATGCCTGTGTTGACAAAGACCAGCTGCCTTCTAAACCAGCAATGTGTAAAGAAAAATATACCAAACAATAGGGCTGCATGGTATACCGCAATATGCTTTTCAAATGATAAGTTTTGCAATATTATCTCTGTGTTCCAGTACATTGGGTAAACAATAACTAACATTAGTATTTGAATTGTTTAACTAACAATTTACACAGACATTGATCCACAAATGATGTTTCCCTTCAAAATTGATTGCCATGACGCTGAAATGCGGAAGTGATTTTTCTCCCCGTATTGCTATCTCCCCTGCATCCATGACTTTTTAATTCTGCACAATCTTGAGTAATATTTACTGTAGAAATGGGATCTGCATGTACATTGGTGTCCTATAATAAGATTTATACCCGTATCATAATATATTGCAATGTGATTGTTTGCCAATACACAGCCCTACCAAAGAAGAGAGGTGCTGGCAATAGAAGAGTGAGTGAGTTGGGTTTAACGCTGCTTTAAACACTATTCCAGTTATATCGCAGCGTGTCAGTTTAATGTGGGAGGAAAGCCTGAAGTGATGCAGGTCTCAGACGTTTACCACTTCGGTGAAACCCACTAGCTTGGGTATGGTGCTGACAAACCTAGAAACATAATTGGGGCGAACCGGGATTCGAACCCATAACACTGCAACACTGCACAGCGAATCGCGGCGCCTTAGACGACTGGGCCAGCTGTGCCCCCGGCAATAAAAGAAGGCACTGGGCACAGGTAAAATGGATTTAGCAGCATGGAATCTGTTCATCTGTTATAACACTGTTCCACTAGCTTTAATGTTATACCATTGTTCAATCTTCCAACAATTTGTTTACACTAGTAGAAATAGATAGTTCCTAATGTGTAAACAAGATGCTAGATAGTATATCTTCACCAAATATGGCAATTTGCATCCATCAAGCATGACCACTGTCCACATAATCATTTGATTCATTCCAGGCTCCTAAGTAATTATCTAAAGTAGAGTACACTACACCATTATCATCCTTAAAGGACACTGCCTGCAACAACCCTTAAAATTAATTCCCGGGAGTCCCCTACCCCCATAATGTAAGACAAGGTGAAACCCTATATTTGAATCAAAGGACCCCTAAATCTTTACCTTTTAACATTAAGGACTTTCATGCATACATTTCGTACACTGCTACGACTATCGTAACTTAGCAATGCCCTAGCAATCGTATGGCAGTTACGATAGTCATAGTGTTACGATTGATCTCTGGAGGCCGTGGAGGCTTCTGGTTCTCTATGCTTAGTTCCTGATAGTGGGAAGAGTCAACTTTGTTCCAGGAGATAGAAAGTGCTAAGGTTTCAAGTCTTAGTTAAAGATAACATGGTAACAAAGGTCTGTTTCAACTGTATGATTACAAATGTTGAGTAAATCAGTCCTCCAACCAATTTCAATGGTGCTCCAATGGTGCTCCAATGGTGCACAAACAAACCCAGCCTATCAATGTCAAACTGACATCAATGCATCTATGATGCACTGATGACTCCCCATCCGCGACATTTTCACTATTCAAAAGATCGTCTGCAATGACAGTCAGTGATTCATATTGTGTGATTTCAGAAACGAAACTGAAACGAACTAAAATGCTCAAAAATATTTTCAGAACTATTCAAGATAGAATATTTATTGTATTTTAACATCTTGTCAAAGGTTTTTGATTACTAAACAACAAAATACAATATAATTTTGATCAAAGTTTTGATACGCTTTCTACTAAAGTAAATTAAATTTTGTTTCCTATGCAAATCCTGTCGATCATTTATTCAGCAACCCAAGGGACGTAACTCGTGTTCGAAATTCCGGTTATTATCGATCAGGCTTTGACAGTTTTTTACAATAATTGCAGTGAACTGTCTTTCTTCGTTAATTGATTAAAGATTTAGTGAGTATTGAATCTAAAGGTAGGAATAAACAGCTGATAAAGTAAGTGATTTGATTTTTTTTAGCGTGAATCGCGCAATTGCGCAGTCTGGGTTGGACACTGAATGAACACCCTTTCCGATTGATCAATGTACACAAGACTTATCTATTCGTGTATAATACGTGTGTTATATGCATCCTTAATTATAGGAAATAAAATTCTGGAAACATATATCTGTCATATATAAACATTTCAGGCTGTCAGTATAAACCACGAAATTCAAGATCTTTCAACTCTGTTGTTTTTCATCAAAATAATTTTCTAATAAGAGCCCTCTATTTCTAGTTTTTAGAGTGCCCTGGGCGCTTATTATGTCAAAATACGGTACTTCACAGGTTTGTAGAGACAACACTTGGTTCTTCCATCATCCATGAATACATATGGCAGCTTAACTTTGCGATGTAGTTGGACATTTTAATCAACGAATCAAGCCATGGCCTGGTTCCATCGAGAAGGAAAACAGCCAGTGGTGCGACCAATGAGCACTCAGATGACATCAGCAATGTTTCTAGTGCCTCATGTGCCATAGCCTTGCAGACTCGACTGTCCACACTGCTTCACAAAGTTCCCAGGCGGATTTATAAGGGCTCGTTTGACTTCTGTGAGTTATACATGAAAATAGACACACATGATTATTACACTGCAAAGTGGTCATATGTATTCACCAGTGATGGACGAAGGTAGTGTATACAAACCTGTGATGCACTGATGATTCACAAAACCCTACTCACTCACAGAAAGGATGAGTTAACACTTACATCAGTGGGTCTCTCTGGGCCTGTTGTTGCATGCTCTGTTGAACAGAAGAAGCAAGGTGGTCAGTACACAGTTTATACATCAGAACAATCAAGTGGCAACTAAGCAAAAATGTTATATTTTTCAGTTACGGCTTCAACTGATCTGAGGCTTAAGACTTATCAGAAAACATAATAAATATATTCTGAAATTTATGACCATATGCCTAAGAATCCAATCAATGATGGATTAAGAAATTAAGAAGATAGAATTACAAAATTCATAGATAACTTAAAGTAACTATTAATGTTTTTGACATTACAAAACTTCTGATATAATATATACATGTTAACCTGTAAAACATCCCACTTGACCAACCAACCCACGCAGCTTCATGCCACATAAAATACAAAATATTGAGCTGCACAATTTGTTGTATATTTTTATTTTGATGGACACCAACTTAATTGGTTAGCAAACTTTGTAAATATCAAAATAAAAGTGTGACCTTACAACAGTCATTGTGGGCTGAGATTGTTTGTTGTTTAAAAAACCCACTGCATTCAGCAATATTCCAGCTACATGACAGCAACCAGCAACAAGCAGTGGCTTCGCACATCATGCAATTTGCTCACGTGAGTCACTGTCTTCATGAGCTGATGAACGTCAACAAATACAACTTCAATCCTAAATTGGGCTGCCATGACACACAATCCAGCCCAGATGATCATCTGGTTTATTAAGTAGCCTCTCATGGCAACACAGGCTTCTAGGGACCAATTCTAACCTGGAATCCCTACAGGGTTCCTGGGCTATAACATAGTGGCCAGAACATTCTTATAACAGTCTCTGTTGTTGGGATGGGACGGTTATCTCCGCTACTTGGGTCAAGTGGGTCCTGAGTACGACCCGGGTACTCACAGGACCACCCGGACCCGTGGTTGGTCACATGAAATATTGTTTAATTACAAAAACAATAAACATCATTCATGTTTGCATTTCTTTCTGACTGTGCACAACTTTCATATCTTTGAGTTAAGATAAAGCTTCAATCAACTTCAGTCTGTGGTATACATGTGTCTACATCTACAGTGGGTACCCGGTAGAGTTTGGTAATAGGGAGTCGAGTAGCCAGGTCCTATATTTGGACTCGTCCACTATGTGGTCACTGAACAAACCCTCTTGCTGGTTCATTATCATTTGCAACAGGTAGTCATCATAAATTTAGAATGTATTCGAAGATTTCAAGGTAAACAATAGGTTCATGGATTGACTAACAATGTGTCACAAAAAATAAAAATAAATTCAATTTAAGGCACAGTGCAGATTTAGTGAAGAATCTTTTACATCAGTATTCTGTGTCCTGCCAGACTGACCGATCAGTTCAATGTTATGCCACAAGAAATTTCAGTTTCAGCTCATCTGCATATATATTTTAACCTTTTCAAATTAAATCACTTGAGAGAATCTTTAAACCTATAACTAAATTACAAGTGACAGTACAACCAAACTGCAAGACTGGTACAGTGTTCCCTCTCTATTGCACAATTATAGCGTGCTACAACCATAGCAACATATGTACTAGTTGTGAATTACTACTGCAACGATTGCCCAGTCACGAATTTTACCACAGCAACAATGGTCTGGTTGTGAATTACCTTAACAATGATAGCCCAGTCATGAACTACCATAGCAACGATGACCCAGTCATGAATTACCATAGCAACAATGATCCAGTCATGAATTACCATAGCAACGATGACCCAGTGACGAATTACAAAAGCAACAATAATAGTAATTACTTATCATAGCAACGATGACCCAGTCAAGAATTACCATAGCAACGATGACCAAGTCATGGATTGCCATAGCAAGCATGATACAGTCACGAATAACCAAAGCAACGATAATAGTAATTACTTATCATAGCAACGATGACCAAGTCAAGAATTACCATAGCAACGATGACCAAGTCATGGATTGCCATAGCAACGATGACCCAGTCAAGAATTACCATAGCAACAATGACCAAGTCATGAATTGCCATAGCAAGGATGACCAAGTCATGGATTGCCATAGCAACGATGACCCAGTCAAGAATTACCATAGCAATGATGACCAAGTCATGGATTGCCATAGCAAGGATGGCCCAGTCAGGAATTGTTCCCATCAACTACCTCAACCGTCACCCTTGCTTTGGCATATGTTAACTCAAACACTTCCAGGTTTCAGTTCCAACAAAAATAATTAACTGACAGGAACAAGCACCAGAAAAACAAACTGTTGCATGGGTTGATTTGAGGTTAATGTTCTTACCAAGAGTAAAAAGAAATACAAATAAAAAGACTCTTTAAATACAACACCAAACCTAACCCGCTCTGTCCCCAACCCACCTGCTCCATCCCAGCCCGACCTGCTTCATCCCCACTCGACCTGCTTCATCCCCACCCCACCTGCTTCATCCCCACCCCACCTGCTCCATCCCCACTCGACCTGCTTCATCCCCACCCCACCTGCTCCATCCCCTCCCCACCTGCTCCATCCCCACCCCACCTGCTTCATCCCCACCCACCTGCTCCATCCCGAACCCAACTGCTCCATCCCCTCCCCACCTGCTCCATCCCCACCCCACCTGCTCCATCCCCACCCGACCTACTTCATCCCCACCCCACCTGCTCCATCCCCACCCCACCTGCTCCATCCCCACCTCACCTGCTTCATCCCCACCCAACTGCTTCATCCCCACCCACCTGCTCCATCCCGAACCCAACTGCTCCATCCCCTCCCCACCTGCTCCATCCCCACCCCACCTGCTCCATCCCCACCCGACCTACTTCATCCCCACCCCACCTGCTCCATCCCCACCCCACCTGCTCCATCCCCACCTCACCTGCTTCATCCCCACCCAACTGCTCCATCCCGAACCCAACTGCTCCATCCCCTCCCCACCTGCTCCATCCCCTCCCCACCTGCTCCATCCCCACCCCACCTGCTCCATCCCCTCCCTCCCCATAATGTATGGTCCATCTTGAAAGAAATATCTACAATACAATAATACATGTCCAAAGTTCATACCTTCTCAGAACAATGCATGCCATCATTTGTAATTCATTCAAAGTTGAAGTATTCAATAGTTACAACAAGCACCAACCGAAGTATGAAAATATATCTACATTCATCCAAACCAACATGCAAAAGTTGAAAACAGCAGCATCGTTATGCAGCAGACTTTACCTTGCATAATTAACAGGGGAAAGTTCTCGTATGCATCCTTGTGGCTTCCTGGCACGGGAAAGTTTTCATATTTCTGGACGGGATCAGCTTTATGCATCGCTTTCTTCACAGCGCCTCCTTGTGGGAAACTAATTATTTAAACGCTTGTGCAAAGGGAGGCACGCGGGGTAGACAGCACAATTTTATAAGCCTTCAGCGCCTAAGTATGATATGTAGATGTTATGACATGAGGAACTCTCTTATTGTGAATGACAGCCTCCCTTACTAAGTGATGCTGAGATCACATGTTCTCATTACTTGAAATAGATATCACTGTACAAAGCGGACGATCATACAAGTGTAATAGTCACATAATTTATCATTGATTAAGTATTTGTAAGAACAATGAAAAAGGAAAATTTGTAACACATAATTTAAATTATTATTAAAATTTGTTATTTTAGATATAATATCTGATATTTGTTACATGTTTTTCAAGTGACAAAAGCCAAACATGGGACATATACAGGATTCATAACAAGCATCAAGCAGGTCCTCCCTGGTCATAACATGGGGCAGTTCATGCACAATCACGAACAAGCACAGCATGGGGGTATGGATTGCATGCATACTGGGAAATGACTGAATCAAAGTCATTGACATACTCTACTCAGATGTCACACTTGCTAGTATCTCCTGAAAACACCTAGAACAACTAACACTCACCTCTTTACATACAACTTGTGATGACGGAGATATCCATTACTTTTCACTGACCAGATTAAACATTTGATTCTTTGTTTGTTTGTTTGTTTGTTTGTTTGTTTGTTAATGCTGCACTCAGCAGTATTCCAGCTACACGACAGCAGTCTGTAAATAATCGAGTCTTGACCAGACAATCCAGTGATTGACATCATGTGCATCGATCTAGGCAATTGGGATACGATGGCATGCATCAACCAAGTCAGTGAGTCTGACCACCCGATCCTGTTAGCCACCTTTATCTACTGGGTTGTTGACCCGGATGATCACAGATTTAAATGTGTATGTACATAATTATGTACAATTTGCTTCAAAGTGCATGTACATGTCAAAATAGTAGTATATATGCATACATTAAGACATATACTAACTGCATTTATATCTAAAATGGACTGAATTATCAAAAACATGCCTGCATGTTATCAGAAATCTGGGGGCCACTGTGATAGCAGCCCCCATTTCCCTAACAACGGGCTGAAATCTATTCTATTGTTATGTGATGTCATTGGAGTGATATTTCTTGTTTGTGACATCATCGTATATTATGTTCTATGACGGTGCTATTTGTAAATCAATGACCTCCATTGTGAGCCACTGACAGCCACTGAACTTTTGCTGTTGTTTGTTGTTTTGTTCATTCGGGGATAATTAAGCTTCAAATTCTATTCATTTTACCTATAATAACAGCAGCATTATTTTTCAGGGCATTATCATTTGCTGAAGTCCTTGGTCTTTTCAACTCCTGTTGTTCGTCAGGAAGTTAATGGCAGACCCCGGGCTTCTGCAAACAATAATGCCCTTAAAAATAATGTTTCCTTTGAAGTATTCACATATGTATGTGTAAAACATCTCTTGAATCATATCTATGTTTAGTATTAATCACCCTAGTTGTTATATGGGTAACGCTATTTTTCAAGGCATTATCATTTGCAGAAGCCTGAGGTCTTCCATAAAATGCCCGATGAAGGAGGGCAGTTGAAAATATTCTGCAAATGATAATGCCCTGAAAAATAGAATTACTGTTATTATTGCTAAAATGGATAGAGTTTATTATCAAATATACATCAATATCGGTTTTGAAACATTTCCTGACACACTTTTACAAATATGGAAACATCATAGAACAACGGGCATGATAATGGCAATATGAATACATTATCAAGTGGCCCGCTCATTTCTGATAACATGCGACATGTTTAACGATAATTCTTTCCATTTTAGCTATAATATTGGTTAATGTTGTTCAGTTGGCATGACTCGCTACAATCAGTAGCCAAGGTTACATATCTATGCAACATTGAAAACTCGCAACCATCATTTAAAGACAAAATCAGTCAACAGCCAAATTTCATGAAAACATGAAATCATCCATAGATTAAAAGTTATTGAACTAGAAAAAATATGAAAACAAATGTAAGTCCAATATTCTCACTTTTACCTTGACACAAAATCACCAATTAATTGGCTAAAAATACAACCAAAACACCCCAGATCAGATAAAGTAGTTCATGTTGTTATTAGAAAAAGTAGGTTGTGGTGACCTATTTTCGAAATAAAGGTTTCACCAAGACTCAACTGATGCCAATGTTTTAAGTTGGATAACTCCATGATCTGAGCACAAGACAGTACTGTACAAGACATCTATTAATGCATCTGTGCAGCCATCAACTGTACTGTAGTGTATGACTTGCTTGAAAGATGATAGGTCACAGTGACCCAATTTTCATCATCAGATCTCAATGTGAATGAAAAATTTGGTGTTAAGAGAGGTGTTGAATGCCCCAAACAATATAGACCTTCTTTACCAGGTGCTAAATCAAAGAGTACTTGCTAAGTTAATTAAATTAATGCTCATTAGACTGACATAAAAGAAAAGTCAGTAAATACGTAATATATCAACCAAAGTCCCACAAATACATGTAGTAGCAGGTGTTTATACTTCGGTGTAGGAGTGATTCTTGACATTCTGGTTGGAAAAAAGCATGTGCACTGTCTATATATTGTATTACCGTATTCGACGTAATAAGCGCCCAGGGCGCTCTCAAAATTAGGAATAGGGGGCTCTTATTAGAATATTATTTTGGTGTAAAAAACAGAGTTGAAAGATAAATTTTGTGGTTTAAGCTGACAACCTGAAATGTTTATGTACGACAGATATATTTTTCCAGAATTAAATTGCCCATAATTAAGGGTGCATATAATTATGGCAACCGCGAATAACTAAGTCTTGTGTACATTGATCAGTTGGAAGGGGCGCTAATTGGGATTGTTCACTTGCCAATATATTAACAAATATCGCCCTGGGCGCTTATTGGAGCGGGGCGCTTATTACGTCGAATACGGTATTTTATACCATGCAGTTGACAACAGAAGCAAACCAGGACACTGGGATACACCCTCATGGACCTGAACTTGCATCTTAATCATCATGATAATTAAACTCATACATCGGTAATTGAAACATTGGCACAACCAAATCATCACTTGAGAATAAATAAATTTGATACGTGACATAATTTCCTTTCATCAGGTTTATCTTACAAAATATTCACTGATAAAGTTACTTGGCTTAAAAGCTGTTGAAATAAATAGAGAAAAGTTTAATCTGACTTCTTGTACCGGTAGTTTTTCCTTATCACAATAGATACATGTAGTTTGAATTGGGTATTGGGTATTAGGTATCGGGTATCGGGTATCTGGAAGCACATGGCAGGTTTGTGGTAATAAACATTCTCATGCAAACAGGTTATACATCTCCATGGCAACCAAATGATATCCCTTATCCACTTATCTCAGTCTAACATCCGTCTTCGTTTGATATCCCACTGGGATCCCACCTAGCAAATACCTTATCCCATTGGGATGAAGTAATGAAGTGAGATTTGGACTACCCATCCTTATCGCATAGGGTCCCTTGGGATACCAGTCGAATTTCACACAGGATACACTGGTACTACAGTACTGGCTTCATAGGAGGATTTAGTGAGTAAGTGAGTGAGTGAGTAAGTGAGTGAGTTTTTCACACGTTTCACACCCCTATGAACACTATTCCTGTTAAATCACTGCATGTCAGGTGAATGTGTGAGGAAAGCCCTAAGTGAGGCAAAAGTCTCAGACTTTTACCACTAAGGTGAAACCTAGGAGCATGGCTATAGTGCTGATAAACCTAGAACAACCGCGGGGCGAACAAGATTGGACCAATAAAGTTTCTGGAGTGCCCAAGGGACACAACTCTGCACAGAAAACTGCAGCACCTTGGGCGTCTGGCCCTGTGTGCTCCTGCTTCAAAGTGGGACAAGGACAACAGTTCTGTGTTCATGTCAGACCATCACTAACACACTGATGCTGAACACCTTATCATTCAACCTGTCTTTTTTCATAGCATACAGGAATAATTTTAAACCATGCAGCTACAAAGTTAAACTTTATGTAAGAATTGGAAACCCCCCCAAAAAACATTGTTGCCAAAGAGATGTGACTCTAAGACATAACTGGATCATGTCGCCAAAGAGTTCTGGATCAAAGACGGACTTTGGATTCGACTATTTTTTAGATTTGGATCGAAGATGGACATTGCATACTTGGCTATTGTGTCGCCAAAGAATTCCAGATCAAATATAAACACTGAATAAGATTATTGCACTGTCAAAGAGAAAGAGATTGAATTTAGATTATCATGTCGCCAAATATAACTGATTAGAAGACAGACAACAGATTTGGTTATGCGTGACTAAAGAGTTATGACTCAAGAATGTATATTGGATTGTGTCGCCAAAGAGATTGAAGATAGACATTGGATAAGTAGATTGTTTTTCAGAAGCTTGAATTTCTGATAAAAAGTGTACAATAGAATTAATCATTGTGTACTGGATAAATCTTGTGTATGTGTCAGTTACAAAGTTTTGAAATACTTTCTGTGCAAGTTGTGAAAATTCACAATGAAATGTCAGCTTCAACAAACAAGGTTTAATAATCTGCCTTCACCCCTATCAGGGCCGGTGGGGTAGCCTAGTGGTTTAAGCATTAACTCATGCCGAACTTTGGTTTGATTCCCAACATTGGTGAAACGTGTGAAGCCCATTTCTGGTGTTCTCCGCCGTGACATTAATGGAATATTGCTATAAGAAGCATGAAACCTCACTCATTCTCTCAACCCGTCATGCCAATTAGACAATTTCAACAAGGAGATGCCTGGTATAAGTGGATCTGAAATCTTCAGTTTAACTGACCATGAACATGTACAACTTAAAGAGAATCTGACATGGGCTCACTACTTTACCTGCTCCTCTCCACATGAAACAACAGACACAACACACGTCAGTGTTGGTCTTGTTACATAGTTCCTCAAGACAATCAAAGATGGCTGAAGCCGCTTACCTCTCTTCTTCTTTCCTTGTTCCAGACCCGTGCGAGATACATCCGGGTAGCTCCCGAGTTTACCAGTAGTTGGATTCTTTAGGACCTCACCATACATATCAGACTGCCCATTTGTTACCTCACCAGGCTTCTTGGTTGAGGTGACCGGAGCTGGTGTCTGACCACCAACTTGGCCAAAGTTCAGGACACCTGCCTTGTGAGCATTTACTTGGTTTTTAGGTGGTGGTGGTGCTAATGTTTTTTTAGTTGCGATCTTAGTGCCAGTGTCAATTATAGTACTATGTCCTGCTCTTGGTAGGGTGGCGTTACCAGAACTGCTGGGTCCTGCTGTGGGTGCAGCCGGAGCCTGTGATCTTGGCTGTTTATTCGGGGTCGTTGGGGAAGTCTGCTTCAAGGCTATTTGCGCTGATGTCGTTTTGGACACACCAAGTGGTTTTTGATTCTCATATGCCTGGCCGGAGTCAGAAACAGCCCGCAATGGCTTTTTGGGGGCCTTGACTGAAGGGGGACGAATAACAACATTTTCATATTTGTCTCCGCCATCTCTTACTTCCAGTGTTGGTCGAGGCAAAGGGTGAGGTTTTCGAGGCCCTTCTGTGTGAGTTGGCATGGAAGGTGTGGAAGGTGGGGAAGGTGTGCCTAAATAAATTGATTAAAGGTCTTAAAATATCCAAATACCTAAACAAATAGGTATTCATTTCCTTTTGTATTCACATTATTATTCAATTATATCTGCATCATATTTTTCTTAGATGATGCCCTAGATATATACAAAGAAAAGCATTTGAAGAAATATCCATCATAAGATACAGATACATCTATCAGCATGAAAAGGTCAAAATGTATCAAGTTACAAAAAATGTTGTTCTTTTTTCCTTATTGAGACTTGGTCATTTGGATAAGAATCAAATCAAATGCTGTGATTTTCTACTGAGAAAAGAAAGAGCTAAATTCAAAATAGCAAAGAAACAGCCTTCAAGCTATATATATATATAAAAAAAGTGGTCATTGGCATTTACTACATACCATACTGAGTAGGAAAGAAAGAGCTCAATTCAAAATGGCAAAGAAACAGCCTTCAAGCTATATATATCAACAAAAAAAAGTGGTCATTGACATTTACTACATACTTTACTGAGTTGGAAAGAAAGAGCTCAATTCAAAATGGCAAAGAAACAGCCTTCAAGCTATATATATCAACAAAAAAAAGTGGTCACTGACATTCACTACATACTTTACTGAGTTGGAAAGAAAGAGCTGAATTCAAAATGGCAAAGAAACAGCCTTCAAGCTATATATATCTACAATAAAAAGTGGCCATTGACATTTACTACATACTATACTGCTAACTAGAAGTTAAGGATCACATATCATTGCCATGTTTTATGGCTTTAAGTAAAAGTAAGTTTGGAAAGAAATTAGTCTCAGTCATCCGTCAGTCTTAAGTGAGACATCTGCAATGAATGGTTTCAGTTCAGTAAGTCACAAATAGACTGCATCACAAAATGAAGCTGTTCCATGTTTGATCCACCTCATTCGAACAGAGGTATACATTCTCCTTTGACTGATCTCCAGCTCTAACTCTGAAAAGTTCTTGAATACCCTTTTAATATTCGTTGAATCGTTGGTCCTGGTGTCCTTCCTGTGACCTTGACCTTGCAATCCAAACAATATGGCAGCAATCATCTCAATCTAATGTTCAAGTTCCAACATCTTCTTTCAAGTCTTTATGATGTATATATTAGATATTGGCACAAGCTGACAGCATCAGCGAGTTGTGCTCATTTGTATCCCAATAGGTTCCAGTGTCTTCCATTGGTGTTGATGTACTTGACTTTCGATTGTGTTTGAGTAGCAAGCCCTAATATTCCCATCATATTAACTTCTGCTAGTCCAGAGATATAAGGTGGGCCATGGACCTTTATACCCTCAACATTATCTTGTCTTGTCAAAAAATATGGGGTGGATCTGGTGTCATACCCATAATTTTGACTTAAATGAAGCACAGCTATTAGACAACAGACTGGATTTAGACATATAGTGACTGAGTTGGGTTTAAAGCCGCTTTAACATTATTCCAGTTATATCACTGCCTGTCAGCTTAATGTGGGAGGAAAGCCCGAAGTGATGCAGGTCTAAGACGTTTACCACTTCGGTGAAACCCACGAGCACGGGTATGGTGCTGACAAACCTAGAAACATAATTGGGGCAAATCGGTATTCGAACACACAATCATAGGTTTCTGGCGTGCCCAAGGGACGCAACTCTGCACAGCGAATCTCGGCGCCTTCGACGACTGGGCCCCCTGTGCCCCCGGATAGATATTTAACAAAGCATATCTTTGGCCATGGATACTAAGTCTGAATAAAAGTCATAGAGAGGTGTTGGTGATGAAAACAACATTCTTCAGATTAAAGTAAAAGCAAAATGCTATCTGTGACAGAAACAGTTCTTAGGGTCAAGAGCTACATGGAATAATCAAAACCGTAACAATGCCCTCATATTTGGAATATTGTGACTGCATCATGTCAAAACAAAATAAAATCCTGTCAAATTCATCATTCTTGGTACTCGTCAACAGCTCCTGAAGGTTCTATCTACATTTGTTGAAGTCGCCAGGACTCATATTCAACCTCCACATGATGACCACATCATGTACAAAATCTAGGAGTGGTGTTCGAGAACCTGACTACCCAAACTACATCAAGAGCCTACTGTCCACACACAAGCTGAGTCGCACTCAGATGTTCAGCTGATCAGAGGAGTTTAAAGGTTCCAGAGGCCAGAACAAAACTAAGAGATAGATCCTTCTCTGTTGCAGCCCCAACCCTTTGAAACTCTCTTCCTCTCCCCATAAAATCGGGTGCGACTATTCACCACTTCCGAAGTCTGTTAAAGACTCATTTGTTTCAAGAAGACCATGTGCCTAAGAGACCAAAACTCTTTTACTCCCCATGAAATTGAAGTACTTGACTAGTCAATTATCTATTCTGCCCATCTTCCAATAGCTTCAGTTACTAAAGTTTTGTTGTTATAATTAAAGTTTTCTTCTTTTCTCTGATATAGCAGGGCCAGTTGAAAATCAAAATGGGCAAGTACTATTTCTAAGTTTACTTGCCTGGCCAAGTAGGAAATTTTGGTATTTGAACAGCTCTGGTCCTATAACAGCAAGTATAAAACAAGTAATGGCAGTGAATATATTCAAACATTGTCTTTGAACATGGTTCTACTTTACTTGTATATACTTCGAGCATTGAGCATGAGCAGCACAGCTTATAACTTTGTAATGTCAACATGAAGTGGGCACACTTATAGAGCATATACTAGCCTTGCAAGGTTGTATTCTACACCACGCTTCACTATTTTTATTGCACATCACTGATTGTGATGCAAGGATATGATGTCACAGTTAAATATAGAAAAGCTCCACATTTCAAGCTCTGTGATGTCCATAAAGTTTGCAACACACTCCTAATCAACTTCTATCAAGCTTTCTGCCCCAAATGTATTGCCATATTACAGCCTACAGCAAGAACAATTGTATATATCATTTCAAAATGCCTACAGCAAGAAGAATTGTACATATCATTTCAAAATGCCTACCACAAAAAGAATCGTACATATCACTTCAAAATGCCTACAGAAAGAATAATTGTACAAATCATATCAAAATGCCTACCACAAAATGAATTGTACGTATCATTTAAAAATGCCTACAGCAAGAATTGTACATATCATTTCAAAATGCCTACAGCAAGAAGAATTGTACATATCATTTCAAAATGCCTACTGCAAGATGAATTGTACATATCATTTCAAAATGCCTACAAGAATAATTGTACCTGTACATATCATTTCAAAATGCCTAAAACAGGGGTTCTACATACAATTTCAAAGTGCCTGCCTATAAATGTTTTTAGCTGTTTCAAGTGTGGATCTTGTGATTTGAAACCTCCGATTGCCCAATCAGAATCAAGTACTTTCCAAATTCACAAGACTCAACTGAAGCAGTGGAAAAAAATGAATTACATCAAAGTTGATTAAAATTAGTGAATATTTGTGAAGCTTTCAAATTTCTTAGGGATTAAGTGCTCGCACGCTGGCCCTGCTTAAAATAGAACAGTAATATTGAGAGCACATTATACAGACATTGCATGGAACGTCCGAGCAAAGTTTCAAAGAAGGTTACAGCTCAAGTGTGCTAAACATGGCTAACATCCTCTATATATCGTAATGCATGGTTCGAGGGTACATCATGCTGGTGCACTCTAAAATATCAGCAAGAACAGAAATATTGCCACAGATATCTCGCTGGCCATTATGTTGATAGATGACGTTTTGGAACCTGTGAAACAATATGACATGTAACCTCTTTTGAATAACTTTTGTTGTGTTTGTTGTTTAACAAAGCACTCAGCAATATTCAACAGGCAAACCAGTGACTGACATCATGAGCAATAATCCATGTCGTTGGGGTACAATGACATGCCATCAATCAAGTCACTGAGTCTGACCACCTGATCCAACAAGCTGCCTTTGGCAACAAGTGTGGGTTGAAGGGAACCTATCATAGCAGGGGGTGAGTGAATAAGGTTTTATGCTGCTTTTAACAATATTCCTGCAATATCATGGTGAGGGACACCAGAAATGGGCTTCACACATTGTACCCATGTCGGGAATCAAACCCGGGTCTTCGGCGTGACGAGCAAAGGCTTTAACCACTAGGCTACCCGACCACCCCCATATTATAGCATGGAATCCCATAGGGGTACCAAAAGCAGTTCATTACACTAAAGCAATGTAGTTACAGCTAAAACTACAGGGCTTTCAGGAGTGTGTTGGGCTTAACACTGCTTCGAACACTTTCCAGTTATCTCAAGGTATGGCAGCTTTAAGAGGAAGGTTGATTTGGGTTTGTAGTTTATGCCACACTCAGCAATATTCCAGCTATATGACGGCGGTCTGGACCAGACAATCCAGTTATTAATATCATAAGCATTGAGCATGCAATTGGGATCGATGACATGCATTAACCAAGTCAGCAAGCCTGACCACCCAATCCCGTTAGTTGCCTGTTGCTAAAGACCTATTCTACCCTAGATCGTCTGTGTCTGCCATTTGGTGAAACTAAAAGGACACAGACATGCTGCTGATAAACAATAACCATAACAAGAATGAATCTAGGGTTTTAACCCATGATCACCGGATCCTGGCAGCAATGGGATACAACTCAGCACCAAGGACTGCAACTCATGCATTGCCACATGCTATCCACTTATTCAAGATCAGCAGATCCTGGCAGCAAAGGGACACAACTCTGCACAAGGGACTGCAGCACCAGCACTGCCACTTGTTACCCAATTTCTTATGATGACCAGATCCTGGCAGCAAAGGGATACAACTCTGCACATCAAGTTGCTGCACCCTAGAGCTTTAAGCCATCTGTTCCCAACACTTCCCCAGATTGCAGCGTCAACGTCCCTAGTGACTCTTATAACAGCTCTACTGTGATTTATCAAGCAATTTGCATTCAGCAGGATCTCCCCAACACAGACTACAGCTAGGACCTATATTTCTACAGAGACTAAAGCTGTGCGCAATATCTCAAATACAGATTATAGCTGTGGCCTGTGTTTCTACAGGGACTATAGCTGCAACCAATATTTTCTGTACAAGTTATAGCTGTGACCAATGTTTCATACAGAGACTACAGCTGCAACTAATGTTTCATACAGAGACTATAGCTGTGATCTGTGTTTCATACAGAGACTACAGCTGCAACCAATGTTTCATACAGAGACTATAGCTGCAAACAATGTTTCATACAGAGACTTTAGCTGTGACCAAGGTTTCATACAGAGACTATAGCTGTGATCTGTGTTTCATACAGAGACTACAGCTGCAACCAATGTTTCATACAGAGACTATAGCTGTGACCAATGTTTCATACAGAGAGTAAAGCTGTGACCAATGTTTCATATCAAGACTACAGCTGTGACCAATGTTTCATACAGAGACTACAGCTGCAACCAATGTTTCATACAGAGACTACAGCTGCAACCAATGTTTCATACAGAGACTACAGCTGCAACTAATGTTTCATACAGAGACTATAGCTGTGATCTGTGTTTCATACAGAGACTACAGCTGCAACCAATGTTTCATACAGAGACTATAGCTGTGACCAATGTTTCATACAGAGACTAAAGCTGTGACCAATGTTTCATACAGAGACTATAGCTGTGACCAATGTTTCTACAGAGACTACAGCTGCAACCAATGTTTCATACAGAGACTACAGCTGCAACCAATGTTTCATACAGAGACTACAGCTGCAACTAATGTTTCATACAGAGACTATAGCTGTGATCTGTGTTTCATACAGATACTACAGCTGTGACCAATGTTTCATACAGAGACTATAGTTGCAACCAATATTTTATGTACAGACTCTAGCTGTGACCTGTGTTTCATACAGAGACTATAGCTGCAACCAATATTTTATGTACAGATTATAGCTGTGACCTGTGTTTCATACAGAGACTATAGCTGCAACCAATATTTTATGTACAGATTATAGCTGTGACCTGTGTTTCTACAGAGACTATAGCTGCAACCAATATTTTATGTACAGATTATAGCTGTGACCTGTTTCTACAGAGACTATAGCTGCAACCAATATTTTATGTACAGATTATAGCTGTGACCTTTGTTTCTACAGAGACTATAGCTGCCACCAATATTTTATGCAAGGATTAAAGCTGTGACCTGTGTTTCTACAGAGACTATAGCTGCAACCAATATTTTATGTACAGATTATAGCTGTGATCTGTGTTTCATACAGAGACTATAGCTGCAACCAATATTTTATGCAAGGATTAAAGCTGTGACCTGTGTTCCTACAGAGACTATAGCTGCAACCAATAATTCATGTACAGATTATATCTGTGACCTGTGTTTCATACAGAGACTATAGCTGCAACCAATATTTTAAGTACAGATTAAAGCTGTGACCTTTGTTTCTACAGAGACTATAGCTGTGACCAATATTTTATGTACAGATTATAGCTGTGACCTGTGTTTCTACAGAGACTATAGCTGCAACCAATATTTTATTTACAGATTATAGCTGTGTCCTGTGTTTCTAGAGAGACTATAGCTGTGACCTATATCATACAGTCGATAGTTGTGACCAATGTTTCATACAGAGTCGATAGTTGTGAGTAATATTTTAGGTACAGATTTAAGCTGTGGCCTGTGTTTCATACAGAGATTATAGCTGTGACCCATGTTTCATGTGTTGCTGTGCTATTTGTGACCTATACAAAAACAGAACATATCTGTGATGTTTCATATACACACTACAGCCGTGATGCATGTTTCATAATAGACTGATAGCAGTGACCTGTTTCACATACACACTACAGTTGTGACCTATGTTTCACGTACACACATTGTACAGCTGTGACCTGTTTCATATACACACTACAGCTGTGACCTATACTTCATATAGACTATACCAATGACCTGTTTCATATGCACACTACAGCTGTGACCTATGTTTCATATATACACTACAGCTGTGACCTGTTTCATATGCACACTACAGCTGTGACCTATGTTTCATATATACACTACAGCTGTGACCTGTTTCATATGCACACTACAGCTGTGACCTATGTTTCATATATACACTACAGCTGTGACCTGTTTCATATGCACACTACAGCTGTGGCCTATGTTTTATATGTACACTACAGCTGTGACCTATGCTTCATATACACACTACAGCTGTCACCTATGCTTCATATAGACTATATCAATGGCCTGTTCCATATACACACTACAGCTGTGGCCTACGTTTCATATATACACTACAGCTGTGACCTATACTTCATATAGACTATATCAATGGCCTGTTTCATGCACACTACAGCTGTGACCTATGTTTCATATATACACTACAGCTGTGACATGTTTCATATGCACACTACAGCTGTGACCTATGTTTCACATACACACTACAGCTGTGACCTATGCTTCATATAGACTACATCAATGGCCTGTTTCATATGTATACTACAGCTGTCACCTATGTTTCATATGCACACTACAGCTGTGACCTGTTTCCTACACACTACAACTGTGACCTCTGCTTCATATAGACTACGTACAGCAGTGACCTGTTTCACATACACACTACTGCCGTGACTTAAGCTTCATAGTCTCTAGCCATGACCTGAATATATCTGAATATGGCCTGTATGGATCCCTAAAATATAAGTGGTATTAGGCCCTAAACATGTCCAGGTCAACATTCATTCTTGTAGTGAAGGTTTCCTTGGCTTCACATCGGTCTCCCGATCATGCTTGTCCCACAATTATGTTGACATCATGGGTGATTGTCAGATGATGCATGTCTCACAATTATGTTGACATCATGGCGGGTCCAATGATTGTCAGATGATGCATGTCCCACAATTATGTTGACATCATGGCTGGTCCAATGATTGTCAGATGATGCATGTCCCACAATTATGTAGACATCATGGCTGGTCCAATGATTGTCAGATGATGCATGTCCCACAATTATGTTGACATCATGGCTGGTCCAATGATTGTCAGATGATGCATGTCCCACAATTATGTTGACATCATGGCTGGTCCAATGATTGTCAGATGATATCTGTCCAACAATTATGTTGACATCATGGCTGGTCCACTGATTGTCAGATGATGTCTGTCCCACAATTATGTTGACATACAGGCTGGTCCACTGATTGTTAGATGATGTCTGTCCCATAATTATGTAGACATCATGGCTGTTCCACTGACTGTATGACGATATCTGTCCCATAATTATGTAGACATCATGGCTGTTCCACTGATTGTATGACGACATCTGTCCCATAATTATGTAGACATCATGGCTGGTCCACTGATTGTTAGATGATGCATGTCCCACAATTATGTTGACATCATGGCTGGTCCACTGATTGTATGACGATATCTGTCCCATAATTTTTTAGATATCTGGCTGTTCCACTGATTGTATGACGATATCTGTCCCACAATTATGTAGACATCATGGCTGGTCCACTGATTGTCAGATGATATCTGTCCCACAATTATGTTGACATACAGGCTGGTCCACTGATTGTATGACGATATCTGTCCCACAATTATGTAGATATCTGGCTGTTCCACTGATTGTATGACGATATCTGTCTCCCCATCAAAAGGTTCAAAGCTGTGTGGCTCCGACTGTGTTCCTGATCTAATTTGAGTCCAAGTTCAGGTATTTAACACTGTCTGTCAACCTAGGTCTGTTGGTGTCAGTACACATCCGGTGGGAAGATGCCCTACAGCAGTATTCTAGCATCTTTATCACTCATTGTCTATGTTTTATGTTTTTCTTCTAACAGATACCACCATATCATACAAGTGAGTATCATGAAGTGCAATCAAAAATATGTGTTCCTTAATTAGTTTTGAGCAGTATATTACCCTACAGGAAAATCACCACTATTACTTCTCCTCCAAAACTGTATTCTACCATATTATACTGAAAGGACTGCTAAGTGCCTGGACTTTCAAACAAGAAGACTTACACAAGGATGCAAGCGCAAAGCTAAGCTTGATGTGCAATGATATACATGTATCTCGTGCAATGATATACAGGTATCTCGTGCAAGATCTACATATTGCTACCCAAGATATATCAAAGCAAGCTGTACTTTTTGAGTTTGTATGTGTGTGCTTATGTTTCTTTATGAGTGTGTTTATGTGTTTGTATGTATGTTTTTCAGAGATGTATGTATGTATGTATGTATGTATGTATGTATGTGTGTGTGCTGTATGCATGTTTGTATTTATGTGTTTTTTGTGTATGCATGAGTGTTTGTATGTGTTTTTGTGTTTGTATATGTGTGTTTATGTGTTTTGTATGCATGTGTTTATGTGTTTGTTTGTATGTGTTTGTTTTTATGTTTGCATGTGTGTTTGTGTATTTGTAAGTGTTTGTGTTTTGTATGAATTTTCGTGTTTGTACATGTGTTTTTGTTTGTATGTATGTTTAAGTATTATATATGTGTGTTTATGTGTTTGCATGTATATTTTTATGTGTGTTTATGTGTTTTGTATGTGTGTGTTAAAGTGTTTGTATCTGTTAATGTGTTTGCATGTGTTTGTATGTATGTGTGTGTTAATGTGTTTGTATGTGTGTGTTAATGTGTTTGTATGTGTGTGTTAATGTGTTTGTATGTGTTAATGTGTTTGTATGTGTGTGTTAATGTGTTTGTATGTGTGTGTTAATGTGTTTGTATGTGTGTGTTTATGTGTTTGTATGTGTGTGTTAATGTGTTTGTATCTGTTAATGTGTTTGCATGTGTTTGTATGTATGTGTGTGTTAATGTGTTTGAATGTGTTTGTATGTGTGTGTTAATGTGTTTGTATCTGTTAATGTGTTTGCATGTGTTTGTATGTATGTGTGTGTTAATGTGTTTGAATGTGTTTGTATGTGTGTTAATGTGTTTGTTGTGTTAATGTGTTTGTATGTGTGTGTTAATGTGTTTGTATGTGTGTGTTAATGTGTTTGTATGTGTGTGTTAATGTGTTTGCATGTGTGTGTTAATGTGTTTGTATGTGTGTGTTTATGTGTTTGTATGTGTTAATGTGTTTGCATGTGTTTGTATGTGTGTTAATGTGTTTGATTGTGTGTGTTAATGTGTTTGTATGTGTTAATGTGTTTGCATGTGTGTGTTTATGTGTTTGTATGTGTTAATGTGTTTGCATGTGTTTGTTTGTATGTGTGGGTTTATGTTTTTGCATGTATTTCATTGTATCTGGGTGTTTATGTGTTTGTATGTGTGTGTTTATGTGTTTGTATGTGTGTGTAGCAAGATTTGACCAGTATATAATAATAACTCCATGTTTTGTAATGAGGGCATCCTTGTGAACAATTATGTGAAATACTTACTTGACAGCTGTCCGGGGGTGTTATAGTATATCTGATACAAAAATATAGTGGTTAGTGAGCATAATGAATCATTTATTAAACTTGTTACATGTATAAGTACCAATCTTTCTTCTTCAGACTTGAACATGTGCGAAGTGGTTTAAAGTCCCACTCAACAATACTTCAGACATTTGACAGCAGCCAGCAAATAAACAGTTCTGGACAAGACTGTCAGGTGATTGATATTATGAACAATGATTCATATTGTCCTGGTACAATGACACACACCTCGATCCATGTAGTTTCCTCTTATGACCATGATAGGCTGCTTGGGACCTTTTCTCACCCATAATACTGCAGACTTAACCAGAGATGCCAACCCTAATTAAAGAATTGGAGTCAGGAAAAAAAGGAACGCCATGTGAAAAAGAGTTATGTTCACTTGGTGATATGGTAGTCATCTTTGAGAATCTCCTGGTTTCCATTAGACATAGACAAAGTGAAACATGGGTTCAAAACTCTACACATTCATAAAATTCATCATGTGATAGTAACTTTTCCAGAAAAACAAGGTATTTTTCTTTAGTTCCAAAGTATTATCTGTGTACATGCAATCAGTTCCCTGTCTGCACACACAAAGATCGATTGATAAAATGACTTGGGTAAATTTTAACATAACATCCAATCAGAGACCTTTTATCAATGAGTCATCGATATAATAACACTATGTCAATTTACAGCATGGCTCTCATTGGTCATCGGTCTCGCTGTCGAAATGCTTCATGTCACCAGTGAAATAACAACTTGCTCTTTTGTGATATTAAACTCATTTATGAAACAATTAAAAAAATCTTAATTTGGGGGAGGACAAGTGTTATAGCTTAATTTCAGACTCAGAATCATAACTCTTATGCAAAAGCAGTAATGGTTGGCATCTCTGTTTCATGGGACGTGAAATGAGGAAGAGAGGAAGATAACCATGGTAACATCCAGGAATGATATTTGTTTCTTTGCCTCGATAGTAACACGGGACAGGTAAAAAATGTTTCGAAATGTCTGGCAAGTCTTTGGATCTGATATAAACTATTAGGGCCAGTCAAGAGCTGTTATCAATGAGACAATAACTTAAGCCTTCCACCTAACAAGTGAACAAGTCTGAAGAAGAGAGAACAAACTGAGGTTGCAATGACTATAGCATGTGGGACAATATTTGAAATAGTTCTGAGGTATTTTCCACCTATCGTATTGCGGCATTTGGGGGAAGCGGGAGAATCAGGCTTTAACATAGGAAACAGGGTCGTAGGCCTAAAGAAAAATAAATGAATTTCAAATCCAGCAATTTGGTCAGTACCTGAGATTGCTGTGGGTTCAGATCAGAAATCCCTAAATGATTACCTTATTCGACGTAATAAGCGCCCAGGGCGCTCTCAAAATTAGAAATAGGAGGCTCTTATTAGAATATTATTTTGGTGAAAAAAACATAGTTGAAAGATAAATTTCGTCGTTTATGCTGGCAGTCTGAAATGTTTATGTACGACAGATACATTTTTCCAGAATTTAATTGCCCATAATTAAGTGTGCACATAACACACGTGTGCGTATCATACCGAATAAAGTCTTGTGTACATTGATCAATCGGAAGGGGTGCTAATTGGGCTTGTTCACCTGCCAATATATCAGCAAATATCGCCGTGGGCGCTTATTAGATTGGGGCGCTTATTATGTCGAATACGGTAAATCACCTTTCTAATGGGACCAGTGTGGGTCCCCAGCTCTGATTCCTGACACTAGTATCAGATCCCCACAAGGCTCAGTGTGTCAAGAGACATATCTGTACCTGTACTGTATCATAGAGTACAACTTGTGTTACAGGTGGGAAAAGCATCTCGCAGCTGAATACTCAGAACTTGTTCAAATGTATGATACACAAAACAATAAAACGTATTACCAGCTTCAAATGCATATATGAAGGCACATTGATTCATGACATACTTAAATAGTGTTAATTCTGACTACCAAGCATTTGTAGTGGTTCAAATCACACGGCCAGGTTGACCAATCCCAATTTTACTGCAGACACAAGGTGATGAGGACCCTAAACTGATCCTCATCCCTGGAGAGGTACTGTTTGTAAAGCACTTCCTTGGTGTGCCAGGCTGTAGAGGGTTACACTGTTAAACGCATTCACTAATACTCAACATACCAAACACTAGTGAGTGAGTGAGTGAGTGAGTGGGGTTTTGTGCTGCTATTAACAAACATGAAGCACAGCCAAAGGCACCAAGAAGGGTCTTGACAGTTTGTACCAATCTTGGAAGTCCTAAGAATGAACACTATTTAAGTAATACATTAAAAGCAGTCAGTGTATTCTAAAGTAGATCGTAAGTCCTGCATACTATGCTGCAGTTTCGATGTTTTCTGAAAAATGAAGATTATGAAAAATATCACTTTTAAATAATATATACATTCTCACATCAAACAAGATGCATGTAAGGAGTGACATGTTTTAACCTGCTGTGAACAACATTTCAGCACCATATATGTCAGCTTCATGTAGGATGAAAGCCTAACATATTTGCCTAATACATGTAACCATGTACCCTGAGTGTGTTGACACACTAAAGATATTAATCAGGGTCAATCTCGAATTTGAACCACAGCCATCAGATCCGGGCATGAAAAAGGGAGAAAACTCTTCACTGCTAGCTGTGGTTCCTTACACTGCTGGCTATAAGTGATGCATGTCTCAAATGTTTACCGCTTTTGTAGGTTTTGGTTTGGTTTGTTGTTTAACGCTACTCAGCAATATTCCAGCTATATGACGGCTGCCTGTAAATAATCAAGTCAAGACAATCCAGTGATTTATATCATGAGCATCGATCCATGCAATTGGGATCAATTTCATGCATCAACCATGTCAGCGAGTCTGACCACCAGATCCCGTTAGTCACCTCTTACTACAAGCATAGTCGCCTTTTACAGCAAGCATGGGTTGCTGAGACCTATTCTAACCTGGATCTTCACGGGCCCACCACTTTTGTAAAAACTCACTTGTCCATATATGGTACTTACAAACCTAGAAACATAATCTTGGCAAACCTGGATTTGAACCCACAATCATAGGTTTCTGGCGTGCCCAGGGGACGCAACTCTGCACAGGCCTTTAGGTTCAGAAGCATCATGACATGCTTTGAGCTAAGTTGTAGGTGTACAGGTCATGTCTAGGACCTGGTTCTAGAATTAGTGGCTTACTCTCTTTGGGACTGGGTACAAACATGGATACCCCTATGTTGCTGGCAGTGTAATTATAATTTTCCTGCTAATCAAATAGTCTTTATATTCTTTAGAAACTATTATACCTTTTTTCTCATTCACTCCATTCTTGTCATAACTACATCTGTAGTAGAAGCAGAATCAAACTTGACCAATGTTGACTGTCTTGAAACAGTTTTTGTTTTTGTTTGTTTGGTCGTTGTATAACGCCACACTCAGCAATATTCCAGCTATATGACAGCGATCTGTAAATAATAAAGTCAGGACCAGATAATCCAGTGATTGACATCATGAACATCGATCCAGGGGATTGATGACATGCATCAACCAAGTCAGCGGGCCTGACGACCCAATTTTACAAAAGGCATAGTTGCCTTTTTATGGCAAACATGGGTTGCTGAAGACCTATTCTACCCCTGATGTCTTTAAACAGAGACAGACCATATACCGATAAATAGGGTCTAAAATAGATCAAATTACGCAGGTCATCCTAGGCGTTCCACTTTACCAAAGGCTAATGCTGTAGGGCTGTGGTATTTTTATGAGACGATATTTTTTTCCGTCAGCACCACAAGACATACATTTATGCTCTAAAAAGAAAGTCCAATGGTTCTAACACAGACAATAAACTTTTTTCAGAACACCAAGCATTTTCGGTGAATAAATTTTGTGTGAAGAAAGGGTGAATTTTCAGGCATCCCATCTGTCTGTGACAATTCAATTTTGATATATGTGTTCAACACATTCCCACTATGTTTTTAGTTGTTCAGTTTTATTTTCAAGGAAAATCCTAAATTCATAAAATGTGTAAAAAACTTGACCCTGATTTAAAGCAGATAATTATACAACAGTGTCCTTTTAGTGTACTGCATGTTAGAGAGAGAGTTTTTGTTTACAAAGTTTGAAATAAGTTGTTAGAATATCTTGATTAAATATTTTCAGGAAGTTATTTTATTGTAAATAATATTTAACAAAAAAAGATTTTGCCGTCGTGTTGATGCCTCACATCATAAGTTTTCTTGTTATGAGACAGTGGACTCAGTTCTATAGGTTTCTCAAACTTTTAGCACACTGCTTACCTCTTCATCATCTGTTGCTGGTGCTAATAAATCTGCATTGCAGTAGTCATGCTCCTGAAATAAGAATGGATACGATGACAAACAATCAACCAAGTCAAAGTCAACAGCCAAATAAAGACTCTGTGTGTTTATTGTTTAATGCCACACTCAGCAATGTTCCAGCTATAGGACTGGCCCTGTAAACATTTGATCTAGCCCAGACAATCCAGTGATTGATATTTTGAACAATGGTCCATGCAGTTAGTGTAAGATTAAAGGCTATCAACTATCACTGAATCTGACCCCCTGATTCATTTAGTCTCCTCTAACCACCAGTAGAGGTTGCTGGGGAGCCATTCTAACCCGAAATCCCCACAGGGTCAATGGAGACTGAAACCAGTCATGGTAATCATGCAAGATGGGAAATCATGAAAAGATGGGCACTTCAAGGGAGGCTATGCTGGATGGCCTGGTCCTAATTTTCTGTCCAGGGGGCTCGGTACTCTAGTTATGCCTCTTGCGAAACCGAGACACTGTCTAGATGTAGGTAATCACAAACTGTTAGATTGATATATACCAAACTTTTGGCAGTGGTAATCAATGTAGAGTAGTGTACATGACCACAGATTCCATCAATGTTAATGGGAGATAATTTGGAAATATATGACCAGATAGATGAAACAGGAGACTTGATAATTACCTATTTATGCCATCCATTTCATTCTGTGTTAATACTCTGTGTAAACCCTCTGTGTAAACGCTCTGTGTAAACCCTTTGTCTAAACGCTCTGTGTACACCCTCTGTGTAAACGCTCTGTGTAAACCCCCTGTGTAAACCCTCTGAATAAACGCTGTGTAAACCCTCTGTGTAAACCCTCTGTGAAAACCCTCTGTGTTAACCCTCTGTGTTAACCCTATGTGTTAACCCTCTGTGTAAACACTCTGAGTAAACGCTCTGTGTAAACCCTCTGTGTAAACCCTCTGTGTAAACCCTCTGAGTAATCCCTCTGAGTAAGCGCTCTGTGTAAACCCTCTGTGTAAACCCTCTGTGTAAACCCTCTGAGTAAATGCTCTGTGCAAACCCTCTGTGTAAACCCTCTGAGTAAACGCTCTGTGTAAACCCTCTGAGTAAATGCTCTGTGTAAACCCTCTGTGTAAACCCTCTATGTAAACCCTGTGTAAACCCTCTGAGTAAACCCTCTGAGTAAACCCTCTGTGTAAACCCTGTGTAAACCCTCTGAGTAAACGCTTTGTGTAAACCCTCTGAGTAAACCCTCTGTGTTAACCCTCTGAGTAAACCCTCTGTGTAAACCCTCTGAGTAAACCCTCTGTGTAAACCCTCTTGGTAGACCCTCTGAGTAAACCCTCTGTGTAAACCCTCTGAGTAAAACCCTTTGAGTAAACCCTCTGTGTAAACCCTCTGTGTAAACCCTCTGAGTAAACCCTCTTGGTAGACGCTCTGTGTAAACCCTCTGTGTAAACCGTCTGTGTAAAACCTCTGAGTCAACCTCACCGTAAATCCTGTTGAACCTACCTGGAAGAGGTTGATCCAGTCCTCACACAGACTCTGCACAACCAGGTGGGCAAACTCGTACTGGTCCTGCAACAGAGAGACATACAGAATGTACCAGCACTACAGAGGAAACACAGCCTTGACAAATACACATAAAAGATTGAATGAAATCTCCCTCAATGACATAACAATGAGTGAATGTCATCTCCCTCAATGACATAACAATGAGTGAATGACATCTCCCTCAATGACATAACAATGAGTGAATGACAGCTCCCTCAATGACATAACAATGAGTGAATGACATCACTCTCAATGCAAGTCTTGGTGTAAAAGATCTCACCTGTGATATGATCATTATTTAATCACACTAAAACATCATGTTATAACATCTGATGTACTAAATGAAAAGACAGATCTCAAGTTAGAATGAAAGTTTCTTGTTGCAGTCATACATTAACATGTCCATTGTCATAATGTCGGATAGCTCAGAGACCATATACCGATATATATATGGTATATGGTCTCTGGATAGCTTAACAAAGATTCTCACAGTATATTTTTCATAGATGAAAGTTTTAACAAAACGTTCAGGCATCTCAAAAAAATACTAACCCGAATCTTGGGACAAGAAACAAAATGGTGTACCTTAGTAAAACCTTTGTTTGTTCTTTGTTTAACGCAGAACTATTCTAAGTCAAACCCATCCCCATCAGTAAGGAGTGAACATTTTACCCACCAGCTCGCTGCCTCACTTACTTACCGGAGTCTGTACCATAGATTGGCGCTGCTGTCGGATGTGTTTGATAACTTCATACAAGCTAAAGCCATGGGATACTTTCTGAAAACAAGAAGATAATGGTAGATTACTACACAGATAGCTACTACCAGTTATCCTTCCAGGGCCTACTTGCACCAAGTGGCCTTAGCGTTACGACTATCGTAACTCTCGTACCATAACATAAACTTACGACAGTCATAGTGTTACGATTGCTATGTGCAAGTGGGCCAGGTGATGATTATTTGCTTGCTATATTTTAACTCTTATTCAGGAAGAATGCTTACATTTTGATCCAACATTGTCCAGGCATAGTCGACAGCACATATAGTCCCGGTCCGTCCACAGCCAGCACTGAAACATATTACAGCTCCAGATAAGCTACGTAATTGCATATAACATTCAAATAAAGTCACCAATACCTTAATACTTTTAAGTTGCTTGCATACAAATACGCAACAGCATAACAACACTGTGCGTGTATCATACCTTATCATACCTCCATGTCAGAATGATGAGATCTGATTGGTCCACATGATCTTGATAAAATACTGTATAACCTGCCTTGGAGGGTAATAAATTTCTCAGCAAGGGAATAAATCTCTTATACCCCGCCACAAGCAATACAGGCTGCATGTGGATTTCTGAGAGAAAGAATAAATCCCTTATACCTCGCTTCAAAGCAAAAAGCCACACTCTTGTTCTGAGTTAATGGAAGTCATGTGACACAGCACAAGTTCATTTCACTATTTCACACAGCATTTCACTATTATTGAATTCTCAAAGTATTTATATCAAATTAAACATATCCTAAACAATGTGTGGTACCTGCAGTGTATGACGATGGGTATCTCAAGCAACCGTCTCGCCTCCCTCATCTTGCCCACCATCTTGTAGATCTCGCGACTGTGGTGCGGTACCCCATGGTCTGGCCACCCTGTGTAGTGGAACTGCTTCACAACATGCTTCTCACCACCGCAGTTCACACGCAGGATACGCTCCACAAAGTCGGGAAACAGCACCTTCTCAGACTCCTGAAAAAGCACAGTAGACAAATGGTTGCTTAGCTTTAAGTGAGTGAGGGAGTAAGTTGGGCTTAATCATCATCATCATCATCATCACCACCATCATCAATATAATGTAGCTCATACAATTAAGATACTAACCACAGTGACTTCCAGTTGCCCAAACATTTTGGCCTCGCCTTCCGTAGCCCAGTAGCGCTCACATTTTGGCTGCAAACAGACATGCCAATACAATATCATATGCATTCCGGTACATCTATTCAACTTAATCAGAACTCAAAATGTAACCCATCTACTTGGATCATTGATGGGCAAGTGATTGGGAATTATACCCACATAGTATAACAGCTCGTAGTAAAGATGGTCTTAAGTGTTGAACCATGCCCCAATATTAAACCAGCAGCTGATATTAAGACCGCCTGCCCTAAGATTCTTCTCCACAGCCATCGCAGGATGTGGAGAATGAGCTGAGCATTTCAATACCAGCCTGGATAATGAGGCATAAAAGCATTAATGTGGCTTCATGCAATACTGTGTTGACAAACCAGTGGTGGATAGTTTGAACAACGATATGTGCTGTAAAACCCATGGCCCTGGTTCCAACTGTAATTACAAGACAGGGACTTATTGAGA
This sequence comes from Haliotis cracherodii, assembly GCF_022045235.1. Lineage (NCBI taxonomy): Eukaryota > Metazoa > Mollusca > Gastropoda > Lepetellida > Haliotidae > Haliotis > Haliotis cracherodii. The sequence goes on along the minus strand of NW_027266319.1, from coordinate 29,648,204 downwards.
CAAGGGCCCAATTGCACAAAGCAATCTTAGCACTAAGATCCCACACTTTAACATAGGCTTACAATACTGTATTCGACGTAATAAGCGCCCAGGGCGCTCTCAAAATTAGAAATGGGGGGCGCTTAATAGAATATTATTTTAGTGGAAAAAAACAGAGTTGAAAGATAAATTTCGTGGTTTATTCTGACGGCCTTCAATTTTGAATTACATTTTTTTTTCAATTTGCCTACCAAGACTCTTTATAAATCGTTGAAGCCATGATATATCTGTATCAGTTGAGTTGGTTCCTGGGGTGTCAACTCACAGAGTGCTTAGTCCTGCAGTGTCTGTGTAGAGGGAGGATGAATACTGATATCATAGTCACACCAGCAGCCTTCAGTTCATTATATCAGTCTGTGATTAGTTAGATAAATATTTCCTCAACTTGCGTAAAAACCTAGTTACATATGAACTTACAGTCAACTGTTTTCATAACATTCTTACCCTTTGTGTCCTGGCGGACAAGTTTCATGTTTATATTATTATATACATTTGGCCCATTTGTTTATTATTAAGGAACATGATGGGTGTTCAACCCTGGCTGTGCAATCACAAATTATTTGTCTGGTGTCAATTTCCTGCTATCCCACTACAGGACAAACAAGAAAAATACACCAGGATTTATCAGTCATTTGAAAGATCATAAACTTGTGGTTTATGCTGACAGCCTGAAATGTTTATATACGGCAGATATATTTCCAGAATTTAATTGCCCATAATTAAGGATGCATATAACACACGTATTATAAATAAGTCTTGTGTACATTGATCAATCAGAAAGGGTGCTAATTGGAACTGTTCACTAGCCAATATATTAACAAATATTGCTGCGGGCGCTCATTAGAGCGGGCCGCTTATTATGTCGAATACAGTATGTCAAGTGTATATTTGAATACAATGACATATTGCATTATCTCTATCAAAAGTTCAGATTTATACATTCCTTAAACTAAATTAAAGCGACTAACCCTTTCCATATTCATAAGAAAATGTACAATTCCGACTATTGTAATCGACGTAATAAGCGCCCTGCCCTAATAGCCCACAGCAATATTGTCCAGTGAACAATCCCAATTAACACCCCTTCTGATTTATCAATGTACACAAGACATATTTATTCACGTATAATACACACTCATGTGTTATATGCACCCTTAATTATGGGCAATTAAATTTTGAAAAATATATCTCTTGTATATAAACATTTCAGGCTGTCAGCATAAACCACAAAATTTATCTTTTAACTCTTGTTTTTTTCACCAAAATAATATTCTAATAAGAGCCCACTATTTCTAATTTTGAGAGCGCCCTGGCCGCTTATTACGTCAAATACAGTAAATAGACATTGCAAACAGACATTGCAAATAGACATTGTAAATGGAGGCATGGTTGACCATCAAAGAATCACATTCTTATGTGTGATATATACTATTCAACTTTTGATAGGGATACTCTCATCTTTCCATGATACACAAACTGATTCTGATACTGTCAAGTGTATCTTTGAATACAATGACATATCGCATTATCTCTATCAAAAGTTCAGATTTATACATTCCCTAAACTAAACTATAGCGACTAACCCTTTCTATATTCATAAGAAAATGTACAATTCCTACTACATATCATGATTATCAAGTGACGACACCAGGTGCCAAAAAAGGTGGGCGAGCATACCCTGTTCAACTGGCGGCACCCATTACAAACACATGCAAACACTAAATGCTAAAATGTAAAATTAGTCTCAGGGTTGTAGTTTGAGCAAATGGTCAGTCAAAAACATGATAGATTACATTATGTAAACCTATGTTGGGGTCATTTCTGTAGGGTTGTAATGTTGCACTTCATTGCGATGCGTATCTTGTTAGAATGGTTGCAATACAATACACCATAACTCACATGAAACTTGATGCTTGACATGTCAAGGAAACATTTCCATCACGAAAAGGAACAAATAGTAAACAACTGAAACCTTTAGGTCAATTTGAGTCACGTTATACAACAGTGTCTGGAGGCCTTTTGCACTTGGTACGGAAGTTGCATTTTGTAAATCATGTTCATACCTTTTACGTCCCTTACCATACATCGCCATCTGTTCAAGTTTTGGGTACCTAGTGAGTGAGTATTGTTTGATATCGCTTTTAGCGATATTCAAGGCAGGGAACACCAGACATGGGCTTCAAACATTGTGTCCATGTGGGAAACAAACCCGGGCCCCTGGCGTGACAAACGAACGCTACCTCACCGCCCCTTTGGCGCCTAGAAGGAGGGGGTATAAATGGGATACATCCCATACACAAGGTAGAGGATCTCACATATTTTTCTAGTTTTTTCAGGTTCCACTGAGGGTGAGCAATCAGTGGAGGATAACAGCCCGGCATGTGTGTGGACCAGCCGGATGCATCTCGGTACAAGCAGTGACAAGTGGGTTTCTCGGAATGTTGTTTTATGCATGAGTCGGCAATATTCAACTAGTTCCCTTACCATATATCGCCATCTGTTCAAGTTTTGCGTACCTAGTGAGTGAGTATGGTTTGATATGACTTTTAGCATTGTGCCCATGTGGGGAACAAACCTGGGCCCCTGGCGTGACAAACGAACGCTAACCCACCGCCCCCTTGGCGCCTAGAAGGAGGGGGTATAAATGGGATACATCCCATACACAAGGTAGAGGATCTCACATATTTTTCTATTTTCATTTTATTGTTTCAGGATGCTCACCCTCAGTGGAGGATAACAGCCCGGCATGTGGGTTGACCGGCCAGATGCATCTCGGTACAAGTGGGTTTCTTGGAATGTTGTTTTAGCATGTTTAGGCATGAGTCGTCAATATTCAACTAATTCACAATGGCCTTGGATTTGACTTGCCAGTCTGAGGCTAGTAAAAGGACTAGTCAGGACTAGTTGTATTCTTTCCAAATTTAGTGATCTTGCAATCAGTCTGAAATGTTTAGATTGAAATAAATTATGGTGTCTAGACTTGCTGTAAGAAATTGACTTAGGTCAAGCATGTTCACTTGAAATACTAAGATGCTAGCAGATAATAAAGAAAACTTATTTGTTCTGAAATGATTAATTGCTATTGTTGTTAAAAACAAATCACCAACTGATTTAGATTTGTACATGTTTTACACATGATTTTGTAATGAGTTTGAGTGTGTGAGGGGCTGCACAGTCCCTCTGAGGATCCACTTCTTAAACTGGGGACACATTCTAGTCTGCCTGAGCCCAGCTATCATACAGGCCACCATCAGACATAACTGCATTATTGCCATCCCTGGCTAATGACACTTATTCAGTGACTATCTTGGCAAGAAACTACAAACATTCATTGTTATATGTACCACTTCAATTATACGTTGAGTGTGTGCCAAGTAGATGTTTCCTGAAGAATGAATATTGTCAATCAATTGTCAGTATAAGTTGGATGGTATATTTTTATCAGAAAGTACCCATTTACTTCTTCCTTTTCACAGAAACCTCCTCGTACTCGAGCCCATACAGGTTCAAAATACTTCCTGTCAACATTGGATTCAAATACATAATTTACAAAAGAAAGATGTCCTTGTTCAACATTCGGTCAGATTATGGATACAGTATAATTAACAAATCAGCCTAGACCCTCACTGAACACAGTTTACACAACAGAGACGGGTTCAGAGTTAGTCTAGGGAGTGGGGTGGTTGGGTTGGACACAGTTTACACAACAGAGACGGGTTCAGAGTTAGTCTAAGGGGTGGGGTGGTTGGGTTGGACACAGTTTACACAACAGAGGCGGGTTCAGAGTTAGTCTAAGGAGTGGGGTGGTCGGGTTGGACACAGTTTACACAACAGAGGCGGGTTCAGAGTTAGTCTAAGGAGTGGGGTGGTCGGGTTGGACACAGTTTACACAACAGAGACGGGTTCAGAGTTAGTCTAGGGAGTGGGGTGGTTGGGTTGGACACAGTTTACACAACAGAGGCGGGTTCAGAGTTAGTCTATGGGGTTGGGTGGTTGGGTTGGACACAGTTTACACAACAGAGGTTGGTTCAGAGTTAGTCTAAGGGGTGGGGTGGTTGGGTTGGACACAGTTTACACAACAGAGGCGGGTTCAGAGTTAGTGTAAGGGGTGGGGTGGTCGGGTTGGACACAGTTTACACAACAGAGGCAGGTTCAGAGTTAGTCTAAGGGGTGGGGTGGTTGGGTTGGACACAGTTTACACAACAGAGGTTGGTTCAGAGTTAGTCTAAGGGGTGGGGTGGTTGGGTTGGACACAGTTTACACAACAGAGGCGGGTTCAGAGTTAGTGTAAGGGGTGGGGTGGTCGGGTTGGACACAGTTTACACAACAGAGGCGGGTTCAGAGTTAGTCTAAGGGGTGGGGTGGTCAGGGTTGGACACAGTTTACACAACAGAGGTTGGTTCAGAGTTAGTGTAAGGGGTGGGGTGGTTGGGTTGGACACAGTTTACACAACAGAGGCGGGTTCAGAGTTAGTCTATGGGGTGGGGTGGTTGGGTTGGACACAGTTTACACAACAGAGGCGGGTTCAAAGTTAGTCTAAGGGGTGGGGTGGTTGGGTTGGACACAGTTTACACAACAGAGGCGGGTTCAGAGTTCGTCTAAGGGGTGGGGTGGTTGGGTTGGACACAGTTTACACAACAGAGGTTGGTTCAGAGTTAGTCTAAGGGGTGGGGTGGTTGGGTTGGACACAGTTTACACAACAGAGACGGGTTCAGAGTTAGTCTAAGGGATGGGGTGGTTGGGTTGGACACAGTTTACACAACAGCGGTTGGTTCAGAGTTAGTCTATGGGGTGGGGTGGTTGGGTTGGACACAGTTTACACAACAGAGGCGGGTTCAGAGTTCGTCTAAGGGGTGGGGTGGTTGGGTTGGACACAGTTTACACAACAGAGGCGGGTTCAGAGTTAGTCTATGGGGTGGGGTGGTTGGGTTGGACACAGTTTACACAACAGAGGCAGGTTCAAAGTTAGTCTATGGGGTGGGGTGGTTGGGTTGGACACAGTTTACACAACAGCGGTTGGTTCAGAGTTAGTCTATGGGGTGGGGTGGTTGGGTTGGACACAGTTTACACAACAGAGACGGGTTCAGAGTTAGTCTAGGGAGTGGGGTGGTTGGGTTGGACACAGTTTACACAACAGAGGCGGGTTCAGAGTTAGTCTAAGGGGTGGGGTGGTTGGGTTGGACACAGTTTACACAACAGAGGCAGGTTCAAAGTTAGTCTATGGGGTGGGGTGGTCGGGTTGGACACAGTTTACACAACAGAGGCAGGTTCAGAGTTAGTCTATGGGGTTGGGTGGTTGGGTTGGACACAGTTTACACAACAGAGGCAGGTTCAAAGTTAGTCTATGGGGTGGGGTGGTTGGGTTGGACACAGTTTACACAACAGAGGCAGGTTCAGAGTTAGTCTATGGGGTGGGGTGGTCGGGTTGGACACAGTTTACACAACAGAGGCAGGTTCAGAGTTAGTCTATGGGGTTGGGTGGTCGGGCTGGTCACAGTTTACACAACAGAGGCTGGTTCAGAGTTTGTCGTTGCCATGGAAACGTAAAAAATAAAAATTTCTTAAATTTCTCAATAGCAAAAGGCACCAGTTCAGCATGTACCTGACAGACCTGCAAGGTTTGATGAAAAAATATTGAACGGTTTATGAATTATGCTCCAAAAACGAACCCTACCCTCACAGAACCTAAGTTCATCTTGTTGCCATGGAAACGTAAAAAATAAAAATTTCTAAATAGCCAAAGGCACCAGTTCAGCATGTACTTGACAGACCTGCAAAGTTTGATGAAAAAATATTAAACGGTTTATGAGTTATGCGCCGGAAACGAACCCTACCCTCACAGAATCCAAGTCCATCTTGTTGCCATGGAAACGTAAAAACATAACATTTTCTTAAATTTCTAAATAGCAAAAGGCACCAGTTCAGTATGTACTTGACAGACCTGTAAAGTTTAATGAAAAAATATTGAACGGTTTCTGAGTTATGCTCCGGAAACGAAATGTGACAGAGCCCGTTTCTATATCCCCAGCCAACTTTGTTGGGCGGGGGATAACAAAGTGGTGATACGTATATTCATCACAACTCCTTGTTCTTCTGTACAATGGGAACGGTTCTCTGGATTTACTGGGTTTCTCTTTACATAAACGCAATGCAAGGTGTCTGAATAAGTGAGGTCTCTCTCTTTTGATACGTATGACTTTGTAGCAGGTATCCTTAGCAAGAGTTGAGTAGCACAGGTCTGTTCGCCTACCCTTCCTGATTCCTCTTCACGACACACCATGAACACGATCTCCACCTTGTACTCCCACAACATACGCCAGAAGTCATTGACAGTGTGTGGGAGCGGGCCCTGGGAGGCGATGTAGCCATTCTTCCCGTTAACATCCTGCAGAGCAAAATACACATGAAGGTGTCATATTTATTGACATGATACTGGTGGCCCTACATTACTGAGTGGTGATTTCAAAATGCCCCACCTGTAGTACAGCAAGTGGTGATGTCATAATGCCCCTACTGTAGTATGGCCAGCGGTGATATCAAAATTGCCCCTATCTGTAGTATGGCCAGAGGTGATGTCATAATGCCCCTTCTGTAGTATGGCCAGTGGTGATGTCATAATGCCCCTACTGTAGTATGGCCAGCGGTGATGTCATAATGCCCCACTTGTAGTATGACCAGAGGTGACTTCATAATGCCCCACCTGTAGTATGGCCAGTGGTGATGTCATAATGCCCTGCCTGTAGTACGGCCAGAGGTGATGTCATAATGCCTCACCTGTAGTAGGCCAGTGGTAATGTCATAATGTCTCACCTGTAGTACGGCCAGTGGTGATGACATATTGCCCCTACCTTTATGAAGCTGGCATTGATGTAGTCGGATCCTTCTGCTCCATCTTGCTTTGACAGAACAACACGGTGGTAGTCATCTGAATATATAAAATCATTTGTCAACCTGCAACATCCACTTTCTGGGTAGGTTGATTGCTGAAAGTTTTGATTTATTGAGAGAGGAGAGAGGTCAACTCTCTTAGTATGGGGTACAATCCAATGTGATACAGGTCACAGGCGTTAAACACTTTGGAGAACAATGAGGAGGACACACCAAGAATCATAATCAGGTTGAATCTGGGATTCCAACTTACATTCAGCAGATCCTCGCAATGCTAAGGGACACTATTATTGATTGTGAATTGAGGTGTCTTGCTCCCATGCCCCCTGTCCCCCTCAACCTCTGGGTCCTAATTGGCTCCACATGCTTCCCATGCCGTTTGACCCTTCATTGCTCCATAGATCCTGATTGGCCCCGCACACCCTGGCCCCTCACTGCCTCCCCATGCCACCTGGAACCCCATAGGCTCCTTACACCCTGGACCCCCATAGGCTCCTCACACCCTGGACCCCCATAGGCTCCTCACACCCTGGACCCCCATAGGCTCCTCACACCCTGGACACCCATAGACTCCTCACACCCTGGACCCCCATAGACTCACACCCTGGACCCCCATAGACTCCTTACACCCTGGACCCTCATAGGCTCACACCCTGGACCCCCATAGACTCCTCACATTCTGGACCCCCATAGACTCCTCACACCCTGGACCCTCATAGACTCACACACCCTGGACCCTCATAGACTCCTCACACCCTGAACCCCCATAGACTCCTTACACCCTGGACCCTCATAGACTCCACACACCCTGGACCCTCATGGGCTCCACACACCCTGGACCCTCATTGGCCCAACACACCCTGGACCCTCATAGACTCCACACCCTGGACCCTCATAGGCTCCACACACCCTGGACCCCTCATGGGCTCCACACACCCTGGACCCCTCATGGGCTCCACACACCCTGGACCCCCATAGGCTCCTCACACCCTGGACCCCCATAGGCTCCTCACACCCTGGACCCCCATAGGCTCCTCACACCCTGGACACCCATAGACTCCTCACACCCTGGACCCCCATAGACTCACACCCTGGACCCCCATAGACTCCTTACACCCTGGACCTTCATAGGCTCACACCCTGGACCCCCATAGACTCCTCACATTCTGGACCCCCATAGACTCCTCACACCCTGGACCCTCATAGACTCACACACCCTGGACCCTCATAGACTCCTCACACCCTGAACCCCCATAGACTCCTTACACCCTGGACCCTCATAGACACACACCCTGGACCCTCATGGGCTCCACACACCCTGGACCCTCATTGGCCCAACACACCCTGGACCCTCATAGACTCCACACCCTGGACCCTCATAGGCTCCACACACCCTGGACCCCTCATGGGCTCCACACACCCTGGACCCTCATAGGCTCCACAAACCCTCAACCCCCATGGGCTCCACACACCCTGGACCCTCATTGGCCCCACACACCCTGGACCCTCAGGCTCCACACACCCTGGACCCTCATAGACCACCTTGAACCCTCAAAGGCTCCACACACCCTGGACCCTCATGGGCTCCACACACCCTGGACCCTCATAGACTCACACCCTGGACCCTCATAGACTCCTCACACCCTGGACCCTCATAGACTCTTCACACCCTGGACCCTCATAGGCTCCACACACCCTGGACCCTCACAGGCCCTACACACCCTGGACCCTCATTGGCTCAACACAACCTGGCCCTTCATAGACTCCACACACCCTGGACCCTTATAGACTCCTCACACCCTGGACCCTCATTGGCCCCACACACCCTGGACCCTCATAGGCCCCACACCCCCTGGACCCTCCTAGACTCACACACCCTGGACCCTCATAGGCTCCACACACCCTGGACCGGCATAGGCTCCACACACCCTGGACCCTCATAGACTCACCATACCCAAATACCCCAAGCCCCCATACCCCATATCCGCATACCCCGTGCTGCAACTCACATGGCAGGATGTCTTTGTATCGGTTCTTCTTGATGTTGCATTCCTTCTTTCCCTCCTCAGATGGATATTTATTCTCATTCTTGTTGGCAATCTGGATCTCCCTCAACTCCTACAACATAATAGGAGTAACACTTTACGACTTTGTGACAACATCTAATTTCAAGCAAATTTCACTTGAAATGTGTTCATGTGTTTCAGACCCTGACAAGAAAGTAAAATGTTATAATTTTCATGGATACAGGTGTGGTGAGAAAATATACTTATTTGAATATCAAATATTGGTTCCAATCCTCTGCATGATGCCTTGGATTGATTTTATGTGGCTGTGCCATATTTCGTTATTGAGTCCTGATCCCCCTGCAGATCCCAGTGAGAACTGGTCTTCAGGGGTGACTTATGGGATCGGGTGGTCAGACTTGCTGACTTCAATCACTGGATTGTATGGTCCAGATACAATGTTTGGGTGCAATCTGTTCAGTGTTAAACAACAAATAAATACAGAAAGGCTAAAGGCATGCCCGACTCATCTTTATCATGTTTATAAGTAGATTCTTAATTATTCTATTTCTATGAAACTAGTGTCAACAGTTTCCCCTTGAAATGAATATCTTCTTCCATATTTCTGACTGCCATATACTGATATAAGGGATGAATTAATGTCAAATTAAGAAAGTTTCTGAATTTAAAGTAAGAATTTGTTGTGACAGTTTGCACAAATGTATAAATATTTATTCAAGAAGGGTGTGTGTGCACACCTGCACCTACTGTATTTTCTTATTGACTCGTTATAAGTTATTTTCCAAAACTTTTCATGTTTTTAATCAAGGTGCTCACATGATTTGATGCACTTCGCAATGTAAGACCCGTTTTATCACAATAGAGATCTTGATTATCGATCAGATCGTCTTGACTGGGTGCCACCATTTTGTTTGAAGCAAATGCAGGTGATACGGAGGTGAAATCTGATTGGTCCATAGGAGAGGAAGAGAAGGGTCATAACTCGTAATAGTCACTGGTGGCGCTACAGTCGAGCTTAGGAATTCCAGCCTAGTTCGGCAAGGGTGGAAACTGGACTTTTGAAGTCAGTTAACTCACTTGCCTCGGGAAGATGCCCCCTCCAGTGGATACAGTATTTTTGAAAAAAAAGAAATTGAATAAAATGCGCAGAAAAAAATTACACCGCACCCCTTCAGCAAATTCCGGTAAACAAACGGGTGATAAGAAACTTGGTCGGAATAAATTTGAAATTTGAGATAAAAATCAGCAGACATGTTGATTTACTGTTTAAATAGTATTTTTTGTTCTGCTAGGCATTGTTTTACATCCAGGGATTAAGATTAACTTGAGTATTTTCTTGTAAAAGTTGGCAATGGTTGGCAGTGTCGCGGTCGGATTTCCTACGTTGCCCAACGTTGTTACCACATCAGGTAGCATTTCGGAAATTATTTTCAAGGGGTGCTACTCTTAATTGACAGCTTCTCATAGTGGGCGCTGTGTTTTTTGCACCTCTCTAATAACAGATGACGCGATACAAGCACATGCTCGATCATCGCAGTACTGTTCTCCTCGAATATATAGAGGTAAGTGTTTAATTAATGTCTTAAACAGTACCCGAGAAAAAACAATCATTGTTCATTCAGAAATATAAACACAAGTAATCATTTTCCAGAAATTGAAAACACCACATTCACAATCTTCATGACCAAAGCCGAATAGGAATACGTCACTCTGATCGCTTTCAAAATATAGCATAAAAGCATCCCCCCAAAAATCAAGCTTGTCCGTATCATAAAGTTTGTCGTGATCATGAGGACAAGTTAGTGCAAAGTAATGTGCACTGTATCGCATAAGGTGCCGAGGTTGGAGGTTGCTGAAGAGCGAGCAACCACATGACTACCTAAAACAATACTGACTGTGGTATTTGTAAATGAATACTGGTTGTTTCTATTCTCGCGTATGGTTGAAAATAAAGCAAACTCAACTGAAAAGGTCAACTTCATTTTCACATGTGGCAATTTTACGGTAAAAAATATCAACCAAACTGAACAATTCAGAATGAGGCTTTCTAAAACTCGAAGCATTTTGTGTACATGATATAATAATACTAAGCCGACTCCTACTGATCGATGTAAGGAGCTTTTTACTGTTGTCGGCAACATCACGAGTTCAGATTTCGATCGCCAATCAGTGGCCGTGGAATTGTGTTTGTTGTTATTTAAGAGGAATTGATGATGGCATAGTTGCATATTTATTTGTGTAATATTAGGAATTATTAACTACTGTGGGGAGTTATGGTTAAAATTAAGACTATGTATTGGACTAGATTGGGTACGAAATATTCAAGAAAATCATTTCCGACTGAGAATAATTTATTTCAATAAATATTTACAGAGCTCTTTCAACTTGATCTGTTACTCTCTTTGTAAATGTTAGAACATATATAAATATTAATATGGAAAATATTAATGTTAGTTGTTGTTTTAAATTGAATAGAATCTAATCACGATTTTAATTAAATACCCCAAAGTGTTAACACTTCTATTACTCATTGGAAGGTCAATTCATAATCATATTCAACATTCATGCTTCCAACATGGGAACTATTTATTTTATTTTTGGCATTATTTTTTTACTTGAATCACAGTAGTTTATGCAGTAGAGCAGGAAGGTAAAGTTACTCCCTTGAATAATTACAGTCGATTTCTATTGGCTCATAAAACTATTTGCCAATATTAAAACTAGTGACATCATACTGTCAGAAAACGAGATTTATCTTATTTAATGTGATACTTTGAGGTTTCAGTTTTACTTCAGATGGAGTTAACAGTATTGAGGAAGCATATTTGTTTAAGTACATCACAGCCAGAAAGGTATGCATGATGCAATAATATATACAAACATCTTCAATAATAAAAATATAGATGATTCTTATTTAATTATACCCCCAATCTAACAGAGCAGGTTGATAAAGTTATACCAAGGATATCCATCTGTCCTTCCAAGGACATTTTGTGTGTGACTGCAGTGTCAAGTTTGATTTTGATATTTTCTGAAAAAATATGATTCTACCGTAATCATGTTTTTAACTTCGAATATTTTTTTTATATTTCAACCTTTGTGCGACCTATAACATGGAACACTACTTCATGGATTCTTTTCCAATTGGCGGTAGTTTCTATACCCATAGGAGAGGTGCAGTGCTAAGTTTGATTTTGATTAGTGTATTTTCTGAGAAAATATAGGTTTTTTTTCATGTTTTGAACTTAGAATGTTCTTTAGTTCAACATTTGTGCAACCTTACCTTGAGAACTGCTGCATGGATTCTTTCCAAATTTAAGGGACACTATACTAATAGGAGAGGTGCAGTGCCAAGGTTGATTTTGATATGTGTATTTTCTGAAAAAATATGACTTTTTTACATGTTTTGAACTTAGAATTATTTTCTTCAACAATTGTGCGACCTATAACCTGAAAACAAATTTATGGATTCTTTTCCAATTTCGAGTATAGTTTCTATACCAACAGGAGAAGTTCAGTGCAAAGTTTTATTTTGATAAGTGTATTTTCTGAGAAAACAATGTTTTTTTTATGTTTTGAACTTAAAAAAATGAATGTGTCGAGGTTGGAGTATTAGAGCTCACTTTTAGCCATGTTCATTTCAGTGTTAAAGCTTTTCCACCTATGTATGATCCAAGAGCATCATGGTACATGTATTACTGTCCATGCCACCTTTCCAGTTTTAGCAGTATTTAACAGTTTAATATGTCCCTTGCCTTGTCGTTTTATTATATTTGTGTCATTGCTTTTTTCAGTTACCAAGGCACAAGGAGCGACCATGGATACAGTTGAAGATCATCCCTGTGATCAGTTCGTCTGGTGCTTTATTTGAGGACTGAAAAGGCTCCTCAACCTCTCAGCCCAAGTTCTGACTTGACATTTAACAAATAAATAAAGGTCACCTCAACCAGAATTCTATTGTCATTTTGTTGCTGTCATCATATTTTTTAATGGATTAAGGAAATGGATCATAGGAATTTGATGACAGACTATTTTGCCTGTCTCGGTGTTGCCCTCAATGCTGAATGTATGGGGTAAGGCCAAGAATAATTAAATGTTTCAATTCGTGCCAGTCTTACTGTCTGATGGTTTTTAATTTACAACCTCGTGGGAAAATCAAGTATCTTTCAATAGTGTTGAAACATTTGTGAACAATCTCCACATAGTCTTGAAAATTGTTTTGGAAAATAAATATGATAGGACTGAATTGTACATGTAATTAAAAACATTTTGAAGTTTTTCTTGGCCGTATTTCAAATGATGTATGCCGAGGTACCTTGTCAAAAGAGAGTGCATTTCATTGACATGCTCTTTCGCGGATAGAGTTCAGAGTGACTTCAGCTTGCAGAATGTATTGCTTCATACCTGACATCTTAACTAGATTGGTACAAATATTTTAGGCTGCCTTGGAGGTATTAAAGAATACAATCTCATTAAAATCAGATCTTACTTCTTGCTATCGCTACACAAAGATCTGAGGACATCCCATTACGGGTCACGTCAGAACGACCTTTCATCTGACCAATCAAAGCGTTGCTTACCAGATAATGAAAGTGATCATGCAACCTCGAAAACCTTAACACGGTGTATTCCGAACGAAAGTAACGGTCCGTACGACTGATTCTGTCCAAATTATCGGCTATCTCTCGCTTCCATGGGATAAACATTTGAATGGAGGAAGTGTTGCACAGTACGTGGGAAGCACTGTCATACAATCTCAACCATATATTAGGCATTCAGGAATGTTCATTAGTTAGTTTTCAAAATTTTAATCGAGAACTGTGTCAACATATTTTTCAAGCGCAGTTGACAGGTTGAAATGAGTGCCGTAAAGCTTGAGAAAGCTGCTTTCTAATTGGCTGATGTCGACTTCTTGTTAGTCATTTCAGTGGTCGGTCAAAGTTTGCAAAAGGTCGTTCTGACGTGACCCATAATGGGATGTCCTCAGGTCTTTGTTTAGTGGCAGGGAGACCTTAGATCTCATTTTAATGAGATTGTGAAGAATAAAACAGGCGTAATCAACATTGAGTCAATGCTGGGCCAACGTTATTTTGACCGCGGCCCATCGTTGGCTAAATATTGTCGTCTCAACATTGGGTAAACTTTGTTACAATGTTGGAAAGGATCCAACCCCGGCCCAATGATGTTTAACAACGTTGGCCGCCAGTCAAAATAATGCTGACCCAATATTGGCCAAATATCTGACTGCTATCTGGGATGCAGCTTGAATATTGCTGTGGTAATAAATAACTACCCATAAGGACATCCTCTCCACAGGGAAGTAGATATCAACCTGATAGCCAGATCATGACTGACCCATGTTATCTGTAACTTGCAAACACATAAACAGAAGGAAATGTTTCACATTTAAGCATGTAAAGTAAAGGTGAAATCCTGAACTTGCATATATACATTCATTGTGGCAACTTCCTATAACACGGACATGCAGACTGTAAAGGGAGACTTGTTTGCCAGGACAATTTGTAGTCCCAGCAAAATTTATCACAACTATAAGGTAGTGATACAGAGTGATACAGTCATATAGTTGAGTTTGTTGCCAATTTGTCGGAAGGGACACAACTCTGCACACCCAAATGCGGTACATCAGACAGTTGGACCACCAGTGACCCACACAGTGTCCAGAACTACCCCTTTAAGGTTGTTCTTCCAGAACTAAATCCTTCAACATCAATGTTGGCCTTAAAGCTACATCATACTGTAATTGGTGCAGGACTTAGATGTTTGCTAGCTGAGACCTCAGAAAGACATGAATATCATAAACACATCAAATCTGTGACATGATACGATTCTGGCATATCTTATCAGAAGCAGCTCTGTACAGGGAATTTTGGTGTTAGACAACTAGGCCACCCTTACCCTACTTTCAGTGTTAAGACAGTGTTCTATTCTGTGAATGAACTTGCTCATGTCATCACCATGGTTACACACAATCTGTCATGATGAACAAAACTGCAGTTAAATAAACTGATTTAAGTTGAAGTCAGGTATATATCATTATGGCATAAACCTAACATGAAACTAATACAAAACTTCCATACTGTATTCATTGTAATAAGAGATATAAGAGACCTTGGTGCTTAGAAAATTGCCAAAGGGAGGCGCCTGTTAAACCATAAACAATGAGTCAAATTTGTTTGTACAGATCGAGAGGTGTCGACAAACCTAGTTCAAAGGTCAATGAAACAGTCAATTACAAATGAACCTCGCTTAACAGGACCCCAGATATCCGGAAACCTCGCCTATCAGACGATATTTTGCGAAATGAAATAAATGCAACATAAAAGGCTTCATTTAGCCGAAAATCCAGTTTCCAGATCCAGACAGTGAATTTCAATTACCAGCAGTGCAACAATCTGTCATGATGAACAAAACTGCAGTTAAATAAACTGATTTAAGTTGAAGTCAGGTATATATCATTATGGCATAAACCTAACATGAAACTAATACAAAACTTCCATACTGTATTCATTGTAATAAGAGATATAAGAGACCTTGGTGCTTAGAAAATTGCCAAAGGGAGGCGCCTGTTAAAACCATAAACAATGAGTCAAATTTGTTTGTACAGATCGAGAGGTGTCGACAAACCTAGTTCAAAGGTCAATGAAACAGTCAATTACAAATGAACCTCGCTTAACAGGACCCCAGATATCCGGAAACCTCGCCTATCAGACGATATTTTGCGAAATGAAATAAATGCAACATAAAAGGCTTCATTTAGCCGAAAATCCAGTTTCCAGATCCAGACAGTGAATTTCAATTACCAGCAGTGCAAGCTGGGATTGGGAGAAAAAGTGTCTACAGCTGACTTATATATCCAGCTTAGTTTACGAGAAAATATACAGGGTAATCTTAATCCCGGCACTTAACTAGCAGGACAGGGAAAAGTATTTAAATGGTAAATCATGATGTCTAGTGATGTTTTAGCGCCAATATTTACTGACCAAGTTTGTTACCACCAGTTCGTTCAACTGAAATCGCTGAATGGGTTTGATGTTGTTTTGTACTATGCATAATTTCATTTAGTGCTTCTCACTAAATGGGTTTATTGAAACCATGATGCACCTCTTTGTTTACCTCCGTTCAGCATTTCCTCTTCCAAGCTCCTACCACTTATGTCATAATTCTACTTCCTACGACGTCATCAAACTTTCTTTCGTGTCATCACCATCGTCCGTTAGTTCTGTCAATTTCCTGTACCCAGTTTTTGTACAGCATTTCTCAACTTTTGGCTCTTTTCAATAATACTCATATAATCATAGGCATTATGTGTAGATATTAAGGTTTCTTTACCCTCTGTAGCATTTGGGTAGAGGAGGTAACAGGCAAGGGATTCAGATATCCGGAAATTCATTTATCCACACAATATTTGGAAAAACAGATTACAAACATAAGTGCATATATACAATGAACACTTAAACAGTGTAAAAAAGGGGATAACTTGCATAATTCAATGCAGATTTGTTGATATTCTATTTCCTATGACGGATCATGACAGTCATATATATACAAACGCCTGAAATGATACTAAAGAAAAGGTCTGTGCGTATTATATACAAGAGATATATTTTTCCAGAATTTAATTGCCCATAATTAAGGGTGCGCATAACACGCGAGTGCGTATTATACTCGAATAAGTAAGTTTTGTGTACACTGATCAATCGGAAGGGGGGCTTATTGGGATTGTTCACTTGCCAATATATTTGCAAATATCGTCATGGGCACTCATTGGAATGGGGCGCTTATTACATCAAATAAGGTAACTAATTGTTTGTACATTAATTAAAATCTCTTATTTCATGAGGATGTCGCATGTCATAAATCAACACCGACAATAAATTATGTTGTTTTTTTCATTTTGCTTCCTGCCTTCATGCACCATGGCACTCCATACAAGAAGAAAACAAATGGATGTCAACTGAAGTAGACATTGTTCATATTGTGCTGAGGAATGAGAACCCAGTCGAGGCTGCAAGCCAATCGTTCAATTATATTGACATCAACATGACTGTGACAGCTTGGGACAACAATAAGGTTAGACTGACTCCGACAGGAGTGGGTCAGTCATGGTGAGATCGGGATAACTGTTCTGTCTGTGTGTGTGTTTGTATGTGTGTTTGTGTGTGTGTGTGTGTGTGTGTGTGTGTGGTGTATGACTGTATCTCTGTGTGTGTGGTGTATGACTGTGTCTCTGTGTGTGTGTGTGTATGTGGTGTGTGTCTGTGTCTGTCTCTCTATGTGTGTCTGTATGTGTGGGTCTGTGTCTCTGTGTGTGCTGTGTGTGGTATGTGTCTGTGTCTGTCTATGTGTGTGTCTGTTTGTGTCAGTGTCTGTGTCTGTGTTTGTGTGTTCGTGTGTGTGTGTCTGTCTGTCTATCTGTCTGTGTGTGTCTATGTGTGTGTCTGTTTGTGTCAGTGTCTGTGTGTCTGTGTCTGTGTCTGTGTGTGTGTGTGTGTGTCAGTGTGTGTGTGTCAGTGTGTGTGTGTGTGTCAGTGTGTGTGTGTCAGTGTGTGTGTGTGTGTGTGTGTGTGTGTGTGTGTGTGTGTGTGTGTGTGTGTGTGTGTGTGTCTGTCTGTCTGTCTATCTGTCTGTGTGTGTCCTTGTGTCCAGTCCTTGTCTTCTACCCTGAATGCAGTGCGCCAGGGAGGGTATGAGCAAGCATCATCTTTCGGTATCACACGTCCGGGTGTTTGAACCAACAACCTTCCACTCTCCAGGCATATGCTCTACACCACAGAGGCAGCCTATTCGATGAGTGAGTGTGTTAGGTTTTATGCTGCTTGTAGCATAATTCAAGCCATATCACAGCAGTGGCAGAATGGGTTTCACACTTTGAACCAGGGCGGGGAATGGTTTCAGGTCTCAGGTGTGATGAGCCAACACTTAAAGATGCTGTGCTTAAACGTCATTTGGTGACTTGGGCATAATGTGCAACCCACTTTTTTCAAAATCCTGATCTGCCTCTGTATTCGATGAAAAAGGTAATATGTCAGCCATGGCTTATAGCATCGCAAAACGCCATCATTTGGTTATGTCCTCATACATGTTACATCCTGTTGAAGCAAACCAGGGGGCGGTCGGGTAGCCTAGTGGTTAAAGCGTTTGCTCGTCACGACGAAGACCCGGGTTCGATTCCCGACATTGGTACAATGTGTGAAGCCCATTACTGGTGTCCCCCCTCCGTGATATTGCTGGAATATTGCTAAAAGCAGCGTAAAACCATACTCATTCACTGAAGCAAACCAAGTTTGTACCATCTATCTGGCTGGAAGGAAACAAATCCTATGTTTCTTATTCCCCAGGTCCGCAGTCTGGCTGAAGCACTTCTACCACACACACTTGTAGCTAGTGTATACTTAACTACGTTCAAACTCCACGAATCAAAGTCAATTTTAACGAGGTAACATATGCTACTTGACAAAGATGGGTGGGTGACTGAGTGTGTGAGAATTACAGTATTATCACAGGGTGTCAACTTGATTTGGGAGCATAGCCAAAAGTGATGCACATAAATTTATGTATTAGGTAGCCAAGGTGAGATAATTCTTGGCCAACACACCAATATAAATCTATGTATTAGGTAGCCAAGGGGAGACAATTCCTGGCAAACACAACAATATAAATCTATGTATTAGGTAGCCAAGGTGAAACAATTCCTGGCCAACACAACAATATAAATCTATGTATTAGGTAGCCAAGGTAAGACAATTCTTGGCCAACACACCAATATAAATCTATGTATTAGGTAGCCAAGGGGAGACAATTCCTGGCCAACACAACAATATAAATTTATGTATAAGGTAGCCAAGGGGAGACAATTCTATGACAACACAACAATATAAATCTATGTATTAGGTAGCCAAGGTGAAACAATTCCTGGCCAACACAACAATATAAATCTATGTATTAGGTAGCCAAGGTAAGACAATTCTTGGCCAACACACCAATATAAATCTATGTATTAGGTAGCCAAGGGGAGACAATTCCTGACCAACACAACAATATAAATTTATGTATAAGGTAGCCAAGGGGAGACAATTCTATGACAACACAACAACATATCTATGTATTAGGAAGTCAAGGTGAGACAATTCCTGGCCAATGCAACACAATATCTGTCAAACACTGATGAGTAGTAGGCAATATGGACATATCAGTCCACATGTAGGCACAGCCTCCATTCCACATTCTACAACACACAAATTGTTGATGCCATCGGAAAAACAAAACAATGGGCATCCTTAATACAAACATTCCTTTTGGAGTGTTAGATACGCTTAAACATATTCAAATATATCAGGGTTTAAAATTACTTGTGTCATTTAGAAAATATGAAAAATCTGGTCAATTATCACTCAGATGCTAACTATCTAAATTGTATTGAAGTTCCTGATTACAATCTAAAAAGTGTTTGAATGTGAGATAATTTATAAGGTGAATCCCTCAGTACATAATAAAATGATCTACAGAACAAGGTCATCTTGATGATCACTATGGTAATGAAATCATCTTGATGATCACTATGGTAATGAAATCATCTTGATGATCACTATGGTAATGAAATCATCTTGATGATCACTAGGGTAATGAAATCATCTTGATGATCACTATGGTAATGAAATCATCTTGATGATCACTAGGGTAATGAAATCATCTTGATGATCACTATGGTAATGAAATCATCTTGATGATCACTATGGTAATGAAATCATCTTGATGATCACTAGGGTAATGAAATCATCTTGATGATCACTATGGTAATGAAATCATCTTGATAATCACTACGGAATGAAAAGTTTTTGATGATTTACGGTGGGAATAATCAATATTTCATCATATTACATCTCATTATATATATGTATGTTGGTGCTATGTACATCATATAAATAAAACATTTGTGAGTGAGTGAGTGAGTGAGTGAGTGTTGTTGCTGCAGTCAGCAAATCTCTTAGTAAGCCATTTCACTGGCTTCTGTAAATAGTCATATGTTACTATTACGACAAACATGAGAGGATATTCTGCCTGGGAATGCCAACAGAGAGACAAGTATGGTCACCTGTTCTGCCTTGGAATCCCAACTACTTTCAGGCTGTCACATATCACTACAATAGTTTTCCGATTAAGATCATCAGTGCCACTGTCAATCCAGGTTCACTGATACACATACATAAACTACATTCCTCCATCACCTGTAAATACATTGAGCTGATGTGAGGTATAGTGTGATGCAGGTCTATTTCAAATCAGCCAATGAAAAGAGGCATTGCGTAACTAACTGAAGTCAAATTACCCCTATTCTGTGACTTTTATGTGAACCATATCATTGTTTATGTAAAGCTCTCAATGGTTATTAACTCTCGAACCCATTCGACAAGCACATAGTCGAAAGACTCCCCCTAATAAAAACTCGCTATACCGACAATGTCACACTAGCAACCATTTGACTGAGTCTGACCACGCAATCCATTTCGTAATCTCTTCCGACCAGCTTGGCCTGATGTGGACCTACACTAACCCGGAATCCACAAGGGATCCTACCATTGGATGCCACTGAAGTAATGTGAGTGAGTGAGTGAGTGAGTGAGAGTGTTGAATTTAACATCACTTTGAGTGAGTGAGTATTGTTTTACGCCGCTTTTAGAAATATTTCAGCAATATCACGCCGGGGGACACAGGAAAATGGGCTTCACACATTGTTCCCATGTGAGGAATCGAACCTGGGTCTTCGGGGTGACGAGCCAACGCTTTAACCACTAGGCTACCCCTCTGCCCCAATATCACTTTGAACAGTATTTCACTCATAATAACAGCGTGTGGCTGAAGTGGGAGAATAACCCAAAATAATGTAGCCCTAGATGTTTACCACTTTGGTTGAACCTACGAGGAAGGGTATGTCGCTGGCAATCCTAGTAACAAGCAGGGTGAAATGGGATTTGAACCCATAAAGGTCACAAAGATCTGCACTATTTAAAGAAAAAACATAATAACAAGAACATGTCTATTTTCTTGTCATCAAATAACTTGTTTGTCTCATCTAGAGACCTGACCACTCAAGAAAATATCAACTTTGTCAGGTCACTCTATGAGATAAACAAGTTATTCAATGACGAGTAAACACAAATATCCTCTATATAACCTTGGCATATCATTCTGCCTTTGACATAGAAGTGCATATCTCTTACATGCAGCATTCACAACTCTTATGAAATACATTTTGCTGGCCCAGTGTATTGTAACAACAAATGACTTTACACTTGATGTACAGGGAAGTATTCAATGCGTGCAACATACAAAAGAATTACTGGAGCATACCACTCCACCAAATAATGATCATGGTTTCACATGATTTGCCCACTCAAGGGAGACATGATTTAGTACCTGTGAAACTGATGGCTATGTATCAGAAACACACAGTCATAGGTCCAGCATTACTCCCACATGGTGGGTCATATGACCCTTATATGCTATATGCTATGACCCATATGAACCTATATGCTACGCATATTTACAGTGTGGACATCTCTATAAATTTATACTGCATAAACTTAGAAAACTTACACAGTGCACACACACGTTTTTTTGTCTTTACCTCCATAAACTTACGCAAATGTATGCAATGTGTGAACACCAGTTTTTACATTTATACAAAATGTACCACCATAGACACCAAAAATTATTAAAGTCATCTTTAGTAAATTGTTTTTTTTCAAACAATGACCATAGGCATTGCTAGCCTGAAGCACTCAATGATATTTCTTGATAAAAGCAGAAACATTACTCCCAAGTCTCCCCCTAAGCATGTCAAGAGCTCAAAATGTTGATGCATATCAAACCAACCAGTCTACATGGTCTACTGCCTGTTACTATCAGCCTATGCATGCACCAGCAGTTGCACACTACATGCTGCATGACAAAAGGCTATACACTTGATCCTTGTCACAAGGTTGATCTTGTCTGACACACTGTCCTGCAAAACGGGTTTCAAAACTAAGGAGTGTTGTGTTCATTCTTTGCCCGTGGTGATGCAATTCACTGTGCAGAGTTACGTCCCTTGGCCATGCCAGAAACCTACAATTGTGGGTTTGAATTCCAGTTCCCCTTGATTATGTTTCTAGGTTTGTGGGCACCTGACCATGATAATGATCGTGGGTTTCACGGAAGTGGTAAATGTCTGAGACCTGCATCACTTCGGGCATTCCTCACACAGGAGGCTGACACGCCGAGATATACCTGGAATACTGTACAAAGTGATGTTAAACCCAGTCAGATCACTCACTTTACCCGTGAGTAGTTAGTAGTTGCCTGTAGTTATTGGTTCAGGGTGTGTATTCTGCACTGTGGGGAGAATCTACTGCACGTGATATATCCAGGGAAGAAACAGCTGAACCAACGCGGAAAAGTTTAAATAAACAACCTTGCAAAAAGAGGACAATACAACAAAAAATAAAATACTTGATGAGCTAAAAGCCTTCTTATAATCACAGAACACAATGATATATTACCTATTTGCCTGAAATACCCCCCAAAATATTCAAAACCCAATTACTTTCAATTAACTTGCATACAGAAACACATGCATTAAATGAAAATCTCAAATGTATAAAAACAGCATACGCAAATACCAAATGAAGCTTTTTCAGCATACGTACAAAGGAACAAATTTCCGAAACACAATTACGAGCTAATTTACTTTCCGAGTCAAGCCTATTAATTTAGAACAGTTATAACCATGATAACATCTCAAACATTATTTCAATTTTTTTTAAATCTTAAAATGTTCACTAATTACGGGAAAAAAACTATATATTGATGAATAGGAGAGTTAAAAAATATTGGTTAGCCAATGAAAAATGTAACAACCCAATTAAATCAGAAACCCTCGAGTAAAAACTCAATTGCTCAAAACGTAAATCTGGAGCTCTGATTTTAGCATTCATTTTGTTTATGTTCATAACAAATGTTGGCACACCTGTCCACATTACCATATATTGCCTATCTTCAAATATTTGAAGTTTCCTGTTCCAAAACACTAGAATGCAGATATATCTAACGAAATATAAACATACTGTAGCTACATTAACTGTTTATCTTCATAATTTGAAATTTCCTAAAACAAACAATCGAATGAATGTTTAATGGAAAAAAAAACAATCCTGTGGTCTGCTGATACATTATGAACACAAAATTGTTGAGAGTCTTGTTCTGAAAGCAGATGTTAATACTATCATGGTACAACATTTATACTAAGTTATCTTATAATAATTAGATCTACATCAAGTGCTTTTATGAGTTATCATGGTGTAATATTTATACACCATTTCATTTAATTATAGTTTAGCAAGTAATAATTATCATCAGGTAAAATGCATATATAAAATATCAGTAGTTTCAGTTATAGCTTTTTAGATGGTTGCTAGCCTAAGGTATCAAGATCCCATCTCCCAGACAAAGGATATTTATTTAAGTATATCTGTCGTCACCTACCGGGGTATATTAGAATAACATTACTTCAATTAAGACTCATTAAGGATTAGCCCCCATACAAGCTCGTCTATAGTGCATTAAGGATTAGCCCCCATACAAGCTCGTCTATAGGGCATTAAGGATTAGCTCCCACACAAGCTCATCTATAGTGACACCCTAATCTCTTTCAAAGCATCCAGTAAATATGTCAACAAGATTAGTGCCAGTCCAACAGGATAAACAGGATTTAGTATTCCCCTCTGTCTAGCCATCCATTTAGCATAGGACACAACCAATCGTGTATCAACCAATCACATTCCTTTCTATTGTTCAAACTTTCATTAAATACATACTGTAGCCAAGTTCTAGCAGAGAAGGGGTTTGACTCTCTTACCAAGCAGACCTCTCTCCCATAGCCCAGAGTGTGTACCGACTCTCTGTGGCACCCTCAGATATTTTCTAAGTATATTGTAAATTGTTAATTGTTCTTGTAAATAAAATTGTGATTAGTCTCCTGTGACTCTGGCTCTTTGCTGACTAATTCCCCAAGAAAACCAGCACGTCATTTGGAAGGTATTGTTCACCCAGAACAGTTCCATGATAATACTCTAGCCAAAGTAATCCTCAAATGATACCATACTACACAGAGGTTCAAAGCGTGCACATTGTTCAACCCACCATTAGCTCTATCACAACTATATCACAGACATTATACATCCATTCTTGATTACAAAAACCAGTGGATGATAACAAGAGCACCAATCAAAGAGTAAGTGTTCAAGGACCATCTTCCCGAGGCAAGAATGTTAACTGACAATAATTAAATTTTCGTTGTGTTCATGGAAATTCCTGCATTCTGATTAGCTGAATTGGTCACGTGTTATTGCATTCATTTCCCAATGAATGTAAAAAATTAAGCCACGCCCACCGCTGCGCACTACTTTTATTACTGCGGAATGTCGGGGAATCCCAATATGACAGTCGAGGGAATTCCCTTTCTGCTCACGTGTATCGTCATGCACAGGACATTTAGCGACTTTCATGCATATTCATTTTCCAAACTACCCTTTGAAACCAAAGGCCGAGAATGAATGAAACAGCAAACGTGCAGGCTCGCTCGCCAGTTTTTTTTCCCGCTCGCCTCGGTTCAACTTTCATGTCTTCGCGTTTCATTTCTAACTAGCATTTCTCCAACTGTTTTACCGTAATCAGAGAAGTAATGTTTGAATCACGCAGTAAATGACCATGTTATTTGAAACAGCCGCCTTCTCTCGGACATATTTCTTCCGGTTCGTTACAGTCTGACTGTTGCAAGTCTTTTCGCCTCTTGCCTTAATTGACAGGTCAAATGAACATTGTTTTAATCCCACTCTCCGTTGATTGGCTACTGACTGTGTAGGCGTGTCAAGTTATGTGCATAAATTAAACGATCACCTGATTGATGTCACGCCACTGTATGTATTCCTACACCTGGAATGTTCATCAATGCCGTCATTTTTGTCTGTTTTGATATATGCAACTGTTTGGGGTTAAACTATTGTAGATAAAAGATGTTTTACGTTGTCGAATTTAATTATAAGCATTGACTGTGTATTTTTTTCGGTTCATTGAGGTATGAATCGAAAAACCGATGTGCAAACTTTTGTAAGAATCCGTACATACAGTTTGCACATCGGTTTTTCGATTCATACCTCAATGAACCGAAAAAAATACACAGTCAATCCTTAAATAAAAATCCAGTTTCCACCCAACTAGACTGGTATTATGGACTTACATTTTGGCTGGACTAACGAGTCTATGCAAAGTCCAATCAAAATCGCGCAACGAAATTGAAATCCTGTTTGTAAACTGTGAGGCAGATTTTGGTCAATTGCAGGATTTGAAAAGCATGTGCACCACCAACTCGTTGTCAACACATATTTTTCAAATCTTTTCATGTTTTTAATCAAGGTGCTCACATGACTTGATGCACTCCGCAATGCAAGAGCCGTTTTATCACAACATAGATCTTGATTATCAATCAGATCGTCTTGACTGGGCGCCGCCATTTTGTTTGAAGCAAATGCAAGGGATACGAGAGGTGGAATCTGATTGGTCCATAAGAGAGGCCAAGAAGGCACATAACTCGTAAAAGCCACTGGTGGCGCTACGATCGCGCCCAGGTATTCCAGCCTAGTTCACATCAGATGGACACATGAGTGTCTAACTTGAACCTCAAAGTTAAGGTGAGTTACTATTTAACACACTGGCTGAGAAAAAACCCTTTACTTAACGATTGGTCTTTTTGAGCACATATACACATGTATGTGAAAACCTGCAACTTCTATTGTAACATGATTCACAGAAATGAACACATGTGTGTGTTTGTTTGTTTGTTTGTTGTTAAACGCTGCACTCAGCAATATTCCAGCTATATGACGCCGGTCTGAATATAATTGAGTCTGGACCAGAAAATCCAGTGACTGACATCATCAGAATCGATCCATGCAGTTGGGTCACGATAACATGCATCAACCAAGTCGGTGAGCCTGACCACCTGATCCAAGCAAGATCTAACCCAGATCTTCAATGGTCTGAACACATGTGACAAGTATTAGAGCCAGTGTGTAAGTGAAGGTGGTCACCCTCATAATCTACAATTATTAACATAGGGACGACAGTTACCCTTGCACTTTCATGTTTAAGTTTGAACTCCATAAACAGACTGGATGGGTCACAGAACAAAGAGCATGGGTACTTAAAGAGCCCTCCGGTAATGGAAGATTACAGATAGCCCTCCAGTGTTTTCAAGGTAAAGCCTAATGTTACCTAAGATTTAATAGCGCTAAATGTAACACTTAATACATATTATCAATCTTATACTGATGCAAATCTATTTTGACACAAAAAGCTGTAATCGAGCATTAAAGAAAGACTTCAACATGTTCAAAGCCTCAAGAACTTCTGCTTACACATATAACATTTATTTACATAAGTAATAATGACACAGTATACTGACTCTGAGCCGACCAGTCCTTGTTTTAGCCCCTTGAGGCCGAGTGCCAGGCACGGTACCAAGTACCCATCTTTTAATGTCTTTTGGTATGACACAGCCAGGGATCAAACCCCAGACCTTCCGCTCTCCGAGTGGACGCTCTACCACTAGACCAACGAGGAAGTGACTCATTAAAATAAATGAATTAATTACTTAGGCTGTAGCAGTGATTCATTCATAGGGTTACCTTCTGCAGAATTACCCAACAGGTAATGATGCCTCATCTACAGGTAATTGGGCTACTTTTCATCGCTTCCCGATGACATATAAGTACAGGTATGCCGTCTGTCAACATGTTTTTCAATCATATCACCCTGTTACCATGGCAACAACCTGAATCAGATGGGGTGTTCATGAGGTACTGGTGGCAACAGTGTAATAACCCACTCACTCACTCTGTAAATATATCGACCACACCAACACAATGTGTTTTGAGCATCCTGAGCAACTGAGTGAGTTTTTAAGCATCATCAATACTTTACAGGTACATGTACAATACATTCCTCCATCACCTGTGAAAACACTGGATGCAGTGTAGAGGGGATGTGTGTTTGGTTTTAGTCAACCAATGAAATGAGTCTTGCACGTACTTGCATGAACCCCACCATCACTTGATATAGAAAACAATGTCAAATTGGGTAGTGCAGATACCACAAGGCTTTGGCATATTTTGCACACGATGTCAAGCAAAAAATAACTTGTTTGTGCGATGAAAACTTTATGTTATGATGTTGCTTTATTTGTTGGTAAAAATTAGCTAATACACCACAAATGAGTATTTAATGAAGGGCAATGGAGGAACGTACTGTATACAAACCCATGAAGGATTGACCTTCAGTTTGATAGTGCTTTGAGCAAAAATTCAGCCACATCTTGATGGCAAAAACTGAGAACAGGCTTCACCCATTGTGCCAATGTGAGTCATCTGGAGGGGCAAACTAATGAAGCACCATCCTACCCCACTGGGGTCGGTCGGGTAGCCTAGTGGTTAAAGCATTCGCTCGTCACGCCAAAGACCCGGGTTCGATTCCCGACATGGGTACAATGTGTGAAGCCCATTTCTGGTGTCCCCCGCCGTGATATTGCTGGAATATTGCTAAAAGCGGCGAAAACCATACTCACTCACTCACTCACTCCTACCCCACTGTCCATGGCCCAACCTGGCTGAGCTTGGTTTCCAATGTCGGCCATCATGGCCATGTAACTCTGTTTGTTTACTTGTTGTTTAATGCCAAACTCAGCAATATTCCAGGTATATGGCGGCTGTTTGTAAAGAATCAAGTCTGGACCAGCCAATCCAGTGATTGATATCACATGTGCATCGATCCATGCAATTGGGATATGATGACATGCCTCAAACAAGTCACCGAGCCTGACCACCCAATCCATTTTGTTGCCTCTTACGACAAGCATCATCACCTTTTACAGCATGCAAGGAGCCAATCAGAGCCAATCAGCTTTCCACAGCAATTCAACTTCATTTCTTTACCACATCGACAGGAACCTATTGATTTGGTACAAATGAAATAACAGAACAGCAAAATTCCTTCAGTGTTTTTTGTTTGTTTGTTTGCTGTTTAATGTCGCACTCAGCAATACATGATGTTGGTATGAAAATAAATGAGTTTGGACCAGACAAACCAGTGATTGACATCATGAGCATCGATCTATGCAATTGGCCTACGATGACATGCATCAACCAACTCAGCAAGCCCCACCACCTGATCCCGTTAGTCACTTCTTATGACAAGCAAAATTGCCTTTTACGGCAAGCATGGATTGCTGAAGACCTATTCTGACCTGAATCTTCACGGGTGGATTGGCTCACTAAGCAAAGTTGATAGATGTACCAAGGTGAATCATCAGGATGACTTACAATGCCTCTTACAACAAGCATGGGTTGTTGAAGGCTTATTCTAACCAGGATCTTCAAGGTACCTTCAGGGGTACTCCCTTTGGGTATGATCTGATTTTAATGAGATTGACAGGGAATTTAAAGCTTGACACAATGCAAATTGAAATGTGTGAAACTTTCCCTTATGTATTTAGATCAAATCATTTCCCTATGCTTAAAATAACGGAAAACATTATTGTCCATCTCTGCATAGTTTAAGACAGTCCCAATGTCACCCTAGTGAGTGTGTCCACTGGGAAACATGAATGTGCAATAACCAGGAAAAACACATAATGACTGTCTAAATCCTCAGTAATGATGGTAATAAAAAGCTGCTTGGATAAACTCTGAATCAGATTATTCACAAACTGGGTCATTAGTCATTACACTCCTAAACAGGGGTTAACATAATTCCAGAACTTTACTAGACACATACAAGGGTTAATATACTTATCACTTGCTCGATATTTCATTTCACATGCTCTGATTTCAAATGATACTATAATTTCATGCCTTGCCAACCAACACTGCAAAATCTTCGTTTTTAAAGCTGCACTCAGCAATATTCCACCTATATATAATAGCAGCCTGCAACAAGTACTTTCTTTTACATCTTTGGGTATGGTGAGGTGAGGTGAAATTGGGTTTAACTTCGCTTCCAAGATTATTGCACTTATATAGCGACGTGCATGTACGTGTGTGTATGCCTGCTTGTACTAGTCCGGACTGATGCCGATTTATAGTGCTAGCTCACTGAGATACCATGCCGCAGTTTAACATGAATACCCTACTCAGACACAGTATACTGACTCCGAGCTGACCAGTCCTTGTTTTAGCCCCTTAATGCCGAGCGCCAGACAGTTTAACAACAAGTACCATCTTTTAACGTCTTTTGGTATGATGCGGCCAAGGTTCGAACCCTGGACTTTCCGCTCTCCGGGCGGACGCTCTACCACTAGACCACGGAGGCGGTCTCTTTGGGTATGGCATAGCTGGGGACTGAACAGCCAACCTTCTGGTGTCGGGGCAGATGCTCTATCCATTACACCATGGCAGCTGTCATTTACATGGGAAATGATTATTGATGAGCATATGATGTAACAAAAGAAGCTCCATCCCACTGTTTCACACCAATTTGTCATCCATAACTGGGTCATATCTGGAGATATCACTCTAGGGATGAGATCAAGCAATATCTCCTAGAAGCTAGAGTACAATGAAACTGCACCACAATGCTTTGCAGACCAATGTGATGTCATCGGCTAGCATGATGTCATAATCAAATGACATCACTAATCTCTCTGCCACTAAAGCTGGTTAGCTGTACCATTTACACTCAAGACACAGGTTATTACTGTTGATAAACTGTAAAAGTTTAAAAAATTATGTCAGATGACAAATAGAATCTCAACCTTGTGTCTTCTGACATAAAACATATCAACACTTGTGGATAAGATTTTATAACTCCTTGGCAACCCCTAAATTTTTAAACTTTTAACGACTCCTGTGTTTGATATATTTGACATCAACATGATCAAAAGACATGAGGGTGAGCTTCTCTATTAACCTCCCCTTTAAGAGCACAAGGAATGATATATATTGCTGTAACCATGGTAAGGTGCTTTTGGGGAATTTGAAATAAATGTGCCGACTGCAGAACCGATCTGACATACACCAACATGGGCCAATATATCTTTGTTTGTTTGTTTTGTTTGTTTGTTGTTTAACGCTGAACACAGCAATATTCCAGCTATACGACGACAGTCTGTAAATAATCAAGTCTAGACCAGACAATCCAGTGATTGACATCATGAGCATCGATCCATGCAATTGGGATACAATGACATGCATCAACCTAGTCAGCAAGCCTGACCACCCGATCCCGTTAGTCGCCTCTAAGACAATCATAGTAGCCTTTTACGGCAAGCATGGGTTGCTGAAGACCTATTCTACCCCAGATCTTCACGGGTCCCCTGGCATGCAAATGTGAGGGGAAATTGTGATTTTGTTAAAAAAAATTAATATTTTTTAGTTCTTATTTTAACATTGTATTTTAAAATTACATTCGAAACAATAATATAAAACTAAGCATTCACACCACTTCCTGTTTCTTGGTCCTGTTATCAGTGAAAATACAGCTTATTTCTACAAAGCCATAAAATTGGTTATTAAATTAGTTGTATATGTTAACAATTTGGATATTATGGGAACATGGGACATTCTCAGCATTCTCAGCAGACTTGGTGCCGAAAATCAGACTCTGAGCAATTCCAGATTAATCCCCGAAGCCATATGCCAATGATGATCAAACTTGCAAGTATCTTCATGCCGATATAATAATTTACAACCAGTATCAACGAAACACATTAAGGAAATATAACATTACAGACCCAGATAAGTCAGAGTGCTGTTTGAAACACTGAAAATCTGAAGAAGTCCATGAAATCTACAGCTGTTACCAAGTGTTGGAACAATAGGACTTGTCAATCTCAAGTTTTATATTATCATGATTATTAAACTAGTTTTATAAAAACCAACACCAGGAAGCTTATCACTTATTATCAGAGTGTGTCAGAACTGTATGACCACTATCAGGTCATATTTTAGAGTGGGTGAGTATGGTTTTATGCTGTTTTAAGCATACATCATGACAGAGAATACCAGAAATCCGCTTCACACATTGTACCCATGTGCATGATGTGGGGAATCCAAACACAGGTCTTCGGCGTGATGAGTGAACACTTTAACTACAAGGCTATCCCACAACCCTCATACATAACAAGGCAGACAGTGAACGTGGCAAGGTGCCCAACAACATAACCCTATCTCAGTGGTGAAGCATTAGACTAAAGTGAGGGAGGGTGTTGGCCTTAACGCCACTTTAAACAGTATTCCAGTTATATAACAGTGTGTCAGCTTGATGTGGGAAGAAAGCTTGGTGATACAGGTCTCAGACATTTACCACTTTGGTGGAACCAACGAGCATGGGTATGGTGCTGACAAACCTAGGAACATAATCAGGGCGAACTGAGATTTGAACTGTCAATCATAGGTTCTGGCATTCCAAAGGGATGCAACTCTGCACAGCAAGTTGCGGCACCTCGGACAACAGGGCTACTTGTGTTTTCCCTGAGGCTAAAGAAGCCGTTATGGATAACCATTTGGGGGGACAATATAAAAAATGTAACATCTCACTTAATCAAGATAATCGTCATAATGTCTCAAGTTGCATCTTGATTCAATAAAGAAACGTTCTCAAATTGCAATGAACTCTTTCAAGACAACATACATAACTCACTTTGCTTGTCGTAAGAGCCCACCCAACCCAACTTGGTTGATGTATGTCATTGCATCCCAGTTGCGGGAATCAATGCGCATGATGTCTATTACTGGATTGTCTGGTACAGACTCGATTATTTGCATACTGCCGTCATATAGCTGGAATATTGCTGAGTGCGGCATTAATCAACAAATAAAACAAACACACTGAATTTTTTTTGTGCTCCCAACATATATATAAATACCTGTGAAGAATGGTTTCCATTGAGAAATATAGAAAACCTAACTATCATTAAACGTGTTATGCACAAATTATTGGACTTTTTTTCTGCCGCACTCATAACACTGCTTCTATTTGAGCAGACGAGGTTGACCTTCAGCTGACAAAACCGGCCATTATTTGCTTGCTGCTTCAGTAACCTGGAGCCACTGACAGACAAGAATGTAGAAATATTTTGACTATTTTCACGGTGATAGTTTGACAAATCATTAACATGATTTGACATGTTTTAACTTGCATAATGACAAAGTCATAAGAGACAATTTATGGATAACAACTTCTTTATTACCTTAAAGGTGACGTTTCGGTATAGGTCCTAATACATTGGTCAAGCATGTAAAGGCGACCTTTCGGTATCATGGGTATAGAACCTTGTACTGTTGTCAAGCAAGCTTTGCTTGACCACGGTTTGACCACGTTATTAGGATCTGTACCGAAACATCGCTTTCACAGTAGTATGGATCTTGTTATCCATAAATTGTCTCTACTCTGTCATCCGTCAAATCCAACATGTCCAAAGTAAAGCTTATCAAACAATGCACAGTGATATCAGACATCAAATAGTGTTGACAAGAAGCCTTTTCATCAGAACAGACTTTGAAAAGTATCCCTCCCCATACCTGTGCCATAATTGCTGTAAAAATTCAAGTCTGGGCCAGACAATCCAGTGATTGACTTCAAGAGCATTGATCTACACAACTGAGATACGATTACATGCAACCAAGCCCGCGAGCCTATCCACTCAATCCTGCAAGTCGCCTCTCACAAGCATGGTAGCTGATGACCAATTCTAACCCACATATTCCCATAGGAGCTGCTGTCATGAGTCACTGTAGACCTTGGCAACATGTTAACTCACAATTGTTATTTTCATCAGCAAATCTAATCATGCTAATAAACCAGTTCTACTTTCTTTCGAAAATATGCAAGATAAACATAGGCCACATGATCAAATATTCCCCACCAAATCCAATCTGGTATTTTAATAACCACTTTGGTGAGACAAGAAATCCATAAAACTGTTCACATGAAAAATATCATACAAAAAAAACAACAGTAATACGTTTTGGATATATCTACATTGCTGATGATCGATGTGATATGCGAGTTGACGCCTTGAGTACTGTCCGAAGTGTCATAAAATCCCAATGAACAATATTGACATTCTTGACGAGTTACATGGTAGACATTTTTAAAAGTGTTTGGACTGTGACGAGAACAATCGTCAGCGATAAATATATATTCAGACGCCTCTCAAACACGACATTAGTGGCGAACATAAGATGGACGACGGTGGTGTCACGACACAAAACACTAACAGTCACGGAAATAAACATAACACAAACTTCATGCTGAGAACTATTTGAGACACTGACCTTAAACTCTCTCCAGAACCCATCACCGCCCGGTTCGTCCTCTTTTCCTAAATTATCAACATGGAAAATAAACTTTTTCAAACACTCCTCGATATTATCAGTCATGATGCCGTGGTTATCACAACGAATACGACATATTTGACTCCAGGTGATCGCGTTAGGCTAGTCGTCGCACAAGGAAGTAGATCTGACACAGCCGACCGGAACGCCGTGTCACGTGACTTAGTTTGTTCGTCACTGGCGAGACTGGATTCCTCTGGCTGTGGTTTGTTGACGTTGTCAAAAGGGTTTCTTTGGACACGTTTCACAACCGATGTCTTGAAGTTCGCGAGAGGAAACTATTATCGATAAAGATTACCTGTTATTTACATGTCGATGGGCGTCTTCAGTAGGTTAAGTTATCTACCGCACTTATTAATATTATAAGTTACTTTGAAATAGTTCGTTGTTTCAAATGTGACTCGATATGTCGATTGTATCACACATTCCCTTTCGGAAATATTTCATCTTCATCTCCAACAGTCGCCATGTAAAAACACATCCCTTGTTACGCATACAGCTCCCAATACGGCATTGTTCAGTGAGCGAGTATGGTTTTACGCCGCTTTTAGCACGCCAGTATGCCCGCAATATTATGCCGGGGGACACCAGAAATGGGCTTCACACTTTGTACCTATGTGGGGAATCGGCTCCGGCCTTCGGCGTGAGGTGTGAACACTTTAACCACAATGCTAACCACTCTGTCCCCGTTCTTCAGTGTGTATACAGATAAACATGTAAATTTAAGTGGGTTTAAAAGTTTTACACCATTACACGAGAACTATGTCGTCCATTTTCATTTGACCTATATTTTTCTTTCCGACGTCTTATCAGAATAAAAAAATATTTTTTATGTGACTCCAATTGAATCAAACAGCCAACATCCTCCGTGGGGTAATGCCGATCCAGTTTGAACTCGAACCTGAAACCTGATAGAGGCACATTGTGTCTATGAACTGAGATAGTTGTGTTAACACCCAATTCTGGGGTGCATATCACACGCACGGAAGAAAGGACGCCCGCACGCACTGCTGAAATGAAGTCTTACCTATCGCCATTAATCTTTATGCAGGCACGCTCATTATCGTGAATATCTCAACGGAGGGACAAATGAAAGTATACCGAGTTTGTTTTTTAATGTATTTTTTTAATGAAAATTGAAAGAACTCGTATTAAATTTGATAATGTTTATTCAACCATCAGCCATTCCTGCAACAGTTTGTGAAAAGTAATATGTGGCGGGTGATTTTGTGTAAAAATAAATTGCTTCAATGAAGCTGGGGTAAGAAATGAAGGCTGGGGTAAGAAATGAATTAGCAACCACTTGACATGCACCTGTTTGAAATCTTGTAAATGTGTAAATTGGTAAAACCTAAGACATCTAAGATACCCATCAGCAATTGTGTATTGTGCCAATTTCTTTTGGTTATTTTTTATAAGCTTTAAATCAAATAATACATTCACAAATAAAACCATGTGGAAGTATGCTTTGAGTGCTGACTTACGCCAGAACAGTTCCTGTTCTGGATATAATAGTCCCAGCCCTGGACTCGCTTGTACAAAGGATTCTGGCACTATTGTACCTGAAACACGTTCACAACACTATCTTACGCCCTCGATTATCTAGTATTTTACTTCCCCATTCCAATATGATCATGGGCCCATACGCTGCATTAGCCTCGTGTTTGGGCCGATTCAAATTATATGAGCTGATATTAAGTTAGAGATAGGGCCGAGAGATGGTGTGTGTGTGTGTGTGTGTGTGTGTGTGTGTGTGTGTGTGTGATGGCCGTCAATGGGCCGAGGGTCTTTATCTTAATAGAAAGGAGACGTAATACACAAGCTGGGTAATCGAGGATGGGTCCTGACTCGCTGACAAAAACATGACCTGTCGCTTTTATTATTTGTCTAAGATAACTAAGATACTGGAATAAGGTTTAGTATAGAGAATTACGTATGAAAATGGAAATGAGTGAGGATTAACGCCAATTTGAACAGTATTCCAGTTATATCACGACGTGTCTTCTTCGTGTGGGGGAAGCACAAAGTGCACGATGCTGGTCTCAGACGTTTACAACTTCCGTGAAACCCACGAGCACGGGAATGGTGCTGACAAACCAAGAAACACGATCGTGGCGGACCGGAGCTCCAACACACGATCATAGGTTTCTGGGACACCCAAGGAATGCAACTCTGCACAGCGAATTGCGGCGCCTGAGACGACTGGGCCACGCCGCGATATAACTGGAATACTGTTAAAAGCGGCGTAAACCCAACTCACTCACTCACTCAGCCAACTGAAATGAACGAAATGGTTTTGTGTTCGTCACCCTGATTTTACTACATGTATTTCTCTAGTGAGAACGAGGACTGTATACATGACGCCTGACTCAACATTTCTCAGGGTACCGACGTGAATATATGTGGTTGTTGCTTTAGGTGTTTAAGAGATCGCCATCTGCCTTTCGCCTCGATTATCCAGTATATCATATCTTCATTCTATTATGATCATGGGCCCACACGCTATATAAACTTGGTTCTGGACCCGATTCAAATTATATGAGCGGGATAAAGACTGTGTTAAGTTAGAGGGCCGAGAGACTGGGGTGGTGACGTCGTAGCTATGGCCGTGAACCGGTCGAGGGTATTTACCATCATAGATAGGAGACGTAATACACAAGCTGGGTAATCGAGGATGGGTCTTGACTCACTGACAGAACACATGACATGTCGCTTTTATTATTAATTAATAACCGCCTCCGTGGTCTAATGGTAGAGCGTCCGCCCGGAGAGCGGAAGGTCCGGGGTTCGATCCCCGGCCGCGTCATAACCAAAAGACGTTAAAAGATGGTACTTGTTGTTACCCTGTCTGGCGCTCGGCATTAAGGGGCTAAAACAAGCACTGGTCGGCTCGGAGTCAGTATACTGTGTCTGAGTAGGGTATTCATGTTAAACTACGGCATGGTATCTCAGTGAGCTAGCACTATAAATCGGCATCAGTCCGGACTAGTACAAGCAGCCACACACACACACGTACATGCACGTCGCTATATATAAGTGTAATAATCTTGGACGCGACGTTAAACCCCATTTCATCTCATCTCATCGGGACGCTGAGGTAGCCTGGGGCGTTTTCCCGTCACATCAAAGGTCCCTGCACAAGTACAATGTGTGCCGTCCATTACTGGTGTCTCCTTCCGCCTCTAAATGGAGGGGCGGTCGGGTAGCCTAGTGGTTAAAGCGTTTGCTCGTCACGCGGAAGACCCGGGTTCGATTCCCGACATGGGTACAATGTGTGAAGCCCATTTCTGGTGTCCCCCGCCGTGATATTGCTGGAATATTGCTAAAAGCGACGTAAAACCATTCTCACTCACTCACTCTCACTGGAATACCTACTGAAGCGGCTTAAAACACCAAACACTCACCCACTCTCTGTATAACGTCAACATTATATTATCATTGGTGTCTGTACTACGACGACAATGATGCCTCCATTACGTTAAAAACGGTGCGTATATTACATCAGCAGTCTGTATTACGACAACAATGGCTTCATAAACCTGCTTGTCAAATACCACAGGATCAGCTCAGTTTTCATACCAGGGTAAATTTAATTCTTTTAAATATATTTTTTATTTCAATTTGTTTACGACACCAACAACAAACGCCTATAATGCACGCGTGGAACGAACATAATTATGACGTTAAACATGGACGTTACATCGAACATTTCGTCTTAATTCGACCTGAGTAGCGACATACACATCAGAAGTTTATCAACATTCCTTAAACCACACCAAAGATCGATCTGTCATGTTCAATGATGAACATTGCTGAACAGTTAGTGAGTGACCTTTTGCTTAGGGTCATGTTGATTCACTAATCACTCACTGTGACATGTGAAATATACACACGCCGTTGAAACTGACAACCTAATCAGCTGACTGTCATAACCAAGATGTATCAGTCAGTGCATCGGTTAATCTGTCTGCCTATTATTTATTTGATTGTTGTTTATTTGTTGTTTAACGCCGCACTCCGCAATATTCCATGCAGCTATGAAGCGGTCTGTAAATAATAGAGTCTAGACCAGACAATCCAGTGATTGATGTCATGAGCATCGATCCACGCAATTGGGATACGATGACATGCATCACCCAAGTCACCGAGCCTGACCAACCGATCCCGTTAGTCCCCTCTTACGACAAGCATAGTCACCTTTTACGACAAGCATTGGTTGCTGAAGACCTATTCTAACCCGGATGTTCACGGGTGTTCTGTACATTGAAAACAAAGGTTGAGAACACATGCAAAAAGACACCCTCTCGGTCACGCATTCACACATGCACGTACGCAGGCATGCACACACGCGTCAAAAAGCTAACTGGCAAGTATCAGAAACGAAACGTGTTTTAGGTATTCCTTGGATCACGCATCCACCCAGCCCAGAAACCAGGAAAGTGGAATATAAGATTCCAGTTACAAAACATTCAGATCTATTTTCGACCAAGCCAGATTATCACAGATACGATAAAAAGCCCATCACAAATTGTTTCCCTGCGTGACACTAAACCACGACGAATACTGTTTAAAGTTGGTTGGTTGGTTGGTTTGTTGTTGAACGCCGCACTCAGCAATATTCCAGCTACATGACGGCGGTCTGTAAATAATCGAGTCTGCACCAGACAATCCAGTGGGATCGGGATCGATGACATGCATTAACCAAGTCAGCGAGCCTGACCACCCGATCCCGTTAGTCGCCCTTTACGACAAGCATAGTCACCTTTTACGGCAAGCATGGGTTGCTGAAGACCTATTCTACCCCGGAATCTTCACGGGTCTACTGTGAAGCATTATTTGCCATTGTTCTTATGTAAAAGCGATATACTTTTGAATATTTTGTAATATTTCACCAAAACCGTAAACGAAACCTTGATAATTTGAATATTTTGTGATCCTACAAACACTGATTTGTGTAACGCGGTTTTCGCTCGCTGTTTCTGGTTGAATGATAGAGGTGAGGTGAGGTGAGGTGAGGTGAGGTGAGGTGAGGTGAAATGGGGTTAAACTTCGCGTTAGGGAATATAGCCACGTGCTTGCACGTGTGTGTGGCTGCTTGTACTAGTTCGGATTACTAGTTCGACGCGCTGACTTGGTTGATGCATGTAGTTGTATCACAATCGCTTATATCGATGCTCATGGTATCAATCACTGGATTGTCTCGTCCAGACTCGATTATTTACAGACCGTCGTCACACAGGCCCCTGAAGAAGGATAGCAATATTACTGAAACACCGGACCCATATATATAAATAGACAAGTGTTTATTTATATATATGGGCCTATAGACAAGTGTCTATTATATATATGGGTCCGGTGTTTCAGTAATATTACTATATAAGATATCCTGCTTCAGGGTCCTGTGCGTGGTCATACAGCTATAATATTCCTGAGTGCGACGTGTAACAACAATCAATCAATCAATGTTTATCTTCGATTATTCAGCGTATCACATCTCCATCCATTGACAGACATCGTAACTGAACGGAGATACATGTATTATTCGTTGAATAGTCGTTGGAACAATACCTGCAACGTCATATCATCCGGTCACGTGATAATCTGGACCAGCTTCCTGATTCGTGCCTCCGACATCCACAAACGTCAATAAACTATATATTAAGTATTTTACATCCGCTTCTTTCAATCGTCAGGCAAGGGCACTTTACGACAGCTTCGAACGCACTGCCGCCATAACTAGTGCACTAACTAGTACAGATCGATACAGTACACATATTTAAATATATAACGGTAACCCATTACTCCGAACGTTTCAGTCTCCACCCTGTTTATGACAACCTTCGTGGAGATCCAGGGAGATCATTTGTAATGTAACAGACATGGGCCGTGAAGATTCGGGGTAGAATAGATCTTCAGCAAGCCATGCTTGCCGTAAAAGGCGACTGTGCTTGTCGTGGGAGGGGTGGTCAGGCCCGCGGACTTGGTTGATGCATGTCATCGTATCCCATTCGTGTGGGTCGATGCTCATGATGTCAATCACTTGATTGTCTGGTCCAGACTCAGTTAATTACAGACCGCCGTCATATAGCTGGATTATTGCTGAGTGCGGCGTTAAACAACAAACAAAACAAATAATGTTGGGGGAAGCCCGAAGTGATGCAGGTCTCAGACGTTTACCACTTCGGTGAAACCCACGAGCATGGGTATGGTGCTGACAAATTATTTGATAAAAGTTGGAATGATATAATCATTTAATTTGAATACACCTGGCTAAATGACGGCTATTACATCTACTAAACATATATGATTCATACGATAACGAGGTTAAATCATATTTAATGTTAAAACAAAAGGCCACGTGTGAACGTGGGTGAGAATACATGTACGTCCCGGGCACTCTGTTGCATGACGTATGGACCGACTAAACTATAAACAGTAAACACCATTCCTTCTTTGTTGTCTTTGTTTGTTTGTTTTTTAACGCCGCACTCAGCAATATTCCAGCTAAATGAAGCGGTCTGTAAATAATCGAGTCTGGACCAGACAATCCAGTGATTGACATCAGGAGCATCAGTCCACACAATTGGGATCGATGACATGTATCAACCAAGCCAGCGAGCCTGACCAACCGATCCCGTTAGTCGCCTCTTACGACAACCATAGTCGTCTTTTCGGCAAGCATGGGTTGCTCAAGACTTATTCTATCCCGGATCTTCACGGAGATTTGTTGTCATATATCCCGAACTTCCATATACGTTTTGGAAATATCTGCATATGCCAGTGTAGAGAATAGGTCTTCAACAACCCATGGTTACCGAAAAGGCGATTAACGGGGACAGATGGTCAGGCTGGCTGACTTGGTTGTCTTGGATGTCAATCACTGGATTGTCTGGTTCTATTATTTACGGCCCGCCGTCATATAGCCGGAATATTTTTGAGTTTGGCAGACAAACAAACAAAACATATGCCATTGATCTAAGTTTGATAAATGTCTTAAATACCGACGATACCTGCTGTACAATAAATGGTCTCAAATGCAGAGAATAATGCAACGCATTGCTCTATAAATTGCTTATTGTAACCGGTGGCGGTCCGGTAGCCTAGTGGTTAAAATCATCACTGGAGCCCATTGATACCATTTAGAAATATAGCCTGTTCTATATGGAAGTACGCATAGAAATCGGTGCTTATAATTTCCCAGGTGTATATACGGACTCCACAGGATTTGGATGAAATTTATTATCATATCCGTAGATAAACTCTAGCTATTACCAAGACCGTAGCCATGGCTTCACCGGTACCCTATAAAAACGTTTTCAATGACATTTGACGACAATAGGTTAATCAAGGTTGTCACTTTCACTGAATGTCAAAAGTGACTTAAAAGGTTATACATGACAGATACCTTGAACAAATATAAACTTATGATATCATTTTTATCATTTAACAACATGATTGGTACCAGCTTTACGGAGTAGGCGTACACACATTCTGCAAATACGACCTTGACCCCATGACCTTGATCATCAGGTGTCATCTCTATGTTGGAGGTTAATTTGTTCACGGAACCACCTGCTGCGTGGGTTGTCCGGAAACCTACCAAGGACAGGTTATATTATGCATAAATATTATGCGTGAATGTTTTGCTAAAAGCGTGAATCGTGCTTGAGACAAAGTCTGGCATATCTCCTTGTGTTCACGAGTCGTGCCCCGGGACGCCTTTTTGCCTTCACAAAGGGCGGCGAGGTAGCCTTGTGGTTAAAGTGTTCGCTTCTCACGCCGAAGGCCGGGTTCGTTCCCCAAATGGGTGTAATGTGCTATGCTAATTTCTGTTGCCCTCCATCTGTGATATTGCTGTAATATTGACTCACTCATTCAGTCGCTCCCCGACTCTCAGACCGTTGTCACACCCCAAGCAGACGACGGACAGCGGCGGGGAGAGAGAGTCCTTTTCCCCAGAATACGTTCAGTCAGAGACCGTATATCAGTATATGGCATCTGGCCCCGTAACATAACTACCTACGTTTTTATGTCCAATAACCCTGATAACTACAACAAATGTGTTTTGATTTAGTTGAAAACCTAATAAAATACAGTGCTGTTTTAACTACGCGTGATGGAGCCTCTCATAAACATCAAAACCAGGTGTTGACCCGAGCGCACACAGGAAAGAAGTGACGTCCCCCCCCCCGCGGGACACGGTTACCCTTTCTGTGTATAGATGACTCACTTGGCGATACCAACACCTGCTTGACATGGGTTCGAATCCCAGATTCGCCCGACGCACCGGGTCCATAACGTGTGGTTTTAGTTTATTCTTTAATTTTTTTATGTAACCCTTGATCATTGGAGCACAGCTCCGTGACACTTGTCAGCCCCCATATACAGTCTGATGGATTTCGCCTGCTGCACTGCAATAAGTGACTCTAATCTTCTGTTCAAAGAGGCCTTAAATCTGACTCATTCACAGAATAAAAGATAACAGGGTTCATAGAAAAGCTAAAACACTTTCAGGATAAACCGAGACACAGATTTGACAGGAATGTGACCAGTATATGTACTTATACATATGTCACACAGTTGTTATCTGTTTAAAGGATAGAGAGGTGGTCCAGTTGACAAAGCGTTCACTCGTTACGCGCAAGGTTTGTGTTCTGTTCTGTTGCTTCCTGTGTGCTAAACAGATGACATTAATGACATATTGCTGAAGGTGGTGTGAAACCTCACCCACTTACTCACTCGTGTAGCGATAATACATGTAAAAGGATTAGTCTGAAGACGTTAAGCAAATAATGAGCTACATTTTATATTGTGGCTAACCAAACAGGAAATGGTTATTTGATGGTGCTGTATTTCATCCGTATCATAGCTGTGTTTTGGACCTCAAGTTTGCAGGGTTTCGGCGACTGTTTTCAGCCAAGTAAGGTTTGTAATATTTTGGTCAAATCTAATTTTCAAGCGTATGCTTTTTCTTTTTCCCGGCAGTTGAATTGAAATGATAATTATGTTATCGGAGCAACTGGTAAACATTGGGAGGTGAGCGGCCGACCATTTAATATTGTTGAGGGGTTCAGGATTGGGGCTGAAGGTTGGGGTTCTGGTTGGGGTTGGGGTTGGGGTTGGGGTTGGGGTTGGGTTTTTTGGGTTGGGAGCGGTTGGGTGTGTGTTGTGTTTGGGGATCGGGGTTGGGGTTGGGGTTGGGGGTGGAGGAGTGGCAATGATGATTTTTGGAGGCGGAGTGTTTTTTTCTATCGACGCTTCAAGACGTCCATTTTTTTAACTGAAAAGGAGGATCCACAACATATGCAGGTTGCTTCAGAATAGTGTGTCCCATAGATTCTTTGTTGTTAGTGTGTTTATGCTCGATTGAACAGTATTTCTTTTTTGTTGCTGTGTGTCAGCTAAACATGAAAGGACAGGATATAGGTCTTAGACGTTTAGCAAACCCGCACACGAGCATGGTGTGGTCAAACCAAGAATGATAATCAGGGCAATTTAAGATTCGAAACCACAATTAATTGTCTATGCGCGCCAGCTAAATATGAGAGGAAAGCGATGCAGGTCTAAGACGTTTACTAAACCCACGCACCAGTATGGTGTGGACAAAACCAAGAATAATAATCAGGGCAATTTAGGATTCGAAACCACAATTAATTGTCTCTGCGCGCCAGCTAAATATGACAGGAAAGCGATGCAGGTCTAAGACGTTTACGACTTTGACGAAAATCAGGCACGGAAATAGTGCTGATAAACCAAAAATCACAATCAAGGCAAATATGAGATTCGAACCCACAATCAGCGGCTTCTGGCACAACTGAAGGACGCACCTCTGCATTGAAAATTGCGGCACCTTTATACGACTTGTACTGGGTCAACCGTACGTTCATCTATATAAACTAAACTATAATCTAAACTATAATATGTGTGTCAGAACAAACCATCTTCCGAAAGGACTTGAAAGAAGTTTATTTCAAAAGTTCCAAGTGTTCAACGAACGTTCTAATTTTCACAAGACCAACATGTTAAGCAGTATTAATGAGATAGACGGTTGTGATTATTTCCTGGAAACGTTCAGATTGATCTGCCTCTCCGCTGTCTTCCCGTTCCGGCCTGTAGCGGTACAAAAGTAAGTTCCCTGATCTGCCTGA
Source organism: Haliotis cracherodii (assembly GCF_022045235.1). Taxonomy (NCBI): domain Eukaryota; kingdom Metazoa; phylum Mollusca; class Gastropoda; order Lepetellida; family Haliotidae; genus Haliotis; species Haliotis cracherodii. Next base: position 29,604,659 of record NW_027266319.1, on the reverse strand, counting down.
GTTACCGGAACTATCTGGAACTCTCTCCACTGTACGTACTCGCTACTTGTGGACAGAACAGGTTCCAGAGAAGGTCCATGTCTTCCTTTGCGCAGTTCAACATTCACGATGTCTGTCCCCACGCCGTTACATTCGATACTGCAGGAATATTGATGACAATCTTTCGCTGTCCCAAATACATCTGAGAGTGAGTAGACTCCGACAAAATCAGCGGGGAACGGTCCCACGTGACCTCTCTGCTTGACGTAGGCGACATCTGTCAAGCCAACGGTGGGCAGATAACCCCCGCTTTGAAACATACTATACACAAACACCAGCCCTTCTTCTGACGACAGGGTGAGACGAGATGACGCAACAGTTTTGGTGGCATCTCTGGAAAGACGGAACGTCCTCCCAAACCTTCCACCAAGTGAGTCATATGGGGTAATTACTTGGACAGGGGGGTTGGTAGAAGTGCCATTGATTCCAACGAAAAACCACCCAACGTCTGGCCTTCTGTACAGGTCCGCGTCCTCTATCTCGATCTCTACGGATATGTCGAATGGCTCACCCGGGGTGTAGGAAATGGGATCCGGTGAAAATCGAATGGAAGGTTCTGACACGGCCAGGTCCCCATCTACTTCATTAAACACGAAGTAATATTCCGTCATGGAACCTCTCAGTTTCAGAGACACGAACAGACCATAAACTGGGTTCCTGACAACCAGCTCCGACTGTCCTTGACCCTTACTGAACGTATCCGTGGCTGAGTCATCTGGAAATCAAGACGTTAAATCTTGCAGAATAAGGGACTGACCCATCAATGTTCTGGGCTGGCCTAGTTTTTTTGGGGTTAAAAACAATAATTTCCTTGCCACTGCTACAGTTATAATTCTCTCTCTCTCTTTTCATAAAACAACAACATTTTTTCAGGACAATCATTGAATAATTGTTTTTCCTGTATAAACTGACCCAAAGTTATTTAGAGTGAGGGTGTTAGTTGGATTGAGCGCCGCCTTGATCGAGTTTATTGGGTGATATTAAATCAATGTGGAGACATATACTATATCAGTTACTGCGCATGCGTGGATAGGTTATGAAGGGACTGAGTAAGTGAGTGACTTGGGTGTGACACCACTTTGAACAGTGTTCAACAGTCGCGACGTGTCAGCTTAATGTGGAAGGAAAGCACGAAGTGATGCAGGTCTCAGAGGTTATTCATTTTGGTGAAACCAACGAGCACGGATATGGTGCTAACAAACCCATAAACATAGCCGGGCTTCGAACCCGCAATCATCGGTTTCTGACGTACCGAAAGTGCGCAACTCTGCTCAGCGAATTGCGGCGCCCTAGACGACTGGATCACTCGTGCCCCCAAAATAGTTAGAATTTTCTGAAATTCTATCTAAGTACTTTTTGCACCCCCATGGAGACATCATGTTAACATATTATCAGCACTGTTCGCTGCTAACCGGATGAATGTGTCAGGCCGTTAGATATCACTTTGGAGCGTTTTGGGGGGTCACATACGTGAATCACAAATTGGCTGTGTCAGGAAAATAACTTAATGACTTTATTGACTTTGTGAATGAATGAGAGGGCTAAATACTAAAACCAGTTCGAGGATGTTAGGTTTTGGATTGGAAATATATTATATGCATTGGTACAACATACTGGAATATAACATGTTGTACTTTATTCAATGTGAATTACTTAAGTAAATTCCAACTTGTATTGAGTCGAAATATGGAAGTGAAGAAATGTTTTCGAAAAGTATATGTATATACATACAGCATACCTGTTTGATTATTTGTTGTTTAACGCCGCACTCAGCAATATTCCAGCTTTATGACGGCGGTCTGTAAATAATGGAATCTGGACCAGACAATCCTGTGATTGACATCATGGGCATAGATCTACGTAATTGACCACCCGATCCCGCTAGTTGCCTCTTACGACAAACATGGGGGAGTTCTAACCCGGGTCTTCACGGTTTAGGCCACCTGTAGTGGTATGATGCATGTATATATATATGGATAGTGTTGAAATAACTTATGTTTATATCATGGATGTGATCACACCTCACTTACATATCAAATCTCCATATTTCCATGCAGCTTCCGCCTGAGTGGGACTCTCGTAGAGGATTGAGTATTTGACAAATCCGCCCTCTTCCACAGCTGAGATACTTAACGCTTTCAGCCTGGCAGGAGCGGTTGGAACACCCTGCGAAAAGATATGATTTGTTTAACATTAAAGTGATTACGGCTTTTCGGGAAGATAAGGTCAACAGATATTGGAGGTCTTATTGAAGGAATATACAGGTATGTTAATTAGCACATACAGTAAACTACGGTTATAACGAACTCAAAGGGACCACTAATTTTAGTTCGTTATAATCGTAGTTCGTTATAAGCATATAAACAGCATAACGACAGCAAATGGTCGGGACGAAAAAGTAGGTTCGTTATATCCGTCAGTTCGTTATAAGCGTGTTCGTTATAAACGTAGTTTACTGTATACCTATTCTGTTTTAAATTTCGAGGTGTTCGAAAGGTTTATGTATGTAACATTTAGCGGTAGTTACTCAAAGATGAGCCACCTCAAAATTTAAAAACTGAATAGGTCAATCTCCATTTTACCCTGACTAAAATGCGTTTTTAAAACGGACTCTTCATGCGCACTCTATCAGGGCAATGATGCGGTCGGAAGTGATTGTCGCTCATTAACAAAATTTAGAAAATTTAACCAATCAATTTAGATCACCTTTCGATGTCTTAAATGTATAATTCATACGCCTATTATTAATTCGACAATACTAGTAACCTCCAAGGCATACAATACAATTTAAGAATGAAAGTATAGTGTAGTGTTTCACTGGAATAGCAATGTCTTAACTGTTTGATTGGCATTCAAGAAGTTGATGAGTAAATAAGGACACGAACTCGATGTATCACTCCAGCTTGATAACGGTGTAAGAATCTACATAGAACGTCGCTTTGGGGGAAATCCAGATGATTTTGGTAGCTATTGTTACCAATGTGTGAATCACCGGCGTATAATTGTTACTTCCGGGTGGATGACACAGACTGTAACTTAAAGGTGTAGTTACAGTCTCCACATAACTGACGCAAGGGTAGGTCGCCATACATAAGTATCAAGTCTCAATGTGAATAGGGCCTTTTATTCTACGATGACTGGTAGGCGTCGACCAAGAGTGTGACCGGGGATCCTGGATTGTGTCATTCGTCACCACTCGCCCCTTTCCGTAACCTGCAAGAAGACTCGTCCCTCTATCGATGAATGTTATCGAATACGACAAACCAATCAGAATGCGCGTATGATTTCGAGTTCTTTGTCAAATAATACCTCAGAAATAATTTTTGATTTTACATATGTCTTGCACCTAAAAATATACACAAGACACAGTTAAATGTGTTCAATCATACTGTATAATTCCACACGTCCTAATGTGCTGTAACTTGCATCTGAAATATATATAACATATGGGGATATATATGTGAACCATTACGCAACGAGTTGACAATTGTTTTAGGTATGCCCGTCTGCGCTAAGACGGAACCCAGTCGCAAAAATGGCAATGAGAGGGGCACGAGTCGCTATTCGGCTCGTCCCGGAATAACACGAGTTGGTCACAAATGGGATCGTGTGTCCCGAGTCAGGTTAGTCGACTGCCACTCCGGTCGAGTCTCTTTCTTAAACCAGTACAATTATATAGTTTTATGCACGATTGTGAATGCATTTATATAAGTTCGCACTACATCCCGATTGGACAATATGAGCAATGAATACTATACAATTTAATTTGAATTATATTGATTTTACCAAATAGACATTTATGCTGACCTGTCTGTAATGAAGCTGGCCGTCACAAAGGACGGAGAGGCCAAGCTGTGTCAATTATCTAATAGTGCTTTTATTGTGTGACGTAAGAGCACAAACTGCGCTAGACGATAAGGTTTTACCTTAATGATTTAACTTCTAACTTTATAATTGTTATGCTTGTAATTTATGCAAATCTGTATGTACATTTTGTAAATGTATACACGTAAAATAAGCTGTATGACTATTTCAGGATCATATTGTGGTCTGTTGAGTTACGAACCTTCTCTAAAATTAATTTCCACAATATCTTTGGGTAGAAAAGAAACTCTCTAGAAACAGTTGGGACTGTTTATGTGGGAAAATTACAGGAAGTTTTATGAATATTGTATTACTATTGTATACCATATGTATGTGGTTAGAAATTATATAACCGAAAACGTTCCCAAAATCTTAAACAAGCTATGGATCAAATGTATAACGCGATTCGGACATAGTTCAGGGCCATTATCGCTTATCGTGCTGGTCAGGGAGGGTCAAGCAGCTATCACACTTTGCCGACCGCCTCCGTGGTCTAGTGGTAGAGCGTCCGCCCGGAGAGCGGAAGGTCCGGGGTTCGATCCCCGGCCGCGTCATACCAAACGACGTTCAAAGATGGTACTTGTTGTTACCCTGTCTGACGCTCGGCATTCAGGGGCTAAAACAAGGACTGGTCGGCTCGGAGTCAGTATACTGTGTCTGAGTGGGGTATTCATGTTAAACTGCGACATGGTATCTCAGTGAGCTAGCACTATAAATCGGCATCAGTCCGGACTAGTACAAGCAGCCACACAAACACACACACAAACATGCACGTCGCTATATAAGTGCAATAATCTTGGACACGACGTTAAACCCCATTTCACCTCACACTTTGCCGAGGTTAGGACTCGGGAAGAGACTACATGTATACGAGTATCATACGAGTACGCTACGAGTGTGTTACGAGCCCCATAGGAGTCCAATAGTAGTCTAATAGGAGTCTATTAAGAGTTGCACACGAGCACAACGATCTCATTACGACCTTACGACTTTCGTACAAGTTTGGTACGAGGTGGAACACTCGTATAGCTCGTCTTAGACTCGGTCAACTCGGCAATAAATTTTGCAGACGATCCTCATACGAGTTCTGTACGAGCACCACAAGGTCGCCACGAGGGTACTACGAGTAGGACGAGTGTGTTACGGGATTGTTACGAGTTTGTTAGAAGTTGGCTGTCGACCCGACTGTTTTGAGCAGTTCCAAAACTCTCGAAGATCAGTACGAGGTATCCGAGTTACCCCGAGTGTAGTACGACCTCGCTACGAGCTCCATACGAGTCAGTGACCCCGGAGTCGGCTCGGGTCCAAACGCAACTCGGCAAAGTGTGAGAGCCCCTTTATGCCAACTTATGACGTTAAGACAAGTATCCATCATCTAAACTGATTAAACCCCCAGGTGCATGTATTATGATAAAATATTGGTATAACTGTGTCCATATTTCCCATGTTAATAGGACCATAACATGTAAATGATGAACACAATTCACTGACACCTGACACACTCACCGACATTATCAAACTTATTAATAGACTATAAGTTCAATTGCCGACGATGTTAAATAGTTATAAGCTGATATTCTAAGACGTGGATCCACCCATCGCAATCAATTAACTTTGGGTTTATTTATTTCTTGATTAACCGCCGCATTCAGGAGTATTCTGTAAATAATCGAGTCTGGACCAGACATTCCAGTGATTGACATCATGCTTGGCGATCTAGGCAATTGGGATCGATGACATGCATCAACCAAGTCAGCGAGCCTGACCACCCGATCCCGTCAGTCAGCTCTTACCACAAGCATGGCTTGTTGAAGACGTATTGTCCCGCGGATCTTCACGAGTCTCAACTATAAGTACAAAAAGCTAAATAGCTGTGAAATGTATAATTTGAATGAATCGCTTTGAGTCAGTGATGACACCAGGTGTTCCAGAAAAAGGGTATGCATGCCCTGTCCTACTGCTGTCGTCACAAATATAAATTTTCCTGTTCACCATTAACTTAGCTTGGTTTATATGTACATTTGTATGTTTTATGTTTTTATTGTATCAACTTCGTTATTAGTCCTGGTGCACATGGTATATGTATGACGCAAGTGCATGTGAATCTGATTTGCACATCTTATGTCCATATGCACTATACGCCTTATCCATCTTTGACTTAATGACAAATGAAATGCACTATATTAAGTGTGTTTAAATTCTTAACATGTTTTAATTATTAGCTTACCACATAATGATATTCGTTTTGTCGTAAACATGTTTAAATTCTTAACATGTTAACGTTTAAAAACGTTTTACTTCTAAACATGTTTAGATTATTGGGACTGTCTGTTTAGGTGGTGTTTAGGCTGTAAGACGATAGTCTATTTTATGGGTTTAGACCCTAAACGTGTTTAGATACAACACACTAAATGTGTATTCCGTTTAGGATTTAAACACATTCCTAAACACGTTTTGTGTGTGTTTACATTTTACAGTGTAATTTCTTAACATGTTAACGTTTAAAAACGTTTTACTTCTAAACATGTTTAGATTATTGGGAGTGTCTGTTGAGGTGGTGTTTAGGCTGTAAGACGATAGTCTATTTTATGGGTTTAGACCCTAAACGTGTTTAGATACAACACACTAAATGTGTATTCCGTTTAGGATTTAAACACATTCCTAAACATGTTTTGTGTGTGTTTACATTTTACAGTGTAATTTCTTAACATGTTAACGTTTAAAAACGTTCTACTTCTAAACATGTTTATTATTGGGAGTGTCTGTTGAGGTGGTGTTTAGGCTGTAAGACGATAGCCTATTTTATGGGTTTAGACCCTAAACGTGTTAAGATACAACACACTAAATGTAGGATTTACACACATTCCTAAACATGTTTAAATCTAAACATGTCTTGTCTATGTTTACATTTTACAGTGTAATGTTCAATATGTTGCTCATTTACCTTTGCATTCGTTTTGATCCAAAAACCTTCATTGATGAGACACATCATGGCATGCATTGAGAACACCTTGTCTAAATTATCGAATAATAATTTGGAGTACCTACACTCTATTGTCTAACACCCCAAGACCCTGATGAATATTTTAACTCATTAAAATCAGATCATTTACTCCAATAAGATACGTTGACGGAGTGAAATATCTTATTTAAATAAGTCATAACAAAACGTTCAACTTTATGGATAACAACTTATGATTTATTGCATATAGCAACGTTTCGATGTAGATTCTTACACATTTATTAGGCTAGAGTGATAATCATTCCAATATGTATACATCGTGATACTCTGACGCACAGTCCCGAACCATATTAATTTTCTTCCAGCCCACCCCTGTATTGCCATTTTCTCCAAACGAAGCAAGTCTAGATTCAGGTTTGAATACACCATCTCACTGAGGCTTCTTTACAATTTAAATGTAGTTATTTGTTTCTTTTTAACTGTTATATTTTCAGGACTACGCGTTCGTCTAACCTCGCAACTGAAGTGAAGGTTTACTTACTGAACATAGCGTTGATACCAGCAGCACAGCTACAGCAGAGAGCGGCGCCATCATTACGGTTCCCAGGGTAACCTCCTATGTGATTAAGGACTTACAACTCGACGTTATATCCGGCCATTTCATCAACTGACATTCAGCTGATCCATCCACGAAAGTAAAAATAGAAAACGAATTTCAAACTTTAAAGTCGTGCATGCCACATCTACATATGACATTGATCGTATTTTGATAATAAATGTCTAAATTACCACAGGTCATCGCTGAACAGCTGGCGGAAGGGGACTGCAGGTGGTTGTAAATACTGAGTCATATGATATGATATGAAGAAACTGAAGAATCAATTCGCCTGTTTTCATTACATCGATTTCAGTTAAAATGTTTTTCAAGAGTTTGTCGTTTTGTAAATTAAAAACAAAATGTTTCGCTAGAAAAAGAATACTGGATAGGGTTTCCAGAATTGGCTGGTTTATATGGAAACTTGTTTCCTGGCGTGTAGTAACGACTTAATGCAGAAAAGGCATGTAAGTGAATATAAATAATTTAACTACTGACATCTGACTTTCTTAACAGCTTGAATAGTACTATAATATGTAAACGTACCAAGCGTTTAAGGGCACATCGATAATAATGTAAGAACGTTGTTCACGTCCGTCTGTCCAGCCAGCTGATGACGAAGTCATACAGTACACTACGGTTATAACGAACACGGTTATAACGAACAAACGGATATAACGAACTAACTTTTTAGTCCCGACTAAATGCTGTAGTTATGCTGTGTATATGCTTATAACGAATTAAGGTTATAACGAACTAAAATTAGTTGTCCCTTTGAGTTCGTTATAACCGTAGTTTACTGTATATCCAAAACAAAAGAAAGACAAAAAGCTCGTTGTTAAACAGTTGTTATAACGTTCACATTTCACATTTTACATTGTTTTGTCACGACCACCTAGAAAGTACCTATGCACATTTTTATTAATTTAGGTTTATAATTTAAAATATGATTAAAATGTTAACACAGCCATGACATGTTAGATCTAAACATGATTAGGAATTTGTTCAAATCCTAAACGGAATACACTTTTGGTGTGTTATATCTGGACGCATTTAGGTCTAAACACATGAAATGACCTATCGCCTCTTAGCCTTAATACCATATGAGCACAACATACCCATAATCTAAACATGTTCAGAATCTTAACACGTTAAAATATCGTTAGTTTTTTAAACATGTTTAGAATTTAATCACGTTTAAACATATTTCATCTTAAAACATGCTTCGAATTTAAACAAGTTAAGAATATAAACACGTTTCAATAAAGTGCATATCATTAATCAATAAGTCAAATACAGATAAGATGTGTGATAAATATTGAAATTGGTTGTGCAAAACAGATTCACAGGCACCTGCATAAACCATATACAACCAGGACTGTCAACGAACTTGGTACAATATTAGCATCAAAATATACAACTTAACCAAACTCGGTTTATGTAACAAGCAAAATTGACACAGATGGTATCACAGTGAATCAGGAGATTTGTCAGGCTAATATCCCGCCGAGGTTCAACAATCTTTGTCTGCATGAATGTGTTGTTGTTGTGTGACTCATAGTTTTTCTCATATACAGGAAGCTGACAATGAATTTGATCACTACCACCCACTCGCCCTCAAATTAATCCATCAATCCATACTGCTTAAATAGCTTTAACCATCCCACCCACCCCCACACACTCACTTCTGTATCCCCATTAAAAGCTAATAAAAACACAGAAAGCACCCTTTTTTAAACTTACCTACAATGAATTTCAAGGTTGGGGGGTGGGGTGTGTGTGTGTGGGGGGTGGGGTGGGGTGTGTGTGTGTGTGTGTGTGTGTGTGTGTGTGTGTGTGTGTGTGTGTGTGTGTGTGTGTGTGTGTGTGTACACGTTTAGACTCTAAACGGTGTAGCTGTTAAACACAACCCTTAACATATTAAGACCTAAACATGTCAAATGTATGGGACAAGGGACGTGTTTATGTTTGTTTTTAGGATCTAAACATATCAGAGCGGGACAGGACTCAACCCGAAAAAGTCCGAGAATCTGTACTTACAAAGAAAGTGTTATCCCAAATATGACACTTGTTACATTTGACCACCTTCTAAATGGCATTGTGTGTTCATAGCTTTCGGCCATGGGAATCGTGCCAGTTTACACTTGTCAGAGGGGTACACAAAGTGCGTGATCTAGACTACGAGTTGTCAGACTTTCATTTTTGTAGAAGCCTCGGTGGCTGAGTGGGTTAGATCGCTGACTTCATGTGCTGGCGATTAGGTGCCTCACTCTGAAAGTGTGGCTTCGAATGCCGGACGGGACTCAACCCAAAAATGTACGAGAATCTGTACTATACAAAGAGTTACAAGGCATTTGTTAAACATATCTCATTATTACTATTATCTGTAATGAAGGATATAATCATTATGGCCGGAAGCAATCACACAAGCTCCGATCAGCGGTATATAACCTAGTGTCAAAAGGGCAGTGCACTGGAGACACTGGAGACGCGACATGGCAGTCACAATGATCGTCCATCTAGTGTGCGCCGTACTCACCACAGCCCTCTGTAAAGTAGGTATAGTGTTTCATCTCTGTCAGCCACTTAATGTCAGTACCAGTTCTATTGCGACTTTTCATGTGTTCAACTGATTTTCTCACAAAAGTCTTCTTACACAGCGGCAAATGGGCGAACGTTTTGGCTGACTACTTACAATCCCGAAGACTAAATCTGTTCTATCTAATTTCTCGCAAAGATTTTGTTTTTGCTTGTTTGTTTTTTTACGCCGCACTTATCAATATTCCAGCTATATGACGGCTATCTGTAAATAATCGAGTCCGAATCAGTCCAGTGATTAACATCATGAGCATCGATCTACGCAATCGGAATACGATGACATGCATCAATCAAGTCATATTTTCTTGTAGGTTTATTATTATTTAATGTATATTAAGGATTATGTTTATATCCGTAATACAGATTATAAATCTTATGACTTATTTTATTTATTATTTGTGTCTCAAATCAATGTACGTCTGTGTAACAATGCAGAAAAAACGTGTGGTAGATGATTCAAAAATGGCATGTGAGTCATGTTTGGTTAAGTAGAAAATATAAGAAGTAGAGATTTTTCTCAGGTCCCTACCCATTCTACTTATCGGGATTTCACTGAAGTATCATCTTCACAGATATGGGGTGGTCGGGTAGCTTAGTGGTTAAAGCGTTCGCTCGTCACGCTGAAGACCCGGGTTCGATTCCCGACATGGGTACAATGTGTGAAGCCCATTTCTGGTGTCCCCCGCCGTGATATTGCTGGAATATTGCTAAAAGCGGCGTAAAACCATTCAAATGGGTGTTAATTGGTGTGTCACATGACAAAACACCCACAACAGGTTTGATTGCTTGTTGTGTAAAGCCATACTCAACAATATTCCAGCTATATGACAGTGATCTGTAAGTAGTCTAGTATGAACCACACATTCCTTCTACTGACTTCTTGAACATCGCTCTTTGCAATAAATAAGTTAATAAATGCTGTATGTTTCAACTATCTGTTAAGGCGTTGCTTTATGTTTCAGCTATCTGTTATAACAGTTCTATATGTTTCAACTATCTGTTATAACAGTTCTATATGTTTCAACTATCTGTTTAAATGGTTCTATATGTTTCAACTATCTGTTATAACGGTTCTATATGTTTCAAATATCTGTTATAATGGTTCTATATGTTTCAACTATCTGTTATAACGGTTCTTTATGTTTCAAATATCTGTTATAACAGTTCTATATGTTTCAAATATCTGTTTTAATGGTTCTATATGTTTCAACTATCTGTTTTAACAGTTCTATATGTTTCAACTATCTGTTATAACAGTTCTATATGTTTCAACTATCTGTTATAACAGTTCTATATGTTTTAAATATCTGTTTTAATGGTCTATATGTTTCAACTATCTGTTTTCACGGTTCTATATGTTTCAACTATCTGTTTTAATGGTTCTATATGTTTCAACTATCTGTTTTAATGGTTCTATATGTTTCAACTATCTGTTTTAACAGTTCTATATGTTTCAACTTCCCGTTATTACAGTTCTATGTTTTAGCTGTCTGTTATACGTTGCTATATGTTTTTCGCTTTAAATTGATGGAGTAGTGTTGAACGTGGCGTTAACACAAACTCTCTCATCCCCCGGAACACATACTATGGTACCTGTGTTTTCAGGGATATCCCCCCGCCCCGGGCCGGCTGAGGGTGCTCAGTATCTCAGCTGAAGAGGAGGAGGGATCATTCAAGTACTCCGTCAAATACAGGAACTCGATCCAAGCAAACGTTCTCTGGGAGGTCGCGCATAATGCAGGCTTGATTGGAAGCGTGTTTGGTAAGATTGGATTCAGAAGTACTTCTGTCAGGGGGAAGGGGGGAGTCGGTGGGAAGGGGGCTTTACATTAACGAGTATTCATAATTATATTAGCTCTGTACCCAATACAACAGGTGGACCCTAATGTACAATTCCACATCATACGTACAAAGTAAAATTAACTTTTACACGCAGAATTTATTACAAGCATGAGGACCTATTCCTTCCAAAATGGAACGGGGCCCTGGTCTGTCAACCAGCCCTCAGGAGCATCCGATTCTTGGTCGTGTCATTTTCAAATTTGCATTTTTTCGAATAGTTGGCAAAATATTCACCATTCATAGTTGTTCCCCGTGGTAATTTATCGTGTTTGTTGTGCATTTACTGTCCCATAACTGGGTCTGGTTTTGGGAGACCCGAAGTGTTCCCACGCCATTGATTCTTGTTTGATTTCGGATGATAGTGATGGGTCCAGGTTTCATCGCATGCCTCTAGCCTAACATAAAACTCTTTTGGCATGGGTTGCCATCATGTCTGGTTTCGACAAGAGCTGGGGTCTTCTTCCAAACTACCTCTGCCGAACCGGAATTCCTTCAGCCAACATATTATGGCATATGATGGGGCATCCTCGGTTTTATGATGGGATTTCCTCGGTCTTATGATCGGGCATCCTCGGTCTTATGATAGGGCATGCTCGGTCTTATGATGGGGCATCCTCCGTCTTTTGATGGGGCATCCTCGGTCTTATGACGGGGCATCCTCGGTCTTATGACGGGACATCCTCCGTCTTATGATGGGGCATCCTCCGTCTTATGATGGGGCATCCTCCGTCTTATGATGGGGCATCCTCGGTGGTCTGCAACCGTTCATCATTATTCTGTGGTGAATGAACTTCAGGGTAAACACTGGATCTGTTTCAATGCTTCTTAGTAGGCTCCCTCAGTCCAAGTCATTTGTCAGCTGGACTAAAGCACGCCAAATTGTGAAAGAAGATTCAACAGTCCCAGGACAATACTAATATAGAGTTACGCGTTGGCATAACAACAACAGTGATATTGCTGGAATATTGCTAAAAGCGGCGTAAATCCATACTCACTCATCATAACACCAACCTAGATATTTAAAGCTAGAAACATTCCTGGGACGCCCTCATAGATCGACAATGCTGCTATTGAGTGAGTGAGTGAGTGAGTGAGTGAGTGAGTGAGTGTGTGAGGGAGTGACAAAGAGTTAACGTGGTTATCGGCGATATTCCAGCCACATCATGGCAGAAGACACCAACAACTGGCCATACACTTTGTCCAAATGTTGGGAGTAATGACACATACAAATATGAATGCAGAATTACTGAGCGTTCGGTTCCAAAATAGGCGGGTGGTGGAGTAGCCTTAATGGTGGTTAAAGCGTTCGCTCGTCATGCGGAAGACCTGGGTTCGATTCCCCCCATGGGCACAATGTATGAAGTCCATTTCTGGCGTTCCCCGTGATATTGCTGGATTATATCTTTAAGTGGTTGAAGGCTTACTCGATCACTTCAAAACAGATAGTTAAAAATACAGGTAACCTGGCCCTACATTGAATGTTTATCTCCTTGAGCAACGACACATTCCATTGCGTTCGATGACACACTATCTGGTAACACTAAACTGGTAACACCTAGTAGCCACACGATCCTCATTTGTCGGTTCATTACACAAGGATTTGCTACATGCATGTGTGACTTATTATGCCCCGGAAGCCCCTACTGGTGAACGATACATTCGGCATGCTTTATTCAGACGTGTTTGTTGTAGACGCTGATGTCTACGATATAACAGAACAGTTCAGTGGTGGAGTGGGATGGTCGGTGCTAACGTCCAATATTGAGATTCCAAGAGCGAGCGCGGACCTGTACACTAACGATGCAATGACGAGCTTCATGATTCTATTCGAAGGTGTGACAGGAAACCAAACAGTACAAGGAAATGAGATTCGATTTCCCTTGGGTCAAGATTTTTCTTACACTCCCGGCGAGCCTCTGGACATCGTAGCACAGTTCGCCCATGGGGACGATTATAACATTAATGTAGAACGGGACTTGAGCTGGGTCTTCTTAGGTATTGATAACTACCGCATGACGCCAGTGCTAGAAATTGCAGCCAGTTTCGATCCTATTGGTCGTCGTTTTGTTCCATTTGTCAATACAACTCAAGGCAACGGCTTTACCGAAATCTCCGCTACAGTGAATCTGACGTCGCAGGAAGGTGTAGTCTTTATTCATGAAGTTGTTTATTTTGATACCAGACCCGACTACTTCAATATCTTTATCACTGATGGATTCTACATCCACCAAGAGGGTCACCCGGACATATTCCCATCGGATTTCATTGGTTTCTTTACCATTGATGAGATATATGGAAGAGGAAAAAACACAAGGTGCCGTGAGAACGCTAGCTGTTCCTTCGAATGTAATGCTGTGGGGCGGGAAATTGAGTCAGTTGTCATGCGCAACACCGGAAATGGGCGTGTCGTGGCTCCAGTCGAGGAAGTAAGCCAAGGTATGATATACTGGACATCATACAAACTTGACAACTTCACTCGGGCGGACCAGGGTAATTACACATGTACTGCCACTAGTAGGAATGGCCTGACAAAGGAACGGATGATCTATATCAATATCGAGTTGCCACCAATGGGAATGTTCTGACAAAGGAACGGATGGTCTATATCAATATCGAGTTGCCACCAATGGGAATGTTCTGACAAAGGAACGGATGATCTATATCAATATCGAGTTGCCACTAATAGGAATGGCCTGACAAAGGAATGGATGGTCTATATCAATATCGAGTTGCCACCAATGGGAATGTTCTGACAAAGGAACGGATGGCCTATATCAATATCGAGTTGCCACCAATGGGAATGTTCTGACAAAGGAACGGATGGTCTATATCAATATCGAGTTGCCACCAATGGGAATGTTCTGACAAAGGAACGGATGGTCTATATCAATATCGAGTTGCCACCAATGGAAATGTTCTGACAAAGGCATCGATTGTCGATTGAGACATCCGAGATTCGAAAGGAATGAAAATCTGAAGACGCTAAACATACAAAATGTCATTCAGTTGGCGAATTTGCAGAAGGTGGTGGGCAAGGTGGGCACGGAGAAGGTGGTGGATAGTCTCTCATACATGACGGACGACAATCCCCGATAACTCTTAAGCAAGTCTACAAAAGTTTGACAAATCTAGATTTCTTCAGTTTCTTAAAGTAAAGGTATTCCCTGGACTCTTTCTGTGATATTTTAAGATACTAGGTAACTAAATCGATTTCCTAAACAAAATTTGATTTAATTCCAGATGTGTTCTACGTTACCATACATTTGGTTGTTTGATATTGGCTGATAAATAATTTGACAGTTTTATGATTTTAGCAAATAAAGTACATATACTGCAAAAGGAGAAATGAGTTGTGTTTAAAACTTTGGACGTTTGACGAATCCTATGAGCACGTTTATGGTGCTTACAGACCACGGATCATAATTCTTGCAGATTAGGGATTCGAACACATGACCGGCTGCAGCAGATCCTGGCACGACCAAAGGCCTGAACAGTACCACACTAATTGGTGCGTTCAATGTGTTGTCATATGAATACATGTGGTATGGTCTCTATATTTAAATGATGTTCGAATAGACACCTGGTTTGGGCGATGCTAAATACTGCTCACCTTTGCGCATGTGTTCATTTGTACAACGTGTGCAACCCTGTTTTCCTGTTTCACATTCAGTAATATTCAAGCTGCATGACGGCGAAATATAAAATCGAGCCTGGGCCAGACAATTCAGTGATCGATATTATGAGCATCGTACCATGACGTCGGGGTACAATGTCACGTAATCAGTCATGTCACCGAGCCTGACCACCCGATCCATTTTGTCGCCTCTCACAACCTGCATAAGCGTCCTCTAGACCAATCCTAACCGGGAATCCCGGCTGTACCTTTGGGGTCAAGGTCAGCATTTTAAAGCAGTCTCGAAAGAGATTCTGCTAAGTTAGGACTTGTACTTTATGCACTCCTCTACGAGGGTTAATTCTGCGCGTTCCTCACGTTTATACACTCTCCAAATACATACTCAAGTGGATAAACTTACATGTACAACCATTCATTCATACACACAAACACAAACACATCCACACAGCCATATCCACCCATGCTTACATCCATACCACAACCAGTAGGTGTATCGTGAAGACATCTGACAAGAGATGGAAGTTACCGATCGATAGAGACTTCTCATCTTCCATCTGTCATGGATAACAACTTGCTTTCCACATCAAGCTGCCCAGGCCTGACCCGCGGATTGTAAACTTTGCACCGGATAAGACAACAAAGAAGGAAGAAAGAAACTCAAGAAGCCACCTTTGGTTGGAATGCTGGAATGTTCGCCCATGATGAACGAATTGACAGTTGATCTCTGGAATGAGTGATGTACGCTTGTTGACTGCAAGATAACATCGCTATGCTACAGGAGCTGATCAAACACAAACCAGATAGCACGGCGTCGGCTTTACTATCATTGACTCAACGCTCAGAAAGTTAGAACCTGGCAAGGATGGTATGACTCGTCCCACTTTCTTACACTCTGCTTCACACAGGAGGTGAAGGACCTGTTCTAGGTTTACGACCAGCTCCAGACCGTCATCAATAGGATCAACAGTGAAGTACGGCTGCTACTGCTTGGCGACTTCAATGAAAGAATGGGTACTGACCGTGAATCCTGGCCATATTATCCGGAACAATACGGAATGTGCAAGATGAATGAAGATGGACGGTTTCTCGAGCTGTGTCAGCGCCTTTGAACCCTCGGCCATCACAGCCAACCTCCACACAAGATCGGTTTGGAAACTGTTCAATCTGCTCCCCTGATGGTAAAAACCAAAACTGGAGGACGGGACAACACTGAAGTGCTTGGGGACGGGACAACACTGAAGTGCTGGAGGACGGGACAACACTGAAGTGCTGGAGGACAGGACAACACTGAAGTGCTGGGAGACAGGAAAACACTGAAGTGCTGGGAGACAGGACAACACTGAAGTGCTGGGAGACAGGACAACACTGATGTGCTGGGAGACGGGACAACACAGAAGTGCTGGAGTACAGGACAACACTGAAGTGCTGGGGGACGGGACAACACTGAAGTGCTGGAGGACGGGACAACACTGAAGTTCTGGGGGACAGGACAACACTGAAGTGCTGGGAGACAGGACAACACTGAAGTGCTGGAGGACGGGACAACACTGAAGTGCTGGGAGACAGGACAACACTGAAGTGCTGGGAGACAGGACAATACTGAAGTGCTTGGGGACGGGACAACACTGAAGTGCTGGAGGACGGGACAACACTGAAGTTCTGGGGGACAGGACAACACTGAAGTGCTGGGAGACAGGAAAACACTGAAGTGCTGGGAGACAGGACAACACTGAAGTGCTGGGAGACAGGACAACACTGATGTGCTGGGAGACGGGACAACACAGAAGTGCTGGAGTACAGGACAACACTGAAGTGCTGGGGGACGGGACAACACTGAAGTGCTGGAGGACGGGACAACACTGAAGTTCTGGGGGACAGGACAACACTGAAGTGCTGGGAGACAGGACAACACTGAAGTGCTGGAGGACGGGACAACACTGAAGTGCTGGGAGACAGGACAACACTGAAGTTCTGGGGGACGGGACAACACTGAAGTGCTGGGAGACAGGACAACACTGAAGTGCTGGAGGACGGGACAACACTGAAGTGCTGGGGGACGGGACAACCCTGAAGTTCTGGGGGACGGGACAACACTGAAGTTCTGGAGGACGGGACAACACTGAAGTGCTGGGAGACAGGACAACACTGAAGTGCTGGGAGACAGGACAACACTGAAGTGCTGGAGGACGGGACAACACTGAAGTTCTGGGGGACGGGACAACACTGAAGTTCTGGAGGACAGGACAACACTGAAGTGCTGGGAGACAGGACAACACTGAAGTGCTGGGGGACGGGACAACACTGAAGTGCTGGAGGACGGGACAACACTGAAGTGCTGGAGGACTGGACAACACTGAAGTTCTGGAGGACGGGACAACACCGAAGTGCTGGAGGACAGGACAACACTGAAGTTCTGGGGGACGAGACAACACTGAAGTGCTGGGAGACAGGACAACACTGAAGTGCTGGAGGACGGGACAACACTGAAGTTCTGGAGGACGGGACAACACTGAAGTGCTGGAGGACGGGACAACACTGAAGTTCTGGGGGACGGGACAATACTGAAGTGCTCGGAGACAGGACAACACTGAAGTGCTGGGAGACAGGACAACACTGAAGTGCTGGAGGACGGGACAACACTGAATTGCTGGGAGACAGGACAACACTGAAGTGCTGGGAGACAGGACAACACTGAAGTGCTGGAGGACGGGACAACACTGAAGGACCTCCTGTACGGCTGACTCAAGGGCACCTTGAAATACGCAAGCAAGCGGGACGGAGGTCACTGGATGTTCAGGTGGTGGGAACTAGACGAAGAGCAAAAGGCAAAAGGATACAGTTCGATAGTTTTTTTAGTTTTTTAAAAACATAAGTTAACACCTGTATATATTGAAAAGAAAATTGAGCTCTTAAACATTAAGAAAAAAATGCTGATCTCCAATCTGAATCCCTTCCCTTTGAAACAATACCTGCAACGTCATATCATCCGCTCACGTGACAATCTGGCCCAGCTTCCCGGTTCTTGCCTCCGTCATCTACAAACGTCAATAAACTATATATTAAGTATTTTATATACCGTCCTTTAATCGTCAGGTAAGGGTAGCACTTTACGACTGCTTTGAATGACCGCCACCATTACATCTGCACTTATTGGTGGTGGTTTTCTTAAAATATTAAACAGAGACCCAATATTCCGAACGTTTTAGTCTCCATCTCGTTTATGACAACCTCCGTGGAGATACAGGGAAGTAAATTGTACCCAACATGGGCCGTGTTAACAACCACTGGTTTGACAAAGCTGTTGATTTCGCTTTAGATGACCCTTGCGAAAGTTAAATATCACCATAGTTTAAAAAGACATCAATCTTAGAAAATAAATTTATGTACATCTGAGTTAATTACATAATTTCGATCGTAGACTTTCAAAATGTACTTAGTTATGTTTTGAAGCCAGTCAGAGACGTGAAATGTTTCAGTAAAGTAGTAGATGTAGCTGAAACAAAAGCTGGTCTTCATACAAAATAAAAGTCCCCCGCCCCAACCCCCACCACCCCACACACCACCTCCTCCTTTCATGAATATTAAAAGTCGGTCCCTAAGTACTGCACCAAGGTCTGCCAGATGGTCTTATTTCTGTGCAGGGTGCCAGGATCATGTGTTACCTCATCTCAGTAATACCCTACCCATGATGGAAAAGTGAGTGACTGGGTAGGATTTTACGCCGCTTTTAGCAATATCCCAGCAATATCACCGGGGGGTGACCAGATATGGGCTTCACACATTGTTGTGGAAAAGAATGCAAGAATGCTGATAATGATCGTAAATAAATGATCGTACCACACCCCATGCATGTGGTCATATGAATCGAATTTTTTAATTATCATTCAATTGGATACACGTGGCTAATTGACGGCTATTACAACCACTAAAGATATATGATTCATCCGATAACGAGGTTAAATCATATTTAATGTTATAACAAAAGCTCCCGTTGGAACATGGCGTATGGACCGACTGAAGATAACCGATAACTTTATAGCATGGACTCAATGAAGAAGAAGGGAGGTTACTTAAGTTTGCCAGTGTAAAACAAGATTTCTTTATTGTTCTTCCCCGAAATGACATTTTCGTAGTTTTGTGTAAATAAATTTAAAATGCCACTAAAAATCAAGAGTTATCTTTCGCCTGTATTGCGTTTGTCATTTGTTATTTACTTGGTGTTTTTTTTGCAAATTGTATGAAGCAGCTGTCAACAGGGATCGCACAATGCTCAGTTGGTAAATATATTATTGCAGTTGGTAAATCTTAGAAAATTCTTTGAAAGGTGGACAGTAATATCTACCACCTGATTAGTAAATAGTACAAGTCTACGACAGGCCACCTATTCTAGTTTAGGGGGCACGGGTGGCCTAGTTGTCTAAGGCGCCGCGATTCGCTGTGCAGAGTTGCGTGCCTTGGGCACGCCAGAAACCTATGATTGTGGGTTCGAATCCCGGTTCGCCCCAATTATGTTTCTAGGTTTGTCAGCACCATACCCGTGCTCGTGGGTTTCACCGAAGTGGTAAACGTCTTAGACTTCGGGCTTTCCACCCACATTAAGCTGACACACCGTGATATACCTGGAATAGTGTTAAAAGCGGCGTTAAACCTCACTCACTATTCTAGTTTAAATATTTAAACTATTGAACTAAAT
Organism: Haliotis cracherodii; assembly: GCF_022045235.1. Taxonomy (NCBI): domain Eukaryota; kingdom Metazoa; phylum Mollusca; class Gastropoda; order Lepetellida; family Haliotidae; genus Haliotis; species Haliotis cracherodii. The sequence continues at coordinate 29,584,432 of NW_027266319.1, read as the reverse complement.
ATTTACCAACTGGTCAGTAAAAACTATTCTGTAATGTTCCATGGTGTACATGTTTGCTGGCCACGGCTAGACGTCGACGTTACTGGCGGCAACGAAGTTCTGAACAATTTGGGCCGTGTGAGGTCTGACGTTGTCGTGTCGGGCTGCTGTTGTAGGACAGGTAGGACGACAGGATGAAGGAGCGGTTTGTTGAGCGGTTCGTTTCCATCAACGGTGATCGGTAGCGTCCTCTGCTCGCCAAAGATCCCTCCCCACACCACGACACTCCTTCCACCGAATGGTACGACCTCCTGTTGTATGCCATCAGCCCTATACAAACATAACCTGCTTTCACCAGCCGATGTGGTACGACCTCCTGTTGTATGCCATCAGCCCTATACAAACAGAACCGGCTTTCACTAGCCGATGTGGTACGACCTCCCGTGTTCACTTCTGCGACGGTAAAATTACACACTTTGTCTGCCATCAGCCGATGTTCAGCGGTCAACACGTGTCCTCTGTAGAGTCTGTATGCCATGTCATTGTCCGCAACCTCCTTGCCACTGTTTGTTGGCTAAACATATGACCCGACGCATTTGCCGCTGTTGACGACACTGTGAGGAAGCGATTGCGAAGATGTAACCAATCTCATGAAAATCAGAGGTGACTGACCTTAGTTCTCGCTACCGCTAAACAAAGATCTGAGGACAACCATTAGGAGTCACGTCAGAACGACCTTTCATCCGACCAATCAGTGCGTCGCTTACCAGAATGTGAAAGTGACAGTCGGAATGTGATTTCTAATCATGCAATCTTGAAAACTTCAACATGGGGTATTCAGAACGATAGTTACGGGTTTAACGACTGAATCTTTACAATCTAGACCATCTATTAGCCATTCCAGAATGTTTTTTGTTCAGGTTTCAAATTTGTAATCGAGGATTTGTGAAAAAAGGTTTCGAAGCGAAGTCGCCAATTTGAAAACTGTGCCATAAAGCACGAGAAAGCTGCCTTTTGATTGGTCATTCCATTGGTCGGTCAAAGTTCGCTCAAGGTCGATCTGACGTGACCCGTAATGGGATGTCCTCAGATCTTTGTTTAGCGGTAGCGAGAACTAAGATCTGATTTTAAGGAGATTGAGATGTAACGTATCGGCCTTAAAACACACACACAAAAAAACGAACAAAAACCGGTCCTCCCGGGGCGTGGCCAATCTTTGTCTTCCTGTCCAATTCTGACCCGTCTGCCTGTACCGTTGCCTCAAGGTGGTGACAGGTACACGGGGACGGGCTACGTGGGTGTGTGTTGCACCCATCTGCTTCATACCAACTGCTCGCTTGCGTTGTTCGGGTTCAAGCCGTGGCATTATTCGTGTGTTCTTTTTATCATTGAGGAGGTATGACATGACTACTGTATCCTTTGCTTAGCCTGTTCACGTGCATTTTCGTCAACCTTTCCAGCACGTGATTTACGCTTTTTCGGATTCTAGAAAAATCTGTTCCACGCACAGGTATCGCTTTCAGCATATCACTTAGCTGCGTATGGGCTATGGGTTTCCGATTGTTTGTTGTCCATCTTGTCTATTTTATCTTATAATAGTGGGATGGTCGGGTAGCCTAGAGATTAAAGCGTTCGCTTGTCACGACGAAGAAGGTTCGAATCCCAACATGGGTACAATATGTGAAGCCCATTTCTTGTGTCCCTCGCCGTGATATTGCTGAAATATTGCCTAAAGTGGCGTAAAACAATGCCATCCCATGTGGGGAATCGAACCCGGGTCTTCGGTGTGACGAGCGAACGCTTTAACCACAAGGGCTCCCCAATCCCATCCCACCCCACCCCACCCCAACCCCCTACTGAATGTCAAAAGTGAATGAAAAAGGTTATACATGACAAGTACCTTGAACAAATGTAAAATTGTGATATTAGTTACATTATTTAACAACATGATTGGTACCGGCTTCAGGCAGAAGGCGTACACAAATTCGGAAAATACACCCTTGACCCCACTAATCATCAGGGGTCACCTCTATTTTTGAGCTTAATTTGTTCATGGAACCACTTCCTGCGTGGGTTGTCGGGAAATCTACCAAGGACTGGTTACATTATGCATAAGCGACCGGAAACGTTCCGCTGAAAGCCGGAATCGAACTTCTGGCGCCCCTCCTCTGTGATATTGCTGTCACTCGTTCACTTGCTCCCCGAATCTCAGATTGTTGACACATCACAAGCAGACGACGGACAGCGGCGAGAAGGGAGAGTCCATCTCGCCACAATACCCTTAGTCAGAGACCATATATTGGTATATGATATCTGGTTCAATAAGATAGGTACATACGGGATTATATTCAATATCTCCGATAACTACAACAGATGTACCTTGATTTAGTTGAAAACCTAAGAAAATACAGTGGGTGCTGATTTAACACAAACTATGTGTGATGGAGCGCTCTCGATAAGAACAAAATCTCCAGAACACACTGGAAAAAAGTTACGTTTATACAGTCTTTGTTGTTTGTGTGTTGAAGGCCGATTGAGCAGAATCTCGTTTCTGTTACTGCTGCCAGCTAAATACGAGAGGAAAGGATGCAGGTCTAAGACGTTTACGACTTTGACGAAACCCACGCACGGGCATGGTGCTGATAAACCAAGATTCATAATCAGGGCAAATATACGATTCGAACCCACAATTAATTGTCTCTGTGTTCCAGCTAATTATGAGAGGAAAGGATGCAGGTCTAAGACGTTTACGACTCTAACGAAACTCACGCACATGGTGCTGGTAAACCAAATATCATAATCAGGGCGAATATGAGATTCGAACCAACAATCAGCGGCTTCTGGCACGACTGAAGGACGCACCTCTGCTTTGAAAATTGCGGCGCCTTATGGGTCAACCGTGCCTTCATCTATTTAAAATAAACTATACACTTCATCTTACGGAAGGACTCGAGGGAAGTTTTTAAAAGTTTCAAGTGTTCAACGAACGTTGTAATTATGACAAGACCAACATGTTAAGAAGTATTAATGAGATAGATGGTTATGATTATTCCTGGAAACGTTCACATTGATTGATTGATTGAGAAAACGTCCCTAAATTATCAGACAATAATTAGGGGTACCCACACCCTGTTGCCCCAAGATACCTAATGAAAAATCAGTAAAATCAGATCGTTTACTCCGATGATTTACGTTGACATGGAGAGATATCGTACCGGAGTGAAATATCTTATTTGAATCAGATTGCTGACTCCAGGTCTTGGTGGACGTGTGTAGCTTTGTCTTCATGTCGAATGTAGGACGGAACTTATCCATCTATCGTAATGCTATTGCAGCCATTGCGTATATTGCAATGGTATCGCATGAACTATCACAATACCATTGCGATAGATAACAGGCCCTCAATAGTCAACACAAAACGTAAAACTTTATGTACAACTTCTCATTTATAACATATCGCAACGTTTCGATGCGGATATAAATGCAGCAAGTCTAGATTTTCCACAGGTTTCGGTTACAATCTGCCATCTCAGTGGGGCTCAATTTAAATGTAGTTACTTGTTTCTTTTAAACTAATATATTCCCAGAGACTAAGCGTTCGTCTAACCTCGCAACTGAAGTGAAGGTTTACTAACTGAACATAGCGTTGATACCAGCAGCACAGCTACAGCAGAGAGCGGCGCCATCATTACGGTTCCCAGGGTAACCTTCTATGTGTTTAGGGGCTTACAACTCGACGTTATATCCGGCCATTTCATCAACTGACATTCAGCGGATCTATCCACGAAAGTTAAATAGAAAACGAATTTCAAACTTTAAAGTCGTGCATGCCACATCTACATATGACACTGATCGCATTTTGATAATAAATGTCTAAATTACCACAGGTCATCGCTGAACCGATGGCGCAAGGGGACTGTTCGCTTCTGCAGATGGTTGTAAATACTGAGTCATATCACATGATGCGAAGAAACAGTTTGCTATTTTTTTTTATTACATCGATTTCATGTTTCTGTATTCAAGAGTTTGTCGCTTTGTAAAGAAAAACAAATGTTTCGCCAGAATGTGAATACTGGCTAGGGTTTCCAGAAATAACTGGTTTATTTGAAAACTTGTTTCCTGGCGTGTAGTATCACTGTGCGTTTTTATACATAGGGTGTACAGTTGACTGAGGTTTTATAGATTTCCTAAACATTTGCTATTTCCTGCTGTAACGATTTAATACCAAAACAGACCTGTGCGTGCATATTAATTATTATACTACTGACATCTGACGTTTTTACTTTTCATATTTCGGCTCAATACAACTAAATATTTGATTTCTCCGGCTACAAAACAGCTTTAAAATAGTACTATAATATGGAAAAGTACCAAGTGTTTAAGTGCACATTTTGTTCCTCATGATTAGAATATGAGATCGTTGTTCACGTCAGTCTGTTTTGGCTGACGAGGATATACAAAAGAAAGATAAATAGCTTGTTGTAAACAGTTGTACGTGTCCGATAAATTGTCTGTCACGTTCACATTTCACATTGTTCTGTCACCACCATTTACACAGTACTTATGCACATTTTTATCAAGTTGGGTTTAAAATGAAACATCCTTGCGGATTTTGTTTTGAACTTGTACCAAATATTTCCTAATGTTTGTACCTGTGAATATGCAGTGTGTTTCTTTCCATTCTAAAACTGAACATTCTCACGGATTTGGTCACAAGTTCGAATATGTACTCATGTATCGTTTGAGGTAGTAATGTGATGTCATCTGCCAAGCCAGCAATGTTCCAGCTATGTCACGCCCACGCCCATTTCTGGTCATTAAATTGTTTCGATTCTACACAATTACTTAAATTTATTAAATAATATGAACGTTGCTGTAAGGCATACAACACTGGCCGCCAATGGCAGTTTCTTAGTTTGTACATAAATGCCAATGGAGATACCCCATTCCTACCCAAAGGGTATTGGAACGGCACAGTTCGTTCAGAATGAGTTCCTACGTCGGTTATCCAATAATTCAATTCATTGTCATCATTTTGCTGGAATGTATGTTATGGAATGAACAAACCCATCAACACAGTCATGCCTTGTACATCTTGAGGCAATTCGTTGTGCAGAGTTGCGTCCCTTGTGCGCACAATGATCCTATTATGATCATTAATCGGCACCAAAACCAAATTAAAAACATCTGTTTAGGGTGCTTTACGGGGCGATTTCCAAGGTGAAAGCAAAAGTTAACCCCAAACTCGGTTCATGCAGGACCAAATTGTGAAATCAGGGACACACAAGATCAATGAATAATCCACATCTTATATTTAAACACACAGTTTTAGGGTTACAGTCACAAAACGGGCAATATAATAGGTCAAACATGGGGCAGCAGCATTACATAACAGACCTTTTAATATAATAGTTCACTAACGAATGTCCAGAGTGTTGTCTTATATGCAGACTCTTAGACTCACTCAAAGCATTTTCAGTGAGCATTTAATACATATTCAAAGGGGCCTTTAGTCATTTGACATGCTGTCGCTGACATGGCGTACATTATGTATAAATGAATGATAAAACTGACATTATGTTATAATAATGTTATAATAATAATAATTTATGCATTTGTATAGGGAAGCATTCACTGTGCATAAGTGCTCTGTGCGCTACAATGAAACTTATAGTCAGTGGGGGTGTTTTTTGAACAGGTGGGTCTTGATGGTTTTTTGAAGCAGGAGAGTGATGAGGAAGTCTTTCTGGAGAGAGGGAGTTCATTCCACTTGGAGCTTGCTGTGTAGGCAAAGGATCGCATGCCGAATGATAATGTCTTCACGGGTGGCACTGTTAGAAGGAGCTGGTTTGGGGACTGCAGAGAGCGCACATTCTTTAAGGTGGAATCAGTTCTGTCAAGTAGGCTGGAGCTAGGTGGTTGACACATTTGTAGGCAAAGAGAAGGATTTTGTAGTCAAGACGTGCAGGTATCGGCAGCCAGTGTAGGTTCTCTAGAATCGGGGTTATATGTTCACATTTGCGGGTTCTTGTGACAATCCTTGCAACAGCATTCTGTAATAGTGACTTCTTGTCTTTGATGACGATAGCCTGTGTCCTTTCTGTCAGGTATGAAGCAAACCACTTCAGAACATTGCCTTGGATTGTACAGCCTAAGCGTGTCAGCAGGATGGAATGGTCTATTGTATCAAATGCGGCTTCAGGAATTGTATATTGTCTTTGAATTTAATTATTGTTATTATTTAATTGAAAATATTTCAGCCGTTGCTTCATACATGGACTCAAACATGAAGTAAGGACCTCTTGAGTTTAATTTACACGTTCTGATGGCCTTGGTGACAGTATGCCAACTACTAGTGGTTTTATTGCAAAAACTGCTATCAAAGAGAGAGAAAAATAAAGGGCTGAAAACCCGGAAATATTTGACAAACTACTTTAGATTCACTGTACAAAATGTGTTTTGGATGTCAACACAGACAAGACATGTTCAGCTGTAAACATGATTAGGAATGTGTTTAAATCCTAAACGGAATACATATTTGGTGTGTTCTATCTAAATGCATTTAGGGCTAAACACATGAAATGAGCTATCGTCTCACAGCCTAAATACCACATGGACACAACATTCCCATAATCTAAACATGTGCAGAATTTAAACACGTTAAAATATATAGTTAGATTTTTAAACATGTATAAATTTTAAACATGTTTAGAATCATTTGAACACGTTTAAACATGTTTCATCTTAAAACATGTTAAAACATGTTTCAAATATATACATGTTTCAATAAAGTGCGTATCATTAATCAATAAGACAAATCAATCAAATACAGATAAGATGTAATATTTATATTGAAATTAGATGTGCAAATCCAATTCACAGGCACCTGCATAACACAATATACCACTGGGGCTTACAACGCACAGTATTTACCTAATAATATGCAACTTAACCAAACCTGGTTTATATGACTTGCAAAATTGACTCTTGTGACGACAATGGTCTCCATAGCACAGGTGGTAACGTGAAGGACAATGAATCAGGAGATTGTAGGTTTCCATCCCGCCGAGGTTAAAAACCTATGTGTTCATGAATGTGTTGCTGTATGGCGTTTTCTCTTATACATGAAGCTCACAATGAATCATGATTCCCACTACCCACTCACCCCAAATTAATCCATTTACACTGCTAAAATAGCTTTAACCATCCCCACCCATCCCCACACACTCACTTCTGTATCCCCATTAAAAGCTAAAAAAAACCATAGGAGCAACCATTTTTAAATTACCTACAATGGATTTCAAGGTGGGTATGCACATTTAGACTCTAAACACGTTCAACTGTTAAACACAACCCTTAACATGTTAAGACCTAAACATGTCTAAATTATGGGACAAGGGACGTGTTTAAGTTTGTGTTTGGGATCAAAAACATATCTCATTATTACTATTATCTATAATGAAGGATATAATCATAATGATAGGAAGCAATCACGCATGCTCCGATCAGCGGTATATAACCTATTGTCTAAAGGGCAGTGCACAGACTGCACTGGAGACGCGACATGGCGGTCACAATGATCGTCCACCTAGTGTGCGCCGTACTCACCACAGCCCTCTGTAAAGTAGGTATAGTGTTTCATCTCTGTCAGCCACTTAATGTCAGTACCAGTTCTATTGCGACTTGTCATGTAGTCAACTGATTTTCTCACAAAAGTCTTCTGACACAGCGTCAAATGGGCGAACGTTTTGGCTGACAACTTACAATCCCGAAGACTAAATCTGTTTGTTGTTTAACGCCGCACTCAGCAATATTCAAGCTATATGACGACGGTCTGTAAATAATCGAGCCTGAACCAATCTAGTGATTGGCATCATGAGCATCGATTCATGCAATCGGAATACGATGACATGCATCAACCAAGTCAGCAAGCCCGACCACCCGTACCCGTTAGTCGCCTCTTACGACAAGCAATTGACGGAAAGAATGGTTTGCTGTAGACCTATTCTAGCCCCGATCTTCACACACTGGAGGTCTTCATCTATATTTCAATGGAAATAGGTAGACAACTACACAAAAAGTATATAATAAATCTCGTGACGGGGGAAAGGAGATTTATATTAAATCTCGTGACGGGATAAAGGAGATATATAAGAAATCTCGTGATGGGGGAAAGGAGATTTATAATAAATCTCGTGACGGGATAAATGAGATATATAAGAAATCTCGTGACGAGGAAAGGAGATATATAATAAAACTCGTGACGGGGAAAGGAGAAATCTGTTATAACCTTTCTTTATGTTTCAGCTATCTGTTATAACAGTTCTTTATGTTTCAACTATCTGTTGTAACGGTTCGATATGTTTCAACTATCTGTTATAATGGTTCTATATGTTTCAAATATCCGTTATAACAGTTCTATATGTTTTAGCTATCTGTTATAACGGTTCTTTATGTTTCAACTATACGTTATAACAGTTCCATATGTTTCAACTATCTGTTATAACGGTTCTTTATGTTTCAACTAAACGTTATAGCAGTTCAATGTTTCAACTATACGTTATAACAGTTTTATATGTTTGAACTACCTGTTATAACGGTTCTATATGTTTCAACAATCTGTTATAACAATCTACATGTTTCAAAATTCTGTTATAATGGTTCTAAATTCTTCAACTATACGTTATAACAGTTCTATATGTTTCAGACATCTGTTATAACAGTTCTATGTGTTTAAACTACCTGTTATAAGGGCTCTATATGTTTCAACTATCCGTTATGATGGTTTTGTTATGTTTCACCAATCGGTTATAACGGTTCTTTATGCTTCAACTATACATTATAACAGTTCGATATGTTTTAGTTGTCTGTTATAACGGTTCTACATGTTCCAACAATCTGTTATAACCGTTCTATGTTTCAACTATCTGTTATAACAGTTCTATGTTTCAGCTTTCTTTTATAACGGTTCTATGGTTCAGCTATCTGTTATAACGGTTCTATATGTTTCAGCTATCTGTTATAACAGTTCTGTATGTTTCAACTATCCCTTATAACAGTTCTATATGTTTCAGCTATCTGTTATAAGACTTCTTCATGTTTCAGCCATCTGTTATAACGGTTCTATATGCTTCAACTATACGTTATAACAGTTCTATATGTTTGAACTACCTGTTATAACAGTTCTTTATATTCCAACAATCTATTAAAACAGTTCTATATGTTTCAACTATCTGTTATAACCGTTTATGTTTCAGCTATCTGTTATAACAGTTCTATGTTTCAACTATCTGTTATAACCTTTCTATATGTTTCAGCTATCTGTTATAACACTTCTTTATGTTTCAACAATCTGTTATAACGGTTCGTTATGTTTCAATTATCAGTAAAAACGTTGCTATATGTTTCTCGCGTTAAAATTGATGGAGAAGTGCTGAACGTGGCGTTAACACAAACTCTCTCATCCCCCGGAATACATACTATGGTACCTGTGTTTTCAGGGAAATCCCACCGACCCGGGCCGGCTGAGGGTGCTCAGCATCTCAGCTGAACAGGAGGAGGGATCATTCAAGTACTCCGTCAAATACAGGAACTCGATCCAAGCAAACACTTCCTGGGAGGTCGCGCATAATGGAGGCTTGATTGGAGGTGTATTAGGTAAGATTACACTCTGAAGTACTTCTGTCGAGAGGGAGTGGGGAGTCGGGTGTAGGGGGTCTGGTGCCTAAAGGAGGCTTTACATTAACGAATATTATTATTTTTATTAGATCTGTACCCAATAAAACAGGTTAACCCGAATGTACAACTCCACACAAACAGGGTACGATGGCGCAAGGGTGACGTACAAAGTAAAATAAACTATTCACACGCTGAATTTATTACAAGCATGAGCGCCTATTTCTTCCAAAATTCCAAAAATGACATACTGAGAGATGTTTATGTTATGTAAGAACAGCGTTCGGTTGAATGATAAGAGGGTGTACATTCGTCTTTATTCAGACGTGTTTGTTGTAGACGCTGATGTCTACGATATAACAGAACAGTTCAGTGGTGGAGAGGGATGGTCGGTGCTGACGTCCAATATTGAGATTCCAAGAGCGAGCGCGGACCTGTACACTAACGATGCAATGACGAGCTTCATGATTCTATTCGAAGGGGTGACAGGGCACCAAACAGTACAAGGAAATGAGATTCGATTTCCCTTGGGTCAAGATTTTTCTTACACTCCCGGCCAGCCTCTGGACATCGTAGCACAGTTCGCCCATGGGGACGATTATAACATTAATGTAGAACGGGACTTGAGCTGGGTCTTCTTAGGTATTGATAACAACCGCATGACGCCAGTGCTAGAAATTGCAGCCAGTTTCGACCCTACTGGTCGTCGTTTTGTTCCATTTGTCAATACAACTCAAAGCAACGGCTATACCGAAGTCTCCGCTACTGTAAATCTGATGTCACAGGAAGGTGTAGTCTTTGTTCATGAAGCTATTTATTTTGATACCAGACCCGAATCCCCCAATATCTTTATCACTGATGGATTCTACATCCACCAAGAGGGTCACCCGGACATATTCCCATCGGATTTCATTGGTTTCTTTACCATTGATGAGATATATGGAAGAGGAAAAAACACAAGGTGCCGTGAGAACGCTAGCTGTTCCTTCGAATGTAATGCTATGGGGCGGGAAATTGAGTCAGTTGTCATGCGCAACGCCGGAAATGGACGTGTCGTGGCTCCAGTCGAGGAAGTAAGCCAAGGTATGGTACACTGGACATCGTACAGACTTGACAACTTCAATCGGGCCCAGCAGGGAAATTACGCGTGTACTGCCACTAATAGGAATGGCCTGACAAAGGAAAGGATATTCTCGATCGATCTAGAATTGCCACCAACGGGATTGTTCTAACATTGGAGAGGATTATCTCGATCGATCTCGGGTTGTCCATTGACACATCCGAGATTCGAAATACACGAAAACCTGATGACATGAAACATACAAAATGTATTGGAGAAATTGCAGAAGAGGCACGGAGAAAGTAGTGAGTGAGTATGGTTTTACGCCGCTTTTAGCAATATTCCCGCAATATCACGGCGGTGGAGACCAGAAATGGGCTTCACACATTGTGCCTATGTCGGGAATCGAACTCGGGACTTCGGCGTGACGAGCGAACGCTTTAACCACTAGGCTACCCAACCGCTCCCGGAGAGAGTAACGGTTAGTCTCTAATACATGATACATGCAAGATTTGACACATCTAGATTTCTTCAGTTTCTGAAAATTAAGATATTCCCTGGACTCCTTTCTAAAATACTTTAGGGGCGGTCGGGTAGCCTAGTGGTTAAAGCGTTCGCTCGTCACGCCGAAGACCCAGGTTCGATTCCCGACATGGGTACAAAGTGTGAAGCCCATTTTTGGTGTCCCCCGCCGTGATATTGCTGGAATATTGCCAAAAGCGGCGTAAAACCATACTCACTCACTAAAATACTTTAAGAGACTATGTAACCAAAGAGAATTCTTAAACAATTTTTTTCCATTCCAGACATGTTTTACCTCACCATACATTTGGTTGTTTGATATTGACTGATATGTGTTTGACAGTCTTAGTTTTTTAGCCAATAAAGTATATATATGCAAGAAGAGAAATGAGTTGTGTTTAAAACTTTGGACGTTTGCCAGTTTGACAAACCTTTCGAGCACTTATATGGTGCTTACAGACCACGGATCATAATCATTGCAAATATGGGATTTGAACACATGACCAGCTGCAGCGGGTCCCTGCACGACCAAAGGCCTGAACAGTACAACACTAATTGGTGCCTTCAATGTGTTGCCATGTGAATACATGTGGTATGGTCTGTGTTTTCAACCGATGTTCAAACATACACCTGGATGGTCATCAAGCTCAGCCAACTACACTTCTCAAAAGAAGTTTCCTTCCATAGAATTCTAGTTGAACTGTCATGGCATGTAAAATAGCCATTTAAAAAAATCAGATCCTGAAATTGTTTTCAACAGTCATATACTGTAAATCGGGAAATTAATGCGTCGCCAAAAGAATGCGATCGCTGGTCCCTAGCCCAAATTGCGACTCAATATGAATGCACCCCCCCCACCCCCCCCCCTTTCAAGCATCAGTGGATACATATCTAAACAAAACGTCCTCTGTCAGGTTTACAGGAGTATCCTCACCTTAACCGGGTTCGATTCCCGACATGGGTACAATGTGTGAAGCCCATTTCTGGTGTCCCCCGCCGTGATGTTGCTGGAATATTGCTAAAAGCGGCGTAAAACCATACTCACTCACTCACTCACCTTAATCAAACCTTACATTAATCCAATCACACACCAAATAGCCCCGCTTCTAAGCGCTGAGTAGAGTACTTCCGCTTAAACAATACAAGCGCCCTGGCTCGTGTCGGCTTTTGATGCAGTCGCAAAGAACAAAGACACCGTGTTCCGTGGGTGGCGTCTGTCTGGACTTGCAGGTGTGATCAGTGATGACATAAGTGAGTAGAACTCTTGTCTTGACCCATCTTGTACTCGTATTGTAATACAGAAACCGACTTCGACTATCTAATGACATGTCTTGGAACTGTTCCGCGGCAATAGTTATTTGCTACACTTTCCATTACTTCCTCTGCTTCTGTGTCACGTGATATGATCCGGCGAAGGGTCGGAAGAGTACACAACGAATTGCTGCACTTTGGACCAATGTATTGTCGTATAAAACATGTGGTATGGTCTCTTTATTTAAATGATATTCAAACATACACCTCTAAAATAATCAAGCACCGCCTAAGTCGTTAAGGACCACCTAATTCTTCCATGTTATTAACATGTCATGGCAAGTCTCTGCCTCTTCGCCTCATGTGATAGGATCCAGCCCGTACAACCATCTGAGGCACATGTCGATGGTATCTTAGACCTAATCAAATATCACCAATGTCGTTTGTGGCTCTTTCCAGAGACACATGGGCGTTCAGAATATAGGGAAATATAAAAAAACCGAGTGGTGCTATATATGCTGTATATATTATTTAAAGAACTACATGAAAGGAAAGCTACTTTTTCGGAATGTTTGTTTCAGCAAGACACAGAATGTCGGTTTCGATGTATCAGCATGACACGGAATGTTTGTTTAGGTGTACAGCGAAATACGGAATGTTTGTTTCATCAAGACACAGAATGTTGGTTTCCATGTATCAGCAAGACACGGAATGTTTGTTTAGGTGTGCCAGTGAAATACGGAATGTTTGTGTCAGCAAGACACAGAATGTTGGTTTCCATGTTTCAGCAAGACACAGAATGTTTGTTTAGGTGTACAGTGAAATACGGAATGTTTGTGTCAGCAAGACACAGACTGTTGGTTTCGATGTATCAGCAAGACGCGGAATGTTTGTTTAGGTGTACCAGTGAAATACGGAATGTTTGTTTCAGCAAGACACAGAATGTTGGTTTCCATGTTTCAGCAAGACACGGAATGTTTGTTTAGGTGTACCAGTGAAATACGAAATGTTTGCTTCAGCAAGACACAGAATGTTGGTTTCCATGTTTCAGCAAGACACGGAATGTTTGTTTAGGTGTGCCAGTGAAATACGGAATGTTTGCTTCAGCAAGTCACAGAATGTTGGTTTCGATGTATCAGCAAGACACAGAATGATTGTTTAGGTGTACAGTGGAATACGGAATGTTTGCTTCAGCAAGACACAGAATGTTGGTTTCGATGTATCAGCAAGACACAGAATGTTGGTTTCGATGTATCAGCATGACACGGAATGTTTGTTTAGGTGTGCCAGTGAAATACGGAATGTTTGTGTCAGCAAGACACAGAATGTTGGTTTCGATGTATCAGCAAGACACGGAATGTTTGATTAGGTGTGCCAGTGAAATACGGAATGTTTGTTTCAGCAAGACACAGAATGTTGGTTTCCTTGTTTCAGCAAGACACAGAATGTTTGATTAGGTGTGCCAGTGAAATACGGAATGTTTGTTTCAGCAAGACACAGAATGTTGGTTTCCATGTTTCAGCAAGACACAGAATGTCGGTTTCCATGTTTCAGCAAGACACAGAATGTTGGTTTCCATGTATCCAAGACACATGGTGTTTGTTTCGGTGTGCCACAATCTCTTTAAAATCAGATCTTAGTTCTGGCTACCGCTAAACAAAGATCTGAGGACATCCCATTTGGGGTCACGTCAGAACGACCTTACATCCGACCGATCAGAGCGTGGCTTACCAGATCATGAAAGTGACAGTCGGAATGTGATTTCGAATCATGCAACCTCGAAAACTGTAACACGGGGTATTCCGAACGATAGTTACGGGCTTAACGACTGAATCTATACAATCTAGACTATCTATTTGTCATTCCAGATTGTTCTTTTGTTCAGGTTTCAAATTTGTAATCGAGAATTTGTCAAAATATGTTTCGAAGCGTAGTCGCCAATTTGAAATTAGTCCCGTAAAGCACGAGAAAGCTGCCTTCTGATTGGCTAGTGTCGACTTCTTGTCAGTCATTCCATTGGTCGGTCAAAGTTCACACAAGGTCGGTCGGACGTGACCCGTAATGGGGTGTCCTCAGATCTTTGTTTAGCGATAGCAAGAACTAAGATCTGATTTGAATGAGTGAGTGAGTGAGATTTTATGCCGCTTTTAGCAATATTCCAGCAATATCACGGCAGGGGACACCAAAAATGGACCACACATTGTACCCATGTCGGGAATCGAACCCGGGTCTTCGGCGTGACGAGCGAACGCTTTAACCACTGGGCCACCCGGCCGCCCTGATTTGAATGAGATTGGGTGTCCCAGTAATACACAGAATGTCCAATTGTATTTGCGTTTGTTTCAGTAGTGTCAAATCCGGCTTTTGGTCCTGTGTCAGATTAAGGATGAGCCCCAGAAACACCATGAGAATGACACTAACTGTGGGAAGAGAATCCATTTCAAGAGAACATTTTAGAAAATATGGGGAATTCCATGTATTGGTATCGTTGTTTTGTTACAGTCAAAGCATTTTCAGTTAGCATTTATAGTTTATTCACAGAAGCCTTTAGTCATGACTGAATCATGACATTTTGTACATTATGTTTATAATGCATGATAAAACTGATATTATGTTATAAAAACATTCGGGAATTGCATATTGTCTTTGGATTTCGTATTTACTCTTCGATTGAAAGTATTGTAGGTTTCCTTTAACAGTAACTCAAACATGAAGCAACGACCTGCAGAGTTTAACCTACACGTTCTGATGACATCCGGTGATTAGTATTTTTGCAAAAGCTGCTTTCAAATACAGAAAAAACCCTGAAATATTTGACAGAGAAAAACCTTCTCATCTGTAATGCTACTATATAATCATAATAGCAGGAAGCAATGACAAGCCCCGCACAACGGCATATAACCTGTTACAAGTGGCGTGCACAGACACCACTGGAGATAGGTCACGGCAGTGACAATGATCGTCTACCTCGTGTGAGCCCTTCTCGTCACAGCCCTCTGTAAAATACCTATTACATTCTCTCTAGGTCATGTCGGGCGCTCAATGTCAGAACCTGTTTCACTGTGATTTGTTCATGCATGTTCAGGGGCGGTCGGGTAGCCTACCGGTTAAAGCGTTCGCTCGTCACGCCATTTCTGGTGTTCAACGCCGTGACATAGCTGGAATATTGCTAAAAGCGGCGTAAAATCAAACTCACTCACTCACTCATGCAAGTTCAACAGATGTTCTAACAAAAAAACTTCTTACAGTGACAAGTTAATACACAATGTACTAAATTTAGCAGCGATGAAAATAATGATAAATATAATTATCAATAACATTATGAATGCAAAGTTACTGCGAAAATATACAGTTAAACCTACAGGTAGTCCAGCCCTACATTGGAAACATAGCAATGTATGTTTATCTCCTAAAACAACGACCCAGGCCAATGTGTGCGATGACAAACAATCAGACAGGTAACACTTTGTAACCATCCGAACCTCTTTAGTGGGTTTTTCACCAGCACTGGTTACGTGCCTATGTGACCTATTCGGCCCGAAGTGATACACCGTATATGAATCCAAACAAGTTAAAGAACGTCCAATTCTTTCATGCGCCATGACAGATTAACTTTAGTCATATGAGACAATCGGACGTACGTTGTCCTTTTAAAATTAATATTATATTTGGCATTCTTTATTTATACATGTGTGTTACAGACGCTGGTGTCTACGGCATAACCGGGCAGTTCAGTGATGGAATGGGGCGATCGGTGCTGACGTCCGATTCCAAGCTTCCAACAGTGAGCGTGAAATTGTACAGTGCTGAGATGACGAGACTCGTGATTCTATTCCACGGGGTGAAAGGGTGGAAGGGAACCGACCCGTGAAGATCCGGGGTAGAATAGGTCTTCAGCAGCCCATGCTTGTCTTTAAGGGCGACTATGCTTGTCGTAAGAGGCGACTAACGCGATCGGGTAGACAGGCTCGCAGACTTGGTTGATGCATTACATAGTAGTCCAATTGCGTGGATCGATGCTCATGGTGTCAATCGCTGGATTGTCTCGTCCAGAGTTCATTATTTACAGACCGCCGTCATATAGCTGGACTATTGCTGAGTGCGGCGTTAAACAACAAACAAACAAATAAAACTAAAAGGGAACTACATGGTAGAAGACAATTGAGATACCATTTCCATTGAGTCAAGATTTACGAGCTTCCAAACATCGCAATACAGTTCGCCCATGGGGACGATTATGCCATTAATGTAGAACGAGAAAGAGACTGGGTCTTCTTATGTATTTGTAGTAGCGGGTAAGGGGTGGATGTTGGTGGGGCACACACAACACGACGCTACTCGTCAGTTCACATGACAACCATCTTTATTCCGAGAGTAGATACTAATCATATTAAACCCTGAAAATATAATGCAAACATCATAAGTATTTTTGTAGCAGAACATGGAGATTAAACACAATTACAAGACTTCATCTTATCAGCTAGCACATTAGCACTAGCATGAATAAATCCTTAAATATAAATAGCAGGTTGTAAACTATTTCTGAATAACTATATAAAATTTCCATTTGTAAATACTTTGAGAATACATTAAATTCACACAAAACATTAATTTAGAAGAATAACCATATACTAGTTATTAGTTTGAACCATATATATATAATTATGCTCCCTACTTACCACTGTGTGGCAATGAGCTTATCTCAGTGGTTCGCAGTCACGTTCAATGTTGTTTACGGTCACATCATTCTATAACAAGTTGAAATACAACCTTGACAATACTAATAATGACCATATAAAATAAGATATAAAAACAACCGATCTCCCATACATACGTTCTTATTTCATACCACGTTCAGACAGTTATAGGTTTAAGAACATGTTTAAATAATAATTTAGTTTAGTAAAGTGTATACTAGTAATGCAGTATTTAAGAAGATAACATACTGTAAAGATGCAATATGATACATTTTAGATTGAAATTAAATAAATTCTACATACAACCAACTGTAATGATAGTTGAAATACCTACTTTACTTTAACTACCAGCTAGGTTTACTTATACACTGATGCATTAATTTAACACCTCTTAAGTAATACAATATGTACAAGACCATATATACAATAGATGAAATACTAAGCCCATAGAAACTAACCTGGATAATGAAATCCTCCATACACAAACATCGAGTTCCCTGAATGTACAATGTTCAACATCCACAATCAGCAAGGGGCTGATATGAAGGAAAACGATCTAATACAAATCTAAGTGACCTCCTTGAATAATTGTGTACAACTGCCAACCGGATATGCCGGACAGAAACCTTTAAATCTACATACACAATAGATAGTAAGCTGACCACAGAAACTAAAGCAGACAGACAAAAGAAACTTGTGCAGTGTGCATACGCATGGGTCAGAACCTGGCCTGACCCAGTAAGGTGGCTATTGTTAAATGCAGGGTGCAGGGATAGGCTTATTGTATTGAGGGCTTGTATAACTCTAAAGGTTTGTTTGTAGGGTACTGTATGTAAAGTTTAAAGCTAAAATGAAACATCTAAAATATCTAACTTATATGTACAAATACTTAAAACATGACTTGGCCACATACTTCCCCTCCCCCAGAAATGACGTCCTCGTCATTTGGAAGTTCCATCCAGAATAGAAATAAAAGCCTGGGATAAACTCTCACTAATATGCTTTAAAGGTGGTGAGGT
This sequence comes from Haliotis cracherodii, assembly GCF_022045235.1. Classification (NCBI taxonomy): domain Eukaryota; kingdom Metazoa; phylum Mollusca; class Gastropoda; order Lepetellida; family Haliotidae; genus Haliotis; species Haliotis cracherodii. The sequence continues at coordinate 29,566,229 of NW_027266319.1, read as the reverse complement.
GAAATTTGGTTTAACGTCGCGTCCAAGATTATTGCACTTATATAGCGACGTAATATGCTTTAAAACACCACTAGCTGCAAGTTCCTGGATTGCTCTAGATCTTCTGTCCATAGTAGCCTCTGAACCTGTCACTCTGTGACTCATCAAGTACTCCCCTGATGTCATCCAAGAAGGCTTCTTTGAGTCTCTTCCTGAACGTCTAGGTGCAGATGCAGTTGGAAATATCGATGCAGTTGCAGCAGCAGATGTTTCGTCATCTATCCCTGAAGCGGTCTGAGCCCCAGGTTCCTCCTGTTCAGTTTCGTCCTCATCAAGTTCCTGTATTTCTTCTTCACGGGTCTCTTCTGTGTCCTGCTGTTCCTCTGACAACACTGACGAGTGACCGTCGCCACCAGAAGAAGATCCCTCTACCTCAAGAAGTTCTTGGTCGTCACCAGTCTTTGCTTGGGTAGATTCCTCATCCCTCTCTGCAGATTCTGCGTTCATCACTGTGGAGCCATGAACGTCTGCTGTATCTTGGGACGTCTGAACAGGCACTGTAAATGTTCCTATCTCCATGATATCTTCATTTCCAGTAGACATCTCTGATGTCGCGTCTTGAGTGTATGCTGGGGATAACACAGTTGATGTCCTTCGTGACACATGAGCCAGTGCTAAAAATGGCATCAATTACGACCCTATGGGTCGTCGTTTTGTTCCATTTGTCAATACAACTCAAGGGAACGGCTACACAGAAGTCCCCGCTACAGTGAATCTGACGTTACAGGAAAATGTAGCCTTTGTTCGTGAAATTGTTTATTTTGATACCAGACCCGAATATTCTAATATCTTTATCACTGACGGATTCTACGTCCACTAAGAGGGCCACTCAGGCATATTCCCATCTGATTTCATTGGCTACACCGAAGCCTGTGAATCTGACGTCACAGGAAGGAGTGTTCTTCGTTCAGGAAGTCATTTTTTACTGTACCAGCCCTGTTCCGAATATTGTTATTTTTGACGGATTCTACATCCACCAATAAGCCCACCTGGGCCCATTCCCACTGGATTTCATTGGTATATTTGCCATTTAAAACAAAATCTGCAATGAGAACACTAGCTGTTCCTTCTAGTGTAATGCTGTGGGGCCGGAAATGGAGTCAATTGTCATGCGCAAGACCGGAAATGGACGCGTCGTGGCTCCAGCCGAAGAAAAGAGTGATGATCTGGTATACTGGACATCATACAAACTTGACAACTTCACTCGGGCGGACCAGGGTAATTACACATGTACTGCCACTAGTAGGAATGGCCTGACAAAGGAAAAGGTTATCACAATTCGAGTTGTCGATTGATGTGGTGAGGTGAGGTGAAATGGGGTTTAACGTCGCGTCAAAGATTATTGCGTTTATATACCGACGTGCATGCACGTGTGTGTGTCTGCTTGTACTAGTCCGGACAGATGCCGATGTATAGTGTTAGCACACTGAGATACCATGCCGCAGTTTTAAAGTAATACCCCACTCAGACATTTTTCCCTACTCCGAGCCGACTAGTCCTTGTTTTAGCTCCTAAATGTCGAGCGCCAGACAGGGTAACAACAAGTACCGCCATATAATGTCATTTGGTATGACAAAACCTTCCGCTCTCCGGGCGGTCGCTCTACCTCTAGACCACGGATTGATACATCAGTGACTCAAAATACATGAAAATCTGAGTTTCTGAAAATGAAGAAAACAAAATTCATTTCATTCCAGATATATTCTACCTTCGGCATACATTTGGTTGTTTCATATAAACTGATGCATAGTTTGCCACTTTGACGAAACCAACGAGCACTTTAATTGTGCTTACATACCAAGGATTATAATCTGATTGCGAAATTTGGATTCAAAATGATATTCAAACATATACCTGTTAAATAATCACGCACCATCAACTACACTACACAAAAGAAGTTAAGGATCACCCGATTCTCTGCCTCTTCGCATCATGTGATATGATCCAGCCCGTACAACCACCAGAGCACATAGAGATGTCGATGGTATCAAGGACATCATAATAAATCCATAAAAAGGAATGGTGCTATTTTCCCAGGCGTACATGTTATTTAAAGAACTACCTGAAAGGAAAGCTACTTTCTGCAACATGCATTCCGCGTCTCACCGACAAATCGAAACAAGCGATACCGACACAAACATTCCATGCCTCATTGACACAGTGAACAAACATTCTTATGTCACACTGGTACAGTGAACAAACATTTTGTGTCTCACTGATACATGTAACAAACATTCCTTGTCTCACTGATACACCTACCAAACATTCCATGCCTCACTGATACAGTGAACAAACATTTCGTGTCTCACTGATACACTCAACAAACATTCCATGCCTCACTGATACAGTGAACAAACATTTCGTGTCTCACTGATACAGTGAACAAACATTTCGTGTCTCACTGATACACTTAACAAACATTCCATGTCTCAATGATACACTTAACAAACATTTCGTGTCTCACTGATACACTTAACAAACATTTCGTGTCTCACTGATACACTTAACAAACATTTCGTGTCTCACTGATACACTCAACAAAGATTCCATGTCTCAATGATACACTTAACAAGCATTCCATGTCTCACTGATACATTTAACAAACATTTCGTGTCTCACTGATACACTCAACAAACATTCCATGTCTCAATGATACACTTAACAAACATTTCGTGTCTCACTGATACACTTAACAAGCATTCCATGTCTCACTCATACACTTAACAAAGATTCCATGTCTCACTGACACAGTTAACAAACATTCGTTTCAGTGTGTCAGCAAAACAAGGAACGTTTGTGTGGGTGAGTCAGTGAGATATGGAATGTTTCTTTCTGTGTGTCATCGACACTCAAAATATTTGGTGATATTTTGTTTTACTGTTTCGATGAGAACGGAATGTTTGTTTTACTGTTTCGATGAGAACGGAATGTTTGTTTTACTGTTTCGATGAGAACGGAATGTTTGTTTTACTGTTTCGATGAGAACGGAATGTTTGTTTTGGTGAGACACAGAATGATGTTTGTATCAGTGACCCAGTGAGACACATAATACTTGTTTGAGTGTGACAGTGAGACCGAAATGTTTGTTTTGGTGTTTCGATGAGAAACGGAATGTTTGTTTTACCGAAATATACATTCCGTATACTGAGGACGCAAACACTCCACCTCTCCCTGGTTCAAAAAACTTCATATATTTGTTTGCAAGCGAACAAACACAGGTCACATCCACTACACTTTGAGCAGTAATGGTTGAAAAACGCAAGAAGCACCCGTAAAATATCCACAGAGGTTCCAATAAAAAGCACAGGGACACCCTTCCAGTAGTCTTACAATTACACCGGGGAAATTCTAGACATATTCATATTCCCAAGTAATTCATACAGCCAGACACCGGACAAAACAGTGAGTGAGTGAGTATGGTTTTACGACGCTTTTAGCAATATTCCAGCAATATCACGGCGGGAGACACCAGAAATGGGCTTCACACATTGTACCCATGTCGGGAATCGAATCCGGGTCTTCGGCGTGACGGGCGAACGCTTTAACCACTAGGCTACCCGACCGCCCCGGATAAAACAGAGTTAAATGTAAAAAGGTGGAATCGAATCTCGGGGAGTAACAATGAAAGCCAATGTTTTTAGGATTAACGAACCATGTCTATAACGTACTCCCCGATAACTAAATGACCATGTTCAGCATATGGTGAGTTGACAAAGTGTAAGAAACATGCTACCCCTTTTCTAAGGGCATTGTCAACACTGCTACTGAATCACAAAATCACAAAATAATACCGAGTGAACTGGAAACACCTATATTAGGCCAAAATTCCGAAAAGGAGACATAATAAAGTTAGTTATAGTTAAATATAATGTTATAGCGTCCTAAACGACATGTCGAGTTCGGCTTAACGGGGTTTCACTGTATTAAGATCGTCATTCCTTACACACCTGTGGCTGAGCAGCCTGTTTGAGATAACTGGTATCAAACGCGTGTCCGTTATTGGCTACTCCATGGTGATGACCTTAGGTCAGATTTTGACGGACCACTTTCCTGATTGTAACTCATTGATAAATTTCTCGTGCTTCGGTTGAATTCATTCACCTTTGTTCATGTTGAAAATGTATGGATTTAGGGTGTTAATAAATGGTATAAATAGTATTCATCATCGCCTTGATAATCCACAAATCTGACTAATTACATTACTCATGACCGTTGTGTAATGTATTAATACACCAGTATGATCATGAGAAAAGGCGAATTGTGCATCGATTCGATGCTAAAATGGCACATTTTGGGTGTGTAGCAAACAGATTACTGCAACCATTCCTGTCATATATCATTTAACTTACGTATACGTGTGAAACCATTCGTTGTGAAATTAATGGTACCTGACAGACACTCGTAAAGAACTTTTCCCACTCATGTATGCAATTGTTGTTACTGTTAATCCTCCACCTATTATATATATTCTGTACTATGTCCCTCATTCAGTCTTGTTTAACAACGGTATAAGGATCTATACCGAAACCTCGCTTCTTTTCACAGTATTAAAGAAGTTGTTATCCATAAAAATTATGTCTATCTTGTCGTGAAGAATTGTCTGTGCACGTCATGGACGTATTACTCTGTAACAATCCACGGACAGCATGACAGGCTCACGTACCAAGGTTTGGGGGATGCTAAACTCTGCTCGGCTTTGAGCATGTGTATATTTGTAGATAGTGTACAAAACTGTTTGTTGTTTGTTTGTTCTTTAACAGCATACTCAGCAATATTCCATCCATATGACGGCGGCTAGTAGAGTCTAGACCAGAAAAACCTGTGATCGATATTATGAGCAACGCCGTCGGGGTACGATGACCTGCAATCCGAAAAGTCCTGACAAGAGCCTGACCTCGCGATACCTAAAGCTGCCTCGGACGACCAGCCTGTGTTGCAGAGTATCTACACTTCCGGGATCCACAAGTTTACATCAACACATCTGTATGCAATTATGCAACGAATGTGTGAGTGAGTTGGAGGTCAAGTTGAAGTGAGAGGAAAGCCCATGATGACAGAATATGGATTCGAACCCCCGATAAGTGAATTCAGCTGCGATTAAGGGACGGGGTATACTAAGTTCGTGATCTAGACTACCCGATTTTTGTGGAAGGCTCGGTGGCTGAGTGGGTTTGATCGCTGACTTCGTGTGCTGGCGTTGTGGGATCGAATCCCTTGACTTTATACTTTACTAAGAAAATGTTATCCCAAATATAACATTTGTAACATAAGGTTACTCTTTTGTATAAACTGTTTCCTCGTTTGGGTGTGTCCCCCCCCCCCCCCCCCCCCCCCCCACCCACACACACACACCCCAATGGCGAAGGAGAGAAAGCTGTACTGACACATAAATCCATGGATGTGTAATACTTTGATCCTTATAATAGGCAAGTCTTGACAAGCGGACATTACAGGGACGCCAGTCTTTTACAGGGACAACATGTTCTTATTATGTATATAGTCTATAAATTATGATCTAAACAAATAATTATTGTCTTAGCGACCTATGCAAGTCTAAAAAGCTGACATTCATGTCCCTTACCTCATCCGCCACATCTGTTCGTATTATGTATATAGTCTATAACTTATTTAAACTAATAATTATTATGTATATAGTCTATAAATTATGATTTAAACTTATAGTTTTTGTCTTAGATACTTTTGCAAATCTAAAAAGCTGACATTCATGTCCCTTACCTTATCTGCCACATAGCGGTGATAGTTGTTTATAAACTGTCTCAGCACATTAGATTGGAAACTTGTTTGTAAACAGAGGGGCGGTCGGGTAGCCTAGTGGTTAAAGCGTTCGCTCGTCACGCCGAAGACCCGGGTTCGATTCCCGACATGGGTACAATGTGTGAAGCCCATTTCTGGTGTCCCCCGCCGTGATATTGCTGGAATATTGCTAAAAGCGTCGTAAAACCATACTCACTCATTCATTAATTGTAAACAGAGTATGTTCCATTTATCCCATTCCATATTTCAATCAAGTATTCCAATCCAGACTCCATTCCATGCTTTACTCAATGGCTTTATGCATATGCATGTGGACTCGATTCGACTAGGAGAAAACCTAAATTGCTTCTGGTGCCATTTAATTACCCCCGAGTCACGTGAAATTGTTTGCATTGATGTACAAAACATATTTTTTTTAACCATGGTGTGTAAAAGAGTGGGATTTAGACAGAGACCCCCAACCTGCCTTCCTCCTCTAACTACAGACACACTGTGAACCTGTATCACACAACAACTAGTGGTTAATGGGCAGGATACCTATGTATTTATGGCTGAGCATCTCCCCATAATTCTAACTCAAGAAGACAAACTAGAAGGTATACGTAATAACTTGACAGAAGTCTTTAAGACCATTCTTGAGAAGTACAAAACAATTGAAGACCAGTGGGGTGAAGCTGCTTGGACAGTGTATAACTATCGAGGCGATACAGGGACTCAACTCACGTGTAGCAAGCGTGAGGGCTGGTGCCATAAAACCTTCCTAGGTCTCACAGATGAGGAATATTCCCATCTTGCTGAATCAGACTGTGAACTTGTTTGTGGAAAGTGTAAGACACCTGGCAGCCCCAGTGGCCACGGTAACAGCTGGACCCATTTCCTAGGCAAAGAGGGTTCCAACTTTTGCGTCACTCCCAAACACCATGGGAGGAAGGCAGCATTTAAATCAAGAGATAAGGTCTATGACCCCATAGAGAAGGCCAGCTACAGCATCCCAGATAAAGCATCCCGCTTGGGATGCCTGAGAGGGTGCCACACCTTATTCTTGGTGACTCTTTTCTGAAAATCAGGTGACCATAATATTGTGATATGACATTAATGTTGTGTGAAATATATACAGTTGGATGTCGTCAACAGTGTAGTGCCCAGGTCACTTTCTAAGGTATGGAACATTAACAGTAACATGTATATAATTCATTAATATCACTTCTTTACTTGTTGTATATAGTGTATTTATGCAGCTACACGAGCTTGCCTAGGTGTGCTTACTTGATTTATGCATAGTGTCCCTTTCCTGAAAATGTCACAACTAATATCTTTTGGATTTTGGAATATACAAGGTATTAGTGGTACTAAACAGTCCAGTAATTTTCTCCAGTCCCTGGAATACCCTGACTTCATAGGTCACACCGAATGTTGATTTAGACAGGAGGAAGTAGAAGCTGAAATATTCAGTGATAGCTTTAAAGACTATAATATGATTTGCAACCCCAGGTTAAAAAGCTCCCATATTTGAGGTGACAGAACGAGAGGCGGTACGGCTATAATAAACGTCTTACTACGACTCATGCCCTGGTGGTTCCAATAGCAACCTACGGTTCTGAAATTTGGGGCTGTGAGCTGTTTAAATCTACTTCTGATCCATTGATAAATTGGCACAGACAACAATGTAACAGTACCTCCATCAAAGTTGCGAAGAGTCGCCTCAGCATTCCAAAAAGAAGCAGCAACATTGGTTCCCTTGGTGAATTAGGTATCTACCCATTATCTCTTTAAATCTATAACAACATGTCCAAGTACTGTGTACGTCTGGACAACATGAATGGTGGTAGACTGCTGTATGCAGATTTCCAGGAGGACAAGACACTATCAAGATCCTGGTTTTCCCACATTGAGTGTCTTCTCCACAGAGTGATACCTGAACGCCCCCATCGAAACATCACCACTCAATTTTCCAAAAGTCTGATATCAAAGTTTTAAGATCTGTATCTCGTTGAAACTGACCAGGTGCCAACCGGTGTAAACCATAAGCTGCGTCACTTGGGGCGGATAAATGGCAAACATGGATTAACAGACAATCTCACGACTGTGAAGAAAATACAAGCCACAGAAAGGCTCTTACCAAGCTCCGAGTCTACACAGCCTGGAAATTGAGAGATACTCCAACACTCCAGTTGAAAATAGATTCTGTCCGAACTATGATTGCCATTCCGTGGAGGATGAGGAACACTTCCTGTTCTCATGCCCACTGTATACAGACCTTAGGAGAAATCTCATGACACTGTTAGAAATAGGCGACCCTACCAAGGTTGATAAAACCAACCTCCTGAAACAAATCATGATCTCCTACCCCCACCCTTAGAATGGTCAAGTCTTGCTGCCAGGGCGGTATTTCACATGTTTCAGCTGAGACCAACATAAGGGCCCAAATGAGATAAGTCTGCGTTTTTGTACAATAAAAAATCTATTCTGTTAAGCATTCAACTTTTGCTTGCATTCATAGCGGTATCCCAGCTGGTATGGAATAATTCTTCGCAAATACGTGTGTACTCCACCAGCACAATAGCCACACTTTGTAACAAAACACAAATGATTTCAAATCCAACGACCTTTCAGGGCTGAAGTTTAAACGTTGAAACACTTGACTATGAACAAAACTGAAGACAAGCGGGACGTTGGCGGAAATGAAAATTAACTTTTTCCAGATCTTTAGCGTGATTTCGGAAGGAAAAAATCCAGATTGTCAAACCTGATATCTTGTTTCTTCACTTGTACAATTTCCTCTTCGCCATCTTATTTCCTATCTTTCTCCCTAGGATAATTTACCAGTATGTCTACTTCAGTAATCTGTTCTAGTACTAGGAAAACTAGGTCAGTATGACACGGACTTAAATTTCAAGTGTCACAGTATATGGGACATAAAACTGCTTGCTCAACAGGCGGATGCAATATTGGTAAAATATAGAAAATAGGCTTCTTGTTTACTTAATTTTGTCGGCAATCCAGGACGTGTTTTTTGCGACTGAATGGGTTTCCGCTGTTTTTATGAGTCTCTGAACTAACCTGAAACGCAGTTTTAAATTTTGAAGAAAAAATCTGTGCATGTTTTAGAGTGGATCATTTAAAAGAAGCATGGAACGGCGTTGTGAAATGCCGGCAGTAATCACAACGCGCAGTAAGAATCTTGTATTTCATTATCACTACTTTGGTATGTAGGTTAGCTGTGAGAAAATATCTTTATAAGGCTCCTTTTCTCTGAATATAATGCTTATTATGGATGATGGATAAAAAGTGTATTCACTATTTGTGTTGAAATTGGAATTTTATCAGTGTAGCACAGCTAGATAAACCCAATTTTGGGTGATTTAACGGAATAGAAAACAGCATCTTGAAAGCTGTCACTGATATGGGTCCAACTCAGTCTCTCTTGAACGGGCGCCGTCCAAACATGGAGTTGACTTGGAGTGTTGGTTTGGACAGTAGCGGTCGTACTGGGCTGTGCGTGATCACGTGGAGGTCAGGAGAGAAAAATGTATAAAACATTATATTCTGATATCTACTAACAATCACATAACCATGTTACGACGCGTTGGTTTAAACGAGCACAACCTAATACTAACACGAAGGAACATATGACATGTGCAACTCATACCGTTGCAATTATAGTACCATTAAGACCACAGCATATTGGTACCATCAAGGATAATGGTATACTGGTATCATCAAAAACCACGGTATACCATCGCCATCAAAGGCCACGGCATTCCAGTGTCATCAAAGACTACGGCATACCAGTGTCATCAAAGACCACGGCATACAAGTGTCATCAAAGACCACGGCATACCATTCTCATCAAAGACCACGGCAATCAAGTGTCAACAAAGACCACGTTATACCAGTGTCATCAAAGATTACGGTACACCAGTATCATCAAAGACCACGGTATAACAGTGTCATCAAAGGGTAGACATACCAGTGTCACTAACAACCACGGTATGCTAGTGTCATCAAAGACCACAGCATACTTGGTACCATTACAGACAACGTCATTCCAGTGTCAAAGACGATGCCATACTTCTCAATCCTACAAACCATCAAAGAAAAACCACAGACGGACATAAGGGCACACTATCCCCATCAGAGAGCATCAAGCATAAAGTCACCATCAGAGAGCATCAAGCATAATGACACCATCAGAAAGCATCGAGCATGTCACAATCAGAGAGCCTCAAGCATAATGGCACCATCAGAGAGCATCAAATATAATGGCACCATCAGAGAGCATCAAATAGAATGGCACCATCAGAGAGCATCGAGCATAATGGCACCTTCAGAGAGCATCAAGCATATTGTCACCATCAGAGAGCATCAAGCATAATGGCACCATCAGAAAGCATCAAGCATTATGTCACAATCAGAGTGCATCAAGCATAATGGCACCATCAGAGAGCATCAAGCATAATGGCAACATCAGAAAGCATCAAGCATAATGTAACGATGAGAGAGCATCAAGCATAATGTCACCATCAGAGAGCATCAAGCACAATGTCACCATCAGAGAGCATCGAGCATAATGGCACCATCAGAGACCATCAAGCATAATGTCACGATGAGAGAGCATCAAGCATAATGTCACCATCAGAGAACATCAAGGATAATGTCACCATCAGAGAGCATCAAGCACAATGTCACCATCAGAGAGCATCGAGCATAATGGCACCATCAGAGAGCATCAAGCATAATGTCACGATGAGAGAGCATCAAGCATAATGTCACCATCAGAGAGCATCAAGCATATAGTGTCACCATCAGAGAGCATCAAGCATAATGTAACGATGAGAGAGCCTCAAGCATAATGTCACGATGAGAGAGGATAAAGCATAATGTCACGATGAGAGAGTGTTGTCATTATCAGGGGGAGGGACATATGAGTACCAATAGAGAGCATGGTAATGGCACTATTAGAGAGCATGGTGTAGACCTAGTACCAGAGAGAATGGCATATCCCAACCAGTACAGCTGGTTGCCATGATCTGGTGTCAGATCAAATTAATTAATCCAAAATTACCAAACCTTAATATTACCTTAAAGACACAGAGGATGGTTGACTCCGTGCAGTTTATTGTTTACTGCAAGCGTTAAAAAAACAGCCAAACCACTCTTTTCTCGCCCCGATACTGATCCCAAACACCACTCCATGCCACTCCATGTTTTGCCCACTTGTGCCTACTCAGCAGGAATCAGTCAGAGCGTATATAAAGTATGTACACTGTACATGGATGCTATCTGTATTCATTTATCTTCAGTTGCTACTCGGTTATCGCTAAACCAGGTTCGTCTGACCGGCTCACATTTGGGGTAAATTCAAGCACCATCCTAGAGTGAACTAATGACGTCTTAATGCTTACGTTACCGGGCTTGAGGAAGCGTTCCCCGAAAGAGTAAATTAAGATGGCCCACGTTATCAACGAGCTTCCGTTAACATAACTACATGATTACATGCACAGCCGCTTTTAAATTATTTAACCACTATCGGAAGTATTTTCTCAATGGGTCAATATGAATTAAAACTTAACCTACTAGGCTAGCTATGGCGTGAATAGTGCTGAGTGTGGCGGAAAACATTATTCACACACTATACATGCATAACCTCACTGAGGGGAACACTCTGCTCTTTCAAAAACGTTTCACTGTACATTTTATACTGGTCTGTCACACAGACCCTGAAACAAATATATTCACTACAGCCCATGCAAGTCTATAATGTTGGCAAGTTTATATTTCTGCAGTATCTGAAAATGAAGAACGTATCTTGGTTCTCTTTTATTACATTTTATTAATATGATTTAACAACTTCTTTTTCTGTAAAATATGTTTTTTTCAGAGACCAGATGTTAATCATTACATGTAATGTGTTTTACGACACCAAAAAACAAAAACATTTATAGTGAAAAGAATATTTAAACTAAACGGAAGTTTTGTCTGGAAAACATTTATCAAACTATGTATATCATGATCACGCTAGTCCTGTCGGTATGTGGAATGCCACACTTTTCAAAGTTCGCATAAAAATATTATCGTGAAAGTATTCATAATCAGTGTCAAGTCTAGCAAATGTCCCGGCTTTAAATGTCTCAGCCTTTTTCAAGCAATCACATTGTAGTGCTGCCGTAGATGTATACAACTCAAAAGAAGTTAAGGATCACCCGATTCTTTCATAATGGTTAAGTAAGTCATGACTTAACAATACTAATTCACCAAACATGAAATACTCATCTCCTTATTCAGTGGTAATACAGTGTGGGGGAAACATAGTGTCTGGCATGCTTAACTGTGTGTGTTTGTTGTTTACAGCCAAACTCAGGAAGACAAGGTAGTGATTGATATTATGAGCAAAGTCCAACTCCGAGGAGGTACACGCTGTTAGCCAGCCGCCGAGCCTGACCAACCTATCCATTTAGTCGCGACAAGCATGACTTGCAGGGGATATATTCTAAACCCCTCGGTGTGCTGTAAACTTTGACAGAAGGGCGCATATTGTTACTGTAATTGTATCTCATTGTCCATTTTCCTATACTAAATGTGATATTAAAAAATATTTACAACCCACTTTGGAAACAACTCAAGTTGTCATTTGAAGTAAATAACAATTTTCAGTATCCACAATTTTGGATTGAAAAGCGTTCCTAAAATCGTTTATTTTGTAAAATAGTGTCCAAGGGCGTAGTTTCGGCCCTCTGATGGTAGCTCAGGGTGATGACGGATGACAAAACTCAGGGATGAAGTTTAAGACGACAGCAGCCATGTTCATTGTTGATGGTTTGGAATAAGTCGGAAAGGTACATCTTGATAATAACGTGACAGAACGCACACCGAAACCCAGTGGCCAATGTTCCCGGGTGGAGAACCGTTCTGTCACTTACCTTCTGGCTGTCTCCCTGACTGACCATGTCAGTCGCGTTTTGTAGAGCGAGGTATTACGTAACGTGTGGCAAGGTCATTGTCCCACGTGTATGTATGTACGTAAGATCCGGCGACGTAAGGAGGTGTTCATTGAAATTTATAGATAGCGCTGGAGATTAAGGGTCCTGCCTGGAGGGGCTTACGAGGGGATACGTCGAATGTTTGCTGAATAGACAAACAGACAAAGCGCATAGAATTTCGGTGCACTTGGAAACATATTGAACCAATTAGGTATTTAGATAGATGAAGTGTTAAATAAAAGTATTGAATTGGTTTGCACTATTTTAAATAAAAGTATTGAAATGGTTTGCACTATTTTAAATAAAAGTATTGAAAGGGTTTGCACTATTTTAAATAAAAGTATTGAAATGGTTTGCACTATTTTAAATAAAAGTATTGAAATGGTTTGCACTATTTTAAATAAAAGTATTGAAATGGTTTGCACTATTTTAAATAAAAGTATTGAAATGGTTTGCACTATTTTAAATAAAAGTATTGAAATGGTTTGCACTATTTTAAATAAAAGTATTGAAATGGTTTGCACTATTTTAAATAAAAGTATTGAAATGGTTTGCACTATAACAATAGCATCTGGTTTTACGCTGGTGCGTGGTAGCGAGTAACGCGACCTAATCCGGTGATCTGAGGGTGCATGTGTCCGTCCCGAGCCGACCAGGCCGCACCCTGCTGTCACACAGCCAGACCCGACAGATGTCCCCTAACACTGAAACAACATTCTTTCTTGGCAAAAGATATCCCAGCTTGATTTCTGGAATGTAAGTGATATGAATACACCTAGGTGTCCTAGCTTATACACTTTTCCTCTCAACTCTAAACTAGACAAACCAGGTCTTTTCACGTCCAAGATTTGAATATATGTATTCCAACGCAGTGAAATGACAATCGTTTCGAAGCTAGCTTAGAATACAATGAACAGTCGAACATTCGAGTCAAATGATTCTCATAAGTCGAATGTTAAGAATACATTCGAATATTGTCATACAGCCCACCTTCTGTGTCATGTCTAACCTTAGAATACAATAGAATCCAGTCAAATAACACTACATATCGGGTCTCACCTAAGAATGTATTCAAACCCTACCCAGTGACCAAGTCGATGTCCTTTCTGTGTGTGACGTATGAACACAATGCCAGCCTCTTGGAGACGTCTTCCATCGTAACTGTTGATTGGTGAGAGGAATCGGTATTCAGTAGGAAGCTCACACCACCTCTGCCACTGTTTGATCTCGGACCTCGCTTCAATAACACTGCCACAACCAGAGTCTAATTGGTAGTATTAAACCCATGTCCTGATAAGCTTGACAGGGGTGTGAGACGGCGAGGTACGGACGCCACCTGATTGAGGGATTTGTGCAATCTCCAAAGATAAACTAGATCCATCAAGAACTCAGCGCTTGTTCGTACTTGTCGCTTTCTAAGTGCCTGATTGAACGTAACCAGCAATGCAGGAGCCAATGCAGACTAACATTTAGCCCCAGATATAAAGTTATCTTATTTCAAAATATATATGAACAAAATAAAAAGTAAATGGAGTCCGGAACAATGTTTAGTTTCTGCCTCAGGCTGAGGCATCTAAACATCCAAATCATTCTCGACTTGCTAGAGCTGAAAGGGGTCTGAGTAAGGGCTGCTAGAGCTGAAAAGGGTCTGAGTAAGGGCTGCTAGAGCTGAAAAGGGTCTGAGTAAGGGCTGCTAGAGTTGAAAAAGGTCTGAGTAAGGGCTGCTAGAGCTGAAAAGGGTCTGAGTAAGGGAATGCTAGAGCTAAAAAGGGATTGAGTAAGGGCTGCTAGAGCTGAAAAGGGTCTGAGTAAGGGCTGCTAGAGCTGCAAAGGGTCTGAGTAAGGGCTGCTAGAGCTGAAAAGGGTCTGAGTAAGGAAATGCTAGAGCTGAAAAGGGTCTGAGTAAGGGCTGCTAGAGCTGAAAAGGGTCTGGGTAAGGGCTGCTAGAGTTGAAAGGGGACTGAGTAAGGGCCGCTAGAGCTGAAAAGGGTCTGAGTAAGGACCGCTAGAGCTGAAAAGGGTCTGAGCAAGGACCGCTAGAGCTGAAAAGGGTCTGAGCAAGGACCGCTAGAGCTGAAAAGGGTCTGAGTAAGGACCGCTAGAGCTGAAAAGGGTCTGAGTAAGGACCGCTAGAGCTGAAAAGGGTCTGAGCAAGGACCGCTAGATCTGAAGAGTGAAGGCGTATGGGCTGCTAGAGCTGAGATGGTGGAGGGGGTGGGGTCATGGTGGGGAAGGGGGTGGGGGTCGGATAAATGAAATGAGGTAGATTGCTTTACATCAACGTATTTGCTCTGGGATCTCAAAGAAAGACGAAATCCAACAGTAAGATATCTGAAGGTTGATCGGTTAGGGAAATGTTCAATTTTAACAAGCTCGCTGAATATTAATCAGACATCATTAACAGCCGTTCAGTCCAGGTGTACAAACGTTTGACGGATTTCAACGAGTTGGCCGAGCTGGATTGTCAGCAAAATTAGCTGTTGACTTTTCCTTTAAACAAATAAAAATGAAAAATACATTTAACCGCAACAATGAAAGCGTTGAAGGTTGTGTACCGTTTATTGTTTCTACATGTTATTCTACATGTCGTTGTTTTACGCACGCAGTCACAATCCTACACACAGAATTACCTCTCACACATCAGGCAATCTGAACTCACTAATGCGTTATACCTTTTTGACATATAATAATAAACATTTTCCAGAAGTGTGGAAATAATTTTGAAATTTGAGAACGTTATGTTATTTTTCAATACATTTCACATGTTCTCACATATTACAGTGCACATAATTCAAATATCACATTGAGTACATATTGTGTTATATGCCCTACATGTTTGTACATATTGTGTCATATGCCCTACATATTTATACATATTGTGTTGAGCAGTACACTACACAAACATTGGCGTCACTATGAGCCCGGAAACAATCCAGTAACGGTAATGAAATACCAGTTTTGGTGAGAAGATGTTTTAAACAAGTGATTTTTATCTTAACAACGAGTGTTTCAAGCATTCTTAACGCGAATTGCGTGCTGTGGAATGAGAAGGGGTTGAAAGGCTCCACTATCTCACAAGTTAGCTGACGGACGACCGAGAGCTCGAGTCCACCAAGCTGTGATAATAGGACTTTTGAGAAATAAAAATGATTCTTTGAAACTGGAAATGGGAGATTAGTTTATCCTATGGCTGAGCGACGGCTAATATGCTACATTGATTAGAGAAACGCCCGGTCTATAGCCGTGGAAAGATGCTGTGTAACCTCCTGAAGGGTTCCAGGTTGAGCAGAACAGGATTCATCTGTGTGAAAAACTAATAATTAAGGAGACCTTGACTGGCGCAGAGGAAAGTGAGTGAGTGAATTGGTGAGTGAGTGAATGGGTAAGTGAGTGAATTGGTGAGTGAGGGAGTGAATGGGTGAGTGAGTGAATGAGTGAGTGTATGGGTGAGTGAGTGGGTGAGTGAGCGAACGGGTGAGCGAACGGGTGGGCGAGTGAGCGTACGGGTGAGCGAGTGAGCTTACGGTTGAGTGAGTGAGCGTACGGGTGAGTGAGTGAATGGGTGAATGAGTGAGTGAGTGAGTGAATGAGCGAGTGAGCATTATATCAAGGTGAGTCAGATTAATTTGACAGCATACTGATACACGTTTAGCACTTTAGCAGAACACGCGAACACGGGTTCAAACCTAGAATCATTAACACTGTTGATCAGGAAATTCAACCCATTTTCTTCGAATTCTGGCATTCATAAGGGACGCAACTCTGCCTGAGATAACTGGGTCACCTGTTTCTCAATACCTAGTAGAGACCGGGTTATATGAATACATTGTCATATGTTTCTCACGCCTTAAAATAACATAAAAACAATGTAGCAAAAGAATCAGAAGGATGCTGCGCATTCGGAAAACACCAGTAACATACACATACAATGTATCTCGGAGTTTTTACATTTTATTTTTTATTGCAAACAGAGACCAATCCCAGTCTAGTGCAGCCTTGACTTTGTATTTAATCACGATTAGCAGAATTGTTGTTATCCTAACCGACCCAGGTGCCGAACCAGTAGTTCCTCATCACAAACACACACATACCGCCAGCCACATCACAGACGCAATCTGGTGTCGGAGATCACGATCTCCGGGACACATGGACCTCGTTACGGCTCAAGCCAACACCGCTAACGTTGATCGAAAGTTGAATTCCAAAATTCTTCAGATAACGTCATTGCGTGTCACTTATGTATTTCTTTTCTCTCTTCGCAAATTAATCATTTAAAAAAAACATTCCTTCAGACCAAACACTATATTCGTACCACTGACGGTCTGTTGGAGGGAAGCCCTGGCAATAAATTTAACAAAAGTACACTTGAAATATGTGGAATCTGAGGAATTATTCAGGAAAAAGCGTCACCTAATTAACGTATTTGTCTCACTACCCAAACAATTCATGATTTATTAGGAAAACTAAAATTTCCCATATTTCAGTTTCGTGACCCATAAAATGTGGCAAGATGACTTTTGATGTAAACACTGAAACGCTGTTAATCCGAACGCTACTCTTCCAAGTGAAAATATCCGGATAATCGAGGGTAATAATAAGTCCAAATGGTCTCTTGAAGTAAAAACAATGTGCTATCTTATTGACACTCCGAGCAGATATCCATGTTGGGGTGTCGGACTGATGGAGTTTCTCTGTACATCGTGTCCATATATATATAGGAATTACTGTGACAACTGTCATCACCTGTATGCAAAAGAATAAATGTATATTTAGTTATAAAGGGCTTTGATTTAATATATATGTTTCCATGAAACCATAGAGATTGTGTCGTAGGTGAAAATGTTATAGAGATGTTATTGTTTTGAAAATGACAGCAGATTAGTTATCACGTTAAAACTCAATATTTATTTAATGTATTATCAATCTGATACTAACATCGTTGTTTGTTTGTTGTTTAACGCCGCACTATTCCAGCTATATGACGGCTCTCTGTAAATAATCGAGTCTGGACCAGACAATCCAGTGATTGATATCATGAGCATCGATCCACGCAATTGTCATACGATGACATGCATCAACCAAGCCAGCGATCCTGACCACCCGATCCCTTTGGTCGCCTCTTACGAAAAGCATGGGTTGCTGAAAGACCTCTTCTAACCCGGATCTTCAAGGGGTCCTGATACTAACAATGAAGAAAGTAGGTAGCACATATGATTATTAATTCCATAGCTCCTTTCTTGCCTGTTTGAATTAAGAATGGAGGGTGGTTATATAAGTGTTTTTGTTGATAGGTATTGCCACACACCCCTAAATCCCCGCTACACACATATATCAAATAAAAAAACAGCAACAAAAAGAGGTTGCACATATTCATACATTATGTTATGCAATCCACTCCTAAACGCATTTACGTGATTAAACAGGTAAGCAGGAAAGATCCCATATAAAATGTACGCGGCTTCCCAAGTAGGGGCCTGAAGTTAGCAGCGGGTTCGTTATTCAAAGGCTGTATATTAAACTACAGTAATGTGGACAAATACACTGAAACTCATTTAATATATGACAGCAGGTTCGTCTTACATCATCATCCAAAAGCTGTTTAGTTATTCAGTACTTTTGAATAACGAAAAACAAGTCAGCCCCGGGTTCGTTATTCAGACTTGGTCTAACAAATACATTGTATAAGATACCGTATTTCCAGTGGGTTCGTTGTTCGTTATTCGTTTTTGGAATAACGAAAAACAAGCCAGCCCCGGGTTCGTTATTCAGACTTGGTCTAACAAATACATTGTATAAGATACCGTATTTCCAGTGGGTTCGTTGTTCGTTATTCGTTTTTCGAATAACGAAAAACAAGCCAGCCCCGGGTTCGTTATTCAGACTTGGTCTAACAAATACATTGTATAAGATACCGTATTTCCAGTGGGTTCGTTGTTCGTTATTCGTTTTTCGAATAACGAAAAACAAGCCAGCCCCGGGTTCGTTATTCAGACTTGGTATAACAAATACATTGTATAAGATACCGTATTTCCAGTGGGTTCGTTGTTCGTTATTCGTTTTTCGAATTTGTTATTCAAAGGCTGTATATTAAACAACTACAGTAATGTGGTCAATTACCGGGTTCGTTATTTAGTTTATGTCCAACAATTCTATTAAGTATAAGATAGTCTATGGTCTATCTCCCAACAACTGTTAAGCTATTCAGTACTTTTGAATAAGGAAAACTTACCAGCACCGGCTTCGTTATTCAGTTCATGTCTAAGAAAATATATAAATAAATGGAATAAAGAATAAAGAAAAAACGAATAACGAGTAACGAAGCCGCTGCCAACTTCAGGCCCCTTTCACAAGTCACCTTCAGGGTTACAGAGGTTGCAACGTTTTGGTTTAATCAGAAACGAAGAAAAAACCCTCGTGGTTTATTCATAGCTACCTTTGACCTCTCTTCCCTCGACTATCTATTTCTTTGTAATTATATACAGGAACCCGATATACCCACCTAATTGGGCTCCCTTTATTACCCAAACATCCCAAATTCTCCCCGTCTAATTGACGCAGTGATTCCTAGTCTCCACTTCCAACTCAGTGTTGTGATAAAGACACGTGACCTCACGAGAGTCACATGGTCCCGGGGCAAGATAATGAACCTTTGTTCTGACCAACATGTAAGTTCTGAAGGTCAATGGTATTATTTTCAAAGGAGAAGAAAGGAATATCAGCGCCATTTATTTTGAAAATACGCATATGTAAACAAATACAATCCTGGATGGAAAAATATATGAGAAGTAGAAATCCGCCCTCCTGGCTAATTTATGTCAAGAGAGATCATGAGAAACTGGGGATCGGAGACACTCGGGACAGCTGCTTTTGAAATTCAATTTGCTTTTTGATTTCCCGAACATAGTATTTGTCGATTTGAACATGTGCGTTTTTGACGCGTTCTTCACTGGAGCATAGAGTGGCGTTTGAAGAGGAGGGTTGGCAGCGAATCCTGGTCATAGCTCCGCCTGCCGCCTGGAACTCTGACCCAGAAAGAGCCTTTCCTAACATTGGGTCAGGTTTCATCGTCATATCACGGCAAGTAAACTTCAGCAGCTGATTTCTTCAAGACGTATGACTCGGGTCTCGCCAAGCGTCGCTCAGATAACACGGAGTCATTACTTGGAGCGCTCGTGGTGACAGGCAGACTTTGAGAGACAGCGTCTGGAACGGCCGGCGAAATCGCGCAGGAGGGTCAAGGTGTTGAACGACGTTTGCACAACTGTTACTGGAGACGACAGGTTTTACGTGGATTGCTATTTTTTGTTGGAGATTTAATTGAGCGTGACGTCAGGAACGCAGTTAGAGTAATCTGTGGGTTGAAGGGGAAGTTAAAGGGTAAACAGTTTTGAAAGACAATAATCAGACAATTGAGCAGCATCAACGACGGATGTGTTCATTGAAAGAAGCAACAACTTCAAAAATCGATACTCAGGCGTTTGTTTTTGAAAGTTCATATTCATCCAAATCGACTGTCATCGCAATCGTACAATCAAGGCACAGAGAGGTGATGGCAATTTTGAGGTGCTAACTTCTGCAACGACGACGTTCAATCACAACGTCTGTAACTACGACAGCGTCTCCGTCAGGACCATCGGCGTGCAGGTTCCTCCAGGTACGACACGCCCACTGTGCTGAGACGGAGGCGTGATAATCTACTACAGTGTCAGCGACTCCTACGACGACGCTACAAATAGCCAGACCAACGCCAGAGAGACCGCAAAAAGTGCCAGTGATTCGGCAACGGCAACGTCTAAATACCTGAACAACGTTTTTGCATTTCCATACGACATAAGAAAACAGCGTTCTCGGAGGTGCTAACGCTACCGTCGGGGACGGCAGTACTCAAGGCACAGACAACGTCGCAACTGCAACATTATCACGATGGCGCACGCGTCCTATGGGAGAATCAACTCCAACTGTGAGTATACGAATGCATGTCTGTTGTCCCGCCTGTCAATTGTTTCCAGAGTATCTGGTGGTATCTTATGTCCAACTGTCATCTGTTCCCAATGTATCGGGGGCTATCCTCCATCCAACTGCCGTCTACATGTCTGGACTACTGCAGTTGTATGGTTAGTTTAGACACGGATTTCCGATCCTGCACAAACATGTTTAATTAAAAAAGGTTCGTGTTTTCGCAGATGTATTTTGTTTATTATAGATCTGGAAAAGTCGTGTTCCTCTTTAACCTTTTTTTTTAACATAAATAAGTGTTCTCATGTTATCGGTTTTATCGTATTATTTCAGAATGTTTCACAATACATATTATGTTACTCCATCAGTGTTATATTCCCATGAGAAATTAGTTTTAAGTTGAACTTATGTTTTATTTACTTCACCTACTTAAAGAAAGACCCACCATAACAATAACAATATTATCACAGCAATGTTACCATACATGCATTATTCCAAGGACCAATATTGATTTAAATAATATATTCTTTATTCCCTTTGAATCTGAGAAACGTCTGTATCTTGGGGTATGCATATTTTCAACAGTCTAGCAACAACAAAACTCCGTAAAGTATTTAGTTAATTACTGATTTACGAGACCACAACACGAAAACTCGGAAATGCTAAACCTGAAGTTTTACAGCAAGTATATAAAAGGCTCCTGCTTAATTATCAACTTTTAGCCATACGGTGATTTAACTCTTCAAATGTAAGTCTTAATTACAGCATAAATGTAAGAATATCATATGAACAGTTTGCTGAAACTGATAAAGATTATGGTTTCCCCTGACAACGCAGAGATATCCAATAGCTGGCGCGCACTTGTCTCGGGACGCGATTACATAACACTGATGCCTTCTGTACAATACTTGATGTGCTTCAAAGCTCTCAAGATAAACAGTTTCCGACATGTTGAATACAAGACAACAACCGCGCAGCTCGCCTTACATATAAACTTTAATCCAAGAAGCCCGTGGGAAGTAGTCAAAACATAAATATACTGCGCCCCTCGCTGGGCGAAATGGCACAAATGTGATTGTTTGCACATGCGCGACAAGATTCTACATGGAGCATGCACGATGAAAAAAATGGCGTTTTTTTATAATTGGGCTAGTTTATACTCTTTTGCTCTTATATGTTCAAGAGTTCCCTGATTGGAAAAATAAATGTGGTTATGCCCGAAGCCCATTGTTAATAAGATGGGCGTCACTATAAGGTACACGCCATTGCGTTAGAGAAGGGTAGAACTGCTTGAAGTTGGAGGCCAATATACATGTGCTTGAAATTATCACTCATTGTTTGCTGAGTGAGATTCCATATTTTTGCGGCAGTTGGCTAACTGTTTGAACTATAAATAAATAGCCTCTAACTTCAGCTCGACATTTTCAGTTCAACACATTGGAGTACCGGTGCCTCCCATTATTAACAGAATCAGCATGTTTTTCATGCAGTGGCTAGGCTTTTATTGTGCCTGTCATGCTGATGGCGATCATCCCTTATGACAAGGGACGACTCGGACATTGTGGTATCAAAGCACGTGCATTAACGATGAAGGTACTCTTTATTTAATGTTATTTTACATTTTAACAGGCGCACTAGATTTACAAACTAGGAAGGTACTTTATAAAGTCATTTACAGAATTATTGATATAACAAAGGCATCCAATTGTCCTCAACAACTTGTTGGACCTACTAGGCCTGTTTTTTTTTTTTTATCTCAACCACCCCAACAACAAAAATAGGTACCAAATAAAATAATGATAATTTTAAGAACAAGAAATAATCAAATGAATGAATAAAATAAATTATTAAATAAAAATGATCTTAGTTAATTGACTTTTAAGAAGAATAAATAAACAAAATGGAAAACTCCTAAACGAGACCAAAGTTTAAAAGACGAATAACAAGGCCATAGAGCTTTCAAAACCACACCCGTCCCTCCACGGCCAACAGGCCCACAGTGAATTACAACTGGAGAAACGAGTAACTTACGATGCATTCTGGTAGATATTAGAACATGTTTACCTGTCCACGACTACACTGGGAAATAATTGTGTTTAGGATGTCAACACGGACTAGGCAAGGACGGCCAAGGTTCAGATCTAAACATGATTAGGAATGTGTTCAAATCCTGATTTAGGTCTAAACACATGAAATGAGCTATCGCCTCACAGCCTTAATATCATCTAATCACAATATAATGTAAATATTATCTGAATTTAAACACGTTAAAACATATTTAGATGTTAAACGTGTTTGAACATGGTTATATTTTAAACATGTTCAGAATTTAAACATGTTAAAACAAGTTTAGAATATAAACATTAGGCAATAAGTCAAATATAGATAAGATGTATGATATATATTGAAATTAGATGTGCAAATCAGATTCACAGGCACTTGCATAACAAAAATACATCCAGGACTTACAATATTAAATTGATATTAATATGTGCAACTTAACTAAACTCGGTTAATGGTGACTAGGAAAAGTGACACTTAAATTGTCAGGACAACAGTCTCCGTAGCACAGGTGGTAGCGTGAAGGACGACAAAGCCTGGGGTCGCAGGTTCGAACGCCGCCGAGGTTTAAAACTCTATGTTGATAAATGTGTTGATGTATACGTTGACAACGAAAGTATATCTGGTTACTACTATAGGTCCTGAACATTTCTAGCTCCCGCCACTCCCCCACCCCGAAATTAATCCATTCATACTGCTAAAGTAGCTTTTTAACTCCATTCCCACCCCCACACACTCACCACACCACATTTCTGCATCCCATTAAATTAAATATAGAATGCACCCCTTTTTTTAGATTACTTATAATGAATTTCAAGTGTGTGTGTGTGTGTGTGTGTGTGTGTGTGTGTGTGTGTGTGTGTGTGTGTGTGTGTGTGTGTGTGTGTGTGTGTGTGTGTGTGTGTGTGTGTTGTTTAACGCCGCACTCAGCAAAATTCCAGCTATATTAAGGCGGTATATAAAAAAGTCAAGCCTGGACCAGACATTCAGGTGATTCATATTATGACCAACCATCCACGCTGTCGGGGTGCTTTGACACGCTATCAACCAAGTCACAGAGCCTGATCACCAAACCCATTAAGTCGCTTCTAACGACCAGCATAGGTTGCTTGGGACCAATTCTAACCCGGAAACCCCACGGGCCCCCTACTAAGTCGCCTACAGGACTAGCTATGGGGTTCTGGGGACACATTCTACCCCGAACCCACACGACCAATATAATGTCGAGTGTAAGTAGAATAACCATGTATTTTATCCAAGTGCTTTACAATTCACTTCAATACTTTAATTCAGCGTATTGAGCTAAGCGTTAATATCCGTGTTCCATTCAAACGATACGTACGTGTGTGTACTTTAGATTTCAATTGCTGTAACAAACGTGAATGAGGTCATATGGGTTAAAGACCACATAGTGCATGATTGGCGTGTGTTTAAAGGAACACATTACAGGATGCTGCGATTACGCTCGTCCTTCTTCGCGAAAGTGGTTCCTGGCGAGCCGACTCTAACCGGTCTGGAGGACGATAGCCCGTCTCCTGCCGGCGACATATGGTTATGATCAGCGATCTCAATCAACCTCCTACCCCTGAATGGGCTCGCAGATAAAAAGCACGTCATGTTCGTGCGAAAATGAAATATACCGTTATGGATATATCATATCACTGACTATATTATTCAGTGTATATAACGGTCACAACTTGATAACAGCAATGACATGACTGATACAGTTAGTTTGAAAGGCTGTTGTGTTTCCTTCCCGCTTGAAGGAGAACTGTGAACATTCTCGGTACTAGATTGGTGTGAAGGTAGGTTGTTGTGTGGTTAGTGTCGCTTCGGAGGGAGATAGCGTCGATGATGTCGCAGTGCCCAGACGGACATTATCCACATGTAGGCATGGTTAATAGAAGCCAACAGCGCTCTTGGTTTCGATAAGCTGCATGGCAATATATCCACGCCCCTACACACACAAACACACACACACACACACACGCGCGCGCGCGCTCATACAAACACGTTCACGCGGCTCATAATGTACAGTAGTACTTCATGACAGCATACAGTTTACCCTTCTATCATCAGCGCGACAGCTTCACTCCACAAAATACTCGTCCAAATTCTTCTGACCATTTTGCTACTTTTTAATGAATTGTCAAATAATTAAAATTAAGGCAAATGATAAAACATTTTCTTGACAAAAATCAGAAGGAACTGATGACTTAATGTTTGTTAGTTTTCTAGTAACGCCGCACACAGCAATACCCCTGCCATATGACGGTGGTCTGCAAATAATCGAGTCATGACCAGACAATCCAGTGATTGACATCCTGAACGTCGATCTACGCAATTGGAATACGATAGCATGCATCAACCAAACCAAGTCAGAGAGCCTGACCACCCGATCCCTAGACTAACATCTAGTCTCTGAAAAGAATATATCGTACAGAAAAAAACAGTTGTTAAATAATCTAATAAAAATATGATAAAAGGGAGCCATGAGACTCTCTTCATTTTCTTGCCAAACATTATAGTCTTGCATGGGATGTATTTGATATATTTGTATCAGGGTCTGTAAGACAGACTCACCCGATCCCGTTAGTCGCCTCTCACCACAATCATGGGTTGCTGAAGGCTTATAATAAGTATGAGTCCAACCCGGCTCTTCACGGGTGGACGAGTTGATGATAATGGCTATACATCTTGTCATGTGTCATGAAGGCATCATGCAACTTCAAGCGTGTCGTCGCTGAACAAATAATTGATTACTTTTAAAAAAGAAAGAAAAAATGAAGGTTGATTAGGTCCATGAAAGTCCTGTGCTCTTAGAAGGTTGAATTTGTTAAAGACGTCAAAAAGCAAAGTATTGTTATTATGTAATAGAAAAAAATAAGTATTGTTTTAAACTAACGAGAAAGCACAATTCTCAAGGAGTTGAAATTTTAAACAAAGTTTGTATATGTTGGGACCGCCTCCGTGGTCTAGTGGTAGAGCGTCCGCCCGGAGAGCGGATAGTCCGGGGTTCGATCCCCGACCGCGTCATACCAAAAGACGTTCAACGATGGTACTTGTTGTTTCCCTGTCTGACACTCGGCATTAAGGGGCTAAAACAAGGACTGGTCAGCTCGGAGACAGTCTCCTGTGTCTCAGTGGGGTATTCATGTTAAACTGCGGCATGGTATCTCAGTGAGCTAGCACTATAAATCGGCATCAGTCCGGACTAGTACAAGCAGCCACACAAACACACACACGTACATGCACGTCGCTATATAAGTGCAAAATTCTTGGACGCGACGTTAAACCCCATTTCACCTCACCTCACCTTGTATATGTTAACAGGCAACAAACATGTATAATAGAACTCACCATTTTCATCTGAATGGTTATTAATTCATTAACATCGGTAAATTACCGTGACTAACGTTTTCAATATTTGGCCACATGGCACCGGTTGCCTCAGACTGGGTTCGAATCCATACATGAGTTCCTATTAATGGAACGTATGCAGATGATGTGAAACATGTATGAAGCGATAAAAGGAATTTGACAACAGTAATCTCATTCCTTCACTGTTTTTCCCCATTCTCTTATTAAGTGTATCAAGACTTGTATCAACCTGTCTTTCAAGATCTCGATCTCTCATTACTTTTCTTTCTTCTCTAACCGACGTTTAGTCTCAGTCTGTCTCTCTTTCCTCTCCCCTCCCTCTCCTTATCTCTTCATTTCACTCTTTCATCCCTTCTATCTCCCCCCCCCCCCCCCCCCCGCCCCTCACTGTCTCCCCTGTCTTTCCTCTCACTTTCTATATCGCCCTCCTCTCCGTCTTCCTCCTCTCTTCCTCCACCTCGCCCTCCTTGCCGCCAAATAGACTCCATCCCTCACCACACACACACGACAGAATTATTCAATGATAAGAACACGGACATTCATATTACTAGATTTTCGTATATATAACACAGAAAAAAACCTAATGTCTACAACTTACTTTAAACCCTTTAACACACACGATATCTGTAAATTAAATTGAGCATAGACCCACCATTTTCCCTGCAGCTTATACACATGACCTGTCTGACATCTCTTAATTCACTACCAAGCTTATCACACATATGAGAATTTTATCACTTGTATCTGCAATGTCGCGTGTAATCAAGGCCCTCACCCCCTTTCCTTACCCCCTCCCATCTTCCCCCCCCCCTCCCCGAACCGTATCATGATATAGTGGAAGTTGAGTCTCCATGCATGGAATGTTGAATGTAGCTTATCAGCCCGGCGTTGACTACCGTCTCGCTTTCAATGTTATCCAACTTTCCAATTCCAAAGGTTTTGTAAACTATCCTTCAAAAACATATGTGTAACTTGATAAAAAAAAGGTTGTTTATCTGTCCTACATGTGATTGTAAAACGTGAATCTCGTGCAAATCTTCCAATGTAAGATCTAACGCCGCAATCACAAATGGCAGTTCTGAAGTTTATGAGAAGATATATACCCAACCCTATTTGACTGTAATGTTCTTCAGTCTCTGAAACTGGACGACCTTCGAACCACACGCATACAACGCTTGACCTAGAAAGCTTGACAGGTTTTTAATTAATGTTCTTAAGATCCTTTTTCTGTAGCGTGTTGCACAAAACGTGAGTAGATTTTGGTTTCTCTGGCTTAAAAAATCGCCGCGACCAGTTAATGTGTTTTGCGTTTGGGCTGTGTTTATTTTTTCAAATTCTCGTCCAAACAGACAGGGAGTATATTGTGTGATAGCAACTGGGAGGAGATCTCCGACACTGATGGGTAGCTGGTCACTGTTTTATCATTTAAGTCCATTAGTCCTAAACAAAACACATTTCCAGTTAACGGAATCCCACTGAGGCTTGCCCACTAAAACATTAATGTAATATTATGCTTAGTGTGACACGAGTTCGGCTTCAGCTTTCGATACAACGTCCCTAATAGTGTTTATAGCCACAGGGGTTCTGTACCAACGTGGTCCTACAACGTATTGGGCGTATTCTACGGCGTGAGTACAGCCATTTGAGTCTTTAGGGGTATCAGTTCCATCCTGTCCCTCCCTTTCTCTCCCGTATCTCTCTCCTCCCATCTCTTCATCAACTTAAGCTCAACTTCAACTCTCTTCAAGGGAGTAAATTTTACATTTGAAACCTCACAATGCGCGTTCGGTTCCAAATCAAATTTAGCGCAGGTAAAATCTACAGGTAACCTACCTCTACATTGTAAACTATGTTTATACCTAAATATTATCTTCCGCGGTGATTTGGCCGTCAAATCGGCTGTTCCAATCAGAGGAGTTTTGTTTATTTGATAACCTCTGATTGACCAATCAGAATCGAATAATTTCCAAATTCATGGTAGAATTGGCATTTTGTCTATGAATCTTGTCTTCACTGCATGATATGACTGTCTGACTCTAAATGTGTTGTTAACAGGGCTCACCACACTCGACAGTTCGAGTAGCTCGGTGAACACAAAACCATAAAATAGATGACAAATTTTATGGATAGCAACTTCTTTTATTCTTTGAACAACGTTTCAGTGCTACTTCTTGCTCCTTCATCAGGTGAATGCTTAGTAAGTGTATACATACCACACACACACACACACACACACACACACACACACACACACACACACACACACACACACACACTCACACACACACACACACACACACACACACACATGCCTATCGAAGATTATAATGTTTAGAATTTAAACATGTTTAAGTGAAGTGCATATCAATGGGCATAAGGTGTGAAAATCAAGTTCACTAGCATTTACATAACACATATACTACCAGGACTTACAACGAACTTGGTAGATCATTAACATAACAATGTAGAAATACACCAAACTACGTTGATGGTGACTAGAAAGTGACAGTCTCCTCAGCACAGATGGAAGCACGAAGGACTACAATTTTAGATATTTGAGACATTTCCTATTTCAAACTTTACGTCATCTCCATACTAACTGGGTGTTGAACAGATTAATTTTGTTTAGACCAGCATTATTTTGTTAATTAAATTAGAGAAGATTCATAGAGTATGTAGTGTATGTAGTGTTATGTTAGAATATAAACCTTAATCCAACAGACATTGTGTAAAATCGGTAGAGCTTGTCTCGAAATACCTTAGTTTACAAATATCCATCAAGTGAGTACCTTAACTACGCCAATGCAGTTATTATTGTTGAAATTTGGAACAATTTGCAAAATGTGAGAATGATATTAAACAAAACTGAAATGAAATAAAACAATACTACGGATGATAATGAAGCTGTTACATTGTATGTAATACATTGATTTTATATTGTAGATATATTTATAAATAATTTTTTGTTTCTATTATGCTGTACTGACAATCAGAATATCAGCTCTCTGTCATTACGAACATGAACTTTCTGTAACGATGTAAGCTTACTTAAATTAGGAATTTAACGTGCGCTTTCCGACATATGCGTACATCGCGCACGGGCCCGCCAGGCCATTTGGTGTTCGGTCGTAAAGGGTATGTCCGAAAAGGTGAGGCAAACTAGGTGGGGAGACATAAAGGAGTTTGTGTATTTTTATCGGTTTAGAAATTTAGGGTTTATTGGCAGCTTGTTTGTTGTACCTTTATTTTTAAATGCGGCCAAGTGATTAGATATATGCCTAGTGCTTTAAAGGTTTGTAAGTCATGTAAGCTGGGCTCCGTCTCTTTGTATCGCAACTTGACGACGCGCATAGAGAGCCGGGACCCAGCTTACTAAACACCTTTTCCTACGTTCCACGTGACCGGAACCCAATTTGTTTTGAAGCTGTATCGTATTATCGTCTGAAAATCTGCAGTTACTCTTTAAACCAAGGAAATATGTCGTTTGTCCTTTTTACACACAGACCTTGTTACCTACAGTGCTCACTTT
Organism: Haliotis cracherodii; assembly: GCF_022045235.1. Lineage (NCBI taxonomy): Eukaryota > Metazoa > Mollusca > Gastropoda > Lepetellida > Haliotidae > Haliotis > Haliotis cracherodii. The sequence continues at coordinate 29,536,508 of NW_027266319.1, read as the reverse complement.
CCGATTTATAATCATTTGATGTTAACTGAGAGCGGGAGTGTCCTACATCCACAAGATCCAGCAACTCAAAAAAGGACCCGGATGAAATTCAATGCTGCATTTCCAGTTTAAAGTTTTTTAACAACCCTGTTGCGTTATAATCATTCCTCAGGCTAAAGAACGCGTAGAACTAATCCGACATTAATCTTCAACAGATGGTAAACTTCCGACCGAATTTATTTCTTCTTCTGTAGCCATTCATAAAATACATGAACCAACACGGACGAGGCTCGACCCTCGTGACCGACTTGTTACATAAGTTTCTCCGGTGCTTGTCGGTCGGAGAGCAATGTCAGAAGAAGCCTGGCAGTATGAGAACACAGAATACCGGAATGTTTGACTTCATATTTTCTTGGTTCGGTGTTATGCCTAGCTTCCTAAAGTATTTAGTTAATTTAAGGTTAGGGAGACTGTGCAAGGTTAATAGTGAGTTGTTGACGGGAATGGCACCTTCTACTGGTTATCTTCAGATTGTAGACAAAACCCTTCATGCCAATACATTCCATCCTATCCAAATCTGGAGTTCATTCTAGATACCAATGTCATCAAAGTGTCAGTTGAGGTAGTCATCGAGAGCTCAGTCCAGTCGCTGCTTAATGTCAGTCCTAAATGGTAGTTAGGACTCTGGTGTTCTGTGCACGAAGGGAATTCCACTGTGACGTATTCAGGTCACGTGTTACTCAAAGTATTCCAGCCTTTGGATATCGAGGATGAGACTTCGTACAGTCTATTCCAGAATGAACGCTCCCACGTAATCCACAAGTGGAAATAGTCGTGGACATTTATGGAAATACATGTAGAGTTCACAGCACACAAGTTTGGAATGGGCGTTCTTTTCACCGTCTTTCGAGTGAGTGAGTTGGGTTTAACGCCGCTTTGAACAGTATTTCAGTTATACCACGACGCGTCAGCTTAATGAGTAAAGTCTGAAACGATGCAGGTGTTTGGTGAAAGCCACGAGCACGGGTATAGTGCTGGAAAACGTGGAGGTATAATCGTCATCTGTGATTGGCAACCACGATTACAGGTTTCTAGCACACCTAAAGGACTCAGCTATGCATAACGAGCAGCGCCTTTGTTAGAGAAACGCAAAAGATATTATTTGGATAGAAACAAACGACTCCATACAATTGAAAAGGAACCCCTTGGAATGGGACATTCAGAACCAGTGGAAAACCTAGACTTGCTTCATTAGGGCTATGTTATTACAGTCAGGGCTCGACGGAAGGGAAAATATTAAGGTTCAGGGATTGTGAGACAGACAATGTCTTTGACAACTGGACCACAAGTAAATTCAGGTTTTATAACAAATGCACGTTCAGGCTGTATATCATCTGCATGCACATTCAGGCTCTATAACAACTGCATACACATTCAGGCTCTATAACAACTGCATGCACACTCAGGCTCTATAACACGTACATGCACATTCAGGCTCTATAACAACTGCATGCACACTCAGGCTCTATAACTCGTTCATGCACATTCAGGCTCTATAACAGGTACATGCACATTCTGCCTCTATAACACCATACATGCACATTCCAGCTCTATAACAGGTACATGCACATTCTGCCTCTATAACACGTTCATGCACATTCTGCCTCTACAACACGTACATGCACGTTCAGGCTCTATAGCATCTGCATGCACATACAGGCTCTATAACACGTACATGCACATTCAGGCTCTATAACAACTGCATGCACACTCAGGCTCTATAACACGTACATGCACATTCAGGCTCTATAACAACTGCATGCACACTCAGGCTCTATAACTCGTTCATGCACATTCAGGCTCTATAACAGGTACATGCACATTCTGCCTCTATAACACCATACATGCACATTCCAGCTCTATAACAGGTACATGCACATTCTGCCTCTATAACACGTTCATGCACATTCTGCCTCTACAACACGTACATGCACGTTCAGGCTCTATAGCATCTGCATGCACATACAGGCTCTATAACACGTACATGCACATTCAGGCTCTATAACAACTGCATGCACACTCAGGCTCTATAACACGTACATGCACATTCAGGCTCTATAACAACTGCATGCACACTCAGGCTCTATAACACGTTCATGCACATTCAGGCTCTATAACACGTTCATGCACATTCAGGCTCTATAACACGTACATGTACATTCAGGCTCTATAACAACTGCATGCACATTCAGGCTCTATAACACGTTGATGCACATTCAGGCTCTATAACACGTTCATGCACATTCAGGCTCTATAACACGTTCATGCACATTCAGGCTCTATAACACGTACATGCACATTCAGGCTCTATAACAACTGCATGCACATTCAGGCTCTATAACAGGTACATGCACATTCAGGCTCTACAACAACTGCATGCACATTCAAGCTCTATAACACGTTCATGCACATTCTGCCTCTATAACACGTACATGCACATTCAGGCTCTATAGCAACTGCATGCACACTCAGGCTCTATAACACGTACATGCACATTCAGGCTCTATAACAACTGCATGCACACTCAGGCTCTAGAACACGTACATGCACATTCAGGCTCTATAACAACTGCATGCACACTCAGGCTCTAGAACACGTACATGCACATTCAGGCTCTATAACAACTGCATGCACACTCAGGCTCTATAACACGTACATGCACATTCAGGCTCTATAACACGTACATGCACATTCAGGCTCTATAACATGTACAGGCACATTCAGGCTCTATAACAACTGCATGCACACTCAGGCTCTATAACAGGTACATGCACATTCAGGCTCTATAACAACTGCATGCACACTCAGGCTCTAGAACACGTACATGCACATTCAGGCTCTATAACAACTGCATGCACACTCAGGCTCTATAACAGGTACATGCACATTCAGGCTCTACAACAACTGCATGCACATTCAGGCTCTATAACAGGTACATGCACATTCAGGCTCTATAACAACAGCATGCACACTCAGGCTCTAGAACACGTACATGCTCATTCAGGCTCTATAACAACTGCATGCACACTCAGGCTCTATAACAGGTACATGCACATTCAGGCTCGATAGCACGTACATGCACATTCAGGCTCTATAACAACTGCATGCACACTCAGGCTCTATAACAGGTACATGCACATTCAGGCTCGATAGCACGTACATGCACATTCAGGCTGTATAACAACTGCATGCACATTCAGGCTCCATAACAACTACATGTAGATTCCGCAACTTTGCAGGGTGTTTTCGAAATTGCATCTACGATCAATTCCACATTTGTTGAATGGCAATCGTAGTTAGATGTCAGATTTCAGTGTCGACATTCGCCAAAACAATGACACGGTGCCACGACTGGCGCCGCCGTCGATGACCTTCCCTCCTCATAGCATCCGACATATTTCTGACACGTCTGTCAACCGCTATCATCTTTCCCGAGACCTTCAACAGATAGGTCACGCTGTTTTCTCCCCATCTTGATTAACAACAAACATTGCGTGTGTTTATAATCGCCACATTCCTTGTGAACTCCGTGACCCCTGACAATACATATCCCATGATGCTCTTCTTGTCCATCTGCGTCAAACATGTCAAGCACCAGTACATGCTTGTAACCTCAGCGCCCCCTAACGGCAAAGCATGGATGCAACAGCACCGAGTACAATTAATTTACGCCATGGCTAATAATTTTCAGTGTATACTTTCAGTGCGATTAAACGATATCCTTTTCAAGTTCGTTGTGAGCTGATACCCAAAATTTCGTAACCGAATATTAATTTAATAACCTGTTAAGATCGTAGGCAGTGTGTGGCACATATCTGTGCTGCACGTGCATTAAGTTTAATGAGAGGAACAGGACGCAGGGTCCTTTCCTTTTGAAGTACATAAAGTATATGTGCGCATGTGCAACAGGAAGGGGATAGTTGTGGCATGCAGCTGTGTGCACCGGTGTGCATCAACGTCTGGTGATCAGGTCACGTGGTCAGGTCACGTGGTGCCAGGGACGTGACAGATGTACATGGAGTGTCAGGTTCTCATATGATGAAGGGAGCTAAGTCACAACATCTGGATGCCATGTTGGGCATTAATGCCGTGTCGTGTATGATAAAACAATATCTCCCAGCAAGCTATGTCCCATCAACCTGCGGCAGCTGTGGCAGTGTGTTCACTAAAAACAAGTACGATGAATCAAACAGCTGTCCAAATATCTCTTAGAAAATTGATCACAATTTATTTAAGTGGCTATATGCCTTTGTCACAGGGCGCATAGCATTCTCACAACTCCAAATTCAAACCGTCTCAACATATCGATAGAGTGAGTTTGGTTTAACGCCAAATTAGTTATATGACGGCCTGTCAGATTGACTTTGGGGAAAGTCCGAGGTGATACAGGTCTTAGTGAAACCCACGTGCACTGCTATAGTGCAGTAACACCTTAAATCATAATCAGGGAGAATCTTAAATTCAAATGTTTATTCAGCAAGGTTACGTAGGCCATCGGCCCATGTCACAGCAGTTGTACAGCTGCCATTATTGTAATTCAAATTTACATCAGCAGTTTTGTCCTTAATCGCATAGACTTTTAAATATACATAGCCAAATTTCTTATGATATTACATTTATCACTTGAGATCAAGACACTGAATTTAGGTTATGAGGGCAGTACATAGTAGTTTCTTGGAATGTACTGTTCACGCAATTCGGCATGCACCGTGCATACAAACAAGACATGATACCCATCCTCAACGAAACCTTTTTACAAACATTGCAAAACCTTTCATTTCTTGGAACATTTGCATATCTTTTAGTCTCATTTTTTAGTTGGTGAGAACTACATCTAAACTTTGCTAAAGCTACACGAAACTTGTGATTTGACATATACCAATTATTATACTCTTGACACACAATAGATTTTTACATAGAGTAATTGAATGTTTTTGCACCATGTGGCAAGGATGCATGCCATTCTTGCTGATAAATACATTTTGCTTTTATCAAAAATTCTGATAAAAATGACTGAATACTGCCAATGCTTTGATTATCCCTAACATAGCCAAATCCCAATTTTAAAAATACATTTCTTAACTTTGAAGCCCAATTGCTTTTCTAATTTTGAATTCGAACCTGGTTCCTGGTACGCCTAAGGGGCTCAACTCTGAATAAGGAATTGCGGCGCCTCAGACGGCTGTTCAGCCTGTGCCCCTTATTATCAATATAATAACGTTAACTAGGACTTCATTTTCACATCAGAATTAATACTTGTATCATTATTTGATTCATACAATTAGAAGCAGAATATTTAGACTATATTTATTTAAAATCTCTGTTTGATTTTCTCATTATTATAAGTATTAATACTTTTATAAGTGTACTTGTTGTCTATGAGCAGAATATTTTAAATATATTCCAGAAAACTTACATTCCCTGTCTGTGTAATAATCAGCAGTGGGCCAATTTATGATTCATGCAATTAGAAGCAGATTATTTTGAATAGAGTTAATAAACAATCCAAAAAAGATTTAATTACCTCATTAATCAATAGATGAACACTACATTATACACTTGTACACATGTAAGGAATATACCATAGGAAATATATGTGATAAATATTTAGAATGTTTTCGACAATCATCAATAATATCCTTGTTTTAAAACGTCTTTTGCTTTAACATGACGTAGAAACGTGACTTCAGCGTGAATGCTTAGAGGGGATTCTGTTCAGAGAAATGCTTCCAAGACATTCAATGGCCAACACCTGATAGATTGCAGCGTTTTTGTCCCAACAACAGACTGTCCAGTGTTCGGCTGTTGTTGTATCAGGCAGCCGTGACTCCGACACAAGGCACGATTCACATACTCAGAATCAACCCCTCCCTTCTCTACTTTAATATTATTCAGATGTGTAACCACGGGTGAAAAAACATGCAATATTCAAACCACGAGAACACACTATTCTAAAAAAATATGTTCATATATATATACACAGACCTTAAACGAAACAAGCACGCCGGAAACAGCGTAGAAATATTGCTGAAGATGCGGAGTTTTTCATTTCTCGTTTGGTTCAACTTAGTGATTTTTCATTCGTTATCCTGGTAAATGAATTAAAATATTTAACTTCACTGCTGTGGAAATACACTCAAATGAAAATTTAAATTCTTTTTCACAAAAAACAATGTATCCAAAGAAGACATGAGTGAAATCTTGTGTAGCGAAATCTAGTCTTTATCAGTAGCTTAGGTGATGATACCTCGTGACAAGACTAAACAAATAGTCTCCGCGTGTGTCTGTTTCGCATATTGTTTTTGCAGTCGAACAACATGTTCTTTACAAAGCGGTAAGTCTTTGTCGGTATCGAGCCCGGGGCGTTACGTCCTGGTACAACACTGGATAAATTCCGGTTAAACTCTTGCTCGCAATGAACGTCCACTGTCTTAATGAGTGCGTTATTCCAAACGACATTGGTGACACAAGGTCTACTGTTTCAGCGTCAAGCGAGAAGGAAGTACCGTCATGGCGGCAGATCGATGAAGCGACCTTGACCTGTGGGCAGAGAATAAGGGAACAGTTCCGGATCAGGAACTTCTTCTTAGGCCATGACAGTCCTGGAATGTTTGGGAGGCCCCAGGTGAGACGGTCAAGACTTTTCAAAATGATAGGTACCGAGTGAGCGAGGGAATGAGTGAGGATGTGAGTGGGCGGATGGGTATGTGGGATTTGAGTGAGTGAGTGAAAATTTCACAGAGAGTTTCGTAGGAAAACACTTTGGTTTACCGCGGACCATAAGACATTATTTAAGTCCGTGATTAAACACGCGAACACGGGTAACATGGTGGTGACAAAAACCGAGAATCATAAACAGTGCTAATCTGGAATTCCAATCCACGGATTCTGGCACGCATAAGGGACGCAACTCTGCACAACAAATTGCGGTGCCTGAGGGAACTGTGTCATCTGTTTTCCGATGCCTGATAGAGACTACATTGTTGTATGTTTCTCACACTTTAAAATAACAAAAAAATGTAGCAAAAGAACTAGCAGGACGTTGCGCGTGAGTGAGTGGACCCTTCGAAGCAACGATCCTCGGCAGGCGATCAGCCTGAATGCCGTGATATCTGGAAAACTGTTCAAAGCGGCGTTAAGCCAAACTCACTCACAGAGCCTGAACTTCTCTTCCTGATATATTCACATGTGACCATCAGCATGCTGTATTGGGGGTCTATTCTGGCCAGGTTTTCTCACATTGTTGCTTCCCAGCCCCTTCACACCAAACTAATCAAGGATAAATTTCCTAAAAACTTAAATGAAATATTTTTTCCTCAGAGAAAAAATATCCTGTCTCTAGTAACCGCACCCCCCCCCCCCCCCCCCCCCCCCCCCCTAAGAATATTAAAAGGTGGACCCTAAGAAGTGTTTATACATATAATTACTCATGTAAACAAAAAGTAACACACTACTTGATTTCAGTGTCCCCTTACGGTTTTTATAGGAAATGTTCACTATAAAGTGTAACCATGTCAAGACTCCACTGACCCGATACCTTATGGCTGCACCATGCCGTGCTCGTAAGTAGCCTACGTGTGAGACCTGCCGCCAAGTCCACATGCCGTCATATAACTGAAATACTGTTCAAAGCGACGTTAATCCCTACTCACTCCCTCACTCCCGTGTACAGCTGTGGACTTCTAGTATTCAACTTTTAAAACACCGGGAACATACGATACACTCGCACAACGCTATACTGTTGTCATTCGGAGGAACTCGGGAAAGTGGCTTCCACGATATGTTGTTGTAATGCTATATGAATTACGTACGACGTAGGAAGGTTCCATCATGTTTCTCTGATTGTTTCCAGTGTGGTCCATCCGTCAGCTACCTGATCTGGCGACTGATCTGGGCTGTATATCACGTCACCGCCATCTCAACATCAGGTTTCCTCACGCAATTTTACGCCACTCGAGAAGAAAACAGGATTAAATGGTTTATTTTTCTGACAAATTGGTGTTATTTGATCCTCACGTGCTCCGCCATCTTGGATCTGATAGTCTCTCTACATTTCTACGTCAACAAACAGAGCTTCCTCAAAGGTGAGTCTAGGTGATTCCAAGGGAATAGTATTTGGTTTGGGGCTGACTACATAGTGTTGTGATGGTATTCACTTCATCAACGGCTACTGAAACAGGTGCACCACTGCTGACAGGGCCACTCTCGCGAGGTTTGCCATTGAAACATGCTGCTCTTACTACTAATACTACTACTGCTGCTAACACCTCAACCACTATTACTACTGCTACTACTATTTCTACTGTTGCTTCTACCACTGCTACTACTATTGTTGCTACTACTACTATCTCCTAAGCTACAAACACTACTACTGCTCACCTGCTGCTACTTCTACGACTACTTCTACTGTTGTTACTGCTGCTACTGCTATTACTACTACTACATCTGCTCCTACTGCCACTACTACACGGCGTGATGGGGTAGCCTAGTGGTTAAAGCGTTTGTTCGTCCCGACAAATGCCCAGGTTCGATTTCTCATGGGTAAATTGTAATTTACTGGTGTCCCCCGCTGCGATATTGCTGGAATATTGCCAAAAGCGGCGTAAAACCATACTCACTACTACTACTACTACTACTACTACTACTACTACTAATACTACTAATACTAATACTACTAATACTACTAATACTAATACTACTAATACTGACACTACTGTAACTACTACGAGTATTACTACTACCATTGATCCGGGTAGAGAATAAGTCTTCATCAACCCATGCTTGCAATAAAAGGCGACTATGCTTTTCCTAATAGGACTAACGGGATCGGGTGGTCAGGCTCGCTGACTTGGTTGATGCATGTCATCGTATCCAAATTGCGTGGATCGATGCTCATGATGTCAAATACTGGATCGTCTGGACCAGACTTGATTATTTACAGATAGCAGTCACATAGCAGGAATATTGTTGGGTGAGGCATTACACAACAAACAAACAATTAAACTACCATCACTACCACTGTTCTACAGAACACAATACGTCCTATGAACACCATGTATGCCATTTCAACATTACAATGGTGATTAGGTGGCCACAATGGAGTGGCCCTAAGTGATGCATTGATAAGGTATTGACAAACCAAGGATAATATACGGGACGAATCTGGGATTTCGAACCCAGCGGATAGTGTTAATCAACACCATTGACTTGTTCCAGGGGCGGAAGCACCGATGCCATGGTACTGCAAGATATTATGGGTACAGGCCAACATCAGCAACGCTATCGGGATCGAGATAAGCCTGGTGTACTGGCTTCTACTCCACGACTGTAAGTTTATTTACATAGGTCGCTGTACTTCCCATGTAAACAATGAAAATATGGAGCTTAAACTTGTAACAGATCATTTGATCACATCACAATCCACCGCTACCCAAATTCCAAGACTACCCTCGACTATAGGAACTTGGGAAGTGCAGTCGCACATGATTGCACTTTTTAATTGATTTAAATTTTTATTTTGTGTTTATATGGTGACCCTTTTATACAGTGAACAAGCATTGGTACTGGTGTGCAGATTTAGGCGACAAAAAATATTTAAGTTGTATCTCGTAAATATCTTTGCATCTCGTAGATGAAACGTGACCACGTACAGTAGTCGGGTGTATACCGGCCCTAGTAGTGCATAGCAAAGGGACGGAATGTGTATGACGATTAACAGGAACAGAGATGTCCCTTCGTCTTCAGGCCATACCGTACATCACTACGGCAAGCGTGTGGTCAAGTGTTTGCTGGTCAAGTGTTTGCGGGTCATGCCTAAGAAGTTTCCACCATGCCTTTTTTTATTAATTTGGTAGTCACTATATGGCTGGAGTTATGCTGACGCGACGTTAAATTTTAACTAACACACTTAATTTCTTAGTCTGTCTTACAGACCCTGATACAAATATATCAGCTACAGCCCATGCAAGTCTATAATGTTTGGCAAGTCTAGATTACTGCAGTATCAGGAAAATGAAGAGAATCACTGGGCTCCCTTTTTATTATATTTTTATTAAGATAACTGAACAACTGTTTTTTTTGTACGATATGTTCATTTCAGAGACTATATGTTAGTCTATTAATTTCTTAAAAAACTCAATTTTGTTTGCAGTCAGCAACAACTTCCACGGCTACCGCATCCTCCCCTTCCTCACCCACGGCATGAACGTCATCTACATTCTCCTCAACCTCATGGTGACGGCCATGCCGGTGCGACTTCTTCATTTCTACCAGCCTGCCGTCTTCGGCATCGTGTACGTTATCTTCAGTGTTGTCTACACTGTCTGCGGCGGCAGCAACGACATGGACGAGCCCTATATCTACTCCATCCTCGACTGGAACAGCTCGGGGACGTTTGCAGCAATACTCACAAGCGGAGCTGTCGTGGGGGCCATGTTTGTCCATGTTGTTATTTACTTCATTCATCTTCTGAGAGTTTTCATGTTTAGATGTTCGAGATCAGATGAAGTGATGGTTTGAAACAAGTGTACGTTTATTGCTGTTTGTATTTATTTGTTTTGTAAATAGCTTCAAGTTGTTAAGAGGTCATTAGTGATGTTTTTTGTATTGATGACGATAAGGTCAAGACTTCTAACGTATACGTATTGTTGGGCCGAGGTCACATGAAAACTCCGACTGAAGTATGAAATATTTGTCGAAGACATGCTTCGGTTAGTTTAATCAGGGCGCTGAGTGGATTTCGTCATATACAAATTTAAAATCAAATGAAGTTTTTAAGTTGATAAATTCAAGCTTGACTTAGGTCTCAAAATGATTGAGATCAATGCAATACATCCTCAAAATAGCTTTTGTAAGTGTAAGTGTATATAGTCAATAGTACATTAATTATCATACGCTGGACAAAATAACTTTTTAAATTGTTTTATCTTTAAAAATAAGACAAGAGACCCATGCCTGTGATATATATGTTCAAGATGCGGCGTCTCTTTTCCTACGCTTATGACAAGATCTACGAGAATGTTATTTCAAAACCGTCGCTGAATGCCTAGGTCGGTGTCTTCAATAAGCCGATACTTCTGTAGAAAAATCCCTTTATAACCACGTGATCCAAATGTAAAGGTCATTGCTAATATCTACACGATTGATGTGTTTACAATGGTAACGTCTTCTTATACTTCCATCAAAGTCAAATTGAATCAGAAATTCTCACTTATTTGATTACTTCTGAATTTCTTTGATGTGATATCGATTACAGCGTTTAACATCACTCCGAATCACACGATATAAATCAAAGCGATCCGCCTTACCCAAAGAAGAGGCACCTGTTTCATGTTCTGTTGGTTATTATGGCAAATAATGAAGTTAGTGTCTAGCTTGCAGCTTTTACAGATTCTATTTCGTTCGGTTAATTGTAAATCATGGCAGTATTAGTGTTGTAAATCAAACGAAAGGATTTCAAAAGGTTCTTGTTTCTAAGAAATTTACAAGATCCATTTCTACTAGATCACGTTCCGTCACTATAACGCTGGCTCTATTTCACTGGCGATTTATTCAAGGAAACATTACGTCTGTATTCATGTTTTAATCATTGGTATAAATTGGCCACAAATCGTTTTGTTGCTTCTTGTCACCGCCTGACCACGTTTTTTCATTCCGTTTCCATTTGCTAAATAATCTCACAAATACGTTTGATTCCTATTGTATTTTTTAAATAAGCACTTAAATAATTTCTCTCAGAAGCAACACCTAAATCAGTTCGAATGTCAACTTTCGCGATGTCGTGTTTTTTTCAGAATTGCAGAAAACAATAGAAACTAGAGCAGTCGACTAATCTGCTCAGTCACTTTAAAAGGTGATTAGAAACAAACAAAAAAGATATTGATAATTAGGCCTTGTGTTCCAAATCATAATTCAGTGTTAGTACAATCTATGGTGGTAGTTACCAGGGCAACTATTATACAACATTCCTTCAATATAATTCCACCTTGTGTGTTGGGTAAAGTCAGTTTATTGAAGGGTTCGGTGTGCTAACACGAAGTGTGCCGATGTCTGGGATTCGAAATACCACCACCAACGGCAATGTATTGAAAGACGTATCATATTCATAATCTGGCCCGAAAAATGGATTTTTTTGCGTGAGGAATGAGTTACGATCAACATACCAACATACCGGTACTTCCTTTACGACCGCCTCCGTGATGTAGCGGTAGAGCGTCCGCCCGGAGAGCGGAAGGTTAAAAGACGTTAAAAGATGGTACTTGTTGTAACCGGGGTATTCGTGTTATACTGCGGCATGGAATCTCAGTGGAACTATAAACTCGGCATTATTCGGCAGTAGTACAAACACACACACACACACACACACACACACACACACACACACACACGTGCACGTCGCTGTATATGTGCAATAATCTTGAACGCTACATAAAACCCCATTTCACATCCACTCTCTATACTTCGTTTTCGGATCACGAAATTTCACAACTTGAATTATTTCTTCCAGCCAAGTAATTTCAGTTCATAAATAAAATTTCACCGTATATCAGTCGGGGAAGGGAGGTAACTCGGTGACTTGTCATAATATTTTTTTTCATATTCTGTCATTTTTTTTTCTATGTTCAACAAACCGAAAATACATTTGACTAATCCATACAATAAACATATATATGATATTCATTTCGACCACCCACACTATAATGTGGAGTAACTAACTCTGTAAACCACGCAAAAGCGAAGGAAGGCACACAGACGCACGGGGTATATTTGCGGGACCAATTTTCCACGACATTATATAGACCTGACGGATGTATATATATTTATGTATTACAGTGTAAATATTGATTTCACCCGATGTATCGTGTATTTAACCGTCCGGTGTTTTGTAGAAAGAGCTTTTCATGACTCATTTTTTGTGGAGAATATTATAGTCTTAAAAATCTACTTCTTAGGAAATACAACATATACACCCTCCATCATCCACTGGGTTGTAGCTCCATTGTATAATCATACCCTTGATCCATTCGTGGCCCTAATCGTTTATTAGTCCGATTCGAATGACACGATGCTAAAAATAGCTATTCAATCAAATATGCGAGAGATTATGTGGGAGTTACATGTAAAACTCATATAAAGAAAGTTGAAGATTCTGACGTCACTTCCTAAATGAAGCTACCGAAGCGATGATGTCATGTTTATTTGTCCTTATATGGAACGAGGGCAGAAGTCTCTGCATATAATCGAGGATGCGAAAAAAGGGGACACGCATTATTTGGGTATATACATAGAATATTGATCTTTAGCTCAATGCTGCCTCTGACTCTCAGGGCCTCGTTGTGGGCGGTGAGGTAGACTAGTGGTTAAAGTGTTCGCTCGTCACGCCGAAAAACCCGGGTTCGATTCCCGACATGGGTACAATGTGTGAAGCCCATTTCTGGTGTCTACCCGACAGCCCCCTGTTTGATGTAGAACAGTTTTTGTAAAACATCAGAGGGACAAACAACGGGTTGATAGAATGAACGTCTGGATTTCTTCAGTTCAGAAAATAAAGAGATTCTTTGAAAGGATATTCGATTTTTTTTCAAATTTGACCAAAATGGCCACAACATTCACATGAAGTTGTTCTGCGTATTTAGACATGAGGTCAAACACAACAATGTCATTTTGTCACACAGTCATCAGTCTTGTAATGCGAGGAAATGTTTACTGCTACAATCGTTTTTTTTCTACTTCGAGTTAAAGTTGTTGATGCGTTTTCATTCTGTGTCAGTATATCATATATTTAAGGAAATCTTAAAATATTTAAATTGCAGAGACATGTTAATCTATACCCCCAGATCCCAAATTCAGCTTTTACGATACTTGGGTGCCATTGTTTCCCCGTGCATGTAGAAAGAATGACTGTACATAGTATGTCTTCATCTTCATTTACCTGTTCTGACGATTTTTGTTAATCAAAATGATTGAAATAAAACACTTTATACATATTTGAAATAGACACTGTGTTTTCTTCCCGATAATCTTCAAATTCACCCCGTACACTGACGACAAAGACCGTGATTGCCAATATTGTGGATGCATTTAACTTAACATCTTTGTCTATATTTGTTCTTATCACTACAAGTTACTGACGCCTTCGCCAACTGAAAGAAGCACCCTTAAAATCTGACGCCCGCGCCCACACTTGTGACTTGATTGCGCTCAGCTAAACTACGATATGATCTGCCTGGTAAAAGAAAGTAAACACTTGAACATTGGAGTGAGTTAGTGAGTGAGTTGGGTTTAACGCCAACTCGCAGCGCCTTAGACGACTGAGCCACCCGTGACCCCCCCTCCCACCTCTCTTGAACATTGGATTTGACCAACACATTACAATCGTTATCAAAGCGTTACTAGGTTGTAAACAGTCACCGAAACACATACTTAGGTCCAAAACGCACCTAGATTTGATACCCGTATCAAATACATCACCATCGAATAACCATTTCTTGTTTGTTACATTTAACCACATGGGTGTATACTATCTTTTGACCCGCAGTATAGTATTGATAAATGGAAGTCATAGGCTGAACATGATTAGGGAGTCAATGTTACACATATTCAGCAATAGGAGGGATGTTGTGTTTTCATCAAGGGAAAAAAGAGGACGAAGGCAACAAACAAGGTGACGTGATAACTGAAGAATGCGGGGACAGGTCACGTCGTTGTATGCACCATTGCATCTATTCATGTGAGAGCTTTTTAAAAAAACTAGTGTTGCGTGAAATGGTACTCTAGTTTATTAAGACAACTACACCCAACCTCGGAAGATGACGAAGCACATATTCTGACATAAACAGGAATAGGCGGGACAATGACAGTCATGCAATCAACCAATTCCAAGTCACTGAGCCGCCCATTCGGTCCATTTAATCGCCTCTAACGACAGGCATAGGTTGCTGGGGATCTATATTCCTACCCGGAATCAACACGGACTAACCTGACTGGGTAGGTAGAGAGGATTATTATATCTTATAAGCTTAGATAATATTTTATTAGCTTAGAAGGTTACACATCTACAAAGTAAAATTGATCCTAATTTGCCACGTGACCTCCTTGGCCATGCAACAATGCAGTTTGGTGTGCAAAATGTCGGAATCGGGTACGAAAACGAAATATGAATTGAAACAGCAAAACGGTGTGAAAAAATTATATGCACATGTACAACGGGATAAGGGCGGAAAGGGGAAGACGAACTAAATTCATTTAAACAAGCCTAAATAGCTATTATCCCAGGAAGCATAATAGCAATACAAGAGTAACGGTAGCTGCCGTCCCTGTCCACAGCTAATACCCCGCTGTGTTTGTGCGCCGGGGTACTCGGCGAAGTCGTGAAATATATTCGAAACAAGCCTGACGGTATACACTGCGTCCCGCTAGATTAGGCATTTATTTTTGTTTCATATTGTCGTCTATGTTTTATCAAGTGCCTGTGTACAAAATATTGATTTATCTATCATGTACAACGTCAACAATGGACCCGTGAAGATCCGGGGTAGAATAGGTCTTCAGCAACCCATGCTTGTCGTAAAAGGCGACTATGCTTGTCGAAAGAGGCGACTAACGGGATCGGGTGGTCAGGCTCGCCGACTTGGTTGATGCATGTCATCTTATCCCAATTGCGTGTATAGATGCTCATGATGTCAATCATTGAGTTATCTGGTCGAGACTCGAGTATTTACACACCGCCGTCATATAGCTGGAAAATGTCTAAATGTTCGGCGTTAAACAACAAACAAACAAACAACAATGTCGTATTAATGAGTGTAGTTAATCCTGAGGCACCCTCAACGAGAGTGAATGAGTGAGTGAGTGAGTATGGTTTCACGATGTTTTTTAAATATTCCTGTAAAATCTCGGGACACCAGTAATGACCTTGTGGGGAATTGAACCTGGGCCTTAGGCGTGACGAGCGAACGTTATAACTACTATGCAACCCAACCGACCTTTCTACGATAGGGAGTATTGCGAGACAACCTGGAATGATACTGATAGTCCTTGGGGCTATCGAACAAATATCGAAATAAACGAAGTTATACAATGCCGATACTGGACCCTAGCGATAAGGTTTCTGGCGAGACCATCACGTTACTTCGTCTTAAGCCATGTATCGAGTTAAGCCAGTTCCAGTTAACAAGTGTCCCTACGTGCTACTGTTAACAGTAACTGGGTGTTGGTATATATGTTGTAGTCAACCTGAAATGGATGAGTGAGTGGGTTTAACGCCACATTCGCGTGAATATGGGATGAAATCCCAAAGTGAAGCAACTCCTAGACCATTTCTACTTCCGAGAAATCCACGAGCACTGGTAAGGTGCTGACAAACCTAGGGTCCATTCGTGACCAACTCGTGTTATTCCGGGACACGCCGAATAGCGACTCGTACCCCTCTCGTGGAAAGGGGCGAGTGGTGATGAATGACGTAGGGTCATGATGGTATTCGAACCAAACGAATGACCACAAGAAAAGACCATCTCTAAGATGTGTCTCAAATTTGTATGGAACGGCGCACACGCCGTCCACCACTAGTTTGTCTGTTTTAGAATCGAACATTATCGAGTGTGATTTCTCATAAACGTACTGTCGGAAATGCTAGAAAAAATGCCTTTTGGCTCCATTTAAAAAATACGAACCACAGAGCTACGTATATAGTATATATCAAAATATGTCAAATCTACCTAATCTGGCATATGCTAACCTGACACTGAGTAGCCTAAAAGCTACTTTTACAGTGTGGTACGTGTAACAAGATGATAAAGAAATATTCGTGTCTCGTAATGCATGTATGAAACGGTCCGTAGCTAGAGGTTATTACCTAACACTTGTCCCGAGATGATGATCTCACACCGGCCCGTGCATTCTCACGTTGCAAATGTCACTTGCCTTGTACTTTACTGGCTTCTTATTCGGGCTAATTTTCTCCTTGAGTGGATCTTTCGCTTCAGATGGTCTGAAGTCGACATTGCACGATGTCAGATACTCCATCTTCCCGAGGCAAGGGAGTTAACTGACTTTAAAAGTCCAGTTTCCACCCTTGCCGAACTAGGCTGGAATTCCTGGGCTCGATCGTAGCGCCACCGGTGGCTATTACGAGTTATGTCCTTTCTATGCCTCTCCTATTGACCAATCAGATTCAACCTCTCGTATCACTTGCATTTGTTTCAAACAAAACGGTGGCGCCCAGTCAAAACGATCTGATCGATAATCAAGATCTATATTGTGATAAAACGAGTCTTACATCGCAAACTGCATGAAATCAGGTGAGCACCTTGATTAAAAACATGAAAAGATTTAGAAAATATCTGTTGACAACGGGTTAGCAGGGCAAATGCTTTGCAAATCCTGCAGTCGACCTGAATCTTCATGACACTCTACGAACCGGATTTCGATTTCGGTGCGCGATTTTGATTGGACTATGCATAGACTCGTTAGTCCAGCCAAAATGTAACTCCATAATACCAGCCTAGTTCGGCAAGGGTGGAAACTGGACTTTTATAGTCAGTTAACTCACTTGCCTCGGGAAGATGCAGATACTCCTGCATGGTCACCTTCAGACTTCTATTGCTTAGTCCTTCCCCCGGACGTTATATGATAATTGGCGTTATGAACACATCACCATTCATTTCTTAATTCATTCATAATCACCAGTTTTTCCTTTTCGCCTCAATAAGCCCCAGGTCAGGGGTTGCGGCGTGCAAATCAATGACACGATTACATGGGTGTTTTTCGTCCATCTGACACATGTAGGCACATGTAATCGGTGGAATGATTCTTAGACACCCATGTGTCATCAAGGTAAATGATCTAGAGTCTGGGATGGTGAGGGGATAAAGTGGCCTTGTAGACAGGATGGAATATTTCCCCCTGGAAACTGTGCAGTGTATCATGGCGCACTGTTGACAAAACAAATGAAGCGTCTAGAATTTTCTCCAACGGACTGTTTTTTTAACTAGATGTTTTATGAAGATCACATTATTTTTAGTATAACGGAATGGCATGCGCAAAATTCTATAGTACTTTTCAGAATTCCTTCATTGAATAAATCGGAATTTGCTGTTTTCGTTCCAATTTTCTCATCCTGTAAAAATTGGCGATAGGATTCCCTGTGACTGAAATACTTCACACCACAGGTGGGTAGATCGATATTTCAATACCAGCAATCTATGAAACATCCCATATATTCTTTCAGCGAAATATTTTTCTAGTATTTCGGACTATTATTTTATTTAGTGTACGATTAAGGACATGTTTACGACTTCACGTATTTTTTCCGTTTGAAACCAAAAAGTTCAACCGGAATTGTTTTACTTAAATCACGACTTTGTTTATTTGCATCTGCAGCCGGTGCGTGAACATATATTCATGGGAGAGAAGGTCCCCCTTGTGGGGCGTGATTTAATACAGTGTGAGTCGGATTCATCGACAATGCAGCTTATATCAGAGATGGATGGACGTTTGTGTGTGAGTGAGTGACTTGGTAGTTTAACGCTACTTTGAGCTCACGATTCAAGCTAACCACCTAGACACGTTCTTCATCCACACGAGGTAGGTATGTTAAGTTCGAGCATTGACGAGGAATAATTTATTCACATCTGAACCACCATTGTTACCGAGGTTCGTATAGAACACATTCAGACAGTCGTCACATAATGGACTACTCGGATTGTGAATGGACGTTTTCATGACTTCACGCTCTACAAAATTTATTCGGGGCTCGTTTCACGAAGCAATGGTAGCCCTACGAATGTCGTGGATGTAACTTACTTTTATTGTCGACATTAATTTGAAATCAAAGCGTTTCTATAACCATGGTCTTGAACTCAGAACCACGGATCACTGATAATGTGACATTTCCAAAAGCACTTTTACATACTTTTAGCTGTTGTCCCTTTGAAATGATGAGGTCTCCTGCATTGTGTTAAATCATATTTAGATCTGTAAGTTAGGCGAAAACTATGGAAGCCTGTCATAGTGTTAACGTCATATTTAGATCTGTAAGTTAGGCGAAAACTATGGAAGCCTGTCATAGTGTTAACGTCATATTTAGATCTGTAAGTTAGGCGAAAACTATGGAAGCCTGTCATAGTGTTAACGTCATATTTAGATCTGTAAGTTAGACGAAAACTATGGAATCCTGTCATAGTGTTAACGTCATATTTAGATCTGTAAGTTAGGCGAAAACTATGGAAGCCTGTCATAGTGTTAACGTCATATTTAGATCTGTAAGTTAGGCGAAAACTATGGAAGCCTGTCATAGTGTTAACGTCACATTTAGATCTGTAAGTTAGGCGTAAATTATGGAAGCCTGTCATAGCGTTAACGTCATATTTAGATCTGTAAGTTAGGCGAAAATTATGGAAGCCTGTCATAGTGTTAACGTCATATTTAGATCTGTAAGTTAGGCGAAAACTATGGAAGCCTGTCATAGTTCGTTTTGAGTCCAAATCGAACAGTAAGACGCTAAATATTGCTATGGCGACCAATGGGTCTAAGACGTTTATCATAATTGAATTGTATAATACGCCCTAGATAATCGAGGATGTTTTGGAGCAGAGGTCGGTGTATACTGGCTACCAGACTTTTCGGTTAAACGTGGCTTATGATGTGTTGATGTATGGCGCGATGGGGTAGCCTAGTGGTTAATGCGTTTGCTCGTAACGCCGAAGACCCAGGTCAGATTCCTCACATGGTAACAATGTGTGATGCCAATTTCTGGCGTCCCAATATCGTGGTAGTGCTGGATTATTAATAAAAACGGCCTAAAATCAAATGTACTCACTCTAAGATGCATGGAGGTATCAGCTTATACAGAATATTGACGTTGCAGTCATTGCCTTACACTTGTTCTACAGACAGTTCTTTTTATTACCAGGGTACGTTATAATGAGCGCCGATATAAATGACCCAACACGTCAAAGACAAATCAGGTTTTAATAGCATGCACTGTTCCGCTGCTAAGTCTATGACAAACGTCCACCCGTAAAACATGTATTAAGAACACCGCCCCTTGGAACAGGATCGTACCAACTACCGCTCCAAGAGATATCGCCGAGCTTAAACCTGGGTTTTTGTTCCAGTCCAGAAACTTATAGATATAGTGGTCATTCTGGTCATTTGTGCCCCCAGCCAAGACGTACACTGCGTTGAAAATAGCGTACACGATGCCGTAGATGACCACGTGGTAGAAATGCAGCAGCCGCACCGGCACAGCTGTCACCAGGAGGTTGAGCACGACGTAGATGAGGTTGGCGCCGTGGGTGAAGAAGGTTATGTAATTGTAACCTTGGAAACCTACTTCATCTGGAAACAAACACAGTTCTTATTACTTGAACCCTACTTACAGAACAGCGGATTATATACGTTTCTTTTGTTTATTGATTGTTGTTAAGGGGAAACACGGGTGGCCCAGTCGTCTCGGGCACGCCAGAAACCTATGAATGTGGATTCGAATCCCGGTTCGCCCCGATTATAATTCTAGGTTTCTCAGTGCCCGTGCTCGTAGGTTTCAACGAAGTGGTAAAAGTCTGAGACCTGCATCACTTCGGGCTTTCCTCCCACATTAAGCTGACACGCCGTGATATAAATGGAATACTGTTAAAAGCGGCGTTAAACCGAACTCACTCACTCACTGATTGTTGTTTAACGCCGCACTCAGTGATAATCCACCTTTAAGACGACGGTATGTAAATAATTGCGCTTGGACCGGACAAACCAGTGATTGACATCATAGGCTTCGACCAAGGTCATCAGGATACGATGACACGCCATCACCAAGCCACAGAGCCTGAACGTCCGATCCATCAAGTTGCCTCTTACGACCAGCATGGGTTGGGGAGGACCTGCTCTGGCCCGATGATGAATAGTTTTGGGATATTTTGTTGTTGTGAAGATTGAGCACATGACTTCATAAAGATGCCCCCTAAATGTATAATGATCACTTACCTTTTTCATATGTATGGTTACAATGGTTGAAGCCAGTGATACAAGCAGAATGATGCTACATACGGAGTAAAACCTGGCAATGGTCTTCTCGACAAGTAGCTCTCCTGTGAGATGAGGGTGATAATAGTTCAACCATTTTCTCATTCTCGTCGTAAGAGTTAGACAAAATATAGATCGGATGGTCACATTCAGTGATTGCGTGTCACCGTGACGGGAAGCCGTGGATTGGTGCTCCTATTGTCAGTCACTGTTTTTTTCCTGACATTATTTAAAGTTCGCCGTGATATTGCTGGAACGTGTTGGCATGTGATCCTGTGTTCAGCGCAAAGGTCACAAACCAGGCGAAGTTAATCGACCTTGGTTGCGGAGAGGAGTTGGATGGGTGACGTATTCGATTCCTGAGAGTTTCTCGCGCTTCGGTCCTTTGTTCACCCAGCAGTGAATGGGTACCCGGCAGGATGAGATGGTAACATGACTAACCTACTATAGCATCAGATGTCCATCAATTTCGCCCCGGCGTCCTATGTCACATCGTATCGGATTGAAGATTCTGACCATGCATGTTATCATTCTACTCAGCAGCTGCTCTGATCAAACTATCTGATCCAACGCTTCTAAACTCTACCTACTTTGTGTCCATGTACCATACTCCAAGGTTATCGGGAAATATGTTGATTTGCCAAATGCATTTGTATCCTCTTTTAGACATCTCGACTGGCTGCCACAATCTTTGATTTTATCGAAATTCTTTTTTAAAAAGTCCGAAAAGTCTTGTTTTGTTTTGAAGAAAACATTATTTTGGCTGACAGTGTTAATTAAAAAACTATCTGATTTTGCAGTCTGTTGTAGCTGAAAAAACTATCTGGTCACAATACAAAATGTTAGTGATATACATAATTCCGAAATAGGCTTTGCAATAATTTGAGCTAAATTTCAGTTGAAAAGTGTTAGGCAGACAGCCTTTATTTCTATACCGGAAGTGACATAATCCAAAAAATGGAAGTACAACTAACTAAGTTACAAAGTAAGCTAGAGACATAATACTTTCTCCTTTGAAGTTCTAACACTGCCATCACCTGTTTACCGTAACCACAAGTGACATGATCCAAACCGGAAGAACTAAACATTTTGTAACGAACTACGCAAGAACCATGAGAAGTCCGTTTTAAAGTTTTAATTAAGTGAAGATTTGTTTTCCGAAACCGGAAATGATACTTTTTATCAGAAATTCAGATAGAACCAGGCGACTTTCAGATTTATGTTTTTAATGCAGAAGGACAGTATTTTCTGAAACCGGAAATTCAAACACTAATGGCTTTGTGGCAATACGATCTACAATCATGGGACTTTCAGGTTTATAATAAGTTTTTTTTCAAAACCGACAAACAATTTACTCTGCGGTTTATGATTCCAATTAAGTATACATGTTTTCAGAATGTATTTGTTTCTAGTTCTAAGTGTTCTGACAGAAGGTATACGTTGACTCTCCTTTAAGAACAGGCCTTATAACAGACCGTTGTTATCAGTTGCAGATAAAACTAAAAATGCATCCTTCTGCATAATTATAACCCAGATTGTCAGAAAGGCTATATTCCTGGCGGCAAACCCGGGTACTCTGCCAATGTCATTCAACAGACTGAGAGGCGCCGAGAACAATAGGGAGTCGAACAACTTGGTGTTTGAGATACAAGCGTGAAAAGCGATTATGATTATGATTATGATTATGATTATTGCTGACACTATATTGCACCTGGCATACTCACAGTCGTGTATCAACACCCAATACAGCAGGCTGACAAGAAACGCCATGGAGTTGGAGATGTTGGCAAGTACCCACAATGCTTTGCAATACCACGGCATGGGTGCTTCCGCTCCTGATGTGTAAAAATGTAAAGTCACTTAATGTGTCAAACATATTTACTATAGAATGTAAACATGAAAAAGTAACCTGGGTTATCTACCTGAAACTAGTCTCAGTTTAAATTAAATTGATGCGATAAATCATTCAGTGGATGTGAGAGAACACTTTGGAGATGTGGCACTGTAACACTGAAGGGAGACTTGTTGATATAGTACCAGTACCAGTTGAGGCACAGATACCCAGTCGTCTGGGCCCCGCAATTCGCTGTGCAGAGTTGCGTTCCTTAGGCGTACCAGGAGCCTAGGATCGTTGGTTCGAATACCCGCGCGCCGGTTCGCCATCCGTGGTTTGTCAGCAACATATCCGTGCTCTTGGCTTCGGGGGACGATGGCACTTAATCATGTTGGTCACACAGTGTAACCACCTGGTGATCCATGTAGTAGACTCCTTATGTCACTTCAACCGTTGTAGTAGTGTCAGTTGTTGTCGCAGTTACAACAATGTAAAACAGTAGTAGGAGTAGTTGTAGAAATCGTAGTAGTAGTTGGATCATGGTCACGGTTGCAGTAGTAGAAGTGATTGTGGTACTAGTATTAATAATAATTGAAGTCGCTATAGTTGTAGTCGTCACAGTTGGAGTCGTGACATGAGTAGCGATAGTTGTAGTCGCGATAATCGCAGTCGTGGTAGTTGTGGTGATAGAAGCAGTCGTGATAAATGTAATCGTGATAGTTATAGGTGTGACAGTTGTAGTCGTGACAGTTGTAGCCGAGATAGTTGTAGTCGTGACGGATGTAGTCGTGACAGTTGTAGCCGTGACGGATGTAGTTTTGACAGTTGTAGTCTCGACAGTTGTAGCCACAATAATTGTAGTCGTGACAGTTGTAGTCGTGATAGTTGTAGCCGTGACAGTTGTAGTTTTGACATTTGTAGTCTCGACAGTTGTAGCCACAATAGTTGTAGTCTTGACAGTGGTAGCCGTGATAGCTGTAGTCGTGATAGCTGTAGCCACAATAGTTGAAACCGTGACAGTTTTAGTCGTGACAGTTGTAGCCACAATAGTTGTAGTCGTGACAGTTGTAGCTGAGATAGTTGTAGTCGTGATAGTTGTAGCCGAGATAGTTGAAGTCGTGATAGTTGTAGTCCTGACAGTAGTAGCCGTGATAGTTGTAGTCGTGACAGTTGTGGGCACAATTGTTGTAGTCGTGACAGTTGTAGCCGTGACAGTTGTAGTCATGACGGTTGTAGCCTCGATAGTTGTAGAATGTGCAGCTGTAGCCGTGATAGTCTTTGTCGCAGTGGAATAGGTTGTAGTCGTGATAGTCGCAGTCGTGAAGTTATAGTCATGGTAGTCGTTGTCGGAGTGGAGTAAATAGTAGTCGCTAATGCCTCACCTCGGAGATCCTGCTTCCTGCAGATGTAGAAGTAGACAGAGATGGCGAAGTCGGCGACGCCAGCGAGTGCGAGGACGATGTAGCTACATATTGTCAGGTACACAAGTATCTTTACCCTATTTGCTTCGTTGTCGACTGTAAACCGAGTTAAATACCCACTGAGGCCGAGGATACCGATATGGTACCCCGCCCACACCGCCCGCCATACCAGGTACAACGCGGAGGGGCCGGCCTTCCACTGAAATGGAAGAAGGTTAGACATCTAAGTATGTGAAATATGGTTAAATAGTCCAAGTCCACTGAGATACCATGCCACAATTTATCAGGGATACCTCATTAAAAAACTGTTTACTGACTTCGAGTCGAAAAGTCTTTGTTTCATCCCCTTAATGCTGAGCGCCAGGCAGGGTAGCAACGTCTTATAACGTCATTTGGTATGACGCGGTTAGGGGATTCATGTTTCTATTCACCAATTAACCAAAAATATCGACCCGAAGTTTTTGTGTTTCTTTTTTTATTATAAATAAGACCACATAAAATTTTGAGCTGAACATTTTGCAAAGATTAAGTTTCACACAGCATAAAGTTCATATTCCAATATGGTTTGGGGGTGAGGGTGTACGCATGCCCCCTCCCTGAAACCCTCTAGATTTAGACCTGGAGATCTGCCGCCAACCAGCCTCCTACAGGATTACTTGAGTAACCTGAGTAATGACCCACGAGTACTCGAGTATTTTTTCCAACCTGTTTCAACCCTAATTCGAAATTACTTCGTTATGTCCGAAAAAGGTTGTAAATTACCTACTTCTGATCTGGCGAAGGTGCCTGGACACGGGTGTTGTAGAAAGAAGTGGCTGGCTTGAAACTCCTCCTTGATTCTTTGACTAAAGGCTGACGTCATCGTCAGTGGTCCCTGGCCCAGGCGGATCCTAAATGATAGGAGTGAGTGAGTGAGTGATTAGTGTCTTACGCCGCATCAGCAGTCTTGCGGTTCTCCGCTGCGACTTAATGATGAGGACTACGACCAATAACCTTTCAATGGCTATCTCGTAGTAATAATAATTATAATAATAATAATAATAATGATAATAATAATAATACTGATAAACCTGATCTTGTCCTTTTTGATAAATCCAATGAAATCATTTATATCATTGATATCATTCTGTCCCCTTTGACACTAATGCGATTGACAAGATCGAGGAAAAACATGGCAAATATGCAGACCTCGCTTTCGAAATGTCACGCTTGCATCCCAAGTACCAAGTTGTCCAACTCGTCATTGTTCTCGGTGCTTTAGGTTTGGTACCTCCCAATCTGTTGACTGACATTGGGAGCGCTCCCGGGTTTGCTACCAGGAATACAGCCCTTCTGACAATCTGGGTAATGCAGAAGGCTGCAGTGTTGGGGAGTCTTCACATTCTCCGAAAAGTTATGGGTGGGTTTGACTAGGCAGCACTTCCTGGGAGAAGTCCCAGTCGCTGTCTGGGCTGCGTGTAGAGAGGCAGGACCCCTTAGCTGATGATGAGCCTAACCAGCCTGACCTGTGTCAGGGTCACCCAAATCCTCCTTGCTGCATTCATTTATTTTAATCTGTACATGATATTAATAATGGTGTTATGATGCACGCCCCTCCGTGGTGGGCCTATATAGGGGGAATTAATCCCCTGAACCAACCGTACATTACGCAGTTAGGGCTACCCACGGAGCTGGTTAACGCTGGGTTACAGAACGCAACAAAGAAAATAATCTTTCAACTTCGCAGCCCAGTCAAACCAACGAAACCGGAGTTGGGATTTGCCCCAGGTCGAGGTACAGAACCCACCCAAGAATATCTTGGACGCACCAGCTGAAGTCCACACTTATTGAGTGTGCGAAAGCGACGGGATGGCCAGAAATACCACGAATAAATGACAAATTAGTGGCGCAGCATTGGGACAAAACCATGCCAATGTATGCATACCTGACAGAACACAATATTCGTGACCAGCTCCGGCGACTAAAGCTGTACATGCGACGTGAACCTGGTGAGCTAACTGCCATTAATCGTCAGGCGCCTTTGAATCAACCCTCAGTTCCATCAGTTACAGACCCGTAATCGCAAATGAACGTTTGCATTATTCTCCCTAAATTACTTGATGAAGTTGTCACTAATGACCCACACATGGGCTCACCTGAAATTCCTGATTGTGGCCTCGATTTCGGTCCCTCGTCTGTCAATGATCGTTCTGATGATCCCTTGTATATTTTGCCATTCTATAATCAAATCTGTGATTTACCGATTGAGAAACAGAGGCCAATTAAACAATTTCACCAATCGTTTCCACTCTTAATGCGGACTGTTCTTTGCATGATATTAACTGTTGCGTGTATGCTGCTGCTCGAACACTGGGGAACTCCGATCCATACTGTTTCCAAAGACAATGAACCACGAAAAGGTCATAAAAAAAATACAAAAAAACGAAAAAACGGGTTCCAAGTGAAACAAAATTAAACAAGGAAAGATACATGTATATCCTGGATAGAATTTTGCTTGAAATTACGTTCCTCGGCGCAATCAATGTAAAACCAAAATACAAGGCAACAAAAAGAAGCGTATGAATCAGGATCTTGATTTTCTGACGGAAAAGTTAAAGGTTTGGACAGAAAGAAGAAGAAAGTGGGACAAGAAAATGTCATCAAACAAAACAAACTGTTCGAATAAAATGATAAACAGGCAATTAAATGCAACCAATGACAGTGATGAGAACAGAACAACCATGGATTCCAGTGAAAGGTTTGGAAACATTTGTGGTCTCTACCCGGCAAATACAACCCCGAGGAACCAGGGGTAGAGGATTACAATAATAATGTACATCACAAATTTTATTGTGTTTCATTACACCTGATTGTCTGAAAAATGCACAGTCACGTAATTAAAAAGTCCAAATCTAATACGGCGCCAGGGCCTGATGGTATTCGAAACTGGTTTTGGAAACTGTTCCCATGTGTCCAAACACCATTACTTCACTGTTTAAAATCTGTTGCGGATACAGGGGATGTTCCGCCTTGGTTGTGCAAATGTCGAGCAATACTTTTTTCCAAAAAAGCTCTTATTTATTATATTATACCCTTGTTTTAGCCACTTAATGCGGAGCGCCAGGCGGGGTAACTACATATACCATCTTTTAACGTCTTTT
The DNA here is from genome assembly GCF_022045235.1 of Haliotis cracherodii. NCBI lineage: Eukaryota > Metazoa > Mollusca > Gastropoda > Lepetellida > Haliotidae > Haliotis > Haliotis cracherodii. The sequence goes on along the minus strand of NW_027266319.1, from coordinate 29,509,056 downwards.
GACGCGAACGGGGAACCCCAGACCTTCCGCTTTCCGGGCAGACGCTCGACCACGGAGGCAGTCCCATTGACATCAAAAGATACCAGCCAACCATCAACCGTGACTTGGGATCATATCTGCTGAGTGATTGATTTAAATGGTTTATTTCACTATCTCTCAATCTTATTATCACCCTATTATTAATTATTCCGGCTGCCATCCGTTTGTCCATTGCTCATTACCAGTCGGTGCTAATTAACCCATGCCTTCCAATTGTCTATTGCTTATAACCAACCAGTGCTGATCTTTGTCTTTGTCCATTGCTACTTACCAATTAGCGCTATTAACTTCCCTGACCGCCTCCGTGGTCTAGTGGTAGAGCGTCCGCCCGGAGAGCGGAAGGTCCGGGGTTCGATCCCCGGCCGCGTCATACCAAAAGACGTTAAAAGATGGTACTTGTTGTTACCCTGTCTGGCGCTCGGCATTAAGGGGCTAAAACAAGGACTGGTCGGCTCGGAGTCAGTCTACTGTGTCTGAGTGGGGTACTCATGTTAAACTGCGGCATGTGAGCTAGCACTATAAATCGGCATCAGTCCTGACTAGTACAAGCAGCCACACAAACACACACACGTACATGCACGTCGCTATATAAGTGCAATAATCTTGGACGCGACGTTAAACCCCATTTCACCTCACCTCACCTATTAACTTCCCTTGTAAAGTGTTGTTATCTTATCACTTACGTGTGGATATGTATGCTCTCTGCTTCCTAGCATTCATTCACCCGATGAAGGAGTAAACCCGTAGTTATTTTGTGTGTCACCAATTACGTCGAACATTACTGTAGACATTGTTAATCTTTTCTGTCAGAATGTAGTAAAATCGACCCTTTCCATAACTCCTTGGATATCGCGTATGACCAGATTTTAGATATTTGTCATCTTGTTTGTCTCCATTCTACTGAGTGTGTACCTTTGACTTACTTAACTGTGACTGTAGGCTTTCGTATTCCACCACGCCTCCTGACTCCGCACTCAACTGTGGGAAATCACCAGTGTTGGTCGCCTACATGTTAAGTTACATGACCCACTTACCTGACTTGTAATTTAGTATTTACATAGACCCTCTCTATTATGGGTCTCACAATGGATATTCCGGGGTGGATGGAGTGGGCATTTAATGCATTATTTTCAGCCAACAATTGATTCTTTAGCAGTTTGTTTTGAACAAATCATTTTCTGCTGAAGAGACACTTACAAAGCCAGCCCTTGGAACACGCACGCACACACACACACGCGCACGTACGCACGCACGCACTCACGCACTCACGCACGCACTCACACATAACAACATAATCACTGAGGACAAAATATACGTCGACTGTTTAATGACAGGCTGTGTATTATAAACACACAAACAACAACTGGAAGATCCACTGGAAGTTTTTCTTTCACAATTCCCACGACCCCAATAGACATACCACATCACAGATATATACTATTATTGTCGTACTGACGCATTACAGAGCCACTGGTCATGTAGGTAATTATAGGTAAACCTGACAGCACTGGGAGGTACTAGACACTATAGAAATACAGTACGCGGTTTTACCTGAAAGGGTCAGTGTTTTTGTTATACAGGCGGCAGAACCGAACTTTATTTACGCTCAGGTCGGGATCATCGGTATATGAGGTACAAATTTGGAAACAGTAAACACATAAGATGGCGGGGTGGTTTACATGGGAGATTTTACAGTTTTCATTGTGACATTACAGAATGAACAGAGTTTCTAAATAACATTTACATTTTTACAATTAAAAAGTTCTTTAAATTTAAACATATTTGTGTTTTTAGCATATGAAATTGGAATATAAATTTCGCGTTGGGGTTTACAAAAAGGTCAAACAAAAATATAATTGAATTCATCACCAACACGTTCGTTCTATGTCAGGGATTTTGTGCCACCCACCTAGTTCAATAGGTAAATGGTGACATGATGTTCTAAACAGAGAGAGTTTAATAGCCAACGAGAGAGGGATAACTAATAAATACTTTTCAAGGACGAGTTCAGTTTTAAATATGCGATATGTGATACCTTTAGAAGAATGTGTAATCTCTGCATTCCATGTTTGAGTTGCTATATCAGATAATCTTAACGAAAGGATTTACGGATATTAGGAAGAACTGCTTGTTGACTTAACCAATAGAAACTGAAACCCGTCTCATTGAAAATACTTTAAAAACATTTTATCAATTATTACAGCTATTGTTTGTACATATTTCATTATGTAACATTTGATATAGAATTCTTGATAACTTTTGTTCTTTGCCAGATGAGACCTAAGCCCAAAACATAACCTTTCAAAATTTGATAGAATTAATTAAAGGTACTCTTCCAAGTTCTCCATACAACATGTAAAAAGGTGTACTTTAGAATAATAGGAAACAATATACATGTATCATAGATTTTGAAATAATCTTACCGTGGATTCCTACACAGGGACTTGGGTGGATTCACAAAATGAGTCCCGCTTTGGACGTTCTGCCCAAATGCCTTTGTCACACCTTGAATGGTTCTTCTCATCGAGGTCACTGGATCGGGTACAGCTGTCCGTCACACGTCACAATATCGTCAAGAGTGTGTGTGAGTGTGTATTGTGATCATTAAATTTCTCAGGTTCCCCAAAAGGAGGGATCAGCTGGACCGAGGGAGTACATGTACTGCTAAATATACAAAGTGTGTAGTTAACTAGTAATGATATGTATGGGTGATCTGAAAGTAACTCTGTCTTGAAATGTTTGAAAAAACGACTTGATGATTTCAATGTTGTGAGGGTTCTGATTGAAAACAAAATATATAGTTGCGGCCGATGCGTATAGTTCTCCTGGGGGGATCGACGAGTATACTAGTATATAATAGGGCTGGGGTATTTCCAGAGAAAACTGTCCCGGGGTTTAAGAAAAACATAAATTGTATGTCTTGAATTAGTTACAGGAAAGCACAATCATAATACCTATGTGTGTCGTATCCCGCATTGTAAAAAATCGTTCTGTGTGTGTATGTTGATAGAGATATTGCTCAAATTGAAGATGAAGAATAATTAGGGTCGCCTTATGTTTAAAATAGTTCCATACACAATTTCGAAGTTCGATTAATTTAGATCAGTTTGGGGGTAAGCGATCCAAGCCTCAAGAGTTTCAATTTTTAGGGCACAATACCTTGTTCAGAGAAATATGAGATCATAAGTCAATTTGAAAAGGCGTACGAATTAGAAGTTCAAACGAAATTATTTGAATTCATTTCTGGAAAGCGAATACTCATTCATTAAAAAGTAAATGATCAGGAAAATGAATAATATTAAAAAGGAAGAACAACGACTGCATCATCTGATGGAGACATCCACAAGTCGCTGCCTGAGTACTATGATGTTCTGTTGACCAACATACATAGAACATTCATAGAACATACATAGAACATACATAGAGCACACATAGAACACACATAGGACGACTACATATTTAGGAAGCGAAATGAAGACGTTGTCAAACATCTCTCTCTGGGAACAGAAGCATATAACAGACGATGACCAAGTGGACTGGATTCATCTTTCTGAAATGCTGCACTTCTAACGTCCTTGAGATAGTCACGTCGGTTGCATGGAATGGATAACTGTTTCATTATCGAGTGTGTTCATCGTGTGTGTTACGTCTATACACCTGTAACCGCCACGTGACCGGGCGACAGCATTTGTGCAAACAAACGCTATCGGCACATGCCTTGTTCAACCATGAATCCAATGTTTTGAATCCATTGGAACATTCTTGAATGTCGGCTGCAGGCAATGGTTCCCCTAGTGTAGAATCTGGCAGATTAAGCAACTGCAATTCATCGTGACTGGGATTGTGGGTTCGAATCCCGGTTCGCCCCGATTATGTTTCTAGGTTTGTCAGCACCATACCCGTGCTGGTGGATTTCACCGAAGTGGTAAACGTCCTAGACCTGCATCACTTCGGGCTTTCCTCCCACATTAAGCTGACACGCCGTGATATGACTGGAATACTGTAAAAAGCGGCGTTAAACCCAACTCACTCACTCACTCATCGTGACTGGAAGCAGTTACCCCTTGATCGTATCAGAAGACACACTCAGGGAATTAGATCACACACAGTCTCTGAAAATATTTTAACATTTTGATAGAAACAAACAGCTACAGTTTGAACCTGTCGATGGTCCAAAGTTGCTGCATGTAGAGCTATTGCATTGCAGGAAGGGTTGGTCTGAAGAAAAGAGAATATGGTTCAGGGACTGTGTGACAGACCACGGGGGAATGAGGAGGAAGGTAGGGGCTGTCATCCGGGCACCTGGCGGTTACAGTCGCTACTGTGTTTAAGGATTTGGATTGTATTTATGGGATTACAATGAACGTTTTCGGGCAGCAATGATATATATACCCGATCAACAACTTTTCCGATACGGAGTATGATAATATACGATAGTAAAGAACAATAACGAACGAAGCATGGTTTATTACACGATTAAACATTGTTCTCTCATGACGTCATTTCTGGAGATTCGAACATGCGCTCGCAACTTGATGACGTCGTAATTTCTATCACGTAATTTTTGAGAGGGAAGTGTCTAGTGTAGCTGGCTGTGGGCGAACGGTCGCATTCAAAAGTAGGAGCGATATAACAATCTGTTTGGGGATAAAAAGGTACTTAGCATGGACAGGAAAGTTTTGAGAATATTTGGGAAATACCAAACGTAACCCCCCCTGTTTGTAAAATTGACACTGCCGAGGTCGGATTATTTTCAGGGACTCGTCATTATTTGCCGGGTTTATTCTCCCTGCAGTGTTTTATTGTACGATGATCAACTGCCGCTCGTCGCTTATTTTCTAAAACATACTCAAGTCCGAAGAGACATTGGACTGTGCACTGGACTCATCAGAATTAGATAGTGATTCATATACACCTGCTCACGATAAAGTCGGAATCTTCTCTCTTCTTCTCTGAAGAGCCCCATTACACCTCACCCTAAATGTGAATGGTCTCATTGGAAACTACAAGAGGCCTTTCACATCAGATCTACCAGCCAACCATCAACCGTGACTAGGGATCATATCTGCCTAGTGCTTGGAACTTACTGATTCAAATAATCTGTTTCGCCATCTATCTGTCTTATTATTATCCTATAATTAATTAATCCGGCTGACTTCCGTTTGTCCACTGCTAATTACAAATCGGTTCCAACAAATTAGCGCTAATTAACTATTGGCATCCCTTGTTAAGTTTCCAGTTGTTCCAGTGTTGGTCGCCTACATATTAAGTTACATGACCCACTTACCTGACTTGTAATTTAGTATTTACATGGGTCGTCTCTATTATGAGCCTCACATTGGATATTCAGGGACTGAAATGGCGACGTTTCGTTATAAATTCTTATACCGTTCTCGCTTAATAACGCCATAAAGATCCATACCGAAACGTCGCCATTGCAGTAAGATAACGAACTTGTTACCTATCAATTATATCTACTTTGTCATCCAACTTCTTAGAAATGCCTATCAAACAATGTATTATGGTGTACTGACACATCACAGAACCAATGGTCATGTAGACAATTATAGGTAATCCTAGGCTTACGTGGAGCGTTGTATGTCCAAAGCAAGCACTGGGAGGTACTTGACACTATAGAAATTGGCGGTTTTTCCTAAACGGTTCAGTGGAGTCAGACAGCGATATAGGTTTGGAATAATATTAATATTACCCTGGTTATGTGCATATACACTGGGGCTTGGGGTTATTCACTGAACGAGTCATGCTTTTGGCACAAAATTATATTAATAAACCGCAAGGCCAGGGGGTATTCGGATATCTGCCACAAGAAACAATGCATGGAAACGAGTGAGTGAATGTTGTTTTAAACACCATCTGAAATATCTCGACTATATGACGGTGCGCTCCTGTAAAGCTTTGTAAATGATGATGAGTTTTATTAGACAAACCAGTGGTTGATAACATGAGCAGCAGCCAAAGCAATATACGGGAAACGCAATGCGACCACCCGATCTTCATTCTGGTCGGTTATTTCGACACGCATGAGACACTGGGATTGAACTTGAGGTTTAGGAAGACCGGAGCGGGAAGGTTTAATGTTGGGTTAGACTAGGGTTTAAGAGAGGCCGGAGCGGGGAGGTTTAATGTTGGGTTAGACTAGGGTTTAAGGGAGGCCGGAGCGGGAAGGTTTAATGTTGGGTTTTACTAGGGTTTAAGGGAGGCCGGAGCGGGGAGGTTTAATGTTGGGTTAGACTAGGGTTTAAGGGAGGCCGGAGCGGGGAGGTTTAATGTTGGGTTAGACTAGGGTTTAAGGGACGCCGGAGCGGGGAGGTTTAATGTTGGGTTAAACTAAGGTTTAAGGGAGGCCGCAGCGGGAAGGTTTAATGTTGGGTTATACTAGGGTTTAAGGGACGCCGGAGCGGGGAGGTTTAATGTTGGGTTAGACTAGGGTTTAAGGGAGGCCGGAGCGGGGAGGTTTAATATTGGGTTAGACTAGGGTTTAAGGGAGGCCGGAGCGAGGAGGTTTAATGTTGGGTTATACTAGGGTTTAAGGGAGGCCGGAGCGGGGAGGTTTAATGTTGGGTTAGACTAGGGTTTAAGGGAGACCGGAGCGGGGAGGTTAAATGCTGGGTTAGACTAGGGTTTAAGGGAGGCCGGAGCGGGAAGGTTTAATGTTGGGTTAGACTAGGGTTTAAGGGAGGCCGGAGCGGGAAGGTTTAATGTTGGGTTAGACTAGGGTTTAAGGGAGGCCGGAGCGGGGAGGTTTAATATTGGGTTAGACTAGGGTTTAAGGGAGGCCGGAGCGAGGAGGTTTAATGTTGGGTTATACTAGGGTTTAAGGGAGGCCGGAGCGGGGAGGTTTAATGTTGGGTTAGACTAGGGTTTAAGGGAGACCGGAGCGGGGAGGTTAAATGCTGGGTTAGACTAGGGTTTAAGGGAGGCCGGAGCGGGAAGGTTTAATGTTGGGTTAGACTAGGGTTTAAGGGAGGCCGGAGCGGGAAGGTTTAATGTTGGGTTAGATAAGGGTTTAAGAGAGGCCGGAGCGGGGAGGTTTAATGTTGGGTTAGACTAGGGTTTAAGGGAGGCCGGAGCGGGGAGGTTTAATGTTGGGTTAGACTAGGGTTTAAGGGAGGCCGGAGCGGGGAGGTTTAATGTTGGGTTATACTAGGGTTTAAGGGAGGCCGGAGCGGGGAGGTTTAATGTTGGGTTAGACTAGGGTTTAAGGGAGACCGGAGCGGGGAGATTAAATGCTGGGTTAGACTAGGGTTTAAGGGAGGCTGGAGCGGGAAGGTTTAATGTTGGGTTATACTAGGGTTTAAAGGAGGCCGGAGCGGGAAGGTTTAATGCTGGGTTAGACTAGGGTTTAAGGGAGGCCGGAGCGGGAAGGTATATTGTTGGGTTAGACTAGGGTTTAAGGGAGGCCGGAGCGTGGAGGTTTAATGTTGGGTTAGACTAGGGTTTAAGGGAGGCCGGAGCGGGGAGGTTTAATGACGGTTATGTAGGGGTTAAGACGGGCTGAAGTGAGGAGCGTAAACGTAGAGTAATGATATATTTAATACATATCGGACTGCGTCCGTGTAAAATAAGCAAAATGGCGGAGGCAACTTTCGAGAACCGGAACGTTTTATAAGGCGTTTGGATTATTGCAGTATTTACGTTGTGTAGAGCCTCAGTGGAAGTACAGTGTCGATCGCCACGTCGTCTCTACAACGTGATCTGTCAACGGAACAATAGCGTTCTGCCTCAATGCTTTCATCACACCCAGAGTACTTCAACTCATCTGGGGCAGCGGGCCGCTACACGGCATTACATCGTCAACGGGGTGTGTGAGTGAACTGTCTATTGGCGTACATCCAATGTTTCAGGTTCCCAAAAAGGAGGGATAAGCTGGACCAAGGAGTACTGCTATATAAACAAAGTAAGTAGTTAACTTGTAACGAGATGTACAGGTGATCTGAAAACATCTCTGTCTTGAAATGTTTGAAAAAATGACTTGATGATTTCGATGTTGTGAGGGTTTCGATTGAAAACTAAATATATAGCTGCGGCTGATGGCTGATGCGTATAGTTCTCCTTGAGGAGGTATAATAGGGCTGGGGTATTTCCAGAGAAAACTGTCACGAGGTTAAAGAAAAATATAAATTGTATGTCTTGAATTAGCGACAGGAAAAGCATGTTACACTTGTTTCTGGAATACCGAATAGTAAATAGTCGGAATGTGGTGTATGTTGATGGGGAATTAGCTCAAATTGAAGACGAAGAATATTTACTAATAGAAATAAGTTGAGTTGAAATTACCTCAAGTAAATTTATAATTACCCCACAACTACGACAAGTCCAGTACAGCAAACAGAAGTATGTGGATGTACATAGTGGAGCTAACAGTATAGGTGTAAACATATACAGTATATACATGTAGATATGGCAATGGACAACAATTGGCAAATGAAGAGTCAATGCCGTTGGCAGGTACTTAGACATGATTTTCGACACCACCCAGGTAAAGATTGATTAAGGCTATAAATATCATAATATGAATGATGATAGTGTTGGACAGTGCACTATTTACTACCGTTACACACTTAGATTACAGTATGCATGAGAAGCAGTCTAGATTTCCACATCGTTTTATACGTGTATCTAAATACATTCTGCCAGGACTACTGTCAAACTATTCCCAATCAGACATTTCGTACCTATCTCTTGACACCAACAGCGGGTACCCGGGTGGGGTCGGGTAATAGGGGTGTGGGTACCCGGGTAGTAAAATTGGACTCGTCCCAGCCCTAAATAATACTACTGTATATAAAGAGTCAACTTGTCACGTCAGTATTTTGTTACACAGCAGTGAGATAGAGGACAGCCAGTATTCATTATATTGAGAAGGTTTCTGATCATATTCAAATATAACCGTAATGAATAAAAGGATGCACCGTGTACGGGTATGTGTACTCTAAGGTCTGTTGTCATGTGAGATATGCAGCTGTGGTGTTAGAATTGTTTGGTGTTGCACAACAGGTATACACACAAAATCAACAGATTGAAATTCAGTAGTCTAGGTTAACTTTCATTTCATCCGCTATTATCAATATGTTGCATGATAGTCCTTGTATTTAGGTTGATTGCACAGGTCTGTGTCACAGGTCTGAGTCACAGGTCTGGTTCATTTTAGGTTTAAGGGTATTAAGGCTGTTTGGGTTGATCTATTTTCATGTCATTGTCTTTTGTGCCTTATTAACCAACCAACCAACCAACCAACCAACCAACCAAACAAACAAACAAACAAACAAACAAACAAACAATCACCAGCAGACGCGCGGTATCCTCAGCAAAGTCAATAATAGCACGTGCTGGGTCAATAACTGGGTCAGTTTGGGGACAGCTTCCGTGTTGATATTATTTACAACTGCGTTTGCTATTTCCTTTCCATAATGTTTCGGTTTTTCAGAGGGATGTTTGAAATTTTAATTTGCTTACCTGCAGTACTGACTATGGTTGTATTGCTACTATTTAAAGTGAGAAAACATAATTGGACACTGGATATCCGAGTACATATGGGAAAATTCAGCAATATCAAATTCATAAAAACACGGAAGGCACACCCATGAAGATAGGACATACTGAACTAAACTGGAATCTTAAGAAGTAACTTTACGATTGTCTTCATCTATCCTAAGTCTTTGAATGACATTTAGAAGTGATAAGTATAATGAAGAACATAAATGGATGTCAACTTCTTTATTATGAGGAAACACACGTTTCGGATTATATGCATACTCCTTCATCGGGTGAATGAATGCTATGAGGCAGAGAGCATATTTAATATATGCACATGTAAGGACAACAAAAGTAATAAGATAACAAAAGATGGAAACTAACAAGGAAGGCCACCAGATGATTGGCGCTGATAGGTGATTAGCACTAGACAATGGACGCCAACTCTTTACAGTAATTAGCGCATCTGTGACCATTAAACAATTCTTAATGGATTCAAATTCTTAATGCGAAATGTAAAACTCAATTGTGGTACGAATCTGGAGACCGTTTAATATTGACAAAACATATCGAGTCCACGATTTACGTATACGACCATGAACGGCAGCCGAAATAATTCAGTCGTGATCAGTAGAACTGAGTTGTTTTCCAACCGCCAAGTTTCAATTCGTTGTCATTGTCAGAGATGATAACCAACCAATGTAACCTGGGACGGCGTGGTCAGAAGTCTTGCAGCCTCCTCCAAGAACGAATCGGCATGCTTGGTGTTGAACGTTGTTAATACCTCTGAATTCTCTTATACCCCATATCGCAGATCCAAGTGAAAGAATGGGTTGGACAAGATTATTATATAAGGCATTAAATACGTCATCAGCCACTCGCACGACAGTCTTGAATTTACTGATTAAAACGCACCAATGCCCTGTAGGCCGATTTTAACAGTTCTTTCGTTGTGTAGTTAAAGTCAAAATTTTCGTGGAACCATGGTCCTAGATATCCGGAGCCTTTAGAATAGTTGATGACGTCATTTCCAAAGGTGAAGACGACGTCAGAGTTCTGAAGATTAATGGTCGAATTGGCCACACCCAATTTACCTATTAGTTTTCAAGATATTCGAGAGTCTTGTGTTTTGTACTTGCCCAGCAAACGCTGTTGGTCTGTAGCTTGGAAGGAACATTTCAATTCTTTCTTTTTACACTGCAACCACTGGCGTTCAGAAACACTTGACAAATCCCACAAGCACTGGCGTTCAGAAACACATGACAAATCCCACAACCACTGGAGTTCAGAAACACATGACAAATCCCACAAGCACTGGCGTTCAGGAACACTTGACAAATCCCACAAGCACTGGAGTTCAGAAACACATGACAAATCCCACAAGCACTGGCGTTCAGGAACACTTGACAAATCCCACAAGCACTGGCGTTCAGGAACACATGACAAATCCCACAAGCACTGGCGTTCAGAAACACTTGACAAATCCCACAAGCACTGGCGCTCATCACACCAAAAGGGTTTCTAAAAGGATTTACAATTTCGGTTATTCTTTCTGCTGGTGTTAGTAGGCCCGACTGTCTAATTCAATTGTGACTTCATAAAGGACAAGAAATCATCATAGGCCTCATTAACATCCCTCTGATTATCCAATTCTGCTTCAATGCTACTACTAATTTCCTGTAATTTAACCGCTGAACCCCCACCTTGTAAAAATAGGTCTGTTATCCTATCTTATCTATATCGTTTTGGCCTCGCTGGTGCACCTCCAACTTCCGCAGAGCACTCTGTATGACTGTGAGAGACTGTGAAATATCTCATGAGAGAACTGAATTGCCAGGTGTGTTGTCTGGGCAATTGGACTGAGCGACTGAATATGGTTTAACGCCGCTTTAAGCAATATTCCAGCAATATCACGGCGGAGGACACCAGAAATGAGCTTCACACATTAACATAGCTATATGCTCTCTGTTTGTACTTCTGCCTATCTACAGTGTTCAGAATTTTACCACCGTCTGTGCTGAATGTCATACGTCTGGGACAACAGAGATCTGCACGATTGTACTTCTGCATTTATGATAACTCAATAATCATGTTAAGAACATTCATGTTTATCGATTCTTTCTAAGAAGCGGTAATATTCATGAACTCCAAAATGAAGACAACGTTAGGACACTCAAGGACAACGCATAGTTTGCGTTGCAACAGCTGCTAATGTGTATCGTACTTACACGCGTGTGTTGTATTGAGCGCAATGCACTGTGCCCAGTATAGATCATTGTATATCGCAGTAACGTACCTGGCATGCTTTTTTGTCATATTTGTTATTCTTCTTATAACGCCTCCTGTAAAAATTACGTATGAACAATTGTACTCCCAAACAAACTTTCGTGTACCCACAGACACTATTGCTTACGGGCTCCGCCAAGAGGACCATAGAATATTATAGAAATGAATTGCGTGTTTTATATTGAAATAACTGTTTTGTATAAATGCCATTGTATAGTGGAGGGAATGTAGAGTCAAGACCTTGAAGTGCATGTGTAGAATAGACATAATATATCAATGTATGTATGCAGCAAGCTGCAGTCCCGGGATGACGACCGTGCGATACTTACACTTTTTAAAAAAAAGAAACGCTCAGGTAGATTTTTAGTAAATTTATTGTACCTTATAAAGTCGTTATATTTAATTTAATATCACAGATACAAATATGAAATTTGGGAGCGCGATAGTCATATGTTGTCGTTGTACAAAGACATTGAAAACTGTTCATAGTCATGTCACATAAGGCCACAAGGTTGCGCTGAACTCAGTATCTCGTGTGACCGCCCCGGGCAGCAATCGCGGCTCTGCACCTCCTCGACACTGACTGGATAAGTGTACGAGTTCTGTCTTGCGGAATTCTGCGCCATTCTGCTTGAAACGCCTTGGTCAGTTATGGGAGTGTCTGCGGCGTGTTCCGACGTTGACGTACACGTCGATCGAACTCATCCCAGAGGTGTTCGATTGGGTTGAGATCTGGAGATCTCAACGGGCAGGGCAAAACGTTGATGTTTGCATTATGAAGGTAGTCTACCGTGAGACGAGTTTTGTGCGGTCGGGCGTTGTCCTGTTGAAACAGCACCCTCTGGCGGTCAATGATTGGAAGAAGGTGAGGTTGAAGAATCTGATTCATGTAGCGATTTGCTGTCAAATTTCCCTGAACCACAACCAAGTCAGATCTCGTGGTGTAGGATATGGCCCAGACACCATGATACTACCGCCACCGAAATTTTCGAATTCACGTACACAATGTGAGACAAAACGCTCATTTCGACGACGATAAACACGTTGTCTTCCACCTCGCTGCCGAAGAAGAAATCGTGGTTCATCGCCAAACCACACTCCAAATTCCAAGGCTGTAAGATATGAAACCAACGCAAGTGTCGCTGTCGATGGATCTGTTGCAAAACACGGACGATAACTGGTTTTCTGGGTCGGATTCCAGCCTCGCGAAGATGGTTTCTGGCAGTCTTGTCCGATATCCTCCTCAAACCAGGGATGCGATGTCCGATTTCGTTTAAATTTTGAATATTGACATGTTATGGGACTCCGAACTCAGCAAAATAGGTTTTTATTTTACCGGGTCAATGGAATGGGGGCCTCTGATTGATCCTTTAAGAACTCTACCCTATTTCATAAAATCTTCAGATGAAAAATAAAGGTTGCGATTATGTCTTCCAATGCTTACGTTTGGATACTCAAGTTAACATTATCATACGTCCCACAGGAAAGTTCTAGTTAGCTTAAGTTTTGTCCATACATGCAAAATGGCCGAAAGGCTTATGTGACGTATTGCCATCCGTCTTTGCATGGCGTACTTCAACCGTCATGCGAAATCTACACAATCCAATACGATTTATTCATGAACTATGTTGAAAGATAGCATGTATAGCTCACCTGGTACGAAGTTCCGCGGGGAGCTATGTCGTGGTGGTAAGTTTCAACCAAACTTGGCAGGAAGCTTCCACAAGGAGTGAAGAATAAAAAAAGCTGCAAATGGAGTGCCTGAGTGGGCCGAGTAGAGTTCAATTGATGACAGGAAAAGGGGTGTTCCAGGTGCCCAATTGCAAAGCTAAAAATTGCCCGCCAGAGGTCGTGATCGTGAGGACAGGTCGTTGACCAATGTCGGGGTAGCCTGTGTTATAAATAGATCAACGTTGAGGGCAATGTTGGAAACTTTTGAATGAGTCGGCTACAGTAGGCCTGAAGTGAAGCGTGTGATATAAATACCTGTAGTGAAGACAGTTATTATTATTGACAGTGACTTCATGCCCATTGAAGGATGGAAGGAGTATTTGTCTGGTATTTATTTTAATCCAAAATACCCCGTCTCCTTTCCTGGACCCACTAAACTCTATCATACTGTGAATAAGGAGGGAACATTTGATATCGGATTACATCGCATTTAGACTTGACTTACGTCCCAAGATGCCTATTCGCTTAAGAGGCCTTTGAAGCATAGGTTCAAGCGGAACTGAGTGCTGGCTAAAGGTTTGAATGCTCGATGGGATATTGGCTTAGCAGACGTGTCTAACATAGCTTCGGATAATGATAGTGTCAAGGACTTGTTAATAGCAATCAATATTTTTTCAAGATGTCTATGGGAGGGAGCCATGAAAAAAAGACTCCCGAATCTGTGGTCAAAGCCAAGAAGAACATATTTACAACAGCGCGTTTTGCCAAAGATCATCAAGTCGGATAAAGGCCGTGAATTTAATAACAACAAAGGTATCACCTTTTATGTCACCCAGAATGAAACAAAAGCGGCCTATGCTGAGCGTGTGATTCGCACCCTCAACACAACTATATACAGATAGTTCACATACGAGCAAGCGTATCATTACATGGATGTACTACAAGATGTGGTTAAAGACTATAATCACAGACCGCACAGATTACTAAATGAAAGAACACCATCAGACATGAACTAGAGCAATGAAGCCTTAGTATGGAAAGAACAATACACTGACACATTAATCAAACCTGTCAAATCTAAGGTTTTGACTAAAGTTAAGGTAAAGGCTAAACCTATCAAGAAACACTTTAAGTTAAGAGTTGGTGATCAAGTGAAACTGTCTCATCTTAGACATACTTTTCAAAGAGACTGCAGCAGCAGCAGCAGGTAAACAGTTATATACCACATCGCAGCAGCAGTAGCAAGTAAACAGTTATCTACCACCACCACCGCAGCAGCAGCAGTAGCAAGTAAACAATTATTTTCTACTACCGCAGCAGCAGCAGTAGCAAGTAAACAATTATCTACCACCATCGCAGCAGCAGCAGCAGCAAGTAAACAGTTATCTACCACCACCACCACCGCAGCAGCAGCAGCAGTAGCAAGTAAACAGTTATCTACTACTACCGCAGCAGCAGCAGTAGCAAGTAAACAGTTATCTACCACCATCGCAGCAGCAGCAAGTAAACAGTTATCTACCACTACCACAGCAGCAGCAGCAAGTAAACAGTTATCTACTACTACCGCAGCAGCAGCAGCAGTAGCAAGTAAACAGTTATCTACCACCACCACCGCAGCAGCAGCAGCAGTAGCAAGTAAACAGTTATCTACTACCACCGCAGCAGCAGCAGTAGCAAGTAAACAGTTATCTACCAGCAACACCGCAGCAGAAGCAGTAGCAAGTAAACAGTTATCTACTACTACCGCAGCAGCAGCAGTAGCAAGTAAACAGTTATCTACCACTACCGCAGCAGCAGCAAGTAAACAGTTATCTACCACTACCACAGCAGCAGCAAGTAAACAGTTATCTACCACTACCGCAGCAGCAGCAGCAAGTAAATAGTTATTTACCGCAGCAGCAGCAAATTAGCAACAGCTGTCCGCTGCCATCACTACAACCAGTGCCACAGGTACCACCACAAGTACCACAACAAACGGAACGAGAGACATTTAAGTATTCACTTCCATCACATGCTGTCATTGTAGTGCCAAGTGGATGTGACAAGACCATGTTGATGTACAATATACTCTTGAATGGATACATAAAACCAACACCCATCAACATCATACGGTGTTATACAGAATGGCAGCCACTGTATGAATCAGTCAGTAAAACATTACCCCATGTGAAGTTTGTAAAAGGTATTCCCTATAATCTGCAAGATTGTTTTGATGCACGAATTAACAATGTGCTTATTCTTGATGATCATATGGCCGAGGCCAAGGATGACAAACGCATCTCTCAACTGTTTACACGTACTTCTCACCACAAGAATGTGATGATCTTCCTATTGTTACAAAACCTCTTCACCAGAGGCAGAGGCACGTGACATTGCCTTGAAGTCCCATCAGGTCACCTTATTCAGTTCACCTGTGGATCGACATCAAGTCAACTTATTTGCCAGAAGGATATACCCCAATACCACCGATCGTTTTGTGTCAGTCTAAGAAGCTTCTGTCCACAAACCTTATGGAACCTTACCATTGACTTAAAACTAACTACCCCTGAAACTGAAACATTACATCTAAATATTCTGGAGGAGCATCAGCCTATAAAAGGGCAGCTAGTTCAGGAATCTTTTAACAATTTTTTCCGTGTGCGAAATACGCATCAGTCGGAAAGCGCACGTTAAATCTCCAAAGTAAGTAAGTAAGTAAGGAATCTTTTTAATTGGTCAACAACCTCCCACCTGTGCACATCGTCGCTAAGTCTAAGTGCACTCTAAGTCTAAGCAAAACTCTGTTAATGGACTATTCCATCAACGCACCACCATCTACCAATGGTCTGCTCCAATATGATTCGACCGAAAAGTCGCATCAGCTGATCTGGTATATGTCCATGTATTGTGGTAGGGTTTCTATAATATATATACACATTGAACGATAAAATATATATACACATTGAACGATAATATATATAGACATTGAACGATAATATATAAATATACACATTGAACGAAATCGCACAATAACTACATTTTAATCAACCAACTTTCCGTTGCTATGGCATTAGGGTAGTAGCGGAGAAGAGGTTGCCATGCAGAGTATCGTAAAATGTTACCTTTGTACTGCAGTAAGTTCGATAGAAATCTGTTAAATCGGTCAGGGGTCATAAACCCTTTTAATTAACCTGCATATAGCAACCAGGTTGTAGAGATGGATGATTAGTCATTTGCACATCTACACAACGTAACGATCAATTAAATCTGTGAAATTTCATGAATTTTCGATAAATGTTATTTCATGGTGAAAATTCTAAATGTAAAATATAAATATTGTCTGTCACTTCAACTCTTAATGTAAACGTTATTTACATTCAGGGTAATTTTTACATTACATTTACATTTTACATTTTGACAAGGGATAACCCGCAACCCTTAATGTATTATTTTCACATTGAGAGTATTTTTTTACGTTAAGGGTTGTAACATTGCATGCGTTATCCCGGGCCTTATGATTAACCTTTAGCTTGGTCGTATTTCTCTGGCCCACGTTCACATCCGCCTAATGTCTAAACACTGATGTCCTCGCACCTGTAGGTCGACACGGCGTGAACACCAAGGAACAAAACACGCGGAATCAGTGGCAACCTGTTCAATAACAGTTTATGACGAGGATAATTGATGAATGTGTTCACGCACAGCTGAGACCCATTTACAAGTATAAACTAAAACATCATTAATGTCATCATCATCGTCATCATCATCGTCATCATCTTCATCGTCGTCATCGTCATCGTCGTCATCATCATCACCACCACCACCACCATCATCATCATCATCGTCTTCGTCGTCGTCGTCATCGTCATCACCACCACCACCACCACCACCCCCATCATCATCATCATCATCATCATCATCGATATCACAATTGTCATCATCGTCATTCTTATACTTATATAAGCTGAAATGACACGTGAAATAGGCCTGTTTGGGGGCAATACGATATGCATGAATTGGCTATTTCCTCTACAATCTATTGATTGTATGACCTTGCGTGAGGCATGGACTACTGATGTATCTCACAACTCTCGCCAAATCCATGGCAACGGGTAATAAGAGCACTGTTAATGTCCTCAAAATAATTATTGATTAAACATATCGTACCATATTTGTCGCGAGGTATCAACACGACATCAGTAAGAACGATTCGGCTGCCATAACCTCCTGACAAACCGCTGGACTGTTTACATTGTGGAAGCAGGTATGCTACATGTACTTGTGGTCTTGTGTAAGGCGACACTGGCTTATAGTACGAGCTGGTAGGTTTACTCCACGATCGGTTTAGCAAATGAAAACCGACAGTTGACAAAACAGAAGTGTGTATTTATCTTGATAGTCGAAGAAGAAACTTTACGTCATACTGACTGACCGTGAAAACACCGACAGCCTTGTCGTGCTCACCACACCGAATACGTTGATTGATATTTATTGTTTCCCTTTAGGAGCAGTGTCTTGATGGCGACTGACTGTTCAGTAATAGGATGTACAGCCACCACTTCATGAATGCAGTTACGAAGATTCATAATGATCAAGGCCTCAGGATTCTGGTGTCCCCCGCCGTGATATTGCTGGAATATTGCTAAAAGCGGCGTAAAACCATACTCACTCACTCACTCACTCAAGGCATCAGTAAAGCTTTCAAAACGTTTTATGGTAGTCAGACGTGGAGGAGATTTCCAAACTTGACGATCAGTGACAACAATGATGTCCGATACATTTCCCTTTTTTGACTTGTACCGCATGTTTCCATGATGTTGTTTTTCAGGTGAACAATTGACTTGCCTTTGCATGTTTTTGTGATCGGTGCCACAGGTGGGACAGGGTATCGGAATCGTGCTTTTAGCAGATATTTCTTATGAATATGTAAGGGTTTGTCGCTTTTTATTCACATATTCTATCCATTTTAGGAATAGAACCACGACCGTCCACGTGACGAGCGAAAGCTTTAACTACTAGACTACGCCATCGCCCCTTATCCCAATAGAGCTGTATAACTTTTTCCATTTTTCGTCATACATTAATTGACATGTACGTATTTCAGCGTCTGTGATTTACCTCCGCCAGTACTTGCCTTGTCTGACCATCGCCCAGTACCATGACGGTGTCCTGTGGTCAGAGGTTCAAGGACGAGTTCCAAGTTCGGAACTTTCTACTGGGCTATGACTACCCGGGAACGTTCGCAAGGTCAGAGGTAGGTTTCCACAGCAATAGCAAATTTACGTATTGGAGAAAACACGCTTACGAGGTTTTGGTAGACAGAGCATGCCCTGGGGAGAGGGAAAAACCAATGGGGCTAGGCCCCCGCAATTTTTCCCGACCCCCAGGGCATGCTCTGTCTACCAAAACCGAGGGAAAGTGTTTTTCCATGCTTATAAACCGAAAAAAGAAACTTAAAACAACATTTAGCAACATTTTTATGTTTCGAACATACTTTCCATGAACCTTAGGAAACGCGCGTAAAATATCTGTTGCTGGCGTACGGATCTTGAAAAGGACATTCTAAAAGCCAGTGTGGCTCAATACCTCTGTAGCCTCGTGGTACACTCACTGGGCTACAGATATGAAGGTTGCGAGTTCGATCCTTAGGAATATAAAGAAAACATTTGTCATTTGATTTTACATTTCATTACATGTTACAATCCCTATATATAATATCCCTGGGATATTATATAAAATCCCAGGGACATTTCAACGTCCCTGTTTATGAGATTTAACCCGACTGGAAAGTAAAACCTCACAATAGGTCTCAATACCTATAGAAAGAAGTCTCTTACTTAATAGTGATCCCAATGAATAGGTTTACAAAACTGCATAAACATCGTTAATCGTGAGTGAGTCGGGTTTAACGCCGCTTTTTTTAACAGTATTCCAGTTATATCGCGGCGTGTCAGCTTAATGTGGGTGGAAAGCCCGAAGTGATGCAGGTCTAGGACGTTAACCACTTCTGTGAAACCCACTAGCACGGGTATGGTGCCGATAAACCTAGAAACATAATCGGGGCGAACCGGGATTCGAAACCACAATCATAGGTTTCTGGCGTGCCCAAGGGACGCAACTCTGCACAGCGAATCGCGGCGCCTTAGACGACTGGGCCACCCGTGCCCCCTAATCGAGTTTGAGGCTTAACGTTAACTCTACCCTGACATTTCAGAATCCTGTTTTCTGATTGGTTGGCTCATCGGTTATCTCTCGTTAGACCATGATTGTGCTGACGGTTTCATCATCGCGAAAGAAAGGATCTGTTTGTAAGCTCTTTTTCCTCACACACGATCGCAAGGTTCTTTAAAAAAAGGATTCAAACGGTTCTATATATCGTGCTGTGGACCCTACAATATTCCTACAATATTGCATATAAATGCGGTCCTACATTTGAACAGAACGTCCGACGAACAAAAGAAACAAATTAAGACAAAATAGTAAAGAAAAATATCGGAGCCCACAGAATGTTTTTGTGTGCGCCCCAATCTCCAGTTTTTTAAATAAATAAATAAATGAATGTCGTTTTTCCCAGGCCGGTGAATCATGTTTTGCATGCATCAACCCTTGTCTAACTTAGTAAATGTATGTTTTCCAAATCCGGGGCCTTGCACTTACGCGATCGGTTTCGAATGAAATACGTTCGAGAAAGTCAAAAGTTTAAATTTTCTTTCTTTCTTAAAAATATTACTACATTACGTTTACTTAAGACAAGCGTAATGAAAAATTGCATTGTGCTTTAGTATCATATTACACATAATCCCAATCACGCTGTGAAGAAAACATACAAAAACACAATAGGTAATATTCCTTGATGGCAAGATGTTAACATGACGTCATAGTGTGTCCTAAATACATCCTATCTCGGGTATGACGTCATCTCACGAAGGAGTTCCGCCCAGAGAGCGGAAGGTCCGGGGTTCGATCCCCGGCCGCGTCATACCAAAACACGTTAAAAGATGGTACTTGTTGTTACCCTGTCTGGCATTAAGGGGCTAAAACAAGGACTGGTCGGCTCGGAGTCAGTATACTGTGTCTGCGTGGGGGTATTCATGTTAATCTGCGGCATGGTATCTCAGTGAGCTAGCATTATGAATCGACATCAGTCTGGACTTGTACGAGCACACACACATGCACTTCGCTATATAAGTGAAATAATCTTGGACGCGACGTTAACCCCATTTCACCTCACCTAAAAGCGGCGTAAAACACAATTCATTCTCTCACTGATTACTTTCAGTGGAAACGTGGCCCCTCTGTGCTGTACCTGGTCTGGAGGGCTATATGGTTTCTCTACCACGTGGCAATATTCGGTCTCAGGGCCTACCTGACTCGATTTCTCGCCAGCAGCGTTCAGAACCAGCCAAAATTTCTCATATTCCTCACCACGTGGGCCTACATGCTTCTTGTGGTGACCAACACCGTCGACTTCATCATCACTTTGTACTACTTCATCACCAGCAGGAAGGAACTCCAAGGTAAACTGCCGGGCAAAAGAAAGTATACACCCATGTTTGATGTTGGCGATAAATGAAACAAACAAGAAATGGCTAATCGATGGTGATGCAACGACCTTTTATCCGTAGATTTTTAAGCATTGTTAAGAAATGACTTTTTCAACTAAAATTTCGTATATGCACTTGAATCCTTTTTAACCATCTGGGGCAACACGTGGTACATGAGAATCAAGTTATATTATGTATATATTTGTTATACCATGGCAATATGGTGATATAATACAAAAATATCCTCCATCCCCAGTCTGACAATTTTGAACTTTCTTGGCTGGCCTTGTCATTCATGACAACACATATGGAACGACTTTCACATGTCCTACTTCACGGGAGTACACTGACGTCATTTAGGCAGCGCGTATACCGTAAGCGGTACCGTTAAATACCCTTGACATTCAATATTTGAACTCAAGACAGTAGGTACAAGTCAGCTTATGGATAGTGAGTCCATCCTCCACCCGTCAGTCGGAGATAGTACAGCGACATAACATGACCAAACCCAACTCTCGCTCTCTGGTTACCGTCTCCGTTGTCTAATGGTAGAGCGTCTGCCTGTAGAGCGGAAGGTCGGGGGTTCGATCCCCGGCAGCGTCATACCAAAAGAAGTAAACAGATGGCACTTTATGTTGCCCTGCCCGACTCTCGGGATTAAGGGGGCAAAACAAGGATTTGTCAGTCATGCTATCTCAATGCACCAGCTCTATAAAACACCGCATTATTCCGGATGGTACAAACACACACGTGCATGCACGTCGATATATAAGTGCAATAATCTTGAACGCGACGTTAAACCTCATCTCACCTCACCTCACTCTCAGTCATTCAATGCGCTGTTGTTTCTTCTATACATTTACACAGTAAATTTTACTACTGATTCTGTCACCATCTTGTGTAACAGTTCCTTGTTTGTATTTATTGAGCAGGAATGAAAGGGGTTAATCCGTGGTACAACAAAGTATTGTGGGTACTGTCCAACCTGACCAACACCTCGGCGTTTGTGGTCAGCCTGATGTACTGGGTGCTGATCTACGACAGTGAGTATACCACACTGTTACGTCAAATCCAACACCCTCAGGGCAAAGGTATACAGTGTATACCATCTCAACACTGTTAAGTCCTACACCCTCAGGGCAAAGGTACATAGTGTATACCATCTCCACACTGTTAAGTTAAGTCCTATATCCTCAGGGATAAGGTATACAGTGTATATCATCTCCACACTGTTAAGTCAAGTCCTATATCCTCAGTGCAAAGATATACAGTGTATATCATCTCCTCACTGTTAAGTCCTATATCCCCAGTGCAAAGGTATGTAGTGTATACCATCTCTTCACTGTTAAGTTAAGTTACACCCTCAGTGATAAAGTATACAGTGTATATCATCTCCTCACTGTTAAGTCCTATATCCCCAGTGCAAAGGTATGTACTGTATACCATCTCTTCACTGTTAAGTTAAGTTACACCCTCAGTGATAAAGTATACAGTGTATATCATCTCCGCACTGTTAAGTCAAGTCCTACACCTTCAGGGCAAAGGTACATAGTGTATACCATCTCCACACTGTTAAGTTAAGTCCTATATCCTCAGGGATAAGGTATACAGTGTTTATCATCTCCACACTGTTAAGTCAAGTCCTATATCCCCAGTGCAAAGATATACAGTGTATATCATCTCCTCACTGTTAAGTCCTATATCCCCAGTGCAAAGGTATTTAGTGTATACCATCTCTTCACTGTTAAGTTAAGTTACACCCTCAGGAATAAGGTATATAGTGTATATCATGTCCACACTGTTACGTTAAGTTACACCCTCAGGAATAAGGTATACAGTGTATATCATCTCCACCCTGTTAAGTCATGTCCTATATCCTCAGGGCAAAGGTATACAGTGTATATCATCTCCACACTGTTAATTCAAGTCCTATATTCTCAGTGCAAAGATATATAGCGTAAATCATCTCCACACTTTTATTCGTACACCCTCAGGGCAAAGGTTTATAGTGTATATCATCTCCACACTGTTAAGTCAAGTCCTACACCCTCAGTGATAAGGTATACAATGTATACCATCTCCACACTGTTAAGTCCTACACCCTCAGGACAAAGGTATATAGTGTATACCATCTCCACACTGTTAAGTCAAGTCCTACATCCGCAGCGCAA
This sequence comes from Haliotis cracherodii, assembly GCF_022045235.1. Lineage (NCBI taxonomy): Eukaryota > Metazoa > Mollusca > Gastropoda > Lepetellida > Haliotidae > Haliotis > Haliotis cracherodii. The sequence goes on along the minus strand of NW_027266319.1, from coordinate 29,485,871 downwards.
AGATATACAGTGTATACCATCTCCACACTGTTAAGTCAAGTCCTATATCCTCAGTGATAAGGGATACAGTGCATACCATCTTCTCACTGTTAAGTCAAGTCCTACATCCGCTGCGCAAAGATATACACTGTATACCATCACCATCACACTACTGAGCTTAATTCCTACATCCGGGGCGGTCGGGTAGCCAAGTGGTTAAAGCGTTCGCTCGTCACGCCGAAGACACGGATTCGATTCCCGACATGGGTACAATGTGTGAAGCCCATTTCTGGTGTCCCCCGCCGTGATATTGCTAGAATATTGCTAAAAGCGGCGTAAAACCATACTCAGTCACTCACTCCTACATCCCCAGACTTTGGCAGCGCTGCAATTTGCTGTGCAGAGTTGCGTCCCTTACGCATTGACTTCTTAAATATGTTCCTGTGTTTGTCAGGACTAACTCATCAGCCTCAGGTAACGACAAGCATGGGGTACTGGAACCTATTATAGTCCGGAATATCCAAGGGGGCTAATTCTATCCCAGTTTCTTGACATAGTTGAGAGCAAGTTAAACTTGTTTTAACAGAATTTGAGGATTTTACTTCTATACCTTGATTTTATATACCATTGTCGTTTCTATAATATACTACTCACAAGATGTTAATGAATACCCCGTCCCTTATTATTACCATAGTTGATATTCTGCGTGATATAATACTCAAGAGAAGTTAAAGAACACCCGATATGCTTATGTGACTATAGTTAATAACATCTCATGTGCATAACACAATGCAACGTGGCCATAATAAATGACTATATGATAAGAAGTTCAATGACTATTCAAGTCAAGTCTCTTCGTGAACCGTTGATTGATGTGAATCATATCTTGACAACTCTATTCCTAAACGGACACATGTTTGGACATAGCCCTAGACGTCAGTCGTCAGTTTCACCAGTCGCAATGTCTCCTGTTGAGTGTTAGTTGTTGTCTGTCCCTATTAGAATACATGTACATGTAATCCCATTCGATAAATATGGCTTCTGTGGAGTGAGTGAGTGAGTTGGGTTTAACGCCGCTTTTAACATTATTCCAGTCATATTACGGCGTGTCAGCTTAATGTGGGAGGAGAGCCCGAAGTGATGCAGGTCTCAGACGTTTACCACTTCGGAGAAACCCACGAGCACGGGTATGGTGCTGACAAACCTAGAAACATAATCGGTGCGAACCGGGATTCGAACCCACAATCATAGGTTCCTGGCGTGCCCAGGGGACGCAACTCTGCACAGCGAATCGCGGCGCCTTAGACGACTGGGCCACCCATGCCCCCGGCTTCTGTGGAGGTCAGAGGTCAAAGTTGTGTAAGTATGGCCTGTCAACCAGCGAAACGTAAGCGACACGCAGTTACAGCACGCGAAAAAAAGGGAAATTTGTCTGTTTAAAGAAAAACACCCGTCAGCAAGTTTAGAAACCATAGACATAGTGTATCATGTAGGAAATGTTTGAAACGTGTATGAATAAAGATTGAGTGGATGTATCGGTTTGCTCTGTCATCTGTCATGAGTTGCATAATTGAAGGAAAGTAACTCTTCCAGTAAGAAGCTGGTTTCAGTTATACGGAAATTCGTTTATACGGACGAATTGTGAAATGACGCAAGTGTCCGTATAAACGAGGCACGACTGTAATATCAACAAACTTAAAGAAAGAAGCGAACATAACGAGTTTCTTCGGCTGTAGATAGACAATGTGCATGTGCAGTTGTGGACAAAGAACTGATGTGGGCGGGGTTTTGTGTGGTTCCGAGGTGGGCGGTGATGACAATCAGGATTCAGCTAAAAGGTTTAATGGCCTCTTTAAGGCCCTTTATACAGAGTCCATTATACCTTTGGCTGTATCGGAGAATGGTCATTGAGAATATACCAAATATAGACATTGTTGTCTGCGTCAGAGTGAGTGCTCTCACTCTAGACTGCTTGTGCATTAAGGTACCGGAAAACACAAATACTGTTCTTCGCCATGTCACACACCTATGGTAAAAGGTTTGATGAAAATAAAATCCTTTCCTCACTGCTGATATCATTTAAATCATTCGAAACTGCTTGTTCTAATTTCCGGAATGACACGATTGCTACAAATGCTAATGTCGGTTTCCGTTCATTATAGAATCTGAGCATATACGTGTTTGTAACTCCTTTATCCAGTGTAATATATCTCCACTCTGTTATGATAAATACCCTGGACTCATTCGTCTCCATAGCATCGTTTTGAGTCCGATTCGTATTGCACGACGCTAAAAATAGCCGTCCAATAAATTTAAGACCCGTGAAGATCCGGGGTAGGTCTTCAGAAACCCACTAACGGGATCGGGTGGTAAGGCTCAATGACTTGGTTGATGCATGTCATTGTATCCCAATTGCGTGGATCGATGCTCATGATGTCAATCACTTGATTGTCTGGTCCAGACTCGATTATTTACAGACCGCCGTCATATAGCTGGGATGTTGATGAGTGCGGCGTTAAACAACAAACTAACAAACCAACCAATAAATTTACTCTCCTGAGCGGGTGGGGAATCAGGTGACAGGTTCGAGAATGGAGCGATGAAGGTGGTGTCGTCACTTCCGAAACTATAAACAATGGTGGCGACTTGGTCAGGAGTATGTATCATAATGGAGATATAATATCCTGGTTCATCAAGTATGGTATCATAGTTTTATTCAACCAAATAACAACCCCAGTGATACTTTATTCCCAGATGCCAAGGGTTTCCAAGGTTACGATTACATCAGCGTGTTCACCCACGGCGCCAACCTCATCTACGTCGTGCTCAACCTCCTGGTGACGGCTGTGCCGGTGCGGCTGCTGCATTTCTACCAACCATTTATTTTAGCCATTACCTACGGCATCTTCAGCGCCACCTACGTATTGGCAGGTGGCACCAATGATGTGGACGAGCCCTACATCTACAGCGTCCAAAATTGGAGGAACAGTCCAGGTATCAGCGCGGGGTTGTCCCTCGGTGCCGCTATTGCTGCTATCTTCTTACATTGGTTTGTGTACTTCATACACCTGTTCAGGGTATGTGTTGCGCAGACATGTACCCGGAATGCATCAGTCGCAGATCTGGTCTAGATGGGTTGTGAAGTTCACATTCTCAGAAAAATGTCAATTCTACTGTGATATCAGAGATGTCTATTTAACCACCGCACATTCATGGACGTTTTAAATATAAGTAATCTGTGGCAGGGTTATTTTGTATAACATTAAACTGGTTCAATGATGACTGGGGTAAAAAATGAATTAATTTTGCAATTGCATGACCCCTACTGTGTTTTAAATGTCAATTTGTTGTATCTGATGCCTTAAATGCCCATCAGCAGTTTTGTATTATTATGGCTTCAAACAAATATTTTATTGTGCATAGCAATATGTGGCACTTCTAATCGTCTACTAATATCAATTTTGTTACACTTCATATAAACGCTTTCAGGGATGCGCAGCAGACATGTATCTAGTAAGCAATTTATCACAGATATGAAGGTCTAGATGTATATCATATGATGTTATATTATTTGCTTGACTCGAAAGCATATGTATAAAAATATAATCGATCCACCACCTGCAAAAACTAAACAGTTTTTGTATGTAATCAAGTATATACATACTATTTATATTGACCTGTTTGGATGACAATGACTTATTTGCGACATATGATGTTGAATGGAAGAAGAAACATACATGTGTTCTTGTTCAAGAATAACCAGTTATTATGATTCACAGCATGTCAAATAAACAATAAAGCGCGTTACTTTTCCCCATTTTGTTCCAGATATTTTTTCACGAAACATCTTGTGACATAAACTTTCTTACCATCCTAAACATTAGCTTTCCCCCGTCACCTTTATCATTACCTCTCCCCCGTCACCCTTATCATTAGCTTTTCCCCCGTCACCCTTACCATTACCTCTCCCCCGTCACCCTGATCATTAACTTTCCCCGTCACCCTTATCATTAGCTTTCGCCCGTCACCCTTATCAATAGCTTTCTCTCTTTACCCCCTTGGTGAAGCACCAAACACCCCGAGGAACGTTCACGAGAAGCAGCCAATCAGGGGCACTAAGATTCAGTGATCAGCATCTGTTACTCCTACAACATGGAACTCTCCATCATGCTCCAAGCATCCAAGAGCAGTTTTCACCTGGCTTTTAGTGTTATGTAATTGCATATTACAAATATAATGTGTTTGCTTGCATTGTGTCAATGGGGCAGTCCCCACAAAAAGTACCATTTCATTCGAGTTTATATTTTCAGATAAATGCTGTGTGTATCAGAAATTTCATAACTAACTGCATAACAAAATAAAACAAAACACACACTGATATTAGTTAAATACATATATTTATCGAGGTAGATATTGAAATTCTGGATGTCACCATAACATGAACAAAACAATACATTCATATATGTCATCTATCATAAGCACCATGCATTCCAAGGAATTTAAAGCGTATGGTGGGACACTTTCGCTCGTCATCCCCAACACACAGGTTCCCTTTTCAACATGGGTAGTTTGTTTGTGGAACCTATTCTTGGCTCGCTGCCGTTGTTAGGGAGCATCCATTTGATTTAATATATTAATTAATTAATTTTGTTTATATTTATTTTTTAATTTATAAAAATTTATATATATATATATATTTTTTTTTTTTATTATTATTTTTTTTTTTTTGGGGGGGGGCATGTTTCTGAACAAACTTCGTTTAATTAGAAATTAGTATGCTCCATTAGCCTGCATAGTACTTTCAGCGTCGTACTCACTCACTCATCTGTACATCCTGGCTGTATAAAATAAAAAAATGTGATGGCAAATAAACACATATAATTAAGACAGTTTGGTTATATTCTTTTGATTTACAGTTCTCAACAGACATTGACAAAACGGTGATTGATATTATGAGCCACGATTCACGCCGTCAGGGTACGACGACACTCTATCAACCAGGTCACCGAACCTGATCACCTGCTCCAGTAAGTCGCCTTTACGACAAGCATAGGTTGTTGTAGACCAACTCTAACACAGAATACCCAGGAAACAGTAGGAGTGAGTGAGTTGGATTATATTTTTGAATAACTGTAATACTGTTTAAAGCGGCGTTAACCCAACTCACTCACTCAATTCATATTAATACCGTTAATCGGTCTTGCCATGACATATTTACTACAGTAATAAGAAGGAATCGGTGTTTTTTAACTTTTTTTAAGTAGCATATTGCAGTTGCATAATCCGCCTTCCCAGCAGCCGTACAAGTGAGTGAGTATGGTTTTACGCCGCTTTTAGCAATATTCCAGCAATATTATTCCGACGGTGACACCAGAAATGGGCTTCACACATTGTACCCATGTCGGGAATCGAACCCGGGTCTTCGGCGTGACGAGCGAACGCTTTAACCACTAGGCTACCCGACCGTCCCGAGAAGAAGTATAAACACCCCGACCGCCCTGAGAAGCAGTATAAACACCCCGACCGCCCCGAGAAGAAGTATAAACACCCCGACCGCCCCGAGAAGCAGTATAAACACAGGCGTACAATGGTGACAGGACACGGATCATAATCGGTGCAATTCTGAACTAGAACAGACAATCAACATACAATCAGTTATTTCTGGATATCAAACCATTTCCCGAAGAAACAAAACCGTCTGACCACACATGCAATATGCACGTCGCTCACATTCCGTGGCCATCCCTCCACCACTAACATCACTTCGTATTTAAAACCTTCGTCTTCGCTTCTTCAATAAAGGTGACGTTTTTCACGGTAGGACAACGATCCTTCAGACACAAAATCCTTTAATACTTCAACCAGCTGCGATTACCATATTCCCTTAACAGTTCATCGGTCGATTTCAGTTTTTGTACGGCGCTACAAGATAAGGTGTGTCCGTCAGTCAGTTGACAAGCTTTGAGGCGGTCTTGAACAAAAAAGGTAGACTAAGTGGTTTCTTGGGGCCGCCATCTTGTTTTCCAAAATCCGTTTTCGTTTTCGATCAGGAAAATAACCCAAACGTATTTGGAGGTAAGACATTAGGGAAGATACTGATTTATAGATTTAACAATTGTTTTCAGTCATAGCCAATCGGAGATTTATACATGGGTTGTAAATCCAACAGCGCACATTGTCGGACTTTTCAAACGGGGCAGCACGTCGACCTCACTGGTGACATACAGAAAAACCCTGATCATATTAATCGATGGATGGAAGAGGGGATACGGTAACTGCAGTAAACATGTGACCATTCTTGAGTATTACAGTTCGATGACACTGAGGTATTAGTTGAGAATGGTTTTATGACTTAAAATGAATAATGGTTCCACACGAGACTTTTATATATTCATTAGCAATATCACACTGGTGGGACAATGCAGTATTAAAGAAGTTGTTATCCATAAATTGTGTCTACTTTGTCAATAGAAATGGGCTTCACACATTATACACGTGGGGAATAGAATCCGGGTCTTCAGCGTGACAAGCGAGCGCTTTAACCACTAGGCTACCCCATCCCAACTCGTAACAAGGTCGCATCAGGTGAACTTTGACCGCCCAATCAAAATGAATGATGAGTGGATGCTTGAGCCAATTAGAAATCAGGTTTCTACAACGATTCGACTTCAATGTTTTTTACCCCCCAGATTAGGAGATTTCGATCTGGGCAAATGAAAACTTCATAGAACACAAATATACCCGAGACAGTGTTGGAGCCATGGCAATTGCAACTACAGTATTATTTTGGAAAAATATTCACAAAAATGTTTTAATTCGGGATTATTATCGGACTTTCGGATTTCACTGAATATATGTATTTTCGAGATACTGCTGCTGGTATTGATCTAATGCGTTTCCAGAAAGGAGTTGCGCAAACGCAAATTATTCGCATTTATCTAACAATTCTATCTTTAGTTGTGATCACCCCTCCTTTTGGAAAAAGTTGTATCCGCGCTTTTTGCCATAACAGAAAGGGGGGACATGATACACTGGATACTCTAGGATGGGTCTACAAGACTTGATAAGATCCATTGCATCCCATGAGATCATATTTTGTCGTAGTGTCTCCTTGACCGCGAAGACCGAGCACACGACACGTATTGATAGAGGGGATGTACCAAGGTGAAGGCGGCCATTCCCGCAAGGAACTTGTTCACCTGGAAAAGAAACATTATCACGATACATTGAATGAGTCACACATCCAGGTAGGTTTCTTTAACATTTGTTTGTTGTTTAACGTCGCACTCAGCAATATACAGTAAACTACGGTTATAACGAACATGCTAATAACGAACTGACGGATATAACGAACTACTTTTTTGGTCCCGACTATTTGCTTTAGTTATGCTGTATATATGCTTATAACGAACTACGGTTAAAACGAACTAAAATTAGTAGTCCCTTTGAGTTCGTTATAACCGTACTTTACTGTACCAGCTATATGATGGTGGAATGAACATACATTTGTCTGGCCCTGACAATCCAGTGATTGATATTATAAGCAGCAATCCAACCCGCCGGCTACATCGACGCGCAATCAACCGAGCCCCGGATTCGGATCGCCCACTCCGTGCACGTATAGACGTTCACCAAACTGGTGAAAACCACGGGCACAGTTTTTTGCTGACAAATTAGAAACATAATGAGGGCGAATCGGGATTCGAACCCACAACCCTCAGCTTACGCCTAAGCCTTACGGATTTAATTGAGAAATCAATATAAATGTTTGTTTATTTGTTTGTTGTTAAATGCCGCACACAGCAATATTCCAGCTATATCACTGCAGTCTGTAAATAATCGTGTTGGATGTTTTCACATAGTGACGCTGGAAACTCATGCATGTCTCATTAAAATTAACCATCCAGAAACATATATAAATATATATATGGTAGGTGGTCAGTCATTTTGTTTGTTTGTTTGTTGTTTAAAGCCACACTCAGCCATAATCCAACTATGTGGTGGTAGTCTGAAAATAATCGAGTCTTGGTCGAGATCAAGAGAATCGATCCACGCAATTGGGATACGATGACATGCATCTACCAAGTCAGCGAGCCTGACCACCCGATCCTGTATTTTTGGCATAGACATATTATGACATGGAAATCTTCTCAAAAGACTCTAATATATTAATTCATTAAAATGGATGCTTAAGTAAATTCCAATATTCACCCTTGGTTGTATAATTCAGAATGTTCAATAAACTCATAGCATATGATGCTATGTAACTACAATACGGAACAGCTAGTCTCGTCTGTAGAAAGAATATTGATCGATCATTCTTTACAGTCCTGGAAAGGTTCAATATTGTCGAGTTCTCGAGGTATCTATTTTAAATTACTTAAAGAAATGTCATTATTTGAAAAGTATCTCTATCTACAAAAATCTGTTTATTATCCGCTCTTAAAATTTCGTACCAATAACCACAATTTACCAGTCGAGACTGGCCGCTGGAATAATGTACCAAGAGAACAACGTCTATGTTCACTCTATAACTCTCCGTCAATAGCTGGTGAATTCCACTATATATTTCGATATCAAGCTTTTGATAAACAAAGACTTTCACAATTTTTTATCTTGGTCAAATGTGTTCATTAAAATGTCTTTTATCAAGAACTTAACTAAACGAGCTTGTTAGCGTCTATGAAAATATGCATTATTTGTATTGAATTCTAAGCCTTAATGCACACAGCCTTCTTGTTGTACCTATTATATCAAATTATTTTTTATTTTATTACTGTTTATATGCTCTTGTCCCAGCGTCGGTGGTCTATGGAGAAATAAAGCATTTGAATCTGAATGTTACCGTGTTGAAGTCACTGTACTGCGTCCAAATAAACATGGCATACTGGAGAAAGGCAAGTGCACCTGCACTAATCAGAGATGCGCTGTAGAGGATTCCGAATTGTTCAAGTGGAAATCTGAAATACAAGAAGACGACTCGGGGTTACTTTGTTAGAACTTTGAAATTACCTCTAGTTTATTTGTTGTTTTTAGGACTAAAAACGTCCTACATCTGGCGCTGGTCGTCAGTTCTTAAAAACAGAACAGTCTCAGCTGAAATGTTGTAATTTTACTGAAAGAACTAATACAAGAGCTTGGTACATCTGGGTGAATACATTCGGAATCTAGTGAAAATCAGACGTTTCATGTTATTTGTACTTAATTCCAAAATAAATACACGTTATTACAAATTAGTATGAAAGGGGACATGTTGTTTTGAAATCTTATATCATTGTTTTTTTAACAAATTTGAATTAATGTCGTCATGAATGGAGGAACACGATGGGCGGTAATGCGTTTGGTGAGATACCTACACGGCGATGAGGAATGACGATGCAGTAGCGTAGAGGAACGCCCTAAACACCATGACGGCGATGAACGTCACATACAACACACTTTCTTCTGGAGACAACATTAACAGCGACACGAGCACTGCACTTATTGACGTCATCGTGAGGGGTACAACCGATGCCCTTATCTTTCCTCGAAGTGGCCTCAGGTCATCTGAAACAAGTAACATTCGTCACCACTCGTCACTTACTGACGTCATCTCGCCATCACTTTCATTTACCAATATCATTCGGCATCACTCGTCACTTACTGGTATAATTCGTCATCAACAGTAAATTACTGTTATCATTCAGCATCATTCATCACTTACCGATATCGTTCATCATCAGTCGTCACTTACTGGTATAATTCGTCATCAACAGTAAAATACTGTTATCATTCAGCATCATTCGTCACTTACCGATATCGTTCATCATCAGTCGTCACTTACTGGTATAATTCGTCATCAACAGTAAATTACTGTTATCATTCAGCATCATTCATCACTTACCGATATCGTTCATCATCAGTCGTCACTTACTGGTATAATTCGTCATCAACAGTAAAATACTGTTATCATTCAGCATCATTCGTCACTTACCGATATCGTTCATCATCAGTCGTCACTTACTGGTATAATTCGTCATCAACAGTAAATTACTGTTATCATTCAGCATCATTCATCACTTACCGATATCGTTCATCATCAGTCGTCACTTACTGGTATAATTCGTCATCAACAGTAAAATACTGTTATCATTCAGCATCATTCGTCACTTACCGATATCGTTCATCATCAGTCGTCACTTACTGGTATAATTCGTCATCAACAGTAAATTACTGTTATCATTCAGCATCATTCGTCACTTACCGATATCGTTCATCATCAGTCGTCACTTACTGGTATAATTCGTCATCAACAGTAAATTACTGTTATCATTCGGCATCATTCGTCACTTACCGATATCGTTCATCATCAGTCGTCACTTACTGGTATAATTCGTCATCAACAGTAAATTACTGTTATCATTCGGCACCCCTCGTCACTTACCGATATCATACGTCATCGCTCGTCATTTAACGATTTCATTCGGCATCACCTGTCACGGCATTATTCGGGTCACGAAAAAATAGTCAGAGTGAAACGGTGAAAGACTTGTAAAAAAAAATTATTCAATAACATGCGCACATACTTAATGTCCACTGTTTTTAGTCTTCATTCTCTGTGTTCAAAGAATGTTTTATCCAATTCAAAGTGTATAGCTTATTTCTGCTAAGGTGTAAAATGTATTTTACCCAAAGCCGACGTATTAAACGACATGACTTGATGGAGAGCTTGTCAAAGAGATTTTACGGGAATATACAACGTTATGATCCATTTTCGGAAATCTAGGCTCCCTTCGACTTTGAGATTGCGTAAGACCACAGAGGAGATTTTACTGAATTAGACTTATCACATCCTTCACATCGGGAAATAAAGTACCTGCATCTACATTTGCGGGATCATCTTCCCGAGACAAGGGCGTTAACAGACTATAAATGTCCAGTTTCCACCCTTGACGAACTATGGAGCATCTTAAACATATCTGTGTCTCTCAGGGCATATACCATTCAACTTTTCATTTGGACATTTCGGAATATCAAGAAATATCAGGAAGCCCCAGTCCAAAGTTGAATAGTATATAAACATACCGCGTTCCCAAACCTCACCTCTGTAGAACCTCTTCGCGCCGTCGAAGACGAGTCCCGCCAACCAGGCGACGATGATGGCGGGCATGAGGGAGTAGAGGTGCACGTTGGTGTAGTAGCTCACTGCAACATCAATGACAACCATAGTACACCGTCGGTCATTCAGATCAAGCCAGTATGGTGACGTCATACTATTGTTGCAGTTGATTCTGAGCCAGAATTCACTCGCCGTTCTGAACAAACTTCAAAAACTACAGGTCATCATGCAAAATGTTAAGAAATTATATATCAAGCATAACATGGTTTAAATCGGAGAAATCACTGGAATTGGATGGTTCTGGGAGTAGAATCAGTCAGCCCCTTCCAGAATCAACAGAACATCATGACTTCTCCATTATGTAATATACACGAGTTGGATGTTTTCACATAGTGACGGTGGAAACTTATGTATGTCTCATTAAAATGAACCAGCCAGTCATTTTGTTTGTTTATTGTTTAAAGCCACACTCAGCCATAATCCAGCTATGCGGTGTTGATCTGTAAATAATCGAGTCTTGGCCATGCTCGAGATCAAGAGCATGGATCCACACAATTGGGATACGATGACATGCATCAACCAAGTCAGCGAGTCTGACCACCCGATCCCGTTAGTCGCCTCTTATAACAAGCGTGGGTTGCTGAAGACCTATTCTTATCAGGATCTTCATGGAGATGTCATTGAATTTCATTACCCAATGGGACACATACAGAGAATATCTGTTCAAAACTTTGGAAAGATTCGTAGAATCTACATGAGTGTGAGTGAGTATGGTTTTACGCCGCTTTTAGCAATATTCCAGCAATATCACAGCGGGGGACACCAGAAATGAGCTTCACACATTGTACCCATGTCGGGAATCGAACCCGGGTCTTAGGCGTGACGAGCGAACGCTTTAACCACTAGGCTACCCGACAACCCCAGAATCTACATGAAGATGAAGGCGACATGAAAGTCTAGGTTTAGATATTATAATTATTATTATCAACTCAAAATGACGTAATTCATCTAAACCTGAAAACCAAGTTTGTACACTTAGAATCGAGAGCTGTAATCTGATTGTTCAGGATGTTTTTTGGTTATTTCATTCATAATAAAGAGTCTGACGTAATTTGGTTGGCCAGAACACTCTACACTGTTGGCGTGTACGGAGAAACGTAATACATACGTAACCCTGAAGGACGAACTTACAGCACATGAGAGATCCGACAGTGAAGAACGAACTAATGCACGTGAGAGACGCGAAAGTGAAAAACAAAACTGCCGAGCAAAATAAAATAAAAAACATTTCTCGACCATCGAGTAACCCGTCCTCGACCATCGAGTAACAATTTCTCGACCATCGAGTAACCCGCCTCGACCATCGAGTAATCCGTCCTCGACCATCGAGTAACCCGTTCTCGACCATCGAGTAACCCGTCCTCGTCCATCGAGTAACCCGCCTCGACCATCGAGTAACCAGTCCTCGACCATCGAGTAACCCGTCCTCCACCATCGAGTAACCCGTCCTCGACCATCGAGTAACCCGTTCTCGACCATCGAGTAACCCGTTCTCGACCATCGAGTAATCCGTCCTCGACCATCGAGTAACCCGTTCTCGACCATCGAGTAACCCGCCTCGACCATCGAGTAATCCGTCCTCGACCATCGAGTAACCCGTTCTCGACCATCGAGTAATCCGTCCTCGACCATCGAGTAACCCGTCCTCGTCCATCGAGTAACCCGCCTCGACCATCGAGTAATCCGTCCTCGACCATCGAGTAACCCGTTCTCGACCATCGAGTAACCCGTCCTCGTCCATCGAGTAACCCGCCTCGACCATCGAGTAACCCGTCCTCGACCATCGAGTAACCCGCCTCGACCATCGAGTAACCCGTTCTCGACCATCGAGTTACTCGTTCTCGTTTGTCTCAGTCTAAGCCACCATCAAACATGGGCGTATACTTTCTTTTGCTCGGCAGTTGAGATCGTGTTACCTTTCTCCCTGTCCCTGTTCAGCACGTGATTTAGCCAGGAGTTGAGTGAGGAGACGAAGTAGGTGAAGTGGAGGAAGAGGATACTGAACCAGACGAGGTGGAAGATGAAGATGGGGGACATGATGGACTCCTTGACGTTGGTCTGGCTCTGGGACGCTTCAATACTCAGCTCCTTCTCCGTCACCTCCTGCTCCTCGTTGGCGTTCACCTCGTCGTCTGGAGTGAGTGAGTGAGTGAGTGAGTGAGTGTGGTTTTACGCTGTGTGAAGCATTATAACAGCAATATCACGCCGGGGGTCACCAGAAACGGGCTGATGACATTTTAACATGTGGCCACAAGGCGACACTACCGCCTCCGTCGTCTGGAGCACGATGGAGGGAGCGTGTAAGACTGCATACCACTATGACTGCGACTTTTACAAGGATACTGCACGTTTTATGGCGACGTGCCATCACGGAGTATTGCCAGTTTTATCGTTCTAGCCCACTGAGAAACTAGTACAATGCTGTAAAAAAAAACCAAAAAAAACACACACACAAAAAACAAAAAACATGGACACCCCACTCACAGTTTAATAACTCCAAGCAAACCTGTACTTGTTTTATCCCCCTGATCGCCAGACAGGCTAACATCATGTAAATCTTTCAACGTCTTTTGGTATGACCATTGGCGCGGCCGGGGATGAAAGCACCGAACTCTCCTGGCAGAGGCTCTATCCACAAGACCATAGTGGGTGAGTGATGTATTACGCCGCTATTAGCTATTTCAGCAATATCACGGCGGGGGACACCAGAAATGAGCTTCACACACTGTACCCATGTCAGGAATCGAGCCCGGGTCTTCGGCGTGACGAGCGAACGCTTTAACCACTTGGCTACACAACCGCCCCACAAGACCACAGAGGCGGTCAAGAATGATGATGATGATAATGATGATGATGATGATGATGATACCTGGTGGTATTCGTATTTGGTAGTGCAACTAATACACACACAGCCCTCCCCCAAGGATATCAAAATTAAATGGTTAAGCCCTTACCGGGGTCGCCTTTCTTGTAGGGTTTGTGTTTCTTGATGAACCAGCGGGGGTAGATGATGAAAGTGCTGACGAGAACGGTGACGTTGAGGCCGGTAAGGAACAGGAAGCAGTTCTTGCGGGAGATGCCATTGTCAAACGCTATCTGGAACACAGGACCTCGCCCTTCATTTAACTTTATACTAATAAACACAGATACAGGTATATCTGAGGTCAACTTAACCTTAGGGGAAACCTGCAGGCACCCGTATGATGCTACCACACCAATTGTCATAGAGGTCTAACACTACGACCACGAATATCCCGAATCAGTCCGAATCGGAATATTTCGAAATTCGTGATGATTCGGCCAATAATGCAAACTTTCGTGGGGAATCGGTAGGAGGTACGAAGCAGTTACGACAAACATACGACGGATTTACGGAAACTCGTGGCTAATCGGGTTGAAAAAAATATGATGAATGCCAGATTCATGTACGGATCATGCACGAATTGTAGGAATCACCTATGACTAAGCTACGAATATGCAAAATGCTTGTACGAATGCATGACGATCGCAAAGAATAAAATACGATTAATACGACGTATTTACGAGTAGTTTGCGAAAATCGGTACTTTTCTTGACACTTCGGCATGTTCTTGTGTCCCGAAAGGCCGGCCAACCCATCATTTCCACCATGGAAGTTCAACGGAGACCACGTGTTGCTCTGGTCCTGGTCTTTGGGGGATCGTGTTGTTCTTACTTAATCATTACACGATTCGTAGTTGACTCGGGACATTCGTGGCTGTTTCGGGATGTTTTTGGGTTGAGGACAAGACATTTTGGGAGCCACGAATCGCTAAGAATAGCCAAGAATGCAAAGAAACTAATACGAAGCTGTTACGGAACATAAGAATTAATTACGATACTGCCACGAAATTGCATTTTGGGAACCCTTCCACGAAAGTTTTTGACAAACAAAAACTTTCTCGCAGATTCGACGAACTCCCACGAACTGTTCGAATGTTTGGGAATTAAATAAGATTCATTTAAGAACTTCAAAAATGATTGAGATTCGGGGTGATTCGGGATATTCGTGGTCGTAGTGAAATGGGGCCATTAGTGAGTGAACGAGTGAATGAGAGAGTGAGTCTATCCCTCTTAGCAATCCCATCTACCCTGCGTCGCCCTAGAATTCTGATGGAAGCTGTACCTTGACAACCAGAAGGACACCGGCTGAGGCATCGAAGGCTCCGTTGAGCAAACCAACAACCGCAGAACTGTGCCTGGGAAACAGGTTGGAGATCTGACAAAGAAAACAGAGCTGTGACAGTATCTTAACTAGGGACAGTGTGACAGCACACAGAATTACACATAGAGTGAAACCTTTTAGACCGTATTTAATTGAAATTGAATGTACGATAATTTTATGAATGATGTTCTTTGTAAACAAGTTTTTAGTAGACGATCCTGTTCATATGGCGTCTGGAATAAGCCTCCCATATTGTTCCCGACTGAGGAATCGAGTTTTTCTAGGGAGGGGTAAATATTTTAATGACTATTATGAGCAATGTCGGGTCGCCAACAGCGGTATGCCCCCAAGCAGTGATATTCCCTTACCTGTGTCTGGTCGCCATCAGCGGTATGCCTCCAGGCAGTGATATCCCTTACCTGTGTACTGGTCACCAACCGCGGAATGCCTCCAAGCAGTGATATGCCCTTACCTATGTCTGTTCGCCAACAGCGGTATGCCCCCAATCAGTGATATTCCCTTACCTGTGTACTGGTCACCAACAGCGGTATGCCTCCAAGCAGTGATATTCAATTACCTGTGTACTGGTCACCAACAGCAGTATGCCTCCAAGCAGTGATATCCCCTTATCTGTGTACTGGTCACCAACAGCGGTATGCCTCCAAGCAGTGATATTCCCTTACCTGTGTACTGGTCACCAACAGCGGTATGCCTCCAAGCAGTGATATTCCCTCACCTGTGTACTGGTCACCAACAGCGGTATGCCTCCAAGCAGTGATATTCCATTACCTGTGTACTGGTCACCAACAGCAGTATGCCTTCAAGCAGTGATATTCCCTTATCTGTGTACTGGTCACCAACAGCGGTATGCCTCCAAGCAGTGATATTCCCTTACCTGTGTACTGGTCACCAACAGCGGTATGCCTCCAAGCAGTGATATTCCCTCACCTGTGTACTGGTCACCAACAGCGGTATGCCTCTAATTGCAAGCAGTGATATTCCCTTACCTGTACACTGGTCACCAACAGCAGTATGGATCCAAGCAGTGATATTCCCTCACCTGTGTACTGGTCACCAACAGCGGTATGTCTCCAAGCAGTGATATTCCCTACCTGTTTACTGGTCACCAACAGCGGTATGCCTTCAAGCAGTGATATTCCCTCACATGTGTACTGGTCACCAACAGCAGTATGCCTTCAAGCAGTGCTATTCCCTCACCTATGTACTGGTCACCAACAGCAGTATGCCTTCAAGCAGTGCTATTCCCTCACCTGTGTACTGGTCACCAACAGCAGTATGCCTCCAAGCAGTGATATCCCCTTATCTGTGTACTGGTCACCAACAGCGGTATGCCTCCAAGCAGTGATATTCCCTTACCTGTGTACTGGTCACCAACAGCGGTATGCCTCCAAGCAGTGATATTCCCTCACCTGTGTACTGGTCACCAACAGCGGTATGCCTCCAAGCAGTGATATTCCATTACCTGTGTACTGGTCACCAACAGCAGTATGCCTTCAAGCAGTGATATTCCCTTATCTGTGTACTGGTCACCAACAGCGGTATGCCTCCAAGCAGTGATATTCCCTTACCTGTGTACTGGTCACCAACAGCGGTATGCCTCCAAGCAGTGATATTCCCTCACCTGTGTACTGGTCACCAACAGCGGTATGCCTCTAATTGCAAGCAGTGATATTCCCTTACCTGTACACTGGTCACCAACAGCAGTATGGATCCAAGCAGTGATATTCCCTCACCTGTGTACTGGTCACCAACAGCGGTATGTCTCCAAGCAGTGATATTCCCTACCTGTTTACTGGTCACCAACAGCGGTATGCCTTCAAGCAGTGATATTCCCTCACATGTGTACTGGTCACCAACAGCAGTATGCCTTCAAGCAGTGCTATTCCCTCACCTATGTACTGGTCACCAACAGCAGTATGCCTTCAAGCAGTGCTATTCCCTCACCTGTGTACTGGTCACCAACAGCGGTATGCCTCCAAGCAGTGATATTCCATTACCTGTGTACTGGTCACCAACAGCGGTATGCCTCCAAGCAGTGATATTCCCTCACCTGTGTACTGGTCACCAACAGCGGTATGCCTCCAAACAGTGATATTCCCTCACCTGTGTACTGGTCACCAACAGCGGTATGCCTCCAAGCAGTGATATTCCCTACCTGTGTACTGGTCACCAACAGCGGTATGCCTCCAAGCAGTGATATTCCCTTACCTGTGTACTGGTTACCAACAGCGGTATGCCACCTATACCTAGCAGCGTGAGACCAGGGAAGACAAGCCAGGGCAGTTCTGACAATAGAACAGAGCAGTTGAGTTGAAATAATTCAGTCATTTTATTATAAAAGTACACTGATTAATTACTGGACATTTTTAAATTTTGGTTCAGTACAGACGCACGCACACATACACACACACACAAACGTGAAAACATACATAGACTGAACGGCTCCTCGTTTCAGAGAAAACATGTTTGGTTTGAAGCAGTAAATTTACCTTTAACAAAGATCAACGAATAGATACTGGGGTAACCTTGATCTGATCAATGTACAGAGAGTACTGCCAGCTGCAACACTGTTCAGGAGCTCTTGTGCATGAGCAGATGTAACAGTGTAGTATCTAATGAAACACTATAATTAGTGAGTGAGTTTGGTTTTACGCCGTTTTTAGCAATATTCCAGCAATATCCCTGCGGGGTACATCAGAAATAGGCCTCACACATTGTACCCATGTCGGTAATCAAACCCGGGTCTTCAGAATGACGACCAAACGCTTTAACCACTAGGCAACTCGACCACTCCAACAAATGATATATTTGTAGTGAACAAAAGGCATATTAGAGTCATTGTTAGATTACCTGATCGATCGTTACACATGAGGGGAATCGAACCCAGGCCTTCTGAGTGCTAGGGTACCCCCACCGCCCCAAAGAAATACAATAAACCGTTATACATAGTCTATAAGCTGACATAACAATGTGAATATACAGTTGATATAACACAGTGATATAACACTGATATAACATATTGCATAAGCTGAAAAAAAACTATGTATAGTGAGTGAGTGAGGTTTTATGGCGCTTTGAACAGTATTCAAGTTATATCATGGCGTGTCAGCTTGCATCTTCCCGAGGCAAGAGAGTTAACTGACTATAAAAGTCCACTTTCAACCCTTGCCGAACAAGGCTGGACTAACGAGCCTAAGCATGGTGCACGTAATCGCATAACGAACTGGGCCCACTTGCACAAAGCGATCTTAGTGCTAAGACTATCGTAAGCCTATGTTTAAGTATGGGAGTTACGATCATCTAAGTGCTAAGGTTACTTTGTGGACATCCGGTTGGTAAACAACATGGATTCAAACGTGTAGATTTCGGTCGACTGCAGGATTTGCAAAGCATATGTACCGTCAACTGGGCGTCGACAGATATTTTGACAATCTTTTGATGTTTTTAATGAAGGTGCTTAAGTGATTTGATGTGCTTCGCGGGCTAAGATCCATTTTATTACAATTTATAGATAGCAACGCGTTAAATCGCAAAGAACAATGAAGAACGAAGCGTGGTTTATTTCAGGATAAAACACTGTTCTATCATGACGTCATTTCTGGAGATTCGAACATGCGCTCGAAACTTGATGACGTCGTTTATTGGACGACCTTTTTTTAAGAAGGGAGTGTCAAGTGAGTTGTTCCCCATAGATGTAGCTTGGCAACCCAGATAAA
Source organism: Haliotis cracherodii (assembly GCF_022045235.1). Lineage (NCBI taxonomy): Eukaryota > Metazoa > Mollusca > Gastropoda > Lepetellida > Haliotidae > Haliotis > Haliotis cracherodii. The sequence continues at coordinate 29,466,814 of NW_027266319.1, read as the reverse complement.
CTCGAAAACTGAACGATCGCATCCTAACGCAGTAGAGATATTTAGAGATAAGGTACAGGTAATCGACATTAAGATTGTGAGAATATGCGGGAAATACCACCTGTGCCTAAAATGGACTTGTCCGACATTGCCGAGGTCAGATTTTATTGAGGGAGTCGTCATTATTTAAATACGGATAAATGTCGTTAAAGAATTTACACTTTATCATCGTCCTTTAAGTGGATGTACATAATGTTGATATCTTCATAAGCAATAAACGACTCGTGGTCGTTGTTTATCGTACAATAATGCACTGTAGGGAGAATTAACCACACGGTGCTGCGCCCCTCGTGGTTCTTTCTTTCTTAAGTAGATTTTGATTATCGATCAGATCGTCTTGACTGGGCGCCGCCATTTTGTTTGAACAAATGCATGGGATATGTGAGATGGAATCTGATTGGTCCATAGGAGGGACATAGAAAGTAATAGCCTCGGGTGGCGCGCCAATCCTGCCTGGAAATTCCAGCCTTCGGCAAGGATGGAAGCTGGAGTTTAATAGCCAGTTAACGCCCTTGCCATAAAACAGTGTGTCAGCCGAAATAACACAGTGTATAAGCTGCTGTAGAATAGTGGACAAGCTGATATTACAGTGCAGAAGCTGTTATTATTCAATACATAAGCTGCTATAACATATGCCTACCTTTGCTCTCAAATGCCAGCAAGAGGGATCCCGACATAAACAGAACTCTGAAACAGATACCAAGTTGAATCAGTCTCATTAAAATCAGATCTTAGTTCTCGCTACCGCTAAACAAAGTTTGAGGACATCTCGTTACGGGTCAGGTCAGAACGATTTTAATGAGATTGAAGTTGGATAAACCCTTACATAAACAAACATAACACTAGGGTAACTAAACTCTAATGTGTCTATCCAGGCTTACTAAACATGTCTATCAAGGACAACTAAAAATGTCTATCAAGGACAACTAAACATGGCTATCCAGGGCAACTAAACATGTCCTCTATCCAGGGCAAATAAACATGTCTATCCAGCCTAACTAAACATGGCTATCCAGGGCACATAACATGTCTATCCAGGCTAACTAAACATGGCTATCCAGGGCAACTAAACATGTCCATCCAGGCTAACTAAACATGTCTATCCAGGGCAACTAAACATGTCCATCCAGGGCAACTAAACATGTCCATCCAGGGTAACTAAACATGGCTATACAGGGCAACTAAACATGTCTATACAGGCTAACTAAACATACCTATCCAGGCTACCTAAACACTAGCATGTCTATCCAGGATATCTTTTCCTGCAAGTCTAACCTGAGTAACTATTCAATTCGGTTTATTTCGTAAGTGTAGGCCATCGGCCCATAGTTACATTTGTATTACAATGGAGGTGATGTACACAAATCATATTGTTCTGACAATAATGTTCCACGAAGTAACATCGCTTGATAGATATAGATAGCTAGACGTTTAATTAATTTACAATCAGTTAATGATATTAAAATTGTGTCGGATATTTACAATATTTCTGTGGTAAGTGATCCACCAGTAACTTGTTATAACCGGAGCAAACTAACAAGAAATGAAACTCGTCCTCCACGTACCCAGCATTACAAACACAACATTGTCTTCTGTTACGTGGGATATCAGCATATCTCCCAGTTTCAACACACAGCTGGTGCGAAAATCATCTAAACCGAGCAAGCACCACTCTCAATTTACTGACGGTCACACAGCTAAGATACAACTCTGTACCAAACGATACATTGAATAGAGAATAAGAGAAATATTTACTACCCTTTTCCAGAAGACTATGCCAATCCTGTTCATAACTACATTTCAGACGCGACATAAGTTCCGACAAAACGAATGAGGATGACTTTTACACTGGTTTTCCCATACAGAGCCAAAACCCAAACCGAACAATAAAGATTTACATTTTGAAACCCAATTAATTTTACCATTACTTTCTGCCTGAAGCATCATATAATAACATTTCTTTGGAAAGCGACAATCGGACATACTCAATAACCTTATCCAATAACCAATAACTCTTTTGTATGCATAAAGATATAATGGATAACGCCCACATTCACCTGAATAACTTAAAACCAACATGTCTATCCAGGGCAACTAAACACACAATATTTACAGCATTTATTACAACAGATTGAGCGACATACTTTATGATACATTAAATATTACTTCAGAAAATACCTTCACGAAAGATATCATCTGCAAATAAGAACATTTATCATATAAGGGGTAGGTTTCTCGGCAGGATAAAGCCAACGGATAAAAACGATATCCGTTGGGGTCATATGCGGATAGAGATGCAAATATCAAAGGTCAAGTAGGGACTACTTTCACTGTTTATAAACGAACATGGCGTCGCCCTTGTCATTCAAGGCTCGCTAAATACAATGTTTATTCCTAATGCAGGATATTTACCATCCCCAAACACACTTGCGTGATAACCTCTATGTATTAAGCTAACACATATAGAAACTCCTCTAATTTCTAAGTTGTTCGGGCGGTCGGGTAGCGTCGTGGTTAAAGCGTTTGCTCGTCACGCCGATGGCATGGGTTTGATTCTCCACACGATTACACTGTGCAAATAGAACAGAAAAGAGATGACTATGTGAAACCAATTTCTGGTGTCTTTCGCCGTCATATTGTTAGATGTCGCTACAAGTGGCGTTAACCTAACTAAAGTATTCACGGAAATGAAAAAAAAACCTGTTTTTTGTATCTCAGATTTTAAATAAATGCAGTTAATATACAAAATATATAAATATTCAAACAACTGAATTAGAACTAATTGGGCCTTGGCACAAATGCAGCGTATCAAAGGTTTTATGTCTTTTTACACGTAAAAGTGTGTAAAAATATGAACAAAACAGACTTTTGTGAAACTGAGCATAACCAGGTGTTAGTAGATCAAGGTGAATGTCCATGACCTTTGACACCTTGACGACAGGTGAAAACAGGTGCTTGAAACCCACGTGCATGTGATTTGTCAGTGGTTAGTGATTTGTGAGTGGCATTGTGGGATAGTGAATCATCGTCAAAATATCAGAACGTAAAAGTAACATATTCCCTTCTCAAACAACAACTTACATGTCATTATCATTATGTACATAAACATAGCTGTTTTCCTGGCTTATTTGCATAATGCCTATAGCCTGTTTCTGCCATGTCAATTTGGACTTAGTTTTATTTTTGAATGTTGAAAGTGCCTACAAATTACCTCCTGTAAAGTACATTTTGTATTGAGCACTGAGATAAACTAGCAAATCCAGACAAGTACTTTTCCAGTTGTTTTGTTATTTCGTATTTACATCTACGTAATGCTTTGTGTCGATTATTAAATCCATCAAAACGGGGTTTTTTCATTTCCATGAGCACTTGCTTTTGATTCACTCAAAGACTTCAGCAAGATACAATAAAGACATACTTTTAAACGCAGGACGGAGTAACTAACACCCAATGATAAATGACCTTCTTGCAACAAACGCCTTAACATCGTGCAAACAAAGATGTCATGTCCCGTGTCGGATTGTCAGGCGAGATCGCTACATAAATATTTGCCTGGCCATCACTGAAAGACCTGTTTGCCTGAAACGTCAAATATGTGATAATCCGGGTGTAATTTATCACAAGTTGACCTTACCTCTACCCTTGCCTTTTATACGTTGTTATTCAAGGTCGTGTTATTAGCTGATGGAATGAGTTTAACAATACTTCATTTATATCAAGGCGTCTCGTTTTATTATGGGAGGACTGCCCAAAGAAGACGTTTACCACATGGTGAGATCCACAAGAACGTGTATGTTGCTGACGAACCAATGTTCATAATCACATGAGTCCAGGGTACGTACCCATGATCATCAGATCCTTGCATACCCTGCCCCTCCCTTTTCCACCAGGATATAAAATGGTCGATCCTCAGTATTTATCCAGTGGCCTAATACACGGCGTAAGTCCAAGAAGACGGATCTTGTGTGCAGCCATGCATACATGTACTCAGTAATGTCAATGTGACGTAATAACTCGGAAAGTTGAAGACAATGCATTAAAAGTCAATCTACACGGACGCGATGATAACATGACCGACAGAACGACCTTGCCCTATAACATGACTGTCATACGACTTTTAAAGTTGGTTAGGAGTCTGCTGTCCTCCGAAAGGTGTCAGATAAGAGACTTAGCTCTGGTAACATGGAAGGCAAACCGCTTCATCAGAACCCACATGCACATCGCGATCTTAACGCTACAACTATTTATAACAAGCGCGGATACAGCTCTTTGGTAAAGAAGGGTCTCATTGGCAATTCGCGTACAGTAATTTTGTTAAACACATACCACCAGATTAGTAAGTTATGATGTTTTCTACCTTCATTATGGTCTAGTGGTAGAGCGTCCGCCCGGAGAGCGGAAGGTCCGGGGTTCGGTCCCCGGCCGCGTCATACCAAAAGACGTTAAAAGATGGTACTTGTTGTTACCCTGTCTGGCGCTCGGCATTAAGGGGCTAAAGCAAGGACTGGTCGGCTCGGAGTCAGTATACTGTGTCTGAGTGGGGTATTCATGTTAATCGTCACGATATGGCTGAAATATTGCCGATGTGACGTAAAGCATTAACTCACTCACTATTCATGTTAAACTGCGGCATGGTATCTCAGTGGACTAGCGCTATAAATCGGCATCAGTCCGGACTAGTACAAGCAGCCACACAGACACACACACACACACACACACACACGTCGCTATATAAGTGCAATAATCTTGGACGCGACGTTAAACCCAATTTCACCACACCTCACCTCACCTCCACCTTCATTATTACCTGCCTGGTCACCCTTACAATTTACGAATTTATAATCGTTAAGGAGATTGAAACCCACCACTGGATCATGTATGTGTAAACCTATGTTAAAGTGTAGGAGTTACTCTAGTCTTAGCGCTGAGGTCCTTCTGCACAAGTCGGCTCTGGCGTAACCTGTCCTGTGAGACGGTGGGGGTCAGCACCGGTCTACATGATACCCGCCATGGTTATTGAATGGGTGGGTGATTCTAACCGTCCCTTAAACGTTCCAATTATGTCGGGTAATAAGAATTCGAACATTATTTTTTTTATATAAAAACTAGGCTTGTTGTGTTTCGTGTTATATTTTCGAAATCTGAAAATTCGATTTCAATTAAAATCATAACGGTTGAAATGACGAAAAGATATCAAGAATTGTTAAATGACGCCACGTAAATGTTAGAATGGTATTTCAGCTATACCATGGCATGTCAAACTAGTGTTTCAGTTATATAACAGCATGTCATAAGAGTATTTCAGTTATATCATGGCAGGTTGAAGGAGTATTTCAGTTATATCATGGCAGGTTGAAGGAGTATTTCAGTTATATCATGGCATAATAGAATAATAGTATTTCAGCTTTACACGGCATGTTATAATAGCATTTCAACTATATCCCGGCATGTCAGAATAGGTTGTATTTTGGCTACATTACGGCCTGTCAACTCAGGTAGGTAACCCAAAGTGAAACAGAGTTGGGAAATCAACCGAAACAGCTTCACTCTTCACCATGGCAGAATGGAGATAGAAATGGCGTGTTTCAGTTTAAGAGCTGTGCAACGTGGAGATTTGGTGCTACATTTAACAGGTCAAAAATATGCAGGTAACACAGTTCTTCGTTGAAAACACGTCGACCCACCAATCTCGTTATCTTGTTTTATCGTGAAAAGGTGTGCCCGAAACCTGGTTGCGGTTGTGAGTGAACTTGCTTTTTAAGGACTTGCCAATACCACCGACGCACAATCCAAACTTTACCAGAAAACAGTCAAACCTAAAGTCTCGTGAAAGCTGTCATGAAGCCAGCTTGTTCCAATTCATGGATACGTTCTAGTCTACTTCGGTTTATTTTGGACGCGTTTGTGTATTACCTTGGGGACATGTAATATACATATAATATACATATATTATACTGTTCCCATATATCAATCCCACTTCGGTGAAACCTACGAGCACGGGTATGGTGCTGACAAACCTAGAAACATATTCGGGGCGAACCGTGATTCGAACCAACAGTCATAGATTTCTGGCGTGCCCAATATACGCAACTCTGCACAGCGAATCGCGGCGCCTTAGAGACTGGGGCCCCCGTGCCCGTCCCCACCCCCCCCCCACCACACCCCCCCCCCCCCCCCCCCCCCCCCCCCCCACCCCCCCCCCCCCCCCCCCCCCCCCCCCCCCCCCCCCCCCAAGGAGTAAAATGACGGTGAGTTTAACTTAAAAGAGATCTTACATGGACAATATCCTGGTGATACGTGTTCCGTATTTAAAGTTGATATGACCTGTCAAGAGCGACGTCAGTGCACCTGCGCTGGAGGCGATGGTGAATACGAGATCAAACTCGCTATCCTGTGCATGGCAGACGACACCCGTGTCCTGAATGCCGCCATCTTTGAAAATCCAGGAATCATTGACCCCACTGTGTCCTGAAGAATTGTTAGGATCGTTATCACACAAATCGGCATATATTCCATCATATTTCAGAATATACACGAGGGAAGCCCATCCATACATTACGCCACAAAACAACAGGCATTCGAAGAAAACCCATGCCAGGTATAACACACGTTTCCATAAAGGTAGTAGCTGTGATCTGTCCGTTTTCAAGAGACTCAGCGTCTCTGTGCTGTCGATGGTGCTGCATGAGTCCATGCTTGTAGAATCCGGTTCAGTGGATAAAATGTGTCACAGTCATAGTTCAGAATACTTCACGACGTGAGTTGAAATGCAAAGATCGTATTCACTGCCACGCGGAACCTGTCGCTAAACAGACGGTCAGCTGTTTGCTTATCGTAGTTCTAGAGCCAACTGTACTATCGAGATTGATGTGACCTATATCCCGGGTTGAAAGGTTTTCGTATTAGCGTAACGTATTGCTAATCGCGCTGTTGCCTGGGATAAGCGCCTCTAGGGGAACTCACAATCACTTACGCAACACGCTATTCATGTTAAACTGCGGCATTGTATCTCAGTGTGCTAGCACTATAAGTCGGCATCAGTCCGGACTAATACAAGCATCCACACACACATAGAAGGGGGCATTAATGGGATCACGTGTAGCAAAGTATGTTACAGCCCTGACACCAATCCCAACTCAACTCTATGTCACAGAGTGACTTAACTGCACTCTGGACAACGCAATGTTAAAGAATTGTAGCTTCTGAACAACAACCCTTTTTGTACAGTATCGTTTAGGAAATCTGAACTATTTTAACATAATGTAATCCATGCGTAACGGCGGTCAGTTGAACCATTGTCTAACACAGCATTTCACATTATGACATTTATAGCCTTAATCCATTTTCCCCGGGCCGTGTCTGTAATCACATCCATAAGCCCCATGTCAAGGGCAACGCTATTGTCTCTTTGTCTGTCTATTGTTGTCCAATAGTGTGTATATATATGTTTACATCTTTACTGTGACAGAGTTTGATGATGCGATACAACATAGAAAAGGCACAGCACCTGGTCTTGACACAACCAGTTACGAGATATTGAAAAACCTACCTGATCAAACCAAAGGCTTACTCACTGAGTTGTATAACACGATATGGTCCAAAGGAGAAGTCCCAAAAGCATGGAAACATGCTGCGGTTATCCCGCTGCTAAAGCAAGGGAAAGAAGAAGCCCTACCAAACTCTTATCGACCGATCTCACTCACCTGAAACATGTGCAAAGCCATGGAAGCCATGGTTACAAAAAGGCTCATGCATCATCTTGAAACTGGCAATCACATAAAACCTGACCAAAGTGGCTTCAGGAAGGGACACTCGTGTCTAGATCATATTCTAAGACTGGAAAATGAAATAAAAAAAGCCCAATCAAACAGACAATACCTAGCCGCAGTATTTCTGGACTTCAGCAAAGCCTTCGATATGGTATGGCATGACGGACTCCTCTCAAAACTATCACAAAATGGAGTTGAAGGGAACATGGCAAACTTCATAGACAGCTTCCTGCAAGACAGGTCGCTATCAGTTAAACTAGGGAACAATCGATAGGATCCTATGGCACTGGACAATGGCACGCCACAAGGCAGCATCATAAGCCCAACCCTGTTTAATATCATGATCAATGATCTTTTTGACCATGTCAACTCTCCTACCCAAACTTCTAAGTTCGCTGATGACGGAGCAATATGGGTAAAGCACAGAGATATCTCACAAATCAGAAAAAAACTCCAGTCAGCCCTGGACGGAGTAGATCAATGGTGCAATAAATGGGGATTCACCCTTTCAAGTGAAAAAACGGTTGGAGTTCTATTCAAACGCCGGGGGAAAGATGCTATGATACCCCGTGTCTCCATAAAAGGCAAACCTATCAAATTCGAAAAATCTGCAATATTTCTTGGAGTTATTCTTGATCAACACCTCACTTGGCGCAAGCATATAGAATATGTGGAAAACAGATGTCAAAAAGACCTGAACGTATTACGGGCAATTTCAGGCACATCTTGGGGCACATCGAGGGACACTCAGCTGGACCTCTACAAAGCTCTTATCAGATCAAAAATTGACTATGGTTGTGAGGCTTTTCACTCAGCATCAAATACTGTCTTGAGGCGCCTAGACAGAATACAATACAAAGCCCTAATGCTGGCCACAGGCGCAGCGACAGGCACCTCACTAGAAGCACTACAAGTAGAAACGGGTGAACTCCCATTGAAACTAAGAAGAGAGCAGGCAATATTATCGTTCTGGGGACGAACATCAAACCCTTTGGTTAAAAAGATATGGCAAGACAAAAACGCTCGAGATGAAGCCCTAGCTCGAAAAAATCCCTCACTAAAGCCATCTGGGATATTAGTACGTGAACTCATTCGAAGTCACAATTGCGATGACATTCAGCCTCCAGAAAGTCACTACAAAGGGTTACACCCTCCCTGGACTTTACAAACTCCCAAAGTTGACACTGCTTTAACATCAGAAGTCACTAAAAGAGAAAACCCAACCCTACTACGATCAGTAGCTATCACTAAAATTCAAAACTACCTGGGACAGCTGGGCCCATATATACACTGATGGATCCAAGAATCCTATCAACAACAGTGCTGGTTACGGGATCCATATCCACAGCTCCAAACCCCAAGCACATTCAGTTCGCTTGCCTGATGGTCAGTCAGTATTCACGGCTGAATTGGAGGCAATTCATCATGCACTCAAACTCATACCGGAACTCCCGGAAGCAAAGGCAGTCGTCCTATCAGACTCGCTAAGTGCACTTCAGGCCATCAGTGGGAGAAACTCAAACTCCAGGCCAAACACGGTCAACAATATTCTATACGAATATACAAAACTATCGGACCAAGGGCAACAGGTGGAGCTGTGTTGGATCCCCTCTCACATAGATATTCATGGAAATGAAAAAGCAGACTCACTGGCGAAGCTAGCTCTAGACAAAGCGGATATACAGCCTATTCCCTTTAGTAAACTAGAGATAAAAAGCAAAATCAAAGCCTCCATAGCAAAAAGATGGCAAGCCCAATGGGACGCAAGTAAGATCGGCAGATGGCTATACAAAATTCAACCCAAGGTCCAACAAAAGCCAAACTCATACTCAAATGAAAGCATAATTGAAACTGCTATCTCACGCCTCAGACTTTGTCACAAAAAGCACTATGACAAGGTTTGTTCATCTTGCAATCAGGCTGAAACCATTGACCACCTGTTACTAGAATGTCAAGACCATGCCCCAGCCCGGGCTAGGTTAAAACAAGAATTGCAGTTAGATCCGCTATCTGTCATAGATCTCCTAAAGCCAAGAGATGCAATAGCGAAGGCCAAACTAACTCTATTTCTCAGAGATGGACAGCTGCTCGAACGTATATAAACAGAGCAGCCAAGAATGAAAATGAAATCATATCAATATAAAAAAATAGAAATCATATCAATGCAAAAACAGAAATTATGTGAACACCGAAATCACAATAGATATGTGAACCCTTCTCACACACAGGAGTCCCAAAGAGGGACAGGTCAGCCGAAATTGCCTAGGCAGAAGGCGACCTCTTAAACACCTAATGCAACAACAACAACTGTTAGTTAGTCTGGTATTCCGACAGCACCTGTATGTACAGCCGCGAGTAGGATACGCCTGCTTGCTGGACTTCACTTGTACTTGTTGAGCTGGAATCTCCGCTCGACATATTTCTAATTGTATTTTGTTGACGTAGCTTGTCTTTTGGGTGACGTAGCTTGTCTTTTGGGTGTACTACTTAATTGGGGGAATTAGCGGTAGCAGCGGTCACGACTGGCTATCACATTGAATGACAGAGAAGGATGTTGTGTTGGTGACGTTTATTGGTGGAAGCAGAGTGAAGTTTACACAGAAGTACATTTAATTGTAATGGCACGATAATATATTTAAGAGGTTGAGTCATATTCATCTAATTGCATACATATGATTATAACAATTCAATACGTGTACAACACGTACGATCATAATAATACAATCGGCATACAACCGATAATAACATGACTGTAAAGATGTACAATATATTTGTTTAACGGGTGGTTATTAAAAGGCATTAATTACGCAAAAATATGTCTGGTAGAAAACAGTAGAAAAACAGTCACGCGTGGATATTCTGAGAGACAATATAAATACATGTCGGCCGACTCAGTTTTCAATGTTACTAAGTTGCAGGCAAATCATTGCTATGAGTATGTGTCACTGAATGTAGGAACGTACATGTTATTGACATTGGTACACATACTCATATTGGGATGTTGCCGTGCAACTAGTATACTACTATACAAAAATATACATTCGCGAGAGGAAGTATTGTCTGGATATTAAGTCAATGATAATTTTCACAACGCTACGATATAGCCGAAATAGATCTAACCTACACATCTATTTATGCAGTTTAAATGCAATAGGAGTGGTGGAGGAAACGAATCCTTCCATGGCTTGCAAATACCAAGGTCGTCGCAAAATGCATTTTTAAAAAATTAAGCACAATGAGTTAAAATTAGTTTCAGAGATCACGTTTGGGGGAACAAACTTCAGCGATAATATTAGGTTACAAGACAAGGAGTATCACAACTTATAATTATATTTCCCGTTATGCAAAGCAGTCTATACATGCAAAAAAATATTGTGTGAAATTTATTTGTATGATAATCCAGAAATTGCAATTACATTGACATATTTCAATAGTAAGACTATAATATTAACTTGGTATTTATATAGCGCTAGTTTCCAGACTGACTGCTTAAAAGCGCTCTTGTGTGTCTTCAGATGTTTTTTTGAAACTGTAAAGTTCACTGAGCATTCTGAGTTATTTGGGCAGGGCGTTCCAAGGAAGAGGACCAGCCCTTGCAAAGCAGCAATCCCCGTAGGAGATTGTTCTTGATGGTGGCACTTCAAGCAACGATTGATCACAAGATCGTAAGGTTCTTGTTGGCTGGTATTGTATAATGAGATCCTCCAGGTAGCTTGGAGCAAGACCATGCTGTGCCTTGAACATATATACCCCCTGACTTCACATTTGCTCCCCTGTTCAACAGATGATTCAGCAAACAATGCCCCACATCATTATTTCATGTGTCGTGCAATATCAAAATCTAATTCACCGATCTGTAGTTATTCTAGATGATTTTCTCAATAAACTCCCATCAAAATATCAAATGCAGCAAATTATGCACGCACGCACGCACACGGCGTAAAACTAGTAAACTGGCATAACGTGATAAAAAGATCTACTTACACTGAGACGATTCTGGCGACCCTGGATCCAAAATGAAATGTTATTTGTCCATTTATAAAAGCGAATGCACTACACGCACTGGAGGCGACGACAAACACCAGATCCATGCGCTGCTCCTGAACGGCACAATACACGTCATGGAAGCCGCCATAATGCAAAATTTGAGACTGATTTCCGACTGTCGCTAGAAATGAATCATTGACAGAAATCTTCACGTCACACAAATCGAGGTAGATCTCTTCCGTTTTGAATATATACACTAAGGACGCCCATCCACATGGTAGTCCAGAAAACAATAAACACTCCAGCGTTGACCATACCAGAAACAATACCGCCTTCCATAGTGGTACGTTGTCGTAACGACTTTGTGGCTTGTCGCAAATGTTTACAAGAAAAGAAGACTCCATCAGAATGTACTTGGTATTCGTGGCCAAACCTTGCACATATTTTCGATATAGCCACTAGTCTGGTCATGCAGGTCTGCGTTTTACAAACAAGCTACTGGTACTACTCTTGTTTTGTAAAGGGTACATTATATCCCAGGACGAGCCAGCCAGTGTGTCGATGTCGTGTGGTTGTCAATTTCAAAACACTGTTTGGGGTTAACCTACAATCCTGCACGTGCAGCATTCACATTTTCCAATGATATCATCTGTCCAGGAAGATCACTTAAAAGAGCCTGTGAAAAATGTAAAGTCCGTGTTTTTTGTTTTTTGTTCTTTCAAATGGATGCGTAAGTTTGGTTTTAACGCCGCTTCGGACACAACTTCAGCAATCTCACGGCGTGTCAACTAAATGTCAGGGGAAAGTCTATAGTGAAGCAGGTCGTATCTTTCATATAATGTGTGTTTGTTTATTTGTTTGTTGTTTAACGGAACACTCAGCAATATCCCAAATATATGACGGCGGCCTGTAAATAATCGATTCTGGACCAGACAAAGTAGTGGTTGATAATACGAACATCGTTCCATTCCGTTAAGGTACGGGTAACACACAGTCAGCCAAGTCATCGAGCCTACCTGCTCCATTTGGTCGGTTCTTACAACAAACATATGTTACTGGAGACATATTTTAGCACGGAATTTCCACGGAGACTCTCATAAGAAACAATTTATATGATAAACGGCTTATTAGAACATATGACAATAAGATAACGGTCGGGACCATGGATGATGAGTGAGTGAGTGAGTAAGTTGTGTTTAACGCCGCTTTTAACAGTATTCCAGTTATATCACGGCGTGTCAGCTTAATGTGGGAGGAAAGCCCGAAGTGATGCAGGTCTCTGACGTTTACCACTTCGGTGAAACCCACGAGCACGGGTATGGTGCTGACAATCCTAGAAACATAATCGGGGCGCAACGGGATTCGAACCCACAATCATAGGGTTCTGGCCTTAGACGACTGGGCCACCTGTGCTTATAAAAAATGGCGTCCCCCCAGTAAAGACGATCTGACGATAATCAAGATCTATATTGTAATAAAATGAGTCTTGCTTCACGAAGGGTGCTTCCTTGTCGTTGCATATTGACCTCGTGAAAAGTATTAATTCGCTTTATCCTTTAAACCATCCCCTTGTTTCATTACGGTAACTAGGCTGCGAATCGTGAAACGTTAGTACCAGACGCCATCTTGTTTTCTAGCAGACGAGTTAAAATTCATCACATCACGTCAATTCTGATCATGCGACGAGTCAATATTCGAGGTCAGTGTCAGTCATTTGATTTAGGGTTCAACATTCAAAATGTATTGTTTCGTCGCGTTGTACGAATTAACCGGTCGGTCAGACCACCTTAGGGGTCGGGTCCTCGGGTCTTTGATGTCGCATACTGACCTCGTCAAAAGTAATTACTCTGTATTTGTATAGTACTTGTTGCTAGTCTGCTAGTCAACATGCAAGACTCGTTTAAAATGGCCCTAAAACATTAATTCCGTAAGTTTAATTAATCATTAATCCCTCTTCCTCTGTGACTGTATTCACTTGTTGGGGTTCGATCCCCGTCCAGTCAAGTTCATCCTTATTGTAGGTCATCGGCCCGTGTACTAATATATGTATATATTAAATTTCTTGAGCAATAATGAAACATGTTTTGTGTACATCTAAGTATGGATATATAAAAATACAGAAACATATACAAGATACGATGATGAGGTATTTCTGACAGTTCTTGGACATAAAGCCTGTTTAATTAATTTAAATCTATTACCTGTTGTTGTCAATGTTAATCTGCTGCTTATCATAACATGTCATGCATATCACTCATCACTTGGTTGTTGTCACTCCAGCTTGATATTACGGTGTAAGAGTCTACATCGAAACATTGCTATATGAAATAAACCAGAAGTAGATATCAATAAAGTTGTGCGTTATCTTAATTACTCGTCAACATTAAGAATGCCCAACAAACAGTTAACTCTTTAAATATTTAGCGGCACGTCCCGCAAGCAGACCGTGCAGGTATTAGAGTAGCTGGCCTTAGATCATTCTAAGAAGCTCCTTGACAGCGCGTGACACCTTCGTTACACTCCCGATATAGAGAGCTCCGCAAACGTGTATCACTGTGAGGAGCTTAATATCAACCAATCACAGCATGAATCGGTGTGTGGCGTATATCGCCAGGCAACAAAGAAAACAAACGGTCTTAAATATTTATTGAAAACGAGTATTCCATCTGAACAGCCGTTTACACAGGTAGGTGAATAATGGATCTCTGACTAGTTTCATCTAAGTAATAGATATGTTATCAATTCATGAAGAATTCTTAATACTGACGATAACTAGCCGAGTGAACCGTGAACAGGAAAACACGTTTTCATTTGTTATATTCAGAAGTGAAATTTCAAAGGATCGTTTCCGATTCGGTTCTTATTTCTCAGAGGTATTAATCACAAATATCTGCGACAGGCATTGTGCTAGAACTTACCCCAGCTGCCATGGTAGTAATTCATGGGTGTGAAGGGACAACAAAATTTGCTAAAAAAATCGGAAATGCCCCCTTCCCCCCTCTCCCTCGATTTACCCCCGAAGTAATATGTAAATAGATGATTTATTTCGCTTGTTTTCATCTGGACTAGGCCTGTTTGAGTTTGTCTTTGTGACAAAGACAACTTGATCATAAACTGTATGAGGTAAAAGGAATGTATGTCACAACTAAGTTTGAGATATAGATCTGGGTGAGGTAACAGGCATCTCATAACAGGCATTTGTGAAACACAGTACGAAGGAAGGTTCATTTGGCATTTGGGTTTGCATATTTTTGGGCCCATATTTTAAAACAAGATAAATCTGTAATTTGCTTTGATAAATGACTGCAGATGATACAGAGAATATCATGTAAAATTCAAAATAAGGATTTTCTAAGTCGACACAATTTATGGATAACAACTTCTTTATTTACAGAAAAGAAGACGTTTCGGTATAGATCCTTGTTGTCAAGCAAGTATATGATAACATCAGACTTACGCTACCATGTATATGATAAATTAAGACTTACACTTAATGCACTCAATGGGAGGGCCTGGTGGTTAAAGCATTTGCTCGTCATGCGGAAGACCCGCATTCGATTCCCCACATGGGTACAATGTTTAAAGCTTATTTTCTGGTGCTCCCTCCCGTGCTATTGCTGGAATATTGCTAAAAGTGGCGTAAAACCATACTCACTCACTTACACTGTGACGGTGCATTTGATAAATTAAGACTTACACTGCATGATAAATATATCATGCCCATTAGGTTCCATATACTTGGAGTATATAATAGTAATTTTTTTTATAATTATAAAGAAATAAGAATCTCATTTTTGTTGTTCATATTCCAGGGATCATTCATGTGTGTGCCTGAGTTATCATTCAACAACGTTTATCAGTTATCATTCAGCCACTTTTATCAGTTATTCAACTATACTGAGAGGCAATAAAAACACACACCAGTCAAAATCATGCGATTGTGATAATATCCCACATAATATCACATAAAAAGATCATAAAATGTGAAATGGAGATCAATCCTGACAAAATGACGTTGTTTTTCTCAGATTTTAATGCAAACCAATGACTGAAGAGCATCTCAAAAAGAGGAGGTATGAAATCAAAGTTCAAAGTTCTAAAACATGTATGCCCACCTTGGGCGACAATGCATGTCTGAAGTCTGTTAGGCATTGATAAGCACAGTCTTCGAATAAACACCTGTGGAATGGCCCTCCATTGCAACTGCAAAGCTTGAGTTAACTCAGCGACAGTCTGTGGTGGATGCAACTGACATCGAACCCCACGGCCATGCGTGTTCCACAATTGTTCAATTTGATTCAAAGCCGGCGAACAAGAGGGCCAATTTAACACCTGAACATTGTTTTGTTGCAAGAAATTCCGGGTCACGCGAGCTGTATGAGGTTGGGCATTATCATGTTGGAACACCAGTTCGTTAACACCACGTCGACGTCCTCTCAGCAACCGAAAGAGCACTGGCTGCAACACTGTGTCAATGTAACGCTGGGTGTCGAGATGTCCATGAATCACAACCAAGTCAGAGCGAGAGTTGGCATTAATTGCACCCCACACCATGACACCTCTACCTCCAAATCGATCATGTTCAGTAACGCAGTTTCGAGCTAAACGTTCATGGTTCCGTCTGTATACACGGGTGTGGCCATCTGGGAAACTGACGTTGAAGCGTGATTCATCTGAAGAGATGACATCTCTCCATTGCCTGGGAGCAAGAAGACCACCTTCAGTTGCCCAACGTTGACGTGCAAGACGGTGTGCGTGAGTCAAGATCTGGTCACGATAGGGTCGACGGTTCCGGATGTTTCGGGCAGCAAGGCGATGTCAGACCGTGCGATCACTGATTGGTCGTCCCCTTGTTCCCATCATGCCAATGGCAGTCTGTCGTGCTGTTCTGACGCGATCCCAAAGGTGACTCACAATGATGAGTTGGTCCTGCCTCCGTGACGTCACAGGTGGCGTTCCTGGTCGAGGAGGGTCGGCAACACTCCCAGTTGTACTGTGACGATGCTGCAGTCGGACAACAGTTGATTGATGGACACTGAAGTGTACAGCAACATTTCTCGGCGTGTGACCAGCTCCCACCATCCCTATGGCTTGGTTCCTCTGCGCGTTGCTTAACTGTGGCATTGTGAATATGCATGATACCCTGCCCGCACTGTTTTTTTTATATAGCCCAAGTTCCCACTTTGCATGCGCATGACATTTTTCCGATCTTCCTGACTTCCCACATTTCACCTTCATGGTTGTGTTTTAGTCGTCAAGCCACTGCGTTCATGGCAGTTGGGATTCAAACTCAAACATTTGATGTTCGACATTGTTCTGTATACCCCTTTACTTCATGTCAAGTTGTCAGACACACGGACACAGATAACGCCGACTTTTAGCATGATAATAGGTGTGCGTTTTTAATGCCTCTCAGTATATGTTTATTGTTTCAGAATTATTGCCCACTGTGATCTGTGACAATGACGGAGACTTCACCACAGCCCAAGTCCATGGTGCGGGGAAAGAAGTGGAGCGAGGAGGTGGAGGAGGCTTACCGATTCCAGCTGGCAGGGTACCGGGACGCAGCCGAATACAAAATAGTCCACAACACTGACCACGTGAGTTTCTCATCAGGGACAACAGGTGGCCCAGTTGTCTAAGGCACCACAACTTGCTGTTCAGAGTTGTGTCCCTTAACTGTGCCAGGATCTTATGGTCGGGAGTTTGAATTTCAGATTTGCCTTGATTATGACCTAATGACCTAATGACCTGTCAGCTCCGTACTGGTGCTTGTGGGTGTCACCTCAATGGTAAACCTCTCTGACCTGCATGACCTGAGAACTTCCCTCAACATTAAGTTGACACGCCATGATATCACTGTGACAATGTTCAAAGTGGCTATATTATAAAGGGCAAGAAAAGTCAACATAGCAACTTTTCAGATTTTAATACTCTAGGGCATACTTATTCACATATGCTTGACCAAAATTAACATTGATAAATGGGAATAGTGTAAAACAGACGCTCAAAAATGACAGGCGAAATCATCCCTCAAACAAACAAGTCTGCCACTAAGGGGAATCCCCTTACTGGAGTTAAAACAGGTTCCCTGTATCGGGTAGCCTAGTGGTTAAAGCGTTCGCTCGTCACGCCGAATACCCAGGTTCGATTCCCGACATGGGTACAATGTGTGAAGCCCATTTCTGGTGTCCCCCCCCCCCCCCCGTGATATTGCTGGAATATTGCTAAAAGCGGCTTTAAACCATACTCACTCACTCACTCCTATCTGCTCATCCATTTGATTGCCATGTCAACAACTTATGTCACCTTTGTAACAACACTGAAGATGTTTATTCGGGGGATTAATCGCTGACAGGCATTTCTTGAGTGGAATAGTGAAGTCTCCTTGTGCCTACAGTGACAAATGCCTACAGTGTTATATATGCATCTTTATGCATCAGTGACTGTCTCAGCTACTTCCTTCAACTTTGAAATAAAGTGGTATAGACCTTCATTTAATTGTAGAAAAATGCCTACACAAACAAAACACATTAACACATTTTTCTTCTTTGGAAATTGACTGGTTGTTTCTTTAAAACTTTATAATAACAATACAATATTGTATCATAATTATTGATATAGTTATTTATCATTTAACTAAAGCATTTATCCATGACATAAGCTTATGACATAAAAACATGTATGTCATACCCCAATGACATAAGTATGCAAATTAGATATGCAAATTAGATAACCGGAAGTGGGACTTTTTTCGCCAGTGCACGTGAGTAGGTGTTTACAAACAACATGGATACCTTTGATGTTGGAGACATTATTTCAATTATTCTGCAAAAGTCTGTTCAAGTATTTTGTTTAAAATAATCCGAGGAACTCTTTTTCTCAGCGAAGGAATATGCCATAAAGGAGTTAAGAGGTTGTTTATTTTGGTTTACACGGCTATGGAAAACATGTATCACTACGCACGATCTATACGTAAGATTTCCACAAGTTGCTGATGTTAATGTTTAATGCAATTATTCCTTAATTGGGAAGCAAAAATGTGAAAATGATAAATAGAATTCATCACGAGTGTTTTTTAATATGGGAAATATCAATCTCATCCCGTTAATCGGTATTTGCCTCGCCAAAGGCTCGGCAAATACCGATTAACTAAGACTCGGTTGATATTTCCCATATTAAAAAACACTCGTGATGAATCCTCTATATATATCCTATAGTTATATAGTGTATTATAGTTATTGATGTATTGATATATAGAGAATCTCACCAAAGTGTCTTTTGATATCGAATATATCAACACGAGTTGATACGTCTGTTGTGTATAATACGCACAGACTTTTCTTCTGTATCATATTAGGCTGTCAGTATGAACCACAATATTAACGATCTCTCAACTCTGTTTTTTTTTCTTACCAAAACTATATTCTAATAAGATCCCCCTTTTCTATTTTTGAGAGCGCCCTGGGCGCTTATTACATCGAATATGGTAGTTCACTTGGCACAGGTGATCCATAATTAATCCAAGCTAATTGTAGGGTATTTTCTAATTATTTTGAAAAAATTTAAATTAATAATTGACATTGGCTAACTAAAACTGAACCGTCTGCTTTTGTATCATTAACAGATTAAGTAGTGGATTCCTGGAATAAGTAAATGATATCTTATGAAGTTTCACACATTTGATGGAATTCTGTGTAACAGTGGCAGGAGTAATAATGACATGTTTAAATGTGTGAGTTCATTTTGATTTGTGCTGTAAGACAGTGAAAATAAAATGGTCAGTACACAGCCTGTTACCATGGTTACAGTATCTAATTCAAGATGTTACTTCACCTAAAACCCTAGTTTATCCTTATAAGGGAATGAAGCTTACCAATATTTTAAACCAGCATCAAATATTCAAGAATTCATGTTAGTTTTGTTTGTTTCTAAGACGAGGTCAGTGTTTTTTTGTTTCGTGACTTTTTAGGCTCATGTGTTATTTGTAGGGGACCAAACCTAAACTGGGGCTATTATAAAATGTAAAATGGTAAATGAATGGAGAATTACTAAGATAACAAATCTGGTTTCATTTTGTACATGATAGTTGAATTTATGACTGCTGCATTTACTTCCTACAGAGGACCCGTGAAGATTCGGGGTAGTATAGGTATTCAGCAACCCATGCTTGCCGTATAAAGCTATTGTGCTTGTTGTAAGAGGCGACTAATAGGATCGGTGGTCAGACTCGCTGACTTGGTTGATGCATGTTATCATATCCAAATTGCTCATGATGTCAGTCACTGGATTGTCTGGTCCAGATTTGAATAATTACAGGCTGGAATATTGCTGAGTCCGGCGTTAAACAACAAACAAACAATCAAACTTCCTACAGAGGGTAATGCTGAGAACTACATCTGCAAAACCCTGGCATATATGTTATATCTCACACTTTATAGTTATTGTAATCAATGGATATCATTTACTTTTACAAGGTAGACAACCGGATCCTAAAAACAGATATCAACCTCATACATAAAATGTTACCAAATATTGTCCTGTGTGCTGTGTTGGTGAAGCTGGGGTGGTAGTTGTGCATCTTCCTGTCGCAAGGGAGTTAACGACTTTAAAAGTCCAGTTTCCACCGTTGCTGAACTACGCTGGAATTTCCAGGCTAGATCATAGCGTCACCAGTGGCTATTATGAGTTATGTCCCTTCTATGTCCCTCCTATGTCCCTCCTATTGACCAATCAGATTCCATCTCTCATATCACTTGCATTGCTTCAAACAGGTGCACAGTCAAGATGATCTGATCGCTAATCAAGATCTATATTGTAATAAAACAAGTCTTACATGTAAACTGCATCAAATCACTTGTGCTCCTTGCTTAAATACATGAAAAGATTTGCAACCCAGTTGACGTTGAAACGTTGAAATCCATGTTGTTTATGAACCGGATGTCTACTTCGTTATGAGATTTTGATTGGACTATGAATAGACTCGTTAGTCTAGCCGAAATGTAACTCTGGGATTCCAGTCTAGTTTGGCAAGGGTGGAAACTGGATTTTTATAGTCGGACAACTCCCTTGCCTCGGGAAGATGGTAGTTTTCACAGTTTTCGCAGTACACAGTTTGTGGTGATTGCATACATTTGCATTCATTTGGTTAAAACAAAGTTCTTTAAAATGATTTTTTTCCCACTTATCTCATCATGTTTATTCAGGATATCTGTAAAGAAATTATTAAATAAATCTTCACTGCTAATTTCTGTACGTGTTATTTCCTGTGCAGGTGGACAGATGGCCACACAATGGCTACGTGAAGAAACTAGTCCGGCGAGACGGCTGCTTCTACTACTACAACAAGGACCGTGAATGTCCTGACAAGGACGTCTCCAAGACAAAGCTCTACCAGTATTAGACATGTGGCAATCTTCATGAAGGCATTGTACAAAGCAAATGCATTGCCGTCCATCGTCCGTCCATCAACCCATCTGTTAATGATGCATGGTGCTTGAACCAAACCCCACATGATGGAACTCTTACATTTCACTCTCATTGTCATAAATGATGAAAGGTGTGATTGGTTGTTGGTTTGATTGACAGATGTCATTCATTCTGTGATATGTACATGTATGCATCTTGGTCGCAGGACCTGCATGTACTGATCTCATTGGAGGTGGTTGTGATGCCGATTGCGACATGCTGTTCCTGCTGACGACGTCCAACAATCCACATTGTATAATATTTGACTTTTGTTTGTGGTATGACTGTGATGTGTTCAAGGGATGTAGCCGAAAGAAGGTGTTTTTTTTTTTACAAATTTCGCTCTAAAGTAATAATCTTATATTCAGTCTTATTAATATAAAGATTTTGTTCAAGAATCAACAGCTTCAGAAGATGTAAAGATGTGCAATTAGCAGAGTGACAGGTGCTGTGTTGTTGTTGTCAATCAATTATCAGTCTGCCAAAAATCTTAATACCAAATCAGTCACTTTAACAGGCAATCTTTAAAAAAATGTTTTGTTGCTACCCAAAATGTCCTTGAAATGAAAAAAAATCAATTGGAATATAATTCCCTTTTTACCCACCTGTGATAAAATGTAAATTCCAATAAACATGAGACAGATGTTAACAATAGTTGTGTTTATTGCTGTATACACATCCATACACCCACACTGATTGATTACAGAAAGCTGTAAATCGGAGTTACGTGTTTGGTGAGTGAGTATGTTTTTTCGCTGCTTTCAGTAATATTCCAGGAATATCACAGCAGGGGTACTTGTATGGGTTTGGACTTTTTTATCCCCCACAACAAAGTGGGAGGGGGATATAGGAATGGTTGCTGTCCATCCGTATTTCCGTCCGTTCATCCGTCACATTATATTTCCAGAGCATAATTAGGAAAGCATGTTTTATTAGGAAACTTTGCATATGAATCAAACACATACTGAACTGGAGCCTTTTGATGTTTCCTTCGCAATAAGTGGGACTTAACCCAAATACAGGTTACTTGCATTACCAGAGCGTAACTTGGTTGGGTTGTAATGTTCATTTCTAGTCACAAAAGATAGATGCATGAAGTATAATGTTGTAAAAGATGAAATCTCAACAAAATCAACATTTAAAATGTCAGTCATACAGCATCCAATATTAGCATGACAGTTGCCCAAATTGAGGTTCGGTAGCAAAAACAAGCTTTCAACGTAATGGCCAAAGGGACCACACATCTGGGTTCACACAAGTTCAATGGCATGTTGCGTGTAGCGTGTAGCGTGTATGACCACCCCCTGCTTCAAGACAGGCAAAAACTCTGGTGCACAGTCTGGTGATTTGTTGGTTTGTTGTTTAACGCAGCACTCAGCAATATTCCAGCTATATGACGGCGGTCTGTAAATAATCGAGTCTGGACCAGACAATCCAGTGATTAATATCATGATCATCGATCCACGCAATTGGGATCGATGACCAGCATCAACCAAGTCAGGGACTTTGACCACCCGATCCTGTTAGTCGTCTTTTACGACAAGCATAGTCACCTTTTACAGGCAAAAACTCTGGTGCACAGTCTGGTGATTTGTTGGTTTGTTGTTTAACGCCGCACTCAGCAATATTCCAGCTATATGACAGCGGTCTGTAAATAATCGAGTCTGGACCAGACAATCCAGTGATTAATATCATGATCATCGATCCACGCAATTGGGATCGATGACCAGCATCAACCAAGTCAGGGACTTTGACCACCCGATCCTGTTAGTCGTCTTTTACGACAAGCATAGTCACCTTTTACAGCAAGCATGGGTTGCTGAATACCTGTTCTACCCCGGAATCTTCACCGGTCAGTGGTGACGTCGCTTTGGATGCGTCGCCATTCATTTTGGAGGGCCTAGACCAGTTAATTGTCAGTTGACTGGAGGATGTGGTCTCTGTCGAACACGACATTCCATGACACCCAGGGTGGTTCAATGGGGACATGTTTGGGGAGCGTGCATGCCACAACAACATGCCGTCAGCTGCAAGTAAGTTCAGTATGATTAGGGCTGTATATGTCTGAAGTTGTCATGCTGATAAGGGACACCACGTGGCAGCTGTTGTAGAAGTGGCAGGACAATCGATTGAAGAATCTCATCCATGTAACGCTGAGCTGTCAAATTTCCTTCAACTATGAACAGTGGTGGTCTCTCCTGCCCACAAATTCCTCCCCACACCAGAACACCCACTCCATCATACGGTAAACATACTGTCTTCCACCACCCTGAACAGACAGAACCGGTTGTCATCAGTGAAGACGACCCTCTGCCAGTCACGTCGCTGCGCTCGATGTACAATCCGGGCCCATCTCAATCACTGGCAATGATGTTGCACTGTTAATAACTGCTCTTGGTCAGTTGACTAACCATATACCTTAAGGCATTCGTCGCTGATGACGTCACTGCCAGGCCTCAGATGAAAAATATGCATGTATTGGTCTTCATTGGGCGTAGTTACCCTAAGTCTGCCCGTTCTTGGCCTGTCTGATGTCTGCCCGGTTTGTTTGTAACGTTGCATCAGATTCGTTACAGCAAAACGGGAACAACCAAATGTTCGAGCAATGTGGGCATGTGTGGCACCCATCTGCATCATACCCAGGGCCATTTCTGGGCTGTTTTTCAGTGTGAGTGTTTGTCATGCCATGCTTTTAATTTATATACCTTTATTGCACTCTTTCTTTCGCATTTTCTACACAGAAAACCGTGCCGTGGACATGTATCACTTTCTGCATTGAACATTGTTGTGTTTGAACGATGTGTTGTGCATTGATCAAGTTTGAAGTGGAGTGGTGGTGTGTTTGTGTGTGTGTGTGTGTGTGTGGGGGGGGGGGGGGGGGGGGGGGTGTCTTTGGCTCCGCCTTTGATGGTGAATGGTGAAAAAAATAACACGAACTACAAACATAATACGAACCAACATAATTCTAATGTGCCTCATGGCGGTGGATATAATAATGCTGTTTTTTTGTTTGTTAGTGAGTCAGGAGAGTCATATCATATAATGAGGTTCGTATTCATATGAACATGCCGAGAGTGTGAAGCATCTCTGTCCCTGTCAAAGGTTGAGTATTGTAGTGCAACGTGTCTGCTCAATCAGGGACAATTACTCCACATGTCCATTCTAGTATTGTGGCATACCTGCAATAAATTATATATGTTTTCAACCAAAATATCACGACCACCAAATACTACGTTTGTTGCAGAGACAACATAAATGCCTTTGGTGTAAGTACAAGAGAAGTGACTGCGTTTTGATGAGGTTGAAGCACACATAAAATATTTAAAACAGTGCACGTTCTAAAACGTGTGAGGTTGTTCGAGTACCGAGCTGTTCATATTGAAGACTGCGTGAACATATTTGTTTCTTTAGAATGTTGTTTGTGAGTGACTGCTGGCGCGGTTTATTGTGTCTGAATGGGTGTTAAACTGCGGCATGGTATCACAGTGGGCTAGCACTACAAAATCGGCATTAGTCTGGACTATATTTTTTCACCTACCCTCAATACTACCACTACCACTATCACTACAACTGCTACGACTTATACCGTGACTTGCCATGAGGATTGTGGTTCAGAATGGATTCCAAGCAGCCCATACCACATTTGACTTCCCATAGGGATTCCGGCTAAGAACAGATTCCAACCACCCCACACCAGATTTGACTTCCCATGGGGATTCCGGCTACGAACAGATTCCAACCACACCACATTTGACTTCCCATAGGTATTCCGGCTACGAACAGATTCCAACCACACCACATTTGACTTCCCATAGGTATTCCGGCTACGAACAGATTCCAACCACCCCACACCAGATTTGACTTCCCATGGGGATTCCGGCTACGAACAGATTCCAACCACACCACATTTGACTTCCCATAGGTATTCCGGCTACGAACAGATTCCAACCACACCACATTTGACTTCCCATAGGTATTCCGGCTACGAACAGATTCCAACCACCCCACACCACATTTGACTTCCCATAGGGATTCCGGCTAAGAACAGGTTCCAACCACCCCACACCACATTTGACTTCCCATAGGTATTCCGGCTACGAACAGATTCCAAGCACCCCACACCACATCTGACTTCCCATAGGGATTCCGGCTAAGAACAGATTCCAACCACACCACATTTGACTTCCCATAGGGATTCCGGCTACGAACAGATTCCAACCACCCCACACCACATTTGACTTCCCATAGGGATTCCGGCTAAGAACAGGTTCCAACCACCCCACACCACATTTAACTTCCCATAGGGATTCCAGCTAAGAACAGATTCCAACCACATCACATTTGACTTCCCATAGGGATTCCGGCTACGAACAGATTCCAACCACCCCACACCACATTTGACTTCCCATAGGGATTCCGGCTAAGAACAGATTCCAAGCACCCCACACCAGATTTGACTACCCATAGGGATTCCGGCTAAGAACAGATTCCAACCACCCCACCCCACACCACATTTGACTACCCTTAGGGATTCCGGCTAAGAACAGATTCCAAGCACCCCACACCACATTTGACTTCCCATAGGGATTCCGGCTAAGAACAGATTCCAACCACCTCGCACCACATTTGACTTCCCATAGGGATTCCGGCTAAGAACAGATTCCAACCACCCCACATATTTGACATCCCATAGGGATTCCGGCTAAGAACAGATTCCAAGCAGCCCACACCACATTTGACTTCCCATGGGGATTCCGGCTAAGAACAGATTCCAAGCACCCCACACCACATTTGACTTCCCATGGGGGTTCCGGCTAAGAACAGATTCCAACCACCCCACACCAGATTTGACTACCCTTAGGGATTCCGGCTAAGAACAGATTCCAGCATAGAGAGTTTGAGAAATTTGATGGTTTTCTATTTTCAATGAGGTGGACACGAAATACAAGAAAATGGAGGCCCAGCGTTTAGACAACGTGTCACTATTTCTAGATTCGTGTTGTTGTCAGTTTGTGTTAATGAACATAAATTATAACCAACATGGTATTAAGATATACTTGTGAAACTATTATGAAAATAGATAAAGTTTTAAGCACCTGATTCGACAGGAAGTAATTGAAGTGACGAACACTTTTGTATAAAAGTACAGTTTTTTTCTTGTGTGAAAATGCCGATGTTGTGGAACAAAAAGAGATATGGGAAATATTCTGCCTTTGTATGTTGATGTCCGTAAAACAGCGTGCTCGCGTCCCTCGTGATGCAGGCTCGGAAACCTGTTAATCAAGACATTTAATTTGATTCAAATTGTTATGTCTAGACCAGCGATTTTCAAATAAAAACAGTTCCGTCTTATCGTTCGTGTCTGTACTCTGACACGATAAGGCTGAAATATTGCCAATGTGATATTACACCTTAAGTCACTGTAGTCTGTAGTCGGACGTGGACTCAGATAAGCATATTTAAGGCAGGGCAACACATGTGGGTATTCTGAAACGCCAATTCAGATTTCCAGGACACAATTGGGTAACCATCAACTCATATGGAGGAAATTCTTTTTAAAAACATCAAATAATTGAGAGTTTTGGGTTTGAGGCTATTTTAAACAGTGTTTCGAGTTCATCAGTTCAATGTGGGAGGCAAGTGACGCAGGTCGTAGGTAATCATTCCTTTGGTGAACCCAACAAGAATGGTTATGGTGCTCATTTTCCAGTGGTAATAATCTGGGTCTGGGATCCGAACGCTTGGCCCCCCGTTGAATACGAGGTTACCTTCAGTACATGGGTTGTTACCAGGTTTACCTTCAGTACATGGGTTGTTACCAGGGTTACCTTCAGTATATAGGTTGTTACCAGGGTTACCTTCAGTACATGGGTTGTTACCAGGTTTATTTTCAGTACATGGGTTGTTACCAGGGTTACCTTCAGTACATGGGTTGTTACCAGGGTTACCTTCAGTACATGGGTTGTTACCAGGGTTACCTTCGGCATATGGGTTGTTACCAGGGTTACCTTCAGTATATAGGTTGTTACCAGGGTTACCTTCAGTATATAGGTTGTTACCAGGGTTACCTTCAGTACATAGGTTGTTACCAGGGTTACCTTCAGTACATGGCGTGTTACCAGGGTTACCCTCAGTACATGGCGTGTTACCTTCAGTACATGGTTTGTTACCAGGGTTACCCTCAGTACGTGGGTTGTTACCAGGTTTACCCTCAGTACATGGGTTGTTACCAGGTTTACCTGCATTACATGGATAGTTACCTGGGTTACCGTCAGTATATGGGTTGTTACCAGGGTTACCTTCAGTACATGGGTTGTTACCAGGGTTACCTTCAGTACATAGGTTGTTACCAGGGTTACCTTCGGCATATGGGTTGTTACCAGGGTTACCTTCAGTATATAGGTTGTTACCAGGGTTACCTTCAGTATATAGGTTATTACCAGGGTTACCTTCAGTACATGGGTTGTTACCAGGGTTACCTTCAGTACATGGGTTGTTACCAGGGTTACCTTCAGTACATGGGTTGTTACCAGGGTTACCTTCAGTACATGGCGTGTTACCAGGGTTACCCTCAGTACATGGCGTGTTACCTTCAGTACATGGGTTGTTACCAGGGTTACCCTCAGGACGTGGGTTGTTACCAGGTTTACCCTCAGTACATGGGTTGTTACCAGGTTTACCTGCATTACATGGATAGTTACCTGGGTTACCTTCAGTATATGGGTTGTTACCAGGTTAATCTTCAGTACATGGGTTGTTACCAGGGTTACCTTCAGTACATGGCGTGTTACCTTTAGTACATGGCGTGTTACCGGGGTTACCTTCAGTATATGGGTTGTTACCGGGGTTACCTTTAGTACATGGCGTGTTACCTTCAGTACATGGCGTGTTACCGGGGTTACCTTCCGTACATGGGTTGTTACCAGGGTTTCCTTCAGTACATCGCGCGTTACCAGGATTACCTTCAGTACATCTCGTGTTACCAGGATTAACTTCAGTACATGGCATGTTACCAGGTTTATCTTCAGAACATTGCGTGTTACCAGGGTTACCTTCAATACATGGCGTGTTACCAGGGTCACCTTCAATACATGGCGTGTTACAAGGGTTACCTTCAGTACATGGCGTGTTACCAGGGTTACCTTCAGTGCATGGCGTGTTACAAGGGTTACATTCAATACATGGCGTGTTACCAGGGTTACCTGCAGTACAGGGCGTGTTATCAGGGTTACCTCCAATACATGGGTTGTTACCAGGGGTACCTTCAGTACATGGCGTGTTACCAGGGTTACCTTCAGTACATGGCGTGTTACAAGGGTTACATTCAATACATGGCGTGTTACCAGGGTTACCTGCAGTACATGGCGTGTTATCAGGGTTACCTTCAATACATGGGTTGTTACCAGGGGTACCTTCAGTACATGGGTTGTTACCAGGGTTACCTGCAGTACTGGCCCCTGTTCCACAAAGCGATCATAGCCCTATGACTGTCGTAAGCCTATGCTAAAGAATGGGAGTTACGATCATCTTAGCGCTACGATCGCTTTGTGCAACGGGGCCCAGGGCGTGTTATCAGGGTTACCTGCAGTACAGGGCGTGTTATCAGGGTTACCTTCAGTACATGGGTTGTTACCAGGGTTACCTTCAGTACATCGCGCGTTACCAGGATTACCTTCAGTACATCTCGTGTTACCAGGGTTACCTTCAGTACATGGCGTGTTACCAGGTTTACGTTCAGAACATTGCGTGTTACCAGGGTTACCTTCAGTACATGGCGTGTTACCAGGTTTGTCTTTGGAACATTGCGTGTTACCAGGGTTACCTTCAGAACATTGCGTGTTACCAGGGTTACCTTCAGTACATGGCGTGTTACAAGGGTTACCTTCAGTACACGGTGTGTTACAAGGGTTACCTTCAGTACACGGTGTGTTACCAGGGTTACCTTCAGTACATGGCGTGTTACCAGGGGTACCTTCAGTACATGGCGTGTTACAAGGGTTACCTTCAGTACATGGCGTGTTACAAGGGTTACCTTCAGTACACGGTGTGTTACAAGGGTTACCTTCAGTACACGGTGTGTTACCAGGGTCACCTTCAATACATGGCGTGTTACCAGGGTTACCTTCAGAACATTGCGTGTTACCAGGGTTACCTTCAGTACATGGCGTGTTACCAGGGTTACCTTCAGTACACGGTGTGTTACAAGGGTTACCTTCAGTACATGGCGTGTTACAAGGGTTACCTTCAGTACACGGTGTGTTACAAGGGTTACCTTCAATACATGGCGTGTTACAAGGGTTACCTTCAGTACACGGTGTGTTACAAGGGTTACCTTCAGTACACGGTGTGTTACCAGGGTCACCTTCAATACATGGCGTGTTACAAGGGTTACCTTCAATACATGGCGTGTTACAAGGGTTACATTCAATACATGGCGTGTTACCAGGGTTACCTTCAGTACATGGCGTGTTACAAGGGTTACCATCAGTACACGGTGTGTTACCAGGGTCACCTTCAATACATGGCGTGTTACCAGGGTTACCTTCAGTACATGGCGTGTTACCAGGGTCACCTTCAATACATGGCGTGTTACCAGGGTTACCTTCAGTACATGGCGTGTTACAAGGGTTACCTTCAGTACACGGTGTGTTACAAGGGTTACCTTCAGTACACGGTGTGTTACCAGGGTCACCTTCAATACATGGCGTGTTACAAGGGTTACCTTCAGTACATGGCGTGTTACAAGGGTTACATTCAATACATGGCGTGTTACCAGGGTTACCTGCAAATGGAAGTTTCCGACGGTTAACAAGAGTTATATAACACAGGTTCTACCTTCAAGTCTTGAGGAAGTTATCTTTTTAGTACGCATCGCCATCAAAATATTAATATCCCGTTCCACCCTTCTCCCCCATCGCCCTTAACTATAACTGTGCATGGCGTGTTCCCTGAGACGGAAATGATAATTTACATTCAGCCCCCGTATATTCATTACATCCTCTCGTGTGCTGACCCGTCTTCTTGGAATTGGTCCTGTCTCTGAAACTGATCATGTTCGTTGCAGAATCTTGACTGATAAGAGCTACGTATATATCAGTACGGATGTCACATGACTGTGCAGAAACCAGCTACACCGGGACGGTAACGTCATCACGGGGCACGGGTTGACTCGTCGTCTGTCCGGAGTTGTGTTCATTTTGCCAGCAAGGAACCTGTGGTCCTAGGGTCGACCATGTTCACTCTGATTATGTTTTAGGTTTGTCAGCACCATAATCCTGCTCGTGGGTTCCACCAAAGTGGTAAATATTTAAGGCATGTATAACATTGGGCTTTCCTCCCACACCGAGCTGACACGCCGTGATATATTTGAAATACTATTCAAAGCGGCATTAAACCCAACTCACTCAGTCACTCACTTTTTTATTTTTTAACATGCAGTGATTTGACTTGTCTTCGTGTTAATGATTCAGTTTGACTCTCACGTCGATTTTGCCATTCTGTTCATTTACAATATTCTTTTCTTGAGAATGAACAGAACTAGCGTATTGTCAAAATACACAATTCATTTAAAATCAGCTTTAAAATTCTGTAAACTTAATTAATCCTTTATCCCTCTCCCTCTGTACCCATAGACGACCCGTGAAGATCCGGGGTAGAATAGGTCTTCAGCAACACGTGCTTGCCGTAAAAGGTGACTATGCCATTCGTAAGAGGCGACTAACGGGATCGGGTGGCCAGGCTCGCTGACTTGGTTGATGCATGTCTTCATATCCCAATTATGTGGATCGATGCTCATGATGTCAATGACTGGATTGTGTGGTCCAGACTCGATTATTTACAGACCGCCGTCATATAGCTGAAATATCGCTGAATGTGGCGTTAAACAACAAACAAACGAACAAACTAGTCACGTGTTGGAGTTCCATCCCCTGCTGCGTCATACCTAAAGACGCTACAAATGGTACTTGTTCTTTCTCTGCCTTGCAGCTCGGCATTAAAAGGATACAAGCACTAGTTGGCTCATGCACATCGTTAAAAAGTTACATTTTTTTAAACACCCCATGTCACCTAAACTTACGTGTTAAAATACAAATGGACCGGGGTGAAATACAAATGGACCGGGGTGAAATACAAATGGAACGGGGTGAAATACAAATGGACCGGGGTGAAATACAAATGGAACGGGGTGAAATACAAATGGACCGGGGTGAAAGACAAATGGACCGGGGTGACATACAAATGGACCGGGGTGAAATACAAATGGACCGGGGTGAAAGACAAATGGAACGGGATGAAATAGAAATGGAACGGGGTGAAATACAAATGGACCGGGGTGAAATACAAATGGACCGGGGTGAAATACAAAAAGAACGGGGTGAAATACAAATGGAACGAGGTGAAATACAAATGGACCGAGGTGAAATACAAATGGAAGGGGATGAAATACAAATGGAACGGGGTGAAATGCAAATGGAACGGGGTGAAATACAAATGGAACGAGGTGAAATACAAATGGACCGAGGTGAAATACAAATGGAACGGGGTGAAATACAAATGGAACGAGGTGAAATACAAATACAAATGGAACGAGGTGAAATACAAATACAAATGGACCGGGGTGAAATACAAATAGGCTGGGGTGAAATACAAATGGACCACAAACCATAGCCCCCTTTTAAACATAATTATGATGTAAGCGCTCAATATAATACGACATAATTATTTACAAGGGGTCAGCTATCTACACTTAACAAACAGGTCACGGCCGTAATGCATACTTGAAACTAGCGGATATTGTGAGGTTTGTACCGGATAACAATGATTTGCAGCTTCAGAAAATTAAACAGGATGTGATGTTACATTTCTCCAGAACCTGCCACATGTTCTGTCGACAGATGACGGCTGTGACGGACAGGATGGAAAGTTACCAGAACATCTATGTGTACGTGATGCGAAGTTACATATGTTTAAATATTTCTGCTGCTTTTTCTTCCAGTTTTTTTCAACATTTACAATGAAGTAAGACGAGTTCTATGGATGAACAACTTCTTTTTCAGAATTAGTGCGACGTTTCGGTGTAGATCCCAACGCCTTTATCAAGCAAGTGATGGGTAGTGCTAAACAACATAGGCATATATACTTATTAACATCAATGTTTATACAGTCAATTGATTGATGGACACAGAGAGCTGATTAAGTTGATTGGACGCCAGTGGATGACTAATGGACACAGAGTCAGCAAGCAGACTGATGGAGATTATTGGAGACCCATTTACAATATTGACATTAATTCTGTTTTAACGGTAGTTATTATCCTTAAATATTTCTGCTGGGATTTTTCTTGTTTCTTTTTCAGCATTTATAACATTAATTATGTAATACGTTAACTTATTATCCTTTAAAAGTTTTACTGTTCAAGCCATTTGTTAGCATAATTCATGGCAATATTTAGAGACGCTGGTGACGCAGTGGTCTTTGCAGAGTTACGTCCCTCAGCCTTGTCAGGATCCGCTGATTGTGTGGTCGAATCCCAGATTCACTCTATCACCTTGCGATATCGATATCAGCACCACATCCTAGCTCCTGTGTTTCACCAACGAGCAACATGTC
The DNA here is from genome assembly GCF_022045235.1 of Haliotis cracherodii. Taxonomy (NCBI): domain Eukaryota; kingdom Metazoa; phylum Mollusca; class Gastropoda; order Lepetellida; family Haliotidae; genus Haliotis; species Haliotis cracherodii. The sequence continues at coordinate 29,433,941 of NW_027266319.1, read as the reverse complement.
TAGGACAATATCACCGTGTCCCTCACAATCACCTGGTGCGCTGATATATAACTGTATACCAGGTGGATCCAACTAAATCAAAGTTAAATATTGATGTTCCGATATTCTTTCTGTGGGCTGTGTATGTTGTTATCAACCAACCAACCAACCAACCAACCCATCAATCAATCAATCAATCAATCAATCAATCAATCAATCAATCAATCAATATACCAACCAATCAATATACCAACCAATCACTCTACCAATCACTCTACCAATCACTCTACCAATCACTCTACCAATCACTACCTTCAGTTTGCCTCAACAGTAATCACACTCCGGCGCAGTGTGGATTTAGCATAACAGCACTTGCTAATATCACGTGACAGGATCATGCAGGACTTTTCTATTGTTTGTAAACAAACGCGCTTATCCTGAAATCACAGAGTCGGGCTTAATGCGCGCTATTACACATTATTCCACTGTGTTGTGAATGCAGTGTTTCTAAATAAGTTCGGTTTTTTTTACTTTTGATTCGCAAAAAGCTGTTGTCAATGGCTCTAACACTCTTGTACATACCGCCAGATAAAATGAACAACAATTTTCCCAACGTGTTCACATAACATGAACTGTTTTGTATCTAATAAAACATCTACTGGGAATCTCTGAATAGTTTCTGCCAAAGCGGGGACGGTCGGGTAGCCTAGTGGTTAAAGCGTTCGCTCGTCACGCCGAAGACCCGGGTTCGATTCCCGACATGGGTACAATGTGTGAAGCCCATTTCTGGTGTCCCCCGCCGTGATATTGCTGGAATATTGCTAAAAGCGGCGTAAAACCATACTCACTCGCTACTGCCAAAGCGGCGTTAAATCCTAATTATTCAGTCACTTTCACCCGAAACGTTACAGTTGGAGAATTTGTGAATATGTTATACATCATATGTACACAAAACTAGTTTTATTATATTTTAATGTACCAACTTTTGTTCAACGTTCCCCGAAAAACTGTCAAATAACGGCCGGGCAAGAAATCACTTGGAAAAAGTTACTTTCGTTTCTTCATAATGAACACTACATACGGAAATTTAAAAAGCCAGGTTCACCGTTGCGCGCAAAATATAGAAACCTGAAAATCTAAGTCGAAGCTGTAATCTGGATTTTAGACGAATTCTAAACAGCTTGTGCATTTGATAAATTAAGTCTGCTTCCATCTGTGGAGTAAAAAGCTCGTGCAGCGGAAGTGTGTCCCCATTGGCTAAACCCGTAGCCATCACATCACGTGACAATTCTGGCGAACATCTGCGTGACGGGCATCATGACGTCATAGTGTTTCATATGACCTCATTTGCTTGTCACGTCATAATTCACCCTGTTCGCGTTTGGGTTACCATACTGAACCCACTGACAGTCACAAGGCAGGGTCCCGTTCCACAGGCGATCTTAGGGCCAAGGCGATCGGAACATCCACACTTTAACATTGAGGTGAGGTGAGGTGAAATTGAGTTTAACGTCGCGTCCAAGATTATTCCACTTATATAGCGACGTGCATGTACGTGTGTGTGTTTGTGTGGCTGCTTGTACTAGTCCGGGCTGATGCCGATTTATAGTGCTAGCTCACTGAGGTACCATGCTGCAATTTAACATGAATACCCCACTCAGACACAGTATACTGACTCCGAGCCGATCAGTCCTTGTTTTAGCCCCTTAATGCCGAGCGCCAGACAGGGTAACAACAAGTACCATCTTTTAACGCCTTTTGGTATGATCAATTTTTGGATCGAACCCCGGACCTTCCGCTCTCCGGGCGGACGCTCTACCACTAGACCACGGAGGCGGTCTACCTTAACATTGACTTAGGAAAGTCGTATCGCTAACATCTGATATTGTCACACAACCACATTTCACCCAAAGTACGTGAACGGGTAATAATAAATTCGTTACATGTGCCACAAGCGGAGTTTAATAGGTGGAAGTCCGTGAACTCCAAACGACATTCATCTCGAGGTGTACAAGCCATTTCAGGCCTGCATGTACCGACAAAAAACTGACGTGTTTTCAAAAACAGAGAAATGTAATGCAATTTGTCCATTTTTGCACACTAAAACATATTCTAGAAGAAATATGAGTAGATTTTGCACACTAAAACTATTCGCTGAGTTGGGTGAGTGAGTTGGGTTTAACGCCACTTTGAACATTATTCCAGTTATATCACGGCGTGTCAGCTTAATGTGAGAGGAAAAACCCGAAGTGATGCAGGTCTTAGACGTTTACCACTTCGGTGAAACCCATGAGCACGGGTATGGTGCTGACAAACCTAGAAACATAATCGGGGCGAATCGGGATTCGAACCCACAATCATAGGTTTCTGGCGTGCCCAAGGGACGCAACTCTGCACAGCGTATCGCGGCGCCTTAGACGACTCGGCCACCCGTGCCCCCTCGCTGAGTTGGGTACGAGTGGATGTAATCATAAAACGACCAGTAAGCAGCAGCAGGGTCGACTCTTACTCAACTCAATGAATAGTTTTAGTGTACAAAACAGATAGATTCCATTCCCATTTCTGTGTTTCTTTGGTTGGCAATCATTTAACTCCCACAAAAACACCTTACATCCCGCTAGTGATACATGTACAGTAAACTACGGTTATAACGAACTCAAAGGGACTACTAATTTTAGTTCGTTGTAACCGTAATTCGTCATAAGCATATAAACAGCATAACTACAGCATATAATTGGGACTAAGAAGTTAGTTCGTTATATCCGTTAGTTCGTTATAAGCGTGTTCGTTATAACCGTAGTTTACTGTAGCTTATTTTGCAGCGATTGAAAAGCTGCTGATATTTGAGCGTCATTAGATCCACAAATTAAACTGTCGATTATAAGAATCTTGATCGTATTAAACCAGAATTAAAATACAGTAGACTACGGTTATAACGAACTCGAGGAGACCACTAATTTTAGTTCGTAATAACCGTAGTTCGTTATAAGCATACGTACAGCATATATACAACAAATGATCGGGACTAAAAATAAGTTCGTTATATCCGTCAGTTCGTGATAAGAGTGTTCCTTATAAACGTAGTTTACTGTAGTGTTATTTCCGTGTCTGGTAAAATAATAAACGAAAACATGTGGGTTTCGCTGGGCTGCACGGGAGGATCAGTGGTCATGAACTAGACCTCCAAACATCATGAAAGACAAGGTATAATAAGCACTTTGTACCCACGGGTATGCATTCATAATTGTGAAAAAATATCATACATCATGAATGAAAATGAAGACTTTTTCATTTCAACAAATGCATGTTTGGGACTTATTACAACACAAAATGCACAGATGAAGTAAAATGTATAACAGAGGCTTTCAACAAGTGTTTATATAATATCTGAACATGAGCAAGTCTTTGAAACAAGTTAGTATTTTAGGAAATGTAGATTATAAATAAAAAGCTATGAATTTACCATTTATACTAATAGTGACCTCTTATACTATTAATCTGTTTACCTTTATCGATTTATTCCTTATGATAAAGGAAACATTTGTCGCTTTTATTTCCGTGCCCCTGGTTTTATGTACGCGTACGTCAACTGTGTACGTGATCCGTGTGAATCTAGCGCGTGCGTGGCCTCGTTATCTGACACAACTGTAAGTTCGACATGACCTACACAAGCCGATCCAGCAAACTTATGTGGCAACTTGGCCAATTTCTCTCTGTGTTGCATATATGTTATGTCTAACCGTCAAATTGGATCGTGCGTGGTTAAATTTTGAAGCTGAGTTATTATAAAGAGTTTCATAAATGTTTCCTGTGTAATTTGATATATTCAGTAAAAACGACAAATGATTATGTGGGAGTAAATATGGTGAAACTGCACAATGCTAGTTATTAAGGAAAGATTAGGACGTGTGCGATGTAAGAACAGCATTAGCAACTTAACTTGTATCGTAGCATTTCCCAGGAAGACGATGTATGTATTTGTTGCCGGCAAGACTATTTTCAACATGGTCTTATATATCCATAATCCACCATCCAGTCTCGAGATACGTACCTTTCGATTTATGTTCAATGTCTTGCCCTGACTTCGAGTTAACGAGATTTCCCTGTATTGATTTTTCAACATTTAAATATTTACCGGAAAAAACATTGCAAATTAAATGAATTAGGATTTTAAATAACTTGTGCAGTTTTGAGCATAATTATTAAATTTTTGGGATGATGGGTTAGTGTGGGGGAAGGGGTGGGGGCGTTTATCAGCATATTCTGGTGGCAAACATATTGTTTGGTGGTAATATTTCAGTGGAGATTAGGTATTCGTTATTGTAACTAAAATCTCTACCAGAGCAAAATCAGTGTATTATCTTGATTATCAAACATATTTGAAAACATAATCGCCAAGTCAGTGTGTTGTTGTTTGAAACCCTGTTCACAATGGAGAGAAAAACATATATAGAGGTTATCACGCAAGTGTGTTTTGGGATGGTAAATATCCTGCATTAGGAATAAACATTGTATTTAGCGAGCCTTGGCGAGATAAATACATAGTGTTTATTCCTAATACAGGATATTTACCATCCCCTAACATACAAGCGTGATAACCTCTTTATCATATAATGTCATTCTTCAATTCTGTGCTTTAAAATCGCTTCCCCTCACTCACAAACATTACCGAAACATTGCGAGTTTTCCTGGAATGCGCTCATTAATATTTATCACGTCACAGGGTAAGCGATGTGTCAGTCGGACAGTGACAGTAGCCAATATAGTTCCAACTAAAATCTGTTTCTTATACAGTGGCGAAGCAACATATACGCAAAACAACAGTTGTTTTTACTTGCCTTTCGCGGCAATCCACCGGTCTGCCCGCTCGAGTAACTGTCCTTTGTCAAAGGGAAGCTACTCTAACCCTAGTCTATGAGACGTCACGGCCACGTTCAGACGTACGTTGTTGACAGTCGGTCTGTCCTGTCATAACGTTAAGTGCAGTCAGACGTACACACAGCGACAAAACGAAACGAGGTAACAATTCAAACATATTTCTTCCAAATCCAACTATTTTAATTTGTGGAAAAGACTTCAAGCACAGATATTGCTACTGATCCCGCTTGGCTAGGCCTGGTGCCCTCGCAAAATTGTTTCGACATTTATATCTCCAAAGTTCCCAAAACTAAAATGCCTTAGCTACGTCACAGTTAAACACTGATTTTCAGTATATTAGACTGTTCTTTTGATAATGATAGAATTATCCCTTTAGTTAATTCTGACTAGGTCGCCGAAGGGCAAGGGCGACGCCATGTTTGTTTATAAACTCTGAAAGTAGACCCTACTTGACCTTTGATATTTGCATCTCTATCCGCATATGACCCCAACGGATATCGTTTTTTATCCGTTGGCTTTATCCTGCCGAGAAACCTACCCATTATATGATAAATGAGTATATTTGCGCTAGATGGTTGCCATAGTAATCTGTTGGTTGGCATCGTCTGCCAGGAACCGAACTGTGTAACCTATTTGGAGTAGGGAAGTCAACGGCATGGAAAGGTGTACAAGATGTGTGTACACTGTACTGCACTTGTGGATAAAATGGGCCCATTAAGGCTAAGTTCCCCAAAGATGCGAACCTAAAGGCTGTGATTGAAGGATTCCCTAACTGCGGAGGGGCTGTGGTTGAGATTATAACCGTTTTAAGTTTGATAAACAAAGATATTACAACTTTGCTTGCCTATTTGCTTGCAGACCCGTGAAGATTCCGGGGTAGAATAGGTCTTCAGCAACCCATGCTTGCCGTAAAAGGCGACTATGCTTGTCGTAAAAGGCGACTAACGGGATCGGGTGGTCAGACTCGCTGACTTGGTTGATGCATGTCATCGGTCCCAATTGTGTGGATCGATGCTCATATTGTCAAACACTGGATTGTCTGGTCCAGACTCGATTATTTACAGACCGCCGTCATATAGCTGAAATATTGCTGAGTGCGGCGTTAAACAGCAAACCAAACCAAACCAAACTATTTGCTTAAAAGGGAAAGTATAACAAAGTATCAGGACTATTCTTCGTTCGGTCAGACTATTGGCCCCAGAAGCGACACACATACCCCCCCCCCCCCCCCCCCCCTCCAACTTCATATCGTCAACCACGACAGTTTTAGCTATGCACGAGTAATGCAGCATGCGTCATTGGAGAGACGTTGACAAAAATAATTTATATGTATGAAATATGAACATTGTGTTATTTTTTTTAACGAACACCTACTGACTGGTTTTTGTGAACATTATGTTTAATGAAGCGTAAATTACTGTTATTTAAACAAGGTCGCATTTGCATATTTTTAAAATCTGTTTAATATTTTGGTCGTTGAACTTTTAAAAAATATCGCATAGTTAATTCCAAAGTTGCTCTTGTGAAATACTGTGATTATTTAAAGGCAAAAAACATTTTTTTGGTATCATTTCCGTCATTACTTTTTTTTATAAACCATTAATCTTCAGAAGAGATGAATCATTAAGTCGTCAACTGCACCGCTTTTCGCTGTGCAGAGTTAGCTGTACCGGGATCGAATCCCAGATCATCCCAGAAGATGACCTTTCACCAGGCAGCATCATATTCGACCTCTTGGGTTTCACCTTAGCATCAATGTATATTACCTTGCCTTGCTTCAGCGTTCCACCCAAGTTTAGCTGACACGCCGTGATACAAGTGAAATACTGACAGTGTTCAAAATAGCGTTCAATCCATCTCATGTTGTTTTTTGCATCCGGATTCTGCACAAACATGGATCTGTTTGTCCGGATGTGATAAGGGTTGTAAGATCACATCAGCAAGTTTTTCCTGAATTAAGTTGCATTATGTCTTTCTCTTAAAGACGCCGAATGCAATCTTCTGTGTAACCATATACTATTAATTAATATATGTGTATTACATTATACGTGTTGCTTTAATTCTCTTTAGTATGTGAGTGTGGTTTTACGCCTCTCTTATCAATACTCCAGCAATATCACAAACATGAGCGTCAAACAGTCTACCCATGACGTACTCGAACCCGACCCTTCGGCGTCACGAGCGAATACATTAACCACTAGGCTACCCAACCGTCCCTAAAGCTGTTTAAACAATAACAGATTAAATATCCTAGAATGTAGCCTCCTTCGGGTTCCATTGTATAATATTAAGTTTATCAGGTGTATAAAGGTAACCTATTCGTTCCTAGGAAGCACGACTGCGCTCTGTTGATATGTTACACCGCGATACAAAGATAGCCTTTGCCCAGACGCGGAAGTCAGTGGTGGTCACCGTGACATCGTTCACCTGATTTAACTGCAAACGCCATCGATTTGTTCCCCGTACTGCTATTTGATAGTTTCCATCCCTGACATTTAAAACCGGAAGTGAATGTGAGACGGGGGCTGCAAAATGCATATATTTGCCAATAATTGATATAATGTAAACAGTGAATCGATATGAAGTCCAAGTTCCTTATTGATAAAGTGTGCATTGAACCAATGTCTATGCTACTTTGAATTATAAAAAAAATATGATTTTATTTGCGTGGCAATCTTTTCGATTTAACTCAATTATCACGTACATTTATGACGTCTGAATGTTTTTAAAACTGGTCCAGTGATTCGCCACAATTCGCAATCAGATTATGATCTCAATCGGTCAGCACCAGACCCGTTCTCACGCGCTTCACCTGCGTCACTTCCGACTTTCCTTTCAAATCAAGCTGACACGCCATGATATCAAGTCCAAATTGGCGTTGACCCTAATTCATTCAAATTTGAATTGGCTTCAAAGCAGTGCCGTGGATTTTTTATGGAAAACTTTTTTCCTTGTGAAACTTAACTTGAATAAGGAATGAAGCCTCAATATCGCTTAATGTGTTGCAGCTCTGTTTTCTTATTAAGCCTTTAAATATATCCGTTCTAAAATACCTCCGACTATCTAACGTATTGTTTTTGCCGTCTCTAGCGATCATCACTTGGTTAAATAAAGTGTTGTCAAGAAGATATAGTGTTCTTTATTCTAATGACTGCCACCACAAGCGGCACTGGTATTAGTCAAGTGATAAGTGCATTCTCTTCCCCCCCTTTGTCTCTCTCACTCTCTGTCTCTCTCTGTCTGCGTCTCTCTTTCTCTCACTCTATATCTGTGTCTTTCTCACTCTATATCTGTGTCTCTGTCTCTCTCTCTCGGCCTGTCTCTCTCTTTCTCGCTCTCTCACTATCTTTCGGTGTCTCTGTCTCTCTCTCTCGGTGTCTCTCTCTCTCTCTTTCTCTCTCCCACTATCTCTCGGTGTCCCTGTTTCTCCCTCTGTGTCTCTCTTTCTCTCTCTCACTCTGTATCTCTGCGTCTTTCTCTCTCACTATCTGTGTGTGTGTGTGTGTCTCTCTCTCTCTCTTTCTCTCTGGGAGGATGCTCGTTTTTAATTATTTAATTACTACCATGGTTGCGTCACGATCACCGATCACGACAAACGCCTGTTTCAACAATTGTTCGGTGTTTCTGCTCACCCGCCTATCACCTCAATGGGGCCTTCGGGTATCGTACATACATTATCCAATGTTAGACGTCACGTAGGCAGTGCAGGGCAACACGTGTGTCTGGAGCAACTTCCAGGTTTCAAATATGTTTGTCCCTCCTGTGTTTAATTCTTTTACATGTGCAAGACCATAAACGTCAAAACAACCATACGGTCGCCAAAGTGAAGCAGTTCTGTAATTTACTATAACATAAATAGATGGGGTTGTTTTATTTTATAAAAGCAATGTTTGGTATGAACGAACTGACCATGATAGCATTCCTTAAAGGGAAGCCATCGAGAGATATCTAAAGGCTGGGAAATCTAAAGTTACTGTACTACTTCACCTGAAGACGTCCCAAATGACACAATTGTTACACGGCGTTGTTGTCAACATAACATTTTGATTGAACTACAGCCATGAAACAAGTAGGGAAACCTGTCACGCTGAAAATATCACGGCAAAATGTAATCGCCCCTTGCGGATTAAGCGGCGCTGTGTTCAGTGTGCCTCTGAAGTTGTAACCTTTCAGTTCTCCCAATTTCTAAAGCTCAGAGACACGACCTTGTTGAAATTCTTAGAAACCGTGAGGCGGTATCGGGGTACGATTGGGCCCAATGATCTATACTTGCCGAACGACAAGGCCAAAATGGATGTGTTGTCAGAATCTGCGACTTGGTTGATCGCGTGTCACCGTGCCCCTACGGCTCAAACTATCCCCCATTGGCCTGGTTGGTCAAGACGCGATTATTTACAGGGCGTCGTGATATTGCTCGCGGCGTTAAGCAACATTCAATCACACAACAAATAGTAAGAACTATGGAATCTTAGAAGGGACATTGTCGCGTTGTCGCATTGTCGCATTGTGGTTGTCGCGTTGTCGCATTGTCGCATTGTGGTATTGTCCGGCTTTTGGTTAATTTTGACACTTTTTGCTTGTTTTCGGAAGGGCGAGAATGCGACAACGCGACAATGTCCCCTCTAGGATTCCATACAGGACGTTATACGTTTTAGTTCCGAAGTACTTTGTGAAATAATCTGGCTTAAGAACACAAAACGTACTGTGTCGACTGGTGATGGACTTTGAGGGCCTCGGGGACTGAGTGAGGTATGATCACATGAAACTGAGACATATTCTGAACGGGGATGCACGCAGTATCTGTATGGGAATCGATCCCGGGTCGAGCGAACACCTCAACTACTAGACTACACTTCACGTATACCCTGACCTATTGTAGTTGAAGCTGGTAGGCGAAACGGATATTGTATTTTGGGTACGTAAGAAAGAAACATTTATACATATATACTGAACGTTAAATAAAGTCTTTTAGATGAAGTTCAAAACGATCGATCAGGTTATCTAACAATGACTCTAATATGCCTTTTGTTCACTACAAATATATTATTTGTTGGGTTGGTCGGGTTGCCTAGTGGTTAAAGCGTTTGCTCGTCATTCTGAAGACCCGGGTTTGATTCCCGACATGGGTACAATGTGAAGCCTATTTCTGGTGTTTCCCGCCGTGATATTGCTGGAAAATTTATAAAAGCGGCGTCAAACCAAACTCGCCCACTCACTATTATTTGTTGGGGACTTGCTTCTAATTTTATACCCATTTTGTCTGCTGAGACATGGCAAGAATATGTAGGACACTGTGAACGTTATGCTTTAATAGAAAACAGCATCCTAGTTCTAAAATCAGTGGCAGTATTATTCATTCTCTACTTACTGAACGAACTACTGGGCATGTTAGAAGCTATATACAGCTTATTTCGCCCGTAACGCTACATGAAGATAACAGGATGTCGAGTACAATGTGGTGCCGCTGGAGTCTTCACGAGTGGTTAAAGCGTGTCAACGATTTATTTCAGCAGTTGGTTTGAAATAACTCCCGAAATAACCGAACTTCGACCTGGCTGAAATTGTATTATTCTACAAAAACAAATTGTAACGCTACTGGTCTTTCTGTTTGATCTAAAATGACGCGACTCTCTCTCTCTCCCTGTCTTTCTCCCTCATTCTCTCTCTATCTCTTTCTCTCAATCTCTCTGTCTCATTCTCTCTGTGTGTCTCTTTCTCACTCACTCACTCTCTCTCTCTCTCTCTGTCTGTCTCTCTCTCTCTCTGTGTGTCTCTTTCCCTCTCTCTCACTCTTTCTCTCTCTCTCTGTCTGTCTGTCTCTCTCTCTCTCTCTCTCTCCCGGAGAGGATGCTCGTTTTTAATTACTACCATGGTTGCGAACGAACTACTGGGCATGTTAGAAGCTATAAGTACAACAGCTTATTTCGCCCGTAACGCTACATGAAGATAACAGGATGTCGAGTACAGTGTGGTGTGTCTGGATCGAGGCTTCACGATTGGTTAAAGCGTGTCAATGGTTTGAAAGCGTGTCAATGGTTTGAAAACAGATGAAAGTGGGCGTCACAAACACATGTGTAAAAAATAAAGACGTGAAGGTATTTTTTTGGCGAGAAGGAAGTTATATTCATTTATCATATAATAGTTAGGTTTCTCGGCAGGATAAAGCCAACGGATAAAAAACGATATCCGTTGGGGTCATATGCGGATAGAGATGCAAATATCATAGGTCAAGTAGGATTTCTTTCACTGTTTATAAACAAACATGGCGTCACCCTCGTCATTCGGCGATCGAGTCAGAATTAACCATCGGGAATCTGGATAAACTACAGGGATAATTGCTATCATTATCAAAAGAACAGTCTAATATACTGAAAATCAACTAAGGCATTTTTATAAGTTTTGGCAACTTTGGAGATATAAATTTCGAAACAATTTTGCGAGGGCACGAGGCCTAGCCAAGAGGGATCAGTAGCCATATCTGTGCTTGTAGACCTCTGCGGCTTGAAACCTTTTCCACAAATTAAAATAGTTGGATTTGGCCGAAATATGTTTGAATTGTTACCTTGTTTCGTTTTGTGGCTCTGTGTACATCTGACTACACTTATTAACGTTATGACAGACCGACGGTCAACAACATCTGACCGTGGCCGTGACGTCTCATAGACTAGGGTTAGAGTAGCTTCCCTTTGAAGAAGGGCAGTTAGTCTAGCTGACAGACCGATGGATTGCCGCGAGAGGCAATTAAAAACAACTGTTGTTTTGCGTATATGTTGCTTCGCCACTGTATAAGAAACAGATTTCAGTTGGAACTATATTGGCTACTGTCACTGTCCGACTGACACCTCACTTAACCTGTGACGAAATGATATATTAATGCGTGCATTCCAGGAAAACTCGCAATGTTTCGGTAATGTTTGTGAGAGAGGGAAAGCGATTTTAAAGCACAGAATTAAAGAATGACATTATATGATAAAGAGGTTATCACGCTTGTGTGTTTGGGCATGGTAAATATCCTGTATTAAGAGTAAAGGCTCGCTAAATACAATGTTTATTCCCAATGCAGGATATTTACGATCCCCAAACACACTTGCGTGATAACCTCTATGTAAGTTTGTATTAATGTTTTTAATTTCTTATATCATTTTGATAAACGACCGCCTCCGAGGCCTAGTGGTAGAGCGTCTGCAACGGCCGCGTTGAACCAAAAGCCGTTAAAGGCCTCAAAGCCTGGCGCCCGGTATTAAGGGGCTAAAACAAGGATTAGTCGGCACGGAGTCAGTATACTGTGTCTGGGTGGAATATTCATGTTAAACTGCGGCATGGTATCTCAGTGGGCTAGCACAATAAAATCGGCATTAGTCCGGACTGGGACTTGTGAGTGGGTGTGTTAAGGCGCTTCCTTCAGTTTCATCACGGCTGTGAGAGAGAAGCTAAACGTGATGCAAGTGTTGGTCATCATTTTGATGCACGGGTCTGGTGCTGACGGAGATTTCGTCCAAGCGAACGAACCAAAAGTCCTCGTTCAGGGGTTTAACCTCGCGTCCAAGACTGTTGTACTTATAGAGCGACGTGCACGTGTGTGTGTGTCTGTGTGTGTGTGCGTTCGTGCGTGCGTGACTGGCTTCTAGTCCTGATAATGTCGGTTTTATAATACTTAAGCCCTCTAGCATATGTCGCAGTTTATCATGGACGCCCAAGTCGGACACAGTTTACTGACTCCAGGCCGAACGGCCCTTTTCCCCTTAATGAGCGCCAGGGAGACCTTTTAACGTGTTGTGGTATGACGCGCCTAGGAATCGAACCACCGACCTTCCGCTGTCCGAGCAGACACTCTTTGCACTGGGCCACGGAGGCGTTCAATCATCGTTCAGAAGGTGCGTGTCTGGCTGACATGGTTTATCTACACACTGGGTGGAGGCAAGCTGCTGTCACACGCTTCATCTCAAGTAGAAGTACAGTAAACTACGGTTATAACGAACACGGTTATAACGAACTGACGGATATAACGAACTTACTTTTTTGTCCCTAAAATTTGCTGTAGTTATGCTGTATATATGCCTATAACGAACTACGGTTACAACGAACTAAAATTAGTGGTCCCTTTGAGTTCGTTATAACCGTAGTTTACTGTATGTGACACAGAGGACGCGATATGTACACATAGTGGCTATATTGTGACGAAGATAGTGCTCTGTTTGGTGAATGCAAATAGACTAATAGCAGTAACTGGTTTGAGCTTTTAGTGACTAGTGTCGCTTCCTGGTTGAGACCGAATGCACTGCTAAGATTCATAATTCATTATGCACCGAACACTGCCATTGGACAGTCCTAAGACATTCATTCCTTCATGTTTGTTCTTAGTCGTGTTTGTTTCAAACAACCCTGAGGCGCCTGGTTAGAACAGGTCCGTCCTCCTACTACCTGTTGTAAGGTAAAATAGTTAAAATAGGATCAGGTGATCAGATTCTTAGACAGCTGATTTAGAGTCATCGTACCTCATGGTCTTTCAACAAGCTATTCCAGCTCTGTCATAGAGATAATTGTGCCGTAGAACAACATACAGACAAAGAAACAAACTGTTTCGGACGTTGCCGACTATGTCAGAACTATCCATTTCATTTTCAATTTCTTGACTCGATTATTTTTTATTTGAAATGATTAACCAGATCTTATATCTGACTGAGTGAGAAGGCGCACTCGTAGAAGGTGTTTCCGCATTCTATTCAAATCTATTTTCAATTGATATAAAAGAAACGTGTTTGTGTCTCGCTTTCCTGGTGTGTGAAGCATGGACCTGCTTCTATAATAAATGTTATCGCAAGTTCTTTGTGCACAATCTAAATGCTGATTATGAAATAGGAGTCTGGCGTTACTTCAAACAACAAGGACACAATGTAGAGAACAATTGACATGTACACACACAATACTGCACCGATAGCACCGCCTCTTCAATTAACATCTAATCAGGAAACAGCAGTCCGTTACGAGGAGTGGGATTTTTTTAACAGTTCGTTGTATCCGTTTGTTCGCTCTGTCCGTGTTCGTTATATCCGTGTTCTACTGTATATATATCCAGTAAACGGTTATAACGAACACGCTTATAACGAACTGACGGATATAACGAACTAACTTCTTAGTCCCGACTATATACTGTAGTTATGCTTTATATATGCTTAAAACGAATTACGGTTATAACGAACTAAAATTAGTAGTCCCTTTGAGTTGGTAACAACCGTAGTTTACTATATATATATTTTCCCCTTCGGGGCGTCTAAATCATCGGGCGGGTAGAGCGATATCTCTCTCTCTCTCTCTCTCTCTCTCTCTCTCTCTCTCTCTCTCTCTCTCTCTCTCTCTCTCTCTTTCTCTCTCTCTCTCTCTCTCTCTCTCTCTCGGGGCGGTCGGGTAGCCTAGTGGTTAAAGCGTTCGCTCGTCACGCCGAGGACCCTGGTTCGATTCCCGACATGGTACAATGTGTGAAGCCCATTTCTGGTATCCCCCGCCGTGATATTGCTGGAATAATGCTAAAAGCGGCGTAAAATCAAACTCACTCACTGAGTCACTCACTCTCTCCCTCCCTCTCTCTCTCTCTCTCTCTCTCTCTCTCTCTCTCTCTCTCTCTCTCTCTCTCTTTCTGTGTGTGTATATATATATATATGACACAAGCGGCAAAATGAAACTCTTCCGTCGAGAAAGGTAAGAAAACAACCCGGAAGATGTCGTCTGTTTATTTCCAATGGCAACGGATGGCGTGCCCGAGAGGAGAAGGCTGAATAAAGGGTGTTTTGATGCGGAAGATGTGTGCCTCATCCGGGAAGTTGGAGAGAACAACTGTTGTTTGAGGAAATACAAAAATGGGGTGATTTCCATCATCAATCGACAGCGGACTGATGGATGGCAGAATATAACATCCTCAACACATAACAAAGTTGGCACCGAAAATTTCGAGCTGGTCCAGAACAAGTAAATAAATGATTGTTATATGTCTAAAACGATACGCTCAAAGATGTCAGGGGCGGGCGTGTTGAGCGATCTCTCCGTTGTCTGAGGCGCCGCATTTCATTGTGCAGAGTTGCGTCCCTTGGGCACATCAGACATCTATGTTAATGGGTGCGAATCCCCGTTCGCCCAGGTTATGTTTCAATGTTTGTCAGCACCATACCCGTGCTCGCGGGATTCACCGAAGTGGTACGCGTGGGCTTTCTTCCCACATTAAGTTGAAACGCCCTGATAGATAGATAGATAGATAGATAGACAGATATTCTTTATTTCCTCCAGATATTGAAGATACATATCATATATGATATTATGTATAATTATAGAGCTGTACAGTAGTACAATTTAACAATATTATGAGAAATGATAACTACAAAATGCATGACAATCAAGCATTCTTATAACTGTTTTGTAACAGACACAGCCATTTCCTAAAGTATCTTGACACAATTACCATATGGTCACCCCATAGACTTTGAGATAAAGAGCTAACACACTCGGGCATACCGCCAAGTAGTACAGACAGGATTATATCATCGTCCTCACTACATAGTCTTGCAAATGTAGCGACATCTATCACATCACAAATGGTTTCAAATAGTTCATTTCTGTCATTCATATTCAATGTACAGTACAAAATGACATGCTTAATAATATCATGAGCTACAATTCTATATCGACATTCCCTAGATTCTATATTTAGGCATCCCAGCCGTACAAGATGAGACAGGTTTGGGAACTGTTCAGGACGTTCAAGTGCAAGCAGCCAGAGTCTATGTTCTTTATCATTACGTAGCGAAACATATCTATTCAAGTTAAGTCTAGATAGCAGCTTAGAGCATACAGCTTCCTGGTCTTCAAAAATAATCCTTTCCTTAACAATATCAGACCATGCCTTTTTACTTGGGAAGCTACATTTAATTAGATAATCTTCTATTTCTGCATAGAGATTGTATTAATTGACAAGTCTAAGCATGTTATAAACAAGTGACAAAGCACATCGTTTTCTGAAGTTATCCAACGCTATCTCGTATCTAAACTGCCCAAGGCGAGTTATGAATACCTTTTTAAAAACATAGCTGTAACTGGACCGGCATAGTTTTCCAAATAGTAACAGTGACTGTTTGTCAATAAAGGATTGGAGAGATATCAAGCCCATGTTGTCCACAGCGTTTGTTCGAGCGCTGATGTTTGGTGTGTTCAAGCTGCTATTCGCTGTGCCGAGTCACTCCCTTCATGCGTGCCGTAACCCCTTAATTTCCTAACTACTAAAGGACAATTATCCCAGCCAATGTTTACGTGCAACGTTACTAACCCTCTCAAACATGTGTATTGAACCGCCCGGGTGCAACTGTCGTCCAAGACGCCGCATTTAGCTGTGCAGAGTTGCGACCCTTTGGCGTGCCAGAAACCTATAATTCGAAAAGTGATGTAAAAGAGTGAGTTTATATACAAGGAATATAAGATAATGTAGAAAAATAAACTTAAAATATTTAAAAATTCTTTATTAACACTGGTAGAAACATTAACAATGTATATAAGTATTTGTTTGGCACAATATCAGTAGCACCGTATGTCTACATTGTCTTTGTTTTGCACAATATCAATAGCACCGTATGTCTACATTGTCTTTGTTTTGCACAATATCAATAGCACTGTATGTCTACATTGTCTCTGTTTTGCACAATATCAATAGCACTGTATGTCTTCATTGTCTTTGTTTTGCACAATATCAATAGCACCGTATGTCTACATTGTCTTTGTTTTGCACAATATCAATAGCACTGTATGTCTACATTGTCTTTGTTTTGCACAATATCAGTAGCACCGTATGTCTACATTGTCTTTGTTTTGCACAATATCAGTAGCACCGTATGTCTACATTGTCTTTGTTTTGCACAATATCAATAGCACCGTATGTCTACATTGTCTCTGTTTTGCACAATATCAATAGCACTGTATGTCTACATTGTCTCTGTTTTGCACAATATCAATAGCACTGTATGTCTACATTGTCTTTGTTTTGCACAATATCAATAGCACCGTATGTCTACATTGTCTTTGTTTTGCACAATATCAATAGCACTGTATGTCTACATTGTCTTTGTTTTGCACAATATCAATAGCACTGTATGTTTGAATTGTCTCTGTCTCACTCCAACCCTGCATAGAAGCCTGCAGCACCCAGGAACTGGAGTGGGGCCTTGAGTCCCTGGAGAAGCTAATCTTATAATCTCCTGAGGCGGTTTTCGGACTCTCTGTAGACTCTCTTGCGGTTCGGTGGGGCTGCTCCGAAATCCATCTGGGCCATCTTCGCGCGGTCAGGCCTCTTGTGGTGTTGTGTTGAAATAGCTAGAGTTATATTGTCTTCCTCGTCGCTGAATAAAAGGTAGGTCTGGCCGTCCATGGTCTTTGTCCAATCCTCAGTCAGATCCACATCAGCTCTGGTCTGTGGCAGCAGAGACCATATTATAGATCTATTATATGGTCTCTGGTGGCAGCAATGGAATGGTCTTCTGACGATGCCTGAATAGTGATTGAACTGCTCATACTGGAGAGGGAGGGTAGTAGAGCAATAGTTGCCTGATCGTGTTGAGCTATATCCTGCTTGTACAACTGGTGCTTGTCGGTTGTCTCGCCTCTGGCCCTCTTCCTCTAGCTGCTCACAAACTTGAGACGGTGGGCATCTTCACAGGAATGGGTGTGGCCTGTAATATTCCGTACGAAGTCTCCAACCGATGTACATTTTCCTTTGCAGGATTTACGGAGACATCTCCAGTGTTGACAAGTCTGTCGGGTGGTGCTCTTGCTGTACAAGTCGTATCTTTACCTTGGTCTATGTGGTACTCCATTTATGGCTGGTCTATTACTCAGTAGGTGTTGTCTTAATTAAGCCTTTCCTGTCCTCCTCAGAAACTGTGTAACAACTGGGATTACAGAGGTGTGTGACAAATGGGGCGTGTAACGAATGGGAGATAACCGACATTTCTGATTGTTGCCTAGATCCAGCATCTGCTTGCACCTTCCAACAAGGAAGTGACCGTAGTTGGAGTGTCAACTATTAAATATGCCTCAGCTGTGCGTAATAAAATTGACCTTTATCGAGCACTTTGTGGTGTTAACGCTTCACGGCATGGCAACGCGTGAATTCCCCGGGCACTGCACATGAGTCCAAATAGAAAAGGAAGGAGTGATGAAGAGCGTTAACCATAACATTTGCAGTTGACGGAACCCTTGTTGGTCTAAAGGTGATAACGACGATGCGCCGTTCCGTAGAGCTATTGACACATTTTGTAATTGCTGTAAAGACAACTTTTTAACTCTAAATACAAACAAAACCGAAATGATAATTAAAAACTTTAGACTTAAAAAGCCGGAAATTCCGCGTGTGTTCATAGATAATTGCAGCACAGAAGTCGTCACTAAATACAAATACCTTGGATCTGTTATTGATGATAAATTGACCTTTGCGGAAAATTCCAATATAATTTATTACGATATGTCAACGTCTCTACTTTTTAACTAAGGTCTTTCGATGTCAGCAATTTAACTCTTTTTCTTTATAATGAATATATACTTTTACCTTCAGGACGCCTCTCTTAAATCCCTAGTTTACTAACCAACAGAGCTTCAAAGGCATTCATTCCACGCAGCATTGCTTTTTTAATCAAATAACATATACTTTATTTTTCCATTATTTTTATCACATTTAATAATTTTATTTGTATGCTCAGTCTACTCTCTCAGTGTTTCTTTTTTTGTGTCATTTTATCTGTCTTGAGTAAATCTTATGTTCTTAATTAGCCTTGTGTATGTTTCATGTACATATGTTAATACTATCTTAAAGCTTATAGCATCACATCAATTGATGTACATGTATGACAAATTCCGGGGTAAATAAGTATTAATATTTTAAAGTTTATATTACTATATTAATCTGCAAATTGTGCATCGGTCTCAACTAGGAAGACGTGGATCTAGATACCTGATTGGCTAGGCGCTCGACTCATAGTACAGTCACGTGGTATTGGAATACCATCATCCACGGCCACGTGACTCCATGTGCTTGTGGAAAAATTGTTACTTATTGAAATTTGTGACGCATGATCACAACAGATGGATGATGACTGGTCGAGTTTCTGACAAAATACTAGTACATACTGCATTTCAATGTTGACGCAACTGAGAAAAAAAAGACATCCGATGCTATTCTCTATTATGACTTGAACCATATGCCACCGTTTTTTTTTCTAGGTGAACAATTGCCTTGTCTTTTTCATGTGTTTGAGAGAGATGAATTAAATGGAGTGTTTTATTTGTGTCCCTTGCTGTGACATTGCTGGACTATTGTTAAAATCCACGTAAGCCTCAGTCATTCAGAAGTGAACAGGATGTGGTGTATTCCTAAACCCCATGTTTTACTGCACGTAGATCAATTGAAATTAGGACCTGCTTTCATACTGAAAGTGTCATTCCAGAATAAGTTTCCACATTGATAATGGATGCATCGGATGACGAGTCGACTAAACCGTGTTGGGGGAAATGACATATCGCATGATTTGTTGATGGCAATCTAAACAGTGGTTTAATCGATTTAGAACTCGGTCCACGTACTTAACGGCACGACATGTCCCTCACTTTTAGACCATGCATATAGCACATTGTCAGAATGATCGCTGTTGGTATTATCAGATTATTCGCTTTCTTAATAGAAGAAATACCTAAATCTCATGATCTTACTGAACCCACTGTAATATTAAGTCACACATTATTACGATCTTACTGAACCCACTGTAATGTTATATCACGCATTATTACGATCTTACTGAAACCAGTGTAATCTTATGTCACGCATTCTTACGATCTTACTCAACCCACTGTAATGTTATGTCACGCATTATTACGAGTGAGTGAGTTTGGTTTAACGCCGCTTTTAACAGTATTCCAGTTATATCACGGCGTGTCAGCTTAATGTGGAAGAAAGCCCGAAGTGATGCAGGTCTTAGACGTTTACCACTTCGGTGAAACCCACGAGCACGGGTATGGTGCTGACAAACCTAGAAACATAGACCCGTGCCCGATCTTATTGAACCCACTGTTATGTAATGTCACGCATTATTACGATCTTAATGAACCCACTGTCATGTTAACTCACGCATTATTACGATTTTACTGAACCCACTGTAATGTTATGTCACGCATTATTACGATCTCACCGAACCCACTGTAATGTTATGTTACACATTATTACGATCTTACTAAACCCACCGTAATGTTATGTCACGCATTATTACGATCTCACCGAACCCACTGTACTGTTATCTCACACATTATTACGATCTTACTGAACCCACCGTAATGTTATCACACACATTATAACGATCTTACTGAACCCACTGTAATGTTATCTCACACATTATTACGATCTTACTGAACCCACTGTAATGTTATGTCACGCATTATTACGATCTCACCTAACCCACTGTTCTGTCATCTCACACATTATTACGATCTTACTGAACCCATCGTAATGTTATCTCACACATTATTACGATCTTACTGAACCCACTGTAATGTTATCTCACACATTATTACGATCTTACTGAACCCACTGTATTGTTATGTCACGCATTATTACGATCTTACTGAACCGACTGTAATGTTATGTCACACATTATTAAGATCTTACTGAAACCACTGTAATGTTATGTCACGCATTATTACGATCTTACTGAGCCCGCTGAAAAGTTTTGTCACACATTATTGCGATCTTACTGAACCCACTGTAATGTTATCTCACACATTATTGTCATCTTACTGAACCCACTGTAATGTTATGTCACGCATTATTACGATCTTACCGAACCAACTGTAATGTTATCTCACACATTATTACGTTCTTACTGAAACCACCGTAATGTTATGTCAGGCATTATTACGATCTTTACGAACCCACTGTAATGTTATCTCAAACATTATTACGATCTTACTGAACCCACTGTAATGTTATGTCTTGCATTGTGGCATGGCATGTAGGGATGGTGGTAGCCGTTTCAGCTCCGCCTTAACAAGATAGTATTTAAAGATAAACAAACTAAAGATTTGTTGAATAATAATGAATTATTTTCACTAGTTGCTAACCCGTCCTTTATAGAGTTTATACCGATTTCAACGGAAGCGTTAATTTAACAAACAATACAAATATAAATCTTTTTGTTGAAGATAATATCATTTTAAAAGCGTGTTTTGGGTTGCCATTGTACTAACATGACGTTAACGAGACACTTTGCAGAGTAATAATTAGTTAGAGAAATGAACGATGAACATAACATCGAAACCGGTATTGTTTAATACGGAAATTGAGAAATCTTTTGATCGCAGACATTTTCGAGAAATTTGTCTACGCGTCATGTCAATATATCTGAAGTTGTCCAATCACGAACAGTCCGGAACATAGCTACATTTAAGCAGTGTACTAAGCCAGTGTGCTGTAAAGGCTGCAATAGAAGCACTATTATGACCACTTCCTGATTGCAAATTGCCGACACTTCACTAACGGCAGAATATCACGCATATATACGATCAATATGAAAGTGTTTTTATATGGAATAATGAAAGATATATTCTTGCGTTTTTCTCGAACATGTCCTTTACGGTATTCCATATCTAACAAAGCAGACACAAAATACAGATTACAACATCAGCACACTGTAATAGCGACGTCCCCTCTGTAATGATTCTAATACTGTATACCTTTGTCAAGCAAGATATTTTAACATTTAAATTTAGTAAACTTCCCGATTATCAGTAACGGACTGAATGAGTGAGGTTGGTTTAACGCCTCTTTGAACAGTATGTCAGATTGTTTTAAACATATTTTTTTGTCCAAAAAAGACAGTTATATGGCCACATTGATTTGTCCCTTACGGCAATGGAACATTCCCCGAGAAATGTCATGCCAGATTAACTGTTGTCATATGACAAAATCGGGTGTTCTTTAACTTATTATGAGTAATATATATCACATCCCGAAGATATAGCCATTGGCTTCAGATGAAGGTGCCGAGTATCAACACGTGAGTGAGTGAGTGAGTGAGTGAGTTGGATTTAACGCCACTCAAGCATTTTAGTAATATCAGGGTGTGTCCGATTGATGCCCATATGGCGTGTTAATATTATTAAAGTTTTGTATCGATTCATAGTATACATTAATAGTTGATACATTATTTTTTCAGTTTTTCGCTTGCAAAATGCGTCCACATGTTACGATATCCATATTCATGATCTGGTAATAGACCACACCCTATCCTTACGCTGCATCTGATGGTTTCAACGCCTGCCGGCAGAAAAAATATCGAAACAAAATAAAAACGTTACAGGTTCAACATGATGAAGCATTTATACTTTTGATTTATGACGTCTGTTCACTCAACCAGGATGGTGCATTAATATACCAGGAAATGGCACATACACAAATCAACAATCGAGGTGCCATAGTAAAATAACTTTCAAAGGCTGACTATCCCAGCATATGGCGAAGATGTAATGCGATTGGTTATTTTAGATCGGAATTTCTTGATTGGCCAGGAAAATATTACTATTTCAATTTGATTGGTCGAGACACTGGCTGTCGGCACGAACGTGTTAGCATTGTATTGATGACGTGGGTGGGAGATGAAACATACATTATGCCTCTTCTATCAAACCTGTCGACACCTGTCACATCTGATGAGTTTTATGGCGGTGACAGCTGGATCGCCATGTTGTCTCTTGTTGAAACATGTTCTGAGCTGATTAATAACGGCAGACAATTTCTTCTTTTTTATTCAACTGTCAGAAGTATTGTAACAAATGTCATATTTGGGATAACACCTTCTTAGTGAAGTGGGGCGGTCGGGTAGCCTAGCGGTTACAGCGTTCACTCGTCACGCCCGGGATCGATTCCCTACATGGGTACAATGTGTGATGCCCATTTCTTGTGCCCCCCCCCCCAAATGATATGATATTGCTGGAGTATTGCTAAAAGCGGCGCGAAACCATACTCACTCACTCACTCACTCACCCACTCATTCTTAGTAAAGTACAGCTTCCAGTACTCGCATCCCGGATGAGCCTAAAGCCCCAAGAGTACTGGAATCATTATTAAGAAAGTGTTATCCCAACATTTGTTACATTTGACCACTTTCTCAGTGACATTGTGTTCGTAGTCTGAAGTATATTTTTTTGCAAGAATTATGGGATAATGTATTTTTTTCAATAAAATCCCTCGCTGATACACAGAATATTTTGTTTCCAGAAAAGTAACAATTGTCTGCAATATCACACCTAATTTACATGTGTACATAATGACAATATCATTTCAACAAGAATATTTCTTAAATACACATATATAGTCAAGATATCTGTGCACGTCGTATTTTAAAGAAGGTTCCACCACTCTAGGCCCTTCTTGTTATACGATGCCGGGAGTTCCCAATTGTAATTAAACGCTTGTCGAAAAAGCCTATGAAAATAAGCTCGAGCATTGGGTGTTTAAATCATGAAACCTGGCTCTGTGTGTGTATCGCTGCTCCACATTATAGTAATATATATAAAACACGCCAAACCATTTCCAAAGTTGAGAAATATCTGTTAAAAGCCAAGTGCATTGTACGATTCCGACAATATGATAAACACATGCTTATATTATCTCGCAGATGTGTCACTCGTGATATTTAACAAACTTGGCCAAATAGTCTATACTATATATCGAATGCACTCCATGAAATAAGCATTTGTTTGGACCTGACAATCCAGTGACAATCCAGTGACAATCCAGTGACATCATGAGCATCGATCAAGGCTTTTGGGATGCAGTGACATGCATCAACCAAGTCAGCGTGCCTGACGATGCCGTCAGTTGCCTTTTTCTACAAGCACTACTTCTCGAAGTGAACAAGTTAGTAATTTAGAGTATTTGACAACCCATAGAGATAGTCTATATATTATACAGCGAATGTCGACGATTTGGTAAGGGCACCTTAAATGTCAGGTTCCTCGTATGAATTTATCAGAACTGGATTAGTCGAATCGCAGGGATTTAAAGCAACTTTATTCATAAACATTGATTCTATTATCTACACTTTCCAGTCAGTGTGTGCCATGTTAATTTCTATCTATTGATTCAGTGCTTGTTTGCGTGAATAAAACTTACAAGTGATAAGGTCACATTGGTTATGTGATCCTGTTTGAATTATGAATTATTGAATGATAAAGACAATGAATTCACAATACACTCGACACTGAAACTTTTATTTTTCACATACGAAGAACATTTTTTTCATTGTTTTGTTCTAATGGCTGTAGCGTTCGCTCGTCACGCCGAAGACCCGGGTTCGATTCCCGACATGGGTACAATGTGTGAAGCCCATTTCTGGTGTCCCCCGCCGTGATATTGCGGGAATATTGCTAAACCCACTCACTCTAATGGCTGTCCATGGTCATATGAATCCACAGTTTGAATGAGGATATATATTAGATAAACACGGTAAAGAACAGAGAAACACCGTAAACTCATATACAGATTATCGAAAGTCTGGATTAACTTATAAATAAAGTAGAAACATCTTGGACAATTGGATCTACATGTAACGAACACGTGTCTGTTTTAATAGGATTTTGGTAGGGTTTTTGAGAGAGAAAAGTAAACGAATAAAAACGGTATTAACTTATAAATAAAGAAGAATCATCTTGGACAGTGAGGTGTGCTTGTATTTTTTGGAGGGATAAAACCAACGAATAAAAAAGGTATCTGTTGGGGTCATATACGGACAAATATCCTAATAAGTAGGTCACGTAGTTACTACTTTCAGAGTTTAGATACTCGTCAAAGATTCCGAAATTCAGTGTATAAAAGCCATCACTAACCTTTAGACGTAATATATTAGTGCGCGCGTTTAAGGAAAGCTTGCAATATTAAGCGATGAGAACGTTTCTTTCGACAATTAACTTCAATAAGGCCAAAGTTGGCAAAATAGAATGTATATTTCTAAAACAGGATATTTACCATCCCCTCGCGTGATATCTTCTCTCTATGATATATTTTCCGATATGAATATTGAAAGGTCTCCCAAGGGGAACGTTAACAGATGATACATGTTTTCGGAAAGGTATCTCAGTGGGCTAGCATTGTAAAACCGGAAATAGTCCCGACTAGTACAAGCAGTTATAAACCGTTCAATATGTGTACTTTATTCATGGAACAATTGTGTCTGGAACGCAATATGGCAACAAACGTGCACTATTCTGTTATGAGAAACTATTACATTTCTCGATCATACACTTCTGTTTGTTTGTTGTTAAACGACGCACTCAGCAATATTCCAGCTATATGAGGCGGTCTGTAAAAAATCGAGTCTGGACCAACGATCCTGTGATAGATATCATGAGTCATACCAAGACATGCACCAACCAGGCCACCGTTAAATAAGCATGGGTTGCTGAAGACGGGTTTGTTACTGTTTAAGAACTGTAGCTGCGTTACGTTTGTGAATGAAGAGTGTACAATACTCTGTATTGACCATACTGTATTGAACATACTGTATTGACCATACTGTGTTGAAAATACTATATTGAACATACTGTATTGAACATACCATACTGAACATACTGTATTGAACATACTGTATTGAACATACTGGAACATACTATATTGAACATACTGTATTGAACATACTATATTGACCATACTGTATTGTACATACTATATTGAACATACTATATTGAACATACTGTATTGAACATACTATATTGACCATACTGTATTGAACATACTATATTGAACATACTGTATTGAACATACCATACTGAACATACTGTATTGAACATACTGTATTGAACATACTGTATTGAACATACTGGAACATACTATATTGAACATACTGTATTGAACATACTATATTGACCATACTGTATTGAACATACTATATTGGACATACTATATTGAACATACTGTATTGAACATACTATATTGAACATACTGTATTGAACATACTATATTGAACATACTGTATTGAACATACTCTATTGAACATACTATATTGAACATACTGTATTGAACATACTATATTGAACATACTGTATTGAACATACTACATTGAAGATATTGTTTTGAACATACTGAATTGAACATACTGTATTCAACATACTATATTGAACATACTTTATTGAACATACTTACAGCTGCTCTGCCTGGCTCTCAAGGAACTAAAGGAGTCGGCTCGGAGTCAGCGTGCTGTGTCTGAGTGAGGTATGCATGATAAATTGTAGCATGGTATGTCAGTGGTTTGGCACTGTAAAACCTGCATTAGTATGGACTGGTACAAGCAGCTACATATACACGTGCATGCACGGCGGTATATAAGTGACATAATCTTGAACGCAATGGTAAACCTCATTTCAACTCATCTCACCCCAGTTCGGAGATCAGGAATAGACCATCGTGTCGAAACTTATTCCCCCAAATTACAGTCTGGTTGCACCACATACTACGCCATATCGAGTTGAACTGATATCGATGTTTCATCTTTCGACCCAGCACGTGTCTCTCTTTACTTGTTTTGTCAACACATTTTGAATTGAATAAAATATTTTCTTTTTCGTTCATGGAGATTAAACGTGAACATCCGCGTCGTGATTTATAAACACGAGCGTATGATATGGTCGGAATCGTGCAACTGACTCTGCCTTTAGTATATATCTCGTATGATAGGGTCGGAATCGTGCAACTGACTCTGCCTTTAGTATATATCTCGTATGATAGGGTCGGAATCGTGCAACTGACTCTGCCTTTAGTATATATCTTGTATGATAGGGTCGGAATCGTGCAACTGACTCTGCCTTTAGTATATATCTCGTATGATAGAGTCGGAATCGTGCAACTGACTCTGCCTTTAGTATATATCTCGTTTGATCATAGAAATGGTTTTTGTCGCTTTTATTTATAAAAATAATAATAATGCTACCTACTTCCACGTCAACAAATACCAATACGTGTATTCCCATAAAATAGCACATGATCTGTTGGAAGTGATTCACATCTCAGACGTTTATCAATCAGGTGAATCCCACGAGAAACATAATCAGGGTGAATCCGGATTCGAACCCATAGCTTTCTGGCACGCCTAATGGGGCCTTTACACAGAATGGCGACCTTTTTGCCTCCAGTGCGGCCATAGAATTTGCCAGATCGTCGTTGGAGGCTCAAAGGTGGCGTTCCAAGTTGGTAGACAGGAGGTTCGGACATCGCCATGGACGCGATGGTCGCCGTGAAATTTTTGAACATGTTCAGTCACACAAAGGTCGCCGAGGAGGTTGGTTGCTCAAAGGTGGTTCAAAGGAGGCAGAAGTGAGGCTTACGCATTGCCGTTGTTGCAGAATGAAGGCCCAGTGGTCGCCCAATGGTCGCCAGGTAATAGATGCGCTCTGCTGAAATATTGTCCCGTAAATCTGGGCTATGCTTCTGCCTACCTTGGGCCTTCTTTGGGCGACCAACAGCGTGCATTGAACGATGAGTATGGCGACCTCCGTGCCTCCATTCGGCGACCGCGGCAACACTTGAGACATCACAGCAATGCGTCTGACTCTTTTCTGCCTCCTTTGAGCTACCTGTAGTGCCTCCTCGGTCTGCCTATAAATATAGGACTTGTACCTGCAGTGTTTCATTGTGGTTGCAGACGTTGAACAACTCGAGCAGTTACTGCTGAACAACTGCTGGAGCAGTTACATTGAAACATGATTTACTGGGTTCAGGCGACCACTGAGCGTCCTGGCCAGTTTTTGATGGCTCGAGGGTGGCACAAAGGTCGCAGCCCTGTGTAAAGGGGCCCGGGAAGCGGGAAGCTAGAGATGACGTATATTTGAGTATTTATTTGAATTCTCCCGTGGAAATAAATTCACAAGAACATTAATTTTATAAACTACAAGAAAAGCTTACGCGTAAAGAAACATTTTGCTTACATCTAAGCTTTTTCGATCAAGGTTTCACCACCATTATTTGCTTACAGGTAAGCTTTGCAATCGAGATTTCAACCTCAAAAGTTTAGTTAAGTCATTCCAGCAATTTCAGGGTAGACATTTTTTTTGTAAATATGACACGTCACTTGTCGACATGATGCCGGATGCTATCCAATAGAATGACTTTTACAGGAAGTTCTCACACCCCCTACTGACTACGTGTGTTCTAGAATTAACATAGGAGTGAACTGAGTCGACTGCGGTTACCTGGCAACCATGAATTTCTTTTATTTCTTAAAAATATATCATTTAAAACTTTTGAACATGTGTTTCCGCATAACCGCTGATGACATCTGATGATATCTTTGAAAATCAATAAATTTGCTTTTTTCGTCACAAATGTACACCATTTCAAACATGGTAGGTGTCAAGCGGTTGCAAATTCATTTCTTACCCCAGTCTTCATTGAAGTAATTTATTATTACGCAAAATTACCCAGCCACAGTTTCTTTTTACAAACTGTATCAGGAATGAGTGATTGTTGAAGACACACAATCCAATCTAACAACAGTTCTTTCAATTTTCCATCACATAAAAATACCTCGTATACTTCCTTTTGCTTCTCAGTTTATCGTTCATTTCCTGAAAAGGAGGCGAAGAACCTAGGGCTAGATTCATATTTTCTGATTTTAATAGAATTAGTTAAAAGGAAAATGATCATATTAGTAAATAATAGGAAGAGTTTGATCGGATACCAATTTCTTTAATGTGCTGTTGTAGCGACGTTTCGACAGAGATCCTCATACCGTTGTCAAGATAGACTCGTGAGAAGTTCACTTTGACAAGAGAAAGAGCTGGGTTTTAGGTCGGTAATTGTTATCTGCCTGCCCGGCTTATTGATTCTGACGTGAAATAACAACGTTTTCTCATCTCAATTTTCGTCGCCGCTGTGGAAATATATGTCCCGATGTGATCAAAATTACTCCTGCCTTTTCACACTCATAAAAATCACCTTGATTTTTCTTCAGTTATATTTATCAAAGATTCGTTTCCGAAGCAAAGCGACTAGATCTACGTCATAAATAATAAAGACTGTTATCAAGTGTTCTAACCTTCAAATTTTCATAAAATAAGTTACACAATAAGTGAAAAGGTTTTTTATTTCTATTTTTCTCTCTCCTACTGATTGAGGTTGGAGATGAAAAACACATAATGAAAAATGGATGGATGGCCTCTGCAATATTCCAGTAATATCGTAGTGCAGTACACCGGCCATGTATTGAGGCAGCTTCCAGATTCTCTGCGTGGGTAGGACACGCCTATGATGCCTTCCTACACGAAGAAGACTTGTACATCACAAAGGTCACTGACATGACTCATTCTTGTACGTATATTGGTAGTTACTGACGTTAGAGATTCAAATGACAGAATCGTTTTCACATATGTCAGTATTTCTGTCGTAGGTAGATGAACGCTGCGAACTCTGATACGCTGTCGTCATTACTTTTGTCATAGAAATTATGGATTTCAGATGACTGTTATACCTTTTTAAGAAGTACTCTGCAGTAATCTTCGCATCGACTGGCTTAACTGAAATATATTTTGTTTTGAAATCATTCGCATCACCCGAATTAAAAGTTTTTTATATATTTAATTTATCATGTTCGTACTCAAGAGAAGCAACGTTTTTGTATTCTAACAAATGCCCCGGAAGTCTATGGTTGTGAAGAGTTGCGTCCCTTAACCATGGAAGTACCAAGCTCCTTCCCAGCGCGTGACACCTTCGTTACACTCTCGGTAACATCGCTGCCACCAGTGTGGGCGGCCATTACAAGAATCTTGAAATTTGCCCTCCAACCCCATATGTAGTAGCGTTTATACTTTTGTTTATGCCTTTGGGAATGCCCTCATATTTCAATTTAAAAAGGTTTACGACTGACCTTTTTTTCCAGATGAATTTACTTTGTTGTTTTGATAATCAGATTGGTTCGAGATTGCAGACTAACGGAAAATCAACCAACTTCTCCCTTAAATTCTTACTATATCAATAACACCATAGTTTTAATGAAACAGAAATTCAAATTGACAAACGAAGAAAGTAATTTAGCAGCGATAAGTGTATTCGGCGTCACGACAGTCGTCACTTGTTTGTAAGCATAACGGTCATTCGGTTGCGAGTTCAACTCCAAGCATGGTTGTGGCCACCTACTCACAGTGGGGAGTTTTGACTGGTGGCAGCGATAGTATACATTCGTCACCACTCGCCCCTTTCCTGCAAGAAGACTCGTCCCCCTATCGATGAATGTTATGTGCGAAAATACGACAAACCAATCAGAATGCGGGTATGATTTCGAGATCTTTGTCAAATAATCCCTCAGAAATAATTTTTGATTTTACATATGTCTTACATCTAAAATTATACCCAAGACACAGTTAAATGTGTTCAATCATACTGTATAATTCCGCACGTCCCGATGTGCTTTAAATTGCGTCTGAAATATATATAATATATGGGGAAATATATGTGAACCATTACGCAACGTGTTGACAATTGTTTTAGGTATGCCCGTTTGTGCTAAGACGGAACCCGGTCGCAAAAATGGCCACGAGGGGGGCACGACATTCGTGACCAACTCGTGTTATTCCGGGACAAGCCGAATATCGACTCGTGCCCCTCTCGTGGCCATTTTTGCGACCGGGTTCCGTCTATCAAAACTGCCTGCTTTTCAGCGTGAAAAACGAACTTATTAATTCATACTGGCGTACTTTCCTGTCAATTTTGGCTGCATTAGGATATTTTAGGATCTTTATCAACATATTGTAGTAAGACGTGGCCGGGGATCGCACCACCAACCTTCCGCTCTTGAGACGGACGCTATCCACTTGACCACGGAGACGGCCGTAGCCCTATCGGAAATCGAACACGGGTCTTTGACGAATATTTCTCAGTCACACTAAGGCGGTCAGAAAACCAAGGATAGTATGCATTTGTAAGTCTTGTTATCTCAGCAAGTTTAGATTCAAATGGGCAAGATTTTATTACACTATTAGAGGAAATAAATAATAATTTATAGAATGTAACATTTTGCAACAGATAAATTCATATAGAATAAAGGGTTTCAGGGATTGCATTAAATGTATTTGTCGAACGTTCTAGTAATATCATGCTATTCTTTTTCGCCTTTGTGTATAAAGTGTTTCTTGTACAGAACTTCACTGTGTTCTCCATGGATGCAGATCACGTGTCCTACTTGATCCACTATTGTGCACGTGACACTAAGATGGTTGCTTTGCTACAAAGTAACAGTTTCACAAAATACCAGTGTTACTTCACAGTTTGAAAAATGTTCTTCTTTCCCAACGCGCCTCAATGTAAGCTATATGTGCCATGATATCCATGAAGATCAGGGTTAGAAAAGGTCAGTAAGGTATGCCTGCCGGGTGGTCAGGCTCGCTTTTTTGGTTGATGCATGTCATCGTATCCCAATTGCGTAGATCGAGTCTCACTTCAATCACTTGATTGTCTTGTCCTGACTCGATTATTTACAGACCGCCGTCAAATAGCTGGAATATTGCTAACAAACAAACAAACAAGAACAAAAATACATAATTATTCAAGTTCATACATTGTTTTTTCGGTGTTTCTAAGTGTACCACCATACCGAAAAACTGAGATGACTGAAAACAATAAATTTTCTGTGGAAACCAATAACAGCGTCAAAAAATATGCTTGTTACATTAGACTCATGTCACATAGCTTCAAACTCAACAAAGACTTCCTCCGTGGTATAGCGGATTGAGCGTCTGCTCGGAGAGCGTAAGGTCGGGGGTACGATCAAAAGATGTTACTTGTTGTTACCCTGGCTGGCGCTTGGCGTTAAGGGGCTAAACCAAGGACTAGTCGGTCTGGAGTCAGTATACCGTATCTGAGTGGGGTATTCATGTTAAACTGTGGCATGATATCTCAGTGGGCCAGCACTATAAAATCGGCATTACCCCCCCCCCCCCCCCCCCCCCGACACACACACACACACACACACACGTTCATGCACGTCGCTATATAAGTGCAATAATTTTGAACGCGATATGTAACCCGAATTCACATCACTCCAACTAAACAACAAAAAGGGTTAATAATAAAGGCCTGATACCACGACCCTGTTTAATACCACTAACAGTGTCAAAGTTGTGAGAAATAGAACTGTTTGAGAGTTTTACAGCTGATTTTAGCTTAGACTACATGCCCAATAAAACGTTAGAACATTTACGATGAATGTCTTCATTTGATACGGCATAGCAAAGCAATTTTCTATTTACAGAGTCAATCCTCTTTCTGAAATCTACAAATAAACAATAAAACCTATCTGTTGACCAATGAAGTGACAAACTATTACCCTAAATAAATAGACGTACCAAATTTAATATTCAACGGCTACGGGCGATTCAATTGGGAGAATCTCGTCGCCGTTAACTTTGCCATAAACAAAATGTCGACCTTGTTCAAAGGCAGTGTTTGAGAGGCGGTGATTCGTTTTAAAAAATATATTTTCCTCGTTTTACCAAAAGAACGCATAAACATTTGCTTCCACCTTACACGGAAACTAATCGCGTGTTTTGAAGCAGTGGCGGAAAAAAATATCCTGTTCCTAAAACATCGGCGACCCTTACTCTCCCGAGCCGATTGTAATACAGTACAGACCTTTAAAATACCCACCCCTATGGTAGTCCGTGAAGATTCCCAGGATGGGTACAATGTGTGAAACCCATGCTCTGGTATCTCCCGTCTGAGATTTCTTAATAAAGCGGCGCAAAATCTGACTCACTCACTGACACAGTGTACATGTCCACGATCCACGACCCGTGAAGATCCGGGGTAGAATAGGTCTTCAGCAACCCATGCTTGTCTCCCCCCGTGAAGATCCGGGGTAGAATAGGTCTTCAGCAACCCATGCTTGTCTCCCCCCGTGAAGATCCGGGGTAGAATAGGTCTTCAGCAACCCATGCTTGTCTCCCCCCGTGAAGATCCGGGGTGGAATAGGTCTTCAGCAACCCATGCTTGTCTCCCCCCGTGAAGGTCCGGGGTAGAATAGGTCTTCAGCAATCCATGCTTGTCTCCCCTCGTGAAGATCCGGGGTAGAATAGGTCTTCAGCAACCCATGCTTGCCGTAATAGGTGACTCTGCTTTCGTAAGAGGCGACTAACGGGATCGGGTGGTCAGGCTCGCTGACCTAGTTGAAGCATGTCATCGATCCCAAATGCGTGGATTGATGCTCATGATATCAATCACTGGATTTTCTGGTCAAGGTTCGATTACCTACAGACCATCGTCAAATAGCTGGAATATTGGTGAGTACCGCGTAAAACAACAAACCAACCAACCTATGGCAGTCCAACAGAAACTCGACTACCTTATGTCCATATAAATTCATAAATATAGTAATTTATTTTAAATACTCTTATAAATTCACATAATTTTCACCGCTAGTTCGTTTTATACTGAATCTGAATCTGTTTTGTCGGATAATCAAGACTGGTGATTTTCTGGCGTTGACGTTATATTTTCAAGACAAGATAAAGTACGTGAATCCCCACAAGAAGTGATAGATGTGTGTTACACGTGGTTCCCGACGCCCCGACACTGTATATTTATCAGCTGCCGTACATCTATCATGGACCAGGAAGCGGAGGGAGACGGGACAGATCACATGTATCATCAGTCTTCCACCACAAGGACGACGTCTTGAGTCTCATTGTGTACCACAAGCCAAGTCTATATTAAGAGTGCACACTCAGAAACATGCTTATAGGTATGATTGAGTACGATCAGCTTATCCGCCATTATCAGCAATGGTCCAGCTACATCACGGGGCCTGTCACAGATGAGATGCACACTTAAAAACATGCCGTGTTTTTCAGGTGAATAATTGACTTGCCTTTGCATGTGTTTGTCACGGTTGCCACCGGTGGGGCAGGATACGAACACTTGGTATTATCACTATTTGATGGGGATTCATAAACACATACTCGTAGAATCGACTCTGCTTTTGGCAGATATTTCTAATAAATATGGAAAGGGTTTTGTGGCATTTATTTAGATATGATCGAGTATGATCTGCATAATATAATTGATTGTTTGTTGTAGTCCGTCATTGTCAGCAATATTCCAGCTACATGACGGTAGTCTGGTCTGGTTATGTGTTGATTTACATCGGTATCAGCAATCTTCCAGCTATATGACAGCTGCTTGTAAATAATTGAGTCTGGACCAGGCAAACCACCAATCCCCGCCATCGGAATACTTTAATTTGACACGCCATCAACCAAGTTACCGAGCATGAACACACGATCCATTAAAAGGCCTCGTGCAACCAGCATAGGCCCAGTCTGGTTCCCTGGGTATGCTGCGCTGGCGCTACACTGCGCAGCATACCCAGGGAACCAGGCTGGCATAGGACCTGGGAACCGGAGTCTACACGGTGACACTGGCCTCATTACCCCTGACAGACTGAGCTGGTGACTTCATGGGCGATCGCCGCCAACGTGACAGCTTTTATCCTCCCTGATTCTTCAGTCGACTATGACGATATCGATTAGCATGGGACCTATCCTTCTCCAGGATCCTCACGGGGTGTCTACATATGGGCTTGAGTATAATGATTCAGAAATATGGAATCCTAGAAGAGACATCATCGCATTGTCCCAATGTCGCGCTTTCGTGCAGTTTGACGCTCTTTCCTTGTTGTTCTGTAAGTGCGGCAACGCGACAATGTCCCTCCAAGGATTCCATACAAAAACTCATCACTCATTTCAAACAAGTGTGTCAAAAAGAATGTTTTCACTTTAACAGACACATTACTTGTTCTGTCGTGAACCCGGCGAAGGATTAAGGGAGTGAGACGGATTTGTGTTGTTATGCGTTTTTGTGTTAGTTTTTCTGAGTTTTTTGAGAGTTTACTGTCGTTATCTTGAACGAGGTTTAGTCGCAACAAAATAATTCTTTGAACGTAGGAATCACCACATCACGTGCACAGTTTCACACATTGATTGCTTACTTACTTACTTATATTGGAGATTTAACGTGCGCTTTCCGACTGCAAGCGTATGTCGCACACGGGCCCGGCCAGGCCTTTTAATGTGTTTCCAAAAAGGGGAAAAGTGAGTTTGTGAAACCCAGGAGGGGGGCTTTAGGGGTTGCTTATATAGTAATTTTGAAATTTTGAGATTTGGAAAGAATGCCAAGAGTGGGTGGGGGACGAACTAAGGGAGCTGTGTGTGTTGGGTGGTTATCAAATAAGGTAGTTTTGGTTTTAATATTTTATTTGGGGTTTAAATGCGGCTAATTAGTCCTGTTTTTATTAGGTATATGCCTAAGGCTTTGAATTTTTCTAATTTATTTTGTGGATTTAGGATTGATTCTAGTGTAAGTCCGGTTTTAAGATTTAGGGTGGTCTGTAGTGTTGTTCGGTATGTTTGGTAGCGTGTGCAGTGAATGAGTACGTGTTCTGGTGTTTCTTGTTGTTTGCAATGTGGGCAGTTTCCTGTTGTGTGTAGTTTAGCTATTTTACGGTGATTATTTAGTTTGGTATGGCCTGTTTGTAGTTTGGTAATTATTCTGTCGATTTTTTGGAAGGTTGTAATATTTTGGGTTTATTTAGGGTTTTTTGAGTACTTTCCTGATTTGGCTATTTGAGTTTTGGTATATATTTTGCCATTTCTTGTTGATTTTTTGTTTAGTGACGCTTTTGATTTTTGATTTTGAGCTGGGTAAGTTTAAGCTTATTTCTGGGAGTTTAAGGGATTAATTGCTGGGTAAGACACCCTTATATACTGGCTGGGCTATGGGGGAGCCTTGTGGTGACAGCGTTTGCTCGTCACGTCGAAAGCCTGGCAATTCAACACATATGTCAAGCCCATTTCTGGTGCTCACCGCCGTGACCGTGCGGGAATACTGCTAAAATCGGCGAAAACCTTACTTGCCCACTCACAAATCACGGACACTGCGTGGGGAAATACAGTAAAGGTCACAGTGACTCTCATCTAGCAACGTTATCGGCTGAGCGAGTGAGTTAATGAGTTGGGTCTACCGTCGCTCATATCAGTGTTTCGGAAATCGTCTTCCCACACTTTACCCATGTTGGGAATCGAACCCGGATCTTCGGTGTAAGGAGTCAACTCTTTAACACTAACCTCCTTCCCCTAGGCTCCAATAACTTACAAAGAATTAAGAAATGTTTTTTTGGGAGCAAATTACCGTTTGAAATAAAAAGTGTTTAAACATTGCAAACACATGCTATTTCTTCAAATATACGACTTCGTGAAAAAATTAATAAAGAGTCAGATCAGAAAAGAATCTAATAGTATCAATCTACAAATATTATCCAATATTCACAGCATGTTGTGCATGATCAATTTCTGGTACACATTGTATTAAGACGTTCATTTTAGACATGTCTCTTTGTTATTAGCGTTATCAGTAATTGACGGGCTTAAAATTTGAGTTAGCGTACGAACTATGCCATATTTGTTAGCACTTCCGGTTGACCCCCTTTAATGTAACACAAAAACGCTGAATGGAACATATTCTAAAACAATCACAGACACAGCGAACGGAGCAATCGCATATACAGTCAAACACCGTTGTGTCGAAGTTAAAGGGACCTGCGTAAATACTTCGATTTATCCGCGGTTCGACACAACCGAAAAATTATGAATAAAGAAGGAATACACCAAGTTTCCTTTCGAGACAACCGTAATTTCGTAACAACGGTGTTTGTACGTCAACTATGGATGTAATGATGTCGGCTATAACGAACACTCGGCTACAGCGAACCAATGGCTTATCCTAAGGGAGTGAACCATGGCTTATCCTAAGGGAGTGAACCAATGACTTATCCATAGGGAGTGAACCAATGGCTTATCCTAAGGGAGTGAACCAATGGCTTATCCTAAGGGAGTGAGCCGATGGCTTATCCATAGGGAGTGAACCAATGGCTTATCCTAAGGGTGTGAACCAATGGCCTTTCCATAGGGAGTGAACCAATGGCTTATCCTAAGGGTGTGAACCAATGGATTATCCATAGGGAGTGGTAACCAGCGTTGACTGACCCTTTAATATCCTATTATTGTTGTAAAACCTAGGGTAAAGTTATGTTTTCCTAAAAAAACGGGTCGTCTCTTTTTTGACAAACTTCGGATAACGGACTGGTTTAGGGTCCGGATAGACGCTCTATCTACTTGATCACGTAGGCGGGCTTTTATATTACTGTAGGCGGATGAGAGGTGCCAGTATACGGGAAACGGACAGGGTGGAGCTAAATATCCAAATATAGCACACTAATGTTATACCTAACACGCTCATAAGGAACACAAATTAGTGGTCCCTTTGAGTTCAATTATTTTTTCTTTATTTCTGTACTGATGGAGGCCACATGCCTATAGTACATTTATGAGTTGTACATTCATAGTAGAGGCTATAACATAATATATTTTCTGTGTCTCATAGTATGATGTACATAGATACATTTTGTAAATGTAAGTACTTAGAGTTGTTTAACAGAGGTGTGAATTAAAAGAAATTGGGATTGACATGGTAATATTCAGGTATGTACTTAGCCGTTTATGTTGCATACAATGGGCATATAAGAAGGAAGTGGTATTCATCTTCAATGTTTATTTAGGGCGCACAAGTGACAAATGCGTTCTTCTCTTTTAATACCCGTGTAACGTCCTGTTTGTAGAGGGGTATGTCCGAGTAACTCTCCATTCCTTAAAAATAATGGAGCAGAGGCCCCGCATGGGCCGAGGCCCATTATTTTTAAGGAATGGAGAGTTACGAGGATATTCCCCTACTTAAAACTCATCCCTACTTTTACACTTTGACAAAATATTCTGTAGTTGAAAATATTTGAAAAATTCAAATGCTGCTTCAAGATAATGAACAGTTGACAAGCAACTCTCCATTCCTGAAAAATAATGGAGCGTTCAAACAATAGAATGACGTCACAGATGTGTTTTAACAATAGATAAATCGTGTGAACAACATCGAAATCTTGCTAGGGAAACTCGGATGTTTTTTACATTTAAACAAGATAAATATAAATATAATTTTTTTACCGATTTGTAATAAATACATTTGTTTGATTCAGATACAGAGTTCGTTATTACCGTGGCGTACCATAACTATGTACATGAATAATACATTATTGGGATAAGTTAAATACAGAGTTCGTTATTACCGTAGTTTACCATAACTACGTACATGAATAATACATTTTTGGGATAAGTTAAATACCCCAAGGAATAACCTAAACTTATCACGAGTAGCGCACAGTTTCCTGAAATATGATAGCTGCATAATGTCACAAAATATGTGTGTCTATGTTGTGTACGCAACGTTCTTAATGAGTTGCTCTCCTGGCACATTTCAAAATTTAAATGGCGACCACTTAATTGTAATTTAAAACTGGCGAAACACGATTTCATGTAGCTTAAAAGGTTTTTCATAACAAACATTTTAAATGACGTCACACATCATACATTGTCTATATTTTCCAAAGGCCATCTCCTACGCAATTTTTATATTCAGAACTTCAAATGACAGCCTCGCTATTGATACGGGTACATGGAATAATACTCCTAGAGATGAAAGACTATGTCCCTAACTCAGCACCAATTGCTGAAGATTTCACTCATTTATTCCTCTGCAAAGTCTAACTCCAAATCCTTTTCACACAAAAACTTGCCTGTGAATACATCGATCTATCGTATGCCTACATATCCATGCATTAAGCAATGGTTGCCGATAATCCATTGTTATATCATTATATTATACTTTTGTATACCGCTGTTCGGGGAACAAATACACTGTTGATAAATCAACATATGTGATCATATACAGTGTATTTGTTCCCCGAACAGCGGATCCGAGTGACCAGTCAATGATTTATTGTAATTAATCGTGAAGAACAGGGGAGATAGTTCTGAGGATATACGGTAAACTACGGTTATAACGAACACGCTTATAACGAACTGACGGATATAACGAACTAACTCTTTAGTCCCGACTATTTGCTGTAGTTATGCTGTATATATGCTTATAACGAACTATGGTTATAACGAACTAAAAATAGTAGTCCCTTTGAGTTCGTTATAACCGTAGTTTACTGTACAACATCTTTATTAAAATGACTACAACGTTTCGCATTCACTGTAGCAAAGACGTTGTCTATCCATAGAATTATCTCCATTGTTCACCATACCAACTTCCAAATGCAAATTAATCTTGAAGTATAGTAAAGTTTGTTACGTTTTTCACCACATGTGAATTGATAACAAGACAGATAACTCGCGCTTGTAAAGCAGCATTCGTCACCACTCGCCCCTTTCCGTAACCTACAAGAAGACTCGTCCCCCTATCAATGAATGTTATGTGCGAAAATACGACAAACCAACCTGAATGCGCGTATGATTTAAAATTCTTCGTCAAAGAATCCCTCGGAAATAATGTTTGATTTTACATATGTCTTGCATCTAAAAATATTACCAAAGACACAGTTAAATGTGTTCAATCATACTGTATAATTCCGCACGTCCCGATGTGCTTTAAATTGCATCTGAAATATATATAATATATTGGGAAAATTTGTGAGCGATTACGCAATAAGTTGACAATGTGTTTTAGGTATGCCCGTTTGCGCTAAGACGGAACCCGGTCGCAAAAATGGTCACGAGAGGGGCACGAGTCGCTATTCGGCTTGTCCCGGAATAACACGAGTTTGTCACGAATGGTAAAGCAGGTATTCGCTCATTGTTCATTATATGTTTTAATGTTTATATGTTGTGTATTAAACGTTCTGGAGAAGTGATGGCGATGTTGTCGTTCATTCACCCAAGTGCTAATTTTCTCGAGGCGGCACCGGTACACCTTTAAAATACAACGTCTAATACATATTTATAACATAACAAGTACCCTAAACGGCCGATTATATCAAACCCGAAGTATATCCCATAAGCAAATTGAATTGTAAGGAATTAACTGAGTAAACAACTGAGAAAATTTCTGAGACAGATTTTACATGAACATAAATAAATAACTGCAAAACACTAGTCTGTCCAGTCGCCTTGAATGTCTGTTATTAACTGTCTTAGAGCCCGTGTACCACTCATATGTATATTGTTGAAAACAAATTCTGAATCTGTTTGCATCCATCCATCCATCCATCCATATGAGATGGGGCGAGTACGTCGTTTATTCGGGCTGGTGTTATTTGACGCCATGGATACCATAAGCCGGTCTTCTAGAGGCATCTCAACTGGCTTCAAATTATAGATGACGTCATTGACTTCTTCACTGTTTTTAGAGGTTAAACTTTTATGGGCGAGTTTTGATATATTTATCACCGATCTGGGTTAGAATTGGTCTTCAGCTTGTCGTAAAAGGCGACTAACGGTTAGTTGCATGTCATCGTATTCCTATTGCGTTGATCAATGTTCATGATGTCAATCACTGAATCGTTTGGTCTCGACATGACTTTTTACAGGCCGCCGTCATCTAACTGCAATACTCAATGCGGGGTTAAACAACAATCAATCAATCCAAATTCTACCATGACATTGGTGAATGCTTAATTCTGATTGGTTAAAAAGAGGTTTCCTTTTTGCTACGGAAACCCCTTTCAAATATATTAAGCCTTTTCACAAAAAAAAAACGTGCGTATGAATACATAGATAGCCTACATATCGATTCACAGAAAATGGCTGCCGATCGATCACCCACATATGAACTGTAAAACATATCTATATTTCCTCTAATACACACTGGGTCTAAAGCGCTCGGTTCAAAATTATAATATAGAGGTATCTATTCTACAGTGGGACTACATCAAATTTCAAAACACTGTTGGTTTATCACCTAAATGATCCTTCCAACTTTTTCAGGTTGAAAACAGTCATAAGCAGTGTTTGGACGTCAGTTGCGGAGATATTTGTAATGTCATTTGCTTGTGACGTCATTGTAACGATGACGTCACAAAGGTCTGCGGTATAAGTAAGGTCCGAGGTATTCCAGCTCGACGAAGGAGGGCAGTTGAAAAGGCCGAGGGCTTCTGCAAATGATAATGCCCTGAAAAATAGCGTTACCGTAATTATAGCTAAAATGGATGGAATTTGTTTTCAAATAAAAAGAAGCAACAATGTCGGTTTTGAAACATTTACTGCAATCAACACGAATGTCACTGACCCACGTTTACAAATATGGAAAAAGTCATAGAACAAACCAGATGACGTCACTATTGAACGTGACGTCACTTATCTCTATCCCTATGAAGTCACCTTACAATGGGCGTGATAAGGGTGCGTCGTCAAATAATATGAGGGCATTATCAGGTTACAGTGGCCCGCTCATTTCTGATAACAGGGCGGTTTAATGATAATTCTGTCCAATTTAGTTTTTAATGAAGATTAATTACGTCATTCGACAATTGTATTCTTAGATGGCAGACGTGGTCAGCGCCATATTGTTAATTTTGCTTGGGAAATACAAGAATTCTGAAACTCGTTTTCTAAAACGCAGTGTGAGACACATTCTCGAATAATAATCAATATCTCCTAGAAGATAGATACAGGTTACAAACACTTTGTACATTCACAGTTAAAAATACGTGTTTTTCAGAAACTGGAAATAAGTACAGAAGTATAACTCACGCTTAGGCGAAGTCAGTTTGAGTGAGTGAGTGAGAATGGTTTTACGCCGCTTTTAGCAATATTCCCGCAATATCACGGCGGGGGACACCAGAAATGGGCTTCACACATTGTACCCATGTCGGGAATCGAACCCGGGTCTTCGGCGTGACGAGCGAACGCTTTAACCACTAGGCTACCCGACCGCCCCAGTTTGAACAGACACAAGTGCGTGAAAAGGTTCTTGCACAAGTTATACTTGTATTTTTGTTTAATCTGTTGACAGGCGATATAAATTATCGTAATATAAAACAACCGAGTATATACTGCTTTCTGCGGTTACTTGCACTGATTAATGTGGGGCGTATTTCTGCGGGTAGGTATGTTAGATGCACTCGGGGCGGAACAAGTGATCCGAATATAGCTTCGAGCGATGAGGGTCAGATGTCAGTGGCTCAGCTGTCACTGTGGGATCCGACGATAGGGGATACGGATCCTTCAGTCGAGAGATTTATGTCTGCACTTCCCGGCATAATCCTTG
Source organism: Haliotis cracherodii (assembly GCF_022045235.1). Lineage (NCBI taxonomy): Eukaryota > Metazoa > Mollusca > Gastropoda > Lepetellida > Haliotidae > Haliotis > Haliotis cracherodii. Next base: position 29,391,877 of record NW_027266319.1, on the reverse strand, counting down.
ACTGACATGAAATACATCAACGGAAATTCCCGGTCCTTTTCGTAGAAATGATGAAACATGTTTGATGTTTGAAATGATTTATCTCCCCTTGTCGAATAAACAACGCATATCACTTAATCCTAAAGCCATGGATGCTCACTTTAACGCCAAGCATATAACAAGTGCTAAATGTTACATGTAAACAAACCTGCAACTTGACGTCAACGAAATATCCTAACAGAAAATTTCTTTATGTCTGGAATGAAGGGGTCTCTGTTTGAACATGTAGCAGAATCCTTTGAAGACTCCTGATACAGAAACATTATACAATCGTCCTCCCTGTTACAGCAAGAGTAAACGCGCAACATCTCTGTGACACGAGCAGTATTAACGTATACTCCTTGTTACAGCAACAGTATCAATGTATCCCATGTTATAGCAGTATCATTGTATCCCTTGTTATATCAGTATCATTGTAGCCCTTGTTACGGCAGCAGTATCATTGTATCCCCCGTTATAGCAGTATCATTGTATCCCATGTTATAGCAGTATCATTGTAGCCCTTGTTACAGCAGCTGTATTATTGTATCCCTGTTAGAGCAGTATCATTGTATCCCCCGTTATAGCAGTATCATTGTATCCCCTGTTATAGCAATATAATTGTATCCCTTGTTACAGCAGCAGTATCAACCTATCACCTGTTATAGCAGTATCATTGTATCCCTTGTTATAGCAGTATCATTGTATCCCCTGTTATAGCAATATCATTGTATCCCTTGTTACAGCAGCAGTATCAACCTATCACCTGTTATAGCAATATCATTATATCCCTTGTTACAGCAGCAGTATTATTGTATCCCCCGTTATAGCAGTATCATTGTATCCCCTGTTACAGCATCAGTATCATTGTATCCCCTGTTATAGCAGTATCATTGTATCCCTTGTTATAGCAGTATCATTATATCCCTTGTTACAGCAGCAGTATCATTGTATCCCCTGGTATAGCAGTATCATTGTATCCCCTGTTACAGCATCGATATCATTGTATCGCTTGATACAGCAGCAGTATCAAGGAATCCCCTGTTACAGCATAAGCATCAGTGTGTCCCCTGTAATAGCAGCATCAATGTATCCTGTTCGAGCAGCGGTATCAACGTATCCGCTATCTTACAAAGGTACACGTGGGAGTCTGGCGTTTTGCGAATCTCTCCAGCATGGTAGTGTGACCAAAGATGATAATCGGTGCGAATCAGGGTCCCGCTCCACAAAGCGATCTTAGCGCTACGAGTGTCGTAAGTCAATGTTAAAGTATGGGACTTCCGATTGTCTTTGCACTACGAGAGTAAAACGGGGCACAATTACAGCGAAAGGACGCAACAAAAAGAATATTGGCACCTTTGACAACTTGGCGTGAGCAATGACACAATGTATAGACGCAGCAATATTCTACCGACAATGGCTACAGACATTGTTGCCATGTGGGGTCGTACGAACACTTTTACCACGGTGCTTGTTAATTACAAGTTAACGTACCGAGAGGAATGCATGTGGTGTGACGAAAATATTTGTTATAAACCCTAACATAGCCATTAACATTAATATTATCATATAAAAATTGCATTGATATTTGAAACAATGTTAGGGCGCATCAGTGCGCACAAATATAGACGGTGACGTCACATGATGACGGGTGTAACATTATTAAACAGCCAAATAGACTTTTAAATATGGCTGCGTTTGTGTTCATGATAAAAATTTGATCAGGATTATGTAATACTATGTATTATAGGAGATGTATACTCACCTCATATACTCATAATTCAGCTCTCTGTCCTCTGTTATATCGGGACACGCATAACCTTACCGGTATATCATTGGATTGGTTATGCGAAGGTTAACAATTTATGATAGGGCCAACATTCAAAATTCGGGGAAACAAAGTATAACACGTGTTTTTTCCACATACATGTCACTATATATCTGAAATATTGCATGTGCGGTGTAAAATAATTTATTTCAATGTTGATGTTTCGCCTTCTTTTTCGTGCCAACAGTGGCATAATGTGCGGTGTAAAATAATTTTGTTCTCTCACACACACACCTTTTGTACGGTGACTAAAGATCAGTTCCTCAATGAAACAATATCGATCAGTTGTCAGTCAACAACACGTTTTTAATTTGGTTGCCGTGTCGACTTTGTTTTAAATCGAATCGGTGTGAATGGTACCAAATGCTGATAGACTCTTCAAGCTTCATTTATGCTTTTAGATGGTGGGCTGATAGAATGTAAAAGTTACTGGACGGACGACGTGCAACGCTCCCCCACCCCCCTCCACACACACACACACACACACACACACACACACACACACACACACACACACACACACACACACACACACGGGGTTGGCTACATGTGAGCTAAAACATGATAGAAGGACGGTTACAGCAATCCTAGTGTGTCTTACAGACCCTGATACAAATACATCAACTACAGCCCATGCAAGTCTATAATGGTTGGCAAGTCTTGATTACTGCAGTATCTGAAAATGAAGAGAATCACTGGGCTCCCTTTTTATTATATTTATATTTTTATTAAGATAACTGAACAACTGTTTTTTCTGTACGATATGTTCATTTCAGAGACTAGATGTTAGTCTACAGCAATCCGTACTCGGGCATGTACCATTTGAGTTATGTCCCTTTGTGCTGAACCCGACGCGCAATCCCAGCGCGTAACACTTTCGTTGCCCATTCGTCACCACTCGCCCCTTTCCGTAACCTGCAAGAAGTCGCAAAAATGGCCACGAGAGGGGCACGAGTCGATATTCGGCTTGTCCCGGAATAACACGAGTTTGTCACGAATGCTTCGTTGCCCTCCCGGTATCATCGCGATGGTGTAGAGATCCGCAAACGGGCTACACTGCATATGCTATCACCGTGAGGAGATTGTAAACTCGGTCCCTCGTCCTGTAGGTTGGGGTCATCAAGTACGGGAAGGTTTCCGAAACTGGCTGCATAGTTCCATCAACACGTGGGTCCTGGACGGAGGTTGGGTACACTTGAACCTGGAACAGGAACCAATCATAATCTCTCACGATATGGAAGTGACCAATCAGAGATCAAATTGATATCAACACTCTGATTGTGCTAGCGGAATGAATTTGTGGGTTCGGCTGATATAATGTATTGACATGACTTATTTCGCTGTTGTATGAAACTGTATGTGTTCATAAAAGATCCGTATATTTGAACCCAAATTCGATCGGCTTACTATTGGTCCCCCACAACCTATGCTGGTCGTAAAAGGCGGCCAAATGGATTGGGTGGTCAGGCTCCGTCATCTTATATATATTCGATTCTCATCAGTCTGGTCCCGACTCGATTATTTACAGACCGCCTTCACATTGCTGAGTTCGGCATTAAACAACAATTGAATTTATACATTGTAAAACCAAGTGTTTTTGACAAGGAACGCCTGGGTTAAACCAACTTTTTTTACATGACTGTAACAGACAAATAAATCAAATTAAACTATAGCCAATGCTTGATAAGATTCGCTAAAAGGTTAGTGGGCATATTCTCAGAACACGAAAGTGTTTAGGTTCAAAACACAATGGCTTTTAAAATCACGAACTGGTTAAAGTATTTTGAAACAGAGTATTTTTCAGCCGGCTTTAAAACCCGGAGTTTTATGAAAGATGGAAGTAGCCAAACATTTTAATTTGTTTTCACAAAATATTTTTTTCATGACATTCTCCATGCACTAATGGCCGATATATAGTATATGTTCAGCATTCGTTTAGACTGGAATTTCATTTTTTTAAAATATATGTTATAATAAATAAAATGCTGGGAAAACAATTGTTCCCAGGTTTTAACAAGAAAAAACGCATTCACCTGAAATGCTAGGTGTACTAAAACATATGCAGTTTAGGGCCTAACAAAAAGGTGTTTGTTCGTTGTGTTCACGCCTAAGATCTGCAATACTTTGGGCTTTCGATTATATGAATATATGTCTTGATAAATATGCATAACGAAAGAGTATCTCCACACTGCGGATAAACCAAAAGAACATTATACTCATATTAGTAAATCAGTAATTGCAATAGTTACAACTTCATAAGGCATGATAAACGCTATTAGGTTTCGATATTAGTTAATTTATGTAAATCGTCGAACTATAATAAAACTACACTGTAAAAATGTGTTTGGAATGTAACAACCCTTAAGACATGTTTAGAGTTAAAATGTCAATGGAATACACATTTGATGTTTTATATCTAAACATCATTTAGGGTCTAAACACATGAATGAGCTACCGTCTCACATCCTAAACACCACCTAAACACAACATCCCCCTAATCGAAACATGTTTAGAATATAAACATGTTTCAAAATGTGTTTCAACATGTTTAGAATATGTTTCAACATGTCTTTAGACATGTTTTTGACAAAATGCATATCACTGTGTATTAGCCTAATAATCTAAAACTAAACTAAATATAGTGCATATCATTGGACATTAAGTTAAATATGGATAAGATGTATAATACATATTGAAATTAGATGTGCAAATCAGATTAACAAGCACTTACATAACGCATATACTACTAGGACTACCACTACTTACAATGAACTTGCGTTACAAAATTAACACAATAAGGTACAAACAACCCAAGCTAAGATAATATTGACAAGAAAAAAAATTGACTTGTGACGTCAACAATCTCCGTTGCACAGGAGGAAGCGTGAAGGACTTCAAATCAAGAGGCTGCAGATTCGTATCCCGCCGAGTGTTGTGTTCATGAATAGGTTGCTGCTGTATAACTAATAGTATTTCTATCATTCAGGAAACAGAATCTGACAATAAAAGTATATCTGATTTAACACTATCATAGACCCCCAACTATTTTAAGGATCCCTAACTTCTATATCCCCATTAAACGCTGAGACAACATATAGAAAGCGCCCCTTTTTTTAACATTATCTACATGTGTATTTCAAGGGGCATATGGGTCTTTCTAACATTGAGACCCTAAACATGTTTAGGTCCTAAACATGCCAAAATTATGGGACAAGAAACGAGCTTAGGTTTGTGTTTAGGATCTAAACACATTTTGCACAGTGCATTCATCTCAAGGTTTTAAAGCAGGATACAACTGACATGTACATATGGAAATATACTTTGATTAAAATTAATTTCCCTTATTATGAGTAATTACATTTAACTTTTAAATTTAAATGATAAACAAATAAGCGGTCTTTAGTCGAACGCTTCATTTGAGTAGAAAGTGAAATTAACTAGAAAGTGCCAGTGACGGTTTGCAGTTGGAAAACTGCGGGTGTCAAACCCATCTTGGTACGCCAGATGCCTAGCTTTGTGACATTCCCGATGTCACAGTGTGGTACGCTGGATGCCATAAAGTGTGTATCTTGTAACATGATGCCAATATTTCAATGTTAATTTCGTTTCGTCTTGTTTTGGTGCAAACAGTGGCATATCAATAAAATGCTTAACATTTAGCGTATGAGCACGCGCGGTCATGCATTCTATGTGAAATCTACTTTCATCAACTGTGTACGCTGATATGAGTAAGGAGTTAAACTTGATGCAATACAAGTAAAGCAGTATACAGGACGCTTAGAAGGGTTGGTTTTGCACCCTCAAGTGTTTCACTTCAAACGGAAAATCGAACGTCGTTTGAGGAAGTAGTGTGGAACACGAATGTCACAGACAGGTCATACATATCACGTACACCTGACAACAAATGAACCGCGCGATGTCACGTACACACAAACCTTCTCAGAATCAGAATGACGGAGACGAAGTTAGACGGGCCCTCGACTGACAGAGGCCTTTAAAGTCATGACGTCACATCCCAATTATCCAATCAAGTTAACAGTCCTACCGCTGAGGAACGTTAGAGGCAATTTGATTGGCTTCCTGCTGACTGTGAACGCTGTGTTTACATAGGACATTCTAGCCACGGTCTGTTAACCGCGGTATGCAAGCTTCTCGCTGGAATAAACACCTTATATGTAAACGCCCGCTTGAGGCGTGCATGTGTCTGTTTGGTGACGTATGTACCGGGTAAAAATAAACTGATATATATTTATGTAGATTATAAAGATAAAATCATAACCATAAACGTACAAGACTGTTCTCAAATGAAATATACAACGGTTGCATATGTAGGCTAATTCAAATGGTAATATGGACTCCCTTTGCATTGCAACAGTAAATAATCAATGAACTGCAACCTGTTAATTCCAGCAAAAATCGTGTGGATAAAGATCATCTACTAAGATTTAAGACTAATTTATTATTCAATACACCAACCAACAGTGTACACTAACATCTGGTCTCTGAAATGAACATATCGTACATAGAAAAACAGTTGTTCAGTTATCTTAATAAAAATATAATAAAAAGGAGCCTAGTGACTCTCTTCATTTTCAGAGACTAAACAAATCTGCAGAGCTATAATTTCTTGGAATTTTACGACACGTGTAAAGGATCCTATCACCCATCACTGGCGTGCCATTGAAAGTGTGTGTGACAGGGAAATGTATTGCCCCCACCACCTCTCCCCAAACACACACCCTCCCACTGGAAGCAAGGGGTCAGTTTAGAGGGCAGTAAGTATCAACTGTCCAGAAAATTATTTTGAGAGCAAGCTTGGGTACCAGCTTAGGGGCAGCATTTAGTGTGATTCCCATGGCTAAACAACTTGACTTCATCCATCTGATACTGCAGTGATCTAGACTTGCCAAACATTATAGACTTGCATGGGCTGTTTTTGATATATATTTGTATCAGGGTCTGTAAGACAGACTAACCAACAGTGGTACATGACCAATATATATACAATGACATTACACATAAACAGTACACATACGTGTATGTCAATGTGACGGTTTCATGAAATTCTGTATCTAAGGTTTGGATTTGAGGTCAAGGGTCACATGGCTAGAGCCTCCAGGTTGAACTAGCTTTTCTTTGGTTGGTTTGTTTTGTTTGTTGATTATATAGATCATGCGATATCGGGGCGAGCAAGAATTAATTGAGGAACATTGCTGAAAAATGCTTCATTGAATATTAATTACGAAATGTTGGCCGTCCCGCCGGGTCGCTTTAGTAATTTTGACGAATTTGATGATTTCACTGATTACTTTTTCATCATCATCATCATCATCATCATCATCATCATCATCGAGATTATCATCATCACGATCACCACCAACAACATCATCATCACGTTAGCATCATCATCATCATCATCATCATCATCATCATCGAGATTATCATCATCACGATCACCACCACCACCACCAACATCATCATCACATTAGCATCATCATCACCACCACCACCATCATCATCATCATCATCATCGTATGCCAAATATCTCCCCCATTTGTCATCAGAGGTGGGACACACCCCCGTACAATAAACACATTCTCTGTAGCGCATGACACACCACCTCGCATATTTTACAGCATACACCTTCATGCATCTCCACTCTTTCACTGAGGCGTAGCGAGATTGAGACCTCCAGGAGGGTTACCGATTCTTTCCCCTACCCACACATTCCCCAGCAGTATAACAGACGCGCTGGTCATACGTACTGTATGCAGTAATGAATTGTATAGACACACATGGGTATGTCAACACGTTCGTACGCCTGTTTTCGAACAATGTAAGGTGACCACTAACTGGTCGAAGTCGTGATCATTCCAACAAAAGACTTTGTGACATCAGTAAATGTAGAACCCGCTTCGTGATTGGCCTGGATACTTGGTTTACACGGGCCCTGGTCGTAAAGCGCAGAGCGTTGTTTAAATAAGTCTTAAACTGTATGCACTGACAGTGGTGCATGTATCTACACATACATCTGCCAATGTTGCACTTCTGCTGACGTTTAAGACATCTTTTTTATCAATCCCAGAGATACTCATCTTGTGACCATTAACGCTCCTTGTAATTACTTGGCATACCCCACGTGAAGATCCGGGTTGGAATTGGGCTTCAGCAACCCATGCTTGTCGTAAGAGATGACTAACGGGATCTAGTCAGGCTCGCTGACTTGGTTGATGCTTGTCAATGGCGTAGATCGATGCTCATGATGTCAGTCACTGGATTGTCTGTCCCAGACTCGATTATTTACAAACCACCGTCATTTAGCTGGAATGTTGCTAAGTGCGGCGTTAAAAACACAAACAAACAAAATCATTGTTATCGTGAGGTGAGCGGTGCGGTAGCCCAATGGTTAAAGTTTCCCCTCCGAGTTCGAGTCGGTTTGAGTCGTAAAATTTGGGGTAGTGTAATGTCTGTGTAATACTTCCTCTCTCTCTCTCTCTCTCTCTCTCTCTCTCTCTCTCTCTCTCTCTCTATATATATATATATATATATATATATATATACAATTTTGGGGAAGCTAATTGTAACTCTCACTAATATGGTCCTGTTTATCGGACGTGTGATATTCTAGTAGAGGCGTGGCATAACGAGGGATGTGAGCTTGGGCGATGACCCAACAATACACTGTCTCGTTATCGGACGTGTGATACAGTGGTAGAGGCGAGGTATAACGAGGCATGTGAGCAGGAGCGACGACCCAACGTTATCGGACGTGTGATACCGTGTTAGTTGACTCACACTTAGTCAATGAAAACATTTCTTTATTTTTTTTCTTCTAAGAAGGACCTTTATTCTTCTGCTGATTTCCTGTGGAATCAAGGAAACTAGACTTGATTTAGTTTGATCTAGAATTGCCTAGGCTTTTAGATAAGAAATAATAATTTATATATATTTATATGTATCATCCAAAACTGGCTCCCACAGGAGATATCCTTGGATGAGATCAAGCGATATCTCCTTTGAGATATCACTGCAATGAAATTGCATCCCAATGCTTTGCAGACCATTGTGACGTCATCAGTTACAATGGCATCACAATGGTTCTGCTATTGAAGCTGTTAGCAGTACTTTTCACACTTAAGACACTGCTTATTGACCTTTTTCACACTTCGCTACTTCCGGTTTGAAAGCAAGGCTTGGAGAGCAGAAGGTGAAGGCTGAATAGCACATGAAACACATGGAGATGTCAACAAGGCACGCAATCCGGACAAACTTTGACAATTTAACCACCCCGGTACATTTATCGTAAGTATTGAACATTATTCTTATTCTTATCATTGACAAACTATTCTACTGTTATCTGGTCTCCTTACCGATATAAATTTGAGTCTGGCCGTTCTGTTGTGATTTCATTTTAAAATATCCATGACCACCTGGTAACTCCCAGTGCAGTTTATGGTAGCTGAACAGACTTAATACAAATGCCACTGAGATCTTGTAAAAAATAATTCATTGTTTACACACCATTAAGCCAAACTATTTATTGTTAGTTTAAATAACTTTGCGGGTTGTATTTGAAGTCGAAATATTGACATTTTGACCATATCTAGATAGATGTCGGAAACTAACTAAATTGATATGTTGATATTATGTATCAAATTGTAACCTACTGAGAATTTACAATCGTAACAAATCAGAATTTTGCATCAGTTGCGTATTTGATGTAAATTGTAATGGACTCAAATGCATTCCAATAAAATATTAGTCCTCTAGATCTACTTGTGCTGTTGTGATTGTGAACAGTTGTTATTTTGATTGTCAATGTTGACAGATTAGATAGCATGAGGTGTAATATTTCAACTGAATGATTACATAAAGGGTGTGTAAATATTTGAAGTAAAGTACAGTTTGATCTGCAATTTTGTAAACAATATTTCTACCAAAATGATATTTACTTTACTGTACCAAATTAATCATGTCATGAAATGAACAAAAACACAACTAATTAATGTCCAGTGAATCTACACGTGATCTGTATATAATTTACAGAAACAGATAACTCTTTAACAGTCTGTATTCAAATATTTCAAATGCATAAATTGATATTTACATTACTATAAACTTAAAGTATAAACATAATTATTTTTAATTCCCATGGGTATTGCAATCATAACTCATTTATTCCCTTTGTTTAATTGTTTAATTGTGAAACCCATCTGGTTTTAGGTCCACAAACATGTTTTAACGTTTTAAAACAAAATAAGTTCTATTGTCCAAGCAATTGCCATGTATTATTGATTATTAATCATATCAATTTATATGTAAGAATATAGTTGTGCTTACTGACATTTTGCAATAATTATAATGTTATGATGTAATAGTTTACTATTGTTAACAATTTTTAGAACTTTAGTTTATTTCAGTCAAGTCAAGTGGTGTGATAATTTTTATACTTTTTATAATTCAATCAAAACGAGAAATATAAAAATATACATAGAAGAAATTTGTTTTCCTTGTCAAATAACGATGATAGCATGAATTTATCTCATCATGTGACCTGACAAAGTTAATATTTTCAAGTCAAGATATCAACTTTAGTAAACCACAAGAAGAGATAAACATTTCATTTGACAAAAGAAATTCAAGTCTTATATTTTCTTTGTGATCTTCATGACCTTACTCAGAAAATCATAGTGTCAATGCGGCAGACTGACCGTAGGTGTGACAAAACGTGATATTTCACATGATTTTAATAAAAATCTTATTTAATTCACTCTAGCGAGAGTATGTTTTCAGCATGGTCAGACTAAACAAAGTATTTCATGATTAAATACATACCGGTAATACAAATATCAACACGTGTTTCATTAAAACAAGAGTGAATTTCTGTGTGACATTGATATAAAGAGCTGTAGTACACTGTCATTAAATTGATGCATCTGTTGTGTTTATTATTTACACAGAATATACTGTTTGAGTTTTAGACATATCAGTGTGTGATTGAGTTGTGTTTAACGCCGCTTTTAACAGTATTCCTTTTGACATATCAGATGAATTGATGCCTTCAAGATTGTTCTAAAGTTGCATGTAATGTTACACACTGTGATTAATTTTCCTTAAATTTCTCTATTTCAGAAGAATGTTGTTTTCTAAATAAGCAATATTTTGAGAGAAGGTGAATATGCATTGTTTATAAAAAAAAATTGGAAATAGAAATATTATTACAATATTATTGAATTATTCATTTCAATCTTTGAGTTTTCAATCTTTGAGTCCAGAGAATCAACACAATGAAGTACTAGTAACCGGTGATGGATGTCTGGAGGAGCTTTCTGCTGACAGTAAAACACTGGTTACAATGTGCATCCTGTCAAAGGAGGAGGAAGTGAAAAGCCATATTCATTCAATCAACAAATGTGTTTCCTGTCACATTTCACTTAAATAGGACGAGGAAGTGAAAAGCCTTATTCAGTCACACATTGTACCATTTGTTTACAAGCAAGAAAATTATTTTCTCCTGGAATTTAATTAGGTGCCTTTAACTGACAAAGACACCCGGTCAATGTTAAGTTTTGAAAACTTATATTGTGAGAAATAAAGACATGAAAATTTCGGTTTGTTTTTCTTTATTAAATATGAGAAATCCAGATTGTTCCATCAACCCCATTTTTTTCCGATACATATATTTTATCTTGGCTTGATTACCAAATAAGTTGATTCCTTTTCATCTTTTGTTATTTTATCTGTACTCATATCCGATCAAGACATTTTCAAACTATTCAGGATAAATGTATTAGTAGCTTCCTTTTGATATACAATTACCTATCATCATACAGGATTAGGTCAGGGTGTTCAAGAAGTTGGTGTTTGTATCAATTCTTATATTTCTTCAATTTCATGCATTATTTATATTTATCAATTTTAAGTTTCCTTTTAACTTATTTTAAACATTTCACACATTGTTGCTTTTGTCGTGCACGTTGCAATCTCAATCGTTAAAAATCGGTTAAATAAGTGTTGTTTGAAGAACAAGTAAAGTTTCATCTGTCATTGTACATACTGAATAGAGTTATCGCCCCTTCTAAATATATATTTTGACACACGAGTTATTTTGTGAAATAATTTCATTTACATCGTAATGTTTAGATGAAAATCATAGCAGAAAAAGTGTTTTTTGGTCAACTGGACTCATGGCAAAACGACAGAGCATTGTGCAGCAAACACCACTATGAAACGGGAAATACACATGATCGACGATCTGGAGTTCGCCAAGCCACGCACTGACTGAGCAAATTTGCAAAAGTACACTGACCTGTTTCATGTTATACGGTTCATTTACGATACAAAACTTCTGTCATTGAATGTACTGTCACATCGCACCTATATGACGACGAGGTTATGATAAATATAATATCTTTTTCTGAAATACGCATCTCGAAATGCACCTTTCGATTCACTTCCGGGATCCTGACAGCAAAATGCTAATTCCAGTGTATTACAATCATATTTTAGTTGGACCTCAGGATTAAATGTGAAACATCTTCTGTATTAGATACAGAGGATACCATTTTTTGTTTGTTTGAAATGTCCATCAGTTAAATGCATAACATGCTGTCTTTCCTATCAGCTGATGCGACTCACACTGCATGGAGCTATGCTCTCCAAGCCTCGTTTTCGATCCAAGATGGCGAAAGTGTGAAAAAGGTCAATTACTGTCTACAAACTGAAAATGTTGGAAGAATGATGTTGGATGATAAATAAAATCTCTCTCTCTCTCTCCCTCCCTCTCTCACTCACTCTCTCTCTGTGTACATATACACAAACACACACACACACACACACACACACACACACTACACATATATATTCCACAGTCAGGGCGCAGGACTACAGTGCTGGTTTAACTACGGATGTGGCCGATTCGTTCCTCTACCCACGCGTTACACAGCAGAACACAGCCGCTTGTGTCATATTGTATACGGCCATGCGTCGTATAGACTAATACGGGTGTGACAACCACGCCTGTTTTCAAACAACGTTAGTAAAGTATTAGCTGGTCGAATTCGTGATCATTCCAACAAACGATCTTGTGAGATTCATCGTTCATCAATTTCTGTTTTCTGTGTTGTTTAACTCGAGCTGCTGATTGACTTGTTGCATTTATCTGTTTGTTTATCATGTTTACTATGAATGAATACACGATATCAGTAACACATGTTGATGTTTTCAGTCTATTCTTACCTATTTTAATTTCAGTTTTGTAAAAATCTGAGGCATTTTTTTAGGGTGCCGTTGTACAAAATAACCTCAGGGCTACAACTGTCGTAAGTCTATGTTAAAGTATGGGAGTCGCAATTACCTTAGCGCTAAGATCGCTTTGAGCAACGGCACCGAGTTATCATATGTAATTCCTGAAATTTCAGGTATTAGGTATAAGGAATGACTGAATCAGATAGTATACATATTAACTGATTATACGTTTTAAGCGTTATATATGTACGTTATGACTATGGTATAGGCACTTTAATCAATGTAAATTGTAAATCAACACTTGAACCACCTAATGAGGGTGATGACATTATGTCATGTGATTACGCATGATCGGATTGTCAACAACAGACGATACCGTCACAAACCCGAGTACACCAAGGTAACACTGTGCACTGACATCAGTGCCCTCACATATAAAACGATAACAACAACAGACGCTCGCAGCCTTCACACTGGCTCTCACTCGCACGAGTATTGAGTGATGTAATTGGGTCATTCAGCCACGCCTGATAAGCGTCATATCCATTCAGGTCTCGAGTGTGTGTTTGACCTCATACGTACAAGGATTTTGATTGGCTAGAAGTGATTGCTCTTGGTCAGTGGGAGCGTAACATCGGTTGGCGTGCGAATAGACGAACATTTAGTCCCACAAATATATTTATCTTATTTAACTAAAATCCAAATGGAGCCTAGAACCATGCTTACTTTCTGGAGACTTTCCAAATTAATCTCGACTTGGGTTACGTTCGTAATATATTTTCTTGCGTCTGGGAGACAGACAAACATGTACGTTAAAGGCCGACTGTTTGCTCGCATGAGCAGTTATATGATTATGGACAAAGAGTATCTTGTGTGTAGTGAAATTGTGCCGAAGTACTTTCTTCCTCTGCGGAAATCATTCCCACGGAACATCTTTTACTCGGATTTTTTTCCACGAAACATTTACACCAGCAATACTTCTTCCGGATGGAACAAATTTCATGTGGACCTGATCATCGATCATAAACACTATCACCGAAATAAGAGAATCACAAGCAGCGAGTTCTGAAATTGGGATTGTAAATTATCTGACTGTTAGATGGTATTATTATATTTAGGTATTCATGGAGGGGTTGATCCTATTCAACTCGGTTGTAACAGCTCGGAGGTTGGCGTATTCCAACCATGGCTGATACGCCATGTCCCTATCTAGTGTTAACAGCGCTGTTTCAGCTAAGTTCAGATCACTGTACATACCCCCTTTCTATTGTAATTGGCCTAATCTATATTTGTCTTGTTTGTTTGTTTTTAACGACACACTCAGCAACATTCCAGCTACATGATGGCGGTCTGTAAATAATCAAGTCTGGACCAGACAATCCATTGATTTACATCATGAGCTTCGATCGACGCAATGGGGATACGATGACATGCATCAACCAAGTCAGTGAGCCTGACCACCCGATCCCGTCAGTCGCCTCTTACGACAAGCATAGTCGCCTAATCTATATAAGAGTCTTACACGAGTCTACATTTATTGTAATTATATATCATACTTTGAAGAAGCACTGTAAGGTTGTATAGTTTTATAGTTAATGTTTATGTAAGGATTTATAGTTAATGCGATAGTGTCATTTATTATCAAATATATGTATGAAATATATGCTCTTGTACTACCGATTGGTGGTATTTGGAGAAAACGTTATCAAACGTGGAACATTAATACCAAATGAGTTGAATAAATATTTATTACATACAAAACAAACATGGTGTTCATCCTCTACTAGTGAGTGAGTGAGTGAGTGAGTTGGGTTTTACGCCGTTTTTCACAGTATTCCAGTTATATCGCGGCGTGTCAGCTTAATGTGGGAGGAAGGTGATGCATCAGCCCGAAGTGATGCAGGTCTTAGACGTTAAGCACTTCGGTGAAACCCACGAGCACGGGTATGGTGCTGACAAACCTAGAAACATAATCGGGGCGAACCGGGATTCGAACCCACAATTATAGGTTTCTGGCGTGCCCAAGGGACGCAACTCTGCACAGCGAATCGCGGCGCCTTAGACGATTGCCCCCCCCCCCCCCCCCCCCCCCCCCCCCATCCTCTACTTCATGGAGGCCAGTCACATACAGATTCCTAGACTAACACTTAGTCAATGAAAACATGTCTTTAAATTTTTTTTTTTTTTTTGAAAGAACCTTTCCTCCTCTGTTGTTTTCAAGCAAACTAGACTTGGTTAGTTTGATCTAGACTTGCCTAGATTTTTAGTACAAAAGAATACCTGAAAATGTAAATTCCACAGTCATGGTGCAAAACTAACAGATCCTATCAGGTATATTTAAACTTAAGTTTTTACAAATACTGTTGACTTGAAGGTTGTGAAGAGATATTCGAATTTTACACATTGCTTTAACCAATGGCGTGTCTCTGAGTACAGTTATATGTTATTAGAGTTACAGTAAGATTGTGTGTTAGCATAATGCACAAAACAGTAGGGGACTCCCAACTTGGTACCTTGTTTGGAAATGAATATCTGTTAAACGTCTAAATGAAGACAAAAACATATTCTTATTAGGGAAAATAAATAAAAATAAAAAGAACAAAGGGTGTTACACATCACTCAACCTAGAACATACAACACTGGGTGTTAAAAAAAATAATTCTTACAACCACAGATACACAAAAACATTTTAAAATAATATTTGTCTCACATACGATAGCCAAGTGACCTTACCATCCTCATCTAATAATGCAAATGTCTATCATATCACGGCTCATTCAACATGTTGTGGTAGATTAAAATTAAATCAGTTCCATATGCACATACGTCACATACCTATATCTGGCCATACATGTTTAAGGCCCATATAAACCCATTATTAGGGGGTGATTGAATTATACGATGGTACCATGAATTTGTCGTTTTATTAATACAAAGACCATATATTTTGTGACGTGAATTGTGTGTATGATGTGGTGGGATGGCTCTGTGGTTGAAGCGATCGCTCGTCACGCCGAAGGCCTTAGTTCTATTCCCCATATGGGTAGTGTGAAGCTCATTTTGGCTTATTGCTAAAAATCGGCGTAATAAACCTCATTCACTCACCAAAGCATATGGTCGTGGATCTTATTAGAATAACAAAGTAAATTTAAACATAATTCTTACCAATGAAAGTCAATATGGGGTGAACAGTGTAAAAAAGAATGAAAGCAAACTGCTATTTTGAGTGATTCTACTATGATAAGAAAGAGTTCATTACACTTCTACCGCCTCCGTGGCTTGGTGGATAGAGCGCTGCCCGGAGAGCGAAAGGCCGGTGGTTTGACCCCATGGTCGCTTCATACCAAAATATGGTACTTGTTGTTACCCTGCCTGTCTTTCTGTAATATTTTTAAAGGGAAAACACACACACACACACACACACACACACACACACACACACACACACACACACACACACACAGCGTCGCTGTATAAGTTAAGCCACATCGGTCTTTATAAATGTATTGCGGTTGTGTATTACTGATATTGGTTACCAGCTGCAGTCTCGTCGGGGGATCAAAGCTAAAATTCTATTTTGTTATATGTTGAGATGTGGTCCTGCAAACCAAGTGATAAAAACCCTCGGTGGCATGCTGCATTACTCTTGTCTGCCAGACCCGGTAGTGATGTTGCTGGAATATTGCTAAAAGCGGCGTAAAACCATACTCACTCACTCTGCGAGACCCGTGAAGATTCCGAGGAAGAATAGGTCTTTAGCAACCAATGCTTGCCGCAAAAGGCGACTATGCTTGTCGTAAGAGTCGACTAACGGGATCGGGTGGTCAGGCCCGCTGACTTGGTCGACACATGTCATCGATCCCAATTGCGTGGATCGATGTCCATGATGTGAATCCCTGGATTGTCTGGTCCAGACTCGATTATTTTACAGACCGCCATCATATAACTGGATTATTGCTGAGTGCGGCGTTAGGCAACAAACAAACAAAACAAAACGTCTAGTCTGCGAAAGAGATACATCATATGAAAGTACAGATCGCGGATGCGCTTGGGAAATTCGAAATATCCCTGCTAGCCAATATGGATAATAATTTTGTAGTTCACGGTTGTGATTAAATTACACGTGGGCGTACAAGTTCTACTACACCAAATCAGAACTGGTTGTGACAGTGCGGTTTTCGTAGGAGCACACAATGCAGATCAAGAGACATCTGCAGGCTGTGATTGGATGATAGTGTGTAAGATTTTTATGTCTTTTAAATGTACATCCATCCAGCAATTAAAACTGCCCATATTTTTCAATATTTGGCGCTGACTTTTTTAACAAGATGACTTGTGCTTTATGTGAGCACAGATATTTTCAAGTAGGCGACATTTGGTGCGGAACTGGGGTTGGCGTGTTCAGCTTCCTGTACTCGGAAAAGGAGCTGACTAACCTAGCCAAAATTTGTGTTTTTATTGCAGCTTTAAGGCCAGACTGTGCATATATGTAAATGTAATGGCTGTTGAATGCCTAGTTATTTTTAAAAAAAATATAACGTTACTATAGAAGTCTATGGGAAAACATTTGGTTGTGTGTAACCTGTAGACAGCTGAATGTGACGAGAGCGGCTGCGGGATTCTGCCCTGAGATATACCATTGACATTCCCTGCAGTCTTACCATGTAGAAATAGATAGCTGCTATATCCCGGAACTCCAGAGCAGCCCCGTTTGAAGTGAAAATGGACTAAGTTCTACCCCTGTGCTCCATTGTGTAATTTCCTGTTACGATTATCGTTGGTGTACTTTGGCATCAAGAGAATTAAAAGATGAAACGGCAATATGTTGACACATGGATTCAAAACAAGTGAGCGAACGAACTGGAAGGGTACACACTAAACGTATACGTTTGTTCTACATTTGTGAATACATTTGGGGTGAGTGGACGGTTTCGCGGCGTTGTGCAATTCTTCAGCATGATTCACGGCGACTAAAGATTCGAGTTCTGTCCACATGACACCCATGTCTCCCTTTTGGGATTCCGGGTCAGAAAAGATCCTAGTCGCTATCTTTATTTCCCTGTGGGGATTCGAAATCCTTATCTTCCTGTAGGGATTCCGGGTCAGAATAAATCCCTAGTTTCTATCCTTGTCTTCCTGTGGGAATTCGTGGGGCTATTCAAAGCTTGATGTACATCGTGTTTTGTTTGTTTGTCGTTTAACGCCGCACTCAGCAATATTCCAGCCACATGACGGCGGTCTGTATATAATCGAGTTTGGACCAGACAATCCAGTGATGGACATCAGGAGCATCGATCCACGCATGGGTTGCTGTAGACCTTTTCTACCCCGGATCTTCACGGGGGGAGACAGGCATGGGTTGCTAAAGACCTATTCTACCCCGGATCTTCACGGAGGGAGGCAAGCATGGGTTTCTGAAGACCTATTCTACCCCGGATCTTCACGGGGGGAGACAAGCATGGGTTGCTGAAGACCTATTCTACCCCGGATCTTCACGGGGTAAGACAAGCATGGGTTGCTGAAGACCTATTCTACCCCGGATCTTCACGGGGTAAGACAAGCATGGGTTGCTGACGACCTATTCTACCTCGGATCGTCACGGGTGGAGACAAGCATGGGTAGCTGAAGACCTATTCTACCCCAGATCTTCACGGGGTAAGACAAGCATGGGTTGCTGACGACCTGTTCTACCCCGGATCTTCACGGGGGGAGACAAGCATGGGTTGCTGAAGACCTGTTCTACCCCGGATCTTCACGGGGTAAGACAAGCATGGGTTGCTGAAGACCTGTTCTACCCCGGATCTTCACGGGGGGAGACAAGCATGGGTTGCTGAAGACCTATTCTACCCCGGATCTTCACGGGGTAAGACAAGCATGGGTTGCTGAAGACCTGTTTTACCCCGGATCTTCACGGGGGGAGACAAGCATGGGTTGCTGAAGACCTATTCTACCCCGGATCTTCACGGGGTAAGACAAGCATGGGTTGCTGAAGACCTATTCTACCCCGGATCTTCACGGGGTAAGACAAGCATGGGTTGCTGAAGACCTGTTCTACCCCGGATCTTCACGGGGGGAGACAAGCATGGGTTGCTGAAGACCTGTTCTACCCCGGATCTTCACGGGGGGAGACAAGCATGGGTTGCTGAAGACCTGTTCTATCCCGGATCTTCACGGGGGGAGACAAGCATGGGTTGCTGAAGACCTGTTCTACCCCGGATCTTCACGGGGGGAGACAAGCATGGGTTGCTGAAGACCTGTTCTACCCCGGATCTTCACGGGGTAAGACAAGCATGGGTTGCTGAAGACCTGTTCTACCCCGGATCTTCACGGAGGGAGACAAGCATGGGTTGCTGAAGACCTATTCTACCCCGGATCTTCACGGGTCGTACATCGTATACATGTACACTGTGTTAGTGAGTGAGTCAGATTTTGCGCCGCTTTTTTCAGAAATCTCAGACGGGAGATACCAGAGCATGGGTTTCACACATTGTACCCATCTTGGGAATCGAACCCGTGCCATCGACGCGGCACGTGAAGGCTTTAACCACTAGGCTACCCACGGCCGCCATACCACTGCGTGATTAATGCTGTAATGTAATACGTTTCACGAATGACAACTAGCTAATACAATCATTATGCTGATATAAATCGTACAAAAAAGAATAACGATTTTAACGATTACAGCTATAAAACCTTGCCTTCTTAATAACCACAGACATTGTACCGTTCACTTACTGTTCCCCGTCATGTTCTCTTCAAGAACAGGAACACATCAATGCACAAGCGATGCTCGTTAATCTTGGCACTTATTCATCAAGATAAAAGTCACGCTGACATTTGTGTACGTAAAAAGACATAAACTCGCACAACATTGATCGGCGTGGTATCGGTGTCTCTTGAACGTCAAAGTACCTGGGATTGCATTGGCCGCTGCGAGACAGATGAGGAAGGCATCACATTGAAGGTCTCGATGAAGATAATCGACAAATACATCACACTTCATCATCCCGCGCGGCACGCACCTAAAGGCTAAGGCAGCCAACCAGGACGTTATCACGGAAACAGACGTAAGATAGCGATACTCATGCTACCTATGATCAATCGGGTTGTACTTCTCGATACATATAGGACAGAGGCCTAGCAGGTAGTGCGTATTGGGATAAGGTCGGGTTGGGATAAGGTTGGGTTCTACTCCGCAGTGATCAGGTGATTCCCATAATTTGCATTTTGCCGCGTATGTTGATGTGTAAGCCAATGTGATGTCCGTTAAAAACGATTCTTTATCATAACGTACAAGATATATACATCGGCACACTTATACTTCCTTAATCCTGGTCGCATCCCCCCCCCCCCCCCCCCCCCCCCATGTAATCGTACCGATTATCAATTGTCTGGATTAACGAATCATGGGTTCAGATAATAATAATGTATTTTATATACAATAAACTACGGTTATAACGAACACGGTTATAACGAACAAACGGATATAACGAACTAACTTTTTAGTCCCGACTAAATGCTGTAGTTATGCTGTGTATATGCTTATAACGAATTAAGGTTATAACGAACAAAAATTAGTAGTCCCTTTGAGTTCGTTATAACCGTAGTTTACTGTATAGACATTTTCAACTGTCCGAAACGGAACGTGATCTCGGCACGTTTTAGAAATTAATAAATGAGACACGCACAGTATCGGTCACATTGTTGATGTGCTTTGCGAGTATTGTTTTTAAAAACCAATGTACTCAGAAAGAAGTGTTATCAAAATTGTATTTGTGCGTACTGACCATTCGGCTAACACCATCCTTCTCTCCCAATCACCCCATCTCAACTTTCGTCGTATATATATGTATATATATAGATTAGAATGAGTGAGTGACTTGCAAGCCTAACGGGCGAACGCTTAAACCACTTGGCCATACCCTGATCTATATGCGCGGTGTGACGTGTGATGTCACACATCGCGATCCCGTGGGTCATCGAGCACACATTGCATGTGAATCTCCCCTTGAATGGCCCTTCCGGTTGTCTCCGTACACCCGCGCAACACGGAACACGGTCATATAGTTGAATGTACGTATGTATTATGTTGGCCTGCATAGATGGAAAATACAGTCACGTATGCTCTACCGTGGAAGTAATATTGACTCATATCCTCGGCGATGAGACGAATTAAGGGCCTAGGAAAGGCAAAGTTTGAATGTTTACTCGCCTGACCAGAGAGATATATATTTAACACTTTTGTAACAAAAATATATGTATCGTTACTACGAACATTCACAATAATAACAAGACATCCAGGCATTTATCTATAGATAGAGTTAAAACCTATCCCGTATTCAATGCAGTACGCATGTATGTACGCAGAGTTAATATAGAAATACTAGGAAAGGGAGTAGACACACTATTGTTGGTGTGAATTGAGGTTTTGTGTAAAGTCGTAAGCGTTCGAACACATACAGTCGCACATGCCTCAATATACACACCAGAAACCAGGCCATATCTCAACATCACCGCTGTGATCATGACGAGTCGGCACGTGCTGCTATTGACAAGGCCGAATACAAACCAACCCGGAAGTAACATAGTCAAGAATGTATGTTCATAACATTCACTCAAACCAATATGAAATCAACTTACCTTGATATCTTGAGGAATCAGAACTTAATTAGACAAAGTAACACGCATTTGCATGCATTTAGGTGTAGCAAACAATTTCCGATGTTTACACCGTTTTTGATTGGTTACAATTGGACCAATCAGCGACCTTACATCCTGTATAAGTAGTTGAGTAACTCGACGCGGAAACACACTCGCGATGGCGCGGCCGATCATAGAAGCTATTCGCACAGGGGATGTAGCTCTGGCGAAAAAGCTGTTACAGTCGCAGAAATATGGATG
The DNA here is from genome assembly GCF_022045235.1 of Haliotis cracherodii. NCBI lineage: Eukaryota > Metazoa > Mollusca > Gastropoda > Lepetellida > Haliotidae > Haliotis > Haliotis cracherodii. Next base: position 29,369,883 of record NW_027266319.1, on the reverse strand, counting down.
TTTAGATTGTCAAACATCGCGGAGAGATGGAACTGCCCTATTTTGGGCGGCGTGTCGAGGTCTTATAGAACTGGTTGAGTTGCTTCTTACAAGCAATGCGAGCGTGAATGCGTCCACTGGGTACGGAGCGACTCCCCTCCATGCGGCCGCAGATGCTGGAAGAGTGCAAGTTATCAGGTGAGCAGTTGGATCGATAACAACAGTATCTTCATTGGCCAAGTTACACTTGGTATTGTGTACAACTAATGTGCCCCATTTTGCACTATTTGTTTTTTGATATAGGTATCGTTAGTTTCATTTGGTGTGATTTTGAGTCAATTTTCTGCAGATGCATTCATTTATTTGCAATAATTCGAAATGAAATTATTTTGAGTGATGAGAGTGCAAAGTTATTTATTTCACATAGCTAAAGAGAGAACAATTCGTGTCGTGTGATTACTTTGTGAATTTCTTTATATTTGTGCTACTGCACACTAGTGAATCTCACATCTTTATGTATATGTATGTACTATGGCTAGGACGGGTAACTCGGGTACTTGGGTCGGGTCGGGTCGGGTGGGTACTGAGTAGGACCCGGGTACCTATAGGACCTCCCGGACCCGTGGTTAGCCACATGATATATTGTTCAATGACAAAAAGTATCAAAAATTCTATGTTTAAACTACATGTCACTAATGTTCACAGTTCTTCCTGACAACTACGCCCATTCCTTCTGACTTTTAGATGTTTAAATTAAAATATAACTTCAGTCAACTTCAGTGTAAACACAAGATCGTTTCATACATGTATCTAAAAATATTTTATCAGAGCTACGGTCAAACTTTTCCCAATCGGACAGTTTGAGACCTACCACGGGTACTCGGGTAGGGTCGGGTAATAGGGGGTTGGGTACCCGGGTAGTAAATCTGGACTCGTCCCAGCCCTAGTATGTACATTCATATATATATAATATATAATTAAAATAATATATATTTAAAACTTGAAACAAAATTACACGCTAAAACTTTCTACAACATGTAACATACATATCAGCATTCCTCCTAATCATACGAATGAAACATGTTGGTTTAAGTATTGAGAATAGTGCAGATTGTCAGACTTAGCAGACTTTGGGCACTGCATATGTTTGACTACATAACTATGGTAGGGGAGAGAGATCTGTTTTTTTCCCCCAAATTCAATTTTTTGCGGTAAAAACTTGATTGCATAATTTAGCTTAAAATTGTTCTCTCGACGGCCTAAAATGGGGGCGTAGGTCCCCAAATTATAGTTAGGCACCTATGTTCAGAGATGAAGTGTAACTTCTTAAAAGATTGACCCGCCCTCGGAATGTTAAACAGCCGGGTCCTTAGTGCATATGTGTGTGTCTGGCCACAATGGTTGTGTTGTGACCCGTGGACACAGGTATGTCGGTGAGTGGCATTAAGGACACGTAGCTAGCCTCGTCTACCGACAAGGTCTCCCAGCTATGTCTATATCATGAGTGTTGACTGACAGGTGTCAGACATAACCCAAGTGTGTATGATATATAACATGCCAAGTAGAGTGTCAAGGAAACGGGCGAATATCACCTTGAGAACATTAGCATGTCGCTATTCACGAGTGATATTCACAGTTATTTGTCGTGTTTATGTACATATAAAGACAGCGTCTCTCTATGTAATTATGCAAATGTATGTACTGGGATATTTAAGCTTGTTTGGGTTTACATCGAAATATATTTTTCGCAATAGTGAGTGAGAATGGTTTTACGCCGCTTTTAGCAATACTCCAGCAATATCACTGCGGGGGACATCAGATATGGGCTTCACACATTGTACTCATGTCAGGAATCGAACCCGGGTTTTCGGCGTGACGAGCGAACGCTTTAACCACTAGGCTACCCGACCGCCCCTTTTCGCAATAAGATGGAGAAACACACACACACACACACACACACACACACACACTCACACACTCACACACACTCATACATACGCACAATCATACACACTCACGCAGACATACACACACACACACAGTCACTCATACATGCGCACAAAATCATACACACTCACGCAGACACACACACAGACACACACACACACACACACACACAAACTCACATATACGCACAAGAACAAACATATGCATACATTTTGGAATTATGAAACAAAACTTTCTCCATTCTTGAGTAAGGTTAGAATGAGATACAAAAAGACATACACTGAAATAATGTCAACATAGATGTTTACACTTCATATGCACATAGCAAGTGAGGGCTTAAGTATATATGTGAATAACTGCATGACATGTACATATGAATTTGCCTGGCTCCAAGCAGCTTGTCACCTACAGTGTAAACATGTTATCAACTACGATCAACTATCGACTACGATTGAGACACAGAGATCCAAATAACCCGAATAGACAGTCACGTGAACACTTAATGACAGTCAGAGTATGAACTAAACAAAAATATAAATATATAATTATATTAATATCAAGTGGAAAACATAAGTGTTTTTTATCTTTAATAAGTGTTGTTTTCTTTGACAGGTTGCTGGTGAAGAATGGAGCGAATGTGAACTCGTTAACTCAGAGTGGAGACACGCCCTGCCACCTGGCGGCGTACCGCGGATATAGCCATGCCGTGCAAGTTCTGGTTGAAGAGGGCGCAAATCTTAACACGCGCAACCGGAAGTGTCATCGCCCTGTGGACGAGGCCGAGGCAAATAGCCATTTCCAGATAGTGGAGTATTTAACAGCGGTTTCTAGCGCATGTAAGTTGATATCGTGACTTTCATTGTGTGAATCGTTAAATATAAGTAGACAATGTTTTCCATGTTTATTAAATTCTCAGGATGATTTCAGATAATTTATTCTTTCGTATTGATCGACACTTATTGGCCGTAAGCATAGCTCAAGGCCGCACTTCGCTGCACAAAGGTGTGTCCCTTTGTCGTGCTAGGATCCGATGATCGACAGTTCGAATCCCACATTCGCTGTGGTTATAATCCTCATATATCACTATACCAGTACTCGTTGATTCGTGAACTGAATAAAGTTGATTGAATACTGTGTTAGAACCGATTCTCTTGCTAACACACAAAATTAATGTCCCATATGATCTCTTTCAGTTCACTGTAGAGGCCATGAATCCGACATGAGCGTTCCAGGGTCACCAGTGTATACCCGCTCTCACCAAAGAGTTGCATTCAGGGAATGTAACTCCTCCCCAGTGCTCCCAACAGAAACTGTGTTATCTCCCCCTAAGGACCATCACCACGTACATTTTAACCACGCCCCTGGCGTGTCGAGTTACATGAACATTGCCTCAACAACAGACAGCGTGTATTTGTCTAAGTGCCATGGTGTGAATGATCTGTCTATTGATACAGAAAGCGTATCCAACGCTTCCCAAATAAGTTATTTTAATATACCTTTATACGACTGAGCTAGGACCAATCCTCTCTTAGGGAAGTGCGCCAAAGGGGATATGGCTTGATATATATCTGAGTACAAAGGGCTACTAAGCCTTGTTTAGAATGGCAATTGAAATACATTTATATGTGTGTGGTATGATGCTAAGACACTCGGCCCATGTATTCTAGAACAAGTACAGCATTAGAGAAAAGTCAACTGACTGTTGCAACGCCTTTGGAAAGAACGACCCTTCCGGGTGAACAAGGGTAGAAGAGAAGACACACGTTGATTATAAGACTCCTTACTGGTAATGTGGCTGTGATTAAATGACCCAGAGAACACGATGTGAACGATGACAAAGATGACAACGGTGACCAAAAAAACAAACTCAATGTATTTCCTGACTGAGATCATGGTTGCACCTGTCAGAGATCGGGGTATCCCAATGCTGAGATAGGGGTATATCACCTGTATGAGAACAGGGTGTTTCCTGACTGATATCTTGGATGAGATCAGGATATTACTGGACAAAGATCGGGGTATTTCTGGTTGAGTTCAGAGTATCCCTGGTTGACATCGTTGATCCTAAGCTAAGCTCGGGAATGTCCTGGATGAGATTTTGTTTTGTTTTAAGTGTGCCTGTGTCCTATTTGCCAAATAGACTTCACAATTGTTTAGATTTGCAGTAAGTCTTGTAATATAGATCTGTTTTATCGTAAATGTATTGCTTAAAAATCGGGTGTTATTTGTGTGAATGTTCATGTTTTACTTATTGATGGCTTGTTTCTTTGTTTGTTGGTTTGTTGTTTAACGACGCGCTCTGCAATATTCCAGCTATATTATGGTGGTATGTAAACAATCGGGACCGGACAATCCAGTAACTGACATCATGAGCATCGATCCACGCAAATGGGATACGATAATATGCATGAACGGAGTCAGCGAGCCTGACCACCCGATCCCGTTAGTCGCCTAACATAGTTTGTCATTTAGTTATTTCTTGCTGTGGTTCTTGTCCCACGACTGCGTTTCATTTGTCAGTTTTAAGAACAAATTCCAGAACACGTATTGCCAAAACATTACAGTGCATTGACGTCGTGTTATGATTATAATGATATGACATTTGGATATGTTAACAACAAACGATCTGAACATGTATTGGAGGTGTTTACATCCTTAATACATTTTCCAATACAAAAAAACAACCGAATGTCATATTTAATACTGAAACATCAATTAATTGATTCGATTCACCTTTGAAAATTATTTCTCGTATTATTCTACAAGATCCTATATTTCCATCCTCCGATGAAATGCAAGCAGGCGTTATCGGCGCCGCCTTGAACACGGGTAGTTCCCGGGTGAATGGTTAATGTTGCGCCTCTGCTAGGCAGTGCAAACTTGTAAATGTTGTCCTTGACCGTGTTCAGTGTTCAATAACATTCATGTATGTAGTATGTTGCGGATTCATTCTCACGACAACATGGTATTACACAACGTCACTCGCTCACTGCATATAGCTCATCGTTAACGTTATTTATTGGTATCGGCCATGACACTTTCCGTATTTTGTGTCGTGTGCTGTCGTGTGTATTGATGGCGGTTCGTGTTCCCAGGGTAAATGCATTCAAGTTGCCCATGTCTTTCAAAGTATTGCTGTTGATGTTTATTAAAGTTGTTGTTATGATTTCGGAGTTGATGTTGTTGCTTTATCAGAAATGAAAAGAGGACGAAGTTTGTACTTTAGGATTGACTCTGTGTTTTGTTCGGTTCATTGAGTTATAAATCTCATTGGAGCGAATAAAACACACAGTCAATCCTTATAATACAATTCGACAACGAAAACATGTGTTATCAACAATAGTTTAACCCAAAACAGTTGCATCTATGAATGCAGTAAAATATCAGAAAATTGGTAAACATTCCTGGCGTAGGAATACATATATTATGGCGTGGTAATATCAGGTGATTGTTTGATTTGTGTACTTATATAACTTAACACGCCTCCAAAGAAAGAAGCCAATCAACAGAGAATAACATCAAACAAAGGTCATAGGACCTGGAGGTGAGAAGAAAAAACTGCAACCCATTCGTCACCACTCGCCCCTTTCCGTAACCTGCAAGAAGACTCGTCCCCCTATCGATGAATGTTATGTGCGAAAATACGACAAACCAACCTGAATGCGCGTATGATTTAAAATTCTTCGTCAAAGAATCCCTCGGAAATAATTTTTGATTTTACATATGTCTTTCATCTAAAAATATACCAAAGACACAGTTAAATGTGTTCAATCATACTGTATAATTCCACACGTCCCGATGTGCTTTAAATTGCATCTGAAAAATATATAATATATTGGGAAAATGTGTGAACGATTACGCAATGAGTTGACAGTGTGTTTTAGGTATGCCCGTTTGCGCTAAGACGGAACCCGGTCGCAAAAATGGCCACGAGAGGGGCACGAGTCGCTATTCGGCTTGTCCCGGAATAACACGAGTTGGTCACGAATGACTGCAACCGTGACGAAGCGGAAGAAATAAAGGTCATGGGTAAAGCGGTTGTTTCAGATGGCATGGTCAGTAACCGTAACATAAATTTCCTGAAAACTGGGAGACAGTGGAAAATGCGAGTTGGAAATGAAACCTGTAGACATGACAATTTGTGGGACTGAGGTTGCATGGGGCCGGTTTTGTGCAGTGTGGAAGACGGCAGAGTTGGTCGCACTTCTTTGGCCTGTCGGGGTAGTCCTGCACCATGACCGTGGAATATATTTATTTTATGAAAAAAATAATAATCTAGATATGCATACAAAAGCAAGTCTAGCCAGCTCAAGCTAGCTCTATTCCACAATCAGCATGCATAGGGATTTTTTTTATTTTTAGAGTCAAGAAGGATATTGTGTAATATAAGATTTCAGAGACTAAATGTTAGTCTACTGTCGGGGCTGTGATGTCATTTGTGTTGTGTTTTTAGAATGCTTGATACCGAAAATAGCACAAAAATGTTATTAGGCCTGATAACGTATCATGATACAGGTGAGAAGGAAGGGACTATAACTGGGATTCCCTGACATTCCGTAGTGATTAAAGTAGTCCGCTTCGGTGGGCGTGGCTTAATATTTTTTACATTCATTGGGAAATAAGTGAAACATCATGCGACCAATTCAGCTAATCAGCATGCAGGAATTACAATGAACGCAGTGTTCAATGTTCTACTTGTAACGAAGGACGTGTACTCTGAGATTGATTCAGTTTGTTCCACTCCTAGGGCTCCCTTTCAAACCCGAAAGTTTGTTCGTTATTTTACGCCGCACTCAGCATTTACCTGTAAATAATCAAGCCTGAACCAGACAATCCAGTGATTGACATCATGAGCATCATACACCAACCAATTAGTCGCCTCTTACAACAGGCATGGGTTGCTGAAGATCAATTTTAACCCGGATCTTCACCGAAAGCCATGGTCTTAATGACACTATTAAATCTGCAGTCGGCATAAAATCAAGTGGCAAACAGACCACGCGCAAGGATACAAGATATGTTTTACTCTACGTATTTGAGTAGGAACTGTTTCCGCGACTCTGTTCTAGGGCTATCTATCGTCACCTTGACCTTCACCATGGCCGTTGCGCCAGGTAAGACAGGGCAATGTCATGCTCACCTGCGAACACCTGCCGTCATAACTATACAATAATGCCATGGTGTAGTCTCATATGGAGATTGTTAACCCAGTTTGAGTATGTTCCTCCCGTGACTGCGTTGTGACAATGAAATACTGAATACCCTGAAGCAATGTTCTGCTGAAGCCCCGTTATAGAATGGAACGAAGCTGCTATTCCAGAAGTGGGACGACAAATGTAGTTTCGTGTTTGCACAATCTTAAAAAATGTAAACAAAAGTATCAAACAATATATAGGGTCACGAAGATTCTTTGTCATACATTTCGATATGATTATATACAAAATCAACTTTAACCAAACATATTCTTAAAAAACGAGGAGACCGCTGTTGGAGGCGAAAGAATACACGCTGGTCAAGTAACAAAAATGGCGCTTTGCAAAATGAACAGTCTCGATTGAGTTAAATGAGAAATTAACAGTTTATAACGAAACATTTTCGACAGAATAACAAGCGGCAATAGGTGATATTAACTCCATGAACGACCATCTGTAATTATTTTGCCTTGTCTATGTGGAACTAACGTAAATTGGAAGTCAACAGTTTGTGCACGGGCTTGACACTTACGATAAAGGGAGACAATTTAAGGGGGGTAACTCTTGTATGACAATAGTTCCGTCAGAGTGTTATGTTCACTGTAATGAAATATCAAGAGTTATGTTAACTGCAATGAAAGTATCACTTTTCTCAACTTCAGAAAACACTTACACTGAAGTGTATAATAAATAGCAGCCCGTCGTTAGAGAAAAGCGGAATGCTAGTTTCAGTGGCCCGTAGATTAATGATAACACGCGCGCATTTTTATGTTAATTCTATCCATTTAAGCTGTAATACTTGTTTAAACGTTCACATTTAGTCCATAATATATTCCATTGTTAACGTTTGTATTTACATTAAAGCGCTGAACCGGAAACATGTACTAATCCTGTAATGTATACCGGTCGTAAATGTTTGTTTTCATTTTGACATGACATGTGACATAAAGATACCAGACAGCGTAAACTTTCGGCCGTATAGTTTAGTTGCCGTATACGGTGTCATATTAGATTAGCAGAAAAATATTGGGCGTGGCGTGAACTAATAATATGTCCCTTGACGTCCCTTAATATGTCCCCTGATGTGAGCATTGTTTTTATGTTCCCTGTTATGTCCTCATTTGCCCAAATATGTTTCCGTGGTGTGCCCTAGTATGTCCTGATGTTCCCCAGTATGTCCTCCATCATGCCCTGATGTCCAGCAATATCTCCTGAGGTGCCAGAAGTCCTGATGTGCCCCAATATGTCCCCCACGATGTCCTTTTTTGCCCAAATATATCCCCTGATGTACCCCAAATATGTCCTGATGTGTTCCAGTACGTCCCGATGTTCCCCAATGTGTCCTGATGTCCATGAATATGCCATGATGTTCCCTAATGTCCTGATGTTCATGAATATGCCATGATGTTCCCTAATGTCCTGATGTCCATGAATATGCCATGATGTTCCCCAATGTGTCCTGATGTCCATGAATATGACATGATGTTCCCTAATGTCCTGATGTCCATGAATATGCCATGATGTTCCCTAATGTCCTGATGTCCATAAATATGCCATGATGTTCCCTAATGTCCTGATGTCCATGAATATGCCATGATGTTCCCTAATGTCCTGATGTCCATAAATATGACATGATGTTCCCTAATGTCCTGATGTCCATAAATATGCCATGATGTTCCCTAATGTCCTGATGTCCATAAATATGCCATGATGTTCCCTAATATGTCCCGATGTCCATAAATATGCCATGATGTTCCCTAATGTCGTGATGTCCATAAATATGCCATGATGTTCCCCAATATGTCCTGATGTCCATAAATATGCCATGATGTTCCCCAATATGTCCTGATGTCCATAAATATGCCATGATGTTCCCTAATATGTCCTGATGTGTTCCAGTACGTCCCGATGTTCCCTTATATGTCCCGATGTCCATAAATATGCCATGATGTTCCCTAATGTCCTGATGTCCATGAATATGCCATGATGTTCCCTAATATGTCCCGATGTCCATAAATATGCCATGATGTTCCCTAATGTCCTGATGTCCATAAATATGCCATGATGGTCCCTAATGTCCTGATGTCCATAAATATGACATGATGTTCCCTAATATGTTCTGATGTGTTCCAGTACGTCCCGATGTTCCCTAATATGTCCCAATGTCCATGAATATGCCATGATGTTCCCTAATGTCCTGATGTCCATAAATATGACATGATGTTCCCTAATATGTCCTGATGTCCATAAATATGACATGATGTTCCCTAATGTCCTGATGTGTTCCAGTACGTCCCGATGTTCCCTAATATGTCCCGATGTCCATGAATATGCCATGATGTTCCCTAATGTCCTGATGTCCATAAATATGACATGATGTTCCCTAATATGTCCTGATGTCCATAAATATGACATGAGGTTCCCTAATATGTCCCGATGTCCATGAATATGACATGATGTTCCCCAATATGTCCTGATGTCCATAAATATGACATGATGTTCCCCAATATGTCCTGATGTCCATAAATATGACATGATGTTCCCTAATGTCCTGATGTCCATAAATATGCCATGATGTTCCCTAATGTCCTGATGTCCATGAATATGCCATGATGTTCCCAAATATGTCCACATGTCCGTTTATATGTATTGATGTGCCTTCTCAAAATCTGAACTCCACATGTGCCCCAATCTGTCCTTTAATGTTCTCCAGCAACCTGTGCTTGCCGAAAGAGGCGACTAACGAGACTGGGTGACCGGGCTTGCGGACTTGGTGGATGCATGTCATCGTATCCTAGTCAAGTAGCTCGAAGTTCATGATGTCAACCACTAGATTGTCTGGTCCAGACTCGATTATTTACAGACCGCCGTCGTATAGCTGGAATATTGCTGAGTGCGGCGTAAAACAACAAACAAACAATCATGTGATCCGTAATACTCGAGCGGCCTATACTGACATGGCCGCCACTAGGAATATATTCAACATCCTGTTTCTGAAACTATCCGGATGTTAGATGTTTGCAGAAATGAAAATAACAAAAACAAAAGCTATCACGAATATCCGCACCTATTGTGATACCAGGCGTTCATCCAAGGCTTGCTGGACAGTACCTGAAACGACCCATGCCGATGTCGTGGTGGCGTCGTCTGTGTGAACTCACGTCTCCAGACACGTCAACGTTCCAAGCATAGCATCATTTATAACACCATACAAACCTGTCACTTCTTTGTCAGTCGTCCCTGTCCTACATGTCGTCTGCCGCATTTGGCAAAAGCAGACGACAACAAACAGGACAAGGAGATGCTGTGAATCTGACACACACGATTTTTTTTCTCGACCTTTGTGTGGATGATCGTGTGTAAACTGTGCTAAATCTAATCACGTGCTCAGACAGATCATGTTTAAAATGTTTCCTCCAAAGTAAAGGTATGCCTGTTCAGGGTAGGGTGAATGACAAAACGAATGAAGCTTAAATCAACGTTAATCCATCATGCATTCGCGCATTATACTGCCTCCATGGTCTAGTGGATAGAGCGTCTGCCTGGAGAGCGGAAGGTCGGTGGTTCGATCTCCGGCCGCGTCGTACAAAAGCCTGGGAGCCGACCAGCACTATAAAACCGGCATATGTACGGACTAGCACAAGCAGCCACTTTGACATTGTGACCTCACGGGAATGGACTGTGCACTGTGTTAAATAGTGAGTGAATGTTGTTTTACGTCACCTTTACCGATGATCAACACTCACGCTGTATCGCAGGGGCACCAAGAAACTTTGCTGTACCCGTATGAAAATATAAACCTGTGTAAGCTGCCAAAATATACCCCCCTTCAGAGTATTTGGGGACTTCCCAGAATCTAATCCCCTTTCCCAGAATATAATCTGAGAGTTCCAAGAATCTACCTCGATGTGGATAATACTAAATTGTTATAGAATCCAAAAATTCAAAATGTTGTTTTATACATGCAAGGATGAAATATATATTGTTTAAACTAATAAAAAAATATATCTTACAAATTCAATTGACTTAAACTCATTAACGGGTTAACGGCGTGGATGTAGGTGTGGATGTATAGGTGTGTGAGGTATGTGTGAATGTGTGGGTGTGCTGACATTTAACAGTTTGTTAGACACGAGCAGACTTTTATGGAAACACGAATAGTGCGGATAGAGACAGGACTCGCGCTCGTTGAAAAGTCCAATTAAAAACTTGACCACGGTCAAACATTGGAATAATGCATTGGGCACGTTAAAGCTCTGACTTTAAATACTGAAAAGAAGAAAAGCTATTTTGTATTTAAATGATCACTCGCCTGGTACTAGTCTGTCTTACAGACACTGATACAAATATATATCAAATACAGCCCATGCAAGTCTATAATGTTTGGCAAGTCTAGATCACTGTACTGAAAATGAAGAGAGTCACTGGGCTCCTTTTTATTATATTTTTATTAAGATGACTGAACAACTGTTTTTTTTATGTAAGATGTGTTCATTTCAGAGACTAGATGTTAGTCTAGCCTGGTACATTTTCTAAAAGATTCCCAATTTCTAAATTTACGATTCATGTAGGCCAAAAAAAATCGTGTCCTTTTTTAACCATTTAGAAATAAAACAGTACGGCATAGATATAATACAGTTTTATTACCATTTATTAGAAAGGATTATCTAGCATGAAACAGATGCCCCAAGACTGGTAGTGGGGTCGCGTAGCTTTGTGGTTCAAGTCTTCGCTCGTAAAACTCCCCCTGCCCTTAAAGTTACATTGCTAAAGCGGCGAAAAGCATACCTGGCCTTGCTGTTAACATCTATATAGGCATAACATGACTTGGTCATGCCAGTAATAACATGCATGTACCATGTGATTATACATACGGTCTACAGCAACCCATTCTTGCCGTAAAAGGCGACTATGCTTGTCGGAAGAGGCGACTAACGGGATCGGGTGGTCAGGCTCGCTGACTTGGTTGATGCATGTGATCGTATCCCAATTGCGTGGATCGATGCTCTTGATGTCAATTACTGGTTTGTCTGGTCCAGACTCGATTATTTACAGACCGCCCTCGTATAGCTGGAATACTGCTGAGTGCGGCGTTAAACAACAAACAAACAAGATTATACATACGCGAAGAACACTGCTGTCAGCTGCTCCCCCCAGGACTTAGCAACAGGATATTGACATGCAGGACTTTAAGTGTTAATTCTCACTACAGGTCTTTGATGACACATCGGCGTTGATCTCCGGGACACAGACGTCATCGTTGATTGGTTGATTGTGAAACGACAGGGTTGATTCTTTGGTGGGAAACAGTGTGGTCTGTGTCTTGTATCAGACGCTGATCACACAGGCATTCTTCTGTTGACGCGGGGGAATATGGGTGTGACAATGTCACATAGTTGGGAAGTACGAACAAAAAGCAATCGAAGATATTATTGCGTAGTGGTATATATTTAACCCCAAAACCCATGTAAACGGGTTGTTTCAAGTGAGGAATTTGGGAAACGAGTGGGGGCGGTGGGATAGCCTAGTGGTTAAAGACAATGTTCGTCACGCCGTTCGTTTGTTTGTTTATTTGATGTTTAATCCCTCTTTTTGTAATATTCCAGCTATTTGACGTTGGTTTGTAAACAATCCAGTGATCGAAATCATGAGCATCCATCTACACAATTGCGATGCGATAAAATGCATCAACAAAGTCGGCGAAGCTGACCAACCGATCCCGTTGGTCGCCTCTTACGACAGGCAGGGGTTGTGAAGACCAATTCTAAACCTGATCTTCATCGGTTCCATTCCCCACGTGGGTATAATGTATGAATCCCATTTCTCGGATCCCCCGCCGTTATATCGCTGGAATATTGCACAAAATGACACAAAGACATACTCTCTCACAAACGTCGGTTTGCTACATGTGCGAGATGAGTGAGTGAGATAGATTTTTGGTCATGTCACTGCCAGTAGCCGCAGATCCTGGGTTTGAATCCCAGATGCACCCCGAATATGACTCTTGGTCTGTCAACATCATATCCGTACAAGGTGGACGTCTACGATCTGACACATCGTCATAAAACTTAATTCTGGCCAAATCGAGGTTTGACTAACTCACTAACCCAACGAAAATGTTAAGCAATCTATGATGAGATTAAAATGGTCAACATATGTTGCAAGTAAGAAAACAAATACACAATGTTGGTCGAAGTAATATGTCAGTTCGTATAAATAATTCTGCAACTTAATATTTTTTAAATATGAGAAGAACTTGCTACTAAGGTCTAACTTTCATCCGGGATGTATAGGATAATTTTATTGCGAGAATTCCGGCAAATTATTGCAAAGAACAGGACATAAAGTGATTTCCTTGTCCCAGACCAATCACAGACGACTATACAGTTAATCAATGTTTACACGTCAGACGTTAGAAAGAAAATACTCTTTCTCTTTCACAATACAATTATGAATACATGACTAAATGCTTGTCGTAAAAGGCGACTAACGGGATCGGGTGGTCAGGCTCACTGACTTGGTTGATGCATGTCAGCCTATCCCAATTGCATGGATCGATGATCACTGCATTGTCTGGTCCAGACTCGATTATTTACAATCCACCGTCATATAGCTGGAATATCGAGTGCGGCGATAAACAACAAACAAAAGGAAATGAAATATTTAAACAATACAAACATGAATACACAAGTATAAAAGATAGCTACGCGATAAATTGCAAAGAACAATAAACAATGAAGAGCGAAAGGTGGTATATTTCACAATAAAACATTGTTTTATCATGACGTCATTTCTGGAGATTCAAACGTGTGGTCGCAACTTGTTGACTTCGTAAATAGGACGACGTTGTTATTGAGAGGGAAGTATTTAGTGAGTTGTTCCCCACAGACGTAACTGGACAGCGCAGAGGAAGGCAATTGCCGAACGAACGCATCCAAAAGTGGGAGAGATATGACAATCGGTATTCGGAGAAAAGGTTCAGACACTCGATTTAACTTGGCGTCTGAATATAGGTGTGCAAAAGTCAGCGCTTAACACGACACGCATGGCGGTGCAAGTAGTTTAATCCCGCAGCATGAATCACGTCCCATCTTCCTCCATCTCACCAGTCATGACGAATAAACAGATATGCAAATGTGAAAGTAAAGCTGGTTATTATACTGGGTACCAGACACATCACTCTGTAGAGGTGAGGTGAGGTGAAATGGGGTTTAACGTCGCATCCAAGATTATTGCACTTATATAGCGACGTGTATGCACGTGTTTGTGTTTGTGTGGCTGCTTGTACTAGTCCGGACTGATGCCGATTTATAGTGCTAGCTCACTGAGATACCATGCCGCAGTTTAACATGAATACCCTACTCAGACACAGTATACTGACTCCGAGCCGACCAGTACTTGTTTTAGCCCCTTAATGCCGAGCGCCAGACAGGGTAACAACAAGTACCATCTTTTAACGTCTTTTTGTATGACGAACCCCGGACCTTCCGCTCTCCGGTCGGACGCTCTACCACTAGACCACGGAGGCGGTCCACTCTGTAGAGATCTGTAGCTGTTGCGACCTGTTTCATCCGAACAATTTTTGTTGTTAGTGTGAAGATTATGACTGCCAATGTTACGGTTTGTGAGATGTTGACGACGCTATTTAAATGTAGAAGTGAAGACCTTTCCATCCAACAGTTGTCAACAGATACGTGGCAATGAATTGAACGTACAGGGTAACCTCAGCATTGGATTCAGGCCCCTTTTTGTCTATGGGCTTTTCTGTGCATGTTGGTGAAGAATGTTGGTGTATAGTTTCGTATAGCATTGCAAATACAGTAAACTACGGTTATAACGAACACGCTTATAACAAACTGACGGATATAACGAATTTAGTTTTTGGTCCCGGCCATTGCTGTACATATGCTGTATATATGCTTATAACGAACTACGGTTATAACGAAGTAAAATTAGTAGTCCCTTTGAGTTCGTTATAACCGTAGTTTACTGTATTCCATTTCCATGCATTTTTGGCCCTGTGATTAACTAACCCCACTCTATTATACACCAACATGTAACTGTCTTGTATAACTTGTATAGTCCTGCTCTCCTGTCGTTGTACTGTAGTTCATGCACGTAGTTCATGCATTTTAAGCATCGGTCACATCGGTCACATGGGTCTGTGGACTAAAGCGTTATTGAATGGATTTCCTGTATACATGACTCATAAATGTATTGCAATCCAGACATGGGATATAAACCGTAATTCATTCATTCATTCATTCATTCACTCACTCATTCATTCAACCAGTCATCGAGCCTGCCCACCGGATCCCGTTAGTCTTCTTACGTTTATCTGAGGTACTTATTGGTATTGTCATTAGAGCTTGATATAAACATTGATACAGAAATAATATATATTAGAGATGTGGAAGAAACGTAAGAAATGTGAAATGATATCAAAGTGAGGTCAACATTATCATCAAAATCCTCAACAGTGATATATCATGTGTGTATGTGTTGGACTCGAAGCCCGGGTATTATGGGTTACGCACTTAATGCACTAGGCTAACCACCCTAACTAACCAGTTATTATGTGTGCACTCCCATGTGTTTTTTTATATGAATAGCGTGAAATAGCTCTATGCCATTGATTATTTTTAATAACCAGAAAACGACATTGTATAATTAATGTAATCTTGTTTATCCCCAGTAGTAAAAGGAGTAGGTAAGCCGAATTTAAATGTAATTTCTTATTTCGATTTCCCAACCACGCCAACTTAAATTTTACAATTTTAATAAATGAAAACAGGGATATAAAGTTGCAAAGATAGTTCTCGTGGTCTGAATAAGCCATTGCTGGTCGTGAGAACGAGTTACGTGAAAAATGTGCAACTTCGTAGAGAATATCGTTTTGGGGGAAACAAGAAATATTGTTCTGTGGCCTAACTGATAAATATCATATCACATCACCAGTGGTGTTGAGAGCGTGTTTTCCTTTAGGGTATCTGTCAGGAAAGGCTCCGTACAAGATATTGTCCTGGGCACCGTTCCATCTTTGTGACACGATTGTCGTAAGACGGCACTAAAAGTGTGGGAGTTACAATGGTCACTTTGAGCAAGTGGGTCAGCCCTGTTCCACAAAGCGATCTTAGTGCTACGACAGTCGTAAGTCTGTTTTAAAGTATGGGAGTGACGATCGCCTTAGCGCCAAGATCGCTTTGTGGAACGGGGCCCTGAACTCATTTTGTTACGTGCATATATTTATTTCGGTCCCTGTATGACTAGCGTCTTGCTACAAACTGATAACAGCTATTCACGGTTGCTACATCCGCCCGGATGCGAGATCTCCACTTAGGAAACACGTCTTGATCATGAAAGTTGGTCTCATTGGCCACATTGCTCTTTATCTACGCATTTAAAGACCAATTATTTCCTTGCAAGATT
This sequence comes from Haliotis cracherodii, assembly GCF_022045235.1. Taxonomy (NCBI): domain Eukaryota; kingdom Metazoa; phylum Mollusca; class Gastropoda; order Lepetellida; family Haliotidae; genus Haliotis; species Haliotis cracherodii. Next base: position 29,353,336 of record NW_027266319.1, on the reverse strand, counting down.
CTATTTTTCAAACTTTCAAACGAATGACCCTACTGTATAACGTGCTCACAGTAGCGCATACGTTGGTTGGGTATAAATAAATGACACGGTGAATAAGACCTTTTCCTGAAGACATTAAGCGGAGCATGTGTGCTACTAATACGCTACTTTAGCACAGAGATTAACAGATACAGGATAATACATACAACATATATGCGATATATATGTGAGTGTTGATGTATGGTGCTTCTATAACACTTTCAGGGGGAAACACTGTATACGACAGGGGATGGCATATACGACATACATCCCCGATTGTGTGTTAGTTACTAGCTGGCAACATTAAGAAATGTCGGAGGAGGGCATGTGATGGTATGAAACCTATGTGATACATTCCTGAGTGTATATATGTCACTAACAGACTCCTATAACAGACACATATTATATACAGCAGATCACCCATAGAACTAGTATATACCACACTAAATCAATTATACACACCAAGATGATTGAAATCCAATCTCAGATCAGAGTACATCCAGTTAGGGTCAGGTCAGAACGACCTTTCATCGGACCAATCAGAATGTGGCTTACAGATCGGGAAAGTGACAGTCCGAATGCGTTTTCTGACCACGCAACCTTGAAAATGTCAAATTTGAGTCGGTAGTTTTCAAAGAGTGTCTGGAATCAGAGACCATGTACAGATATATGGTATATGTTCTCTGCTGGAATGAAAGTCGCTAGTTTGATCTAGTGCAGTAAAGTCGAGTAAGCTTCTTTTTGATTGGCCAAAACCAACTGCCTGTTAGTCATTTCATTGGTCTGTCAAAGATCTCGATATGCCGTTCTGATGCGACCCTGTAAAGGATGTCCTTAGATTTAGATTTTATTTAAATGATATTGTCATCCACACTAAATCACCTATACACACTAAAGCACCTATACACACCAAAACACCCATATACACTAAATTACAAATACTCACTAGATCACGCATATACACTAGAACACTCAGACACACTAAATCACCCACATACACTAAAAGATCCATATACTCTAGATCACCCACACACACTAAAACACTCATATTCACTAAATCACAAATACTCACTAGATCATGCATATACACTATAAAATCACCCATGCACACTAGCCCACCCATACAATAGATCTCCATTTGTCTCTCAAATACACTAGATCACCCATACTAACTAGACCACAAACATACACTTCGTCACCAACATGCAAATATACACTAGAGTAGCCATAAACATTAGATCACTAATATAGACTTGATGAACCAAGTACAATAGATCACCCATATACACTAGTTCATCCATTTTCACTAGATCAGTCATTTACACAAGATCACCCATTTACACAAGATCACCCATACACACTAGATCACCCATATACACTAGATCACCCATACACACTAGATCACCCATACTCACTAGATCACCCATATAAACAAGATCACCCATATGCACTATATCACCCATGCACACTAGATCACCCATATGCACTAGATCACCCATGCACACTAGATCACCCATATAGACTAGATCATCCATTTACACTAGATCATCCATTTACACTAGATCACCCATTTTCACTAGATCATCCATTTACACTAGATCATCCATTTACACTAGATCATCCATTTAGACTAGATCACCCATATATACCAGATCACCCATTTACACTAGCTCACCCATACACACTTGATCACCAACATACACTTCGTGACCAATATGCAATAGATCGCCCATATACACTATAATAGCCATGTACATTAGATCACCCATATACACTAGTTCATCCATTTACACTAGATCACCCATTTACACAAGATCACCCATTCACACAAGACCACCCATACACACTAGATCACTCATTTACACAAGATCACCCACTTACACAAGATCACCCACATACACTAGATCACCAATATAAACAAGATCACCCATACACACTAGGTACCCAATATACACTAGATCACCCATACACACTAGATCACCCATACTCACTAGATCACCCATATACACAAGATCACTCATACACACTAGATCACCCACATGCACTAGATCACCCATATGCACTAGATCACCCATGCACACTAGTTCACCGATACACACTAGATCACCCATATACACTAGATCACCCATTTACACTTGATCACCTATACACACTAGATCACCAATACACACTAGATCACCCATATGCACTAGATCACCCATGCACACTAGATCACCCATACACACTAGATCACCCATATAGACTAGATCACCCATTTACACTAGATCACCCATATAGACTAGATCATCCATTTGTACTAGATCATCCATTTACACTAGATCACCCAGTTACAATAGATCACCCATATAGACTAGATCACCCATATAAACCAGATCACCCATTTACACTAGCTCACCCATACACACTTGATCACCAACATACACTTCGTGACCAATATGCAATGGATCGCCCATATACACTATAATAGCCATGTACATTAGATCACCCATATACACTAGTTCATCCATTTACACTTGATCACCCATTTACACAAGACCACCCATACACACTAGATCACCCATTTACACAAGATCACCCACTTACACAAGATCACCCACATACACTAGATCACCCATATAAACAAGATCACCCATATAAACAAGATCACCAATACACACTAGGTCGCCAATATACACTAGATCACCCATTTACACTTGATCACCTACACACACTAGATCACCCATTTACACTTGATCACCTATACACACTAGATCACCCATTTATACTGGATTACCTATACACACTAGATCACTCATTTACACTAGATCACCCATTTAAACTTGATCATCTACACACACTAGATCACCCAATTACACTAGATCACCCATTTACACTTGATCACCTATACACACTAGATCACCCATTTACACTAGATCACCCATTTACACTGGATTACCAATATACACTGGATCACCCATTTACACTGGATTACCTATACACACTAGATCACCCATTTACACTGGATTACCTATACACACTAGATCACCCATTTACACTGGATTACCTATACACACTAGATCACCCTTTTACACTAGATCACCCATTTACACTGGATTACCTATACACACTAGATCATCCATTTACACTGGATTACCTATACACACTAGATCACCCATTTACACTGGATTACCTATACACACTAGATCATCCATTTACACTGGATTACCTATACACACTAGATCACCCTTTTACACACTAGATCACCCATTTACACTTGATCACCTATACACACTAGATCACCCATTTACACTGGATTACCCATTTACACTGGATCACTCATTTACACTAGATCACCCATTTACACTGGATTACCCATTTACACTGGATTACCCATTTACACTGGATCACCCATTTACACTGGATCACCCATTTACACTTGACCACCTATACACACTAGATCACCCATTTACACTAGATTACCAATATACACTGGATCACCCATTTACACTGGATTACCTATACACACTAGATCACCCATTTACACTGGACTACCTATACACACTAGATCACCCATTTACACTGGATTACCTATACACACTAGATCACCCATTTACACTGGATTACCTATATACACTGGATCATCCATTTACACTGGATTACCTATACACACTAGATCACCCATTTACACTGGATTACCTATAGACACTAGATCATTCATTTACACTGGATTACCTATATACACTGGATCACCAATTTACACTAGATCATCCATTTACACTAGTGTAAATATACCAATATACACTGGATCACCCATTTACACTGGATTACCTATACACACTAGATCACCCATTTACACACTAGATCACCCATTTACACTGGATTACCTATACACACTAGATCACCCATTTACACTAGATCACCCATTTACACTGTATGACCAATATACACTGGATCACCCATTTACACTGGATTACCTATATACACTGGATCACTCATTTACACTAGATCATCCATTTACACTAGATACCTATTTACACTAGATCACCCATATACACTAGATCACCAATAGACACAAGAACGCCCATATAGACAAGATCACCCATATAGAGTAGATTACCCTGATACACTAGATCACCAATAGACACAAGAACGCCCATATAGACAAGATCACCCATATAGACTAGATTACCCCTATACACTAGATCACCTATGGTCACTAGATCACCCATCTATATAAAAATACCAACATACACTTTGTCACCATATACACAGTAGATCACCCATACTAGAATACCCCTATACATCAGATCACTAGCATAGACTGGATGAACCAAGTACAATAGATCATTTTCACAGATAACCAATGTAAACTAGATCACCAATTTACATTAGATCACAACTGTACACGATACGGCTGGAATATTGCCGATGTGACGTTAAATTTTAACTCCGTCTCATTGTGGTTCGACAGAGACTGTTAATAGTGGAACTAAAAGCCCTTGCCTGCATCTGGAATCTTCCATCTCAAGGGTGGCAACCGACAAGAAAATTAAGATCACCATTGCAATATACTAGGTCACCCACATACACCCGATTACCCATATACACTAGACCACCAATGTATAATTGATCACCCATTTACAACAGATCACCCATGCTCCAGATTACGCGTGACGTCCAGTTTGAAGTACCCTGGACACAGCATAATACTGTCACTGCGCAGCAACTCTGCGTATTGAACTACTTTTATCTCCGCTTAGCCAATCAGCCATTCCCTTCTGCAGTATCGTCAGTTTAGTTGTTGACACGACAAGGATGTTTACGTTCGCGGTGGAATGTTTATTGTTGTGAAGTGTCGGTGCATTGTTTACATTCTAACTTACTGTGTACTTTAAGACATATTTATGATGAAACTTCCGACTATGGAATATTGGATACGCGAGATTATATGTGACAGCGGGAAGTTATCTGGCATGTGTAATCGTAAAACAAATACTGTGTTTATGTCACTCTGTCCGGCCAAGGTGACCCATGGATGGCCGGTCATGTCAGACACTGAGGGGGGGACGTATACCATCTTGCCATTATTCCTGGCCTCACAGGTTCATGTCGTAAACCATCCAGCCATTATTCGACCGCCTCCGTGGTCTAGTAGGTAGAGCGTCCGCCCGGCTGCGTCATACCAAAAGACGTTAAAAGATGGTACTTGTTGTTACCCTGTCTGGCGCTCGGCATTAAGGGGCTAAAGCAAGGACTGGTCGGCTCGGAGTCAGTATACTGTGTCTGAGTGGGGTATTCATGATAAACTGCTGCATGGTATCCCAGAGGGCTAGCACTATAAATCGGCATCAGTCCTGACTAGTACAAGCAGCCACACACACACGCGCATGCACGTCGCTATATAAGTGCAATAATCTTGGACGCGACGTTAAACCCAATTTCACCTCACCTGACCTCACCCATTATTCCTGGCCTAACGGGTTCATGTCGTATACCATCAAGTCATTATTCCTGGCCTCACAGGTTCATGTTGTATACAATTCAGTCATTATTCCTGGCCTCACAGGTTCATGTCCTATACCATCAAGTCCTTATTCCTGGCCTCACAGGTTCATGTCGTATACCATCAAGTCCTTATTCCCGGCCTCACGGGTTCATGTCGTATACCATCCAGCCATTATTCCTGGCCTCACAGGTTCATGTCATATACCATCCAACCATTATTCCTGGCCTCACAGGTTCATGTCGTATACAATCAAGTCATTATTCCTGGCCTCACGGGTTCATGTTGTATACCATCCAGTCATTATTCCTGGCCTCACGGGTTCATGTCGTATACCATCAAGTCCTTATTCCTGGCCTCACAGGTTCATGTTGTATACCATCCAGTCATTATTCCTGGCCTCACGGGTTCATGTCGTATACCATCCAGTCATTATTCCTGGCCTCACAGGTTCATGTCGTATACCATCCAGTCATTATTCCTGGCCTCACGGGTTCATGTTGTATACCATCCAGTCATTATTCCTGGCCTCACAGGTTCATGTCGTATACAATCAAGTCATTATTCCTGGCCTCACAGGTTCATGTCGTATACCATCCAGCCAATATCCCTGGCCTCACAGGTTCATGTCGTATACCATCCAGTCATTATTCCTGGCCTCACAGGTTCATGTCGTATACCATTCAGTCATTATTCCTGGCCTCACAGGTTCATGTCCTATACCATCAAGTCCTTATTCCTGGCTTCACAGGTTCATGTCGTATACCATCTTGCCATTATTCCTGACTTCACAGGTTCATGTCGTATACCATCCAGTCATTATTCCTGGCTTTACTGATACATTCCTTGTATCATCCAGTCATTCTTCCTGGTTTTACTGATACATTCCTTGTATCATCCAGTCATTATTCCTGGTTTTACTGATACATTCCTTGTATCATCCAGTCATTATTCCTGGTTTTACTGATACATTCCTTGTATCATCCAGTCATTATTCCTGGTTTTACTGATACATTCCTTGTATCATCCAGTCATTATTCCTGGTTTTACTGATACATTCCTTGTATCATCCAGTCATTATTCCTGGTTTTACTGATACATTCCTTGTATCATCAAGCCATTATTCCTGGTTTTACCGATACATTCCTTACATCATCCAGCCTTTTTTCCTGGTTTTACTGATACAGTCCTTGTATCATCCAGTCATTATTCCTGGTTTTACTGATTCATACCGTATACCATCAAGCCATTTTACCTAATATTCATGTCGTATAACACCAAGCCATTATTCCTGGCTTTGCACATATCTCGTATACCGTTTAACCAGTTTATCCGATAAAACATTAATTCTTTCTCTTTCCTCCTGGGAGGACAATATGTACATTTTGACTGTAAAAATCATTTCTTTGCTTTCCTGTCCGGGGAGCCTGCCTGCTTGTTGTTCGCGGCGGGCAGTAAATATAGCCTCCCAAGTGACGAGTGAACGCGCTATCAACTACTATTGGCTGGGCAATTTCGCTGGTTTAAACATAGGTAGCACATTCTATACTTTCGATTATCAGGCTTTCCATCCAGGTCTTTAAGACGGATGCTTCCTTGTTAGTTTCACACTGACTCCTTACATATATATTTTATACGGATCTGAAATATTTTACTTTACGTTCTCAACAGGCAGTGGAACGTCAATCGCCATTTATTATGAGTCGCTGTCTTACAAAGTTCACCTACTTTTACAACGCGGAAGTACGGTACACCGTCAGCTGTGAATAGTTATTGTCAACCTCAGTGTAAATCAGTTAAGCTATGTACCTACAGCTGTTCATGTTATCTACCTGATCTACATTTCCTTTGATGTCGCCGCACACGGAAGTACAATCGATAACAGGTCGGTAACGATTGGAGGATTGCATTTCTATGACTAGAGATGGGCTACCTGACCTGTGTTGAGCATGGCGGTATCCAAAAGACGGGAAGAAACGTGATCACTCGAGCACAGTCCTGTTACAGGTAGCCCATTGAAGCGGCGACATTGGGAGCTGTGTATGTTGTATGTCCGCAAATGGAGGAAGTTGGTTACACTTTTTTATCCAGCCCTGATAGTTCTTTTGTCTTGTCATGAATACATTTCGGGGAATATACGGGATTGTATTTACTGACTTATATACTAGAACGGAAGCTTTCGAGGTGAGGTGAAATGGGGTTTGACGTCGCGTCCAAGATGCACGTATGTGTGTGTGTGTGTGTGTGTGTGTGTGTGTGTGTGTGTGTGTGTGTGTGTGTGTGTGTGTGTGTGTGTGTGTGTGTGTGTGTGTGTGTGTGTGTGTGTGATAAGCATTGTTGTGAGTATTACAGTTATGTTACAGCGCGTCAGCGTAATGTGGGAGGAAAGCCCGTAGTTACTTAGGCTGCACATGCTTATAGTATTGCGAGATATTAGCATTTTTTCATAACATTTCGCGTGAGATATATTATCTTGTGTATGAGTATGGATACATGGGAAGACATGCGCACTTGACCGCCTCAGACCACACCCCCTGGTCTAGTGGATAGAGACTCGGAGAGCCCGGAGAGCGGAAGGTCCGGGGTTCGATCCCCGGGCGTATACCAAAATAGGTTAAAAGGTACTTGTTGTCATGCATCGCTCAGTTTTTGTTTATTTGTTGTTTAACGCCGCACTCAGTATTATTCTAGCTGTATGATGACGGTCTGTAAATAATCGAGTCTGGACCAGACAACCCAATGATTGACATCATGAGCATCGATCTACGCAACTGGGATACGATGACATGCATCCTTCAAGTCAGGGGGCCTGATCACCCGATCCCGTCCATCGCCCCTTACAGCAAACACGGGTTGTTGAAGACCAATTCTACCCCAGACCTTCACGAGGGTTCGACGCTCAGGTACCAGCACTTATATGTACTTCGGGGGAAACGACCCTGAAATAGTTATTTGTCTCGGGACAATTGGAAGACAAAGCCCGATCAACTAAAGTCGTTCAAACTCAGATTTGTTAGTCTGTAAACCGACTATCGTACCTTATGACACAGAGACAATATCTCCCAGTTTCACACAGACGCTATCGTCTCTTATGACACAGAGACAATATCTCCCAGTTTCACACAGACGCTATCGTACCTTATGACACAGAGACAATATCTCCCAGTTTCACACAGACGCTATCGTCTCTTATGACACAGAGACAATATCTCCCAGTTTCACACAGACGCTGTCGTACCTTATGACACAGAGACAATATCTCCCAGTTTCACACAGACGCTATCGTCTCTTATGACACAGAGACAATATCTCCCAGTTTCACACAGACGCTATCGTACCTTATGACACAGAGACAATATCTCCCAGTTTCACACAGACGCTATCGTCTCTTATGACACAGAGACAATATCTCCCAGTTTCACACAGACGCTATCGTACCTTATGACACAGAGACAATATCTCCCAGTTTCACACAGACGCTATCGTCTCTTATGACACAGAGACAATATCTCCCAGTTTCACACAGACGCTATCGTCTCTTATGACACAGAGACAATATCTCCCAGTTTCACACAGACGCTATCGTCTCTTATGACACAGAGACAATATCTCCCAGTTTCACACAGACGCTATCGTCTCTTATGACACAGAGACAATATCTCCCAGTTTCACACAGACGCTATCGTCTCTTATGACACAGAGACAATATCTCCCAGTTTCACACAGACGCTGTCGTCCTTGCCTAGACGGGGAAGATGTACAAGGCCGTTAAAAAGGGCTTCTTAAATGAAAAATAAATAGTTATGTGGGCAGATAATTGACAGCTGTGTGCACCCAGGTTAGATCGTGATTGTGGAACATTTCGCCTACCACCTGTTTATATACTTTTTTAATATATATCTGTATATATGTGTAAATAGTTATATATAGTCTCTCATAACTCCATGTGGAGTGGCTCAAATTTTAATAAGCTGCTGTATTTTATAATGTACATTTATGAGGTGAGACTTAAATAAAAATCTTTCTGTCTGTCTGACTGTCTGTCTGTCCCATTAGTCGCCTCTTACCACAAGCATGGATGGCTCGAAGTCCGGCCTAACCCGGATCGTCACGGTTCATATATCAGTGAAACGCTGTTCATTTAGAAATCCTGCTTTCCTGACGATTACTCGTTGTATGCATTATTAAAGGTAACTTCCTCGCATGAATTCTCAACCCGTCAAAATATTAAACGGAATATTTCAATTTGGACGGTGTTCGGATTACCGAGGTTGGTGGTACTCTTTTATTATCATGAAGGTGATTGGTTAACCTAGTTTCTAGGGACGGTTCGCTGGTGAGCTATGTCGGTCAGACTGGGGTGGGTGGCCACATATTCAGACCCATTGACGGTAGACTGACTGCGACATCGACCATAAACAGACAGCGTTTGCATAACATTGCCACCAAAACAGGATACAATCCCCGCACCGTGCCAACGACTCATGTCGATACCTTGCAGATAAAAGACTCCGTGTGATCTGCTGAGTGGCTAGGAATGGCTTGTTCTAAGAAACTTTATCTCCGGAGAAATGTAGACGGGGGAATATTCAGATCACGGCGGATCTTTTGAATTTTTAGATATTACAATGAATGTTGTTTTAAAAAGCAGGAATCAATATTAAAATCATTTCACGACAGCCTGTATGTAAACATTCGACTTTGTGTCAGACATACGAGTGGTTGACAGCATGAGCAGAGATCCAGACTATCGGGGTAGAAGGCATACTATCGACACGCCACTGAACAATCCGACCCCCATTTCAGTAAGCTCCGTTGACAAGCATGGATTGTTGTTTGTTTGGTTTTGTTTTTTGGTTGTTGTTGTTGTTGTTGTTGTTGTGACATTGGGAGCTGTCGTCTTTGTTGTATGTCCGCAAATGGAGGAAGTTGGTTACACTTTTTCATCCAGCCCTGATAGTTCTTTTGTCTTGTCATGAATACATTTCGGGGAATATACGGAAAGTAAAGTGGATTGTATTTACTGACTTATACACTAGAACGGAAGCTTTCGAGGTGAGGTGAAATGGGGTTTGACGTCGCGTCCACGTGTGTCTTTTTCGCTTGGGGTCGTTTTAGGAGGTGGGCCGCTTGACAGGCTGAGGTTTTGTCATATATAATCTGACACCTACACCGGTTGTATCACTAACATTCGGTATAATATCTGGCCATGACAACTTAGTTTACTAGTAAGACCACCAGATGGTTGCGTGTTGTCTGTTTACATGCTGTAGGCGTATCAGCTTGCCCAGGCACGCCACCCAACGGTGAACATATATTTCTCTACACGTCTGAGTCAACATAAACACTGTTGTTGTTGATGATGTTGACGACGATAATGAACATGCGTGTGAAGCCGCAACTACAACTGCGTCATGACTGAAGTAGCTGGCTCTTGTAAATGATGACGGAGGAAGCTGCGACAAAGCCGCGGAATGCATAACAATTAAGCTATCATGATGACGTCACGCTATTGACGTTGCAGTTGATTGTGGACCAGGAATTCACTGGTCAATCCGAACGTGCATTTTGTGCAAATCAAATATATGCAATACATCATCATGCAAAATTATACAGAAATTATATATCAGCCGTAACATGATTGAATCACTCGAATAGGTTGGCTCTACTTCCGGCATCAAGAGTCTTCTTTCTCCTTTACATACACAAGTATTACGCAGTACACACCTGTCAGGGTTGGGGCGCCTCTAGAAATACATGCATCGATTGAGTGTGGGCGTGTGGAGGGAATGGAAAACGAATGTGTGTGTGTGTGTGTGTGTGTGTGTGTGTGTGTGGTGGGGGGATTATCCGTTTTACAGACACCTGTGTAAATATTTAATACAATAATCAACCCCATTCCATTCATTATCCTCTTATATCCTCTTCCCGATCTCCAGCAACCAACATGTGTACTCACCCCCTTAAGATACTTCAGGGGTCATTTAATGCTCGCGGGTGTATGTTTGGTGTGTGTGTGTGTGTGTGTGTGTGTGTGTGTGTGTGTGTGTGTGTGTGTGTGTGTGTGTGTGTGTGTGTGTGTGTGTGTGTGTGTTGGTAGTTTGTGGTCGTGTTCAGAGGGTGGGTGTATGTTTGGGGGTACGTTGATGGTGGGTGTATGTTTTTATGTTTTTGTTTTGTTTTGTTATTTTTTATTATTATTATTATTTTCTATTTTTCTTTATTATTTTAATATTTTATTTTTTTTTGGTGGGGGGGTTGCTGGGTTTTTTGTGTTCAGGGGGTGGGGGTGTATATTTTGGGGTGTGTTGATGGCTTGTGGTTGTGTTCAGAAGTTGGGAGAATGATGGGGAAGGGGGGGGGGGGGTTGAGGTCGGTACGTTGATGGTGGGTGTATGTGGGGGGTACGTTGATGGTGGGTGTATGTTTGGGGGTACGTTGCTGGTGGGTGTATGTTTGGGGGTACGTTGATGGTGGGTGTATGTTTGTGGGTACGTTGATGGTGGGTGTATTTTTGGGGGTACATTGATGGTGGCTGTATGTTTGGAGGTACGTTGATGGTGGGTGTATTTTGGGGGTACATTGATGGTGGCTGTATGTTTGTGGGTACGTTGATGATGGGTGTATGTTTGTGGGTACGTTGATGGTGGGTGTATGTTTGTGGGTACGTTGATGGTGAGGATATGTTTGGGGGGTACGTTGATGGTGGGTGTATGTTTGGGGGTACATTGATGGTGGATGTATGTTTGTGGGTACATTGATGGTGGGTGTATGTTTGGGGGTACATTGATGGTGGGTGTATGTTTGGAGGTACGTTGATGGTGGGTGTATTTTTGTGGGTACATTGATGGTGGCTGTATGTTTGGGGGTACGTTGATGATGGGTGTATGTTAGTGGGTACATTGATGGTGGGTGTATGTTTGGGGGTACATTGATGGTGGGTGTATGTTTGGGGGTACGTTGATGGTGAGGATATGTTTGGGGGTACGTTGATGGTGGCTGTACGTTTGGGGGTACATTGATGGTGGATGTATGTTTGTGGGTACATTGATGGTGGATGTATGTTTGTGGGTACATTGATGGTGGCTGTATGTTTGGGGGTACATTGATGGTGGGTGTATGTTTGGGGGTACGTTAATGGTTTGGTGTGGTTAAAATGTCATTTTAAACCTAATGCTTGTTAAAACAGAATATTTAAATACAGAATAGGTTTATATCCATTCTTCCATGACTAAAATGCGTATTTTAAACCAACTCTGTTTCTAGAGCACAAATTCAGCGCACTGATGCTGCAAGAAGAGGCTATGGCTTAATTTAGTAATATTAATGAATCAAATTAGATCATTCTCCAGTGACATGGCACAATGCATGCTGTAACGAAAAAAACTATTAAGAGAGCCAAACCAACTGTAAGAAAAAAGTGAGAGTATCCCATCAGTATTATCAGGATGTTGACAATCGTTCACCATAACAACAATCGAAACAATGCCATTTCTTTGGACTACAGTGTACTTTTCAGTAGGTTAATTAAACTCGACCTTCATAAAGGACGTCAACTAAACCAATGGAAATTAAAGTTGAGGGCGTTTGGATACATAATATCCCACCCAGTAATGGGCACCTTCACAGTTTGGTGTTTGTTTGCTGTTTAACAAAAGACATCTGGAACATCGATGCCAATAGAATATGTTTTTTTAAAAACCATTGAAATCATTTTTTTTTTTTTTGCTTATGGGCACGCATGGTCATGCGTTCTTTATGAACGCCAATTTGACACACGAATTCTTCAACTGTATGCCAGTGGTATGGCGGTGGCCCAGAGGGGTCAGGTTGGCCAGTCAGCGAAAATCCAGCTATTATCACGACGGCCTGTGAATATCTGAGTGAGAGCTAGACTGAGCAATGGCCGATTTCCCTCACCCCCTCACCGCCAGAGCAGGACGACACGCAATGCACCGCCCTCCTACCACAAGCACAAGGCGATGGTGACACACTCTTCCCTTAGAGGTCACATAAATATAGCCCTGCTGGAGCCCGGATGTGCATGTGATCGTTTATGTGATAATGCTTGTCTCTGACGTCATATCATGTCAATAAAGCGATTATTGAATTCCAATGTGAAAAGGACTTACATAATAACAACCGGGTTGCGTTGTAAATATTCAGCCGTGACGCAGCATTGCAAGTGATGTAGATCTGATCTTCGTTATTGACGTACATATCTAAACTGTTACACACACATGAAAGGATATGTTAAGTGAGTTTAATGAAGTCGGGTATTATAATAAGTGTCTGCGCGCAAAATGAAGTCGGGTATTATAATAAATGTTTGCGCGCTAGGTTGTTAAATTAGAGCCGTTGGTGCACACCCTCGCGCCAGTGACAGTTCCCTGGCCGGGCGCCCCGAGGTGCTTCCTCCTACAAGCCGCTTGAATGCCCTTCATAGTACCTCTATATATATCTATACCCCAGCTACAACACGGTGGCCGGCTTGTGAGTTGTTAAACGATGCACTCTTGTTTAACAATTGGTTAGTTTGTTTCGATAAAATTCCAGGTTCTATCTACTTCGCCAAGAACAAAATTGGCAGATAATTTTTTGAATTAACATATAAATATCGTTTAAAGAAAACTTGTGTAACCTTTTCAACATTTGCACGACAAGGGTAACCCCATGTAACAATATGCAAGTTATTTTATTTATCAAACATTGTAGATGCTACATCTGGAGATATATTTGGATAATCTATTAATAAGGTAAAAATAGAAATTGGGGCTTTCTAATGTTCTAATGTGTTAATGTTTCACACGCTTTTAACCAAATTAATCTGGATGTGAAGACAATACCAAGATATTTGTAGTGAGATACTACTTTCATTTGTTTACCGTCATACTCCATTTTTTTGTATTTCTTATGTATCCACCATTTCTTAAGACAACAATACAATACTTCTCTAGGTTAACATCCCAGCCCCATTTGGTACAATATCCTTTCTAAATATCAAGTTTCTGTGCAGGTCTATTGATCTGTTGCGTCTCTTAGATTGAACATACCTATTCAAATTATCATTTGTTCGACATCTAAAAAAATCAGATCTAGGACGGAAAATGAAACTGAAATACTTGAAGTATCCATTAACAATGTGAATGCATTTGTGCAATCAGCACATTTTAATGTTAAGCTGCCACCAAGGAGCTGGTGGACCCTTTTCTACGTATGGAGAATCATCTAAGTACACAGGATCTACAGGATTTAAAACGTGAACAACCCCAACGGTTTGATCATGAGTGTCAGATCGCAATCAGAAGGACATTGTGTCGTCTTACTTTAATGTCGTAAAACACATCCTCGCATACTGCATCATATTTTATATAATCTCCCTGCATAAAAGTATTCATATGAGTGAGTGAGTATGGTTTTACAACGCTTTTAAAAATATCACAGCAGTATCATGGCGGGGGACACCAAAATTGGACTTCACAAACTGTATCATTTGGGAAAATCGAACCCGGGCCTTCGGTGTGACGAGCGAACACTTTAGCCACTAGACTTCCTACTGTGCTTTATATCTGTTTCTGAACTTAAATAATGCCGTATTTATAAAGCTAGGCCATCAATCAGTGTCTGTCTTAATGGGAGTATCAGTATCCGTGTTAGGCAGAAAACTCCGTCATAGCCCTAGCTGGTCTTGTTCGTGAGGTACTTTCCCGGATGTCGAACACGGAAATCTTTAACCTCCTTGACATGTAAGACATGGAACTCTACGACTTGAGAACCATGTCTTCGGATTCAGTCGCGATAGCAACGTTCAAACATTCTTATCACCCGCCAGACGAAACACCAGTTTCTTTTTTATTAGCTATTCTCTAGTCAGGGTGCCTGATGAAGTAAGTAAACGGGCCTTAATACAGGATTATGACCCCAAAAAAGAATACCGACAGAGACATAAAAACACATTTGTTCAGTAGAAAGACCCCAGGCCCATAATACATCATTACATAAATGACGCCCCGTAAAGATACGGGGTAGAATAGGACTTCAGCAACCCATGCTTGCGGTAAATGGTGACTATGCTTGTCGTAAGAGGGTTTGGGTGGTCAGGCTCGCTGACTTGGTTGGTGTATGTAATCGTATCACAATTGCGTGGATGGGCCCAGACTCGATTACTCACAGACCGCCGTCATAAAGCATGAATATTGCTGAGTGCGGCGTTAAACAACAAACAAACAAACATGTGATCCGTTATACCCGAGCGGCTGTACTATATGTAATAAAGAGTGAGTGAGTGAATATGGTTTTACGCCGTTTTAGCAATATTCCAGCAATATTACGGCTTGGGACACCAGAAATGGGCTTCACACATTGTATCATTGTCCGGATTCGAACCAGGGACTTCGGCGTGAAGAGCGAACGCATTAACCACAAGGCCACCCGACCGCCCCCATGCACTATGTGATACAATGACGCGTACACACGTGGTGCTCTCACTATATACTACGATGACGTATGCACACGTATATAATCAATATAAATTACACATTACCTGTCCACTGCCGGGAATTATTTCAGCCACATTGTCTTGGCTTTCGCTTGAGCAACCGAAATCCATCAGGTTAAATACAGACGGAGTACTCGCATATGAAATGTCTGACTGGTATGGTGCCAACGTTTTCCCGATGACAGACATTTTGAAAGATCTAGAATATATTCAGATGCTCCCAAAACAAAAGTCCCATGTTGTTGTTTTTCGTGGAAGAGTTTGGCAACTGATGGTGTGGGGGCCATTTTTTCTTCTTCGCTGCACAACACATAATAGTTCTTCTGTGATATCGGCGACAGAGAGAAGAAATACTATGTTTCACAGTCTGGTAAAAAAAACTTAAGACTTGACGTAACTAAGACATTGTCTCTGTTTAAACAGGGTAGATTGACCAAGATAATAAAACCGAGTGAACAGAGACATAATGCGTTATGAGTAACTCGAACCAGGCTGGCCTGGACAGCGAATGTGCAAATCATACTATAAGTGACGTGTTTACGGTAGGACGGACTGACTGACGAAACTGTGCGGCGATGTATTCAGTTTTCAATAAGCCCATGCATACGAACAGTTTTATTTGGTCAAAGTTTAGACATTGGGTAATAATTACAAAATAGGCAAATTTGTTTATACGGTTTGACTGACAGTTGGGCTCTTTTATGCGATATGAAATTGAAGCATGAAAATGACGTCAACACCGAAACCGAATGCGAAATTGAGTTTCCGGAAGCGCACGTAAAATCTCCAATATCATCCTCATATTCAACCAAAACGGTCAATCCACCACTGTTTGGAGCCATGTATTTTCACTGACCACTGCAGTCAACGTCATGCATAATGACACATAATTGTGTCCAGAACAGCTCCCTTCTGCTCCGACGTCGTTTTCAACTTTGAGCTCTTCACGTCACCGTCGCTGCATGCACACGTACGTGATGTGTGAAGCAAGGAAGTGTGCACATTCGCGTTGACGTCTTTGTGTCGATTATCCGATTAACGAGACTTGACAGTGTATCCATGTGTGAATTCCATGGTCGCCACTCCCCTGCCACCTGCAAGAAAATTCGGCTTGGTCCGGAGTAATCAGACGAAAGTCATTCCTCGTTTACGACATATATTTGTTTTGTCGGATCTGGATGCTCAAGTGTCCTGACGGCGACGTGTCACTGTTCAAGTGACATATGCCTCATACTATTTGAAATTATGGTCGATGTCTGCATCGAATACATATTTGCCTAGACTGGAATCGACATTTTTCAAATGCACCAACCCGAAGAAGGGTTTTGGTGATGAGAACGTCAGCAACAATCAGGGCGAACAAAGACAAGTTGAATTTGCAATCAATCTATTCAGATGAATACCATTTTCGTAAATACCCATGATCGGAATTAAACGCACTGTCCTCTATCACACAATACAGAATGATTAATATATCTCTGGATTTGTTTTAGTTCAAACAATGCCGAGCGGCACGGGTGGCCGAGTCGGCGCTGCAATTCGCTGTGCAGAGTTGCGTCCCTTGGGCACGTCAGAAACCTATGATTGTGGTTTCGAATCCCCGTTCGCCCTTATTGTGTTTCTCGGTTTGTCATCACCTTACCCGTGCTCGTGGGTTTCCTGAACTGGTTAACGTATGAGACCTGCATTACTCTTGGTTTTCCACCCACATCAAGCTGACATGCTGCAATATAACTGGAATACTGTTAAAAGCGACATCTCACTCACTCAAACAATGCCAAGTTCAGACAAGGGACAGACAGAGAAATGATGGTATAAACTCAGTCAATCATGGCACAGCTCTCCAGAGGGGGGAATCCTGGAAGTTCAGACAAGGGACAGACAGAGAAATGATGGTACAAACTCAGTCAATCATGGCACAGCTCTCCAGAGGGGGGAATCCTGGAAGTTCAGACAAGGGGGAGACAGAGAAATGATGGTACAAACTCAGTCAATCATGGCACAGCTCTCCAGAGGGGGGAATCCTGGAAGTTCAGACAAGGGGGAGACAGAGAAATGATGGTATAAACTCAGTCAATCATGGCACAGCTCTCCAGAGGGGGGAATCCTGGAAGTTCAGACAAGGGGAAGACAGAGAAATGATAGTATAAACTCAGTCAATCATGGCACAGCTCTCCAGAGGGGGGAATCCTGGAAGTTCAGACAAGGGGGAGACAGAGAAATGATGCTATAAACTCAGTCAATCATGGCACAGCTCTCCAGAGGGGGAATCCTGGAAGTTCAGACAAGGGAGAGAGAGCCAGGGAACTGATGCCATTAGACTCTAAAACAACAATCTTCAAAGTTGATATGTTTTATTAAAATAGTTTTAGAATGCATTTGTGACAGTATCACAAAGGATAAAATAGTTTTTATGTACACAACAGAACAAAATATACAAAGCATATTGCCCTCTAACACCATCATTCACCAAACATATTAGACAACCTTACACTTGTAACACATTTCACAGCTTATTTCAACATCAGAATATACTGTACATCAGCATTGAAAAACAAATTCAGACACTTACTTTGTTGTTTAATACCACCCTCAGCTATATTTTAGCTATATGACGGTGGCCTATAAATGACCAAATCTGGACCAGAGAACCATGTGACTGACATTATGAAGACCAATTCTAATCCAATCTTGACAGGTGTTACTCTTGAACATGCTGCTTATTATTCTAGGTGATTCGTGAGTTGGGTTTAACATCATATGGAACAATAACTATTCCGTCAGGGCGGATTTTCATGGATTCAGAAATTTGGCATTATCACATTCCTACTGTTCACGTCAGTTCTAAAATTACACCAATAAAAGTGTATAGTATTCATAACCAGTTGCAGACCAGTAGTGTATTTCCAAGTATCTTTGCATTTCTCAGTGTAGTAGAATTACATTTCATATTGACAAAGAGAAGGAAAAATTATTCAGGCAATGGTGTCTAACATTCATATTTTATTCAAAATCACAGGGTTTTTGAAGCTTAACAAATGCACAGGTGTGCACCATTCCTGATGTAGGAATGTGTATTCATGAGCACTAAATATGGCCCTAGTAATGACACACTAGTATCTACACTTTCGAATATGATGACAGTGCATCCACATATAGTAACATGTAATCTTTTCATTATACTCAAATAAAATAAATAGCAATATATTTTTCGACCTCTGGTCCTTGGATATATATAACTGTTATGTTCTATATGTCATATTCTTCAATATATTTTTTATTCAATGAAAGGAGCAGGAGAGCATGTGTGTCTCGGGAGCATGACAAGAATTGACATACAACTTGAATTGATGTCTTTGTATCACAGTCAATCAAGTGAGTGTGTTAGTTGGGTTTGATGCCGCTCATAACAGTATACCAGTTATATCACAGCATTTCAGTTTAATGTGGGAGGAAAGCCTGAAGTGATGCAGGTCTCAGATGTTTACAACTTCGGTGAAACCCAGGAGAATGGGTATGGTGCTGATAAACCTAGAAACATAATAGGGCGAACCGAGATTCGAACCCACAATCATAGGTTTCTGGTGTGCCCAAGGGACACAACTCTGCACAGCAAATCGCAGCGCCTCAGAACACTGGGCCATCCGTGCCCCCCAAATCAATCAAGGACAACTGTACACAGATACATCACAAAACCAAATTTAACATTCCATTATCCCATGAAACAGAACTATACACTTGGAAGAAAGTTAAGGACCCCCTGAAACAATCTCATTAAAATCAGATCTTTGTTTTTTCTGCTGCTAAACAAAGATCTGTGGAAATCCAATTATGGGTCACGTCACAACCACCTTTTATCCGACCAATGAGAACGTCTCTTACCAGATCATGAAAGCGACAGTCGGAATGTGTTTTCTAATCATGCAACCTCAAAAGGTTAACAAGGGGTATGACTGTATGCCTGATCCTGTTAGTAATCACTTCATTGGGATTAACATTTGAATGTTGCATAGCACGTGTGAAATACTGTCATACAATCTCAACCATATATTAAACATTCAAGGATGTTCTTTTGTTCAGTTTTCACATTTTAATAGAGAACGTTTTCAACATATTTTTCAAGCGTAGAGTGAAAGTAGTGCCAGTTAGCTTGAGAAAGATGCCTTTCTGATAGGCTAATGTCGACATTGTTTTAGTCAGTTCATTGGTCGTTCTGACCTGACCCGTAATGGAATATTCTCAGATCTGTGTTTAGCAGTCATAAGAAAAAAGATCTGATTTTATTGAGATTGCCCCTGAAAAAGTCAATACCTTTCGTGACCGCAAATGTTATTGGTAAAACCATATTGGTAATGACACAAACAGTTATGCACAGCTAAGATGTACATGATGAAACACGTCATCCACACCCAGGAATATTCATACCACAGTCTGGCAAGGGTGTAAACTGGACTTCTATATATAGTCACATTAACTACCTTGCCTTTGGTGGAGGATCAGTTTCACCAAATACTGATTTACTTTCAACATAATAACAACAAAATCATCCTATAATAACATATGTGACCAACTCTTTAGTTTCAAAATAAACTCTGACAATAAGGAGCGAGTGAGTGAGTGAGTGAGGTTTTTACGCCACTTCACATGTTGCAGGTATTTGAGGGTGCCAAACCCTTTTTGGTATGTGGGATGCCAAGCCCCGTGGTATTCTGGATGCCTCAGTGCGGTACGCTGGATTCCATAAAATGTTTGTCTTGAGCCTTGCAGAATTTCTCTATCTTTGACAAAATGATTGTGTTTGGCAATAGCATGTCACATGCTGACTAGATAGCAGATAATTAAATAAAGTAAACAATGGTTATAACGAACTCAAAGGGACCACTAATTATAGTTCGTGATACTGTAAATATGGAAATTCATGCGTCTCCAAATTAATACGACTGCTGACCCCTACCCAAAAATGCGACTCAATATGAATGCAACTCTCCCATCCCATCCCAAGTGGAATGATACATATCGTTACCTTAATCCAATCAAACACAAATATCACTGCTTAGCGCTGAGTAAAAAACTTCCGTTATAACAATAAACAGTGTTTTCCTAAAAACAACACACAGTTAATATGTTTACTCTATTGACTGGCATTAAGGAAGTTCAAAGGCAATAAATTAATTGAACCAGCGATAGTGCACTGATTGGTTTACGGAAAAAGTGTCAACAAGCTTGACAGGAGTGGGTAGAACACTTGACCACAGCAGTGGCAATTCACCAGATGCCTATTGTGTTATTCCTATTCTTTGACTGACATTGTTATATACTTGTTATAACTGCTGCTCAATAAACCGTGTTTTTGTTTATATCTTATTGTTGATAGTCATTTGGAGACATAAATGCAAAGTTAATTAATGCGAGCAAAGACCACTCACATTTTTCGCATTTAATTCACGCTCACGTTAATTTTAAGATTTACAGTAACCACAGTTTGTTACAAGCATATATACAGCATATATACAGCAAATAGCCGTGACAAAAAATAATTCGTTATATCGGTCAGTTCGTTATAAGCCTGTTCTTTATAAACGTAGGGTACTGTATCCAGTTATCCAGGTGTATCTGCTAGCTATACTGAACTAGAGACATCTGACCAACAACATATAACATATCCAACACATACTTTTTGTATAATGTCACGTTTTTTTAGTATCGTTTATATTCCAACAACAAAATCATTGAGCGGAAGTCGTATTATGCCACAGTAAACAATATTTCAGCATCATTTTGGCAACACTACAGCAGCTTGTGTCTGCCTATTCAATGTTTGATAGTATAACAAACTATTAAACACTGTTGGGTTGTCATGAGAGGTAAACAACCAGGTCAAACATTGTGACCACCGGATACTCATTTGACAAGTTTATACGGTTGGGGACCTATTCTGCCCTGGAATACAGGGAACAAATGAATATCAAATTCATTTCAGAAAGGTGTTAACTTTTTGAAAATAAAGTTACCATATTTGCTGTAATAAGAGCCTGTGTATTAGGTTATTGCCTGGGGGCGCTTATTAAACCCGAACACAACAAGTTAAATTTCTATTTCCAGATATCAAGCGGTAGAGAACAAATTGAGTTCAGGCGTCGATGAAATGTTTTTGACAACAGATACTATGCTTTTGTATAAGCCTTCTACGTTACTGTTCTCTGTGGTACACACAAGAACATATGGACTGTCATGTAAAATTTCAGTCTTACTAGGGTGCGTTTTTAAAGACTGCTTACAGATTGGTCCAGACTTTGGTCAGGAGGCACTTAATTGGAAGTGGCGCTTAATTTGGCAAATATGCTATACAATTTGATTTTACTTGTTGAAAAGTAGGTGTTGTTTATACCCCAATAATAATAGATTCGTTGTTATTGTGTGGTGAGTGAGTGAGTGAGTGAGTGAGTGAGTGAGTTGGGTTTACCAGTATTTCAGTCATGTAACAGCTTGTCAGCTTTATGTTGCAGGAGAGCTCGAAGTCACTTTGGTGAAAACCACAAGCACAGGTGTGGTACTGAGAAACCTAGAAGCATAATCAGGCAAAACCTTGGATTCAAACCCACTACCCCAGCTAGGTTTCTGGCACGCCAAGAGACGCAACTCTGCACAGCCAATTACATTGCCTTAGACCACTGGGCCACCTGTACCAACTCAGTTGTGTTGTTGTCAAGAGGAGGAAATATATCTGATGCTTATTTGATTGCATTTCATGCAACAAGTATCTGAGTTTATGTTATGGTCTCTGCTTTGATGAGAGCAGATTATAAGGCAATATGACCACATCAGCAGCAGTCGAACTTGTAGTTAAATTTCAACATGTGAATAAACAGACATACAACATTCTTTACAAAAAAAACAAGTTGTCACATCTACCATGTTTGAAAGATATATTCATAACAGATAGATAAATTCCAATCACACAATGAAATAACAGATATAGTAATTGGGCATGGTAAACTATCTCCTTGGCTGGGGCCTTGCTGTCCTACAGTGGGAGCCCCTAATCTGGAATATCATTTTGATGAAAAAGAGTACCCAAATTAATTTAACGTAAGAAAAACAGAATATTGTTGTCTTTCCGTACAAAAATCACATGTATATAGACAGCAGATACAAGGGGCACCATGAGCAAACCCCAACTCATCTACAAATCATTTTGGAAAAGCTGTTCACGTAACACTACTACTGTTTAAATGCCATTGAAATCTGACCCTTTACTCCATCATGATACAGAGCCTCCAAAGGAGTTAGACTTTCATGCAGAGAGGAATCTTACCGGAGTAAAACATCTTACAATTTAGGAAAGAACTACGTGTCCTCAAAACTGATACTTATCTCTGACTAGGGGACTAAAGGACTAGTGGACTTGCATCCATGACAGACCCTGCAGTTAAGGATCAACTATTGCTGCAAATGAAGCTCAATGATTTCTTTTTTTGCTTGTTGTTTAACGCTGCATCAGCAATATTTAAACTGTACAACGGCAATCTGTAAATAATCAAGTCTGGACCACACAATCCAATGAATGACACCATGAGAATCGATCCACGCAGCTGGGACACAGACATCAATGAATTCAGCGAGTCTGACCCTCCTTTTCCGTTAGTCGCCTCTCGTGACAAGAGGTTGTAGCTACAGTGAGTGAGTGAGTGAGTTTGGTTTTACGCCGCTTTTAGCAATATTCCAGCAATATCACAGCGGGAGACACCAGAAATGGGCTTCACACATTGTACCCATGTCGGGATTCGAACCAAGGTCTTCGGCGTGACGAGCGAACGCTTTAACCACTAGGCTACCCGACCACCCCTGTAGCTACAGAGAGGCAATAGGTACACTCCCATACATAGCAGCGTCAATCACACATCTCAACACATTAAACATCACAGCATCTAAGGCACTATGTAAAATGACAAATTTGCATAATATGGCTAAATATACACTTAATCACATCAAATGTAATGCAGTACTTCTAATACATGTACAACAACTAAAGGACGTGAGACCATGGACTGGCCTCTAACAGAGACGCGAATGTCCATGTATTGGTATGCTTTATTACATCCACACCTATGAGCAGAGTGTGACTTGAGTCTTACACAGATGTCAGTGACACAAGGCAGACTGTTTGGCCATAGTTGGAGCATGCAGTGTGGTTGCAGGGCGTGCACACCCCATATAGACAGACGCCTTATACATCAACCATTGTTAGTCTCTCATGTGTTTTCATTTGCCTCATGACTTGGATAGTTCGCAACCCAAAATCAATGTCTTGGATCCACCTCTGCCGACTGAATGAAGCACTGCTCGTCACGTTTTCCTGCCCTGTCAACTGGGTTGCGCATCCTTTATGACATATTTACAGAACAGATTAGACTTCTTCTTGGGTCAAATAGACTATTACTTGCTTGTGAAGTAACACTGTAAATTCCTCACCAAACCGGAAGATATGATCTGTAATTTCTATAGCTCATACTAAGCGTGTTGTCACACTAGCAGCTCCAAAAATATTTGAGAATATTTTGAATGAGATCTCAACTATTGGAAATATCTGATTGTCCCAATATTTCCCAAATAACGGATGAATAACTAAATTAATGGATGAAATTGGACTGACGCAGAATAAAGCAACATTTGACATGTATCACTGACCTTGACATGGCAGTGTACATGTTCATCAGTGACTGTTTCAATATATAGGGGTGATAACCCAGGCAATGGAGTTACATGAATTGAGAGACGCCATATACATCAGAATGTAGGTTCAAGTTGCTTGAGCAAGTGATGAGAGTACAAAAAAGATTTGATAACACTAATACACTTGAAACAAATTAATTTCACTTTATCCCCAAAATGATCTTATTTCTATACACAGTGTATGTTGATGCCAATGTCAGTGTGTCCTTGATGAAGACAGATGAAATGAATTATTTGATTTTCTATTTATCTTGTAAAAGATATCACAAACATTGCAATTAAAATAATATATTCATTATTACTTCACATGCAATCTGCAACGTTTCATGCATCTACGTAATTAGTTTTCAAACGCTTCACAGCTGGATTAAACATTGGAAGAGACCACGCCGTAGAACAGATCAGAACTTGGAGGGGGAAAGAAACCACAACAAGTTGTATGTGCTGCTAGACATGTCATCAATAAGAAATTGTCTATGAAGGTTTTTCAGCAAAAAGAAGATGGTAACAACTACTGGTCTTATCCTGTTTGTCAACACAGAGTGCCCACTAACCTCGTCACATTAGAGAAATACACCAAGGTTCAATGATGCGCAATCAACAAAGTCACCTAACCAATTGTTATACGCAGACACCTATTAGGCCTGGCATAGGTTGGTGGGAACCTATTCAAACCTAGAATCCCAATGAGCTATTTTTTAACACATTTAATAGCAGAAGTATGTATATGTGAACCTATCTGAACACTCATTGATGCCAACTGGTGCCAGTGAGGTGTTTGAATCATATTGTGTGACCCCTAAGGCAACCTTGATGTGAATATATGAGGCTGTTATGCATTTAGGACACTTCAACTGCGGCCTGTATGATGCAGGATAGTACCGGTGAGAAACAAGCAGCTATTGTCCAATAGCATTAACACTACATGCATAAACACTACTATTTGCCAAGCATTCATTCTCCCTGTGAGTTACATTTACCCTGTAACTAACAAACTTCAACTGTATCTAAAATAGACTGAAAACAAGGTAAAACATTAAAATAACACATCATTACCTCATGTCATTCCATCAAGTGAGCACCTTCTCCTGTTTCTGGCATATTGATATATACAAGATAAATAACCGCTTTTGTACATTTATGGCTTATAAATACATACATTAATCCAAATCTTACGAGGGGCGTTCAAAAAGTATTGCAACTTCAATATAAGACCAAGTCTTATTCCATTTGTCGTTCAAGATTTTAAAACTACTTTTATAGAAATCCGCATATTCGCCCTCTAACCACACCTCTGTACAGTTAAATCACCCACCCTACAGCCCAGACTTAACCCTTAGTGACTATTTCCTGTTCCCGCAAATGAAATCTGCCCTACATGGACGACGCTTTCAGGATGACGAGGACATAAAGGCTACCAAAGTAGCATGGTTAGAGGGCCAATCTGCGGAGCTCTATAAAAGTGGTATTGAAAGCATGAACGACAAATGGATAAGTGTATTGAGGTGAATGGAGATTATATTGAAAATTAAAAGTGGTATTTCAGTTACATCATGGCATCTTGGCTTAATATCAAATCCTAAAGTGCTACACACATTTATTACTTTGGATCATTATTGGAGCAAATCTTACAACACCCAAGAGGATCCTGGCAGGTGAAGGGACACAACTCTGTAAGCAAATTGTTACGTCACAGACCACAAGGTTACTTCATTTTTATAAAATGGTCAGTCAGATGGAATTTTCTTTGGCAAATAGTCCTAAATCTATCAATCCTGTTCACAATATTGCTATAAGATATAACTTATACAGTATTATGTTCAATTGATTCATGCTCATAATCAATCTCTCAAAATCAGATGACAAATGAAGTCTTCAATAACTTACAGACATAAACAAGGACATATTACACACAATCTCTTTCACTCACCAACAACAGTTCATGATCAAAGACATGGATATGCGAGGGGGAACCTGTGGTTGATGAATGATTGAACATAACCTCACAGGGTTTAAAATCCAATCAAGGGAGGCAACTCTTCCATCTTCCTGCTGTTTTGGCTTTGACTTGACTTGGACAGGGATTTTTTGATGAGTTAAAACACAAACCATGCAGTCTTTAAGCACTGTTTTACATTTTCAACAAAATAGTCTTGAAGTCAATGAAGGAAAGACACTAGTCAAGGGAGGTCTCTCTATTCCCCAACATCAGCATCCCTGTCTCCAATGAGAAATAGAATATGGAAAGCTATGGCAAGGAAACCAGTTCCGAGGAGGTCGCCCAGAGCTGTGAGGTATGGGATGGCAATATTGTCTGGGTCTTCCCCCTTTCTCCAGATGAAGTGCACCATCCAGTTGGCAATGTACAGAAGAAATATCACCTGCAACATGGAGGCACAAACAGTCACATCTAGTGACTAACATCAATGACTAACATCAGTCACTATCTATATGTGTGTGTGTTGTTTAATGTCACACTCAGCAATGTTCCAGCTATGTTCCAGCAGCCATAAAATAATCGAGTCTGGATCAGACAAACCAGTTCTTGAGCCACAATTTATGCCGTTAGGGTACAATGATTCCCAATCGACCAGGTCACTGAGCCTGACCACTCTATCCGATGAATCACCTCATGACCAGCATTACTTGCTGGGAACCAGTTCTAACCCGGACTCCCCACCTGTCTATAATGTCATAATTTGTGATATAGAGTGACAAAACATTATCAGGATGCAAAAGCAATGTCGCAAACATAGACCCGTTACAAGTCCTCTATCTGTCTAAGGGCACACACAAATACGAGAGTTCCATGAATAGAATGTATGCATTATAAGGTCCATGATCCCACGGCCTCGGTATCTTGTGAAAATCTCAAGGTTCATGCAAACTGAGTGGCACTGTTGTATAGAGTGTATTGGTTGGCGTACATTATTAACACATAATTGTACAACATGTGACCCAAAATTAATGACAACAAACTGGACTAGAATCATTAGCTGTGCTCTCACAAAGTCAGTGAGTGTGGTTTAATGACAGTTGAAGATTCATTCAAGCCAAGTCATGGCAGTGGGCATCAAGAATGGCCTCAACAGACTGAAACCATAAAGGGAATCAAACCGGGAATGGGGACCTGCTCTGCCACAGAATCTCAGTGATGAATAAGATGGGGCAATGTGGAACTGTTTTACCCTGTTTTGCAATATGAGGGGTAGCAAGGGGACCTGTTCTTGCCTGGGGGGGGGGGGGGGAAAGAGAGAGAGAGAGAGAGATATGATAGCATGGAATCCCCTTGGAGGACCAGCAAGGGACACTAAGGACCTGTTCTTGCCCAGTATCAAATGGGGGGGGAGATGATAGCATGGAATCCCCTCGGAGGACCAGCAAGGGACACTAAGGACCTGTTCTTGACCAGTATGAAATAGGGGGGGGGGGGGGGGAGAGGGGAGAGAGAGAGAGAGAGAGAGAGAGAGAGAGAGAGAGAGAGAGAGAGAGAGAGAGAGAGAGAGAGCATGGAATCCCCTTGGAGGACCAGCAAGGGACACTAAGGACCTGTTCTTGCCCAGTATCAAATGGGGGGGGGGGGGGGGGGGGGGGGAGATGATAGCATGGAATCCCCTCGGAGGACCAGCAAGGGACACTAAGGACCTGTTCTTGACCAGTATCAAATGGGGGGGAGGGGAGAGATGATAGCATGGAATCCCCTCTGAGTACCAGCAAGGGACACTAAGGACCTGTTCTTGCCCAGTATCAAATGGGGGGGGGGGGGGGGAAGATGATAGCATGGAATCCCCTCGGAGGACCAGCAAGGGTACAAAGAACCTCCACTGCCCCTGCGTCAGTGGGAGCCTCACCTGAAGGACTGCTGCTGTCAAGTAGATGACATCGAAGATGATGGTGAGCGATGTATGACCTGCCTGCATATAGGAGATGGCATAGATGAAGATCAGGTGGCCAGGGACAACCAGCATCATCAACACTCTGGCTGCCTTTGAGTTGGTACCTATGTACAATAGTCATGCCATAATACTTCATTCATTCATCCAACACGAATAGCTTGTCAAACATTAATGACAATGCTCTTTTAGAAATTACAAAATACAAACAAATAAAAATTAGAGCATCAATGTATATGACTCAAAATTAGAAAGGACTATTTTATGATATATCCTACTAATTTACATATGCACATAATCAGTAATCAGTACTGAATAAAACTCAACAATATTTCTACCTTCTAGAGATGCAAACCAGTGATTTAATCATTAATAGTTGAGTAGGATACAAGGGCTGGTGTACTTACTACTGCCGAAGAAAGTTGAGATAGGGCTGGGGCAGCCATGAGGTGCACTCTCCGGCAACTCCCCCATAACACAGTTTTTATGTAGGTATGTAGATATACGACTGGCTTGTACTGCAACTAGGTTACCACCCACACCTGCAACATGACATGGCATTATCTGTATATTCCACACCTGCAACATGACCTGGTATTATCTGTATATTCCACACCTGCAACATGACCTGGTATTAACTGTATATTCCACACCTGCAACATGACCTGGTATTATCTGTATATTCCACACCTGCAACATGACATGGCATTATCTGTATATTCCACACCTGCAACATGACATGGCATTATCTGTATATTCCACACCTGCAACATGACCTGGTATTATCTGTATATTCCACACCTGCAACATGACCTGGTATTATCAGTATATTCCACACCTGCAACATGACATGGAATTAACTGTATATTCCATATCTGCAACATGACCTGGTATTTACTGTATATTCCACACCTGCAACATGACATGGCATTATCTGTATATTCCACACCTGCAACATGACATGGCATTATCTGTATATTCCACACCTGCAACATGACCTGGTATTATCTGTATATTCCACACCTGCAACATGACCTGGTATTATCAGTATATTCCACACCTGCAACATGACATGGAATTAACTGTATATTCCATATCTGCAACATGACATGGTATTTACTGTATATTCCACACCTGCAACATGACATGGCATTATCTGTATGTTCCACACCTGCAACATGACATGGAATTAACCGTATACTGTTAACAGCTTTATTTCTGCGCCGTTAAAATATTGCGAATACTACACCAAAGACAATACTGCGACGAGATATTTTTGCGAGCTGCCGTGTTGAGATGACCCCTCGCGTACCAACAAATAGACAGCTTCTCTCCGAAGCTAGATTTTCTGAGTTAGCCGGAATGTTGACCGGAAGAGATTGCGACCAATTATCAAATACGATAATTGACTCAACTCAGTGTCATGTCATGTGTGGACAAAATTGCAAAGGACACTGACGCAATCAAGCGAGGTTGGAAGAAGGCAGGATTACTGTGAGGTAACAGTGACACTAACTGGTCTGTTTACACTGTCATTTGTGATGTATTGTGTGACAATTCTGCATTCATTTGTGTTTTTAACTTATTGAGTAACTTGTAGTTCTAGTTGATGATTTCAACATTTGATGACGTGTTGCAATGAATAAAGTATGTATGTATTATTTATACTTATTTTTGCGTTTTTAATTTTTGCGATTGAGTCTCGTTCGCAAAACTCGCAATAATAAAACGGTCGCAAAAAATTCCCTGTTTACAGTATTCCATATCTGCAACATGACTTGAGTTTCAGATAAAGAGGGACCTTTTACCAAAACGGACTTCTAACTGTTGAACATTTGAACAATAGATAACAACTAATTATCTGAATTTTAGATATCTAGTGTGACTACATGACCTAAGTACTAGATATTAAACTCAGTTGAAAAGCTGATGTTGACTCTAGCACACACTGGAAAGAAGTGAGCTTTCCTGCCTTGACAAGCTAGAGAGCTAGATGTTTATTGGCAGTTTGATTGTCTTGACAACTAGTTATGTGTGGTTGACAGTGAAGAGGACTTCTGTTGAAAATTCTGAAGATTAGTTTTGTGTGATTGCAGCCAAAGTACCGGATTTATGGCAATGATGTAAAAGAGGTAGAGGTTTTACAAGAATCATAAGTTTTTGGTACACGTAATGGACAAATCCTGGGTTGCGGTGCTTTAGATAACAAGGTCACCTGTGACCCTTCGGATAAAGGAACTAAGCTACACATATAGTTGGTAGCTATAATATTTTCAAGACTAAAATGCACTAATACAACTTGTCGCTCACCATTGATGACAGGTTGGAAGACAGCTATCCCATCATATGTTGACACTGTATAATCTAAAATCAATCCTCCAAAGCTGAAAAAGATATTGAGAATGTGTAATGAGCTGCTGGCGTTATTAAACTTAAACATGTTAAAAGATTAAGCACTCAATCATTTTTGAACTATTTAGACTGCATTTATTGTAAAAGATCAGACAAGACTGTATGTTTCACGATACATAATTAATATTTTGGTAAATAAATCTCCATTTATTTGCAAACTGCTGCTTTACTTATTCTGGTCCACACTTAATCTTTTATTTCAGTATTTCATCCTCCAACCCATCTTCTCGAGGCAAGAGAGTTAACTGACTTAAAAAGTCCAGTTTCCAACCTTGCCAAACTAGGCTGGAATTCCTGGGCTCGATCATAGTGCCACCTGTGGCTATTATGAGTTAGCGGTGCACATACTTTGCACATATTGCAAATCCTCCATGACAGTATAAGAACCAGATTTTGATTTGATTGTACTGGTACTATGCATAGACTTGTTATTCCAGCCAAAATATAACTCCATTATACCAGCCTAGTTCGGGAAGGGTGGGAACTGGGCTTCTTTTTTTCTTTTTCTTTTTAGTCAGTAAACTCTCTTGTCTAGAGAAGATGCCTCCAACCTCACTGTCCCAACTATGTAAGTCTGCAATTCCATTTCCTTACATCCTTAAAACAGAATAACTGTATGACCAGCAGTTATAATATACATGTACATCTATATTGACTGTGAAGGTAAGTACCGGTACACTGCTATTCATAATTCTGATTCAGACATTTAATGATGTTACAGCTTAGGTGTCACGATTTCCCCAGTCAGTTATAATAGCATCAAGGGTATATATAGAGTAAAGAATGTCTTAGACAATATTCAACTAAACATCTTCAGAAATATTCCAGCTATTTCCAAGACTTGACCAGGGCCCTGTTCCAAAAAGCAATCGTAGAGCTACAACTGTCGTAAGTCT
This sequence comes from Haliotis cracherodii, assembly GCF_022045235.1. Classification (NCBI taxonomy): domain Eukaryota; kingdom Metazoa; phylum Mollusca; class Gastropoda; order Lepetellida; family Haliotidae; genus Haliotis; species Haliotis cracherodii. The sequence goes on along the minus strand of NW_027266319.1, from coordinate 29,321,404 downwards.
ATATAAAGTATGGGAGTTAAGATCGCTTTGTGGAACAGGGCTTGAGCAACAAGTGGTTGAAAACAAGAGCAAATAAGCCACACAATTAGGGTAACGTGACACCATCAGCCAAGTCATTGAGCCTAATCACCAGATCCATTTCAATTTCCAGACCTTAGGACAAGCATATATTACTGGGTGAGGTGAGGTGAGGTGAGGTGAGGTGAGGTGAGGTAAGGTGCCTTCATATGAGAGTGTATGGCCGCTTGTACTAGCGCGGACTAATGCCACTTTCATAGTGCTAGCCCCATGAGATACCATGCCACAGTTTAACAAGGATACCCTATTCAGTACACTCCTGAGTCGACCAGTCCTTGTAATATCTGTAATTAGAGTAATATCCCCCATAAAACTACTGAGCTTCTGTACTACAGGCAGGCTCTCTATCCACTAGACCATGGAGATAGGTTAATTGGGACCAAGTCTCAAGCACAGTATATTCTATTGTCTACAACATAGAACATGAGCCTCACCTGCTGATCGCCATGGCGCTGACTACAGGAGCCCAGCCGGAGTAGATCACATCATTCACATACCTATTTTTTACACATATCACAACCCACAGAGGTATCAGCAAGAGGAAAAATACTATAATAGTTGGAGCCAACCAGTGCTGTTTTCCTGAAAACAAAAGAAATGATTATAGTGAATATACACTGTAGGGAAAGCTTAGCTTATTAAGTGGCATGACATCCAACTTTTAATTAATCTACTTAATTATGGGATTAAACTTTATTACAATTTAATAGTCTGAATACTATTTCGGTCCTTGTTTTAGCCCCTTAATGCTGACCCCCAGGCAGGGTTACAACAAATACCACAGCGTTAGAAATTGGCACTGGTCCTGTAGTCCTTGCCAAACTGCCCAATACTTAAGGTATCATAAGGACTAGAAGAAATTTGCCATTATTAAGGATTTTGCTATATGTTATCATCATAAGGACAAATGGACTAAAAATGTTAGCTTCTTCCGCTGTACCATCCATAACATCTTTTGGTATGATGAAGCCGGGGATGGAACCCATGACCTTCCATTCTCCGGGTACCCATGGAGGCGGTCAAAAACAAACATAACATATGCCACAGATTTATCAAGGATTTCAAATGAAGTGCCCTCCAAAGGAAATATGGGAAAAAATCCTTATTCTCCTTAAATTGCTCAGTGAAATACAAATCACCTCTGACAAAGTTATTATAAGGGTTAACGCTTTTTTTCAGGGCATTATCATTTGCAGAAGCCCGATGTCTTCCATTAACTGCCCAAAGAAGGAGGGCAGTTGAACAGACAGAGGGCTTCTGCAAATGATAATGCCCTGAAAAATAGCGTTACCGTTATTATAGTTGAAATGGATTGAATTCGTTATCAAATAAAAAAAATAAAAACAATATCAGTTTTGAAAGATTTACTGCAATCAACACAAATGTCAGTGACCCACTTTTACAAATATGGAAACGTCATAGAACAAACCAGATGATGTCACGTCACCTATCCCTATCTTATGATGTCACGTGATATTGGCCCGTTGTCAAGCAATATGAAAGCATTATCGAGTTACAGTGGCCCGCTCATTTCTGATAACATGCGGGTGGTTCAATGATAATTCTATCCATTTTATCTATAACACTACATAAAACGAACTGAGTATTTGTAATTGCAATTTGGATATTTTTAGACATTTGCAGAAGGCTAAATATCGGCCTCTGAGGAGGTCAAGGTAAACCCCTGTATGCAGTGTCAGAAACAGACCATTTTGCAAGGTAACATTAAATGTGTATTTGCAGGATGTCAAACTGTTGAACACATTATTCGCACAAGGTCCCAATCCGGTATCTTTTATCTTAATCAGCATAACTGTTGTTTTAACCAATTAAAACTCAGGGGCCATCTAGTGAGCGATATTAGTGGTTATGTTATTTATATACCGGGAAATGAGTGTCAAATTGACTTCAGCACTACAGCACCTATGACAACATACTACTACTACTACTACTACAACTACTACTACTACTACTATTACAACAACATTGACAGCGTAAACTGCACAAACTAATAATCAACAACCATGACAACCACTACTACTACCACTGCAACTCCTACTACTACTACAACTACTACCACAAGAGTGGCAACTAGTTAATGTCTAGAGTGAATGAGTATGGTTTTACGCCGCTTTTAGCAATATTCCAGCAATATCACGGCGGGGAACACCAGAAATAGGCTTCACACATTGTACCCATGTCGGGAATCGAACCCGAGTCTTCAGCGTGACGAGCGTACGCTTTAACCACTAGGCTACCCGACCGCCCTTTATCTAGAACTACAAACTACTCTTGCTACAAGCACTATACGACCAATGCTACTACCGTGACTACTGTATAGAGTCAACTTGTCCCTTCAGTGTGTTGCTACACAATACCATGCACAACACGACAAAGCACAGCTAGTATTCATCATATTTAGGTTTTTGGTCACATTCAAATATAACCATGATAACCCTAAATGAAATAAACCTTTGAAATAAAAAGTCAAGATTTCAAATCTATATGCTATTATGAATTATTTGAATGGTATTAGTATGTGTAAGGCTGTGAACAGGCTACATTTCAAAGAGTGAAAATTCATAAGGACGTTGATATGGTCTCCTTTGTCCAAACAAATAATGCTGGTGTCATTGCAGGGCATGGGAAAGAAACTGACTGAAGAATAACTCAGCATGAAATACCTTCTGCGTTTCAAAAGGTAGTGTTTTAATGAATGAAATATGTTTTTTTATTGGCCTTTGTATAATGGTTAGTTTCTGACAATGCATATTCTGTGTTTGTTTTGGATGTCTACATTTACCAATATAACTTGTTTCACTCTCCTTTGATGTGAAGTGGTCGTACCTATTGCCTCGTACAGCAGCGTACTAACTCCAGCCAGCAGGGACAGTGTTGTCAGGTCACCCAGACTTGCTGCTATGGGCGTGGCCACGTTGTCAGGGTTGATGCGCAGCTTGCGGGACATCAACACTACACCTACCATTATTGCACCTGTAAAGAATACAAGAGCTCATTTCCAGGTGTCAATGCACTCAAGTTAATGGAATGTTTTGGAGTGAGTGAGTTAGTGAGTTTGGTTTAACGACGCTTTTAACAGTATTCCAGTTATATCGCGGCGTGTCAGCTTAATGTGGGAGAAAAGCCTGAAGTGATGCAGGTCTAAGACGTTTACCACTTCGAAGAAACCCACGAGCACGGGTAAGGTGCTGACAAACCTAGAAACATAATTGGGGCGAACCGGGATTCGAACCCACAATCATAGGTCTCTGGCGTGTCCAAGGGACGCAACTCTGCACAGCGAATCGTGGCGCCTTAGACGACTGGACCACCCATGCCCCCGGAATGTCTTGGATCACACTACAGTACTTTGCAGGGTATGACACAATGCAGAAATGTGCATCCAATACACACAAATGTATAGAATGGGTGCACAGAAAAAATATATGGTGTCCTGAGGGATGCACAATAATATTCAGTGTACAAACTCTAGACTAGAAATATAAAGATCCAGTATTTAAAATACTTATCAAATCTTACAGTACACAACACTACACCATTTCATTACTTTAAAGTACCCTCCAACTTTCTGTAAGGACCCTTGAAATTAATTCTTGGGGGTCTCCTAGACTGAAGTTTTGAAAGTGGGAACTCACCTAATATCAAGCTGGCTACTGAAGCTGTGAATATACTGCTAGCACACAGGAGAAGGCCGTGCTGAATGTCAAACTTCCCTTCAGGTATCCATCCAAACACCATAGCAACCATGGATGCCAGGAAACCCACAACTATTGCTTGGGCCTGACAATAGTGACACAAAAATCATATCAATATTTGTGACATATATGTAACAGGAAGTGATGTTTCCATATATAAACAAATGTATAATTTTCTTCAGAGCCAGATCTTTATCAGATGCATTACATGGAGACTTATATATTACAAATTTGTTAAAACTGACAAGACAGCAGAGACACAAACTGCCACGAGAACACAAGCCGGTGCCTGTACCTGTGGAGGATCAACCTGCTCAGAACAATTATTCCTGAAACTGTATTAAAACAGTCTGTGCCCAAAACTTTTGAGACAACTAGCCTGAACTGGTCACTTGACATCCTTTTCAGTCTGGTGGATTTTTATGAGCAAAACTTAATGGACCAAAAGACATTTTACAAGACTAGTGGCTGAAGTCACAGATTGTTAAGCAGTTGATCATCTTCACCATCTTGTCATAAGTTATGAATACAACTTCTTAATGCCACATAGAGAATGGTTATCAATCATGACCTTTTTTTCCTGATGATTCTAAATTAACTGAAAGTGTCTTTTGAATGATATGATTATGCGCTGTTACAGAAACCGTAAGTCTTTTTTGTTTGTTGTTAAATGCCTCACTCAGCAATATTCCAGCTATATGATGGCGGTCTGTAAATAATCGAGTCTGGACCAGACAATCCAGTGATTTATATCATGAGCATCGATCCAAGCAATTGGGATCGATGACATGCATCAACCAAGTCAGCGAGCCTGACCACCCAATCCCGTTAGTCGCCTGTTACGACAAGCATAGTCACCTTTTACGGCAAGCATGGGTTGCTGAAGACCTATTCTACCCCGGAATCTTCACGGGTCCCAGAAAGTCTTGGAAAGGTAGAATGTGTTACCTGTACAAGCGCCATATTGCCGCCAATCATTTTTAACTTCTCAGAGCGCTTCTCCATATTGCCAAGGTTGGCCTGTTGAACAGAAATGTTGCAGTTATTGTCATGATTAGAAGAGATGACTATTACAATGTCTAAATACAATTGTATTGCCTTCCAACTATGTACATTTCATTTAGGGACTGGTCATTTATTTTTTATTGACAAAAACAACAACCACAAAATGTATAACAACCCCTACCCCCCCCCCCCCCCCCCCCCCGCCCTCGTCTATATGATAATATAATATTTAGCTTTCTATAATGTATTTCTTTCATATTTGATAAAATAGAACTCGGTGAGTATTTCATGACCCCCGCCACATATAGATGTGATAATTTTTGGGGACCCTCTTTCTTTACTTTCACTGTGCCATTTATACATCAGTATACTGACTGGTCCTTCTTTTAGCCCCTTAATGCCGAGCGCCAGACAGGGTAAGAACCATCTCTTAACGTCTTTTGGTATGACACGGCCAGGGACTGGACCCAGGACCTTCCACTCTCAGGGTGATCGCTCTACCACAAGACCACGGAGGCGGTCATTTGAATCTAGGACCCTTAATCTTTGATGTTAAACATTTGAATTCTGGCAAGGACCCTTGATTTGCTTTCATAGTTCCTAAGACTGAGTATGACTGAAGAGCAGCTGGTCTGAGATATCTCTTCCAGTGACCTTCTTGTTGCAGCATGCTGCTGGTGCCTCATTACCTGTGTGGACAGCCGTGAAGCCAGCGTCATCTCCAGGTTGCCCTTCAGGCCGAGCAGGGACGGGACAAGGATAAATACTTCCGACACCTTCCGGAACACCTCCCAATGCTGAAACAATACAACTACAATATAGGAGGTTCTGACATTTCATAATAAATATATGAACAAAAACAGGTGTTTGCAAGTATTTGGAAAAACAGAAGCAGCTCCTTTTCTGACCTTTCTGGAAGACTCCAGGAATTATCACATACATGATGTACCCTATGTATTCCCCTGTGATACCATTACCTATGGACCCGTGAAGATCCGGGCTAGAATAGGTCTACAGTGACCCATGCATGCCATAAAATGCCAACAATTACAGTTTGTTAAACAACTTTTTCTCCACTTCATGACAATATCTGTAATTATGGTGACGAGTTGATATGGACAAATAAATAAGTTACATGCCATTTAAGATGAATTCTTGCTTTCGGATTTATATCTATTTTGCATTTTATAAGTTTTATGCCATTTCAGATGAATTCTTGCTTTCGGATTTATATCTATTTTGCATTTCATAAGTTTCATGCCATTTAAGATGAATTCTTGCTTTTGGATTTATATCTATTTTGCATTTCATAAGATTTATGCCATTTAAGATGAATTCTTACTTTCGGATTTATATCTATTTTGCATTTCATCAGTACGATTTTGCAGCAAACAGACTGTGGCATGAATTGTATCTGAGTGTGATTGTGTAGTGATGTGTATGGAAAGTTTTGTGAGATGCCTGAACCTGCTACATACAATAAAGAAAAGTGTCATGGCACTGTAGCTCACCTGGATATGTGCTTATTTCTTTTTTACAATTACATGAGATGATTAATGCTTCAGAACTTTTTTCAGTAAATTTGGTTCAACAAATACTGAGAGAAAAAAACAAGAGAAAAAATATTTTTTGCTACATATTCTTACAGCCACATGCACGAAAAGTTTCTTCTAAGCCTTTTGGTTCTTGAAAATATGGTGTCCATTCTGTTATGTCCTACTTTATTGATGAGCCACATGGCTCATGTTTACTTTATTAAGGTCAAGGTCACTTAATCATGTTAATGACCGGCAGTTCACATCATGTTCTGACGTCATCTTGTGCCATTTGATTACATTTGTTTGTTTTGTTTGTTTGTTTATTGTATAAAGCCACACCCAGGACTATTCCAGCTATATGACAGCAGTCTGTAAATAATCAAGTCTGAACCAGACAATCAAGTGATTGACATCATGAGCATCTATCTATGCAATTGGGATACAATGACATGTATCAACGAAGTCAGAGAGCCTGACCATCCAATCCCGTTAGTCACCTCTTACGACAAGCATAGTCGCCTTTTACAGCAAGCATGGGTTGCTGAAGTTGCTGTACATGTGTGCTAGTCTGGACTAATGCCAATTCTATAATGCTAGCCCACTGAGATACCATGCCACAGTTTAATATGAAAACCTCAGTAAGACACATATCATTGACTCCATACCGACCAGCCCTTGTTTTAGCCCCTCAATCCTGAGCACCATACAGGGTAACAACAATCTTTTAATGTATTTTGGTATGACACGGCCGGGGATCGAACCCCCGACCTTCCCCACTCTAGGCGGACTCTCTAGCACTAGACCATGTAGACCATGGAGATGGTCAAACACAACAAATACAATCACAGTTGTTCTTGGGTACTGAGTTGCTGTTCTGCCCTGAAACAGACCAAAGGGGCCAGTGGGGTAGTCTAGTGGTTAAAGCAACATACCGCAGACCCGGGTTTGATTCCCCACATGGGTACAATGTATGAAGCCCATGTCTGGTGTGATATTGCTGGAATATTGCTAAAAGCGGCGTAAAACCATTACTCACTCAGTGCTTGCCCACGCTTGAGCCTCAATAAATATCAGCAGATTTTATGTTATGATATGGACCAAATTAGCTGAGCTTACTAGACCTAGCAGAATTTTAGGAGACATGTGCTTCGGACTAGTGGCGCGAGTCACAGACTGCTGCAATGTCAATGTTCTGGAACAAAATTGCCATACAGTCACACATGTTGACATCCTGATCGTGCTTATGCAGCCACGCTCTCTAACTACGATAGACTATGTGCGACTACCATGACTACCATACTTGTAAGCCCACTGAACAAATGCTGAATGGACATATCATTTTTCACTTAATCATGTTAATTAAAATGATAAATTATTCTACTGAAGTGCTGATGACAAAAATCCATATTGAATAAGGTCTAGTCAAAAGTTCAGCAGAGCTGTCAAGGTTAATTTAGTTTTTTGATTCAAGTGGACTGGCATCACATGTATTTTGAAACACACTTTGGAATGAATCGGCCATGTTGAAAGCAATGTAAATATAGAACCAAATCTCTCTAAAGGCAACTCAACACATGTAATTTCATTTTCAGCTTCATCACTATTTTGACAAGATCCCTAACCTTCGTGTGACAAGATCCCTAACCTCCGTGTGACAAGATCCCCATCCACCATATTTAATTGAGTCTGTGTCATACACCAGCTGTGACCATCATATTTACTAGTTCAGAGAGCGGGACGTAACATGTTTGAGCATTTCATGAATTTTCATTTGGTTTGTGATTTGCATTAAACCTCAAAAACGAATGTTGGGTATTACTCTGAATAATCAGTGAGATGTGTTCAAGGTGAGGTGAGGTGAAATGGGGTTTAACGTCGCGTCCAAGATTATTGCACTTACAGTATATAGCAACGTGCATGTAAGTGTGTTTGTTTGTGTGGCTGCTTGTACTAGTCCGGACTGATGCTGATTTAGAGTGCTAGCACACTGAGATACCATGCCGCAGTTTAACATGAATACCCCACTCAGACACAGTATACGGACTCCGAGCCGACCAGTCCTTGTTTTAGCCCCTTAATGCTGAGCGCCAGACAGGATAACAACAAGTACCATCTTTGAACGTCTTTAGGTATGACGCGGTCGGGGATCGAACCCTGGACCTTCCTCTCTCCGAGCGGCCGCTCTACCACTAGACTGCGGAGGCGGTCGAGATGTGTTCAACATCACTGAGGTTTGGTTATGGTACAGCACCACAGCTCTAAAGATTTCCTGAATGTTTGGCGCATCACCATGTACTGTATATGACCGTAGAATTTTGAAGACCAGAAACAAGATTCTGTGGAAAGGGGTCGGCTTATGTATGGGTTACACTTTCGACAAACTCTTTTTCTGTTGGTAAAAAACTACATTGTATCGCTTAAGGTGAATGAACAACGCTATAACAAACTTTGTCCATGAAAATATGAAATTTGCGATTAAACAACACTAGACATGATGATTTACCATTTTGACTGTATTTCTTGTTATGCTAGGCATTGTTTTATATGCAGGAATAAAGATTACTATGTCTCATAAACTAAGCCGGAAATATAAATCAGCGATACAAAAGCGTTCTCCCAATCTACCGGTGACTATGTTAAAACATGCCGGTACTGAACACGTGCTGAATCTGTGTGTTTCATGATATGGGCATCATACGATGGTACAAGCATATAAATACGAAAAAATTGTCACCTAACAATGTTTTCAGATTTGCAGGAGCTATTGAGCCCTGAAGTTTCACCTGGAACTGGCAGCGTTATACAAAGGTTTCCCATGTCAAAATGTCCTCAGGCTGATAAGGAGAGACATGGATTGTATGCTGATAAGGAGAGACATGGAACGTATGCTGATAAGGAGAGACATGGATCGTATGCTGATAACATGGATAAGGAGAGGCATGGATCACATGCTGATAAGGAGAGACATGGATCGTATGCTGATGAGGAGAGACATGGATCATATGCTGATGAGGAGAGACATGGATCGTATGCTGAAAAGGAGAGACATGGATCGTATGCTGATGAGGAGAGACATGGATCGTATACTGATAAGGAGAGACATGGATCGTATGCTGATAAGGAGAGACATGGATCGTATGCTGATAAGGAGAGACATGGATCAAATGCTGATAAGGAGAGACATGGATCCTATGCTGATAAGGAGAGACATGGATCGTATGCTGAAAAGGAGAGACATGGATCATATGATGAAAAGGAGAGACATGGATCGTATGCTGAAAAGGAGAGACATGGATCATATGATGAAAAGGAGAGACATGGATCGTATGCTGAAAAGGAGAGACATGGATCATATGTTGATAAGGAGAAACATGGATCACATGCTGATAACATGAATAAGGAGAGGCATGGATCATATGCTGATAAGGAGAATCATGGATTGTATGCTGATATGGAGAGGATTGTATGCTGATATTTAGGAGAAACAGAGCACATGACTACTGCGACAAACTTGTTCCACTACCCCAAATACCATTTGCTGAAGAGGAGTGTTTACTACCTGTAGCAATTAATTGTCTCCTGGTGGAAACAGTGACCACAATCGGAGGCGACTGATTGGATGAACAGCACCCAGGGCAGACTTGCATAACATTGGTTCAGATCTCTACTTAAGCATGTCAAGTGAGAGTGATTATGGTCAACATTGCATCAGCAATCTTGGAGTTATTCAATTTCAAGTGCCATAAATAGGACTGGGACGCTGATTTATTGTTTAATGACAATAACAAAAAACTCAATGGTTACACTACAAGTTGGTAATGTTTGCTTTTCTTTCTCACTATGCACACACTTCTTCTGACTTTTAAATGTTTCACAAAAGATAAAGCTTCAGTCAAGATCATTTTATAGGTGTATTTAATTAATTTGCCCAGTGCTATAACAATTCCCAATTGAACATTCTATACCCAACTCTTGAGACCTTCTGTTGGTACCCAGGTAGGGTTGGGCAATAGAGGGTCACGTATCTGGGTAGTAAATTTGGACTTGTCCCAGCCCTAGTCATAAATTATGTCAGTGATGAAACATTATCACCCTACCAGTGCTTTTATATCAGGGGATCTCCTCAAAGACATGAAACAAAGAAGTAGCCCTTGGAATACCTTAAACTTCTGACACTTAACCTTGTTAAAACAAAGCAGAATAGGTAGGCTTTAATAAGCAGCCATGCTTGAAAAAGATATAGACATTTTAGGCATCTTTATTTCAAACATACATGTATAACATGGTATAAGACCGGGATTGATCTGAGAGTCACCCAGTACCTGTGGACTTGGTCACATCTGGGTAATTGAGGATGGAATCTAGTAATGATATATCAGATGAGTGTAACATGTGCATTGTGACACCCTGTGAAACTGAACTTTATCGCGCTGATATTATAGTGAGTGAGTATGGTTTTACGCCGCTTTTAGCAATATTCCAGCAACATCACGGCGGGGGACACAAGAAATGGGCTTCACACATTGTACCCATGTCGGGAACCGAACCCGGGTCTTCGGCGTGATGAGCGAACGCTTTAACCACTAGGCTACCCGACCTCCCCCGCTGATATTATAAGTTGTAGCAGGATCACAAGGGGTACATCGGGTTTTATGCGTCCCGTGTTAGGTTTAACACGATGAGCTGGAGGTGAGTAACGAAGGAGGAATAAAACCCCATGTACCCCGAGTGATCCTGCTACAACGAATTTATCTTACCGACATGTTTTAATATGGCATTGTAACATGATTCAAACAAATACAAATTGATAGAACACAGCTGTTTGATTGAGCTGAGGTTAGCTTGCGCTATGTCACGTGACTTCCATTGACTCGGAAAAATGTGTGACTTTTTGTTTTGAAGAAAGGTATAAGAGATTTTTTCTGCCTCTCAGAAATCCACGTGCAGCCTGCCTTGCTCATGGCAGGATATAAGAGATTTACTTCCCCGCTGAGATATTTATTCCCCTCCAAGGCTAGAAGCACAGTATTTTATCAAGATCACATGGACAAATCAAATCTCATCATTCTGACATGGAGGTATGATAAATTGTTAAATATTGTTTAAGATAATGCAGCATACAGTCCATGGTAAATTAATGGTAAAAAGCATTGTAAAGGACCGTTATCCATACTGATAGTGAGTGGGGAAGTCTAAAAGCTGCTTTGACCAGGCTGGTATTTCAGTTATACACTGTATCACAGCATGTCATCTTCATGTAGGAGAACAGCCCAAAGTGATGCCTGTCTCAAACATTTACCAGTTTGGTGAACCATTACACATAGCTATGGTGCTACAGACTGCACGAGGGGCGGTCGGGTAGCCTAGTTCTTAAAGTGTTTGCTCGTCACGCCGAAGACCCGGGTTTAATTCCCGACATGGGGACAATGTGTGAAGCCCATTTCTGGCGCCCCACGCAGTGATATTGCTGGAATATTGCTAAAAGCGGCGTAAAACCATACTCACTCACTCACTCAGACTGCACGATGACAACATGGTCATCTGGCATGTCTGGTGAATGTATGCCCAAGGAAAACTTTACAGTTCTGAGAAGGGGTTAGCCAAGACAGACAATATTAAAATGATATGACACAAGGCTGCAGAATAATCACATCATAGAGGAAATTAGATATTCCATAATTATTCCACAGTGCAATACTATGTGGCAAAAAGAATAACTGGATAAATGGATAAGCCTCGCAATAAGGTTATATAGTTTTATCAGTGCCATCAGCAATATGAAACTTCATCCAGACACTAGTGCCGCATCAGTTACAGTAGTCATAATGACAAAAACATATGGAACACCTCGTCGTTAATCCCTCCTACCTTGCACGTCACTCAAACAGGTGTTGCCACATATGGCTCTGTCATGTCATAGATACCAATACAAGTACTTACACCACTGTTTTCAGGGAAAAAACAATATACTGATGGAAACAAATAAGGGAACAATGAAAAATACAGGGAAATTAGCCTCAATGACAGTACATTTGAAATAGCGAGCATACAAATTCAACACATGTCAGAATCAAATGTTGAGGGCTTAGGCTAAAACAAAAAAAATAGTCTTGGTTCTGAGGCACTGCCCGCGTCATCATAAACATGATAAAGTTCGCCACACCTTTCGTTTTTATTTCCATTTAAAAAAAAAAATTAAATCCTCAAATACTTCAAGTCCAGTGGAGGTCAAATACTGTATTCCAGTATTTTACTATCAAGGAATACATTTATGTAGGTAGACCCTTTCCCAGGTTGAATGTACACAATTGTTTATTGATTACACAACTGTTTATTGGTTACTAGTTTGAACAACCAAAAAAGAAAAAAGATACTGCCTGCCCGCACTATATTTTCAAAAAACATAGCCTGAGAACCAATTCTTTTCTTTTTTTAAGCCTTATTGTAGTTTTTTAACTGAAACCTCACGTGAATATAAATACTATGTACTTAAAATGAAAACTGTGATCACGTAATAACTATTGCCTGCAAACTAATAGTGATTAGAACTATGTACATGATGTACATGATGTAACTTTGCAGATCTTCTAATTAATGTGCGACAATAAATTCAAAATGGAGTCCAACTCAAGTCTAGAATGATTGGGCAAGCCTGAAATTAAGAATTCTGGGCTCCTTTGGGATTTTATTATATTTATTTTGTAGATATATATTTTTAATTAGGCTAAATTTATTTCTCATGTTTCTTGTCCAAATCATCTTTCGAGCAGTGTAGAGTGTCATGCATACATTGTTTAAGTCATGCACATCTCAGATTTTCTGTCCCTTTCAAACTGCTGTACAGCTCTACTGAGGAAAGCAAATACTGTATTCGACATAATAAGCGCACAGGGCGCTCTCAAAATTAGAAATAGGGGGCTCTTATTAGAATATTATTTTGTGAAAAAAAAACAGAGTTTGAAAGATAAATTTCATCGTTTATGCTGACAGCCTGAAGTGTTTATGTACGACAGATATATTTTTCCAGAATTTAACTGCCCATAATTAAGGGTGCAGGAGTGTGTATTATATGCGAATAAATACGTCTTGTGTACATTGATCAATCAGAAGCGGTGCTAATTGGGATTGTTCACAAGCCAATGTATTAGCAAATGTCGCCGTGGGCGCTTATTAGAGCAGGGCGCTTATTATGTTGAATACGGTAACCAGACATTTCACCATCACTTGTAACAAAAACAGATTTTAATTTTGATGTCTATGATTTGTTTAACTTTAATAGAAATAAATGTAAAAGTAAGAAAGCCCATGTGGTCCTCTTCAGCCCATTTAAACATCTGTACACTCTAAACATTCAAACATGTGAGACAAAGGAAGTTTGTGTCATGTGCTATAAAAAAATCACCAAATGGTAACCATGCTAACTAACATGACTAAGAATATGATGCAATTACTTTTGTTTTTAAGTTTAAATCAAACCTTCAAAATTCATGCCAGTCAGCTAACTTGAGATTACTAAATTGTGCTGAGGGCAATGATGGTAGCATTTGAGGGCAAAATTCAGGAAACATTTCTTAATGTAGCAGAAAATGTAAATAAAGTAAACATTTTTATCTTGTTCAATCAGGACTATCTACTACTTCAAGGTTTACACTCTTGCCAGGGTCCCGTTCCACAAAGCGATCTTAGGGCTACGGTAAGTTGATTGTAACTCACTAAGTACGCGATCTTAATTTTTTTGTTAAGATCAGACGCCCATTCCACAAAGCAATCTTAACTAAGAGAGTTGTCAGTTAAGATCAAAATGCTAAGTTGCTCCGGACCAACTTAGGATTGCTAAAATCGATCTTAAATATTGTACCATAACAACAAACATGGCGACTTTTATTATGATGTGCAAGGATATGTGTTGTCTGCTAAACATGACCAAGGGAGGCCACTCTAGGGGAAACTTTTGTATCTTCATGGCTGAAGATTCCGATCTTTGTTAAAGGGGAAGTGTACACGCAAAAATCGCTTTCTTTCTTTTTCTAAACAAAACGCAATTTTAGAATTAGTTAGTATCTGTGTTTGAAAATATACACTCATTTTTTTTCACAGTGAAAGTAGGAAGCTCACAATAGTGTGAAAGTGATATGCCGTTATGAGGCCTTCGTTTTACGAGCGAAATAGGCCTGAGTTATCCCCCTTAGATTATGACGTAATTGGTGCCAATTCAACTGGGTCCCTGTCTATTCTCAACGCAAAAGATATCAAGGACCAGTTTGCGGTAAAACAACATGGTCTACGACACACTCCGGCGCAGTGGTGTCTCAGCATAACACAATTCTGGCTGGCATCTGAGATGCTAGAATCACAAAACTGTACCTACCCCACGTGAAGCGGCTCTAACAAAGCATGATGACGTCATAATGTTTATCAATTGGCACCAATGACGTCATATTGCAAGGGGCATAAGCCATGGTGTTTTTGTTATGGAAATAGAACACTTGGTAAATGTGAAAAATATGAATCGTTTTAGTGCCAAAAATATGTTAATTAAATATGATGTTTTTATATTTTTGTCTATGACACTTCTATGTTAACACTTTTAATGTGGAAAAAGTACAAGAAAAAATGGTTCATTTCCGTGTGAACTTGCCCTTTAAGATCGGCTACTTAAGAACTTGTAAAGTTACAATCGCCTTAAGATCGCTTTGTGGAACGGTTGTAAACTTTAGCTAAGACAATTTTAGAATCGATGTAAGTCTCTAATCTAAGATTGATTGTAGTTACGATCGCTTTATGGAACGGGTCCCAGGACTAGTCTGAAAAATACCCAAAACATTTCTAAGGCTGCATATGCACACACAAACCTGTACAATGTCGAGCACCATGCCTGCTCCCACTGTCCCGAATCCTGCTATGATATATGGGAGCGCCACCTGGAAAGCAATGCTCCAGCATTTCTCCTCTGACCTCTCATCAATGACAGAAGTCCTTGCTGTGGTGGCACCATCACCATCACCATCATCATCCCCACCATCAAGCAGTGGTGCTGTAAGGCTGGTCGTAATTTCGTCATTGTCAGAATCTTCCAACTGGGTGCCTTGAGAGGTCCTCACAATTGTGTTTCCATTTGGTAGTAGCGATATCTTATTATGTATTTCTGCCCTGTCCGTCTTTGTCTGGGTTTCTTGCCTCTGATTGGATGCCGATTCAGAAAAATCCTGAAGTTCCACGCCGTCGTCTTGGGAAGTCATTGAAGTGACACGTGGAACCATTATTTTGTCATTGCCTTTGCGCCGATTGCGAAGACTATATGCCGCTGCTCCGTAGGCTGACATTCTCAACACCCCTCATAATGTCTCCCAACACAACTGTAGAAGAGTTGGTTTCAAACCTGAAACATGTCAAACATACTGTCTCAACACTAGAACAATAGATCTATCAAATACATTGTCTCAACACTAGAACCACTGGTCTTTCAAATACATCATCTCAACACTAGAACCACAGATCTATCAAATACATCATCTCAACACTAGAACCACAGATCTATCAAATACATAATCTCAACACTAGAACCACAGATCTATCAAATACATCATCTCAACACTAGAACAGCCATAGATGTCAAACACACTGATTCAACATTAGAACAGCCATTGATATCAAACACACTGGTTCAACACTAGAACAGCCATAGATATCAAACACACTGATTCAACACTAGAACAGCCATAGATATCAAACACACTGATTCAACACTAGAACAGCCAATGATATCAAACACACTGATTCAACACTATAACAGCCATAGATATCAAACACACTGATTCAACACTAGAACAGCCATAGATATCAAACACACTGATTCAACACTAGAACAGCCATAGATATTAAACACACTGATTCAACACTAGAACAGCCATTGATATCAAACACACTGATTCAACACTAGAACAGCCATAGACATCAAACACACTGATTTAACACTAGAACAGCCATAGATATCAAACACACTGATTCAACACTAGAACAGCCATAGATATTAAACACACTGATTCAACACTAGAACAGCCATTGATATCAAACACACTAATTCAACACTAGAACAGCCATAGATATCAAACACACTGATTCAACACTAGAACAGCCATTGATATCAAACACACTGATTCAACACTAGAACAGCCATAGATATCAAACACACTGATTCAACACTAGAACAGCCATAGATATCAAACACACTGATTCAACACTAGAACAGCCATTGATATCAAACACTCTGATTCAACACTAGAACAGCCATAGATATCAAACACACTGATTCAACACTAGAACAGCCATTGATATCAAACACACTGATTCAACACTAGAACAGCCATAGATATCAAACACACTGATTCAACACTAGAACAGCCATAGATATCAAACACACTGATTCAACACTAGAACAGCCATTGATATCAAACACACTGATTCAACACTAGAACAGCCAATGATATCAAACACACTGATTCAACACTAGAACAGCCAATGATATCAAACACACTGATTCAACACTATAACAGCCATAGATATCAAACACACTGATTCAACACTAGAACAGCCATAGATATCAAACACACTGATTCAACACTAGAACAGCCATAGATATCAAACACACTGATTCAACACTAGAACAGCCATAGATATCAAACACACTGATTCAACACTAGAACAGCCATAGATATTAAACACACTGATTCAACACTAGAACAGCCATTGATATCAAACACACTGATTCAACACTAGAACAGCCATAGACATCAAACACACTGATTTAACACTAGAACAGCCACAGAACTGTCACAAGTCCTATTGCACCAAGTACACGTATGATGATCAAAGGTATCAGGGAAAATATTAGGCACTCTGCTCCATGTCCTATGGATTTTATACTTCACTGACTGGTTTCAATTCTAACCTAGGAATCCACCATGAAATCTGTTAGCAAAGTTTTCCAATTATTTGTCTTCCATATTTTGTCCTAATCAGTATTTATGAGCAAACCATATGAAGCTTCACAAGTCTGATGAAAAACAATGTGAAAGCCAGGTGTTTTACTAGACCCGCTCAGAGACTGATATTCGGCTCCAAGTACGCAGCAAATGACAATACAAAATGCCAATTTGTATACAACATTTCCCAAGTCCTCACAATTTAAAATATGAACATCAAAGATATCAAATTTTGATCAATATCACAATGTTTCCCAATTTCCTTGCCAAGGTCAGTTAGTTTCAACCACCCTAGATACAATCCCAATCCTGTAAAGCATGTAGGTTTCAATGCTTATTACAGTTACTTCAATGCGATATTTCCATCTTATTTTGCTGCAGAGTACTGATAATATCCTATAAGATAAGTAACATTTTTCAATGTTATTTACATATAGGAATAAGCATGATAATCTGGAAAATGATCAGAACAGGCTCATTGCACAATCAAATTTACAAATCATCAAATTGCTGTGTACACATAGTAATGGGCCAACTTGACATATTCAATATGACTGCAAAAGTTGCTCGTTGGTAAACACTGGTATTTCATCATGTTCATAAAATTATGCTCACATCTTTGCTCTTCCACACAATCGCCTCCGATAATCCCATGCCAACATCTGTCCACCTCTGCACTAGTCATATGTATTCATATACGAATAAATGTGCATCGGTATAGTTGTCTGAACGAACCAATCAATAGCCGTATCTATATTTGTCATTTGATCGGCACTCATCATTGTCTGTATGCTTCAACTCCATACTTTAACAGACTTGGGATTGTCACAGCATAGTGTACGTTGTACACAATACAGTCCTGGTCCCATGCCCTTGTATGGAGGAGTGAGTGAGGTGAGATGATGTGGGATTTAACGTTGCTCTCAAGATTTTGTGCACTTTTGCACTTATGAAGTTCATGTGCGTATTTGCGCGCATGTGTCTGCTTGTTCTTGTCTGGACTATTGCTGGTCTTATAGTGCAGGGCCCCGTTCCACAAAGCAATCTTAGTGCTAAGGTGATCGTAACTCCCATACACTGGCTTACGCTAGACGTAGCGCTAAGATCGCTTTGTGGAACGGTGCTCTGGCCCACTTAGATGTAATCATGCTGCAGTTTTAGATGAATATCCCACTCAGACACAGTACAATGACCTTGAGGTGACCAGTCTGTGTTTTATTCCCTTAATGCTGAATGCCAGAAAGGGTAACATGAAGTACCGTCTTAAGACTTTAACACTTCGGCTGTCTGTGCCAAAAGCTTGTAAGTCTTTCAACTAGTCCAAACATGGCTCTTAACATCATTGTAAGTAGATTTTAATATTATTATATGACTAGTATTAGCTGAGCTTACTAGACCAAACAGAATTCTACTAGAGTTGGGCTTTGGACTAGTGGCAAAAGTCCCTGACTGCTTCGGTGAACCCCACAAGCATGGTGCTGACAAACCAAGAATCCTACACCGGGCGCATGATGGCTTTGAACCCAAGATAAGATTGTGTCCTAAAAGGTTTGCTTCTGATTTGTGAATGATTTAGAAGAATGTCCGAATTAAAGTTAATAAAATGATGAAAATGACCACACATCAATTATCTATGACAGACTTGAAGAACTCTTGTCTATGCAAAAAGGCATTTCACTGTGTAACTCTAAGCGTATAGCTTCCCGTCACATGAACTTGTAACTTTGCTGGAATGTATCAGAGTGTGTAGTTTACATGCTTATAGAGGAGCTGAGTGGAAGGATTAATCACGCCCCAAATTGCCGGAGGTCTGTAAACAGGGTTCCTACAGACGTGTCCCACATTAATGCAAGGCGTTTTCTGCAAAATTCAAGGCAAACAGCTAACCAACACTGTCTGTGTTAAATACTTTTTGCATCTACCAGCCCGATATTGTCTTTCGGTGTTATTTTTATTAGTACTTGAGCCTACCATACTTACTGGACCCCAAATATATTTCCAGTAACTTGGTCTCTGGACATTGTGTCACAGACTGACATTAAGTGAAAATATATCAGGTTTATGAATACATGTCATGGTCATAATGATAACAATTTATTTATTCCAATATTATTTCAGGGCTACTTCTTGCCCCTTCATCAGGTCGTTACCATGTTTACAGAAAATAGAGAAGTTATCCATAAAAAAGTGTCCTGTACTCATGCATCTAAAAGCCTATAAAAGAGTTGATGTCAAGTTTAATGCTCCAAATATTTGAGAACGTCACCATACCTGGTAAACATAACCAAACTGTGACACAAAGTACGGTTGATTAATTGCTTGAATCACTTTGGTTTATTGACGAAATAAAGTATCTACAAAGACCCATGATCTCAGTGAGTGTAACTAACAACCTTACACACCCTATATGAATATGCAATCTTACTTGTATATCACTAGACCTGGACTTCAAACTAGTGGCCAGCATTCATTTCAGAAATTGGAAAAGCTTGGCCGAATGATCCGACCTTTCTAAGGATTGTGGACATTTGAATTGTTTTGTTTGTTTGTTGTTTAACGCCGCACTCAGCAATATTCCAGCTATATGACGGGGGACTGTAAAATAATCGAGTCTGGACCAGACAATCCAGTGATTGACATCATGAGCATCGATCCAAGCAATTGGTATCGATGACATGTATCAACCAAGTCAGCGAGCCTGACCACCCGATCCCGTTAGTCACCTTTTACGACAAGCATAGTCGCCTTTCATGGCAAGTATGGGTTGCTGAAGACCTATTGTACCCCGGAATCTTCACGGGTCTGTGGACATTTGAAGAAACCAGAGGATAAACATATATTGTTTTAAATAAAGACAAAAAACTTACTGTACATGCTGGGATGCATCGGTTGATCGCGATTTTTTACTTCTCGATACAAGTATTGATCACAGTCGCACACTAAGTCAAAAGTATTGATTCTTACCTGAAATATTTGCTTTAATAACTGTGACACTGAAGGCTAATTAGTAATGAAAGTTTGTAGTAAAAACGTAAATATTTTCGTCCGTTGTGCCATACTTCACACTGCCGACTGTAAATCATGTATTTGGGAATCCTGTCTATGAAAAAGATGGCTTAGGGACCACAGATAAGAGCACATGCAAGTATCATGATACATATCGGATCGTAGGTAAGGTATCGTGATACGTATTGGATCGCACAGTTGGTGTATGTCCCAGCCCTACTGTACATCAGGAATTAAACAATTCAGTCTTGCAGTCACAGTTAAAGAATTACACTTTCTTCAGTTCTTGTTATCGGTAGCCACATTCTGACCATCAGTTTTATATAGTTTCAGAAGAAAAATCAATAAACCAATAAATCAACAAACCAATAAATCAATAAACGGCCCCTTCCTTTCCGTATGTTTCTCAGATGCTATGACAAGCTGATGGCCACATGGGACAGGGATCGGAGACCGTAAAAATGATACCTTAAAGCTCATTGGGTCAATTAATTGAACCATCCAATCAAAACGTGTTACATTTCAACGGTCAATTCATTCATTCGGAATGTATCGTTAAATCTATAGTTACTGAATGCTGAGTGAAGGTTTTTGAGGTTACACCAAATGTGTATTCCACTTGCTAAAACAATGAAACTTAGTGTTAAAGTCAATAGTCTAATATGAGTGAGTGAGTTGGGTTTAACGCCGCTTTATACAGTATTCCAGTTATATCCCAGCGTGTCAGCTTAATATGGGAGGAAAGCCTGAAGTGATGCAGGTCTCAGACGTTTACCACTTCGGTGAAACCCACGAGCATGGGTATGGTGCTGACAAACTTAGAAATATAATCGGGGTCAACCAGGATTCGAACCCACAATCATATGTTTCTGGCGTGTCCTAGGGACACAACTGGGCCACGACAACTAGACGACTGGGCCACCAGTGACCCAAACACAATATTGATAAACAATAAACACACGCAGACAATATTGTGCGATTGTCGTCCATTTTAGCTCTTAATAAAACCTAACAAATATACTATGATTAAACATGTGGTAAGCCTAAATTGACTTTGAATGATATGAAACTTACATAGCCCTCTCAGGGGAACAATATTTTTACAGTAATTTAACCATCAGGGATTTATTCTCTAAATATTTAACATGTGGTAAAACAGTTGAATGAGTTAAAAGTTAAAAACAAATAATGCCTAAGAACTTGGCTTCCTTTACAACATGTTACAACGTTAATAGGAATGCCATCTAAAACTAGCTCTGGGTCAATGTGAGGCTTATACTTTCTACAAAACTGTATACAATTAGTTTTAGAAATCTTAAAACATTTTCAAATGACCACTTATGGATTTTATTTAGGCATAACTATAGCTGCCTTTCGATATACCACGACAGGAAATGTTCAAATCATCCACGAACAGAGATCCATCAATTAGAGAGACTATTAATTTTTTATACTTAACAATGTGACAGACAAATACTGCCTTGTGGGTCACCCTGATCCTGGTCATAACGATCAGACAGGGTATATCCCTCACAAATGAAATTGTCTGTTTCAAGTTAAAGTAGGACATAAATTAAGGCAATCAACCTCTCATTCCAAAGTCATGTAAATGTTTTTTAAATACCATATTCCCATGTTGTGTCATGTGCTTTTTAGCGATCGAAAAAGATAGACACAGATGGTGTTTGTTTATTATGGCATTTATTTTTACAAATGGTTCAACACAAACTAAATGGTCGATGATACTCCTGTTTTTCGCAAACCACATTGTATATTTGTAATTAAATTATTGATTTCTAAGTACCTTATTAATCAATTACTGATCATGAGTTCCATGGTTCCAACTCAGCTTGTCAATGAAATAGGTTGATATTTGAGGGATCAGAATGATCTCGTCCAAGTTTCGATATGGGAACAACCATGTCATCACACCACAAGGACAGAAATTTACCTGATGTCCAAATTTCACCTAAAAGTAGAAGGAGGGTTTCTTTACATATGTGTTGACTTTGAGGACCTTGGATTACATGCATCAGCTATTTTATTCAGTTCATCAGAGAACAGCTATACATCGGTAAACAGATCATGCCTTAACTTGTTTGATGACAGTATTCCAAATAAAGGCAAGTTGACTTTAGTGAAGTTCCATGTTGATGAGGAATTTATGAGGAACATTCGACGGATTCACAGCTGTGAGAAAGCTTGGAAAATGGTCACTTCCACACTAGGGCTGGGAAGAGTCCAAATAAACTACCCAGGAACCCCCCCCCCCGTTACCCGACCCTATCCGGGTACCCACTGTAGGTCTCAAAAGATAGGTACAAAATGTCTGCTTGGAATTTTTTTTACCATAGCCCTGGCAAAACGTATTTAGATACAGGTATTAAACAATCTGGTCATGCATCAACTGAAGTTGACTGAAGTTTTATCTTTAATTAACCATATAGAAAGTCAGAAAGAATGGGTGCACAGTTAGAAAGAAATGTATTTTTTTATTTTTTTATGCGTCCATTCTATACATTTGTGCATACTGCACACACATTTCTGAGTTGCCTAAAAATCTGTGTACATGGTGTATGTCCAGAAAAACTAATTATTTCATCAAATCGTGTCTTGAGGTGAGGTGAGGGGAAATGGGGTTTAGCATTGCGTCCAAGATTATTGCACTTATATAGCGACATGCATGCACGTGTATGTGTATGTGTGTTGCTGCTTGTACTAGTCCGGACTGATGCCGATTTATAGTGCTAGCTCACTGAGATACCATGCCGCAGTTTAACATGAATATCACACTCAGACACAGTATACTGACTCCGAGCCGACCAGTCCTTGTTTTAGCCCCTTAATGCCGATCGCGAGACAGGGTAACAACAAGTACCATCTTTTAACGTCTTTTGGTATGACGCGGCTGGGGATCGAACCCGGACCTTCCACTCTCCGGGTGGACGCTCTACCATTAGACCATGGAGGCGGTCAATCGTGTCTTGATACAATGTTGTATCACTTGGCACTGTCCAGTGATTTCTGTGCATCCACATGTTAGTCGTGTTATTGCTGTGGGGCACAATTACAAACAAATGTTTTCTTGTACACTCCGCCATTACAACTTTGAAACCCAAACTCATCCCAAAATTTACCTCCATATTGACACTTTCGCTGAAGGATTACTAAGAATGCTTTTGGAAATACCACAAGGAAGTTAACTTAGTGGTACACACTTCACAAGTATAAGCCGATTTTTGTTATTAATTTCAGTCCCTTTCATAAGTTTAATGTTTTCATTATGAACTTTGTATCTGCGTTCATAAATTTGTATTGAGACAATATCAACAATAAAATTTACCTTAAGATCAATATCATGATATACGATGACATTCCTAATATTCAGTACACAGACATGCGTCACTAAAAGTTGAAAAGAAGCTTAATCTAAGTGAAAATATGGTGCAGGCCATATTATCACCCACTGAACTAAATAGAACTCACAACTTGCAGGATCTATAGATGGTTGTGATGTGTACAGTACTTCATCTGTTACCCAGGTATCAGTGATACAATTACATGATCAATAGTTTTGACAAACAAATAAATAATAAAATGGTCTCAATCATTGAAATTTCCATTTATTCTCATCCAAAACCCATCTATTTAGAAGAGACACATGCCTTGATGTGTGTATTTATTAATGTGTAACAGACAACAATCCTAGGTAGATCATGTAACTCTATACCAACAGCTGCTGAACCGTATTCATACATGGCAGATGTGAAATGCTTTGCCGTCACGTTGATTGATACCACGAAATTTACTTGTGAGAAGGTCACTATACCATCACAATACTATCCACAGTTGTACCACTATTGAAATGGTATTGCAACAATATTGAATTTTTGTCTTTAACGCCACAGTCAGCAATATTCCAGCTATATGACGACACTCTGTAAATGGAGTCTGGACCAGACATTCCAGTGATTACGACAAACATGGGTTGTTGTTTAGCAATTCTGATCTTCATGAGTGAGTGAGTGCGTTGTGTTTAACGCTTTTAACAATATTCCAGTTATATCGCAGCGTGTCAGCTTAATGTGGGAGGAAAGCCCGAAGTGATGCAGGTCTAAGACGTTTACCACTTCGGTGAAACCCACGAGCACTGGTATGGTGCTGACAAACCTAGAAACATAATCGGGGCGAACCGGGATTCAAACCCACAATCATAGGTTTCTGGCATGCCCAAGGGACGCAATTCTGCACAGCGAATCGCGGCGCCTTAGATGACTGGGCCACCCGTGCCCCCTCTGATCTTCATGAGTCTTGACAGTTGAACCACAATTGCATTAGAATTTTTTAACTATTGCAACAGCAACAATGATAGTCATCCCTAGGAACATGACAAAAGGTCTCATGGAGGTTATTTTGGCTTCAACACCTGCTACCTGGCTGCACCATATGTCGACAATGGTTATTTATTGTATTTGAATTTGTCTTTCTAATCAAAGGCAAGGCGGAAAATATTTCCATGATCAATAGTTACCTTTATACAATGAAAATTTGATTTTAGACCAAATCAATAACTGAAGGCAATCTTGGACTGAAGTGGTGAGTGATGGACCAACTCCTGTCTTCTGTATTCCTCATATAGCAGTGTCAGCATAATGTGTCCAAAGTAACACATGTCATAGGCATTTACCAATTTGGCAAAGTGCCCAAGCACTCATATGGTACTGTCAGATCAAGATTTATTATTAGACAAATCTGGGATTCAAACCCACAAATGGCAAAGGGACACGATTCTGCACAACAGTTTGCAGAGCTCAGAGCGGGACCTTTTGGGTTACCTTTTAAACTCGATACAGGGTCATCTCCTAGTCCAAAAAGATCTTAGTGTTATTCAACTGTTAAAACATAGACGTTTATTAGATATATATGCTTATACTACATTAAATTAAATTTTACCTGCTACTAGACCAGTGACTTAAGGCACAGGACTGTCGCATATATTCACTACATCTCGATTCAAAAGTTTCTAATTGTTTCTAACCATCTTAATCTTATTTACCTGTGGGGATTCAGGGTACGAACATAGGTCCCTAGCAACCCACGTTTGTTGAAAGGGGTGACAGAATGGATCAGGTAATCAGGTTTGCTGACATAGTTGTTGCATGCTATTTCTTCTTTCACTGATGTTTAGTCTGGTTCTTTGTACATAATTAGGTCATCCTCAAATCATGGGTAATCAGGGTTAGAAGCTAACAGTTTTTGTCCACTAGTCCTTATGATGATAACATGTAGCAAAACCCCTAAAAAGGGCCAATTTCTACTAGTCCTTAGGTTGTTAGTTGTTGTTGTTGGTTTGTTGTTTAACGCCGCACTCAGCAATATTCCAGCTATATGACGATGGTCTGTAAATAATCCAGTCTGGACCAGACAATCCAGTGATTGACATCATGAGCATCAATCCACGCAATTGGGATCGATGACATGTATCAAACAAGTCAGCGATCCTGACCACCCGATCCCGTGAGTCGCCTCTTACGACAAGCATAGTCGCCTTTTACAGCAAGCATGGGTTGCTGAAGACCTATTCTACCCCAGAATCTTCACGGGTCTAGTGCTTAGGACATGTAGGATACATTTACTATTGGGCAGTTTGGTAAAGACTGCAGGACTAGTGCCAATTTCTAATGCTGGTAATTATCTGGTGGATGTTCACTCAAAGGGTCCAATTGCTAACAGATATTGTAAAACGTTCAATGTTAGTTCATCTTTACTGACCAACATATTGCCTTTCAAATGATAAAACTTTACAAGTTAAAAATATGGATGTTCCAAAATATCACATGACATATGTCATGGAACACGTGGCAGAATAACATGAATATCAAATATCATTAATATAGTAGTCCTCAGTCAGAATTAATCTGATCGACACGTGTTGTTCCAACATCTTTTTTTCTAATATTGCCCACCACACATTGATTGCTGAAGATTTGATGATGCAGCGATAGAAATTGTCACTTATCCTATAGTCCTCTCCAAACTGCCCAATAGTCAAGGTATCAGAAGGACTAGTAGACATTTGCCATTTTTTAGGGATTTGCTATATGTTGTCATTATAAGGACCAGTGGACTAAACATGTTAGTTTCTATCACTGATGATGTACATGAATGGTATGCATTAAACAAATATTATCCTGTAGCCATGATAACTGTACTCTGGGAATGTAATGGTGTGATGAATATTGTATAAATTCATGATCAATAACAACTGCAATCGATTACATGATACGTATGTATGTACGTATGTACGTATCATGTAATTGATAGATCCTTTAACGCAAGGTGAAAGGATCTTTGTCTGTTTTATTGATTGATTCAGGGTGACAAAATAGCAAGACAACCTTAAACAATGATTGGTCCTTTGTCAATCCTCAGTCAAACTATAGGGTTCAATAAAGTTTGGAATGTGGAATTTTTGGAAATTTTCCACAATGCTTATAACTGACATGATTAAGTGACTGACAACAGTATTTCAGTAATATTATAGCATGTCAGCCTAATGTGAGAGGCAAGCACCATGTGATGCTGGACTTAGACATTTATCAATTTCGTGAAACCAATGATTTGTTTTTGTTTGTTGTTTAACACCACACTGAACGCTATTCAGGCAGTTTGACAGAGGCCTGTATATAATCGAGTCTAGACCAGACAAACCAGTGATTGATATTGCAAACAACAATCCATGCCATCATCATGCGATGGCAACAGACACAACTTATCAATCAAATCACCAAGCCTGACCACCCATCAATTTAATTGCCTCTTTCAAACAGCATAGGTTGCTGGGGGCCTACACCAACCCGGAATCGCCATTGGATTGAAAGCAATCAACACTGGTAAAGTGCTCTTAAGCTAAGAGTCATAATAAGGTAGAACCAAGCATTTTTAACCCAAGATCATCTTTTTCTGGCAAGACTAAAATGATTAAACTTGACATGACAATAAAGTAAACTACTTTTAACAAGAATATATAGTTTTTCCACATTCCCGATTTTAGAGTTGATGGATCTTAATAATAAAAACATACAACACAGAGTCAGTGTGACTCCATAATGTCTTGCCAATTATTTATTGCAATGGTATTGCGATAACTTGATAAAAACCTGTTCTTACAACATTCATTACCCTGTATCATTTGAGATGATGACAAAGACAAACATGTATGTCAAGTCCCAACATTCAGAAGGTTGCTTGGGGATCAGAAGCTAAAAAGAAGGTACCTTTTGTGATATTGTCTGATATAAAAAAATGAGCTTTTTCTGAATAAATATTCACATGCCTTTTTAAGCAAGGAGTATTTCTGGATCAAAAAGTATGGAAAAGTGAACAATTAACAATATTCTTTTTTTACTTTATTAAATCTATCAGTTTTTAATTCTATTGATAGTCTAATTGATGATTGTGATGACATGAGTGGTAACTGTTGATATTTTGACTTGTCATTGACATTGGACTTGCTAGTGTCTCTCTTGTTTAATGTTAGGCAAGGTCAGGCATTTGGAACAATGAATGAATAAAACATCTGCCACTGTGATCTACTTGAACAGTCAATAATTCACGTAGGCATCGTAATCGAACATTTCATAAAGTCATAAGTTTTAGCTGGCATTGATTCAAGTGCAGCAAAGATGAATTTTCAAAAGCATGATTAGTCATTTATATCACTTACATAAGATTTACACATGTTTACCCATGAATGATTATGACTTATGACAACTGAATTTCAACCCATATCACCCCCCAAAACAAATGTATATAACACCTTGGAATTGCAGCAACTGAAACCACACAAACTTGGTGAAGTAAAATTGTTTTTGCCCCTGAATCATGAAACTCACCGTCAGTAATATTAATTTAGTGAGCAACTGCCAGTGGCAACAGTGTTCAGTATACATGGGTTAACAACACACTAAAATAAGGTTGGCAAGTTTGGATTTTTTTCTAAAAACATGGAAAAATAGTTTGTCTACAACACCTGTTACCTGTCTGCATCATATCAGGAATAGTCAATAGTGACATCTCTAATGATACACAAAGTTTGATCTGTGAGATTAACAATGAATACATACAGATCAAAGATGTTTACCAAATATGACAAAGATTGAAAGATCAAAACTTATCAAGGCAAATCTTGGATTCCAAAAAAGACTTGATTGAACCATTGAAAATCAACTCTACCAAGGACTGTGAGTGATACTCTGATGACAGTTAACAAGTTATGATAAGCTTCAATGACATTATTGATGTATTGTTGACATAAACATGATAAAGATAAACATGATTGTGGTACAAGATAAATGTTATTAATTCAGAAAAAAATTACTGCTAAAGATTATAACATAAAATCATTAATAGAGATTATTATTTATGACAGTTTCAGATAGAAAGATTGTTTTTTTCTTGCTTGGGTCAATGAATATATAACTCAGTTGATAAGTTTACAGACACCTGTCAAGAGTACATGGAGGGTTGATCTGATAGAGAAAGGCCACATAAGACACCATATCTTTTGGTTTGTTTGTTGTTGAACGCCGCACTCAGCAATATTCCAGCTACATGACGGCGGTCTGTAAATAATCGAGTCTGGACCAGACAACCCGGTGACTGACATCATGAACATCGATCCACGCAATTGGGATACGATGACATGCATCAACCAAATCAGCGAGCCTGACCACCCGATCCCGTTAGTCGCCTTTTACGACAAGCATGGGTTGCTGAAGACATAATACCACCCCGAGATACCATATCTGATCTACGACCTGTCAATGAGATCAGATTCCATATCTGATCTCATTGACAGGTAGTAGTCTTTTTCCATTAATATTTATGATAATTTGTAAAATGGACTTACGGATAAGTTGCCGTCTCTTTCAAATATCTTACAATAATTCGACTGTTCAGTAAACACGTGTCTCTTGAACTTCTGAAACACACAAGCAGACTGCCAACCTGTCAATAGCCACCATATTGCTTACTCTCTAATCCTGAAATATATGATATTAATCGCGATGTTTAAACATTTCCCTAATTCAATCATATATATAAGATAGATGCCACTATGAGATGAGTACAAAATAAATGAACCTTGCCTATTGGAAAATCTTTTATAAAGAGTTGCCGTTTAATTATAACACAGTGTTATTATTGGTTAGAGGTTACAGCTATCAAAACAAAATGGCTGCCCCCATGGCTGATCATGTGTTCCCAAAGGAAGACAAAAATATGCCAAGTCAAACGAATATTATGGAGGACACAAGCAATAGAAACACGAAACAGTCATCTCTGGCGTCGAAACAACTATTATATTCGGAAAAATTCGCAGGTATATGTCACAGACTTCGTAAAACCGATCGTGATTTTTGTAGTGTAGATTACTCGGCCTTGTTTATACCAGGGCCCACTTGCACAAACCGATCTTAGTGCTAAGATGATTTTAACTCCCATACTTTAACATAGACTTACAATAGTCTTAGCGCTAAGATCGTTTTGTGCAAGTGGGCCCATGTCACGGCCGATTTGGTCATAACGTGTTCAAGATTAATACGACACCCTACACCATGTACACTGCTACATGTGTATGCTGTGTCCAGTCACTGTACGTATAGACCATGTAGACCTACACATAAACATGATAAAATAATGACATCACATTATATAGTGTTTTTGGAGCGATTGGCGGGTAGTCTTTGCTGAAGGGCTAACAATGTGACAAATATAGACAAATAGAAACATTTTATAAGTGTTTTGCATGCATCCACTAATGATATTACTACTGTCTGCTCTATATAGTAAAGTTGGACATGATAGACCAACTATTAAATAGGCATAACTTGTACTTGGGATGGGACGAGTCCAAATTTACAATCCCATAATGCCAAACCCAAACCAGGTACCCGTTGTAGGTCTCACGAGATTGGTACAAAACGTCAGATAGGGATTTGTTTGACCAGGGCCCTGGCAAACGTATTTAAGCACTTAGCAAAACAGTCTGCATTTCTGAAGTATATTGAAGCTTTATCTTCATCAATGCTCATTCAAAAATATCTAAGTCAGAAGGCATACATAAATAGTCTGAAAGAAAAGTGAACATTCGTGACCTGTAGTGTATTCATGGAGTTCTAGATCATTTTTGTCTTTAAACAATATATCATGTGACTAACCATGGGTCCGGGTAGTCCTGTGGGTACGCTGGACCTACTCAGTACTGCCCCGAGTTACCCATCCCAGCCTTAACTTGTACTGTCTGCTACTCACATCCAATGATGCCAAAGGCATGATTTCACATGATCAAGTTTTAAATTAAGGCAAATACAGAGATCTATTTGGGCATGTATATGAATATACCTATGTACTTTATTTCATCTAAAATAACATTTGAATAAGAATGATGAGGATTCCCCATTCCCTGTTCATCATGTTCATATATATATTTGATCCTTGGTATGTAAGTACCAAACCATGCTAAACATGCCAAACCCCAGTGTTCATTTCAGACATTGGCCATGGGGACTTTAACACACTAAACATCTTTCACTGCGCCATTAGCAAATGATTAGGGTGCAACATAACATCCCAGAAATAACATATGTTTTGGATCATACCTTTGGCAATGGACACTAAGTTTCATCATTTTAGCAACTGGAATACATTCATTATTTATTGTAACCTCAAACGTCTTCAGTCAGCATTCAGGAATGATAAGTTTAACATGTTTTGATTCGATGGTTCAATTACCAGGCCCATACAACTTCAAGCTTTCATTTTTCACTCTCGTATCCCTGTCACACATGACCATCAGCTTGTCATGGCCTGAGAAACAAAAGCAGACAAAAGGGCCTAGTTGATTTAATTTTTGTTAGAATGTGACTGCAGATAAAAAGAACTAAAGAAAGTGTGATTATTTAACCCTGACTGGAAGTTTGAACTTAATAAATATAATGTGAAAGTGAAAATGTGAGTACAGAAAGTAACACAGAAATGTTGAAATCCTGATGGACAGTAAATATAACATTCTGTAAGTTTTATGTCATATTTCAAAAATATATATGTGTCCCATCCAGCATTGTCCAGTGTTCCTAATTCTTAGAAAGGTCTTGATCATGTTGATCATTGGGCAGTGTTGGACCCCACTTTTCCAGTTTCTGAAATGAACACTGATACCCTACTTAGTAAGCATCGTAAGACAAATGTCTGTGGGCTTCACTAAGCATCACTTTAAACTTTTCTACAACACTACTCTGACAAACTCTGATATATTGATGGACTACTGTTCAAAACTGTCAATCCCAAACTGCTCACCCACCTTCTCAATACATTTTCCAACAATGCATACCATGCATATGATTAGGATATTTTGTTCATGTCAAAAGTACCTATTATTGTTTTATATTGTCTTTCTCATAACAGACAGTACTCTGGACAAGTTGAAGATTCACAAACAAGTTGCAAATGGAAGACAAAATACAGAACAAGGGAAGCAGACGTTCAGGTTGCCCCCAAGTTCAGGTGAGATCTCTCAACACTATGGTTCCCCACAGACAGGGTAGTTAATCAGTGCCATCAAATTCTCCCCAAGTTCAGGTGAGATCTCTCAACACTATGGTTCCCCACAGACAGGGTAGTTGATCAGTGCCACCAAATTCTCCCCAAGTTCAGGTGAGATCTGTCAGCACTAAATAATCTACCTTGACTGGGACTGTTGTCATGCAAATGATTCTCTACAGATCGAACACAGTCTTCTTTTTACTGGTGTGTCCTTGCCAAGTTTATTTTATAGTTGTACCGGT
This sequence comes from Haliotis cracherodii, assembly GCF_022045235.1. Lineage (NCBI taxonomy): Eukaryota > Metazoa > Mollusca > Gastropoda > Lepetellida > Haliotidae > Haliotis > Haliotis cracherodii. Next base: position 29,289,233 of record NW_027266319.1, on the reverse strand, counting down.
ATATCAGTTATGTGTGCTAGGTAATGTTACAATGTGTGATAATAACTGCAATCAGTTTCATAGTTTTATGTTATGTTAGTGTTTATTTTATAGCCTAATGTGATTGTTTTATGGGATAGTAGTTGCTGTTTGTTATGTAGTATTAGATGATGTAATATTATTTGCTGTTTATTACTGTGCCTTCCAGTGTTGAGCCAAGTGAAGAGCTTCCTTCCCCAGCTGGAGTCTTCCAACCTTGCCCTGGCTCACCGACTACAGGCAGGGCAGTCCAGCGAGGTGAACATCGAGACCGTGGAACCTGGCCCGGGGCCCCTCATAGAGATGGTGGGTACACCACCACAGGCCTGCTTCACACGGACCCTGTGTTTGGCACAGTATTTGTCATGAAGTAGTCTAGTGGTTTCCTCATGTTAAAACCAGGGACCGAGTCACTGTCTCTTAGAAATGCCAGCGGCTGATGATCCTGGGTTTGAATTCCAGATTATGTATCTAGGTTTGTACGCACCAAACCAGTGCTCAGGGGTTTCGCAAAGTAGAAAACTTCTATGACCTGCGGCAGTTTGGGTTTTGCCCCCACATCACGCTGATATGCTGTGATGTGAGTTGAATATACTGTTCAAAGTGGCATGAATCCTAACTCACTGACCCACTCATATTGAATCCTCTCAATATTACACTTGTTATCCCATGCCACGAAGTGGAAGGGGGATAGAGGAATGGGTGCTGTCCATCTGTCCGTCACATTTCGTATCCAGAGCAGAACTAAAAAAGCATGAGAGATATCTTTACCAAACTTTGCACATAGATAGGCCTAGTGGTGAACTGGTGCCTTTTGATGGTTTGGGATTTTTGAGTTACCATGCAACAACTTTGACTTAGACTGAAAATGGCAGTAGAGCTCATTTTGCGGAACAGATCTTGAAAACCATATAATATTTCTTCACCAAACTTGGCATATCGACAGGTCTAGTGGTAAACTGTTGCCTTTTGATAGTTTGGCATTTTTTAAAAATTTATTTTCGTGTTCTGCTTAGCCTGAAAATGGTGGTAGTACTCATTTTCTGATCAGATCTTGAAAACTGTACAATATATCTTGCCTTGCACACAAACAGACATGTCATATTGGAAGGGGATATGAGTATTTCATGCTTGTTTCATATACCATTAGCTACACTTTGGAAGTTGGGTCCTCAGAACTCGGCTCATGTTCCATAATGGTACTTGTTGTTACCATGCCTTATGCTTGGCATTAAGGGGATGAAACAAGGACTAGTATGCTCAGAGTATAATGTGTCTGAGTGGGGTATCAATGTTAAACTGTGGTATCTCAGTGGACTAGTACTCTAAACACAAGTGTATGCACATCTCTATATAAGTGCAATAATCTTGCATGCAAAGTTAAAAGCCCATTTCATCTCACCATAAGTTTCATAAATTATCCTGTTTTGAGTAATGTCGTAAAACCCAACTCACTGTCACCCTAAATCTTACCATGTCCTTATTGTGCTATCCTGATATGAGTTAATTATTCACTCTGATATCCTTTCAGAACTTGGCATTGGTAGAGATTGACTCAGATTCCGATGCCAGTGATGACAGTGGCATCAGTGCCTCGGACAGTGATTCTGGGAGTGATTCAGACGTTGTGATGGAAGACTCTTGTGTGGGCCCAGTAACAGAAAGTAATATCAGACTTACAAAACTCAAAGCCAAAAAATCCAAAGTACCCATCATAGAAGTGTTGTCTTCAAGTGACGAAGCAAGTTCAAGTACCTGTCAAAGGGAGATAACTCCATGTTTCTCCACAGAGTCCTGCAATGATTGTGTGGATTCTGAGAGGGAAACTAAGAAATGCAGTGATGATAAATGTGAAGAAGTTGTTACATAGCTAATAAAGTTTTTGTTATAAGAGTGTGTTTGTGGTTTCTTAACAAATGACATGCTTTTTTTTAATGTTATTTTTGTCTTTGATATGAACAATATCCCAATTGGTTTGGAGCCCAGATGTTTTACAGCCAGTGTTCAAAACAAGTTTAGGCCAATGCAGGTAGATATTGTGTTAGGCCCATAATGGTGGCAGCCTGGCAATTATTTTTATTTCAAACACTAGACCAGACTACCCATGCAACTCGAGAATACAATAGGATCTCACTGTTATTCTGAGAACATTTAGCCAGCCTTCTTGTCATGGCCACTTATGGCCAAAAGATACAAGTTGTAGCACTGGGTGTGCAATAAAGCATACTCACTATTACCACAATCAAATATGGTTTTACTTTTGAAAATGTCGTTATGACAACCATGGCAGGTGTTGGATACAGGCTGTGTGAAATCAGTTAAATATCAAAATTTGACCCTTCTTACCCATTGTTTTAGAAAGAGATTTTATGCTTGATTAACCCCATATATGTCAAGGTTGAGGTCATTTCTTTTAGAGAAAGCATGCAAACAGCTCTGGGTCTCAATAACTTGAGTTTTTATTGAAGGATAATCACCAAACTAGGCCTACATGGTAGTCTTCAGTTGTATGGAAAAGTGAAGGTCACCAGAATGCAAACATTATAAAGTGAAAGTATCACTACTTTTATATGCTGGAATCATTCATGCTTTGTATGGATATACCATTATTCAAATGTAATATCACTATTTTGTGATGCTTTTATTTGTTTGTTTAACGTCACACTCAGCAATATTCCAGCTATATGTCAAGTCCAGGAATATTTTCGGGTCCAGACATGATTATTTACAGACCACCATCATATAGCTGGACTATTTTGCTGATTGCAGCATTAAACAACAAACAAACAATCTTTTTATACTGGGTTGAGAAGATAAATGTTTAATAAACAAACCAACAAAACCTCTGGTAGTCTGGTTACCGTATAAAAAGTAATAAGCATCCCGCTCGAATAAACGCTCACGGCCAATTTGCTAATATATTGGCTAGTGAACACTCCCAATTAGCACCCCTTCTGATTCATCAATGTACTCAAGACTTATTTATTCGTGTATAATATGCACTTGTGTGTTATATGCACACTTAATTATGGGTAATTAAATTCTGGATAAATATATCTGTCGTATATAAACATTTCAGGCTGTCAGCATAAACCTCAAAATGTTTTTTTTTCACCAAAATAATATTCTAATATGAGCCCCCTATTTCAAATTTTGAGAGCGCTCTGGGCACTTATTACGTCAGATGTAGTATTCTTCCAATGAGTTTGAGTACAGGTACTGCTTACAAATAAAGTACTAGCATCTGTACCAAATGATGCATTGGAAGGATGTAGAAGAAGCAAAGGAAGTCTACATCCTTATGTCAATCCTGTCTTTATTGGTAAATGCATAAGCAGTTATCCATGCCTTCTAGTCAAGTCAATACACAATAAACTTGGCCATCACCCAATCCTCATTTTCTCCAACTCCTACAAGCGTCTTCTGCCCCAGATTCTCACGTGAAGTGAGGATGGCACTAACTCAAGCTCATTACAATCAGATCTTAGTTCTCACTACCAATAAACGAATATGAGGACATTTGGGAATTTGCATAACCTGTGGAAGTTACTGCCATCTATTAGACATTTCAGAAACCAGTGCTATGAAGCTTGAGAATGCTGTTTTCTGATTGGCTAATGTCGACTTCTTGTTAGTCTTTTCATTGGTTTGCGATTCTTACATGACCTGTACCTTGGATGTCCTCAGATCTTTGTATAGCAGTAGTGAGAACTAAGATCTGATTTTGATGAGATCGGCACAAACACTGAGGACCACAAGGATCATGGTCTTGCATCCTAGACCTGTCTGTATTATGGATCATCTTACTCAAAATCGTGGAGTTGTTTAACACTGCTCTATGCAATATTCTATGCAGTAGGAGTAAGTTGACAAGCTGAAACAAGGAATAGAGTCTGTCCACCCAATCCATAAAGTGACTTTGTACAACAAGCATTGGTTGCTGGTTTCCAATTCTTACTTTGAATATATATATGATATGTGTAAATTTCTCCTTCAAAACACAACCACCACCGTGGTCTAGTTGTTAGAGCATTTGCCTAGAGGGGAAGGTCAGTGGTTTGATCCACGGTCGAGTCTTATTAAAAGACATCTGAGTGGGGTATCCATGTTCAACTGTGGCATGGTGTCTGGATGGGGTAGCACTATAAAACCGTTCCACTGAAGATCCGGGTAGAGATTAGGTCTAAGGCAACCCATGCTCGCCGTAAGAGGCAACTATGGTTGTCATAAGAAGCAACTAAAGGGATCGGTTGGTCTCTGACTTGGTTGATGCATGTCATCATATTCCTATCGCATAGATCGATGCTCACGATGTCAATCACTGGATTGTCTGGTCCAGACTTGATTATTTACAGCCTGCCGTCATATAGCTGGAATATTGCTGAGTGCGGCATTAAAAAAAACACTATAAAACCGGCTTTAGTCGGGATGAGTACAAGCAGCCACCCACCAACACATACATACACATGAGCATGTACGGCACTTTTCACATGCTGTTATCATTTCATCTAACCTCACCTGAACACTGACCCCAGAAGATCCGGGTCTAAGTTCTAAGGCAACCCATGCTTGTTGTAAAAGGTGACTATGTTTGTAAGAGGTGACTCATGGGAACGGGTGGTCACTGACTTGGTTGATGCATGTCATCGATTCCTATCGCATAGATAGATGCTCATGATGTCAATCACTGGACTGTCTGGTCCAGACTCGATTATTTACAGACTGCAGTTATATAGCTGGAATATTGCTGAGTGTAGCGTTAAAAAACAAACAAACTCACTGACGTATTGACAAACATCACCTCATCACAGAACAGTCAGTGAACAAAGGACAAAAACATCTTAAGCATCTGAAGGATTTATTTCAGTTTAAACTGGCAGAAAATAAACATTTGAGAGATCAACAGCAGCAAAGTATGAAAGACAGACAGTAGTTCCAAGCAGCTGAACAAAGGACTTGTCCAAGAGACACACACTGATAGGTAGTGATGTGACCGAGGCCAGGCCTGCTAAAACAAACCAGCAGAGAGCAACCAAACTATGGAAAATGTACACAAAAAGACTGCAATAAACTGGAAACTTTATTGGGATGGTGTCCTGTTTGTAGTTTGTGTGCCTATTTCAAATTTAAAGTGTGTATATATTCCTTAGTTTGGTTGCTCTCCACTGGTTTTCTGTAGTAGTAGTCCTGGATACTACAAGAACTGTAATTAACATCAACCATTCTCTTTTCAGATCGCTATAATTTGCACACAGGGTATTCGACGCAAGTCAGAAGATTAAGGAAAGAATTTTAAAAGACACTACTCTTATAGTTTGTACATTGTACCAAGTTTATTTTGAGGACGGGTATAAATATGTTATTCTTTTCTTTGGAGAACACAATCGCCCCATGTCATGCGCGTGAGAGAGCTGAATGCTTTGACCAGCATTAGATATCTCACTATGTCGGCATACTGTAGGAGGAGAGTTCAATTGACACGGGTCGCAGATATCTACCTACCAACATGGGTGCTGACAAAGCAAGAATCCCAATGTAGCCTCACCCCAGTGGATCCTATCACTGTCATATGGAAGTGTTCACTTGTGAGATCGTGTGTAGTTACGGCAATTGTTGCAGGATCGCAGTCACTGGATGGCTTGGGGTCCGAGGTGCTTCACACATTATACTTCCTCTCCGGAATTGTTTGTACTGTGTGACAATGCTTGACTACTAAACTTGCCATACCCCCCGATTACAACCACCTGCCACCCCTCACTACTCGGGGCACATTCCTCGTTATGTTATGACTCGTCACTGATAAACATGTGTACAGTGCAAAAATCAGGTCATACAAAGAACACCAAAAAAAGTACCATGGCACTGTAGCTCACCCGGCTATATAGTCAACAGTTTAAGATGTCAACAAAGTCAGCCCCTTAACAAAAGTTGATGTCAGCAGTAATATTCAAATATTTTCAACATCAATACTGAGGAAAGACTCTACTGTACCTGAACAAACCATGATCTCATCATACAGAGAAACGTACAGGTCAGCTCTGTGATTCTGGCAATGTCAGAGGAGAAGAATTTTACAGAGCCAAATTTTCATTTTGAAATAATTTAGGAGCATGAAAAAGCAAGGTCAAGATATAAAATACAGCCATAAATGGATGACACATGTCAAACCTATAACTACACATCTACCAAATTTCAAGATATTTTGAGCAAAATGAAGACAGTACTATCCATAAATAGCTTTCTCAATATGCCTACTGTGGTGGCCATATTGACAACCTTCGGACAATTTCAGGGGTCATCAGTGTTGGGAACAAGTATGTTACGATTCAGCTTCATTCCTCTCCTGGTTTCTGAGGAGATATCCTTCGGAGATGTTCAGATACAGATGCCAATACAAGATGCTGGACAAAAACGCCATGACATAAACTCACTTGAATTTCAGTCAGGTGAGCTAAAAAGGGTAACTAATCATATCTGTAAGTTGTTCTGCTTCTTGTAAGTCAGCAACTTGATGAGAATTGTTCAAAGATACTCAACAACAAGGTTAATTCATGACTATTCACACTAAAAACATGCAGTCAGAAATATACAGTAAGAATAGCACCACTAAAATCATACTAAAAAAGATACAATAAAATAGTATTTGCGAAGCACCTCAATAAATGTAAAATAAAGTTATATATGCTATAAACCATTCAAAAAGAGAAAACAGTCAAACACTGTTGGTCCTGCATATTCCTTATTTATTAATCATTATTCATTTTCAGAGTGTCGAAACTTGGAAAACTCAAAGTATTTACGTTGATCCCTTTAACTTGGACACAACAGCGTTTGACTGTCATTACCATTCCGACTACAACTAAAACACTAAAGGGCCTTTGGTATCAGTTGATGATAGTTCTGACAGGAATATCCTTGATCTCGGGGTTCTCAGCCAAGACAGGTGCTTCACCTGAAACTAAGTCTTCCACGCGGAGATTCTCACTTCCCTGCTGGTACCCACTACACAACTAGATCAACTGACACACTATTGGGTAAATGTAAATACTGTATTCGACATAATAATCACCCTGCTCTAATAAGCGCCCACGGCGATATTTGCTAATATATTGGCTAGTGAACAATCTCAATTAGCACCTCTTCCAATTGATTAATGTACACAAGACTTATTCATTTGTGTATAATACGCACTCGTATGTTATATGCACCCTTAATTTTGGGCAATTAAATCCTGGAAATATATATCTGTCGTATATAAACATTTCAGGCTGTCAGCATAAACCATGAAATTTACAATATTTCAACTCAAAATAATATTCTAATAAGAGCCCCCTACTTCTAATTTTGAGAGCGCCCTGGGCGCACATTACGTCGAATACGGTATGCTATTTTCTATGTTTCTCAGGGATGAGACACAGGTGGGATACAATGATATATAGTACTATAGGTATAATAATAGCTTTCGATAGCGGCATTCCTACAAGTCTTTGGTGTACCAACTGATTACTTACCATAGTAAACACCCTGCTCCAATAAGCTTCAGTAAGTCATAGTAAATGAGTCCCCCTCACTATCATAAAAAAATGACAACAGTCTGTATTTTTGGGCTATTTTACAGATTTGTTACCAAAAAAAGCAGCTCAGAAAGGAAAAATAATTGTCTTGTTACTATTTTTAATTTATTTTTTTTCATCAATGTTTGTTTTTCACTTTGACTTTGACAACAAACTCGCTGTTTATAGTATTAATTAGCACTCCCATTTGCCAATTTTTCTAAGCGTGCATTGTGTTTTGATAATACAGCGGTAAATGTTTAAATGTACATAGAATAAAATAATTGCCTGAATTCACAAAACGTGTTCATGAAACCTAGGCCCAATATGGACACATGACAGTGCAGGCCCAGGTGCTATTCAACTGAGATGAACAGAGCGATTATGGATGGAAAGTTTAAAGGGGGGTAACTCTGGTGTGCTTTCAGCACACAGCTGTTCCATGCACACAATTTGTGACAAGATGATCATGTGAGGTGCACAAGGAATTGGCTTCACAAATTGTACCCACGTTGGAATAAAACCATTGACTTAGGCTTGACATGTGAACACTTAGTTAATAGGCTACCCAACCATTCTAGAGAAAAAGATATGTCGCATCCCATGATGCTATGACTTAACATAACAGGCCCATGCTGATTTAGCTGAGATGAGTGAGTGAGTGAGGTTTTACGCCGCTTTTAGCAATATTCCAGCAATATCACGGCGGGGGACACCACAAATTGGTTTCACACATTGTACCCAAGTCGGGAATCAAACCCAGGTCTTCGGCGTGACGAGTGAACGCTTTAACCACTATGCTACCCGACCGCCCTAGCTGAGATGAGGGCAGTTTCAGTTGATCAGGTTATGGATAAAACCAATTGAAGCCAACAGCATATTATATAATGCTTCTTTTTTATATGAACTTGAAAAAAGAAAATATTTTAAATAATAATTCATCAAATGCATCATACATGGTCTCTGGCCGCCACACACCTCCTATAAAGTGAACAAAGCCTTCACAGGAGTAAACATATTCACTAAACATCCTGCACTTTAAACGTATTAACATTTATTTTTTCATACTAACCTGACCAACAACTAACCTGACGGAAACAACTCCATAGCAAATCTGAGCAACCCAAGCTAATAATGAATAATCCCGAAAATGAAAGAGGTGTGGCTTAACATTCCACTCCTTTCCTGTCTGTAGGGATATCAGCACTGAATTTTAATGCTGATACTGTATCAATACAAATTTATGAATATCGATACTAAAATAACAATCCACTCCCACAGAAATATTTACATTTGCTAAGTTACTTAAAATGGGTAAGATGGAGCATAAGAAGGCAAAATAATTTAATGGATAAGCCGAGTTCACATTTAGCATTAAGTTGATTAATTGTAGGTCTGGATATAAATTTCTATGTATACACATACAGAATAACTAAATTTTGTTAAGAAAAATATATTGATATATCATGATACTTTTGAGTTGATGTATCGATACTAAACTTTCCAATGAATGACACCCCTACCTGTCTCATATCCTCAACCACCTTCTCAACTACTGTAGTAAACAATCTGTATAAAAGAACCGGTACCAAATGCCATCAATATCGCAACATTGCAAAAGCAACATAAACAAGTGCACTAAATGTAACTAGGAATCTAAAACTAACAAAACAGCATGAGGATGTAAACATTACAATCATACATGTCATTATGATCTTAATCACACAAAATCGTCAACCCTGATAACCTTAACAGTTTCAGCTACATAGAAATAACAAACAAACAAGTTTCCAGGTTAAAAAATCATTGATACATAATAATGTGCCTTAAAAATATATACCGTATTTTCTTGAGTATAGTGCACACCCATGTATAATGCGCACCCCCCTCTAGCGGATTCAATATTTTGGAGAAAAAAAATAATTTGAATACCAAGCGCAGAAAAAAAATTACACCGTATCCCTTTAGCGAAGTCCGGCAAACGATCGGGTGATGAGAAACTTGGTCAGTACAAATTCGAAATTTGAGATAAAAAATCACCAGACATGTTGATTTACCATTTAAATTGTATTTTTTGTTCTGCTAGGCATTGTTTTATATCCAGGGATTAATAATACCTTGTGTATTCAAAACTCTACTCAAAAGAAGTTAAAGAAAGCCTGATTTGTTCACATTACTAAAGTAATCTGTCATGCTGTGACAGATGAACTTTAGTTACATGAAAGAATTGGGTGTTCTACATCTTGCATGACAGATTAACTAGTGTAGTATGAGAGAATCAGATGTTCCTTGACTCCCTTTGAGTAGGATAGATAGACATGGCCAACAGTCAGCATTTGCAAGACAGGTTTCCAGTTTATCAGGGTTTCCCAGGGTGTGTGGACAAAAAACCACCAGAGATGGTCGTATCTGTTTCACAACCTTCACATCAACTATTCAACTTTTGATAGGGATAATCCTTTTGTTCCACGATACACAAGTGTTTATGTAATTGTGTGTGTAGTAAATAGTATGAAATATCTCATACCCCTATGAAAATTTGAGTAGTATATCCATATATTAACACATCAAATGTGGTTCATTATGCACAAATCTTATGTACAAATAGCAAGGCAGTACATGAAATATGGAATCAAGGAATCACATCTTGGACTCAAAGAATTCTTGGAGCTTTGATCGGCTTACATCACAACATGTCTTTACATTCACACACATGAAAACATGGTTGGCACAAACTCAAAGGGCCTGTTGAAATTTGTTCATTATACATAGTGTATATAGTGAGTGAGTGAGTTAAAATCTAACGTCGAGAGATTATTACCCTCAGGTTTTCATAATATTCATGATTTTCATATATTAGGAAAATATATCGTATTCTCTGAGACTGGCAAGCATAATGCATATTATATATTCTTCCCCAGGGAGCTGAGAATGATAACTGGAATGCAAACAGATCCACTGATCGGAGAACAAATAAAACCGCATTTGAGGAGATACTAGTACCTGGATTACTGCGGTATGTATAAATATAGAATATGATAATAATAATGTATATGTTGTTAATAGAGACGTTAAAAAATGGTAAATTAGCCTGCCTGATGCTCAGAAAACCCATTATACCCCATTTCAGTACACTTCATCTCACCTAAAGGGCAGAATGAAGAATGGGTCCATTTTGATACAATGAGGACCACAAAGAGTGAACAGACTTAAGTTGATCTACAGGAGTATCAACAGTCGACAGTAATCCCCCACAATATTTTCTTACATTTTATGATTATCATCTAATATCTAATTTAGAGTAGGCTAAAAAATCCTGGATTGCGAGATCAAGAACTAGCATCACACACGTGTGTGAGGGGAATCAAACCCGAGTGATGACACAAGCCAACGCTTTAACCACACGTCTACTCTACAGCTCTTAGCTAAACTAAAAATATAAACTCTATATGGAAACAGTCCGTAAATATTATGAATATTATGGCATCAGAACATATAACACTACATCGGAAGAATAAAAAACCATTTTAAATTATTTCAACTCAAGACTTTTGTTGAATGGGAAGACATCTGTTTAGAAATTGTTTTAGCATCTTTCCTGGTATCTGTGGTAATTTTGGCAATGTTAGGCTAAAAAACATAATAGTCTTGGTTCTCAGGCACCACTCCCATCATTATAAAGTCTTCTGCATGTTTCATTCATATTTATTAAAAAATATGAAAAAATCCTAATACTTAAAATCCAATATAGCACACAGTTACTTCCCTTTACACACTGCTTTACTGCACATCTTGTGTTATGGTCATGGCAGCAATAGAGTTTGCATGCTTGTTTACGTAGGGAGGCCCTTTCCCAGGTTGTTGTTTTATTTGGTTACATACGAGTTTGAACAAGCAAAGAAAACCAAAACCACTGCCTGCCCACAGTATATTTTCAGCAGTCATTGGCTGAGAACCAATGGACCAGGTATCAAATATGGATCAGGGTTGTCACTTTGCATATTGCTAAGAAATGGAAGGTCGGTTGTTCAGAAGCCAAAGGACCCAGTGGGGATTCTGGGTCAGAAATGGTTCCCAGCGACCAAATGTATCAAGTGGTAAGGCTCGGTGACTTCCCTGATAGCAATGATCCTACCCAGACAGAATATCAATCACTGGACTATCTGGTCCAGGGCCCACATGCACAAAGCGATCGTAGCGCCCAGACTATCGTAAGCCTATGTTTAAGCATGGGAGTTACGATCATCTTAGCGATAAGTGATTTGTGCAAGTGGGCCCAGATTTGATTATTTACAGGCCACCGTCAGATAGCTGGAACATTGCTGAGTATGGTGTTAAACAACAAACAAATAACAGAGGTCAAAAACCTGTAGCAATCCAATGTGATTAAGTTTACTTATCCTACCTATAGGTACCATAAGGACACAAAATGAGCAGTGGCACCCCTACCATTAAGCATCTGATTTTCAACATCTTCAAGCTTAGCATGATTGAAGCTCATGAACCATTAATGAATTTCATGTAAACTCTGAAGACAGTTCAGTGGTAGTTACGTTCATTAGCAATTGGATGACATATGACAAAGGCTAAAAGAATTTTCATAAATCAAGTTAACAATGTTAATAGCCAAGGTAAAAAAACTATCCACAGACGTGGCCCAGTTATCAGATCCATTGCCCTCCTTATACACTGTTATACATAGTTCCATCTCAAAGAAAACAAGATGGTGGACACCATAGATAACATTTCACAAATTGTACCCACGATGGGATTCAAACTCAGGGTGTCAGTGAGGCTTTTGTTTGTCTGTTGGTGTCATTGATGCAAGTCATCTCCATCTACCTATGGCCTATCTCATCATCTTGATAACATGGCACTTAAACCTGAATATCAGCTTCTTAAAGCTCTTCAGCAAACCTTCAAAGTCTTTTCGGGAATACACTGTTGTGAGAATTCCACATGATCATGAATTGGGATTTTGAATCTCAGTAACCAGTAAAAGCATCACACAGGTCGTTTCAAGTAATAAATCGGGTACAACCGTCTTAAAAAAGTAATCATCGAGTCATGTTCATCAGTCCACAACAAAGGCATTTCCATGGTAGATGGATTCTGGATCAACCAATCATCGTAACATCTCTACTAATGTTTCATTCTAGCATTTTGAAACACGCTATGACTATGGGTTTCACAATATGGATCTGTTGCATAAATGTATCGACCTAACTGGAAGCCTTCACTATGAACCTTGAGGTGGCAGTGCCATCTGTAAGACACAGAACTTCTTCACAAACGGTCCGATTAGGGTACCTTCTTCTATCTTATCAGCTGCGATGTCATAGTGATGAAGGAAGCAGTTGTCGCCAACACTCCCCACAAAGTACAGCATGTTATTGAAAATATTAGCCTCATTGAAGACATGGCCGATCGAGTCAGGGGTCCTCATAATCTTAGTCCACTGACAGGTCTCAATGTCGTACATCTCATTCTCCATGCAGTCCACAAAGGTGTTCACTTCCGTGGACATGTAGCCTCCCAGGACAAACAGCTTTCCGTTATGATGGGTCATACTGTGCCCCTTCCGAGCCTGTAGCATGTCTTTGATGGGTTCCCAACTTTCCGTGGCTAGAGACAACTTGAAGGCAGAACCCATTGGGATGGGGTCATGGGGCTCTACAGAGATCCCTCCACAGATGAAGATGTTGTCCCCAGCAATGGCTGCTGCCTGGTCGTAGGAAGCTGTCAAAATGTTCGGGAGGGGGATCCAACTGTTGTCAGATGCATCGTACATTTCTGATGAGGACAAGATTGTGTCACTTTCCGTGTCACCAGTTGTGGACAGCTTGTGGTCCACGCCACCAAAAACAAAGATCCTACTTTCGTTGTTACAGATTGCAAAGGACACCCTACCTTGGGCCATCATGGCAAGCTCAATCCAATCTCGGTATTTGGGGTCAAACCTGAAAAGTCTCCTACTGCTGACTACCAATGGATCATATCCACCCACCGCATATAAAAAGTTGCCAACTACCGCCAACTCTGTTGTCTCAAAATCGGTTTCTATATTTGCTTGGTTCAGCTCTTCAATTAAAAAATCATTCTGTTCAGGCGCTTTGTGCAAGAGAATATTCTGTTCTGTGTTGATGGACAGCACTGTTGTGACAGTACTCACTCCACGGGCCATGAAGCGTTTGTCAGTTTTCATCACCTGTCCTGGGATGTCATAGTGGTACTGCTTGGCTTCTTCAACAGCATCCATGATCTCGGGACTGCTGGTGACACTTGAAGGGAGCAACGACAGATCTTCAATATCGATCAACGGGAACCGGATGAGTCTGAGAAGAGGCAGCAGATGGTCATGCCGCTGCTCTATATCTGTATCCACCCACTGCAGGATAATACTGACAAGGAACCCCTCAGAAATATCCATGTAGATATCTTGTCTTAAGAACTCAGACAAAAGTTCAAAGGAAAGTTTTTTCAAAAAGCTTGAGTTTGGGTCTTCAATCAGTTTCAGGATATTGTCTGCCAAAAATCGAAAAATGTCAGGTTGGAGATTACCAAGTGAAAACAGTTCTGCCAAGTGCAGCACTTCTTCATAGTCGTCGAGCACTAGATGGCGCACTAAGTATTCACAACAGACTTCAATCAGCCATTCAACATGAAAGAATCGAGCTGCTTCCAACACATCAGCCACCACATCCCGATCAATCGTCACATGACCATGATAGAAATAATCTAAAATGACAGAAAACCCTCCCGGGCTGATATCAAGAAGCTCTATCACTCCCTTTTCTTTCTCCTTCATGTCATGGCTGAACATGGCAGAAAAGTAATCACTCGCCTCCATCAGTACATTTTTGTGAGCCTTGAAGCTGCTCTGGGCGACCTTGAGCTTCACGTCACAATTGTGGTCATACATCTGTTCCGTCACTTTCTTGTATTTGGTGTTGATGTACTTGATCTTTGTTTCTGTTACATAGATGAACTCCATTCCTGGGATGGAACTCTGTTCCTGTTCCGGAACAACTCGTGCCATTTTGTGGTCTGAAATAAACAAACAAATATCAATTCATTGAACTGAAAGGATTTGTTTACTTCCGGCCAGATCTAGACCAATATATTTCCATTTTTTTACCAATGCCTAACCTAAATTTTACAAACGTAAAATCTGAATCTATGAAATGTGTATTTTGCATTTCTTTTTGTATTTATCATCATGATTATGTAATAGATGCTGTCATCAATGCCATAAACCAATCCAATAAACTGATCACCATCCGATAATGCTGCACACGAGAACTCCTAGTAGGAACTACTTGTATCAGTGTGTCATGAACCACATACATGTGAGTGAGTGAGTTTGGTTTTCCGCCGCTTTTGGCAATATTCTAGCAATATCACAGTGGGGGCCACCAGAAATGGGCTTCACACATTGTACCCATGTCGGGAATCGAACCCGGGTCTTCGGCGTGACGAGCGAACGCTTTAACCACTAGGCTACCTGACTGCCCCCATGTGATGTGATGCCAACACGCTCAATAAACTTTTGTCTAAAGTTTCCAGTGGGTTAGGATAGGGGTTTACAATGTGAGGAAAAAAATGGCTGTAACACTTTTGGCACAATATCAGAACTGTGGCGGTTCCCTGTAGAGAGATGGAAAATGAGTGTGACATTGCCCTTTGCTAACTCTAGTATCGGATAATACACAACAGAGATTACTTCCATGATAGAAAATAGATATGTTACTTCAATTATTTAAAAAATAAAATTAAATGATAAACAGAATACTACCCTCAGGCCTTCCTGTTTTTCAATTATATTTTAGGAATTAATAATTGTATTACACAAGCCTGGTACTTCCTAAAATATGATATTTACAATACACATAAATAAAAGGAAATTAGCCTCAACATGCTCTAGTGAACCCAACAACATTTCTTCTATTTTTTTTCCTTTTTTGTAACAAAAAGAAAGAAGGAAACTTCTTGACTTCGGAGTTAGCGGAGTAATAACAGACTGTGAAGTGCTTGGATAAAACGCGCTACAGGTTTAACATGCTATCAATGATCACACAGCTGAGTCGGCCTGGACTTGGGGTCCCTAATCATGCCAATCCAAGAACTTCCAGAGCACCTGTCAAGCGGACACTGCGGATGATAGTGAGGTGAGGTGAAATCAGGTTTAACGTTGCACTGATATAACATCGTGCATGCATGTTTGCGAACTAACATGCGCGTGTGTGGCTGCTTGTACTAGTCCGGATTAACACCGTTTATGTGCTAGCCCACTGATATACCATGCCGCATTTTCACATGGATACCCCACTTTAACACATTTGACTCCCAAGCCTCAGCCCAGTTTTTGTTTTATCCCAATGATAACAATAAGTACCATCTATCAACGCCTTTTGGAATGATGCAATGCAGCAAGGGGATCGAACCAATGAACTTCGGCTCTCCAGTTACCATAGTGAGGCCTGTAGGGACCTATTGGGCCCAGACTCCCGACATATAATATATAATCAGATAAACCTACTGTTGGTTTAGCGTTTGCTCTTTATTCAACATTGCTGGCATAAATGTCTCTTAGTCATGATAATACAACTGAAATTGAACATGATAGTGCAATGCGTCCAATTATTCATTATGAGAAAACACCATGTTCTTCACTCGTCTTACTTGGCTCTGGCAATCTGGAACCACAAACAACTTTTATGTATTCAAAGTGTATTATGTAGATGGACCTATCAGTTAATAAATACAGTAATTAAACTGAGACAGTATCTCCCTATCACACAGGATTTGGATCTAGAATTTTGAAATATAAAATGACTTGACCTACGGAATAGGTAACATGTAAGGTGGGGTGCATGCACACACTCGCACATGCACTCACACACACACTCGCATGCACACACACATGCACTCACACATGCACTCACACATGCACACACACATGCACTCACACACACACTCACACATGCACTCACACACACACTCACACATGCACTCACACACACACACACTCACACATGCACTCACACACACACTCACACGTACTCACACACACATGCACTCACACACACTCACACACACACATGCACTCACACATGCACTCTCACATGCACTCACACTCACACATGCACTCACACACACACACTCACTCACACACGCACTCACACATGCACTCACACACACACTCACACACACACTCACACATGCACTCACACACACACTCACACATGCACTCACACACACACTCACACATGCACACACTCACACATGCACACACACACACACTCACACATGCACTCACACACTCACACATGCACTCACACACACACTCACACATGCACTCACACACTCACACATGCACTCACACACACACACACTCACACATGCACTCACACACACACTCACACATGCACTCACACACACACACTCACAGACACTTGCAGAAATGTGTGTCCAGTACATACTAATGTATAAAATGGACTTAGAACAATAGATATAGTGTATCCCCGTGGACACACAGTAATATTCATTGCACCAAATTCTTAACATGAAACAAAGGTCCTGTTATACTTAAATTCTCAAATATTATAGTACAGTACACTACACCATCTTATTAGATTACAGGACAATCAAATGTCCAGTAAGCATGGTAAGGACCCTTGAAATTAATTATTGGGAGTCCCATGGAAGTCCAGTTTTGCAAGTCAAGGTATAACCTATTTGTCTCAATCAAACCCATAACTCCCCCCGCCCCTCCCCCCCTAACTACGAGACACAAACAAATACAACCAGTCATCCATCACATCTTGGTGAATGGCTGTCTTAACTCAGCTAGGTGTGGCCATGTCTTATCTGGAAAGTCTTCAAACTGGGAGGCAGGTCGAGTCAGCTTCAAGTCAGCAATTCAACAGTGAATCAAGACCAACAATTATTTCTCTGAAAGAAGCCAAACATTTTTCTTCAGAACATCTAGCATGTCCAGTGAATGATTCTATTTTTGTAACCCCTGAAGAAAATTTATTTTAATGAAGCATTGTCACAAACAGATCCTTTGTCAATGGATTTTTCGAGGCCTTTGTCTATTTTTGAACTTTTCATAGGATAGTCTTCTAAATGATGTAAAATCAGATGTATCTCACAAGAAATCAAAATAATCTTTAGGACATTCTGGACAACAACCATCAGTGTCTGAGAATTTCAACCAATGTAAAACTCTGCAAATTTGTGTATTTTTTAGATAGGTTTTTTTTTCATCTTTGGCTTGAGGTTGTTTAGCATGTTTAGGTCACTAAGTTCGTGGCAGAAAATACATGCTAATTCTGTAAGAGCAGGCTGCATATACTATGCTTACAGTATTCCCTTGATTAAAAACCCGGTGATATATTTCTTTCAGACACTCTTTACCCCCAGATTTCATTAAGGCCCAAAGTTCATAATTTCAATTTCAGACTAATGACTTGCTCAGACCGATCTTAGGTACTATAGACTCTAGCAGGAACAATGTACACACACAGTAGTCGAAATACTACCCAGCGTTTAATCATGGCCTGGCATATAATCTGGTGTTCAATCAAGACCCAGCGTTTGTTGTCTTCAGATACCCCTTACCCAAGCATTAAATATGGTATAGTAACTAGGGCTGGGACGAGTCCGAATTTACTACCCAGGTACCCACCGCTCTATTACCCGACCCTACCCGGGTACCCACTGTAGGTCTCAAGAGACAGGTACAAAATGTCCGATTGGGAATTTGTTTTACCATGGCCCATAGTATTTGGTTACATGTATTAAACAATCTGGTCATGTATACACTGAAGTTGACTTAAGTTATTTCTTCATTCAACCAAATGAAAAGTCAGAAGGAATGGATGCATAGTCAGAAAGAAATGCGAACATTAGTGACTTGTAGTGTAACCATAGAGTTCTAGATACTTTTTGTTATTAAACAATATATCACGTGACTAATCACGGGTCTGGGTAGTCCTGTGGGTACCCAGTCCTACACAGTACCCACCCGCCCCATGTACCCGAGCTACCCCTGCCAGCCCTAATAGTAACATACCAGTACATATGTACTAGTTTCTATGAAGACTTTGTTTTCTTCATAAGAGGACTGCAATGTCAATGCATGCTATCTATAATTATTTGAAAAGTGAATCACGTTAACAGTTGCAGTAATTTTTCTTAGATTCTGATCCATCCAACAAGCAAAGATATAGTGTTCGGCCAAAAATGGCAAACATAAACAAAATGCGACTATTTTGATTTGCTTTTTATAACTATTTTTATTGCTGACTAGTCAGTCAAGTCATAAACCAGAGCGTGCCATCTGTGTATATGTCTGGCCTTCTACTCATCATTGTTGTACCATTGATGAAACTGTAATACAACGTGTGTATGGTGTAACATATCACTTCCTCATACCCTTATCCTGATAAAGTGCATCACACTTGTGACATCCTCAGTCTCGCTGTCACTAGTGTCAGCCTCTATGCGGCACAGAAACACATTCTCAGCCTCAAGTGCTTGAATCAGCTATACCGTTACACTGTTATACAATGCCTGCGTGCATGCATGTTTTTCAACGCTGCTATATGACAGCATCTTGTACAAAATCAAGTCTGGACCAGACAATCCAGTGATTCATACTCACTCAGCAATATTCCAACTATATGACGGCGGTCTGTATATATTCGAGTCTGGACCAAACAATCCAGTGATTGACATCATGACATGAATCAGCCAAGTCAGCAAGCCTGACCACCCAATCCTGTTAGTCACCTTTTACAGACACACTATCAAGTCACTGAGCTATATCCCCCATCCATTAAGTCGCCTCTTACAACCAACATGGGCTGCTGGGGGCCAATTCCAACCAGGAAGCCTCAGTGAAGATCTTAATCCATCCCATATTTGAATCATCACATACAACTTGCTTATTCAAAGAAAATACATGAAGCAGGAGTTGGTCCATTTGATAACAACGTGATAAATATGTTCAAACCAAATCAGTTATGTTTCTATCCAACATGTCTGCTTTTCTGTTCATGCAAACAAACTCTGTCATTTTAAAATATTTCTTTTAAAAGCATTTAGTACAGCATCTTTTCACATAACAATTTCACACACGTGGAATAAAAGTAAATTTGTTGAGAGTCTTTTTAACTCCTGAGACCAAATGGTCTGTTAACTACTTTCAGTAATGTGAAAACTCAACTGCCAATAGGCAGGGATTTGCAGACACGAAGTCCTGCAAACAAGAACAGATGCCAAAGAAGTACAGGATGCATATAATTTGTCTGACCATTGCTATTTCATAATGATACCACTTAAAACTACTTGCTGCCTGTAGCCATTACAAATATACCAAACAGAGTGGAATGCTTTGTGCTCTTC
The DNA here is from genome assembly GCF_022045235.1 of Haliotis cracherodii. Classification (NCBI taxonomy): domain Eukaryota; kingdom Metazoa; phylum Mollusca; class Gastropoda; order Lepetellida; family Haliotidae; genus Haliotis; species Haliotis cracherodii. Next base: position 29,269,248 of record NW_027266319.1, on the reverse strand, counting down.
TAACTCTAGTACTTGTAGATTTGTTTCAGTTTGGGAACTCAATGCTTATTTGTAACGAAAGGCTGCTGCGCATACGCAGTGTTATGTCACTTGTGGTAGGGCATGCACAATCTTGCGTCACTTGTGGTAGGGCATGCGCAGTATTACGTCGCTTGTGGTAGGGCATGCACAGTATTACATCGCTTGTGGTAGGGCATGCACAGTATTACATCGCTTGTGGTAGGGCATGCGCAGTATTACATCGCTTGTGGTAGGGCATGCACAGTATTACGTCGCTTGTGGTAGGGCATGCACAGTATTACATCGCTTGTGGTAGGGCATGCACAGTATTACGTCGCTTGTGGTAGGGCATGCACAGTATTACGTCGCTTGTGGTAGGGCATGCACAGTATTACATCGCTTGTAGGGCATGCACAGTATTACGTCGCTTGTGGTAGGGCATGCACAGTATTACGTCGCTTGTGGTAGGGCATGCACAGTATTACGTCGCTTGTGGTAGGGCATGCACAGTATTATGTCGCTTGTGGTAGGGCATGCACAGTATTACGTCGCTTGTGGTAGGGCATGCACAGTATTACGTCGCTTGTGGTAGGGCATGCACAGTCTTATGTCACTTGGTGTAGGGCATGCTCAGTTTTATGTCACTTGTGGTAGGGCATGCGCAGTATTAAGTCACTTGTGGTAGGGCATGCGCAGTCTTATGTCACTTGTGGTAGGGCATGCGCAGTCTTATGTCACTTGTGGTAGGGCATGCGCAGTATTAAGTCACTTGTGGTAGGGCATGCGCAGTCTTACGTCACTTGTGGTAGGGCATGCGCAGTCTTATGTCACTTGTGGTAGGGCATGCACAGTCTTATGTCACTTGGTGTAGGGCATGCTCAGTTTTATGTCACTTGTGGTAGGGCATGCACAGTATTAAGTCACTTGTGGTAGGGCATGCGCAGTCTTACGTCACTTGTGGTAGGGCATGCGCAGTCTTATGTCACTTGTGGTAGGGCATGTGCAGTCTTAGGTCACTTGTGGTAGGGCATGCGCAGTATTAAGTCGCTTGTGGTAGGGCATGCACAGTATTACGTCGCTTGTGGTAGGGCATGCACAGTCTTATGTCACTTGTGGTAGGGCATGCGCAGTCTTATGTCACTTGTGGTAGGGCATGCACAGTCTTATGTCACTTGTGGTAGGGCATGCGCAGTCTTATGTCACTTGTGGTAGGGCGTGCGCAGTTTTATGTCACTTGTGGTAGGGCATGCACAGTCTTATGTCACTTGTGGTAGGGCATGCGCAGTCTTACGTCACTTGTGGTAGGGCATGCGCAGTATTACGTCACTTGTGGTAGGGCATGCACAATCTTACGTCACTTGTGGTAGGGCATGCGCAGTCTTACGTCACTTGTGGTAGGGCATGTGCAGTCTTACGTCACTTGTGGTAGGGCATGCGCAGTTTTATGTCACTTGTGGTAGGGCATGCGCAGTTTTATGTCGCTTGTGGTAGGGCATGCGCAGTATTACGTCACTTGTGGTAGGGCATGCGCAGACTTATGTCACTTGTGGTAGGGCAAGCGCAGTCTTAGGTCACTTGTGGTAGGGCATGCACAGTCTTATGTCACTTGTGGTAGGGCATGCGCAGTCTTATGTCACTTGTGGTAGGGCATGCACAGTCTTACGTCACTTGTGGTAGGGCATGCGCAGTCTTATGTCACTTGTGGTAGGGCGTGCGCAGTTTTATGTCACTTGTGGTAGGGCATGCGCAGTCTTATGTCACTTGTGGTAGGGCATGCGCAGTCTTACGTCACTTGTGGTAGGGCATGCGCAGTATTACGTCACTTGTGGTAGGGCATGCACAATCTTACGTCACTTGTGGTAGGGCATGCGCAGTCTTACGTCACTTGTGGTAGGGCATGTGCAGTCTTACGTCACTTGTGGTAGGGCATGCGCAGTTTTATGTCACTTGTGGTAGGGCATGCGCAGTTTTATGTCGCTTGTGGTAGGGCATGCGCAGTATTACGTCACTTGTGGTAGGGCATGCGCAGACTTATGTCACTTGTGGTAGGCAAGCGCAGTCTTAGGTCACTTGTGGTAGGGCATGCGCAGTCTTAGGTCACGTGTGGTAGGGTACTGTTTCAATTTAGGACTTTTCTCAGGGAGACTCATTCTTTAACCTGGGACCCCTACATTTCTTGGCTTTGAGTCCCTTACCCCCAAAATAGATAACCCAGTTTAATCACTTAAAAGGGGTTTGACTTAAACATATTTTGTCTCTCACACCCACCCCGACCCCCCCAAGTCCGGCATACAAACGAGTGATGAGAAACTTTGTCAGTACAAATTCGAAATTTGAGATAAAAAAATCACCAGACATGTTGATTTACCGTTTAAATTGTATTTTTTGTTCAGCTAGGCATTGTTTTATATCCAGGGATTAAGATTACCTTGTGCATTTTCTCGTAAACTAAGCCGGACACAGCAATCAGCTGTACACACGTTTTCTTGGAATCTACCGGTGATTCGGTCAAGACACACCCAATGATATAACTTTACAGGATTTTAAATGCAAGGATCAGCAAAAGTTGTAACTTGTATCTGAAACTATTTTTTTATCAGGAATAATATATTCCAATATCTTGTTAATTTAGATGCAGCTTTTACTAAACATATTTAAAATGATAATAACCCTGAGCGAAGCAGCTGAACGCTATTGCCGGGTACTATTTTTTATATGGAACCAGTCTGACCAGTAACCGTCAATGCTCCCGTGCACGTGATCGTGTGATCGCGATAACTTCGTGTTGACATAGAATAGTCCAACAAAAACAAAAATGACTTTTAACGAATCAAAGTATGGCATCTATGATAAATGTATCCATTCTCTGTCACTTAAGTTCGTTTCAAGGCGTCAATAGCGGTAATCTGACCGTGGTTGCTGTTAATAACAGTGAGTTGTGCGATCTTCCGATCGCTTCACACACAATTTCGCCGAAATTAATTAAAACAATATTAAAAGGAATTTTGAATAAAATTAATGAAATAAGTTACAAACAAAAGTCCAGATATACAAAGAACACTTTTTATAGCCAGACAGTGTAATTACATGAATAATTTGCAAACTTAAGTATGGATTTGTTGACATGGTATTTCCGGTGTTACGTGCTCACAGTAATGTCTTTCCATGGGGGAAATAACATCAAAACTCATTAATTCGTGTATAATGCGCACCCCCTTCTACACAGCTGTGTTTTTTGGAGAAAAAAAGTGCGCACTATTCTCAAGAAAATACGGTAAGGCTTACTGATGAATTTACGCCAATTTGACTCTGAATTGGTCCCAATAAGCGCCCACCCCTTCTGTCTTTTTTTAAGCGCCCTGGGCGCTTAATGGGTCGAATACGGTACCTTTACTTGTGTGTGGGACCAGTCATAGCTTACAATGTGTATGTGAAAAAAACACAAAAACACTTTGACTTCTATCGACAAGAAGGTACATACATAAGCAACAGCTGTTTCGCCTTTATGGCTGACATGAGTTTCCCATGGATCAATTGCCCATCGACACCTTCAGGAGGAATAAATGCTGTTGCAAATTAACAGTTTCTCCCACTGCATGGTCTTTGCCACCACCTGTGCAAGCGTCAGTGTCAGGGGAATAAAAACACTGATCCCACACGTGAGACGATATGGCATGTTCTGAGTGAGTGAGTAAATACTTAATGCCGCATCAGCAATTTTACAATCAATCATGGCAGTATGTTCTGATGAGCATGTCTCTATAAAAGAAGAAACTAAAATGAATGGTGTGCTTGTCCGAAACCGAATTCCAGTAATATGCGGTTTATTTTTATCTACTATCTTAGCTGATAACCATGGTAAAATCTCTGTAACTGAAAAAAAAGAAGTTTGGGTCAGAAGATTCTAAAGTTCTTTACACATGTTACACAAAATGATATCCAGAGATATATTCATGCTGATCTGGTTGAGCAATCAATACCTCCATAAACAATTATAACAAATATTACATATCTGTTCACTTGAATTATGGGACAGCCCCTGTAATGAAGTGGTAGAGCGTCCGCCTGAAGAGCAGAAGGTCCGGGGGGTCAATCTCCGGCTGCATCATACCAAAAAACGTTAATACATGGTACTTGTTGTTACCCTGTCTGGCGCTCGGCATTAAGGGGCTAAAACAAGGACTGGTTGGCTCCAAGTCAGTATACTGTGTCTGAGTGGGGTATTCATGTTAAACTGTGGCATGGTATCTCCGTGTGCTAGTACTATAAATCAGCATCAATCCAGACTAATACAAGTAGCCACACACATGCACGTCGCTATACAAGTGCAATAATCTTGGACGTGACGTTGAACTCCATTTCACCTCACCTTATATGAATTATCATTAAATTAAGGCCCTTATTTCTATAGTATCCGGTCACAGTGGAGTGCTGTGGATGCCTGTGTGTATTGATCTGTACCAGTGTTTGAAAGTAATAGCAGTATTATCAGCAGATTAAATTACCATAAGGAAAGCTCAATCATTCCAGAAAACATTTTTTATTTTTAACACTGCATGCAATGACATAAATAATATTTTATTAGTCAATTTCAGATTTAAGTATTTTTTTACCTAACCAAATACCAACATAAATATGGTAGCAGAGAGAAAAAAATTATTTGAAGTTTCAACAATGTTCCAGGGTTCAATACCCGTCCGTGTCATACCAAAACACGTTAAAAGATGGTACTTGTTGTAACCCTGTCTGGCGCTCGGCATTAAGGGGCTGAAACAAGGACTGGTCGGCTCGGAGTCAGTATACTGTGTCTGAGTGGGGTATTCATGTGGGCTCGCACCATAAATCGGCATCAGTCCGGACTAGTACAAGCAGTCACTCACACAGACACACAGACACAAACACAGACACAGACAGACGCAGACACACACACAGACACACACACACACATGCACGTTGCTATATATAAGTAGTAACAAGTGTTTACCTTATGTTAGATTCGAGGATTCTCAGTGTGGAATGTTTGTTGAATATCATGATTGGATAGGACTGAATGTTGTAAATATTAGTAGTGGGATGATACACCGATGCAATTGTGGATCGCGATTTTTTACTTCTAGATACAAGTATCACAGTCACACACAAAGTAAAAGTATTGATTCTTACCTTTAATGTTTTCTTCAACAAGTGTTACACCAAACACCAATTACTAGTGAAAACGAGTAGTAAAACATAAATATTTTCATCCATTGCGCCATTCCTGACACTGCCAACTGGGCTTACGCACCTTAGATAAGTGCCCATGCAAGTATCGCGATACATATTGGATCGTGAGCAAGGTATCGTGATACGCATCGGATAGTACAGTTGGTGTATCGTCCCAGCCCTAGCAAATATTGACTATGATAAATAAATGTATGCTGAATGCCCTGTTGGTAAAACAGTGTTGCATATATAGCAAACAATACATATATTGTCTTGTTTTTGCCAACTGAATCTGGTGCAGTTGCAGCCAATTTGATGCCCTTTTCGGGAACACATGTCGGTAAAACTGATGCCGAGGAAATCCCTCCTAAAATTTTTTTATAAGAGCAAAATTTGAAATTTTGAGGTTTTTCGCCAATGGGATCCTTCAGACATCACTATTTATCACCTTATTGTTAAGGGATGAAACAAATATGCCTTTTTATTGTTATTTTGTGAAAACATGAGCAAGCAGAAAGGGTCCATAAGCAGTAGGTTAAAATTTGGACACTCTTTCAAAATGTCTTCGCAATAAAATTGTAAGATTTCAAGAAAAATGTTTGTCATTTATATGAAAAAGCATTTTATTGTTTTATAATCACTTAAATATGGATTTAGTTGTCAGTGTATGAACACAGAGGCTGTACAACATTGTTTTGGTCACAGCTAAACAAAACACAAAATTCTGTTTGGACAGCCTTAAATCAGTTCTCAATGGTCAATATACCTTAATGTCCAGATGCCTTCACTCCCACATACCTCCATTTCCACATACCTTCATTCCCACATACCTCCATTTCCACATACCTTCATTCCCACATACCTCCATTTCCACATACCTTCATTCCCACAGACCTCCATTTCCACATACCTTCATTCCCACATACCTCCATTTCCACATACCTTCATTTCCACATACCTCCATTTCCACATACCTTCATTTCCACATACCTCCATTTCCACATACCTCCATTTCCACATACCTTCATTCCCACAGACCTCCATTTCCACATACCTTCATTCCCACAGACCTCCATTTCCACATACCTTCATTTCCACATACCTTCATTCCCACATACCTTCATTTCCACACACCTTCATTCCCACACACCTTCATTCCCACATACCTTCATTCCCACATACCTTCATTCCCACATACCTTCATTCCCACATACCTTCATTCCCACATACCTCCATTTCCACACACCTTCATTCCCACATACCTTCATTCCCACATACCTTCATTCGCACATACCTCCATTTCCACATACCTTCATTCCCACAGACCTCCATTTCCACACACCTTCATTCCCACATACCTCCATTCCCACATACCTCCATTCCCACATACCTCCATTCCCACATACCTCCATTCCCACATACCTCCATTCCCACATACCTCCATTTCCACATACCTTCATTTCCACATACCTCCATTTCCACATACCTTCATTCCCACATACCTCCATTTCCACATACCTTCATTTCCACATACCTCCATTTCCACATACCTTCATTCCCACATACCTTCATTCCCACATACCTCCATTTCCACATACCTTCATTTCCACATACCTCCATTCCCACATACCTCCATTCCCACATACCTTCATTCCCACATACCTCCATTCCCACATACCTCCATTCCCACATACCTCCATTTCCACATACCTCCATTTCCACATACCTCCATTTCCACATACCTCCATTTCCACATACCTCCATTCCCACATACCTCCATTCCCACATACCTTCATTTCCACATACCTTCATTTCCACATACCTTCATTTCCACATACCTTCATTTCCACATACCTTCATTCCCACATACCATTTCCACATACCTTCATTTCCACATACCTCCATTTCCACATACCTTCATTCCCACATACCTCCATTTCCACACACCTTCATTCCCACATACCTCCATTTCCACATACCTCCATTTCCACATACCTTCATTTCCACATACCTTCATTTCCACATACCTTCATTCCCACATACCTTCATTTCCACATACCTCCATTCCCACATACCTCCATTTCCACATACCTTCATTTCCACATACCTCCATTTCCACATACCTTCATTTCCACATACCTTCATTTCCACATACCTTCATTCCCACATACCTCCATTTCCACATACCTTCATTTCCACATACCTTCATTTCCACATACCTTCATTCCCACATACCTCCATTTCCACATACCTTCATTTCCACATACCTCCATTTCCACATACCTTCATTTCCACATACCTCCATTTCCACATACCTTCATTCCCACATACCTTCATTCCCACATACCTCCATTTCCACATACCTTCATTTCCACATACCTCCATTTCCACATACCTTCATTCCCACAGACCTCCATTTCCACATACCTTCATTCCCACATACCTCCATTTCCACATACCTTCATTTCCACATACCTCCATTTCCACATACCTTCATTTCCACATACCTCCATTTCCACATACCTTCATTCCCACATACCTCCATTTCCACATACCTTCATTCCCACAGACCTCCATTCCCACATACCTCCATTTCCACATACCTTCATTTCCACATACCTCCATTTCCACATACCTCCATTTCCACATACCTTCATTTCCAGATTCCTTCCTTCCCACATACCTTCATTCCCACATACCTTCATTTCCACATACCTCCATTTCCACATACCTTCATTTCCACATACCTTCATTTCCACATACCTTCATTTCCACATACCTTCATTTCCACATACCTCCATTTCCACATACCTTCATTTCCACATACCTTCATTTCCACATACCTTCATTCCCACATACCTTCATTCCCACATACCTTCATTCCCACATACCTTCATTTCCACATACCTTCATTCCCACATACCTCCATTCCCACATACCTTCATTCCCACATACCTTCATTCCCACATACCTCCATTTCCACATACCTTCATTCCCACATACCTCCATTTCCACATACCTTCATTCCCACAGACCTCCATTTCCACATACCTTCATTCCCACAGACCTCCATTCCCACATACCTCCATTTCCACATACCTTCATTCCCACATACCTCCATTTCCACATACCTTCATTCCCACATACCTTCATTCCCACATACCTCCATTCCCACATACCTCCATTCCCACATACCTCCATTTCCACATACCTCCATTTCCACATACCTTCATTTCCACATACCTCCATTTCCACATACCTTCATTTCCACATACCTCCATTTCCACATACCTTCATTCCCACATACCTCCATTCCCACATACCTCCATTCCCACATACCTCCATTCCCACATACCTCCATTTCCACATACCTCCATTTCCACATACCTTCATTTCCACATACCTCCATTTCCACATACCTTCATTTCCACATACCTCCATTCCCACATACCTCCATTTCCACATACCTCCATTTCCACATACCTTCATTTCCACATACCTCCATTTCCACATACCTTCATTCCCACATACCTCCATTTCCACATACCTTCATTCCCACATACCTTCATTCCCACATACCTTCATTCCCACATACCTCCATTTCCACATACCTTCATTCCCACATACCTCCATTCCAACATACCTTCATTTCCACATACCTTCATTCCCACATACCTCCATTTCCACATACCTTCATTCCCACATACCTTCATTCCCACATACCTCCATTTCCACATACCTCCATTTCCACATACCTTCATTCCCACATATCTTCATTCCCACATACCTCCATTTTATACATACCATTTCCACATACTTCCATTTCCACATACCTCCATTTCCACATACCTTCATTTCTGCATACCTTCATTTAAGAATTGAACGTAAGTTTGGATGGGTTCATTGAAGTAGAACGATTTAAAAGCGCCGGTTAAACTTTGAGGTTCACACAGTTTAACCAGCTCTTTTAAATCATTCATACTTCAATGATCCCATCCAAACTGACGTTCAATCCTTATAATTTCATACTTTGTAGTTTAATGGTCTCGACGAATAATATCGTAACAATGTTTGCTTAAATTTGAAGTCATCAGGTTTCGCCGAAGAACATTGCAATAATGTTATTTTGTCGGTATTTGCCGGCTCTCGGTCACATACATTTCCCTACTCATACTCAGTTGCGCAAAGAAAAATAGTTTTTTGAATACATACAACATAATCTAGAAATATGTCAACATAATTTCATTCTCTGAACAAATTTACAAACAATATTTGGGATAAATCAAATCTTAAAAATAGGTTACAGGAAGGTGAAAAAAATATATACATGACCTCGATGTACTGAGACGAGGTGAACCTTCAAGCGCTGATTTATATATGATGTCACATAAGTTTGTAAAGAGGTGCATTTCGAGTCGAACGGGAGCATGAGGATGTAATTCATACTTACTGCTGTTGAAAATGACGTTTATGAAGCAGTTGTGGAAAACACCCCGACTCCTGAACCCTCTCATGGCACTAGCAAATTGGGAATATCACCGATTTATGAATGTGTTGCTTGTGTTTGGATAATCGCGAACCAATTTGGACGATGTGGAATGGACTGGTGGGGATTGATCCGAGTGCTCTGAAACTTGCATGTTTTGTGTTAATTTTCGACGTCAGGATGTTATATTTGGAGTTTGGGATTTGTCGCGCGTGCTGTAATACTTTGCTTAGCTGGTGTTTCTTGTCACCTGAGATGGACCTACTGTATGACCTGATACCAGCTTCATTTCTGTGTCCCGTCACTCCTCATGTGCTGCCGCTTCCCGCCCAAGAATGCACGGAGAAGGTTGGCCAACTCGGAAACCGGAATAGTAGATTTCTTGTCTCCGATGACCAATCGGCAAAACAGGCAAGTTTTTTGTTTTGTTTTTTTTAAATTTATGTTTATGTTTCATGGTTTCTCAAAATCTCAGTAATTTTACAGAATCAATTTTCTTTACTTGCGTTATTAGTATTGAAAGTTAGCCATTCCATATCCAAATCACTGTAAGGACAATCCATTTTGTTTCATGTAGCAGCTAGACGACATCAAACACCAGAACCAAAGCATTTATTTATTTATAAGTCAGATGAAATGTTACAAGACCAGGCAAAAATACTAAATTAATTATAGATTTTATTGCTGATAAATTCAGGGATTAAAAAGAAAATAGAAAAACGAGTTGATCGTAAACACCGATCAAGAATTTGGGGACAGTAGTTCCGGCAAAAGTTCACACCATCAATTTCACCCCAAAAAAATTAACATCGTGTGAACTTTTTTTTGTCCGTTCACAGGTGTGTGAACTCCAAATATCAGATCATGTGACTACTCATTCAGCAAATCAGCATGAAAGAAACAGTGTTAACTTCAAAGTATGAAATTATTTCCACATAACTTCACTTCCACACCTTCATTTCCACTTCCACACCTTCATTTCCACTTCCACACCTTCATTTCCACACACCTTCATTCCCACATACTTCCAATTCCAATTCCACATACCTTCATTTCCATGAACATAAACCATGGTTATAATGAACTCAAAGGGACCACTAATTTTAGTCTGCTGTAACCAAAGTTTGTTATGCGCATATATAGAAAAAGACGGGACAAAAAAACAGTTTGTTTCATCCGTCAGTTAGTTATAAGCGTGTTTGTTATAAACATAGTTTACTGTACCTTTATTGAGTAGTGTTTTTTTTCCAAGAAGTCTAGTGCCCCTGAAAAATGTACTTCTTCCATTTTTTTAAATTCAATTTTAACCCTAATGATAGAGTCCTGTCTGGCAGGCAACAGCCTGTTTGCAGACAAACCATAACAACAAACCAATGCAATGCTATTTGTAAATGAATGAATATATATCATCTGGCCAATGAACATTGAGATAAGAAAAGTGCTTGACTAAGTATAAATAGCTCCTGACAGTGTCTCCCTATGATCAGATGATACAGAAAGTATGATGCTGGGACATGCACTGTTCTGGAATTTCAATTATGGCTCTGAATTGTTTTATTAAACAGATACTGTAATTAGGACTAATCCTTAAGATTTACTTATTATGTATGAAATTATGAAACATGAGACGTCTTGCTTAGCATTTCTAGCAGTACAAATTCCAACTTCTTAAACAAACCATCTGTCAAATTGAAATTTTATAGGTCTATGATTGGTGACCAGTGGCCATCTGAAACTCTGGATGAGAGTAAAAGCATAAGATTAGTGGCCATTTAACACACAAAAAATTATCTGTTGAACCACAGGTCTAAACTTAAACTAGAAATTCTCAAAATTGTGTTTTATACCCTAGCTAACTTCAAGTTACAAAAGTAACACTGAAATATTATTAAGGTGAAATATTCAAATTTTTAAAGTCTTTTTTTTTTATAATACTTTAAATTGAAAATATGAATAACTGATTTGCAATAGTCAACGACATTCGGTCTCTGTCTATGGAACAGGTCAAACATATTTATTATTAGGACGTTTATAAAAGAAAAATCCGACATGGGGTATTCCAACATGCTGAATAAAATTTATTTTACAAATAATCATGGGAATTTAGCTCAAAAGGCATTTGCCTTTCAACAGCAATTTTCTGAAACAACATCCGTGGGATGTGAAGCAGATCTACTAGTGTAAGTTCTCCAACAGGCATGCTGATTGAGCCACCATGCACGATGACTCAGCCTGGGACAACAGCACAGCTTGTACATCAAGTCAAACCACTCAGGTCTCAATAGCGTCTGGGCACTCTGTCCCAGTTAACCTGAACTTAATAGCTCTTCAAATATTCTCCCTTGCACATTATATTCACGAGGTTCTAAAACGTCTGACACTGCTTGAAAACAACTGAATCCATAAATCATCATTGCATGGGACATAGCTTTTGTAATGTATGAATGCAATGTGTCCTTAACAGCTCTTTAATGAGCGAGTTGCCTGTGGTGACCTATGTAGAGCGAATGTCGAGTGACCACTTATAGTACAACTTACACATAAAATACTGTAAATGAATAATAATATTTTAGAGTCGACAATCAATCAGTTCAACAAATACTCTATCTACAATTAACTTTCAGTGAGTAGAATGTAATCCTGCCACGTCTCCTTTACTAAAAATGTCCTTGTCATCAGACATAAGTATACGGGATTATAATTATGTAAATCCCTTTTAGCAAGAACACGCTTGTCATATTCAACTCCTAGGGCCTACAAGTTCGCATGTTGTCTAACTGCCTCTAGCCTACATGTTTGTGGGCAATTTTTGGGCCTGGCGTGCCCCGCCCACGTCAATGATAATCGCTATATTTGTATCGACATTATGTCTACACGGTTATCACTGTGCATAGATAAATATACGTGTGCCTCTAGCTTCATCGGGGATATCACAATAAACTCAAATTCAACGAAACAACTTACCAGCAATGCGACTTCGTCTTTCCCGTCAGGTCTCCGGAAGGAAGAGCAGGTAACTCTAGGGGCACCTGCAGAAGTTCTGCGACAGTAAAATCACTTCAATGGAACTGCGGTCTGTGTTAGAAGGTGGATCGTATCTCTCGAATTGGAAAAAGAAGGTTATGATATAAATCAGTAATTCGAAGTTTTGACTCAGTTAACGAAATTGTATGGGTTATTTCTACCAATTTTTGATTTTTACTATTACCCAATAAACATGTCACATGTTGGATTTAGATGATTCCGATTAATTATCACATTAGTTTAATGACCCCTCGTCTGTTATAAAATAGAAGAGCTAGTTATGATATACAATGCAACAAAATAATAAATAACATTGTATGACGTCTTGATAATTTCATTTATAATCAAATCATAGGTTTCTCGGCGGGATAAAGCCATCGGATAAAACCTATATCCGTTGGGGTAATATGCGGATTTGGATATTAATTTTGTATTTGTGATTGTAGTGTAAACATATTATCAGTTGTAGAATAGCCAGTACGAAATCCAGCTTGACACTCAGGGTTTTTGTTAAACAAATCTAAAAAGAATTAAGTCTATTATTTAAAACACACGTGAATATTTTACTGCAGATGTCCATTAAAGAAATTCCTCCATTGAAATCATTTGTATTGCCTTTCTTATGAAGTGGGAAAATTATACTTTTAGACCAATGCAATAGAAAATCACCAGATTCAAAAAGAACATGTAAGTATGGTAGTTACAAATCATCTCCACATGTTTCCACATTTCAGGAGGAATTCCATCAGGTCCAGCGGATTTACCACACTTTAAAGAGGACAGTGCTTTAACTTTTTTTTCTCTTGATATCTCTCTATTGCGAGTATTATTAGTATCACGTCACTATAAACAGGTACAGTAAACTACGGTTATAACGAACTCAAAGGGACCACTTATTTTAGTTCTTTATAACCGTAGTTCATTATAAGCATATATACAGCATATATACAACAAATGGTCGGTGTCCCGGTAGAAACTCTCCCCCGTACAAATTCTCCCCACGGAGATTTTATACCGGCACAGATTCTCCCCCGGAGAATTTGTTCTGAAATAAAATCTCCCCAGGGCGGATATATTTCGCACCCCCCTCAGTATAAAGTCTCCCCCCGATTATTCGGTATATATATGTCTTTAAGTACTATATTCTTTAAATAGTTATCTTTATGTAAAGAGGGTTACTTTAAAAAATAGGTTATGAAATATGGTCATAATGAATTGATATTTCAGCATATTTTATTTGGTAATTCCATCCTAAAATAATTATAAGACATAATCATACCAAACAAAGGATGAGAGACAAGAGTCTCTACAGAGTTTATTGTTTCTAATACAGTTGTTGTTGTCTGTATACATTTTTTAATATACCAGTTTGAGTCTACATGTGAACACAATCGATGGTTGAAATGTTAGTCTAAGAACAAAACATGAACTAATTCTCAAGAACTCTGATGTATAAAGTTATCTTCATCTTTGATTGACTTATGTATTTTCAATCTTTATTCAGCACTGAAGAGGCCACAGGCCGATAGTTCGACGCATTAAGTTTATGAATAATCAGCATTTATTTTGACTCCAAAACTGTCATAAAGTATTCATAAAGTATCAGGGGTAATTTCAACTTGCAAAATGATTGCCTTCCCCCCTTATATAGCGAGGATTGGGCTGTTTTCCCACCCGATTGACTGATATTACAACATTCACATGGTTTAGAATGGTACAATGAAGAGTAAAGCATGCAAATTACACTAATGCGCGATGTTTCATAAGAAAATATCATATCTCCTTTGAAACATAAAACCAATATTTATGAGTCTACATATAGATATTAGACTTTATCACCGTCTCCAATTCCATAATTTTAGATATAAACTTTAGGACAGTTCAGTTCAAAATTCTTCAACCTTTAATACATCACAGGATTTGTAGCTAGACGACGGGAATCTACAATCTTGACTGTGTGTTTTCTTTGATGAGAATGTTTCTCACCGACCTTAGCGTGTAGGGGTGTAATGTCCTGGGCAGGAAATGACTGTGTTTTGACTACTCGTCTTTCATTAATTAACGTGTTGGGTATCCCTAATTAACCTTTACTAATTCATGTTAAACCAACACAGGATGTTTTAGGGCTGACACGACACGTGTTAATAACTGTCCTAGAACTTCTAAAGTTACTAAACATTCTTTATATCTAACGACTAGTAATATATCTACCTATATACCACTTTATTGTCTCGTATTGCGGTATTTAAAGAAAACACAGAGCTGAAAGTGAAGCCTGTTACGATGTAAATTGTAATAAAAAGGTAAATTGTAATACTTGCAGCAAATTGTAATAATTTTGACGTAAATTGTAATAATATTTGACGTAAATTGTAATAAAGACTTTCCACATTTACACATCAATATATATGTGTAAGTTTGTTACGTTATAATTATTCCATTGTGTATATTACTACCTAATTTACCGATTGAAATATGATTCCATTAGGTTAAATATGAACTATTATGATGAAAATCGTCAATAGGATATATTACGAATACACAATGCCAAATATATATTCGATACCCGGCATGGGTACAATGTGTGAAGCCCATTTCTGGTGTCCCCCGTCGTGATATTGCTGGAATATTGCTAAAAGCGGCGTAAAACAATACTCACTCACTCACTCACTCTTTTGTCTATAATAAGACAAGTCCATTTTCATGATAGGGGTTAATTACCTGATTAACATGTGCAACCAGGTATGACATTGTTGTTTTAAGGTGTGTCACAACTTGGCTGTCTTACTAATGGGAGGAGACCCTACATTCTGCATCACCCCAAGACTCAGTCGATTTTTTTTGTTTCTAGATAATGTACCCATACGCAAGTCGGCCTTCCGAGCACTCTGACGCGTCATTACAAACTAAGGGTATTTAAACTGGTCCACAGAAAGGTTCAACGGATTATTCCTAAAGAATTGAATAAAGGTGTTGTGGTCTCCATCTGTACTGAACAATTGGGATAACAGCTTCTCCAGTTACCGCCTTTTGTACATAGTTACAGTTAGCCCTGATTAAACAAGAAAAAGGATCAGATTCAGAGCGCGTGTGAGCATTAAAAGTATCAACGAATTCAATAAATGTTTTGAACACTTTATATAGTCCACCGTACTTGCACCGTTAGAGGTAAACCAGGTAAAGCTACCACTTGGGTCATCTGTGAAACGACAATTTGATAATGTATTCCATATGTGCAACACAGGCTAATAATTTCTTTTCCCAAATCGTTAACGTCTTTATCTCTTGAAAACCTGGGTATATGAAAGGAATCTTTTATATATTGCATATTATTCAGATTCTGAATGTAAACATCACTATCATCATCATGGTAAAGTATATAATCCGCTAATGATCCTGTTAAGGTATTAAAACCGCCTGCTAGTATAATGTCAACATCACAGAACAGCCTCTGTAGTGTAAGAAGATATGACTCGGTGTGGTCAATACCCTGAGTGAGTGAGTGAGTGAGTATGGTTTTACGCCGCTTTTAGCAATATTCCAGCAATATCACGGCGGGGAACACCAGAAATGGGCTTCACATATTGTACCCATGTCGGGAATCGAACCCGGGTCTTCTGCGTGACGAGCGAACGCTTTAACCACTAGGCTACCCGACCGCCCCAATACCCTGAACATCGCGCTCGTCAGATTCAAGAAAATAATAATGAGTGAGTGAGTTGGATTTCACGTCGCCGCTTTTAACAGTATTCCAGTTATTTGCGGCGTGTCATCTTAATGTGGGAGGAAAGCCCGAAGTGATGCAGGTCTCAGCCGTTTACCACTTCGGTGAAACCCACGAGCACGGATATGGTGCTGACAAACCTAGAAACATAACCGGGGCGAACCGGGATTCGAACCCACAATTATAGGTTTCTGACGTGCCCAAGGGACGCAACTCTGCACAGCTAATCGTGGCGCCTTAGACGACTGGGCCACCCGTGCCCCCTGAAGATATTAAAGGGAGGACATAAACAAATCCAAGCAAAATGTCTCTTTCAAATCCGAAAAACTTAGCATCTAAGAGAACATAAATGATATCACTGAAGGTGAAGGAAATATATATGTGCAAAATTGCACATGCGATTTCTATTAATTCGGTTATTTCTAACCCAAGGGGTAATAGTTAGATGTTATCACGCGAGTGTGTTTGGGGATGGTAAATATCCTGTATTAGGAATAAACATTGTATTTAGCGAGCCTTGGCGAGCTAGATATATGGTAGTTTATTCCTTATACAGGATATTTACCATCCCCAAACAATCAAGCGTGATAACTTCTTTATCATATAATGTCATTCTTCAGTTCTGTGCTTTGAAAATATCTTCCCATCTTTCACAATCATTACTTATACTTTGCAAGTTTTCCTGGAATGTGCGCATTAATATATATTACGCCTGAAGGTAGGTGACGTGTCGGTTGGACACTGACACCAGTCAATATAGTTTCAATTGAAACCCGTTTCTAATACAATAGGGTCACTACACATGGACAAAACAACAATTGCCTACACAAATTGTTTCTATTTGCCTTTCGAAGCAATCTATCGGTCTGTCCGCTATAGTAACTGCCCTATATCAAAAGGAAGCTACTCTAACCCTAGTCTACGAGACGTCACGTTTTATTCGTAGACTTTCATAAAGCCTTTGATTCTATCAATAGGGTATGTGTTAGCTCAACAAGATATTAAAGGTAAAATGCGAGATATCTTGGTTCTCGATATACATGTATTGTAAGACAACAACAGCTGCTAAAATATCAAATGTTAGCATTTCCGTAATATTTTGATTGTTTAAGCGGTGTTCGTCAAGGTTGTATTCCAAGTCCACTTCTATTTAGTATGTTTATAAACCAATTCGAAGATGACTCTCAGCAGCATGGTAGGAGAGGTATTTTGTTGTATCAGGCTTTTTAGACTTGCTTTTATTCTTATATGCAGATGATTTGTGTCTGTTTTGTGACAGTCTCTTTGGTTTGCAAAAGAATACATACATATATATATATATTGTGGAAATTGTGTTCAAGGTGGGGGGTTGAAAGTTAATTTCAATAAAACTAAAATCATTGTGTTCCTTAACGGTGCTTAACTCAAGAAGACTGAAAAATGGATGTATTATGATATTGCACCGAAAACCTACTACAGCTATCTTGGTATCAAATTTTCAAATAGACTTTCATGGTCAAGATCAGTGCAAACACTTATTCACAAAACTAGTAAAACACTTTTTCCTATAAAACAGTTTCAGTCGAAAATAAAAAAAATCTCTGTTGTATTCATCCGAGGTACGAGGTTGGTACGGTGGCCCATAAGGGACATGGCGTCTGTTTTTCCATATTTTAATATTTCACTTACTTTTATCGTTACCTTTTGCAAATTAACACGTTTTGTCTTACAAATATGTGATAAATCATGTGTAAAGAAGATATTGAATCGCTGAAAAGTGAAACGAAAATGTCAAAAACTATAATGAAAATGTCAAAAAACAAAAACGAAAATGTCAAAAACTAAAATGAAAATACAGAAAACTATTTCCACCGCGGTGATAATATTTCTACCGCGGTGATAATATTTCTACCGCGGTGTTAATATTTCTACCGCGGTGATAATGTTTCTACCGCGGTGAAAACTATTTCTACCGCGGTGATAATATTTCTACCGCGGTGATAATATTTACACCGTGGTGAAAACTATTTACACCGCGGTGGAAATAGTTTTCTGTTTTTTTCATTTTAGTTTTTGACATTTTCGCTTTTGTTTTTGACATTTTCGATTTGGTTTTTGACATTTCCATTTTAGTTTTTGACATTTTCGCTTCACATTTCTGCGACTCAATAGCTACTTGAAAGTACATTTTCCATGTTTTCAGATGTTTTTATACATGATTTATCACATATTTGTATGACAAATCGTGTTAATTTGCAAAAGGTTACGATAACAGTACGTGAAATATCAAAATATGGATAAACAGACTCCATGTCCCTTATGGGCCACCGTAGGTTGGCATAAATGGGAGGCATTAGAATAGTTTCATGTGAAATTTTATGTTCTAGGTGTTGGCAAATCTTCTACTACTGCACCTGTTTTATGTGAGTGTGGTCAATGTAATATATATACATGTATTGTGATTCATTCACAAGATGCATTAAATATTGGTGTAAACTTGTATCTATGCCGGATACTAGATATCCAAAACAATCTTATGACATGTTGAGAAGATAGGACCAACACAGAGTTGCAAGGGACTCAACTATTAAGAAATAACTTTATTTATATGGTTTTAATTATGTGTGGAATAATCAAAGTGTCGGATTTATTTCTTTTAGAATTTCAACAAAGTGTTAAAGACTGTTGTGTTCAATCTCTTTTTTTTCAAATTAAATGGGCATTCAAATTTAGATTTTTACTCCACTATAAAGTCAACTTTCGCAATTGAACCACATTTGCTTCATATACACCAAAAACCAAAGACGAAATTAACATTATTGAGAATTGGAGAGATACAAATTATGAAAAATATAGGATGGCGGGAGGGTGTAGCTAGAAACCTTAGATTTGTCCTTTTTTGTTAAAATAATATAGAAGATGAGTTACATTTTTTAAAAGTATGTCAAATTTATGACATTTTGAGACACACCGATTTTCGCAATGCTTACTTAAAATATGAATATTCTCTCAGAACTTTACACAAACTTCTAACATTAAGACCTTGTCGTTGTGTGCCAAATACATTAAAGATACCCAATCTTTACGTTCTTCATTATCATAATTCTCATATGTACTACAATTACACTCTGTTCCGCTTGTTTTTGTACAAAACTTTGTATGTAATATATGTATCTCTTCTGTACTTTGCCCTGTGACCTTCATACTGAAATAAACTTATATATTATATATAAGAAAGTGTAAGAATTCAGGTTTTACTGATACAAGCATTCTGGCACTCGTTTCGTAAATACCAGCTGTATGACATACATAACCGTATAATACAATGTAACGTTATCAAGTAGCAGGTGTATCAGTCAGTGGATTATACAGTAAGATCAGTTGGTTGATATGAATATACAATGCCTATTAGAAAGTGGTGAAATGTATGTTGTTGTTTTTTGTTTGCTGTTTAACGCAGGATTCAGCAATATTCCAGCTATATGACGGCGGTTTGTAAATGATCGAATCTTGGCCAGGAAATCCTGTTATTGACATCATGAGCATCGATCCACGCAATTGGGATACAACGACATGCATCAACCAAGTTAGCGAGCCTGACCACCCGATCCCGTTAGTCGCCTCTTACGACAAGCATTGTGGCCAGTACGGCAAGCATGGGGTTGCCGAAGACCTATTCTACCCCGGATCTTCACGGGTCTGTGAAATGTAACATATGTTATACCCACTTACCCACCGAGGTTTCCACGAAAAAAGGTACTAGAAGTTGTACTTCACAAAGAAACTGCAATCCTAAATATAACTTATGTTACACTTGGATGTTGTTTTAACAATAGTTAAGGGAACACCCTAATCTATTCAGGAATGATGTTCTGAAAAATCTTCTTTGGAATTCAATCTTCATAGTAAAGTCAATATCTGCCCCATGTCACGTGGTTGCTGAGTGTGGCGTAAAACAACAAACCAACCAACCAACCATCCCATGCCCTGTGATCATCATACAAGCACCACATCTTCTGAGCATACTGGATATGGAACACCGGATTGTCTCCCCTGGTACACTGGATATGCAAGCTCCTTCCCTGCGCGTGACACCTTCGTTACACTCTCGGTAACATCGCTGCCACCAGTGTGGGCGCGGCCATTACAAGAATCTTGAAATCCGCCCTCCAACCCCATATGTAGTAACGTTTATACTTTTGTTTATATCTTTGGGAATGCCATCATATTTCAATTTGAAAAGGTTTATGACTGATAATGTTTTCCAGATGAATTTACTTTGTTGTTTTGATAATCAGATTGGTTCGAGATTGCAGACTAACGGAAAATCAACCAACTTCTCCCTTACATTCTTACTACATCAATAATACGATAGTTTTAATGAAACAGAAATTCAAATTGACAAACGAAGAAAGCAATTTAGCAGCGATAAGTGTATTCGGCGTCACTTGTTTGTAAACATAACCGTCATTCGGTTGCGAGTTCAACTCCAAACATGGTTATGGCCACCTTATTCACAGTGGGGAGTTTTGACTGGTGGCAGCGATAGTATAGAGAGGTCCGGGAACGTACTATCGCTGTGAGGAGCTTGACTGGATATGGAACACCGGATTGTCACTTGTTTTGTAAACATAACGGTCATTCGGTTGCGAGTTCAACTCCAAGCATGGTTGTGGCCACCTATTCACAGTGGGGAGTTTTGACTGGTGGCAGCGATAGTATAGAGAGCTCCGGGAACGTACTATCGCCGTGAGGAGCTTGACTGGATATGGAACACCGGATTGTCTCCCCTGGTACACTGGATATCAAGCTCCTTCCCAGCGCGTGACACCTTCGTTACACTCTCGGTAACATCGCTGCCACCAGTGTGGGCGCGGCCATTTCAAGAATCTTGAAATTTGCCCTCCAACCCCATATGTAGTAACGTTTATACTTTTGTTTATGTCTTTGGGAATGCCATCATATTTCAATTTGAAAAGGTTTACGACTGACCATGTTTGCCGGATGAATTTACTTTGTTGTTTTGATAATCAGATTGGTTCGAGATTGCAGACTAACGGAAAATCAACCAACTTCTCCCTTACATTCTTACTATATCAATAACACGATAGTTTTAATGAAACAGAAATTCAAATTGACAAAAGAAGAAAGTAATTTAGCAGCGATAAGTGTATTCGGCGTCACGACAGTCGTCACTTGTTTGTAAACATAACGGTCATTCGGTTACGAGTTCAACTCCAAGCATGGTTGTGGCCACCTATTCACAGTGGGGAGTTTTGACTGGTGGCAGCGATAGTATAGAGAGCTCCGGGAACGTACTATCGCTGTGAGGAGCTTGACTGGATATGCAAGCTCCTCACAGCGATAGTACGTTCTCGGAGCTCTCTATACTATCGCTGCCACCAGTCAAAACTCCCCACTGTGAATAGGTGGCCACAACCATGCTTGGAGTTGAACTCGCAACCGAATGACCGTTATGTTTACAAACAAGTGACGACTGTCGTGACGCCGAATACACTTATCGCTGCTTAATTACTTTCTTCATTTGTCAATTTGAATTTCTATTTCATTAAAACTATCATGTTATTGATATAGTAAGAATGTAAGGGAGAAGTTGGTTGATTTTCCGTTAATCTGCAATCTCGAACCAATCTGATTATCAAAACAACAAAGTAAATTCATCTGGAAAACATGGTCAGTCGTAAACCTTTTCAAATTGAAATATGATGGCATTCCCAAAGACATAAACAAAAGTATAAACGTTACTACATATGGGGTTGGAGGGCAAATTTCAAGATTCTTGAAATGGCCGCGCCCACACTGGTGGCAGCGATGTTACCGAGAGTGTAACGAAGGTGTCACGCGCTGGGAAGGAGCTTGACTGGATATGGAACACCGGATTGTCTCCCCTGGTACACTGGATATGCAAGCTCCTTCCCAGCGCGTGACACCTTCGTTACACTCCCGGTAACATCGCTGCCACCAGTGTGGGCGCGGCCATTTCAAGAATCTTGAAATTTGCCCTCCAACCTCATATGTAGTAACGTTTATACTTTTGTTTATGTCTTTGGGAATGCCATCATATTTCAATTTGAAAAGGTTTACGACTGACCATGTTTTCCAGATGAATTTACTTTGTTGTTTTGATAATCAGATTGGTTCGAGATTGCAGATTAACGGAAAATCAACCAACTTCTCCCTTACATTCTTACTATATCAATAACATGATAGTTTTAATGAAACAGAAATTCTAATTGACAAACGAAGAAAGTAATTTAGCAGAGATAAGTGTATTCGGCGTCACGACAGTCGTCACTTGTTTGGTAAACATAACGGTCATTCGGTTGCGAGTTCAACTCCAAGCATGGTTGTGGCCACCTATTCACAGTGGGGAGTCTTGACTGGTGGCAGCGATAGTATAGAGAGCTCCGGGAACGTAATATCGCTGTGAGGAGCATGCCTTCGCCGTTCTGCTTTTTAGGTCTGCCCAAGGTGTTACTCATTCTGGAAACGTCTGGCTCGGCTGCAAAGCCTTCGGCCCAGAACATCCCAAAGCTGTTCACTCGGTGACATACCTGGAGATTTATCTGACCAGAGCTATGTTGTGACACCTTGCTGCCCCAGACAGTCGACTGCAACACGAGCTCTGTGTGGGATTTTATACCAAGCCCAGATATTGTTTCACCTAGAGCTGCAAAACTAAATATGTTTTAATTATAACAATGAGCCAAATTTTGTTTTTCTATAAAACACATTGCAACAATGTCATTTTTGTGGCACCATGAAGCATTATAATGTTTTTCAAGGCTTTCCGGGGACAATATATTTTACACAAATCATTTGTTGCACTTAATTTTTTTTAGAAACTAGACTGCCTTCGCGGTCTCGTGGAAAGGGGGGAAGCGTCATACCAAAACAGCGTCATACCAAAACTTTTAAAATATTATACTTGTTGTTACCCTGCCTGGAGCTCGGCATTAAGGGGTTAGTACAAGGACTGGTCGGCTCGGAGTGTCTGTGTCTGTGTCTGAGTGGGGTATCCATGTTAAACTGCGACGTGGTATCTCAGTGAATACTATGTAAAACACGGTATAGGTACAATCTACGCCCGAACACACACAAATACGACCCAACACTCGAGCGGCCGGGTTTATATTGCTCTTCAGCAACACGTGCTTGTGGTAAGAGGAGACTAACGGGATCGGTTGGACAACAAACAAACATCTTAATCCAGTTCCAAAACGTGTAGGAGATGTTTACAAACATTGTCTGACCTGTTTATAAAACATATTGTCTAACCTGTTCCTGTTTTGCCATTCAGAAAACCTTCACTGCTTTCATTGTACTTTGCTTGAAATATTTTTTCAGGAATCTAGAGAAGAAAAACATGGTTCATTCTGTTTTATCCGCCGACACGCAAAGTTAGTAAAACTAGTGCTGTGACAGATGGCTGGCATTCGTTAACACTCGCTTCTTTCCGGAATGGCACGAGTTGGTCACGAATGACATGGCTTGTTTCAGTAAAGGGTTATTTTACAGGCTCTTCAAGGAATAGGACGTTTCTGGAGACCAATCTGCTTGATCAACCTGAGTGAGCGAGTGAGTTGGGTTTAACGCCGCTTTTAACAGTATTCCAGGTATATCACGGCGTCTCAGCTTAATGTGGGAGGAAAGCCCGAAGTGATGCAGGTGTCAGACGTCAGAAACCCAAGAGCACGGGTATGGTGCTGTCAAACCTAGAAACATAATCGTGGCGAACCGGGATTCGAACCCACAATCATAGGTTTCTGGAGTGCCCAAGGGACGTAACTCTGCACAGCTAATCGCGGCGCCTTAGACGACTGGGCCACCCGTGTAGCCTGATGAACCTGAACACCCAACCCAACGACCCCGGGGGTATCAAGTTGTATTCGGGATTCAGGGGTGAGCAAAAACGATTTTTTATCGTGATTGGACAGTTTTCAGTTCCAGCTACAAAATCAGATATTCTTTTCATTTGCGCCTGCTGTCTTTGTAAAAGAAAGACAACTTGCAACAATGTCATTTCTTTTAACAGTGTGGATCATTATTATTTTTTTCGAGAATTTTCGGGAACAAAATATATGGTTGTTTTTATATGGTTAGATGAAATACCACCCCTTCCCCCCCTCCTTCCACGTGTTTCCGGACTTCCGGGTTCTCACTGCATATACTGTGACGTACATCATCCTAGACCAATGTGAACAGTACTTGCCATGTAGTTAGAAGTAAACATTTACTGAACGAGATAGCCCATGCAACTGTTGACAAAAAGGGGATATGGAGATACACAGGAGTACGTAACTGAACCAAACGTTTTTAACTGAGTCATGTATCATGCTGGGTCGAAGTTCTTCGGCTTTGTCGGATACAAGGGCCAATAATATTCTTGTACAGCTAGTATTACTTGAGAACGTTGTATGACGTTTCTCGTAGTGATTAATCTTTTTGAAGATGTTTCCTTCAGTTGTAGATGATGTTTACGAGGCAGTAGCAGCAGCAGTCATAACACGTGGTTATCGATAGGAAGCAGCTGCAGCATATATCGGAGGCAGCTAGGCGGATAGGGAAATGTAATTACACCGGACACAGATATAACCCGGATAATGTGTCCCCCCCCCCCCAACCACAATCACCCACTTATATCATTATGCTGTCATCTGTCGGGAATTCCAGCTTGGCTGCTTCATTAGCCTCTATATATAGTGCCACTCCATGTCAGCTGTTTAAAGTTAAACGTGACCAGTCGTGCATTTGTGACGTTGTCCTTTTCCTTGAAATTTCGTATAAAGAAATATTCTTTCTATTGAATGACGAACAAACCATTGTCCGGTATTGTTTGGGTTGTTTTTACCCAAGTTGAGTGCCCCTTCAGTTGGGTGCAACCTTGATGATGTGTATGATCGTTGGCAAAGTTGACTGGTTGACTTGCTAATCCGCCTGTCAGACCAGATAAGCGGGCCTCCAGACATAGCAGGAATAAGAACCTGAAACGTGTTACTGCGTCATCTGTAAGTAGTGGGCGGTCATTGAGGAGTGCCAGCTCTTTCACCAGGAAGGGTCACCAGACAGGCAAATGTGAAGGGTCGACAGTTAGGCATTAGGGGAGCGTCGACAGTTAGGTATTAGGGGAGCGTCGACAGTTAGGCATTAGGGGAGCGTCGACAGATAGGTATTTGTATTAGAGCAGGGTCAACAGATAGGTAATCGTATTAGAGCAGGGTCAACAGATAGGTACTAGTATTAGAGCAGGGTCAACAGATAGGTACTTGTATTAGAGCAGGGTCAACAGATAGGTACTAGTATTTGAGCAGGGTCAACAGATAGGTACTTGTATTAGAGCAGGGTCAACAGATAGGTACTTGTATTAGAGCAGGGTACATTTACATTTTGTACACACGCTCGAAAACATGCACGTGCACGTTATGGCATTTGTAATTCGTGGTAATGGCTATATAAAGGCAAGCATAAGACAATAACTTGGCATTCAATTGTCAACATTTTTAAAGTTCGAAAATGCCGACTCAGCGCTGCCGATCGGAACATCGCCATATGACGTATTCAAAGAGGGGAATCGAAGTCATCTGTTGCACTTCAACGTCAACCACCATACCATTAGCCGCCTTTGTGACCGAAACACTGTTCAATTCCACTGCAGACCGTCCGTCCGCAATGCCACAGCTACGGAGACTGCAGAATGAATGTCAGGTTGGAGCAGGATATAGGACCAGACTGTCGGGAACCATCTTCGCGAGGCTGGAATCCGACCCAGAAGACCAGTTACCGTCCCTGTTTTGAACAGATCCATCGACAGCGACGTTTGCGTTGGTGCCATAAGTTTACTGTATGCACTGTTTTTTTATTAGACCTAAGTTTCAATTTACACAGTTCCATTTTAATGTTTCTGTGGCATTGAAGACAAAGTTTATTCTAATGATTTGCTAAATCAAAATTTAAAACCGTGTATAATTTCGAAAGAAAACGTGTAATATAAGGAGTTACAATAAACTACGGTTATAACGAACACGCTTATAACAAACTGACTGTTATAACGAACTTATAACCACTTATTCTTAGTCCCGGCCATTTGGTGTATATATGCTGTATATATTATGCTTATAACGAACTACGGTTATAACGAACTAAAATAAGTGGTCCGTTTGAGTTCGTTATAACTGTAGTTTACTGTATTTAGAACTGTATTGGGCCACCGTAGGTCTGCTTTCCTCTTGCGTCTTATTGTGTCCAGAAAGGCATTAAGTGGGTATGTGGAAAAATATCCCCTCAAAATGTAACACACAAAAATAGATTGTTCGCTGAAACAATGGTCCTGAAACATGTCTTGTGTTCCACCCTATCGGAGAACCTAAACGTCTGTCTTGAAGCAGCCTCCGAAACATGTTCTGTCTCTGACCAAAGATCCAGTGACCAATAGGTGCGCTGGGGTAGTAAAGCGTTCGCTCGTTACGCCGAAGACCCGGGTTCGATTCCCCAGATGGGTACAATATGTGAAACCCATTTCAGGTGTCGCCCTCTGTGATATTGCTGGAATATTGCTAAAAAAGCGCCGTGTAACCATACTCACTCACTCCTGACAATCTCTCTTACTGCTTGTTATTTAATCCCAAAAGGATACTCCCTTCGACAAATATCTTCCCTCGTTCTTGTCGGAAATATGATTACATTGACATAGGAGCTCTTCTTCCTCTTGCAGACAGACCCGGATCCTCGGTTGAAGCTCCCCCCGTACACGCCCCCCAGTGTTACACGCACGCACTTGATGTGAAATAGATATAGCCGTGGTACCATATCCTGTATAGTCTGTACCACATGGCGGGGCTTCGTGTAGATGGCGTTATGTTATCAGTTGTTTTACGTTATGCTCGTCCAGTTAAGTGAGCGTTCTGTACTGGGGCATCCGGCATAACATTTCAAACACCCTGCATGTATAATAAGACACCTTGTCCTTAATGCCAGAAACTCTCTGTCAGACACCCTGTCCTGAATATCAGAAACCCTTGTCCTTAATGTCAGAAACTCTCTGTCAGACACCCTGTCCTGAATGTCAGAAACCCTCGTCCTTAATTTCAGAATTTCTAGCTGTAAAATCGGAAACCCTCTGGTTAATGTCAGACACTCTTGTCCTTAATTTCAGAATTTCTGGCTGTAAAGTCGGAAACCCATTGGTTAATGCCATACACCCTTGTCCTTAATTTCAGAATTTCTGGATGTATAGTCGGACACCCTGTGGTTAATGCAAACTTGCTTCGAAGCCGGAAACTTTAATTAATCAGTCGGACACCCTGCCTTCAAAGTCATTAATGTAAGGCACGCTTCCTTTATACTGGGACACCCTACCTATATATAGCCGTTGTGATATATCCTGTAGAGGTTCTTTCACATGCTGGGGCGTCACGTAGACGTCGTAATGTCCTCGGCTGTTTGACGTTCATGTCGCTCCTAACACTACGGTCGTCCTGTTACATGGGCGTTCCGTACGGGAACAAGTGGTACTTAATGTCAGACATATCGACATTATAGTCGGACGCCCTGTGATTATTGTCAACACCCTGGCTGTATACCCGAAAACCTTATCAAAATAGTCGGACACCCCTCCTAAAAAATCATTAAGCCCGTCCCTGTCAGACACACTGTTTTTATAGTGGGACACCCTCCCAGTAGAGTCGTACACTATAACCTTATGTCACTCACACTAGATACTGAATTCAGTGCAACCTTGTGGCCTTATGTGACATAACAATGGACAGTTTACAATGCCTTTGTACAACGACAAGATGTGACTATCGAGCTCCAAATTTCGTATTTGTATCTATGATATTAAATTGAATATATCGACTTTATTAAGTACAATAAAATTACAAAAAATCTACCTGTGCGTTTCTTTTTTGAAGAATGTAAGTGAAGAACCCCCCTGTGCGAAATAGGCTCCCAGGGGGCGATGTTTTAAATCATCATCATCCAAACCATTGTATATACGTACTTTTGATGAACCATAAAAAGGCTCCTCAAAATCTTCCGTCTTGTCGCAAGAATTATACTCTACAAAAAAAGTAGGGGATCATGAAATATGTATGTTATGATTGCTCGTCAGAAGAAAGATCAGCATTGAAAGATGACGTCCAGGGAACACACAGAACGGTCTCGGAACTAAAACCTAACGCCCCAACACACCATCACACATGGGTGTATACTTTGTATTGCCCAGCAGTCGAATGCCCAGTCTCGAATATTTTCAGTTCATAATGATATTACTGGAACATTACTTAACGCGGCGTTACACAAGATTCGTTGGCACCATGAGAAGATACATATGAGGACTTCAGGGTCAGCTGTATATAGAGCCGAAGTACCCACAGCTCATCATCTACTTTATGACAACTGCGAATAGGAGTGAGTAAGTGAGTTGTTTTACGCCGCTTTTAGCAATATTTCAGTGACATCACGGCGGTGGACAGCAGACATTGGCTTCACACATTGTTCACATGTGGGGAATCGAACACTGGTGTTTTGTGTGACACTTTCACTAGGCTACCGGGTTCGATTCCCGACATGGGTACAATGTGTGAAGCCCATTCCTGGTGTCCCCCGACGTAATATTGCTGGAATATTGCTAAAAGCGGCGTAAAACCATATTCACTCACTCACTTGATTTTAGTTACATTACAATTGTTGTTACACAAAGCCTTTAACGGAAAAATTAGAAATAGACTTTTTATTTCCCATATAACGAGGCAGTCATTGCGACAAAAACTAAATCGGACCACAAAGTACTGAAAGTATAAGGTCACACAACAAAGCCATGGAACATGGTCCAGTGTAACGTATAATGTGTCGAGTTGTCATGGAGACAATATTGTTTAATTTGTATTTGTACTAGCAGACCGACCATTTTACCAAATCGCTTGTTTGCTGGATGTTGGATGTCCTGAAAGAAAATGTGTTGTAAAAAATATATTGTTCGGCTTCTACTTTTGTTCTACCTTGAGTCGCTTACCTTACCCGAACCAGGATCCGCTGAGTTTGGTCCTTCGCTCATTCCTTCTTGTGTGTCTATAAAAACGTTCGGGCCATACACTACAAACGAATGAAGTAAAAGGATGGTTGTGAGGTGAAATGGGGTTCCGCGTGGCACTCAGGATTGTTTCACTTACTTGCATGCACGTGTGTGGCTGCTTGTACTAGTCAGGACAAATGTCGGTTTTATAGTGCTAGCCCACTGAGATACCATGGCCCATTTTTACATGAATACCCCACTCAGACACAGTATACTGATCGAGCCGACCAGTCCTTGTTTGAGCCCCTTATTCCCGAACGTTAGGCAAGGTGACAAGACGTAACCATCTTTAAAGACTTTTTGGTATGACGCGGCCGTAGGATCGAACACCAACCCTCCGCTCTCCGGGCGGACGCTCTACCCACTAGATCACGAGGTGGACAGGAAATAAAGAGCTCGTCTACGTTGGCCATATCGTCCATGTCCCCGTTCTAATAAATGACCTTAGTCGTAAGTCTATTTCAAAGTATGAAAGTTACGTTGGTCTTGGTGCTAAGATCGCTTTGTGGAACGGGGCTCTGTTAGGCACATGGTGTTCACCGCGCTCACTGTAAACAACAATTCACCATCATGCCCTAAATAAAGCACATTATCCGCCCAGAATTTAACAATGTGTAGCAATAAGCTAAATCAGATAATCATTTAATCAGTCTATTACGTTACACAGTATTTGATCCGATGAGATTCTATAATACCGCGGGTATAACGTGTATTACCAAACCCGCTGACTCGGCATTTCTGCCGGATATGATTGAGTACACTTTATAAGACATATTAAGTGGGACAGGTGCTAACACACGCAAACACCTGTCTACAGTTGCACCTCGGAAACTCGGTATGGCGTATGCATGGAAATTTGTAGTTGATATGAAATATGATTGACACGTTGGTAGATTTGTATGTTTATTATGGGACCGCCTCAGTGGTTGACTGGTTGGAGCATCCTCCGGGCAGCGGAATTTCGCGGGTTCGATCTCGGCTGCGCCATACCAAATCACGTTAAAAGATGGTACTTGTTGTTATCCTGCTTTGTGCTCGGCATTAAAGGACTAAAACAAGGACTGGTCGGCTTTGAGTCAGTATACTGTGTCTGAGTGGCGAATTCATGTTAAACTGCAGCATGGTATGTCAGTGGTGAAGCACTAGACGAAACCGTCAATAGTCCGGACTAGTACAAGGAGACACACACACACACACACACACACACACACACACACACACACACACACACGCCAACGAACGAACGAACGAACGAACGAACGAACGCACGCACGCACGCACACACACACACAGTCGCACACATACCATAAAAACACATGCAGGCACGTCGTTATATAAGTTGAATTGAACGCTGTATTAAAACCCCATTCACCTCACTTCTTTAGTATCTGACAATTTATGAGCAACAGAAAACAAGAGTACATCATAAGTTGCAATTTAAAACCTAATCACATCTTCCCCGTCTTCGAGTTTCGTATTTGGTTGTCCATCACCAGCAGGAAATAGTACCATCACAGACATTGCATTACAGAAACCCACGTCTTGGCTGACTGCCCACAGCCGTTTAATGTATAGCTGCACTGCGCATACGCACAAAGGTGTAGCCAGGAACTAAATCAACAGTCATACTGCTTACATTAAACCACTTTACGCGTCTTTAGACAAGCTTATTCATAGTGTCTCTCGGAGTTTACTGTTTTCAGTTACGCAAATTTAACATTTCTATTGACCAAGAGTTAACCTGAAGGGATACCATAGAGTTTTCCATTGCGAATAATATTCTATCTTTTTCTCTTCAAGATACTGCATCAATTAGAGGGGAGGCCTCTGTCAACAGAGATATAAATGCGAAGATTAATTATGTGAGCAACGACCACTTGCATATTTCGCATTCATTTCAAGATTGACGTTATATCATTGTGTGTCAGCTTGATTTGGGCGATATACATTTACTACTTTGGTGTTGACAAACCAAGGATCATAATCTGGGCGAATCTGAAATCAACCCACAGTCAGCGGATCCTGTCACGTATTGCGACTGTCGTGCCTGCTGTTCATACCCACAACGTTGAGGGGTGAAATGGTGTGGATGCTTACCAAACTGAATTTTTAAATTCATGTTTCAGTTTGGGTCACTGGTGGCCCAGTCGTCCATGGCGCAGCAATTCTCTGTGCAGAGTTGCGTCCCTTGGGCACGCCAGAAAGCCATGATTGTGGGTTCTCGAATCCAGGTTCGCCCCGATTCTGTGTCTGGGTTCGTCAGCACCATATCTGTGATCAGTACTGTTAATTCACTATATATCATCAGCAAAGAAGTTCTTAAACGAAATGCAACGAAATTTCTTTATGAAATCTATGACATATACTGAACCAAATTAAAAACTTCACAATCCTAAACTTTTAACATTTTGAACAGTTATCATTGTGGGCCCTTATTGTGTATTTAAATAGTAATGGCCACGTATTGTCTTCATATAACACCCGTTTTTGTGAAGGTGAATCGATCAAAATCATGTGCACAGCACTATAACAACTGGTCACGTGGCCATAATACCGCACGTGTTTTCAGCCATACTTTTTAGCAGTCATTAACAAAAAAGAAAGTCGTCTTCAGTGATGAATCCCGATTTAATCTTCGATTTGCTGATGGTAGGGCGAGGTTGTGGAGGCGCCGTCATGAACGTTACGCCCACAATTACCTTCTCTGATACATTTGTCCGTTGTATATCATATATGGGATTACTTTTTAAAATGTAAAGTTTTTAATTTGACTCAGTATATATTTACCTCATTATCAAACCACAAACGACCCTTAAAGATCCGGAATAGAATTGGTCTTTAGCAACCCATGCTTGTCGTAAGAGGCGAATAACGTTAATGATATGAATAATGTTAATTTTTTAGCATGCATTGTTCAAACCCGATCACACGCGGTAAAACCCAATCACACGTAGTCAAACCCCCATCATACTTTGTGGAAACCCATCTCACATGTGGTCGCACTACATCGCACGTGTTTAAGCATCATCACGCGTGGTGAAATCAAATCATACGTGGTCATACCAGGTCACACGGGGTCAAATTCTATAACACATGTTCATATTTCATCACGTTGGTTCAGTACATATCATACATGCTCAAATCCCGCCACACATCGTCGCCTGGCCTTGTCGTGTTGAAACAATGTCCCCTGCTGTTGATTTTGTAAGAACGGAAGCACAACTGGCTGCAACACTTGGTCTCTCTACTGCACAGCGTTCAGGTTTCCCTGTATAATCACCAAATCAGTCTTCTGATCTCCACAAATACCGCCCCACACCATGACACCTCCCCCGCCGAATGGATGGACCTCTGGACTACACGCCGGAGCCAAACGTTCCCCTCTGCGTCGATAAACCCGTTCTCTGCCGTCATTTCGAATCTGTAAAAAGCACTCGAGGCCTATTTCTCACTTGCCAGCGTCGAACCTGCCGCTATCATACATGGCAAACCTCCATCGCAAGTAGTCAAACCCTATCACACGTGGTCAAACCTCATCACATGTTGTCAAACCCAATGGACTCTATACCAATACGTAGTTTATTTCAATACATCTCAACAACCATGGTTAAACCCCATCATACATAGTCAAACTCCATCATATATGCCAAAACCAATCACTCGTGGTCAAATTCAAAACAAACATGGTCAAACCAAATGAGATGTGGTCAAACCCCATTACATGTAGCATGTAGCCGAAACCCATTAATTAGATGTAGCCGAGCCCCATTACATGTAGCATGTAGCCGAAACCCATTAATTAGATGTAGCCGAACCCAATTACATGTAGCATGTAGCCTAACCCCATTACATGTAGCCGAACCCCATTACATGTAGCATGTAGCCGAACCCCATTACATGTAGCCAAACCCCATTACATGTTGCCGAACCCCATTACATGTTGCCGAACCCCATTACATGTAGCATGTAGCCGAACCTCATTACATGTAGCTGAACCTCATTACATGATGCCGAACCCCATTACATGTAGCCGAACCCCATTACATGTTGCCGAACCCCATTACATGATGCCGAACCCCATTACATGATGCCGAACCCCATTACATGTAGCCGAACCCCATTACATGTAGCATGTAGCCGAACCCCATTACATGTTGCCGAACCCCATTACATGTAGCATGTAGCCGAACCTCATTACATGTAGCCGAACCCCATTACATGTAACCGAACCCCATTACACGAAGCCGAACCCCATTACACGAAGCCGAACCCCGTTACACGAAGCCGAACCCCATTACATGTAGCCAAGGCCATTACATGTTGCCGAACCCCATTACATGATGCCGAACCCCATTACACGAAGCCGAACCCCATTACACGAAGCCGAACCCCGTTACACGAAGCCGAACCCCATTACATGTAGCCGAACCCCATTACTAGTTACCGAACCCCAAAAACCCTGTCTCACATGGTTTATCTCCACCACACGTGTTCAAACCCCACTACACGTTCTCAAATCCCACCACACGTGGTCAAACCCCATCACGCATGTTCAAATATTATCGCGCATGGTCATCCCCCATCACGCGTGGTCAGCTTCATTCAAAATTGATCAAACTTAATGACATGTGGTCAAATCCATTCACATGTGTCAGATCTCATCACAAATCGTCAATCACCCTGTTGGGTGGTTGACCCTCATCCCACGTGCACAGACCCAATCAAACATGGTCTATCCCCAGCATGCAAGAATCCACATCATGTACTTTGTGCTACCAGACACCAGCAGGCATTGTCGAAACTGTTTATACAACCTCATGACACCTGATCAGCAACAGCATGCATAGCAAAACAGGTCAAACCCGTTTATAGTCACCACATCGTATAAGGTCATGTCCTGTCAGGTATGTGGTCAAACCCCGTCGTTTATGGTCAAACCTAATCGTATATTTGTCAATCCTGGGCGCACACGGTGAAACCCCGTCGTATATGGTCAAACTACACCGCATATCAAGAAACACCTGTCGTATATGGTCAAACTCCGTCGCATATGATCAAACCTTGTCGTATATTGTCAAACCCCGTCGCATATGGTCAAACCCCGTCTTGTATGGTCAAACCCAGTCGTGTATGGTCAAACCCCATCGTTTATGGTCAAACCCCGTCGTGTATGGTCAATCCCTGTTGTGTATGGTCAAACCCCGACATGTATGGTCAAACCCCGTCGTATATGGTCAAACCCCGTCTTGTATGGTCAAACCCTGTCGTGCATGGTCAAACTCCGTCGTGTATGGTCAAACCCTGTCGTGTATGGTCAAACCCCATCGTTTATGGTCAAACCCCGTCGTGTATGGTCAAACCCTGTTGTGTATGGTCAAACCCCGACATGTATGGTCAAACCCCGTCGTATATGGTCAAACCCCGTCTTGTATGGTCAAACCCTGTCGTGCATGGTCAAACTCCGTCGTGTATGGTCAAACTCTGTCGTACATGGTCAAACCCCGTCGTGTATGGTCAAACCCCGTCGTGTATGGTCAAACCCCGACATGTATGGTCAAACCCCGTCGTATATGGTCAAACTCTGTCGTACATGGTCAAACCCCGTCGTGTATGGTCAAACCTTGTCGTATATTGTCAAACCCCGTCGTATATGGTCAAACCCTGTCGTGTATATAGTCAAACCCCGTCGTGTATGGTCAAACCCCGACGTATATGGTCAAACCCCGTCGTACACGGTCAACCCCGTCGTGTATGGTCAAACCCCATTGTGTATGGTCAAACCCAGTCATGTATGGCCAAACCCCGTCGTATGTGGTCAAATCCGACCGTATGTAGTCAAACCCCGTCGTAAATGGTCAAACCCCGACGTATATGGTGAAACCCCGTCGTATATTGTCAAGTCACACCGTATGTAGTCAAACCCCAACGTGAATGGTCAAACCCCGTCGTATATGGTCAAACCCCGACGTACATTGTCAAACCCCGTCGTTTATGGTCAAACCCCGTCGTGTATGGTCAAACTATGTCGTATATGGTCAAAATCCGTCGTATATTGTCAAACCCTGTCGTATGTGAACAAATCACACCACATGTAGTCAAACCCTGTCGTTAATCGTCAAACCCCGTCGTATATGGTCAAACCCTGACGTGTATGGTCAAACCCCGTCGTATTTGGTCAAATCCTGACGTGTATGGTCAAACCCCGTCGTACATGGTCAAACCCCGTCGTATTTGGTCAAACCCCGTCGTGTATGGTCAAACCCCTGTACAAATATCGCGATATCGTTTTTCGTTTTTTAATGATGATGTCATTTAAGCTCGTTAGGTTGTTTAAATTAGAACAGCTAAGCCCAAGTATATGTTCTATGTTTATTTTCTGAAATGAGACTAAAACGAATAATAAGACCCTCCGTCTTTATACATAAATTGCATACATAACTATATGTTTTCAAATTAAAACATTGGTCCGAGAATAAATGATGACAATGAAAACACTTTTTTTTCTTTCAATTGAAATAATTAATGGATTCGTAAATTATCTTAACGAGGCGGTCATTACCCGAATGTATATCAACCTATTACTAAATGGCCTACTGACAAAATCTCATACAGATTAATGAATTTAAACATAATCCGGTAACCCAAATGAGTCGATCGGATTAGCTATGGAAGTCTGAATACGGCTTAATGATGTAAACGGCCAACATCAAAGCCCGCTGTAACCGAGGAGACGGGATTATCATTGCTGGCTTAGAGATTTGAACAGATTTCTTGCGAGATATACAAGTTTGGACATAAACCACGCATGAAGCAACGACAGGTCGGGGAGTATATAAACATTCTAACCAATGGTGACAATCAGAACAAGCCTGGCCTCTTCTCCAGAAACACCTAGCTCTAGAACAGAGTTTCAAAGAACAACACTGCAAGGAGTGTGAGTATTTAAACTAATAACTTTCACAAAGGACTTCCAAATATATGTATTATATATTTATTGGTTAATAATCGGATAAAAAATATCACATTATTTATATGTTATCTGGAAAATGGTTCGTTTGTTTTGCTTACAGGCTAGAACTACGGTTTTTAGTTGCCATGGTAACCTAATACATGCCACTGGTGTTGTTGCGTAGGCGTTGTGCACAGTTGTTGAAAAACCTGTGCATCCCACCTAAGCGGCACTGCCAGTGGCCCATCGACAAACACCCTGGCCCCCAAGACAGAGCAGCGGGTGCTACAGTCTCCACCATCCTTCAGTTCTTGTCAACGTTCGCACGGTAAACGTATTTAGATTCGGTAAAATGTCCTAGGTAGGTAACCACCAATCCGATCCTATGATATAAGCCCAACCCACCTACCCAAAAATTCAAAATTCGCTGATGACGGAGAAATATGGGTCAAACACAGAAACATCACAAATCCGATAAATATCCAGTCAGCCATGGACGGACCAATATGCAGTAAATCGGTTTCACCTTTTCAAGTGAAAAATCGGGGGTTCTATTCAAACGCAGGGGTAAAGATGCTGTGACATCCATGTCTATCCATAAAAGTCAAAGCAATCAAATTCGAAAAATCAGCTAAATGCCTGGGCGAGAACCTATAGATCCAAACTTTATTTGGAGATAACATAGAGAATATGTTCTAAACAGATGCCATAAGGAACTGAAAGAATTACAGGCAATTTGAGGCACATTTGGGGACACCTCTATAGACCCTCAGCTAGACCTCTGCAAAGCACTAATAAGATAAAAAATAGACTATAGTCGTGGGGCCTTCTATTAGATGTCTTGAACCGCTTTGACAAAATACAATACAAAGCCCTAATGCTAGCCACAGACCACAGGTGCAGCAACAGCTA
This sequence comes from Haliotis cracherodii, assembly GCF_022045235.1. Lineage (NCBI taxonomy): Eukaryota > Metazoa > Mollusca > Gastropoda > Lepetellida > Haliotidae > Haliotis > Haliotis cracherodii. Next base: position 29,231,879 of record NW_027266319.1, on the reverse strand, counting down.
CTTCACTAGAAGCCTTAAGGTTGAAGCACTAAGGTAGAATAGCAAACAAATATGTCAAGACAAAAACGGCCAAGATGAAGCCCTAGATGAGAATATTCCTTCGCTATTCTCATCTAGGATATTTGTATGTGATACTGCTTCGTATTTAAACAAAGCAGCCAAAGACATTTTATCAGTTTCCCCAAAAATAAAAATCATATCAGTGCGAAATCAGAAATCTTATCAATGCCAAACCAGAACTCTTATCGATACTAAACTCCCAATAGATATGTGTACGCCGTCACACACCTGAGTCCTAAAGAGGGGCAGGTAAGCCGGAATTGCTGACAGAAGGCGACCCGTTAAGAAAAAGAACAGTTAAATCAGAACAAGTCTGTCCTCTCTTCCAGAAACACCTAGCTCTAGAACAGTGTTTAAAAAAAAATCACAGCAAGGAATGTGGGTATTCAACTATTGCCTTTCATCTAGAACGTAGTTATATATGTTTTATTTATGAATTAGATAATGATAATAATATAATAAAATTGTCACATTCTTTGTAAAATGGAAACTGAAACGACTTATTTCCACAATATCGTTTGCTTCCAGGTTAAAACTACAGTGTGGGGTTGCCATGGTAACCTAAACATGCCACTGGTGTCGTTGCGTAGGCGTTGTGCACAGATGTTGAAAAACCTGTGCATCCCACCTAAGCGGCACTGCCAGTGGTCCATCGACAAACACCCTGACCCCAAGGCAGAGCAGCGTGTGCTGCAGTCTCCACCATCCTTCAGTTCTTGTCAACGTTCGCACGGCCGCATCACCATCGCTTTTCTCACGATATACACATTCGCTATGCAGAGTTGCTTCCCTTAGGCGTGCCAGGTCCTTATGATCGTGTGTTCTAAGCCCATATTCGCCTTGATTATGATTATGATCAGCCCCGTTCTCGTAACAAATACTTAATCTTCTGCTGGAGGCATGCTTTCTGTAATCTGCTGTGCATAGTTGCGTCCCTTAGCCGTTTCAGGATTTTATTATTGTGATATCGAATCCCAGATTCACCCTGATTATGAGCCTTTATTTTGTTAGGACCATATCAATGGCCATGTTAAACACCCACGCAGTGATAAAACTAAACTGATGTTCAACTAACTAACTCACCGGTGTATTGTGCGGTGGTAAACCTGTAATAACTTGCGCTGGAATAATAACATCGGAAATATATTATTTTGTTAATTTCGTTGCCTGTCGCACATGCTGGTGCTATTACAGACATGTACAGTGAACGTTATCACATCCCAAAGATATTATAATTAACGCCGGAAGGAAGGCGAGTATTAACTTTCCTCCAAGTTTGTACACCGGGGTCAACTGATGAAGTCTCTTTTACATAGTTACCATAAATCTCTATATCCTTAAATTTCTTATATTAAGACATTTTCTTTGCATATAGTTTCTAATTGAAATCATAGATAAAATGTCACATTACGCTTCGATATCATGGATGGTTTACACTTTCGTACTGCCCACGCGATCCTCTGTTATGCGAGGTGAAAAAGTTTAAGGTCGAGGTCAAGATTATTTCATTTACATGGCGACGTGCATACATGTATGCGTACGTGCGTTTGTGCGTGCGTGCTTGCGTGCGCGCATGTGTGTGTGTGTCTGCTTATACTGGTACGGACTAATGCCGATTTGATACTGCTAGCCCACTGACATCTGCTGCATCTTAACTTGAATACCTAACTCAGACACAGACTCCGAGCAGACCAGTCCTTGTTTTAGCCCATTAATGCAGAGCGCCAGACAGGGTAACAACACACATATAGCACACATATCTGTGCATTATTAATGAGCCGGTTGTCTATAGCACACATATATGTGTGTTATTAATGAGCCAGTTGTCTATAGCACACATATCTGTGCGTTATTAATGAGCCAGTTGTCTATAGCACACTTATGTATGTAGCTCAGTATTATTAATGTTTGTTTGTTGTTTAACGCCGCACTCAGCAATATTCCACCTATATGAAGGCGGTCTGTAAATAATCGAGTCTGGACCAGACAATCCAGTGATTTACATCATGAGCATCGATTTACGCAATTGGGATCGATGACATGCATCAACCAAGTCAGAGAGCCTGACCACTCGATCCCGTTAGTCGTCTTTAACGACAAACATAGTCGCCTTCTACGGCAAGCATAGATTGCTGAAGACCTATTCTACCCCGGATCTTCACGGGTCGCGTTATTAATGAGCCTGTTGGCTATAGCAAACTTATCTGTGCGTTATTAATAAGCCGGTTGTCTACAGCACTGCTTGTGTGCATTATTGAGTGACATCACATCCGGGTACTGTGAAAAGCACTGGACCTAGATGTATTCTGGAACATGTTCAGTATGACGCAAACTTTATAGTGTGATGTAATTTAACAAACCCTTGATATTATGTACAGTTGGCTGAAACATAGAAGTCGGTATGAAACAGAAAGCATCACAATAAACGATAAATACCACAATGAGCATGTATGCAATACACATTCCTTTGACACAAAACGCACAAGCCTATAGTTTCACACATATCTCTAAGGAAGCAAGCACGCATGTACTTCCCCCATTTCACAGATGCTACCAGCACCCTTGTTGAACCCTGACAGTTCAGTTTCAGTTTTATTTCTCTGAAAAACCACCAACGGTGGTACAAGAGTATATATATATATATATATAACATATAATATACAATGCAGATCAAGATGGTAACAAGCCTAAAATAAAAAAATTAATAAATAAATAAAAATTAAGCAAATATAATGATAATAATAATCATCATCATCATCATCATCATCATAAGAAATAAAATTAGACACCTTAACGCAATAATGAGTTCAAATGTACGATGAATCTTGACAAATGTTTCAAAGTGGATATATTTTTAGGCGATAACGTTTTACGCAATTTACACATATTTGGCCAGATATAACAATTCTGTGGGATGTAAAGAAGTCGTTGGAGAAGTGCTTCACACCTAAAAAGATAGTGGAACCCTGACACTAGGCGAGGTTCCTACAACTAACGAGAGACCTACAAAAACAAACACATTCGGTAGATGTTGTTACAGACAGACAGACAGACAGACAGACAGACATGTTTATTCAGTAAAAGGCCAATGGCCCAAAATACAGACATGTGAGCATGACATTTGCAGGGCACAGAATTTATCATTAATGATTTTGTGAGCATAATATAAGAATCTACAAACTAGAAATAATGTTTGCTCATTATAATTACTAAGAATATTTATTACATGAGAATTACTGTAATGAGTAGGCATAGGAAGATTAACAAGGTATTTTTGTCTTAGGGCAGAATATAAATTACAATCAAAGAGTACATGGAATTCATCCTTAATGACATTAACTCCCTTACTACTACAATAGTTACAGAATCTGAGTGAACGGTCTGTTTTACTATATCTGCCAGTTTCTAAAGCTATTTTAAAATTTGAACATCTGAATTTAGTAAAACAATTCTTAAATGGGTAGGGAGTGGACATGACAAGTACCTTTCAACATTTAACATATGAACGTATGGAAGCCCCAAGGGCCACTGACCGCAGACTCAAGAGACTTACTCAATCCGTCAATAATTTCCCCTCACCCACCCAAAGAAACCCCCTCCTAACTTACAATAATCTCTCTTCATGGGTGGCCCGGTCGTCGAAGGCGCCGCAATTCGCAGTGCTGAGATGCGTCCCTTTGGCACGCAAGAACCCATGATTGTGGGTTTAAATTCAGGTGTCACAAATCAAAAGCAGAACTAAGGATATACAACACACATTATTACAAACGAAAAAGAAAAATACTTTAGGTTGATTACATTTATTACAGTCAGCAATATTTCACATCAGGTTGAATGTTATATTTCAAAAGATACTAGTGTTGAAAGTTCTTTGTTTTACACAGAAAAGCAGTATAGTCAATACAAACACTGTTCCTACAGGGTCTAAATATGAATATAACATTCCACACTAAAATAGAATTCTGTCATAGCATTAACATGTCCTTTTTTACATGTTCAGGTGTTCCAATTAAAGGTCCATGATGAATGTCCGAGTTAGGGACCGCAAGAAGGAGCAATCAGGCCAGATCTCAGGTCTCAGCGACAGTGAAAGATCAACTTAAAACTGCTATGACATGGCTTTAGTCAGAGACAAAACGCATGTTTTTCACATGTCAAAATGGTGTGTTTGGGCGACCCGTCCCAGTATTAAGGATGACATCTACCCCTACCAAAATACATCCCAAAAGTTATGATAAAACTTACGCCCTGATTCTCTTCCTAGGTTTGTCAGCACCATACCCGTGCTCGTAGATTTCACCAAGTGCTAAACGTCTGTTTAGATCCGCTTCGGGCTTTGCTCTCACTGATACGTCGTGATATACTTGGCACACTGCCAAAAGCGGCGTTACACCAAACGCACGCATTCACTCACTCACCCATTCCAATAATAGCCTCTCATCACTTCAACAACACCCTTACCCCAACCGTAACCGCTTCTCATCCACTCGAACAATAGCCTCTCCTTATACACTCCACTTATAGCCGCTCATCACTCGAACAATAGCCTTTCCTCACTACAACTAAAGTCTCTTTCATTAAAACAATAGCCTCTCCTCAATCCAATAATAACATCTCGTTACTCCAACAATAGCCATTCCTCACTCCAACAATAGCCTCTCCTTATACACTCCACTTATAGCCGCTCATCACTACAACAAAATCCTTTTTCATTAAAATAACAGCCTCTCCTCATTTCAATAATAGCATCTCCTCACTCCAACAATAGCCACTTCTCACTCCCACCATAGCCTCTCCTCATTACAATAGCCTCTCCTCAATCCACAATAGCATCTCGTCACTCCAATAATAACCTCTCCTCAGTCCAACAATCGCTTCTCCTCCCTCCAACAATAGCCTGTCATCACTCCAACAATCGCACCTCCTCTCTCCAACAATAGCCTCTCCTCAATGAAACAATAACCTCTCCTCACTCCAACAATAGCCTCGCCTCACTGAAACAATAGCCTCTCCTCAATCCAACAATAGTCTGTACTCACTCAAAACATAATATCCCCTCACACCAACCATAACCTCTTCTCACTGAAACAATAGCCTCTCCTCACTCCAACAATATCCTCTCCTCACTCCATCAATAGCCTCTCCTCACTCCAACAATAGCCTCTCCTCACTCCAAACATAATCTCTCCTCACTCCAACAATAGCCTCTCCTCACTCCATCAATAGCCTCTCCTCACTCCAACAATATCCTCTCCTCACTCCAAACATAATCTCTCCTCACTCCAACAACAGCCTCTCCTCACTCCAACAATAGCCTCTCCTCACTCCAACAATAGTCTCTCCTCACTTCAACAATAGTCCCTCCTTACTCCAACAATAGCCTCACACCTCACACACGAGCCTTCCTCATTCCAGGATTCATTCCCCCTCTTTTTTTGCCTTATTCATATTTTTAGACATGCTACACTTTCGGCTTTCCTCACACTTTCAATTGACACTCCTTGATATGACAGATGTACTGTTCAAAGCGGCTTTAAACAAGACTCACTCACTCTTTCACCAATAACTCTTACCCAACCCAACCTGTTCTCAATCGCTACTCAGTTATTCGTTTCAAAATTGGAATTGTAAGGATAAATAAGTAAATATATGTATGGCGAAAACATATTAACATACTTCTTCTTTAACCAGCCAAAGCCAAATGGTACAGTAACTCTTGACATTTTAAACCGCCGGAGAAATAGCCATGATGAAATGTCACAACCGTTGCAACAAACATTACACGATTTGCGCACTTATGATCCTTGTAGGGCAGTGTTATTTATAGAAAATAGAATCCCATGGCAGAGACACCAATAGAGAAAGTATCCAAATCATCCAAAGTATTTGTGCTTAGAATATAGAAAATGTAGAGAAAAAAACGAAAATAGATGATTCCATTAGCATTATGCAATATCAAGGAATACCTTCTTGTTTGTGAGCATTTGCGATGAAACGACAGTTAAACAGATAAACAGGTCGTCTAGAAGTGCGATTGAAAATCGTAGATAAGTTCATTTATAAGGTCGGTCAACTTTAAGTATTGTGATAATTGCGGGTATTTATGAGTATTTGATACTTTGCAATTTCAAAACAAACGACTTCACAAATCATTAACGTTCTATTACCTACTACGTTTTGGGGCCTGCATTGGCAGGCCGATGTAGTGAAGGGTAAGCAGTTGACGGCTACAAAGTAGGGTCATCACTAAGACCACTGAAGATGGCCTGTCGGAGGAGCATCGATCAGATGTTACGAAAATCACATGGGAAGTCAAGTTTGGAAGAGTAACTTGAAAGATCAGCTGTGAAGATCAGCGGTTAAGATCAGGTGCAAAGAGCAGCCTTTAAGACCAGTTGTGAAGATAAGTCGTTAAGACCAGTTGTGAAGATCAACCGTTTCGACCAGCTAAGAAGACCAGCTAAGAAGGCCAGCTACGAAGATCAGCTCGGAAGATTTATTAGCTTCAAAGGGTCAGCCGTTCGGACCAGTTGTGAAGAGCAGCCGTTCGGACCAGTTGTGAAGATCAGCCGTTTCGACCAGCTTAGGAGGCCAGCTATTAAGATCAGCTTGGAAGATGTATCAGCTTGAAATGATCAGACGTTAAGACCAGTTGTGAATATCAGCCGTTAAGATCAGTTATGAAGACCACTTGTGAAGATCAGTCGTTAAGACCAGTTGTGGATATCAGCCTTTAAGACCGGTTTGAAGATCAGCCATTACGACCAGCTAAGAAGGCCAGCTATTAAGATCAGCTGTGAAGATTTATTGGCTTGAAAGGATCAGCCGTTAGAATCAGTCGTTAAAACAAGCTAACAAGAGCAGCTGTGAAGATCAGCAGGGGGAGATTAGCTTGAAAGGATCAGGCGTTCGGACCATCTTCGGAGCCATGATGCGAAGATCAGCTGGGGGATATTAGCTAGAAAGGATCAGCCATTCAGACCAGTTATAATGATCAACTGTTAAGACAAGTTGTAAAGATCAGCCGTTGAAACCAGTTACTTAAATCGTATGCGAAGATGAGCTGGAAAGATCAGGAGTGAAGATCTGCTATGAACACCAGTTGGAAAGATCAGCTGTAAATTCTGTCTGGAAAGATTATCGTGGAAGATCAACGTGGTAGATCAGCCATAGAGACCAACTGTAAGTTGAGCCAGAATGATTAACTCTGAATAGCTATTAAGTGTAATAGTGTAGTGTAACATGATATTAATATTCATTTAGGCAATGCCACATAAGTCGTAATAATAGTGTTAATAGAACACCGCCACATCGGTCGCCTTACTCCGTGGTTGGGGATTGAGCTGACCGGTATCAATGACAGAGAGGAGGAGAGACACAGTAGTAGTGTTTCCGGTCGAATGTACAGCTGTGTACGAGGAAGTGTTATACACACATAGCCTCGTCTCACTGTTTGATGGTTCAAATCTGACCTTTGACATCGGGCGCATACTGTGTTTGTGACTCTCTGAGAAGAGGAACTGTTATACACATGATCGCGAGGCTGTGTTAAAACCCCACATTATTAGTAAGCGAGCGTCTCAACTCATTTGACCATTGTGAAACTTCATCGGATTGATAATGTAGCGGTGGTTCGTACAAAATATTGTTTTTTTGAACATATGTCACACCAGATAATGTGTATGTTGTATTGAGTGTGAGCAATTGCGTCTTAACAAGCATGGTGCACTGCAGAGGGAGAGGTCTCAGTCTCCTCGTGTGTGTGTTTTTCCTATCGGTGGCAGCAGGCGTATATCCAACCTGGGAGGACACTGAACGTGTAGATGAGGTGATCACAGACAACAACACAGGGCACGTGTACACGGCGGGGGAGAAGGGGATCCGTCATTGGTCTGAAAATCTCACTTTCATCGCCGGTGTTGGTTGGGGCGATGCTGAAGTTGGTTGGGGCGACTGTGTTGGTGATGCTGGAGGTAATGTGACAGCCATGGCGTTACAGCCTGGCTCCCCTAGACTTCTGGCCTGCTCCACAGCCTGTAGGGGTCTCTGTGCTGTGTACAATACGTCTAATATCACCCAGAGGTTGTGGATGAACAAAGGAACTAACCACAGTTACATCAACACTCGTTCTGTTCTGGTGTTCCTTGACAATGTAACGTTGCTAGTAGCATCATCAACCACGGACCAGCCGACGCCCGTCGTCCCCGTGTTGTCGTACCGACATTTGTTTCTCCCAGACCAAGGCCAACCTAGTATGAACATCATTGACCACAACGAGTCTGTCATTTCAAGAAAATCAGAAAGCAACTACGCCATACATTTCATTTCAGGCTTCACCAAGAACAATTTCACATATTTCCTTACAACCCAGAGAGAAACGTCAACCATGAACGTCACAACCCGACTCATTAGGTTTTGCACAAGTCACGAGTCTTTGTTCCCTCTCATGGACTTTCCCCTGGATTGTCGGACCAATGACCTGACCTTATACAACATCGGACTAGACATGGCGGATACCGGAAGTTCAATCACTGTGAGTTTCGGAAAAAACACAGACCAATCCGACTTTCAGCAAGATCCCTCTCTTGGATCAGCGTTGTGCCAGTACACATTTGAGGATATCAGAAACGAAAGTTCTAATGTGCTGTGTAAGTTGAGTACAACTCCAAATGTGTCGTGGGCAGATGTCACCGGCGGGTGTAATGTTCAGGTAAGAGGGCGCCTACCTATTACTCCATGGCGAACGACTTGTATACGTCGCTGTACACAAATACTGCTGTCAAACGAATAAATTCCATAAGGATGGACTATAAAAACCAATTCTTATTGGTATACATTATGCCCACAGAACTGGGGGCTCTGGATTAGACAGGTTAATCGCAAAATGCTTGAGTTGATGCAGCCGAAATTTTAAATGTAAATTGTCGGGTCCGGGCCAAAATAATCAGAAAACTATTTCAGTAAAATTGTAGTTTTTAGTTTATCAACTTTAAAACACCGAGGCCGACATACACATACAGATATTTCGGAAAAAAATATATTCTTGTAAATCAATGTTTAAACGCTCTTTCCAAAATAGGCAGACAACTATTTCAGTACAAATTTAAAACTCCCGGGCCGATACAGACCGTCAACTGTTTCAGAAAACTTGATATTTTATTGTAAATGAAATTTGAAACGCCGAGGCCGAGAAAGACAACAATTGCAGGGACATTGATATTTGTGTGGTGACGATAACACTGACATGTGGAGAGTCCTGAGAACCCACTGCAATGTTTCTGACATGTGGGAAGTCGTGACTATGACACGTGGGGATGTTGGGAGTCGTGATGATAACACTGTCATGTGGTAGTCGTGAGGATAACACTGTCATGTAGGGAGTCGTGATGATAAACACAGTCATGTGGGAATCGTGATGATGACACTGTCATGTTGGAATGGTGATAATAACACTGTCATGTGGGTAGTCGTAATGATAACACTGTCACGTGCGAGTCGTGCTGATAACACTGTCATGTGGGAGTCGTGATGTTAACACTAATATGTGGGAGTCGTGATGTTAACACTAATATGTGGGAGTCCTGATGTTAACCCTGCTATGTGGCATTCGTGATGATAACACTGTCATGTGAAGAGTCGTGAGGATAACACTGTCATGTGGGGAGTTGTGATGATAACAGTCATGTGGGAGTCGTGGGTATAGCTCTGTGATGAGGGAGTAGTGATGATAAAACTGTCATGAGGGAGTCGTAATGATAACACTGTCATGTGGGGAGTCGTGGCGATAACACTTTCACGTGGGAGTCGTGATGTTAAAATTGTCATGTGAGAGTCGTAATGATAACACTGTCATGTTGCAGTCGTGATGATAACACTGTCATGTGAAGAGTCGTGATGATAACACAGTCATGTGGGGAATCGTAATGATAACACTGTCATGTGGGGAATCGTGATGATGACACTGTCATGTAGGGAGTCGTAATGATAACACTGTCATGTGGGGAGTCGTGGGGAGAACACTTTCATGAGGGAATCGTGATGATGACACTGTCATGTGGGGAGTCGTAATGATAACACTGTCATGTGGGGAGTCATGGGGATAACAGTTTCATGTGAGAGTCGTGATGTTAACACTGTCATGTAGGGAGTCGTAATGTTAAGACTGTCATGTGTGGAGTCGTGATGTTAACACTGTCATGTGGGAGTCGTGATGATAACACTTTCATGGTGAAGTCGTGATAATAACACTGTCATGTGTAGAGTCGTGATGATAACACTGTCATGTGGGAGTCGTGATGATAACACTGTCATGGTGGAGTCGTTATAGGCACTACCATGGGGAAGTAGAGATGTTAACACTGTCATAAGGGAGTCGTGATGATAACACTGTCATATGGGAGTCGTAATGTTAACACTGTCATGTGGGGAGTCGTGGGGATATCACTTTCACGTGGGAGTCGTGATGTTAACACTGTCATGTGGGGAGTCGTAATGAAAACACTGTCATGTGCGAGTCGTGATGATAACACTGTCATGTGGGAAGTCGTGATGATAACACTGTCATGTGGTAGTCGTCAGGATAACACTGTCATGTAGGGAGTCGTGATGATAAACACAGTCATGTGGGATCGTGATGATGACACTGTCATGTTGGAATGGTGATAATAACACTGTCATGTGGGTAGTCGTAATGATAACACTGTCACGTGCGAGTCGTGCTGATAACACTGTCATGTGGGAGTCGTGATGTTAACACTAATATGTGGGAGTCGTGATGTTAACACTAATATGTGGGAGTCCTGATGTTAACCCTGCTATGTGGCATTCGTGATGATAACACTGTCATGTGAAGAGTCGTGAGGATAACACTGTCATATGGGGAGTTGTGATGATAACAGTCATGTGGGAGTCGTGGGTATAACTCTGTGATGAGGGAGTAGTGATGATAACACTGTCATGAGGGAGTCGTGATGATAACACTGTCATGTGGGGAGTCGTGGCGATAACACTTTCACGTGGGAGTCGTGATGTTAAAATTGTCATGTGGGGAGTCGTAATGAAAACACTAATATGTGAGAGTCGTCATGATAACACTGTCATGTTGGAGTCGTGATGATAACACTGTCATGTGAAGAGTCGTGATGATAACACAGTCATGTGGGGAATCGTGATGATGACACTGTCATGTGGTAGTCGTCAGGATAACACTGTCATGTAGGGAGTCGTGATGATAAACACAGTCATGTGGGAATCGTGATGATGACACTGTCATGTTGGAATGGTGATAATAACACTGTCATGTGGGTAGTCGTAATGATAACACTGTCACGTGCGAGTCGTGCTGATAACACTGTCATGTGGGAGTCGTGATGATAACACAGTCATGTGGGGAATCGTGATGATGACACTGTCATATGGGGAGTCATAATGATAAGACTGTCATGTGGGAAGTCGTGATGATAACACTGTCATGTGGTAGTTGTGATGATAACACTGTCACGTGCGAGTCGTGCTGATAACACTGTCATGTGGGAGTCGTGATGTTAACACTAATATGTGGGAGTCCTGATGTTAACCCTGCTATGTGGCATTCGTGATGATAACACTGTCATGTGAAGAGTCGTGAGGATAACACTGTCATATGGGGAGTTGTGATGATAACAGTCATGTGGGAGTCGTGGGTATAACTCTGTGATGAGGGAGTAGTGATGATAACACTGTCATGAGGGAGTCGTGATGATAACACTGTCATGTGGGGAGTCGTGGTGATAACACTTTCACGTGGGAGTCGTGATGTTAAAATTGTCATGTGGGGAGTCGTAATGAAAACACTAATATGTGAGAGTCGTCATGATAACACTGTCATGTTGGAGTCGTGATGATAACACTCTCATGTGAAGAGTCGTGATGATAACACAGTCATGTGGGGAATCGTGATGATGACACTGTCATATGGGGAGTCGTAATGATAAGACTGTCATGTGGGAAGTCGTGATGATAACACTGTCATGTGGTAGTCGTGATGATAACACTGTCACGTGCGAGTCGTGCTGATAACACTGTCATGTGGGAGTCGTGATGTTAACACTAATATGTGGGAGTCGTGATGTTAACACTAATATGTGGGAGTCCTGATGTTAACCCTGCTATGTGGCATTCGTGATGATAACACTGTCATGTGAAGAGTCGTGAGGATAACACTGTCATATGGGGAGTTGTGATGATAACAGTCATGTGGGAGTCGTGGGTATAACTCTGTGATGAGGGAGTAGTGATGATAACACTGTCATGAGGGAGTCGTGATGATAACACTGTCATGTGGGGAGTCGTGGCGATAACACTTTCACGTGGGAGTCGTGATGTTAAAATTGTCATGTGGGGAGTCGTAATGAAAACACTAATATGTGAGAGTCGTCATGATAACACTGTCATGTTGGAGTCGTGATGATAACACTGTCAAGTGGGAGTCGTGATGTTATCACAGTCCTGTGGGAGTCGTAATGTTAACTCTGTCATGTGGGAGTCGTGATGTTAACACTGTCATTGGGGAGTCGTGATGATGAACACAGTCATTTGGGAATCGTGATGATGACACTGTCATATTGGGAGTCGTAATGATAACACTGTCATGTGAAGAGTCGTGGTGTTAACCCTGTTATTGGGGAGTCGTAATGTTAACATTGTCATGTGGGAGTCGTGATGACAACACTGTCATATGGGGAATCGTGATGTTGACACTGTCATGCTAGAGTTGTGATATTGACACTGCCATTGGGAGGTCGTTATGTTAACAATGTCCAGTGGAAGTCCTGATGATAAAACCGCCATGTGGGAAGGGAGTCGTAATGTTAACACTGTCCAGTGGGAGTCCTGATGTTAACACAGCCATGTTGGAGTCGTAATGTTAACACTGTCATGCGGGAGTCGTAATGTTAACACTGTCATGTGGGAGGCGTGATGTTAACACTGTCATGTGGGAGGCGTGATGTTAACACTGTCCTGTGGGAGTCGTGGTGTTAACACTGTCATGTGTGAGGCGTGATGTTAACACTGTCATGTGTGATGCGTAATGTTAACACTGTCCTGTGAGGGTCGTGATGTTAACACTGTTATGTGGGAGGCGTGATGTTAACACTTTCATGTGGGAGGCGTAATGTTAACTCTTTCATATGGGAGGCGTAATGTTAACACTGTCATGTGGGAGTCGTAATGTTAACACTGTCATGTGGGAGGCGTGATGTTAACACTCTCCTGTGAGGGTCGTGATGTTAACACTGTCATGTAGGAGGCATGATGTTAACACTGTCCTGAGAGGGTTGTGATGTTAACACTGTCATGTGTGAGGCGTGATGTTAACACTTTCATGTGGGAGGCGTGATGTTAACACTGTCGATTGAGAGTCGTGATGTTGACACTGTCCTGTGGGGGTCGTGATGTTAACACTTTCATGTGGGAGGCGTAATGTTAACTCTTTCATATGGGAGGCGTAATGTTAACACTGTCATGTGGGAGTCGTAATGTTAACACTGTCATGTGGGAGGCGTGATGTTAACACTGTCCTGTGAGGGTCGTGATGTTAACACTGTCATGTGGGAGGCATGATGTTAACACTGTCCTGAGAGGGTTGTGATGTTAACACTGTCATGTGTGAGGCGTGATGTTAACACTGTCACATGGGAGGCGTGATGTTAACACTGTCGATTGAGAGTCGTGATGTTGACACTGTCCTGTGGGGGTCGTGATGTTAACACTTTCATGTGGGAGGAGTGATGTTAACTCTTTCATATGGGATGTATATATATATATATTTATATATATATATATATATAGGAAGGGAATCTTGTCTATAACACTGACATATGGGGAGTCGCGATGATACCAGTGAACCACGGCCAGTGTAACTGACATGTAGGGAATCTTGTCTATAACACTGACATATGGGGAGTCGCGATGGTACCAGTGAACCACGACCAGTGCTACTGACATGTAGGGAATATTGCCTATAGCACTGACATATGGGGAGTCGCGATGATACCAGTGAATCACGGCCAGTGTTACTGACATGTAGGGAATCTTGTCTATAACACTGACATATGGGGAGTCGCGATGGTACCAGTGAATCACGGCCAGTGTTACTGACATGTAGGGAATCTTGTCTATAACACTGACATATGGGGAGTCGCGATGATACCAGTGAACCACGGCCAGTGTTACTGACATGTAGAGAATCTTGACTATAGCATTGACTTCTTTTGCCAGTTTGTTTGTTGTGTAACGCCGCACTCAGCAATATTCCAGCTATATGATTTGTAAATAACCGAGTCTGAACCAGACAATCCAGTGATTTTTTGACATCATCAGCATCAATTTATGTAATTGGGATACGATGACATGCATCAACCAAGTCAGCGATCCTGACCACTCGATTCCGTTCGTAGCTTCGAACGAGAAGCATGAGTTGCTGAAGGTCAACCCTAACCCGGAATCTCCCCGGGACCAAATATTTTAAAGATCAATTCGTAGGATAAGAGTTTTATGAAATAAAGAGATTTAAGCACACGCATAGAACTTTCTTAGCTTGTATTGCTGCATGTTTAACATGACCAGACTATGATAATGACCAAGCAAATAATAATCCTAAATATTTATATGAGGGAACACATTCAAGTCGCTTGTCTGGATAGTACCATTTCTCAGTTTTGATGAATAACTACCCTTCATCAACCAAAATTTAAGTTTTATCTAAATTAACAGACTTGTGATATTTATCACAAAACGCTTCCAAACATTTATACTGTTAAGCAACCCAAATACTGCGTGAGCAATGAGGACATTATAGTCAGCAAATAATAATATAAACAATTGTATGATATCATGATGTAACTGTATACTTGGTAGTGCCAATCCATTCATTAATATAGAAAATAAAAATGGGCTCATGACACAGCCTTGCCTAAGGTCTGATGGACAATCAAAGCATTCTGATAAATTATTGTAAACACGAACACAACCTTTCACACAATCTTACGCTACACATCTGGTCCGATTTTAGCCTAACATCACTCATTGGCAATCTTACATTCATGTATTCGAGAGAAGAAAATATGTTGGACAAATTGACAAATAATTTCCAAATGTGTTTAGATAGATAGTCTTTGTGGTGTCTTACAACGGATCTCCGATCGCGTATATATTATATAAAAACATCACATCCGCTCTCAGAAATACTGACCCAATAACAGTTATATTTAAGGAAGTGATCATCGTAAATCCTAAACATTTGGTTATTGCAGGACCAACAGTGTATAGTGTGCCAGCAACCTCAATGTCAAGGAACATTCCTAATAACGGACAACCACTACCTATTTACTTATAAAGACTTTAAACCGGACTTCAATGCAGTCTACCGAAACATCACGATTGTAATTACCACAGTGCTTCCAAGTGAAGTAGGAACCGTCAACGTTGCTACTTCCGCTGGAGAAGTACTGCAACTTACGGTAAGTAACATCTTTGTTGATCTTCCAAGTGTGTAGTGTAGAGTAGTGCGGTGTGGTGCGGGGTGGTGTGGTGTGGTGCGGTGCGGTGCGGTGCGGTGCGGTGCGGTGCGGTGCGGTGCGGTGTAATGTAGTGGAGTGTAGTGGAGTGTAGTGGAGTGTAGTGGAGTGTAGTAGTATTGATACGTAGTATTGATGCCTAAAGGACTAAGTAAGTGATTTCCTTGTTGATCTGTATGTAGTAGTATTGATGTCTGTAGTACTAAGTTAGTGACTTCCCTGTTGACCTGTATGTAGTAGTGATGTCTATACGACTGGGTAAGTGACTTCCTTGTTGACCTGTATGTAGTAGTATGGCTGTCTGTAGGAGTAAGTAAGTGACTTCCTTGTTGATCTGTATGTAGTATAGATGTGTGTAGGACTAAGTGCGTGACTTCCTTGTTGACCTGTATGTAGTAGTATTGCTGTCTGTAGGAGTAAGTAAGTGACTTCCTTGTTGATCTGTATGTAGTAGTATTGATGTCTGTAGTACTAAGTTAGTGACTTCCCTGTTGACCTGTATGTAGTAGTGATGTCTATACGACTGGGTAAGTGACTTCCTTGTTGACCTGTATGTAGTAGTATTGCTGTCTGTAGGAGCAAGTAAGTGACTTCTTTGTTGATCTGTTTGTAGTATGGATATTTATAGGACTTAGTAAGTGACTTTCTTGTTGATCTGTATGTGGTATTGATGTCTAAAGAACTAAGTAAGTGACTTCCTCGTTGATCTGTATGTAGTAGTATTGATGTTTGTAGGACTAAGTAAGTAATTTCGTTAATGATCTGTTTGTAGTAGTATTGATGTCTATAGGACTAAGTAAGTGACTTCCTTGCTGATCTGTATGTAGTAGTAGTGATGTCTAAAGGACTAAGTAAGTGACTTCCTTGTTGACCTGAATGCACTGTTGATATCTGTAGGACAAACTAAGTGACTTCCTTCTTAACCTTCCGTGTTGACCTGTATGTAGTATTATTGGTGTGTGTATGACTAAGTAAGTGACTTCCTTGTTGATCTGTTTGTAGTAATATTGATGTGTGTATGACTAAGTAAGTGACTTCCTTGTTGATCTGTTTGTAGTAGTATTGATGTGTGTAGGACTAAGTAAGTGACTTCCTTGTTGATCTGTTTGTAGTAGTATTGATGTGTGTAGGACTAAGTAAGTGACTTCCTTGTTCACCTGTATGTAGTAGTATTGATGTCTGTAGGACTAAGTAAGTGACTTCCTTGTTGATCTGTTTGTAGTAATATTGATGTGTGTATGACTAAGTAAGTGACTTCCTTGTTGATCTGTTTGTAGTAGTATTGATGTGTGTAGGACTAAGTAAGTGACTTCCTTGTTCACCTGTATGTAGTAGTATTGATGTCTGTAGGACTAAGTAAGTGACTTCCTTGTTGATCTGTTTGTAGTAATATTGATGTGTGTATGACTAAGTAAGTGACTTCCTTGTTGATCTGTTTGTAGTAGTATTGATGTGTGTAGGACTAAGTAAGTGACTTCCTTGTTCACCTGTATGTAGTAGTATTGATGTCTGTAGGACTAAGTAAGTGACTTCCTTGTTGATCTGTTTGTAGTAGTATTGATGTGTGTAGGACTAAGTAAGTGGCTTCCTTGTTGATCTGTATGTAGTATTGATGTCTATAGGATTAAGTAAGTGACTTCCTTGTTCAACTGTGTGTAGTAGTATTGATGTCTGTAGGACTAAGTAAGTGACTTACTTCTTGTTCTGTATGTAGTAGTATTGATGTGTGTAGGAGTAAGTAAGTGACTTCCATGTTAACCTGTATGTAGTATAGATTTCTATAGGACTAAGTAAGTGACTTCCTTGTTGATCTGTATGTAGTTGTATTGATGTCTGTAGGACAAAGTAGGTAACTTTCCTCTTGACCTGAATATAGTCGTATTGATGTCTATAGGTCAAAGTAAGTGACTTCCTTGTTGACCTGTATGTAGTAGTATTGATGTGTGTAGGACTAAGTAGATGATTTCCTTGTTGATCTGTGTGTAGTAGTATTGATGTCTGTAGGACTAAGTAAGTGATTTCCTTGTTGATCTGTATGTAGTTGTATTGATGTCTGTAGGACTAATTATGTGACGTCCTTGTTAATCAGGGGTTATCGTAAGAAAATACCTTGCCAAGATCGCCACAATAACATTCATCTTTCATTTTAGCCTTCTCACTATTACATTGTAGATAATTAACACTTCTTACTCAATTTGCTGTTACAGACCGGTGTTGAGGGGAACCTCTCGTTAAGCAGCAACATGAGCGTTAGCGGTGACAGTTCCCTACCACGCCGTGTCGTCGTCCGAGACAGCAACGACTCCTTGCACCTCTTCACCATCAGCAGCAACACGGCGAGTGTTTTTTCATTATATCTTAACAATGTATGAACCTTTCCTCACACACAAACATCAGATAAAAAGAAATGATAATGTGTATAGGTACCTACGCGCTTAATGAAACACAAGTATAGTACTCCTACAACCATCATTTTGGCATTTCAGCAAATATATAATATATAATCACAAAATGTCAAGAGCTCCGATTTATTCAATGAATGCACAAAAACATGCATTTGGACATCATAAATGCACGATTTCCGAGAAATGACAGAACTACTTTCCAAATGACGTCGACCTTGACTACGTTTAGTCAAAAAAAAACACACATACTTTATGACGTCATCATATAAAAAAACAGTTTCTCGCTCAGGTATAACGTCGGCGAAAGAAAAACATTTACACAAACAACACAACATAGATTAGTTTAGTTTAAACATATTTAATTCTCATGAAAATGGTTGGGCACAAGTTATCACAACTTAGAACGCTCTCTCCCATAGATTAACATGTATGCTTACAGTTAATAAATCAAATGACAAAAAGAAAAGGAAAGAGATAGAGAAACGTATGTACATTCACACTGCTCACTCAAACCTTTTTGTTTTCTTTATATATGTATGTACATTCCTAAAAATGCTTTCGTTCACATGATTAGGTAAACTTGCATTTCCAACTAGCATCAGGTCAGTATTAACATCACAAGTATCTTTCACAATTAACAATAGTGAGTGTATCAATTCGTTTCTAGCTGATTAAAATAAAGGACATTCAATGAAAAAATTATATGAATTTTCACATGGGCTGCCACATCGGCATTTTGGATCCTCGTTTAAAAACCTTTTCTAAATAAGTCATTTTTTTAATTCAGCGTCATCATATCTTAATTTTGTATGTATTATGTTAATCTTCCTGAAACCATATGAGAAATATGATGGAACTGTAGGACTATCTGTTCTTAAACTGGATTTAAATCGAGGGAAAGTTTCAATATTCCTTTGCTGAATAGGTAATGTATTCCACAATTAGTATATGGGTATCCATTCAACAAAACTGTTAGGCCTTGCAAAAACATTTGTTTGTTATTTGTATGACGTCGCGATAAGATTTTTATTCATGTATTCTTGTGCGTGTTGCGATATGCAGCGAAATGATCAAACTTGACAACAAACCTGATAAATAGGATAAATATATCAGATGAGGGTCGATTTTGTATTTATAAGAATTATCTTGTGTCACTGTCACGCGACATTTTTTCTATACATCGAAGTATAACAGTCACAAATCTCGTATAAAATGGTTCCGCTACGCTACGCGATTTTATACAGTTTGTAACTGTTATACTTCGATGCATGCACAAAAATTAAAAGCAATTCTTGAATCAAACGCGTGACAGTAACTCAGTACTAAAGCATAGCATCACGCATCAATCATGTCACTGAGTCAATGTTACATCAATCACCGCACTGCATCAATCATGTCACTGCGTCAATGTTACATTCATCATACCACTGCATCAATCATGTCACTGCGTTAATGTTACATTAATCACAGCACTGCATCAATCATGTCACTGCGTCAATGTTACATTAATCACAGCACTGCATCAATCATGTCACTGCGTCAATGTTACATTAATCACAGCACTGCATCAATCATGTCACTGCGTCAATGTTACATTAATCACCGCATTGCATCAATCATGTCACTGCGTCAATGTTACATTAATCACAGTACTGCATCAATCATGTCACTGCGTCAATGTTACATTAATCACAGCACCGCATCAATCATGTCACTGCGTCAATGTTACATTAATCACAGTACTGCATCAATCATGTCACTGCGTCAATGTTACATTAATCACAGCACTGCATCAATCATGTCACTGCGTCAATGTTACATTAATCACCACACTGCATCAATCATGTCACTGCGTCAATGCTACATTAATCACTACACTCCATCAATCATGCAATATGATATTGTGTCAGCCACACATCGAATCATAGTAATATACTGAACCTCAAAAGAAACGCGAATGTTAGTAACGAGCCTGTGTCAATATATACTCTACAAAAATGTCGGGGGTATTCAAAAATAAAAGAAACAGAAATACAAAGAGGTATGGATGATGGTCATGGATGGGTAATAAAAAAAGGACTGGGTGTAATATCACATTCAGCAGAACAATTTGGCGGTGTATTGTAAATTTGCAACAGACCCATCTCTAAATCTGTCGTTTTACCTTACGTTGACGTTCTCATGATGTCCGTTAGTTGTACCAGTTTGAAGCGTTCCGATATGCCTTAGGTGTTCATCACGTTGTAGACAATACATTCTCTTTATGGTCACAAGTACGTCTTACTGTGGATAATGAAAATGAACATTACTTATGGCTAGGGACGATACGGCGGCCTTTTTCTGAAGTGTCAAAATCAAGCATGACCCACGTATTCTCACGTACACGGAGGAATCGAATGGTTCATGTACAATCTTTCGGGTGAGTTGGGGCGTTCGGTTTTGGTTCTCTTGAAGGCATTTCCAAAGCTCGTCTTCCTTCCGACGACTGATCATTTTGGGTGAGTGTATGTATAAACGTGATATTCATGCTATCGATAAAGTAAGGTCATAACAGCGAAAGCGTGATTCTGGATGAAATGAATAACGCCGGGGTGCTAGCTACAGCCCAATCAAAAGCATCACTTCGCACAGTAATGGACTGAATGGTTCAACTTGGACTATTGGGTATACCGTAGACATAAATATTTCAATCCTGCAATCCAGCTTGTCGGTATACCAGTCATGGACAGACAACATGGATATGAGGCAATCGGACGACTGCAGCCTAGTGGCCAGAGGAGACACTTGCTAATGCCTTCAACGTCAAATCAATAACAATTTATCGTCTATGAGAATGTTTCAACGTCACCAAACGTGCCAACAATCATCAACACAGTGTATTAAGTGCGCCCGGAGTGACGACACCTCGACGAGGCAGAAAACTGTTTCGAACCACCTGCCAGACAAGTTCCAAACTGCAGCTAAAACAGCCCGGCATCAGTGATGATGTTGATACAGATATTGCCGAGGCTTTATGATTGTGTAGAAGTTTAACAATTGGGTCTTCTTCATCTTGGACCATGAAATCAGACAGTAAATCAACCATCTCGGGCCATATCAGCAACCGCCCAAACCACAACATCAATTGAAAAATCATCCGAATCCTCTCCAACAACCTCCATGATTTCACTAAACTGGCAGAAGTAGCCCAGATTCGCCGCCACAAGCCTTCTATGAACAGAGATCAAGGCTATTTCATCCGATCCGCCTACGATAAAATCTTCAAACCATGCACTCATCTTCCCGTTAATTTGGCTTCGAGTGTAACTGGCTTCCTCGTCGTGCGTTCTCTGTCCATCACGTGGTTACAATGTAACATTGTTCAGGGCACATATTTGCCGATTTATGTATTTTTCAAGGCACATGTATGTTGTTCTATGTAACATTGTTCAGAACACATATTTGCTGTTCTATGTAACATTGTTAAGGGCAAATATTTGCTGATCTACGTAACATCGTTCATGACACATATTAGCTGATCTATGTATTTTTCAAGGCACATGTTTGCTGTCCTATGTAACATTGTTCAGGGCACATATTAGCTGATTTATGTATTTTTCAAGGCACATGTTTGCTGTCCTATGTAACATTGTTTAGGGCACATATTTGCCGATTTATGTATTTTTCAAGGCACATGTATGTTGTTCTATGTAACATTGTTCAGAACACATATTTCTGTTCTATGTAACATTGTTAAGGGCAAATATTTGCTGATCTACGTAACATCGTTCATGACACATATCAGCTGATCTATGTATTTTTCAAGGCACATGTTTGCTGTCCTATGTAACATTGTTCAGGGCACATATTAGCTGATTTATGTATTTTTCAAGGCACATGTTTGCTGTCCTATGTAACATTGTTCAGGGCACATATTTGCCGATTTATGTATTTTTCAAGGCACATGTATGTTGTTCTATGTAACATTGTTCAGAACACATATTTGCTGTTCTATGTAACATTGTTAAGGGCAAATATTTGCTGATCTACGTAACATCGTTCATGACACATATTAGCTGATCTATGTATTTTTCAAGGCACATGTTTGCTGTCCTATGTAACATTGTTCAGGGCACATATTAGCTGATTTATGTATTTTTCAAGGCACATGTTTGCTGTTCTATGTAACATTGTTCAGGGCACATATTTGCTGTCTAAAACTGTTCCCAGCATATGAAATTCGCATAGGCATAGGGCCCTGTAAATATGTGTCTTTTGTACTGATGTTAGATTTTACTGACTTTCCCGCTGGATATACCACAACCCAGCAGTATAGTGCTGTTTGAAGCAAACATAGTCGCGTCTAGCTTCTCTGTAACACTATCCATCCACGTGTGGTGTACTTCATGACAGGATCTAAATTGGCAAATACATAAAGCTGGTGAAATCTTTGTCATTAAATCCCCTGACAACAGGAATGGGTTCATTCATAGAGAGAAACTCGTTTCTCAATTCTCAAAACATATTGTCCTTTGAAATGGAACCTTGAATTGTTCGACTCGGAAGGGATTTGTAAATAACTGTGTCCCTGTATTTCCAGGTGAAGGAGGTTGACATCTGTGAAGGCAGACGCTGCCAGGAATGTAGACGTATCAGTCGTTGTAGTTGGTGCAAGAAGTGTGTGTTCAGTGAGGCATGCGGAGGAAGCACGTGTAAAGTCCAGGTACTCAGATGGAGTTGAGTACGACCTGCATGTATCAACATCGAACACATATTAATCCGCTAACAAATAACTACACAATAAGTGTTACAATTCCCTAATGATAATGTACACCCCAGTCCGACTTCAGATATACACATTGTTTCATATATTATTAACATCGTGGACATATAAAACCGCATATAAATAATTACACACTACGTACAATCCCTTATCACATGTGTACACCCAAGTCCCACTTCAGATATACATGTTTATATATTTGTTTTATCAGAGCCGGAGATTAAATAGAAACAAGAGTCATAATTCACTGCACAAAGTGAATACATTAAACTATGAATGAGTGACGACACTAACACATATAAGGGAACACTACCTGCCTTGAACATCGGACACGTAAACGCCAGCTAGCGCCACACATATTTGTTTTACTACAGAACTGGTATCCAAAGAAAGGGCCGGAGTCTGGGGGAACAGTCATCACGTTTGAGGGATGTGGACTCAATGAGACAGACAATAAAGCAGCTGTAGCTGGGAAAAGATGTGAACTGAAGGACACAAGGTAAATCAGCTTCAGTGGACTACATTATTACTCAGATGGAGATGCGTGCAAGATCAGTAACGCTTAATTATCACAATCAACAGTCTCATCTGGCACAGTTTGCACCGATCCTGTATCTGAAAGCCAGCCTCAGTAATAATTAATTATGTGGACCTTATTGTCATCAGGAACTACGTTGTCGTTTGTTTTGAACTCCCATGGAACTGATACACCTGTGAACTGACACTGCATGAACTACTCCTTTCAACACGTATTATGACGTCAGTGACGTTCTCTGTAACCTAGAACTGACTCCTTGTGATTGAGTGAGTGAGTGAGTGAGTTGGGTTTAACGATACTTTTAACAGTATTCCAGTTATATCGCGGCGTGTAAGTGTAATGTGGGCGGAAAGTCAGAAGTGATGCAGTTCTCAAACGTTTACCACTTCGGTGAAACCCACGAGCACGGGTATGGTGCTGAAAAACCTAGAAACATAATCGGGGGTGAACCGGGACACAATCATAGGTTTCTGGCGTGCCCAAGGGCCGCAACTCTACACAGCGAATCGCGGCACCTTAAACAACTGGGCCCCCCTTGTGATTGAAGCCATGTGGGGTTAGTGTGGGGTTCGGAAGCATCGATGACTAAGTCATCTAAACTATGCTATTCGTGTCCGCGTTATCATTGCAGTTTGACCAGGGGACGGTGCACACTGGAGATCAAGACAAGACAAGATAATGACAATGTCCCGAATAAAAATATGAATGTTTCGTTTCCTGGCTGCTCACTTGGCAATTTTACAATCACGCCAGACCCAGTCATTACAGATGTATCCCCGACAACATCCATACAGAGGTATGCGCTGTTTATACATATTTCATGTTTAACGACGCCACAGTATTTAGATAGACAATGTACTTGATAATTGAAATTAAGAATTCGGTATTCCGTAATATGAAGTTGCGTTGAAAAGGGATGCATCCAGTTTTTTAAATACGCGTTGTCAAAATTGGTAGTT
Organism: Haliotis cracherodii; assembly: GCF_022045235.1. Classification (NCBI taxonomy): domain Eukaryota; kingdom Metazoa; phylum Mollusca; class Gastropoda; order Lepetellida; family Haliotidae; genus Haliotis; species Haliotis cracherodii. The sequence continues at coordinate 29,207,598 of NW_027266319.1, read as the reverse complement.
ATTTAATCAGTTTCATATGTACAGTCGCCCAGTATATTACACAGTCTGCGTAGAAATAGAACAATGGCATGGAACTCGGTTGTTGGTGATGTATAAGATATATCAGCAGCATCGATACTCATTATCCTGCTGCAACGTGGCATTACATCCCTGTATTTGCACAAAGGGTCGAACATGGTCTCGAACGATGTCGTCCCAAGAGCGTACGCCATTCAAATTGCCATTTACAATGCTGAGTTTTTTTCTCCCTTGAGTTGTAACGTCACTCCACACCATTACACACCCACCTCCAAACTGACGACGCTGAGTAACTGAGCGTAGCTGAAGCCTTCTCCTGGACGCCCATGGACCCTTGCACGACCACCAGAAATGTCCAGATGAAACCTGGACTCATCTGTGAACAGTTTTCTGTGCCAGTTTTGTCTTCTGAACCTCAGATACTGTCTACACCAAGTAAGGCAAGGCTGACGGTGAAGTGGAAGCAAAAACGGACGCCAGGGCCGGATGTTGTGCTTTCTCAACCGGCTGCCTACAAATCTCTGCTATTAACTTGTCTCAACCCAAGATTTGTTCGAACTGTTAATGTGGCAGACTGGCATCGATTCCGTAGATGCACCAACCAAATATGGTTGTTGACGTCACATGTTGACGACCTACCCTTGGCAAGGCATGGGTCTCCAACGATATGATATTATGTTTTGGCGACAATCAAAACGTTTCACAACTTCGTATTGCGCCATTCCTGTTTGCAGCGTACCCAAGGTGCGTGGAAAATGAAATCACGACCTCAAACTAGAGGGTATGTCTTCATGTTTATGCATTAAAGATGCATTAAAATTTCATTTTAAAAATATGGAACTTTTTGTTGAGCATTGATGAAGAGAGAGAGACAGACAGAGACACACAGAGAGATTAGCTCAGGAAATGTAGATGAATCAGTGCAGTGTGTCCCATGCGTGCTCAAATTTAATAAAATCCCCCATTTCACTTATAGATCTTAAAATATAAGCAAGAAAAGGGCTACTTGTCAGTCATTTGAATATGTCTGATAATTTTTATACCGATATATCAAAGATATCTGCATCTTTAACAATTCTAGTGGGACGACAGGGTCCCGCAACCTCATTCGTCCGTTGTCGTGTGTAAACAAAATTAATATATTATGTGTCAACGTTGCAGCAAGTTTCTTGGTTAATAACTAATGTATGGCTTGCAGTGGAGGTCTGACGATCACAGTCGTGGGGGAGAACTTTGACGCAATACAACAGCCGCGGATTGAAATGACTGTGTTTAACAGCACACACGGTGCGGTGAGTGAATCATCTTTCTACAAGTGTGTGTTTGTGTGTGGAGAGATTGGTTGGTTGGTTTGTTGCTTAAAGCCGCACTCAGCAATATTCCAGCTATATGACTGCGGTCTGTAAATAATCGAGTCTGGACCAGACAATCCAGTGATTGATATCATAAGCATCGATCCACGCAATTGGGATCGATGACATGCATCAACCATGTCAGCGAGCCTGACCACCCGATCCCGTGAGTCGCCTTTTACGACAAGCATAGTCGCCTTTTACGGCAAGCATGGGTTGCTGAAGACCTATTCTACCCCGGATCTTCACGGGTCGTGGAGAGAGGATGGATGTTGTCTATCATTGTGCCAGTCTGTCCGTGTGTAACACTGTGTATATGACATACTAGCATGTGTGTCAGTGTGTCACCATCACTTCATATATATAGTTGCCGTACAAGGTGTCATATTAAGTTATTACGCCTCGCCCAATATTTTCTTCTGCTAACCTAATATAACACCGTAAAGAATGTCAAAATGAAAACTTGACACTAACAACCATCACACAGGACAGGATCAGTACCTATGTTTCCGATACAACGCTTTAATGTAAACACAAACGTTAACAATGGAATATATCATGCACTGAAATGTGAATGTTGAAATTATCATAGCTAAAATGGATAGAATTATCATAAAAATGCCCGCGAATGAACAGAAATCTGCGGGCCACTGCAACTTGATATTGCTATGTGACGTCTTTGGCGTCACGCTTCTTGTTTGTGACGTCATCCTATGATATGTTCTATGACGTTGCTATTTGTAAAGCCCCCGTTACACAATCAAAAACTATGATATAAAATTGGGTTAAAGAAAACTTTGACCAAGATTTATTGGTTCAAGTTGGGCTGTTTACACTCATCAAAGTTTTTGACAGGCTGTCAAAGTTTTGGCGGGAATTATATTGCCAAGATGGATGCTACTGACAAAGAATGTTTTGCTGTTGTCATATGTATTTCGTGTATTGTCATGTTGAGAAGGTGGCGTCGGGGTAGGCAAAGGCATATCTGGTCACACGAATAGCTGCTCGTTGTTGAACCAAATCCATTAATTCTTCGAACATTTCGTCAGTCCAAAATAGTTGGCTCATTTTGACTTGACTCTATGCACCTCCGGTTGAAAAAGGGGAAATGTTTCTTGCATTCTGATTGGCTAAATTAAATCAACGTCATCAAACTTTGATCAAAGTTTGACGAGAAATAGGACCGGTTTCTATTCCATCAAAGTCCGTAAAAAACTCTGTAAAAGTCTTTGACAGCATGTTACACAATCAAAAGAGTTTTTTATCAAAGTTGTTGATAGTGTAACGAGGGCTTCAGTGACCTCAGTTGTATAGAGGGTATTTCATGTGTCGAGTGAAATATCATGTTTCTCTCATCGAGTGACGGGGGAATGGAGATATTTTCACGAGTGGCGTGATCGTGAAAATCTCGTGAAAACATCTCCGTTTCCCCCGTCACGAGATGAGAGAAACATGATATTCTCGAGACGTATGAAATATCCTATTGTTTTTGTGTAGATGTCTACCGGAAAATTAAATTATTTCATTAAAAACGTAAAACCGTGAAACCCTACCTAACACACAGGGACGGTTCACCAACCCTTGGGTTTGAGACTTAAAAAGTTGTTTCGTGTATACAACAATATAAAGCTGTATAAAGAAAATAGGAGACCGCTGTTCGAAGCGAACGAATACACACTTGTCAAGTAACAAAAGTGGCGCTTTGCGAAAGGAACAGTCTCGATTGACGAGTTAAATGAGAAATCTACAGTTTATAACGAAACAATTTTGAGAGAATAACAAACGGCAAGAAGTGATATTAACTCCATAAACGACCATCTGCCAAAGTGGAACTAACCTAAAAAAGACGTCAACAGTTTGTGTACGGGGTAGACACTGACGATAAAGGGAGACAATTAAAGGGAACTCTTGTATGACGAATAGTTCCGTCAAAGTGTTATGTTCACTGCAGTGAAATATTACATATTATATTCACTGCAATGAAAATATCACTTTTCTCAACTTCAGAAAACTCAGTCTTTCACACTGAAGTATATAATAAAAGCTTTTTTTCTCCATATTTTTTTTATAAATAAAGCCAGAACGTAGTTTTTTAAATGAATAATGTCTTTGCTCATCACAATTAATTATATTAAAACACAAAACAATGTTAAATAACGAATTTGTGTACCAGAATTGCCATGTGAAATATGTGAGGTGGGTGTTGGAAAATCCAAAATGGCTGTTGTTGACGGTGTACGGTCAGTAACAACTATCATGGATTTTCATGGATTTACATATGTATGTCAAAGTAACCATGTGTCTTTCACAGTGTATATACATATTATGTCAGTGTTTCCACCTGTGTCACTGTGTACATACGCATGGATGTCAGTGTGCTACCATGTATTCACCTTCATCTGCGTATATACATTTGTACGTTGTTATCCAGCCATGTGTTCATCTATCACAGTGTATATATACATGAGCATGTCACACTCACCATGTGTTCATCTATCACAGTGTATAAACATATGTTTGTCAGTGTGTAACCATGTGTTCATCTATCACAGTGTATATACATATGTTTGTCAGTGTGTAACCATGTGTTCATCTATCACAGTGTATATATACATGAGCATGTCACACTCACCATGTGTTCATCTATCACAGTGTATAAACATATGTTTGTCAGTGTGTAACCATGTGTTCATCTATCACTGTGTATAAACATATGTTTGTCAGTGTGTAACCATGTGTTCATCTATCACAGTGTATAAACATATGTTTGTCAGTGTGTAACCATGTGTTCATCTATCACAGTGTATAAACATATGTTTGTCAGTGTGTAACCATGTGTTCATCTATCATAGTGTATAAATATATGTTTGTCAGTGTGTAACCATGTGTTCATCTATCACAGTGTATAAACATATGTTTGTCAGTGTGTAACCATGTGTTCATCTATCACAGTGTATAAACATATGTTTGTCAGTGTGTAACCATGTGTTCATCTATCACAGTGTATATACATATGTTTGTCAGTGTGTAACCATGTGTTCATCTATCACAGTGTATAAACATATGTTTGTCAGTGTGTAACCATGTGTTCATCTATCACAGTGTATAAACATATGTTTGTCAGTGTGTAACCATGTGTTCATCTATCACAGTGTATAAACATATGTTTGTCAGTGTGTAACCATGTGTTCATCTATCACAGTGTATAAACATATGTTTGTCAGTGTGTAACCATGTGTTCATCTATCACAGTGTATATATACATATGTATGTCAGTGTGTAACCATGTGTTCATCTATCACAGTGTATAAACATATGTGTGTCAGTGTGTAACCATGTGTTCATCTATCACAGTGTATAAACATATGTATGTCAGTGTGTAACCATGTGTTCATCTATCACAGTGTATAAACATATGTTTGTCAGTGTGTAACCATGTGTTCATCTATCACTGTGTATATACATATGTTTGTCAGTGTGTAACCATGTGTTCATCTATCACAGTGTATAAACATATGTATGTCAGTGTGTAACCATGTGTTCATCTATCACAGTGTATAAACATATGTGTGTCAGTGTGTAACCATGTGTTCATCTATCACAGTGTATATATACATATGTGTGTCAGTGTGTAACCATGTGTTCATCTATCACAGTGTATAAACATATGTTTGTCAGTGTGTAACCATGTGTTCATCTATCACAGTGTATATACATATGTTTGTCAGTGTGTAACCATGTGTTCATCTATCACAGTGTATAAACATATGTTTGTCAGTGTGTAACCATGTGTTCATCTATCACAGTGTATAAACATATGTTTGTCAGTGTGTAACCATGTGTTCATCTATCACAGTGTATATACATATGTGTGTCAGTGTGTAACCATGTGTTCATCTATCACAGTGTATATATACATATGTGTGTCAGTGTGTAACCATGTGTTCACCTAACACTGTATATATACATATGTATGTCAGTGTGTAACCATGTGTTCATCTATCACAGTGTATAAACATATGTATGTCAGTGTGTAACCATGTGTTCATCTATCACAGTGTATAAACATATGTTTGTCAGTGTGTAACCATGTGTTCATCTATCACAGTGTATATACATATGTGTGTCAGTGTGTAACCATGTGTTCATCTACAACTGTGTGTACAGATATGTGTGTCAGTGTGTAACCATGTGTCCATCTACCACTGTGTGTACAGATATGCATGAGAGTGTAATCATGTGTTCGTTCCCCTGTCACTGTGTATATAGATATATATACATCTGAGTATGTTTGTTTCAGAATTGTACCAGAAGTAAGAAACCTACACAGCGGAAGGTGTTTTGTGTGACGCCACCGTTCGTAGCGGAAAATGGAAAAAAGACAACTGGCAACCTTTCTGTTATAATGGACGGAGTGATAAAACATTATAACATTACAGTCTACCCAGATCCAACCTTGGTATACTCACGAAGGCCTGTCGTGGTCAGTGAAGGAGATATGTTACACATACATGTAAGTACGATATGCAGCATATACAATAGCTAAATACACTCGTGGGTATAATATGTAACATATACACCATATACGTAGGCTATCCAGGAAATACACAAGCTCAACATGCCAAGTATTAAGATATAACAGCATTTACAAAAGCTAAACATACTCGTGAGTATAATATGTAACATATACACCATATAAGTAGGCTATCCAGGAAATACACAAGCTACACATACCAAGTATTAAGATATAACAGCATTTAAAACAGCTAAATATACTCGTGAGTATAATGTGTAACATATACACCATATAAGTAGGCTATTCAGGAAATACACAAGCTACACATGCCAAGTACTAAGATATAACAGCATTTACAACAGCTAAATATACTCGTGAGTATAATATGTAACATATACACCATATAAGTAGGCTATCCAGGAAATACACAAGCTACACATACCAAGTATTAAGATAAAACAGCATTTACAAAAGCTAAATATACTCGTGAGTATAATATGTAACATATACACCATATAAGTAGGCTATCCAGGAAATACACAAGCTACACATGCCAAGTACTAAGATATAACAGCATTTACAGCAGCTAAATATACTCGTGAGTATAATATGTAACATATACACCATATAAGTAGGATATCCAGTAAAATACACAAGCTACACATACCAAGTATTAAGATATAACAGCATATACATCAGTAAAACTTGTCAGGTTCTATGGTATACGACATATACATCAGATAAACATACCAGTAAGACACGCATCACACAAGAGAGAAAGATATGCAGCTTATATAACAGTTATTCATACCGGTAAGTATGATATGCATCATAGGAACCCTTTAGATATGCCAGTAAGTACGATATACACCATATATACCAGTACGACGTACCAGGAATTAAGCTATGTAACATATGCACCTGTTACACATACAAGATAGTAAGATGTGCGGTATATACACCAGTCAAACATATCGATAAGTAGGATATGCAGTATATACACCAGTCAAACATATCGATAAGTAGGATATGCAGTATATACATCAGTTAAACATATACAGTATGTTCATTAGTTATACAAATATGTATGTCAGTGTGTGATAATGTGTTCATCTATCACTGCATGTACATGTGTGTGTCAGTGGTTGTCAGTGTGTGATAATGTGTTCATCTATCACTGCATGTACATGTGTGTGTCAGTGGTTGTCAGTGTGTGATAATGTGTTCATCTATCACTGCATGTACATGTGTGTGTCAGTGTGTGATAATGTGTTCATCTATCACTGTATATACATGTGTGTGTGTCAGTGGTTGTCAATGTTTGATAATGTGTTCATCTATCACTGCATGTACATGTGTGTGTTAGTGGTTGTCAGTGTGTGATAATGTGTTCATCTATCACTGCATGTACATGTGTGTGTCAGTAGTTGTCAGTGTGTGATAATGTGTTCATCTATCACTGTATATACATGTGTGTGTGTCAGTGGTTGTCAGTGTGTGATAATGTGTACATCTATCACTGCATGTACATGTGTGTGTTAGTGGTTGTCAGTGTGTGATAATGTGTTCATCTATCACTGCATGTACATGTGTGTGTCAGTGTGTGATAATGTGTTCATCTATCACTGTATATACATGTGTGTGTGTCAGTGGTTGTCAGTGTGTGATAATGTGTTCATCTATCACTGCATGTACATGTGTGTGTTAGTGGTTGTCAGTGTGTGATAATGTGTTCATTTATCACTGCATGTACATGTGTGTGTCAGTGGTTGTCAGTGTGTGATAATGTGTTCATTTATCACCGCATGTACTTGTGTGTGTCAGTGGTTGTCAGTGTGTGATAATGTGTTCATATATCACTGCATGTACATGTGTGTGTCAGTGGTTGTCAGTGTGTGATAATGTGTTCATTTATCACTCTATATACATGTGTGTGTCAGTAGTTGTCAGTGTGTGATAATATGTTCACTTATCACAGTGTATATACATGTGTGTCAGCTTTAAATATATATCATATAGCTATGGCACAGACCATCCTTGGATCGAAGAATTAATGAAAGTCAGTTTTCTGTCAACTTAAACTTGATGTGTTTTCAGATTTACAGATGTTATTGAGTATTAACCTTCTGCATTTTGCCACTAATCAGGTTATACGACGAAGCAGTAATAGTCGTGTGATGTCTTCTGTTTAGGCTACCCTCGATGGCGTCAATGAAACAGATGTTCGAGTCGAAATCGGCCCGAGCAATTGTTCCAATGTTCATTTCAATGGCACGCTGATCACTTGTATGCCTGAGTTGAAGACTGATACCAATACGCCCAAGAATATCACGGTACAGTATATGAACATTGCAGTAATTACTACCAGCCGCGAACACGTGTTTAACATTGATCATCAGTCGGGAGACATTACAGAAATTGTGAAAGACTTCAACTCCTTGGTGTAACTTAGACTACACTTATATTGATTTGTTCATATGAGAAATATGATTATTATATGTGCATGTGTGTATTTAATTCTTTCACTCCATACACACCAGGTTCAAATAGGCAACAACCTGAGTCTGTATGCAGGACAGATCCTGTTTGTAACACGGAGGTCGCCTTCTTACCACAACATTATCATCGGGAGCGTGGTAACAGTGGCATTCATCGCCATCATCGTTGTCGCTGTAGCCGCCGTCTGTGTCAGGGAGTACAAATCAGCTCTGCATTCACGTCTGCAAACGGAGCTGACGTCAACTTCAGCAGATGGTAAGAATTATTTTCACAATATCGAGCTTTGATTGACTGAGAGACGGTATCTAGTTATAGCCACTGTGAAGGGTATTCCTGCTACACCTCGTCACCTCAGAAGACGGCTACCACTTTGGTGAAACCCCCGAACAAGAGTATTGTGTTGTCAAACCAAGCATTATACTTATACTCCAGTCTATGCTAGTCATAGAAGGTGACTTAATGGATCGGGCGGTCAGACTCGGTGACTTAGTTGATTGCTTGTGATCGTACCCCGACGGGTGGATCGTTGCTCATAACCTCAATCATTGGTTTGTCTGGTTCAGACTCGATAAGTAACAGGCCGCCGTCATATTTCTGCAATATTGCTGAGTTCGTCGTTCCAAAAAATATAATCATATCAATCCCCTTTGATCTTATTTTGCCGATTGCAGCCTGTTTATAATTATCATAAAGCATAATGACTGGCACATTTCATTATGTATATTGTTTACGATACAGGACAGAATTTATACTTCCTATTGGAATCAAGAGGAGTTAAAGAGACGCTATCTCCGGAACTGAGGCAACGCATTGAACAGAACAAGGTCGTCGTGCCGTCATCAAGGCTGAAACTGGGCGCTACGATCGGCTCAGGTAGCAACATCAATCTATTCAATCTGGATTAACTGCAGTTGTAGTGCAGCCATTTAAGGACTGATGTATGCCAACACACTTCACGTTTACTTGTACATCAGGTAGATAACATGCGCAAGAAAGCTGAGCGATTTATGTGATTTGGAATGGTGTTCTTATTTTCCATCAAGTTATAAACGCAGATATCTCTCAAGCCAGTGATTCGATATAAGGTGTATATATATTTCTCCTTCGCTATTGCAGGTAACTTCGGCTGTGTGTACGCAGGCATGTTGTACCCAGAGTCTGGGGAAGAAGAAGGGGCTGAGAAAGTCGCCATCAAAACAATGCTGGGTAGGGCCTGGCCTTCTGAATATTTGTAGTGTTTCCCTATTACGATCCAATAGTTATTGGTTATATATATGTAAGGGAACTGGCTGGGGGTAGATTAGGTGTGGGGTCATTGTAATGTCTTTTAGTAACATTTGTTGTGGTTTTAGATTGTATGGAGCTGATAGAGACACTGCCCAGTTTCGTGACTCATGACCGAGGCTAGATGTATATCATTACGTATGTTATCCGGATGAAGTAAAGCTCTTAAAGAGAGAGTCTGTTTATAGTCTGTTTATAGTCGTCCTATATGAACTTCGCACTCACATACGGTAAGTGGATGAAAGTCATGAAATGATGATGGTTGCGGTGATGTTGATATTTATTATTTCAGAAACAAGGTAACAAAAGCTGATCTGTATGTGTTACGTTAAAAAAACTTATCTTGTTCACTGGACATGATTGAAGTCCTGAACAAAGTTTTTTTTTAAATATTTGCATCTGTGTTCCAGATAACAGCCAGAACATGGATCTCTGTAGCTTTGTGGAGGAGGCGCTGGTTATGAAGGAGTTTGATCACGAGAATGTCCTCCAACTGTTGGGGATCTCGGTGAGCGAGAGTCAGCAGCCAATGGTGGTCCTGCCCTTCATGGCTAACGGGGATCTCCTGTCCTTCGTCTCGGATGACGCGAAGGTATGGTAAATCTGTTAAACAAACTATTACAAGGTTTTCCTCAGCAGGTAACCTTACCTTCCACTTCAACATGCGTCACTGAATCCTGTCTGCTTGGATGACAAGGTGGACACGAGGTGGACATATGCAGTGTCAGTGATACTTGATAAGCGGAATGGGTTCATCCTAAACATTCCATTACGACCATTGTAGGCAGACTGGGAGAACTGGTTCTTGTGATATTAAAACTGTAAGGGACAACTGGTTCTTGTGATATTAAGACTGTAAGGGACAACTGGTTCTTGTGATATTAAGATTGTGTGGGACAAGTGGTTCTTGTGATATTAAGACTGAAAGGGACATGTGGTTCTGGTGATATTAAGATTGTGTGGGACAACTGTTTCTTGTGATATTAAGACTATAAGGGACAACTGGTTCTTGTGATATTAGGACTGTAAGGGACAACTGGTTCTTGTTATATTAAGATTGTGTGGGACAACTGGTTCTTGTGATATTTAGACTGTAAGCTAAACTGGTTCTTGTGATATTAAGACTGTATGGGACAAATGGTTCTTGTGATATTAAAACTGTAAGGACAATTGGTTCTTGTGATATGAGGAGTGTTAGGGACAACTTGTTCTCGTGACATTGACATTGTGTGGGACAACTGGTTCTTGTGATATTAAACTGTAATGGACAACTGGTTCTTGTGATATGAGGACTGTAAGGAACGACTGGTTCTCGTAATATTAAAACTGTAGTGGACAACTGCTTCTCGTGATATTAAAACTGTACGGAAAACTGGTTCTTGTGATATTCAGATGCGTGTGGGCCATCTGGACGTCATGACTCTGGTGCTTACACTCTCTCCAATGTCTTCTATACAGCAATGTGTTCCTTTTACTATTTGGAAACTGGACATCATACGCAAAAGGAGAATGGTAACATACTTGAAAGGTGTCTTAGCTGGACATGACATCATGCTAAAGTCCTAGTCATACTAAGCCCCATGAGTTTGGTAGTCAGTGTACCATGGCCATGGTTAAATACTTGAATAAGTTCTTTTATACATGATATTACGAATATTGCTTAAGGTGAGCCTACAGAGTCTCATAACTTTGAGACCGTCTCCGTGGTCTAATGGTAGAGCGTCCGCCCGGAGAGCGTCCGGAGTTCGGGTCCGGGTCCGGGTCCGGGGTTCGATCCCCGACCGCGTCATGCTAAAACACGTTACAAGATGGTACTTGTTATTACCCATTACCCTGTCTGGCGCTCGGGACTAAGGGCTAAAACAAGGACTGGTCGGCTCGGAGTCAGTATACTGTGTCTGAGTGGGGTATTCATGTTAAACTGCGGCATGGTATCTCAGTGGGCTAGCACTATAAATCAGCATCAGTCCTTACTAGTACAAGCAGCCCCCCCCCAAACACACACATACAAAATAAACCCCCTCTCACCTCACCTCACCCCATATCTTTGGAAATTAAGTAAGAAGTATGACATGATGATTACACAGTTCAACCGTTTTATGATGGAGATGATATCGCGTCTAGTGTTATCCTAAATAGTGTCATAACCTTGTAATTATATTCTGTAATGTCCTCACATTCCTTGCAGGAGGTGCGGGTGTACGACATCCTGAGATGGGGTGTCGATATTGCCGAGGGCATGAACTACCTGTCCACTCTAAAACTGGTGCACAGAGACCTGGCGGCCAGGAACTGCATGTGAGTTGTTCCCGACAATATGGGAAAGGAGGTATCATATCTATAACATTGACTCTATCACACAGCCAACATTTCCTCATATCAACACCCTCGTTGCTCCCACTCTACCACTTGACCAATAGTTGCTCATATTACAGTTGACTTGTTCTGGTTCCGTACCATGTCCAAGGATTTATTGTCAGCTTGTGGTTGAAGCACGTCATGATCTAAGGCATTCAGGAACAATGAATACATAACAACTAAACAATACACCTTCCAACACCCGATGACAACACAGACATGATTGTACGGAGTCTGTAGCTCAGACATACATCATGGTCAAAAGACCCATGTATCCGGGACATTTCGTCCGGACGCCTCAGAAAGGGGTCGTTATGTTAGACTTATGGCACAATTCGTGATAATGTTATACAGAAAGTAGAGGAGAGAGAGAATTTACGGATGTCAACTTTTTATTATGAGAAACGCAACGTTTCGGAGTAAATGCATACTCCCTCATCAGGTGAACGAGGTGACTGTTGACTTCCCTTGACAGGTTTCCACCATTGTTTTCTTATTACTTTTGTTGTTTTTACGTGTACATAAAAAATCATATGTACATCCTAGCATTCATTCATCTGATGAAGCAGTAAGCATATACTCCGTAACGTTTTGCTCCTCACGATATAGAAGCTGACATCCATAAATTCTCTCTTTTCTACAAATATCTCAATGCAATTCAAAGACTTGATGAAGACCATGGACCCGTTGACGAGTTACTCATCCTGATTAACATATTTTATTTAACAAGGATGAAGTAATCATGATCATGTATTTATCTGTCTCTCTATCACGTCACATGCACCGCCTCACTATTACATTACCTGACGTATCTATCACGTCACATGCACCGCCTCACTATACCATTACATGACGTATCTATCACGTCACATGCACCGCCTCACTATTCCATTACATGACGTATCTATCACGTCACATGCACCGCCTCACTATACCATTACATGACGTATCTATCACGTCACATGCACCGCCTCACTATTCCATTACATAACCTCTTATTACATAATATGTACCGCCTTACTACTACATTACATGGCGTATACATCACGTCACATGCACCGCCTTACTTTCACATTACATATTGTCTGTATCACACAATATGCACCGCCTTACTATAACATAACATGTCGTCTGTATCACGTCACATGCACCGCCTTACTATTACATTACATGACATATCTACCACGACACATGCACCGCCTCACTATTAAATTGCTTAACGTCTGTATCACATTATACGCGCCGCCTCACTATCACATTACATGTCGTATCTATCATGTCTAATGCATCGCCTCACTATCACATTACATGTCGTATCTATCACGTCTCATGTATCGCCTCACTATAACAATATATGACGTATCCATCACGTCACATGCACCGCCTCACTATCACATTACATGTCGTCATTATCACGTCTCATGCACCGCCTCACTAACATGTCGTATCTACCACGTCCCATGCACCGCCTCACTATCACATTATATAACGTATGTATGGCCTCAGAGTAACTGTGTATCTCATTATAAAATGTACGTATCACCTAACATCCACTATGTATCACGCTCTTTAACGTATGTATCACCTAATCTGACCTGTGTATCACATGAAGTATGTATCGCCCTGTATGCTCCAGGCTTGATGACAACCTGCGTGTGAAGGTGGCGGACTTCGGACTGTGCAGAGACATCTACGAGAAAGGCTACTACACCAGCGACAACAAGAAGAAGCTGCCGATCCGCTGGATGGCGCCAGAGAGCATGGAGAGAGGAAGCTACAGCTCCAAGTCAGACGTGGTAGGTACTGGAGGCTGGTCCTAGGTGACGACAAACAGGTTTCTGAAAAGGACAACATAGAGAGTCAACTCAAAGTTAGACGTGAGATACTGGAGGCTGTTACTAGATGGTCGACACTGGAGGCTGGTCCTGGGTGGCGACAAACAGGTTTCTGATAAGGACAACATAGAGAGTCAACTCCAAGTCAGACGTGGTAGGTTCTGGAGGCTGTTACTAGGTGACGACAAACAGGTTTCTGATAGAGACGTGGTAGGTACTGGAGGCTGGTCCTAGGTGACGACAAACAGGTTTCTGATAAGGACAACATAGAGAGTCAACTCCAAGTCAGACGTGGTAGGTTCTGGAAGCTGTTACTAGGTGACGACAAACAGGTTTCTGATAAGGACAACATAGAGAGTCAACTCCAAGTTAGACGTTTTTGGTACTGGAAGCTGTTACCAGGTGATGACAAACAGGTTTCTGATAAGGACAACATAGAGAGGCAACTCCAAATTAGACATGAGGTACTGGAGGCTGGTCCTAGGTGACGACAAACAGGTTTCTGATAAGGACAATATAGAGAGGCAACTCCAAGTTAGACGTTTTTGGTACTGGAAGCTGTTACCAGGTGACGACAAACAGGTTTCTGATCAGGACAATATAGAGAGGCAACTCCAAATTAGACGTGAGGTACTGGAGGCTGGTCCAAGGTGACGACAAACAGGTTTCTGATCAGGACAATATAGAGAGGCAACTCCAAGTTAGACGTTTTTGGTACTGGAAGCCGGTCCTAGGTGACGACAAACAGGTTTCTGATAAGGACAATATAGAGAGTCAACTCCAAGTTAGACGTGAGATACTGGAGGCTGTTACTAGATGGTCGACACTGGAGGCTGGTCCTGGGTGGCGACAAACAGGTTTCTGATAAGGACAACATAGAGAGTCAACTCCAAGTCAGACGTGGTAGGTTCTGGAGGCTGTTACTAGGTGACGACAAACAGGTTTCTGATAGAGACGTGGTAGGTACTGGAGGCTGGTCCTAGGTGACGACAAACAGGTTTCTGATAAGGACAACATAGAGAGTCAACTCCAAGTCAGACGTGGTAGGTTCTGGAAGCTGTTACTAGGTGACGACAAACAGGTTTCTGATAAGGACAACATAGAGAGTCAACTCCAAGTTAGACGTTTTTGGTACTGGAAGCTGTTACCAGGTGATGACAAACAGGTTTCTGATAAGGACAACATAGAGAGGCAACTCCAAATTAGACATGAGGTACTGGAGGCTGGTCCTAGGTGACGACAAACAGGTTTCTGATAAGGACAATATAGAGAGGCAACTCCAAGTTAGACGTTTTTGGTACTGGAAGCTGTTACCAGGTGACGACAAACAGGTTTCTGATCAGGACAATATAGAGAGGCAACTCCAAATTAGACGTGAGGTACTGGAGGCTGGTCCAAGGTGACGACAAACAGGTTTCTGATCAGGACAATATAGAGAGGCAACTCCAAGTTAGACGTTTTTGGTACTGGAAGCCGGTCCTAGGTGACGACAAACAGGTTTCTGATAAGGACAATATAGAGAGGCAACTCCAAGTTAGACCTGGTTGGTACTGGAAGCTGGTCCTAGGTGACGACAAACAGGTTTCTGATAAGGACAATATAGAGAGGCAACTCGAAGTCAGACGTGGTTGGTACTGGAAGCTGTTACCAGGTGATGACAAACAGGTTTCTGATAAGGACAATATAGAGAGGCAACTCCAAGTCAGTTCATCGCGATTGGTAGATGCAAGAGCTCAAGAGGGTTCGCAAGGCTGCAGCCGTTGGAGGATTGAGTTTACATAGATCAAAGCTAAAGTAGAGAGAAATGAAATATATTCCATATTTCGAGTGAAATATCATGTTTCTCTCATCGAGTGACGAGATATCTCCTTTTCCCCGTCACGAAATGAGTGAAACCTAATACTCCAAGAGACACTATTTATTAGATACTTTTTGTGTAGTTGTCAATCGGAAAACTCAATTATTTCACTACAAATGTATAACCTTGAAACGTAAATTCTCCCTACCTAACACCCAGAGACGTTTCATCACCCCTTGTAATTGAGACTTTAAAAGTCTCCCATGTTTGCAAAATCTTAAAAAAATATAGACAAAAGTAACAAAACATATACGACGTCAAATAATTTCTTTGTCATACATTTGGATATGATTATATATACAAAATCAACTTCAACAAAATATATCCTTGAATGTTTACGAGAACGCTGTTCGAAGCGAAAGGATACACCCTGGTCAAGTTACAAAAATGGCGCTTTGCGAAAGAAACAGTCTCGTTTGACGAGTTAAATGAGAAATTTAAAGTTTGTAACGAAACATTTTCAAGAGAATAACAAACGACAAGAAGCGATATTTACTCCATAAATGAACATCTGTCATTAGTTTGCCTTGTAAATGTGGAACTAACGTAAATAGGAATTACGTCAACAGTTTGTGTACGGGCGAGACGCTTTCGATAAAGGGAGACACAAGCTCCTCACAGCGATAGTCCTTTCGCGGAGCTCTCTAATACTATCGCTGCCACCAATCAAAACTCCCCACTGTGATAGGTGGCCCCAACCATGCTTGGAGTTGAACTCGCAACCGAATGACCGTTATGTTTACAAACAAGTGACGACTGTTGTGACGCCGAATACACTTACCGCTGATAAATTACTTTCTTATTTGATATAATAAGAATGTAAGGGAGAAGTTGGTTGATTTTCCGTTAGTCTGCAATCTCGAACCAATCTGATTATTTAAACAACAAAGTAAATTCATCTGGAAAACATGGCCAGTCGTAAAGCCTTTCAAAATGAACTATGATGGCATTCCCAAAGACATAAAAAAGTATACACGTTACTACATATGGGGTTAGAGGGCAAATTTCAAGATTCTCGTAATGGCCGCGCCGAAACTGGTGGCAGCGATGTTACCGAGAGTGTAACGAAGGTGTCACGCGCTGGGAAGGAGCTAGAGGGAGACAATGTAAGGGGAGGTAACTCTTGTAAGACAATAGTTCCGTCAAAGTGATATGTTCACTACAGTGAAATAGCAAGTGTTATGTCACTGCAAGGAAAACTTCACTTTTCTCAACTTCAGAAAACACAGTTTTTTACGTTAAAGTATGTAATAGAGCTCTCTCTTGTTACGCAAAACTCAGATGTTCTGTATGCACAGGGCAATATGTTTTGTAACAGTGTTACATAATAGACAAATAACACGTAAGTCGGATAAAAGACTTACCCAGACTGAATATTTGGTATAACAGGAGTTGGCCGTATCTGTCATCTGTTTCGTTGCAGTGGGTTCTTGATTTAACTTCGAAACGTTCCCTTACAGTGGTCTCTGGGTGTGGTTCTTTGGGAGGTGCTGACACGTGGAGCCACACCCTACCCGGGGGTGGATGGATGGGATATCACGCGCTTCCTCCAACATGGCCGGCGTCTTCAACAACCCTGGTTCTGCAGTAATGAGTTGTAAGTAACACAACCAAGGCGTTCATCATTGTAGACTAATTTGGGTAAACATGTCATTAAACACCTACCTGAAGCTCCATGATCCACAAGGTAATTGGAGCAAAGTGTATGGCTGCGTGTACTAGTCCGGACTAATGCCGATGTTATAGTGCTAGCTCACTGAGATGCCATGGCGCAATTCACTTTGAATGCCACACTCAGACACAGTATACTGACGCCAGTCCTTGTTTTAGCACCTCAATGCCGAGCGCCAAGCAGGGTAACAACAAGTACCAACTTTTAATGTTTTTTGCTATGCCGCCCAAATCTCTACGGGCGGACGCTCTACCATTAGACCACGGAGGCGGTCCATCATTATTGAAGTTATATCTGTATATGACCTGTACATAATCGAGAATGACCAGGCACACCAGTGACTGAAAGCTTGAGCAACTATCAACGCCATTGACGTACAGATGATACGCAGTCAGGACAGTGGTAGAGCCTGACCACCCGATCTCAAAAACTCGGAAACATAACATTGATTATGGGTAATGTAACTTCGAGCGAGGGGTCAAGTTTAGACAGTTTACCGCGACCTCTGTGGAACAAGATATTTTCATCAACACCCAATGATATTTGTATATATAGAAAATGTACATCTAAACAACACGCAAACGATGTTGATAAGTTTAATGGGACGCTGGGATAGCATAGTGGTTTATGCGTTGGTTCATTAAACCCCAGACCCTGGTTCGATTCTCCACAAGGATACAGAGCCTAAAATAAATTTCTGGATAGTAAAGGCTGGAATTTTGCCCAAACGACGTCAAATCCCGACTATGCACATTTCATTGAGCCATTTCTTCATGTTACCGATGCTTATTCAAAAGTCATTACTATCAATATAGATTTGTTGCCTACATTTTTACATATAACCAATCTAGTCGACTATACAGTGTGTACTATATACATTCTAGGAACACCGTCATCCATGTATCTTTCAATTCTAGTTGACTATACAGTGTGTACTATATACATTCTAGGAACACCGTCATCCATGTATCTTTCAATTCTAGTTGACTATACAGTGTGTACTATATACATTCTAGGAACACCGTCATCCATGCATCTTTCAATTCTAGTTGACTATACAGTGTGTACTATATACAATCTAGGAACACCGTCATCCATGCATCTTTCAATTCTAGTTGACTAAACAGTGTGTACTATATACAATTTAGGAACACTGTCATCAATGCATCTTTCCTATCTACTCGACTATACAGTTTGTACTATATGCACTCTAGGAACACCGTTATCCATGCATCTTTCCAGTCTACTCAACTTTACAGTGTGAGCTATATACATTCTAGGTACGGCGTCATGCTGGAGATCTGGTCACAAGACCCAGGACTGCGACCCACGTTCTCTGAAGTGTCCGAATCACTCACCACGTTACTCAAACTGTCGTCAGACCAGGAAGTGACGTCAGAAAGCAAAGATGACGGTTACGTCACATTTCCTTCATGTTCCCGTTATGTTGAGCTTCGGGTCCCCGAATATTTTGTGTTAGAAACTGAAGCTTCAAGGGAAAATCAGGATGCAATGCCTGTGTAGGGAAAAAACAAAAATGCTATCAACATTTCCTTTCTCGAGAGGAGGAGCAGATAAATGAACAGTGTCGCGTGATTCAGGTGTGAGGACCCGCAAGTATGAACTCTTAGTGAGAGATTGCAGTTTGAACATATTATATGATTCATGTGGTGCGTCAGCATTGACAGAAATCCCAGATTTGGAGTAAATGATTATTTGTGTTTGTGTCTTTAGCATGACATTGATGTGTTTGTCAAAGAATGTAAATCGTCTGTTTGATGGTTAACACGTGAAATTGATGTTTGTATATGGCTATAGTAACTTGAGTACATCTTCCCAGGTCAAGGGCGTTAACTGACTATAAAAGTCCAGTTTCCATCCTTGCCGAACTAGACTGGAATTTCCAGGCTAGATCGGAGCGCCACCAGTGGCTGTTGCGGGTTATGTACCTTTAAGTCCCTCCTAGTGACCAATACCACATATCCCTTGCATTTGCTTCTAACAAAATGGCGGCGCCCAGTCAAGACGATCTGATCGATAATCAAGATCATTTTTTTGTAATAAAACGGCGAAGCGCATCAAATCACTTTAGCACCTTGATTAAAAACAGGAAAAGATTGTCAAAATATCTGTCGACGCCCAGTTGACGGTACACATGCTTCGCAATTCCTGCAGTCGACCGAAATCTACACGTTGAAATCCATGTTGTTTACCAACCGGATGTCCAGTCCGATTTTGATTTGACTATGCATAGACTCGTTGGCCCAGCCAAAACGTAACTCCATAATTCCAGCCTAGTTTGGCAAGGGCGGAAACTAGACTTTTATAATCAGTTATAGCCTTGCCGTGGAAACTGGACCCTTTTTGTCAGTTAACGCCCTTGCCCCGGGAAGATGCTACGATATATGGTGTGCCTATAAAGCCCCGGGCAGCAAGTTTTCAACCAGCTTACGACGGGCGCGGTGCAATGTTCGGGCTATTTTAGGTATGAGCAAAACACGTTACTCAGTTAAAAAGTCAAGATTAATACATGTCCGGTTTAAATACTTATGAGTAATGTCCCTTTGTGTGCATGTGTAGTCTTTACTAACAAGATCTTCCCCCAATCCGGGGATGTCCAATCCTGCGTGCTCATGACGTGTGTTCATTATCAAGAGGCCCGCCCAATTACAATCAGGATGTTGATGTCACGTCTTATTATTGTTCTAGATTTTTAGATACACTATCTATCTATCTGTGGTTTTGTATTTATTGATTAATGGTATTATACTTGCACATGAAAACGCCATCACACGTATGCATGCACTTTTTTCAAACAACGCTGAATTAACTAAAGCGATATCAGTTTTATCTATGATCTTCTATTTTGTTCCTTATATACTATTTAAGCTATGATATCTATTGTATTTACTTTGTATAAGGGCAAAGATCAAAATGATGTACATCAAAGTCTATGCATATTCTTAACATGTAAATATGTACATACAAACCTTGCTTGACTGAATATATAATAAACTCTCAATATTTTGCATATACTATTTCTTGTGTTGTTGAAGGAGTGCATAGAGTGTCCTTTGTGTTGAGGCGATGGTGCAGCCGAATGGATAACGCGGTCGCTCGTCTTGCCCAAAAAATCGGGTTCGTCTCGTACATATGTGAACTCGGGTCCTCTGTGTGACGAACTAGCGATTATCGCTGTCGGCAACACACATCGTCTTTATAAGTATTGAGTCAAGCACAACGAGTTTGGTAATCTTTAATATACCGTAACATTGTTTACATACCTGTTCTCTCTAATGCAGTATTTAGGGTCTAGACGGATTGTTCTGGTCTACAGAGGTTATTTGTTTGAAAATATCAAATTATATCTCGTATTATCAAAGATAAGATGTTACGTTGATCGAATAATGTATGAGACGCTGTAACGTTATTGTCCCGACGGAATTATTGTTGAGACTATGGGTGACATCGGCACTTCTCTCGTCTCAAACTACGTATAAGGCGATATTATATAATTAAGGGTCATTATAACTTCAGCTTAACGAGGCTTAATTATCTGTTTTGGTTAAAATTATCTCCTTCGTAAGGGCAATAAATGGCTGAGCAGGTTTTCTGCAAATGACAATGCCTAAAAATTAGTGTTACTGTTATTTTGAAAATCATGAATTGTCGTATAAACAAGGAGGTGAGGTGAAATGTGGCTTAACGTCACGTCCAAGATTATTGCACTTATATAGCGACAGGCATGCACGTGTGTGTGTGGCTGCTTGTTATAGTCCGGACTGATGCCGATTTATAGTGCTAGCACACTGAGATCCAATGCCTCAGTTCAACATGAATATCCCACTCAGACACAGTATACTGACTCCGAGCCGACAAGTCCTTGTTTTAGCCCCTTAATGCCGAGAACCAGACATGGTAACAACAAGTGACATCTTTTAACGTCTTTTGGTATGACGCGGCCGGGGATCGAACCCCAGACCTTCCGCTCTCCGGGCGGACGCTCTACCACTAGACCACGGAGGCGGTCTATAAACATGGAAAGCAAGTGACACTGCTCGTGACATAAGTATTTCCGTCCGTGTCATGCATCAGCTGCAACTGATTATGTTCCTGTATTTGATTGCTGCACAGCTATCCCAGCATTTATGTGACTGGTCAGGGGCCCCACACCCACACCCTTCCTCCCCCAAATTGGGAGCAAGAAATCCGGGAAGCTAGAAGACCTACCTGGTCCAGGCTTTCCCTCGATACATATGGCATTTACAGTTTGTGTGAGTGTTGTTTAACGCCGCAATCAGCACTCTTCCAGCTACAAGTATATGACCGCGGTCTGTAAATAATCGAATCTGGACCAGAAAATCCAGTGATTGATATGAGCATCGATCCACGTAAATGGTATACGATGAACTGCATCAACCAAGTCATCAAACCTGACCACCCGATCCATTCGACGCCTCTTACGAAAAGCATATTCGTCTTTTAAGGCAAGCATGGGTTGCTGAAGACTTATTGTCTGCCCGGATCATCACGGTTCGGAATGTAGAGACGGACAAACTGTTTTAATACAGTATTAACATATAACAATTAAGGTGCAGGCCACTCCTCCCAGAGTTGTGAGAGACGACAATGCTAAGTACAACAATAACTAAGAACGATAACTACTACAGGATGAACTGTTATCAGTGTCATGACACGTGTAAGCTAAAAAGTTACGAAAAAGGTCTGTGGCATTATTCCGTTATAAAGTGAACTTTTTATGAGTTTGTCTGTGATAAAATATCTTTGTAGGTTTTGATAATGAGACAGAATTTATCCTCATCTGAAAGTGAGCATCACTCAGTTAAAGTTGGATCCGTACAGTGCTGTACAGTGCCTTTCATCTTCAGTATCTTTCTGTTTCCAATCTTAAGGAAACACCACATCTGATGAGAACCAGTGCTAAACTATAACACGTGACATTCTTGGCTTCGTAATGTTTACATGAGTAGTCAGTGGTAAAATTCCAATATCGACTCAGCTCGTGCAGTCCTTATCTAATTTGTCCATTCCGCTTTAACTTCCTATTATTCAGTGAGGAGTAGAATATGTCGCGTATTGTGACATGTGTTGGTATTTCAAGTGCGTTTGCCCGCGCTCGTTTGCAGGCGGTGGTAGCCTAGTGGTTAAAGCGTTCGCACGTCACGCAGAAGACCCGGGTTCGATTCCCGACATGGTATTAAGCCCATGTCTGGTGTCCCCACCCGGGATGTTGCTGGAATGTTTCTAAAAACGGCGTAAAACTATACACACCCACACTCACTATTGTTTGCACCTTTCTGTTTCAGTTGTTCTTCCTTAAATCATGGCTCCTTTCTCTTTGACCGGGCATTAATTGGCTAAATTGTCAGCCACGTGACAACGACGGAACTTCTTTTCCCCCTACCATACAACTTGGTGATAAAATAATTTCCACGAGAAACGTGTGTCGCTAGCAAAATTCGAACCCATGAATTACTCACGGAAGGCTGACGAATGTATACGTAGTCATAGACAACATCTGTTAATTTCAATGGATAACATTTTGCGCCTATCAACAAAACAAATGAGTTTCCCGAGTGTCATCATTGTATATAGTGTTTTATCATTCAAACTGGCTTCCACATGGGATATCGCTTGGGTGAGATCAAGCGATATCTACACTGTAGATATCGCTGCAATGAAATGGCATCCCAATGCTTTGCAGACCATGGTTTGGTTACCATGACGTCACAATTTAATGACATCACTCAGTGGCTCTGCTACTGAAGCTGTTAGCAGTCCATTTTACGACACTGCTTATTACTGTCTACAAACTGAAAAAGTTGGAAGAATGATGTTGGATGAAAAATATAATCTCACCCTCGTGTCTTTTGAAATTAAATATATCAACGCTCGTTGATAAAAGTGGATAAAATCCTCGGCAAGCCTCGGAGTGTTCCCACTTTTATCAACTCGTGTTGATATATTTGATATCAAAAGACACTCGGTGAGATTCTCTATGTCGATGTCTATACGTAATATTATGTGCACTATCCATGTACACTCATATTTCAAAAGGATCCGAATGACATTTTGACAATATTTTGTTGCAAAATTATGATGCAAATAACTTTCTATGTTACCAAACTTTTGAAAATACTGTATCTACAACATCCAACCACTGTGCCTTCGAAATCAGCACATCGTGCATATCCGCCAACAATGGCAGTGGAGGACTTTCAGTAACAAATGTTGTTGTTGTTTTTGCAAAGACATTGTATCTTTGTTTACAAGTACATGTATCAGCTGATTATTGTTTACAAAATACAACAATTTAGTGAAAAATACTTACATTTAGTATCAGGGTGTGAATGATAGTTATACATACTATTTCGAAAGCTTTGGTAAGTACAGATAACATACTATTTTGCTATGCATACTACTATAAATGTCGGTATGGCTTACATTCATTAAGGATCCATATCCATGCAGTAAATCCCATTGTAAACGTAAATACTAGTATCCTAATACTGATACACAAATTCATATTGTAAACTGTCATGACTAGGTTTGACAACATGCGGTGATATGGTATCTTCACGTGTTATAGTCAATGCACTGAAAGATTTAGTGGCGACACGAGCGTGCATGTTATGAGCGTGCCCCTGTAACATGTATCATTTAAAGCTACACTGTCCGAAGCGCTGCATGGTAAATTTGCTCACGTGAGGCACTTTCTTCATCAGCTGATTGACGTCAACAAATGCAACTTCAATCCTTATGTTGACAGATACATAAATCATAACAAAACAATCCATTAAACATCAAACTTTAATTATTGAAAGCGAACTATATCAACGCGGAGAGTCTTGACGTCGTGACGCCAACCGTCCCAAACATTCCATTTGGAGTGACATCTCTTGGTTTTACAAACGGCAGAAAATGGCGGCTACCGCAATGTCATTCGCCTGAAATACAAGTTGCACCCAGTAATGTTAGCGTTGGAATTGGAAAGAAATCCAAAATGGATACATATTAACGTTCTGTGAACTTGTGGTGTGTGTTTGAGTCATACTACGGCTGCTGATGACGTGGATACCGCTTGAGGCGGCGCGGTTGGATTTACTGAGGCACGATAGTGTGGAGCTCGGTGATTTCTTTTGGTAAGTCGAGCATTCTCTGTTATAGCTTCGAATGGACGCTTCATTTCGGTGATCCGACATACACATGATCTGCCTGTCTTCAAAGCCTGCATCATGTCGCTCTCAGTTTTCCCTAATTATTTGTAATGTTATATTTAGACATTGATGATTTCCTCTAAAGTAGTTCTGTATGTCTCCGCGCGATTGACATACTGACGTTCATCGGGAAATGAACGACAGTCAGTTTGGTAGTGTTCACCTTGGCGAGGTCACCCGCTACTGTCAATATAGGGATGTATAATGGCTACTAATCATATAGTGTGAGATTATCCATTTTAATATCCGGTGATATCAGTGATATATAACTACAAAGTTCAAGGTATGCTGATAAGATCTACATCAAAATGGTTTGAGCATTGTGAGAAACCAACCAAATATATTTTGAAAATGGAATCTAGAAACTACTTAAATAAATCTTTTAAAGAGTTAGAAAAACACGACGGCACAATTATTAAAAAAGGGAAGAAATGGTCCTTGAGACCAAATCCTTTTATGAAAAACTATATCCAGCCCATGAGGTAGCACCTGTTGATTTGTCTGAATATTTTAAGGATACCAAGGTTACCAAGGTAACCGAATACGAATTATCTAGATTAGAAGGAGAACTAACCATGACTGAACCAATACAAGCGCTTAAAAGCAGGAAAATGAGAAAAGTCCAGGACTGTACCTTTTTATACTTGGTGTGGAAATCTTAGGAATCATGACTCCGAATAACAAAAAGATAAAGGGAATTAATTTAGGAAATATTAAGAATATGCTATCCTAATTTACTGACGATACTACTCTTACTTTAGATAGTTCTGAATAAGTCAGTCTTAAATACAGTCCAGTTGTTTGCACGTTTCTCGGGTTGAAAGGTTAATGTAGACAAAACAAAACTCATTTGGATGGGTTCTAAAAAGAGAACAAGGTACAAATTATGTAAGGAATGGAATTTTGATTGGTCTCAATCAGAGTTTATGCTTTTGGGAATAAAGTTAAACATTGATCAAGAACAAATGGTAGAAAAATATTACAATGAGAAATTCCCGCAAATTGAAAAAAGCATGAATATTTGGAGAGCTAGAAGTTTTACTCATTATGGAAGAAATATTGTTTTGAAATCACTCCTCCTTCCGAAACTGAATCACTTACTTTCGTCCCTTCCACACACCCCTGCATCTCAAATAGATGCATTTCAAAAACAATGTTTCAGTTTCATATGGAAGGGCAAACCCGATAAAATAAAACGCGAAGTTACCTTATTGAATCCTGAACGTTGTGGATTTAAAGTTCCTAATATCAAAGACATAATAATCTCAAAAGTTGCGATGGATACATAGAGTAAAACATGGTCAACCAAAGTGGTAGTTGTTTTGCTCTAAAACAGAGTGGCCAATTCGAAGCAATAATAGCTTGCGAATAGTTCCCACGTTAATGTACCTATGATTCCATTATTAACAAATATATTCTGGGTCAGACTTTATTTTGAAAAATAAAACTCAATACTTAACAGAATCAGAACAACAGGCTCAGTGTTAACGAAACAATCATGACATAAGAATTGACAAGAGACCAATTATGTATATCAGCTGGTGTGATAAAGGTGTTATTGTTGTTAACGATCTTACGCACCAGGAAGGTAGATTCTTGACTAGGAAGAATTCGTCACAAAATATTCTTTAGCAACATATTTCTTAACTTACGAAGGTGTTAAAATAGCCCTAAAGAAATCAATTAAAGATGATAAATTGTCCTTGCAATCCTACATATCTTGTCAATCTTAGACACATTAACAATATCTTGGACGCAAATATTTGTACAATCACCTTCTCAATTCCAAATTTGTAAAATTACCCCGCTATACTAAATGGTAACGAATACCTGGTTGTCACTATGCTGAAAGTGATTTGAAAAGATTTCTTTTCCTTCTGGTCCCATCTTCCTGTTTAAAGAAAGTAATTTAATGAATTAGGAGATAAACACGCTGTGTTTTCAATGTAGAGCTAGGTTACCTGTAGATTTAACCCCGCTAAATTGAATTTGGAACCGAACGCGCAGACCAGTATATCCAGTGATTGATATCATCAGCATCGATCAACGCAATTGGGATACGATGACATGCCTTTCCTACTCCGGATCGTCATGGGTCCATTTTCTAACTGACATGTTGGTGTTTTACATTTCAAGTCGTCAATATCGTGTCTTCAAAACTGATTCAAATAAAATGTGTGGAACACTGCTAACGACGAGGCATGTTAGATTAAGTGTAAACTAAGAATAGCTCGATCTCGGATGCACACAGGGAAACAGAAAGATGCAGAGATTAGGTCAAGAGTGCACTCGTCGCACTCGTCAATATTCCAGCATAACGATATGTTTTAAACATCGTCCCATGCCGATAATGACACGCAATCAACTCCCCCTCCCTCACTCACTCACCCACTCACTCACTACTCATGCCCTTTCTCCACACTACATGTTATGTCAAAATTTAAAGCAACTAACTCACTATGTGTACATTCAAATCTGACCTTTAGAATCAGCCCACGTGGTGTTTGTGACGAGTGTCCCAGGAAGTGATATGTATCTTAGTCTGTAATGTAATTGAGTCACAATCCAACCACACAGTCGCAAGGGAATACAGTCTGACGGAAGGACATGCATGTCTTCGCCATGAATTTGTCATGTACGTAGTAGTGTGTGGTCTGTACGCACGAGACTGGTGGATCTGTAAAACATTTAACGAAGTCAATTATTTGATTGTTATGGTTCAAGAGATAAGGCAATATCAGATTCTTTAAATTGCGTCTTTGTGATGTTGTGTGCTGAACTTGACGGTACATACAGGTGTACAAGTAGTACTTTTCCATTTTTTGACCATCTTCGGATTTACATTGTCTGGTACATGCATACATTGCTTCTCTGAATTGTGTAAACCTGAACATGAGTGTGGGTTTTGGCATGCCTGCTATCTCTTAAGACATGGTGCACTGCAGAGGGGGAGGTTTCAGTCTACTCGTGTGTGTGTTTTTCCTATCGGTGGCAGCAGGCGTATATGCCATCTGGGAGGACACTGGACGTGTAGATGAGGTGATCACAGACACCAACACAGGGCACGTGTACACGGCGGGGGAGAAGGGGATCCGTCATTGGTCTGAAAATCTCACTTTCATCGCCGGTGTTGGTTGGGGCGATGCTGAAGTTGGTTGGGACGACTGCGTTGGTGACGCTGAAGGTAATGTGACAGCGATGGCGTTACAGCCAGGCTCCCCTCGACTTCTGGCCTGCTCCACAGCCTGTAGGGGTCTCTGTGCTGTGTACAATACGTCTAATATCACCCAGAGGTTGTGGATGAACAAAGGAACTAACTACAGTTACATCAACACCCGTTCTGTTCTGGTGGTCCTTGGCAATGGAACGTTGCTAGTAGCGTCATCAACCTCGGACCAGCCGACGCCCGTCGTCCCCGTGTTGTCGTACCGACATTTGTCTCTCCCAGACCAAGGCCAACCTAGTATGAGCAAAAGTGACCACACCGAGTCTGTCATGTTAAGAGAACCAGAAAGCAACTACGCCATACATTTTATATCGGGCTTCACCAAGAACAATTTCACATATTTCCTTACAACCCAGAGAGAAACGTCAACCATGAACGTCACAACCCGACTCATTAGGTTTTGCACAAGTTATGAGTCTTTGTTCCCCCTCATGGACTTTCCCCTGGATTGTCGGACCAAGAACCTGACCTTATACAACATCGGACTAGACATGGCGGATACCGGAAGCTCCATCACTGTTAGTTTTGGAAGAAATACAAACCAATCCGACTTTCAGCAAGATCCCTCTCTTGGATCAGCGTTGTGCCAGTACACATTTGAGGATATCAGAAACGACAGCAGTAAATATCTTTCTCTTTTAGCAACGCCAAGCGAACCATGGCAAGTTGGAAAGTTCGAAAACGTAAGTGTATACCTTTGTCATCTTTTCATCGGAGCTTGATAATTAAGAATTGACCTTCTCTTTGTGTGAGTTCATTGGAGTATGAACCTTCATAGAGTGAGGGCCAAACTGTATGAACGTCGGAGTTTGCGACGACGTTCATACAATGTTTGGCCCTCACTCTATGAAGGTTCATACTCCTATGAACTCACACAAAGTGAAAGTCAATTCTTATAATTTTTTATTACAATTTCTTACCTCAAAGGATGTAGGCCAAGATCTAAACACAATGTCATTTAGTAATGTGACTTTATGTTTACACTGACAGCCATACAACAACCAGCTATATCGCGGTGTAAAATAGTTCCTCAAAAAGTTAGGTGACATTTGCGTATGGATGCACAACTTGCTCTTCAGAAACATTTTACGCAGCACATGTGTTCAATTCATATCCTCATTAGATGAGAAAGGTCTGTAAAGAACTACCTCTGTAAGTCAGTCACAATGACAGCGCGTCGTAATACATTTACAACAAGTACAAGACGTCAAAATAGCCGACACGATAAACGTGACGGGAGAGATTTCCGAAGTTGTTAATGAACCTCTGGCGGTTACATGTCTTATTCATCATTGATCAACTGGCCGATCATTGAAAGGGGAATAAAGAAGTGTCAAACAGACACTAAGATAAATTCATAGATTGCTGAAGACGGTCAATGTCAGCCTAGACACGGATGGAGTCGATACTACGATAGTTTAGCTGTGCATTTCTTTGTTTGGCTAGGATCGGCCGCAGCGAGGATATTCGTGAATAATCATGCAGTCACGCTCTCTGACATTTCTCAATGTATACCGAAACGCTGAGACCAAGAATAAAGGTTCTAAATGATCAGAAAGGACGCTTATATATGTTTTCTTGCTAGGGAATTCACAGGGGTTTCCCCAGGAATTTGGAAGTCGTCCTTCAGTGTTAACGTCATTTCAAGAACACGATCTCGTGAAAACGTATGAACGTCAAATTGTGTCATTCATACACTTATGAACGTCAATTTCAAATTAAAAAAATTATTTACAATTACACACCAACGCAGGCATAGAACGTGTCTTGCTTGCCTTGGCTGATGCCAAACGTGAACTGTCCAAGCTGTAACAAGAAGTACATATCTTCAAGCTAACGGTAATCTATTGAGTCAACCTCAATGAAAGGCAGGGGCATATACCCGCGAGTGGACCGTTCTACTCCACTCCACTGTCATTGTCATCCAAGCTACATGCTCATTGTTGTTGTAGTGCTCTAGTGAAGTGTGAATAATTATAAGTATTATATGTAAAGAGCCAACAGACAGTATTTAACGCGCATACACCGCACAGAATGGTACAGAAACAGTGCACAGCTGCCAATCAATCCGGTTGTTCCGCAATCTTTAAACAGTCACTGTTCATATTTTAATCCTTTCAATAATTAGGAGATAAACATACTGTGTTTTCAATGTAGAGCTAGGTTACCTGTAGATTTAACCCCGCTAAATTGAATTTGGAACAGAACGCGCAGCGTGAGGTTTCAAATGTTAAATTTTAGAAAAGCGCCAAAATTCCAAGCTCTATGTTGTCTCCAAAACGTAAATACATTCCCTTTGCTGATTTCTGTCGTGTTTTTCTGCACGTAATGTATTGCCATACATCCTTTGAATATTGTAGTAACCGCATCTGTGCATTTCGTAACCTGTAATTGTAGATATAATTATTTAAATATGCCTAGCGAAAATGACTGAAAATAGTACTATTCTGTGAATATTAGCTTCCGCGGTGATGCGGCCGTCAAACCAGCTGTTTCAATCAGAGGGGTAGAATAAATATTGTTTGCCTCGGAAACAATTTGAAAATTAGTTACACACATGTGAGCGAACATCTCTACTCTGCATTAAACATATTTTAACAGTCAAGACTCATGTTTATGCGCATATATGGCTTGGGGGCTTTGGTGTACACAGATTTCAGAAAGATAAAAAATGCATGTGATGGCAGATAATATATTTCTCCGAGTAGGTCTCCAAACACCTAAAGGTATAGTCAAAATCAAGTGTGGAAAGATATGCTCTTAATATAAACGTTGTATGTCGAACTCTAAAAAAATTGGTTTAAACACGATTTGCACGAAGGCCGTATTCCCAGAAAAGTATACCATATGATTATGTACCATAACAATCTTGGCAATAACACATACGTTATCTCTTATGCGTCACACATTTTTGACGTTTCGGTGTAGATCCTAACATGATCACTTGCTTGATAAAGGTGTTAGGATCTACACCGAAACGTCGCACTAATTGCCATTAAGAAGTTGTTCATCCTAAGGACGCGACTTACTTCATCACACCAACTTCTAAATGCAACTGAAAGAAGTTATACGATTAGAAATGGTCTACATGCGGCTTATCTCAATGCCCGACGGCCACATGTTGTTCCTTCGCTTACAAATGGTCATATTGCCAACAAACGTCAATGGTTTACACGACGTCCAAACTGGGGTAATCGTCGCTGGTCATGTGTCATGGTTTGCAATGAGTCCTGATTCACCTTGCACTTCTTTGACAGGCATGGTCGTGTCTGGCCACTTCGAAATGAACGTCGAGCAATTGTAAACCTCAGACCTCATGACAGATTTGGCGGTGGATCGGTTATGGTGTGGGGCATTACTATGCATATTGTGCAAAGAAGGGTCTCAGTAGTATCGGGAAAACATACTGACACACTTTGTTGTTCCTTTCGCAAGTCGTTTTGTTTCTCAGGACGACAACGCCCGTGCTCATCGTGCACGAATCATCGATGCTAACCTCCTGGAACGCAACATTCATAGAATAACATGGCCACCAATAAGCCCAGACCTTCTCCCATTGAAAAAAACTGTCTTGGACATGAAAGGGAGACGTGTGCGTCAACGTCAGAGGCCGCCGGCTACTTTGGGACAGACTCCCTCTAATCGGCATTGGGGGACTCATACGACGTATGCCTCGTCGAGTGAATGAATATTTAACACATCGTGGCGGTATTACGTACTACTGATCCAAACACGTCAACTCTGAAGGTTCCCATCTTTCCCCTATCGTCCTTAATGATCGTGGCGGTCATAACATCTACTGTCATACGTCACTACCGGTTGTAATGTGTTCCCAATTCGTTCATTATTATCATACAGCTATAAGTACAAACTAACATCTCTTACGATTTTGGAAATTTGGAGATCTCGACGACCAGGGAAAGCCGTTGATGTTGGCATTATGAAGGTAGTTTACCTTGACACGAGCTGTGTGCGGTGGAGCGTTGTACTGTTGAAACAGCTCCCTCTGGCGGTCAATGATTAGAAGAAGGTGAGGTTGAAGAACTTGATTCATGTAGCGATTTGCTGTCAAATTGCGATGACGAAGGTGGAACAGTCGAATGTAGCGATCCTGTGCAGTGGTCGTAACTCGTGGTCGGCCGGTTCTTGGACGGTCTGCAGTGGAATTGACCTGTGTGTATCGGTCCCAAAGGGGGCAAATGGTGCTGTGTTGGACGTTGAAGTTGCGTGCAAGAGAAGACTGCGATTCCCATCTATGGATATGCCCTATGGCGATGTTCCGACCGGCAGCGCTGAGTCTCGGCATTTTCGAACTTGAAAAATACTGACAATTGAATGACAATTCTGTTTGCCTTTTAATAGCCACTACCACGAGTTGCGAATGCCATAACTTGCACGTGCACTTTGCTTTACTGTTTTCCTCCCTGACATATTTGAAAAAGTGTGAAAAGAATGCCGTTTAAGACATTGCAAATCGACAATTGCTGCGTTTTGACGCACCCTTTGTCAAATATCAAGCCACCAACATTTTCCAATAACATATATCAAATTTATATATCGGATTTTTTGTGTAGTCAGGTTCAATGAACTACATCCTACTTGTGCGTTTCTTTTTTTAAAGCGTGTATTTCTAAGTTCCAAAATGTATAAATGTTTATATTGTTTCTAGAATTGTACATTGGCCTGTGCCACGAAATACAAAAACTAAATATATTTCAAATATCTGAAAAATAGATGTTCCAAGGCTGTTTCATAGCCCATATGTAGATTTCACTGTGTTGAATAAACGTTTGTTTTCCGTTAAACGCCGAATTCAGCATTATTTCAGCTATATGATGACGGTCTGTAAATAATCGAATCTGGACCAGACAATCAAGTGATCGATAATATGGGCAACGATCAATCTCTTCCAAATAGGTTGTCACGCAATCAACCAAGTCACCGAGCCGGACCAGCGGTTCCATTAAGTCGCTTCTTACGATCAGTTTTTATAGTTTTTGGTGAACTAATTCTGAAGAATATCACTTAAATGGATAATACCAAACCGCGGATCCAAAAATATAAATCTTATGACTCAAAACGGTCCATGGCACATTATAGGGTTTGGGCCTGTCATGCACAAATCGCTATTTAGCTTTATAATGGGTTGTCTCATGTTTCGGTCGCTGCGATAAATTTCCCATGATGGGATTTGAACCACGGACCCTTTGATCCTTGGTGGAACGCCTTGTCCACATGATCAAAAAGGTTAACCCCATCAGCAAGCTTACAACGTAGGGATATTATCTGTGTGATATATTTTGGTCTGTCTTGTATGTAATCATCGAGCTTACAAAAACAAGCAAAAAGCCACAACGCGACAATGTAACAAATGGCCAAAATGTGGCGTTGTCGCGTTGTCGTATTGTCGCATTGTCGCGCTTTGGTAAATTTTGACACTTTTTGCTTGTTTTTGTAAGGTTGACAATTAACAATGCCACAACGTCCCTTCTGGAATTCAATAGTCTTTAAGTACATTCATATGCCTCAAAGTGGCGACTAACGTATAACCCTTCAAAAAGTAATGTTGTTGTCTTCTCTGACAAAACAAAAGGGGTTAGATATTAATTGCAAACTTGGTGATATAAAAATAACAACATCTGACTCTGTCATGTATGGTGGCATACTACTAACGCATAACCTGTCATGTAAATCAAGTATTGAAAAATGTTGCCAAAAAGCAAGACAAAGTATTAATTCGTTAAAATCTGTGGGACTACCAGTGTAAAAATCTGGTTAAGAATGATATTAAAAACAAGTTTTTAC
Source organism: Haliotis cracherodii (assembly GCF_022045235.1). Classification (NCBI taxonomy): domain Eukaryota; kingdom Metazoa; phylum Mollusca; class Gastropoda; order Lepetellida; family Haliotidae; genus Haliotis; species Haliotis cracherodii. Next base: position 29,173,937 of record NW_027266319.1, on the reverse strand, counting down.
GGCTGCGAACTGCTCTTTGATATTAAGGGTCAAAACATTAATGTCATTGAAAATACTCAACGCCATTTCGCGCGAACTATACAAGGACTTGATAAAAGATCTCCATCAGAATCCACTATTGCTAATCTTGGGCTGTGGACAATGATCGGCTATATCGATAACTGTAAACTTCAGCTGCTTGGCCGCTTATGTAACTTAACCTGTAACAGTCTTGTTAAACATCTTTTTTGCGCATACATTGCAAATCCAACTAATCCTAAATCTATATGTGGAGATTTATTATCAGTTCTTAAAAAGTATAACCTACGAAACAACCTTTGTACATATATAAGCTGTGGTGTATTTCCTACAAAGAGAAACTGGAAGCAACTGGTTAATAAAACCATTCATGAATATGAAGAAAATATGTGGCGCAGAAAAGTTTCTGTCAATACAGGTCTTTCACGCTTCATGCTAATACACACAAAGCTTACTCACCATATATTATGGCAACTAGCATATCTGTACCCAGAACAGAGGTCAAGTTTAACATTTTGTGTTAGAGTTTCATCACGTAACAAAACTTCCAGGGACTGTTTATTGTGTAACAAGCATGCCTTTGATTATGATAATCACATCATATTACATTGTGAAGCTCAACTGCAGGAAAGAAATGAACTGTTTTCAACCTTTATTGATCTGCTTGATGTTGAAACCTATGTCCAGTTGGAATTACAAGATGAAGAAGTTATGTTGTCATTTTTCTTTGGTGCTGATACTCACTTCTCACAATGTATTGATATAGTTACATGGGAATCTGTTATATTGATATTTTCTGCTTATGTACTTACACTAAAGCCTTACCTTGATTATGTCATCTGATCTAACCTTTTGTACTGTGTGAATGGCATGACACTGGTGCTACTGTCTTTTATTGTATATACGTACAGGTAATATGAGTTTGTGTGAATACGTTTGATTAATTATGTATAATCTTCGGATTAACTTCTGGAGGAAATAAAGAATCTCTCTATTTTTGCAGGAAAATTGTAGACCGTGTCAACAATTCGAGTGTCATCGAACGTTCAAGATAAAGGGAAATTCGAAACTCTTTAACGATTATGCTTACCGAAGCAACACGACTTTGATCACGACAGTGCTGCAAAGTAAAGACGACACCGTCAACGTTGGTACTTCCACTGGACAAGTATTACAATTTCATGTACGTGACTTCCTTGTTGATCTGTGTATAGTAGCATTGGTGTCTGAAGGACTACGTGACATCCTTGTTGATCTGTATGTACATGTAGTTGTATTGATGCCGGTGGGACTAAGTAAGTGACTTCCTTGTTGATCTGTATGTACATGTAGTTGTATTGATGTCGGTGGGACTAAGTAAGTGACTTCCTTGTTGATCTGTATGTAGTATTGATGTGTGTAGGACAAAGTAAGTGACTTCCTTGTTGATCTGTTTGTAGTAGTATTGATGTACATGTATGTAGGACAAAGTAAGTGACTTCCTTGTTGATCTGTATGTAGTAGTATTGATGTCTGTAGGACTAAGTAAGTGACTTCCTTGTTGATCAGTATGTAGTATGGATGTCTGTATGACAAAATAAGTGACTTCCTTGTTGTTCTGTATGTAGTAGTATTGATGTGTGTAGGACAAAGTAAGTGACTTCCTTGTTGATCTGTATGTAGTAGTATTGATGTCTGTAGGACTAAGTAAGTGACTTCCTTGTTGGTCAGTATGTAGTATGGATGTCTGTATGACAAAATAAGTGACTTCCTTGTTCATCTGTATGTAGTATTGATGTGTGTAGGACAAAGTAAGTGACTTCCTTGTTGATCTGTTTGTAGTATTGATGTCTGTAGGACAAAGTAAGTGACTTCCTTGTTGTTCTGTATGTAGTAGTATTGATGTGTGTAGGACAAAGTAAGTGACTTCCTTGTTGATCTGTATGTAGTAGTATTGATGTCCTTAGGACTAAGTAAGTGACTTCCTTGTTCATCTGTATGTAGTAGTATTGATGTCCTTAGGACTAAGTAAGTGACTTCCTTGTTGATCTGTATGTAGTAGCATTGGTGTCTGTAGGACTACGTGACATCCTTGTTGATCTGTATGTAGTTGTATTGATGTCGGTGGGACTAAGTAAGTGACTTCCTTGTTGATCTGTATGTAGTATTGATGTGTGTAGGACAAAGTAAGTGACTTCCTTGTTGATCTGTTTGTAGTAGTATTGATGTACATGTATGTAGGACAAAGTAAGTGACTTCCTTGTTGATATGTTTGTAGTAGTATTGATGTCTGTAGGACTAAGTAAGTGACTTCCTTGTTGATCAGTATGTAGTATGGATGTCTGTATGACAAAATAAGTGACTTCCTTGTTCATCTGTATGTAGTATTGATGTGTGTAGGACAAAGTAAGTGACTTCCTTGTTGATCTGTTTGTAGTATTGATGTCTGTAGGACAAAGTAAATGACTTCCTTGTTGATCTGTTTGTAGTAGTATTGATGTGTGTAAGTCCAAGAAAGTGACTTCCTTGTTCATCTGTATGTAGTATTGATGTCTGTAGGACAAAGTAAGTGACTTCCTTGTTCATCTGTTTGTAGTAGTATTGATGTATGTAAGTCCAAGAAAGTGACTTCCTTGTTCATCTGTATGTAGTATTGATGTCTGTAGGACAAAGTAAGTGACTTCCTTGTTGATCTGTATGTAGTAGTATTGATGTCTGTAGGACTAAGTAAGTGACTTCCTTGTTGATCAGTATGTAGTATGGATGTCTGTATGACAAAATAAGTGACTTCCTTGTTGATCTGTATGTAGCATTGATGTGTCTAGGACAAAGTAAGTGACTTCCTTGTTGATCTGTATGTAGTAGTATTGATGTCTGTAGGACTAAGTAAGTGACTTCCTTGTTGATCAGTATGTAGTATGGATGTCTGTATGACAAAATAAGTGACTTCCTTGTTGTTCTGTATGTAGTAGTATTGATGTGTGTAGGACAAAGTAAGTGACTTCCTTGTTGATCTGTATGTAGTAGTATTGATGTCCTTAGGACTAAGTAAGTGACTTCCTTGTTGATCTGTATGTAGTAGTATTGATGTCCTTAGGACTAAGTAAGTGACTTCCTTGTTGATCAGTATGTAGTAGTATTGATGTCCTTAGGACTAAGTAAGTGACTTCCTTGTTGATCTGTATGTAGTATTGATGTGTGTAGGACAAAGTAAGTGACTTCCTTGTTGATCTGTTTGTAGTAGTATTGATGTCCTTAGGACTAAGTAAGTGACTTCCTTGTTGATCTGTATGTAGTACTGATGTCTATAGGACTACGTACGTGACTTCCTTGTTGATCTGCATGTAGTATTGATGAATGTAGGACTAAGTAAGTGACTTCCTTGTTGACCTGCATGTAGTAGTATTGATGTATGTAGGACTAAGTAAGTGACTTCCTTGTTGATCTGTATGTAGTTGTATTGATGTGTGTAGGACTAAGTAAGTGACTTCCCTGTTGATCTGTTTGTAGTAGTATTGATGTGTGTAGGACTAAGTAAGTGACTTCCTTGTTGATCTGTATGTAGTAGTATTGATGTGTGTAGGACAAAGTAAGTGACTTCCTTGTTTATCTGTATGTAGTATTGATTTCTATAGGGCTAAGTAAGTGGCTTCCTGGTTTATCTGTATGTAGTTGTATTGATGTCTGTAGGTCCAAGTAAGTGACTTCCTTGTTGTTCTGTATGTAGTAGTATAGATGTCTGTAGGAGTAAGTAAGTGACTTCCTTGTTGATCTGTATGTAGTAGTATTGATGTTTGTAGGTCCAAGTAAGTGACTTCCTTGTTGATCTGTACCTAGTATAGATATGTGTAGGACTAAGTTAGTGACTTCCTTTTTTACCTGTATGTAGTATTGATATGTGTAGGACTAAGTGACTTCCTTGTTGATCTCAATGTCGTATTATGGATGTCTATAGGACTAAGTAAGTGACTTCCTTGTTGATCTGTATGTAGTATTAATGTGTGTATGACCAAGTAAGTGACTTCCCTATTGATCTCATTGTCGTGTTATTGATGTATGTAGGACCAAGTAAGTGACTTCCCTATTGATCTTAATGTCGTGTTATTGATGTATGTAGGACCAAGTAAGTGACTTCCCTATTGATCTCAATGTCGTGTTATTGATGCATGTGTGTAGGACCAAGTAAGTGACTTCTCATTTGATCTCAATGTCGTGTTATTGATGTGTGTAAGACCAAGTAAGTGACTTCCCTATTGATCTCAATGTCGTGTTATTGATGTGTGTAGGACCAAGTAAGTGACTGTGTGTGAAGTAGTATTGGTGACTGTAGTACTATGTTCGTGAGTTGTTTATCTCTTTTCAAGTAGTCGGAATATGTATTGGTCCTATCAGGTTTGAAGTCTTAACATTACAATGTATTACCTTGCGGACTGCGTGTTGAACTTAAAATGTTCATCACATTTGACATTGGTGAGGATTTCAACATCATCACTGAGAAGCAAACACAAGGTACTGTTAATCAAGTGATATGTTAGAAAATTCATAGAAATAACATTCATCTCTCATTACATTTTAGCCTTCTCACTATTACACTGTAGATAATTAACAATTCTTACTCAATTTGCTGTTACAGACCGGTGTTGATGGGAACCTTTGTCTGAGCAGCAACATCAGCGTCAGCAGTGACAGTTCCTCTACACGCCGTGTCGTCGTCCGAGACAGCAGCAACACCTTGCATCTCTTTACCATCGGCGGCAACACGGCGAGTGTTTTCTCATGATATCTTAACAATGTATGACCCTTTCCACACTCACAAACATAAGACGACATTAAACAGATATTTAACGATGTGACAGTGCGGCAATGATACACACATATAGTACGTCTACAACCATCATATTGTGAATCTGGCAATTCAGCATATATAACCAGATCTCACCAATGGGATGCTTATTAATTAACCATGTGACAGTGGCACTGCACAAAAGCTTGGCACTAACCAGCATCATGGCAGTGCGATATTGATGCATTGACCATGGCACTGCATTATTTATACGACATGGTATTATGTCAGTGAATCAAAAAAACAACGCAGATTTTAGAATTGTGTCGTAATTATGAATGTTTTATGTGTACTTTGTATGACCTAAGGTCTTGCAATAGCGGAAACGTTGACATATTTGATGCCAGATTACTCAGTACAGCCAAATCAAACGCACCACTTTACAGAGACATGGGCTGAAAAATAGTCATTAAACTTACTGGCATGACGGGGGCACGGGTGGCCCAGTTGTCTAAGGCGTCGCGATTCGCTGTGCAGAGTTGCGTCCCCTGGGCACGCCAGAAACCTATGATTGTGGGTTCGAATCCCGGTCCGCCCCGATTATGTTTCTAGGTTTGTCAGCACCATACCCGTGCTCGTGGGTTTCACCGAAGTGGTAAACGTCTGAGACCTGCACCACTTCGGGCTTTCCTCCCACATTAAGCTGACACGCCGCGATATAACTGGAATATTGTTAAAAGCGGCGTAAAACCAGACTCACTCTCGCATTCCACACCCCGTCTCCAAGCTTGTTGACATCTTCCATGTAAAGGCAGGACAATGGAGTAATCGTTCTTCCCGCTGGGTCTTTTCTCGTCCACAATGTGTCCTTCACCTATCGAAGAAGTCGATTGAATATAACTATTGTCTGAATGAATGTTCCCGAACACTTGCACATTTCGAACAAAATTCACATTCACCAGAAAATTATATAACATAAGAAAGATATTTTTTATTAGTGTGTGTCTTCGCACGATTTAAAATTCACTTGAAACATTGTGTTAAAATATATGCTCGTACAGAGATACCTTAATATCCTTTTTCCTGGAAGACGCATGGTTGTGTTGAGCTCCGCGGAAAGTAACACGATCATTCTCTGTTGATAATAGGGCCGGACGGTTCTTGATCAGGCTCTGCCAACTCTTTCCAGTTATGTTTGTTCTTGTTGCAACTGAACATGGAATCTTTGATGTGAAACACCCTGCCTCTACGGTGGGAATTTTGTTTGAGACGCCCCCTCATGTTATCAAAACTTACATAAGCCTCAAAGGATGCCGCAGGTCGCTTTGGTGAGACTTGTTGTGTTGTCTTAAAAGTCGAAAGGTCGTGAGACGCCACCGTTAATAACTATTTATGAACTGTCAACAACAAGTTCCAAGCATGCTAAAGTTACTAAAATATAATAAAAAAAAGAGACAGGTGTGTTCTTAGAAGTGGCTATATAGATAATAGTTACTCACCATGAAACTCAAGTGTCTGCATACTCACTATTCAAGCATGCATTTAAAGATTAAGTAAAGAGTGGCACATACTTCACCTCATGTGTCGATCGGTCCAGATCACTGTTGTACCTTTTACTATATAATGTCACAGGGCGGTCGGGTAGCCTAGTGGTTAAAGCGTTCGCTCGTCACGCCGAAGACCCGGGTTCGATTCCCGACACGGGCAAAATGTGTGAAGCCCATATCTGGTGTCCTCCGCCGTGATATTGCTGGAATATTGCTAAAAACGGCGTAAAACCATACTCACTAATGTCACGATACAACTTACATAATTATATTCAATGAATCTGGATCGGTCAATAGGCTTATGTCAATACCTCTCCAGTACAAGTTATATACATGAAGACATGAAACAAACTAATACATTATGATAAACTAAATACATTTACAAGAGCATGAGGTCATGGACAACAGTTTGGCGTAGTGAGTAGAAAAAATAATGTATAAGCGGGATCTATAGTCTCACGTTAGTTTAAACCTTTTGAAATGAAGTATGTATGAATGTACTGATTTTAAAATAACTGGATTAGTAGTTATTTGTAAATTCAGTATTACCATTCAATAAAGTGTTAAGATAAACTCCCTCAGAGTAGAAGAATGAATCTTGTCTTACATCATTTAAAAAGGGACAGGAAATGAAATAGTGTGATACATTTTCATACATGTATCCACAAAAATATGCTGTATTGTCAGAAACGTGTCTTCCATATCGATGGGAATTTAGATCACTACAATCAAGTCTAAGAGAGAAGGTACAATCTGACAAAATCTACTTCCCTGACCTTCAATGATTGTTGCGCCAGAGTTTATCACTTTTCTATATTTCTCATCACATTCGGTGATACATTGTACATCTGTGACGCTGGAGTTGATTTAAGTGCTCCGGCCAAGTCGGACGAACGCTTGTGAAAGGGACAGTGTTGAGTGTATAGGGGAAACAAGTCCTTCACACTAACCAATGTGCTTGCTTCAAATAGGACAAACTGTGAAACATAAAGTGGCATGTAAGTAGTTGTAATTGTGAGTTTTAGTTCTTTTAATCGCTCGGGACAAGTAGGACCGAACAAGGATCAAACACTTTTTAATGGGACCATGTTGAGAGTAGAGAGAATAATGGCTTCACTTTAAAGAACGAGTTCGTTTAACATACGGTGTACTGGGACATTATAACAAGTGCGTTCAGGTGGACATAATATTATTACATATATCTAAGATGCATTTGTGATGTTTTAGTTGTTTTTAATCGCCTAAGTCAAGATTTACCGAACACTTACCACACGCTTTTGATAGCGACCCTTTTAAGATTGAAGAGGAAAATTTACTTCACTTTTACGAACGAGTTCGTTATAAATACGAATTGCTATTCTGAAATAATAATTGGGTAAGTTAAATAATGTCCTACAGGTCTTTTAACGTTTCATGATACTTCACTTTTACGAACGAGTTCGTTATAAATACGATTTGCTTTTATAAAATAATAATTGGGTAAGTTAAATAATGTCCTACAGGTCTTTTAACGTTTCATGATACTTCACTTTTACGAACGAGTTCGTTATAAATACGAATTGCTATTCTAAAATAATAATTGGGTAAGTTAAATAATGTCCTACAGGTCTTTTAACGTTTCGTGATACTTCACTTTTGTTTTCACTGATTTTGACCGCCCGGTTCAAGGCTGCAGGAACACTTGAAATACATCATATTGTGGTGAGATGAGAGACATTACTTCCTTTAACTAGATTCTAATGACTACGCAGCTGGATATATCATAGGGGAAATGTGTTTGAAGCAAACATCTGTAATACTATGCCTGCGTTTCAACCTACATGTACTTCATTACAGGATCTAATAGGTCAAATACATAAGCATATGAAATCCTGATTACGTCGATGACAAAAGGAATAGATGTATACTGAAAAATGCGTTTCGCAAGTCGCTAAACACTTCATTACAGGATCTAATAGGTCAAATACATAAGCATATGAAATCCTGATTACGTCGATGACAAAAGGATTAGATGCATACTGAAAAATGCGTTTCGCAAGTCGCTAAACACATTCTCCTTTGAATAGGAACCTTGAACCCGGAAGAGATTTGTAAATTCTAGCTTCTCTGTAACACTATCCCTCTACGTGTGCCGTATTTCATGACAGGATCTAAATTGGCAAATACATGAAGCTGATGGAATCTTAGGCATTAAATCCCTGACAATAGAAATGGATTCATTCGTAGAGAGAAATGCGTTTCACAATTCTCAAAACATAATGTCCTTTGAAATGGAACCTTGAACTGTTCGACTCGGAAGGAATTTGTAAATAATTGTGTCCCTATATTTCCAGGTGAAGGAGGTTGACATCTGTGAAGGCAGACGCTGCCAGGAATGTAGACGTATCAGTCGTTGTAGTTGGTGCGAGAAGTGTGTGTTCAGTGAGGCATGCGGAGGAAGCACGTGTAAAGTCCAGGTACTCAGATCGAGTTGAGTACGACCTGCATGTATTAACATCGAACACATATTAATCCGCTTACAAATAACTACACAATAAGTGTTACAATTCCCTAATGATAATGTACACCCCAGTCCGACTTCAGATATACACATTGTTATTAACATCGTGGACATATAAAACCGTATATAAATAAAGACACACTACGTACAATCCCTTATTAAATGTCTACATTCCAGTCCGACTTCAGATATACCCATTGTTTTATCAGAGCCGGAGATTAATTAGAACTCAGGCGTCGTAATTCACTGCACAAAGTGAATACATTAAATTATGAATGGGTGACAACCCAGACAAATATAAGGGAACACCACTTGAACAACGCCAGCTAGTGCCACACATATTTGTTTTGCTACAGAACTGGTATCCAAAGAAAGGTCCGGAGTCTGGGGGAACAGTCATCACGTTTGAGGGATGTGGACTCAATGAGACAGACATTACAGTGGCAGTAGCTGGGAGAGGATGTGAACTGAAGGACACAAGGTAAATCAGCTTCTGTGGACTACATTATTACTCAGATGGAGATGCTGTGCAAGATCAGTAACGATTAATTATCACAATAGACAGTCTCATCTGGCACAGTTTGCATGATTCTGTGTCTGAAAGCCAGCCTCAGTAACAATCAATTATATGGACCAAATTGTCAAGCAGGACTTATATGGTCGTTTCTTTGGAACTCAATACAAACATCCATGCCATAACACTGCATGAACTACGTCCTTCAACACTGTATTATGACGTCGATGTCCGTGCAGGTCTATGCAAACTAAAAATGACTCCTTGTGATTGATGCCATGTGAGTTTCGGAACGATTCTGATTTGACAAACATCAACGACTATAACTCACCTAAACTATCATGCTATTCATGTCCCCCATTATCATTCCAGTTTGACCAGGAGACGATGTAAGCTTAGCAAAAAGAGATCCAACGATAAAAAGGTTGATGAGAGCGTTAAGTTTCCTGGCTGCTCACTTGGCAATTTTACAATCACGTCAGACCCAATCATTACAGATGTATTCCCGACAACATCCATACAGAGGTATGCGCTGTTTATACATATCTCAGCATTATCGACGCTAATGTGTTAAGTATACATGTGTTGGATATGTCCAGAGACCATATAATAGATTTAGAAATTCGTTATTCCGCAATATCCAGCTACGTTATTAAGGGATGCATCCAAATTATTGAAATCCCAAATTGTTAATTACTTAATCTGTTTTAAATGTGCAGCCACCTACTTTATTACACAGACTGTGTAGAAATGGAACAGCAACGTGGAGCCTGTTTGTTGGATATGCCGACAGTATAAAACAGCAATAAAACTCAAGGGGAGCAACTCTTGACTACTCCTCGGGCAATAGCTCCCGAGCGCACCCCCATGTGTACGTCGGTGTGAATATGTATGTGCGTGTCTGTGTGTATGTGTGCGTGTGCGTGTGCGTGTGCGTGTGCGTGTGCGTGTATGCATGCGTGTGCGTGTGTGCGTGTGAGTGTGAGAGAGATACAGAGTGATTAGCCAGGAGATGTAGACGAATCAAAACGACGAAATAGTACAAATGGATCTGGTGTCACAAAACATGACATCTTGTGTCATATATATTTTTTTAATTCGGCCATTACATACATCACTTATGTATCTGATCATACCAAAGTTTAAATATAAAGTGTACGAAGGAAAAGGGGCTAATTGTCAGCCATTTGAATATATGTCTGACAATTTTAATACAAACATCTCAAAGTTTCTGCAACTTTCATAATTTGACAATTCTTGTGGGAAGAAAAGGTTTCGTAACCTCATTCGTCGGTTGTTGTGTGGAAGGTAATACATTATGTCAGTGTGGCAGCAATTTCATTGGTTAATAACTAATGTATGACTTGCAGTGGAGGTCTGACGATCACAGTCTTTGGGGAGAACTTTGACGCTGTAGAACAGCCGCGGATTGAAGTATCTGTGCGTAACAGGACACGGGTGGCGGTGAGTGATATGTTCATCTTTGCGTTCATCTATCACTGTCTGAAACATACATATATATGTCATTTACCACTGTGCATGTACAAATGTACGTCAATATGTAACCATGTGTTCATCTATCACTGTGTATATATACATATGTACGTCAATATGTAACCTTGTGTTCACCTATCACTGTATATATACATATGTATGTCAGTGTGTAACCTTGTGTTCACCTATCACTGTATATATACATATGTATGTCAGTGTGTAACCATGTGTTCATCTATCACTGTGTATATACATATGTATGTCAGTGTGTAACCATGTGTTCACCTAACACTGTATATATACATATGTATGTCAGTGTGTAACCATGTGTTCACCTAACACTGTATATATACATATGTATGTCAGTGTGTAACCTTGTGTTCACCTATCACTGTATATATACATATGTATGTCAGTGTGTAACCATGTGTTCACCTATCACTGTATATATACATATGTATGTCAGTGTGTAACCATGTGTTCACCTAACACTGTATATATACATATGTATGTCAGTGTGTAACCATGTGTTCACCTAACACTGTATATATACATATGTATGTCAGTGTGTAACCATGTGTTCGTCTAACACTGTATATATACATATGTATGTCAGTGTGTAACCATGTGTTCACCTAACACTGTATATATACATATGTATGTCAGTGTGTAACCATGTGTTCACCTAACACTGTATATATACATATGTATGTCAGTGTGTAACCTTGTGTTCACCTAACACTGTATATATACATATGTATGTCAGTGTGTAACCATGTGTTCACCTAACACTGTATATATACATATGTATGTCAGTGTGTAACCATGTGTTCACCTAACACTGTATATATACATATGTATGTCAGTGTGTAACCTTGTGTTCACCTATCACTGTATATATACATATGTATGTCAGTGTGTAACCATGTGTTCACCTATCACTGTATATATACATATGTATGTCAGTGTGTAACCATGTGTTCACCTATCACTGTATATATACATAATTATGTATGTCAGTAAGTAACATGTTCATCTGTCACAGTGTATATACATATGTATGTCAGTGTGTGACCATGTGTTCATCTATCACTGTATATATACATGTGTATGTCAGCGTGTAACCATGTGTTCATCTATCACTGTGTGTATATACATATATATGTCAGAGTGTAACCATATGTTCATCTATCACTGTGTATATACATATGTATGTCAGTGTGTGACCATGTGTTCACCTATCACTGTATATATACATAATTATGTATGTCAGTAAGTAACATGTTCATCTGTCACAGTGTATATACATATGTATGTCAGCGTGTGACCATGTGTTCATCTATCACTGTATATATACATAATTATGTATGTCAGTAAGTAACATGTTCATCTGTCACAGTGTATATACATATGTATGTCAGAGTGTAACCATATGTTCATCTATCACTGTGTATATATATATGTATGTCAGCGTGTGCCCATGTGTTCATCTATCACTGTATATATACATATGTATATTAGCGTGTGCCCATGTGTTCATCTAGCAATGTGTATATATACATATGTATGTCAGCGTGTGCCCATGTGTTCATCTATCACTGTATATATACATATGTATATTAGCGTGTGCCCATGTGTTCATCTATCACTGTGTATATATACATATGTATGTCAGTGTGTAACCATGTGTTCACCTAACACTGTATATATACATATGTATGTCAGTGTGTAACCTTGTGTTCACCTATCACTGTATATATACATATGTATGTCAGTGTGTAACCATGTGTTCACCTATCACTGTATATATACATATGTATGTCAGTGTGTAACCATGTGTTCACCTAACACTGTATATATACATATGTATGTCAGTGTGTAACCATGTGTTCATCTATCACAGTGTATATACATATGTATGTCAGTGTGTAACCTTGTTTTCATCTATCACAGTGTATATACATACGTTTGTCAGTGTGTAACCATATGTTCATCTATCACTGATATCAATGTGTCAGTTTGTATGTTGTATGTGGGTCTTTGTTTCAGAATTGTACCAGAACTAACAAAATTACAGGAGACAAAGTCTTTTGTTTGACGCCATCGTTCACACTGGAAGGTCGAAATGAAACAACTGGCAATCTTTCTGTTATAATGGACGGAGTGGTAGCACATTACAACATTACAATTTATCCAGATCCAACCTTGGTGTTCTCCACAACGTCTTTGGAGGTCGGGGAAGGAGATATGTTGCACATACTAGTAAGTCTCATATACCAGGATAGTACAATAATCAGTATATGCACCAGTTAAACAGACCGGAAGGTGTGATGTTCTGTATATGCACAAGTTAAACATACCGACAGATGTGATATTCAGTATATGCACCAGTTAAACAGACCGGAGGGTGTGATGTTCTGTATATGCACAAGTTAAACATACCGGTAGATGTGATATTCAGTATATATACCAGGTAAGCATACCGGCAGATGTGATATTCAGTATGTGCACCAGTTAAACATACCGACAGATGTGATATTCAGTATATATACCAGGTAAACATACCGGTAGATGTGGTATTCAGTATATATACCAGGTAAACATACCGGTAGATGTGATATTCAGTATATATACAAGGTAAACATACCGGTAGATGTGATATTCAGTATATATACCAATTAAACATACCGATTTTATAATGTGCAGCATATACACCAGGTAAACATTCCAGTAATTGTGATATGCAGCATATACACCAATTAAATATACCAGTAAGTATAATAAGCAGTTTATGCCCCAGTTAAACATCGCTAAGATATGCAGTATATGCACTAGGTAAGCAGGATATACCTCTTTGACATCGTGTTTTGTCCACATAAAAAAAAAATAATTCCTCCAATGTGAGGCTCAGAACTTTTCAGTCTGCCATGTACACCAGTGTAACAGAAGGATATGCTGCAAATGCAGCAGTTACACAGCATCAGTGAAGGTCAATGAGGTGTTTTAGGATTAAATAGTTACAGGTGTTATTGAGTATTAACCTTCTGCATTTTGCCACTAATCAGGTTATACGACGAAGCAGTAATAGTCGTGTGATGTCTTCTGTTTAGGCTAACCTCGATGGCGTCAATGAAACAGATGTTCGAGTAGAAATCGGCCCGAGCAATTGTTCCAATGTTCATTTCAATGGCACGCTGATCACTTGTACGCCTGTGTGGATGACACATACCAAAACGCCCCAGAATATCACGGTATAGTATAAGTATATGGAAATAAATACTAGACCCGAACATGTGTTTACATCAGTCAATCAATCAATGGCTCAGGTAGATATACGTTTATGATCAGTAATGAGATACCTGTACAGAAAACATAAAAGATTTGAACTTCTTGTGGTAGCTTACACAATACTATTTGTTGTTGATAAAAATATCGAAAATTCATGGTCACCAGGTAAATCTTGTATATAATAGTTACAATTTATATAATTAAATCGTGAGAAAAAATCTTTGCTATTTCCAATTTTCGTACGCAGTCAATGAAGGCGCGTCCCCTAGGCATCCCTGTGATGGTGGAGGGAGGGGGCACATATGACCCAGTCTTTTAGGGCACCGCAATTTCCTGTGCAGTTGCGTACCTAGGGCACCCCAGAAACCCGTGACTGTGGGTTCGAATCCCGGTTCGTCTCGATTATGCTTCGAGATTTGTCAGCACCATAGTGCTCGTTGACTCAGTAACTGTTGAAACTTCTCTATATATTTGTCCATATGTACATGTAGATACAATCATCATATGTGCATGTGTGTATTTTAAATCTTTCCCTCCATACACACCAGGTTAAAGTAGGCAACAACCTGAGTCTGTATGCAGGAAAGATCATGTTTGTAACACGGAGGTCGCCTTCTTACCACAACATTATCATCGGGAGCGTGGTAACAGTCGCAGTCATCGCCACCATCGTTGTCGCAGTAGCCGGCGTCTGTATCAAGCAGTACAAATCATCTCTGCATCATCAGCTGCAGTCGGAACTGGCGTCAACTACAGTACATGGTATGTTATTATTTTCACACTATCTCTGCAAAAAGCAGGGTTACTTGTAGAATTCCGACTATATCATGAAAATGTGCTTATGAAGAACCATCAAATAGTGATTATACCAGGTGCTCACGAAAGGGTGAGCGTATTCTGCCCCAACTGTTGGTAGCTCGCGTCACCAACACATGCAAAGGCAAGACCATCGTTGGCCTGAAAAAGCATGGGAACGTATGGCACAAGTTAAAATATGGAATTGCATCGGGCATCATTTGTCAGTGATGCATCATATTTGGAAATGTTTTCCACGTGCCTATCAGCATTAGTGAGACCTTGCATGTTGTAACCTTGATCAATCAACTTCTGCGCAAGATTCACATGGCGCCCTTTGATATCTTGGTAGTAGAGTATGCTCAATTGTATCTCAAGGGTTGTGACATGTAAACACCAAATGCTGGACCTGCAGGAATATTGATCGATATAAAGGGAAAGTTTACAATGGGAAGTTGAAGTCATTGTCTTGTGGAGAGTCGTTTTGTCACTCTGAATCTTTATGCATTGACCTAAATATGAAACAGATGAGGCGGTCTCATGGTCTCCTTTATTTCTAGCTTCTAGGATAGGATATTCCAGTTACATCAAGATGTGACAGTAGACGTGGATATCAATCACTGGTTTGTTTGGTTCAGACTCGATTATTAACACTCGTCCGTCATATAGCTGAGTGCGGTTAAACAACAGAGAAAAAAATCATGTCAATGGCTTTTATTCTTTGTTTTTCCAAATTGCGGTCAGTTGATAATTTTCTTTAACCGTAAAAATAGACATATTATCATTGCTTTTGTAGCGACCACAAAATCTCCGAATACCGTGATGGGATTCGAACCACGCGCCTTCTGATCCGAGATCGAACGCCTTGCCCTCATGGCAAGCTGATAATGTAAGGAGTCATCTGTGTGGTGACTCCGGCCCCGCTACTCTTTTCATAACTCTGTATGCATTTTGTTACAGGACTTAATGCGTACTTCCTATTGGAACCCAGAGTTCAGAAGCCGTTGTCCAAGGAACTGCTGCAACGTATTGAGCAGAGCAAGGTCATTGTGCCCGCATCAAGGCTGAAGCTAGGCGATACGATTGGCTCAGGTAGTACCGACATTCTATTCAATCTGCATTTACTGTGGTTTATAGGTGCAACCATGTAAATTTGATATGTCATGTTTCATTCCATTTGCACGTCATGTTTGAAAGACAAAATGCACGAGACAGCTGAGCGATTTATGTGATTCGAGTTTGAAATTATCTTTTTCATTCATCCAGTTAATATGAACACAGAGAAGCCAGTGACATTGTTGGAAATGATGTATGGTATCTATGTACGTATGACTTTCTCCTTTGCTATTGCAGGTAACTTCGGCTGTGTGTACGCAGGCATGTTGTACCCAGAGTCTGGGGAAGAAGAAGGGGCTGAGAAAGTCGCCATCAAAACAATGCTGGGTAGGGCCTGGCCTTCTGAATATTTGTAGTGTTTCCCTATTACGATCCAATAGTTATTGGTTATATATATGTAAGGGAACTGGCTGGGGGTAGATTAGGTGTGGGGTCATTGTAATGTCTTTCAGTAACATTTGTGGTGGTTTTAGATTGTATGGACCTGATAGAGACACTGCCCAGTTTCGTGACTCATGACCGAGGCTAGATGTATATCATTAGGGTAGGGCCTGGCCTTCTAATAGATAAGATAAGATAAGATAAGACTTTATTAACCCAACGGACATTCACATTGCACAGTTGATCAAATCTAAAATATACACACACAAAAAAAGAAGAAAATATAATGACATTAAAATATGTACATAAGGAAAATAAGACATAATAATATACTGGTAACTATAGCCTGCCTAATGCACACAATGGGCAGAGGCACAGATCGGGTGTAACATATTAATCACAGCAATTTTAAAAGGGATAAAGGCAGGATAAAATTTCTTTACAGCGAACTATTATAAGGGTAACGCTATTTTTCAGGGCATTATCATTTTCAGAAGCCCAAGGTCGTCCATTAACTGCCCTACGAAGGCGGGCAGTTGAAATGATCGAGGGCTTTTGCAAATGATAATGCCCTGAAAAATAGCGTTACCGTTATTATAGCTAAAATGGATAGAATTTGTTAGGCCAGGTTCACAGAGTGCCGATATGGCTCCCGCTTGAGATAAGACAGCTCTACGACATGAAAAGTGAAAAAAGTCGGATAACTATCCTCAATGATCTTGAATGTCCTATCATTGTCTGAACGCAGTCGTATAAGTTCGTAACAGAGTCCTACGGATCGGGAAAGGTCCAGAGAGGTCGGCCAACGACTCCCGATAGTATGGTGCGTCCCGTAACATTCTGGAAATGATTTTGTCTAGTCGGATTACAATCGTGAATATGTCCTGACAGATTCTGCTGTATCGGATCAAAATCGTAACAATGTCCTGTGTTGTCTGGACGGTGTCCTGTGGATCGGGGTGTTGTCGGGATGGACAGGCATGAATTGTTCATTGCCGTTTCTTGTCGATTGAGTCCAGATTGCGTCCAGATCTTGCCGAATGCGAACCGCCTTTGTCGGTTCACTGTCCGGTCACTGCCTGATCTCTGTCGGATCGCATTCGGGAGAATCGGGACGCTGTCGGGACAGATTCGGTCTTTTTAGCATGCGGAAGATACAAATCGGATCAAATTCGGATTGAGAACAGGAGAATCAGGACGAATTCGACTGGAAACGCCTGAATCAGGACGCTTCCTGGACAATATCTGTTGTTTGTGAATATCCCGCCACGAATCACAGGATCTTGATCAGACTTTTGACAAATTTTTATTTGGGAATGGTCCTATCAAGGACGCCAGTAAAATCCTGAAAGTGTGACTGAGCCCTTATCCATTAAAAATAAACTGCAATCAACACGAATTTCACTGACCCAGTTTTACGAATAAGAAAACGTCATAGAACAAACAAGATGACGTCGCCATTGAAAGTGACGTCACCTTATACTATCCCAATGACGTCACGCGATAATGGCCCGTCGTCAAGCAATATGAGGGCACTACAGTGGTCCGCTCATTTCTGATAACATGCGGGCGGTTTAATGATAATTCTATCCATTTTAGCTATAATAAATAGTATTAAACAGATAATCTTTTAAAAGACTAATACTGGCTGGTATAAAGGATTACGAGGCCCTTTTTGTTTTCAGCATCGGCATGCGCAGTCGGCGGCCAAAAGGTAGAAACTGATATTTGGAATGAAGTATATGACTTCTGTCACTTAATGTTTTACGCGCCTTCTTGACAGTTTTTGCAGCTCATAAATGTCGCCGATCTGTTGAAATTGCGTACCAGAGATTTAAATTTGCTGTATTTAAAGTTCTATCTATTTAAGATTTATTTTGAACAGGTAGGCTCCCATACTAGCAGTTGACATTAAAAGCTAAAATTACTTGAATAAGTTTTCTATAAACAGAGAATATCGTACTATAAAGTTAAAATACCTAAGACGCTGTAAGAAATAATCGCTCTGAGGTATTTAATAAATATGCTCCGTGTTTACATTTCATGTGTGTTTTGAATCAATAATGGTGACAAGGTTTTTATAATGTTAAACCAAATCAATATTTTCGTTATCAAAATCAGCCAGGGGAATTTCAGTCTTCTTTTTTTTCTAAAACGTGCAGTCATTTCCTTTGTCTGTTTAACATTTAGACTAGCAGGAAGAACATACTAAAGTCAACCAACAAAATTCGCACAAATGATTTGGAAGGTTCAAGATGTTTGTAGATATTATTTAACAGTGTAAGCGTGGCATCCTCCATTCCTTTCCCGGCTCTTTAGGCGAACAGACGTGGGTCAAGTTAATGCTCTGTCTGTCTTAGGTATGGATTTCAAAGCAAACGGTCGGTAATCGTTATTTATAGGATTTGGAATTTATGAAACTGGGAACATTAGATGCCCTCCAAAGTATAGTAAAGAATAATTTTTTTATCGATAGATATTTGAAATATTCTTTTGAAAATATGACCGAGTTGATCACGAAATTCCTTCAACACCATACCTCATAGATCATCAAGACCAGCACCTTTGGGGACATTTATTTTAGAGAATGATTGTAAAACATCACATGAAGTTACGTCAAGCGTTTCGCAATCCAATTAAACATTTCTGAACAAGTTTCTTTCTTTCCTGAAGTCTGTAGTGTCTAAACGAGCGTAGAACATATTCAACTCATTGGCAAAGCTCAAAGTTAGCTGCAACACGTATTTCAGCTCGTTTTTACTAATGTTCCAATTATTGTCGTTCCATATGGACTGACTTGAGTTCTTTTGTAATTGTTAGGATCACAATGAATGTCAATTCGTTCTAGATCAAAAGTGCAATTCACATTTCCATTTCTATCTCCATTCTCATTCTCATCCTCATTCTGGGCGGTCGGGTAGCCTGGTGGTTAAAGCGTTCGCTCGTCACGCCAGGGACCCGGGTTCGGTTCCCGACATGGGTACAATGTGTGAAGCCCATTTCTGGTGTCCCCCGCCGTGATATTGCTGGAATATTGCTAAAAGCGGCGTAAAACCGTACTCACTCACTCACTCATCCTCATTCTCATTCTCATTCTCATCATCAATTATCAATAAATACCCTCTTTTGAATTGGAAGATTGACTGCAAAGGAAAAGTAAACAATCATAAGTTTGCAGTTAGATATGTAAACAAAACAATAACAATGTATGACAATTACGAAAACAACAAAAGTTGAAAAAAGACATTAAATTGTGACAAAATAATTGCAAGAGCATTTTCACAGAAAGAAAGTATACATTAGTGATTGAAAACTGAACACATTATCATTGCTTCAGAAAAGTTACAAATACAACATTTTGGGAAATAAAATGGCTACAGAAATATATTGACAATGGAAAAGAAATACAAATGCATGACAACATACGATTTTGGTAGCACATATTCTTTTCTAACTTTTACTTCTTGCTTTTTTGTTACTGACCACATGGGTCCTCATTCTCTCCTTCCAGAAACTAAAAAGCATGCATGGTTAAACAGAGTAACCTTCCTTGGCTAAACTCCTGAAGCATGCATAAAATAATAATCCTTTACATGCTAAATTGAAAATGAAAATTTAAGAACAATTTTAAACTTTAATAATTTGGAAAAATAAATGGAAATTATTATAAATATTATTATAACAGTTATCCACGTTTTTTTGTTCAGAAAGATCTTGATGGTATTTGAAGACTGAACTGACTGAACTGACTGAACTGACCTGAACTTTATTACTTGGAGGCTGTGGTCCACGGCATCAGAATAAAATGTACAATACAAGTACAATATGCGATGGCTTTCAAGTGAGTGAGTGAGTTGGGTTTAGCGCCGCTTTTAACTGTATTCCAGTCATATCACGGCGTGTCGCAAAACAAAACAAGTAATAGTTCATACAAGTTATATGTTAGCATGTTATCAAAATTTTTGCACAATAACTAAACAAAAGTTACTTAATTTGTTTAACAGTCCTGGCAAGACAAAATTCGGAATGATATTCGGAATAACATAATGAGATGCAGATATTTTTCTGTTCTTTTAAAATGGACAGATTAAAAGAAAATGAAAGCATCACCGATGTCTCTTGTATCATACAGTGAACCTAATCTATTTTTAATAGTATTTTGTTGCTTATTTTAATTTATAGTCGTTGGTTTGATGTTCGAAAATGACATTGGCGTTCCATATTATTTATCTAAATTTTAATATATTAATATTTCAAAATATGAATCAGATTTAATTAACTTATTTGAAGTAGATTATGAAGTATTTTGTAGTTCATTCTCCATACATTCAGATATTGATAATGTAATCTTGTGGAAATACCATTCTCTGGCGAGAAGGTAGTAAAATCCTTTTGGGAATTGTCATATATTACTTAAATTGTTCAGATTGTGTTGCCAAAGTTATTTCCTTCAGGTTTGTAATGTTCAGATTCATAATCTGATAATAATATTTTATATACATAATATGCAAACTTATTAAATTTACTTTGTAAAAGTTTGGTCCAGTAACACAATATACAGTTTGTGTCTATAAATATAGAAGATAAACCCGATCCTCCATTTAACATTTTGAGTAAATGTGATTGGACATTCCTAAAAGAGTTATTTTGTTAAAACCCGAAACTGAACAGACCAACAGAACAGAACAACATTGGCTTTATCGTGTATTCTAAGGGATTCAATTGACATTCTTTAGATAGGTGATAATATTTACTTCAGAACATAAAACATTGCTTTGGTTGCAGATTGTGCCAGTTTCATTTTTTACTTTGAAAATAGAATTATTTTTGGAGAATAGTATGCGAAGAGTTTTGTATTTACGTTTTGTAAATCAACATCACACAGCTCAAAACGTGTTTGTATTCTTTCTTTGTGCCGAAAAATTTAAGAACTTTTACTCGAATTTATAACTAATCTGATTTGTTTACAGTACTCTGCAAATATGTTCCTTGTATACTGGAGATCATTAGCCTTATTTGACATTAGGAAAGTATCGTCCGCATACATAAGTATTGTAAAACATACAGCCACGTTTTAAACACAATCAAAATCAGGAATGATTACGCCATTTCACAACACATTCACGAAGTTTATAGAATGAGTGAGATCAAGATCCGTGCTGGAATTCTCGAACACGACCCCAAGCCGTGTAATCAAAGCGCCCTTTCATTTAATATCAAGGGAATGTGGTGTCCACGATTTCACCGATTTAAATGTTGGTTTCTCGGATTTTAACTTTCTCTTGTAGTAGGGGGTTAAACAGACTGGAGTTCCGAAACCATCGATTTCGAGGCTAGATTTCTCTTTCTCAGAACCAACATTAACCAAGTTTCAGTGAATCAAAGAAGGCAGCTTTCTCGGATTTCATAAATGACCTTCACACTGGCTTCTAGTTCGTTAAGTTGGCGCCTCAGAGAACGCACATCTGCCATCAAAATAGTAGGTAAGAGAGGTCTGGTTTTACGCGACGTTATTCTACACCCCAGTTCGCCTCTCTTGCCTCGTTTACGGCTCAAGATTGTCCTTGTTTCCTCATTCGTCACCACTCGCCCCTTTCCGTAACCTGCAAGAAGATTCGTCCCCCTATCGATGAATGTTATGTGCGAAAATACGACAAACCAATCAGAATGCACGTATGATTTCAAGTTCTTCGTCAAAGAATCTCTCAGAAATAATTTTTTTTATTTTACATGTGTCTTGCATCTAAAATATACCAAAGACACAGTTAAATGTGTTCAATCATACTGTATAATTCCGCACGTCCTGATGTGCTTTAAATTGCATCTGAAATGTATATGATATAAAGGGAAATATATGTGAACTATTACGCAAAGAGTTGACGATTGTTTTAGGTATGCCCGTTTGCGCTAAGACGGAACCCGGTCGCAAAAATGGCCACGAGAGGGACACGAGTCGCTATTCGGCTTGTCCCGGAATAACACGAGTTGGTCACGAATGCTTGCTTCCTGTGTGTATTCCGAAAATATATCCATATGGAAGTCACTGACATTATTATATCACCAAAACTGGAGTAGCTGTTCCCTTTCATAGCGTATGGTGTTGAAGTCACGGTGGCCACCATGTTGGTTTCATCTACTAACCCTGTTAGCACTGACAACATTGATATGCCGTGAAAACAACAAACATGATTAGATCATCACCGCCAGAATGTAAATAACTCTGAAGCTACAAGAACGACTTAACAGCAGCATATAAAATAAGCAAAACAACTTAAAGGAAAACTGAGAGCGTTTTCAACCGCGCCTGTCGCTTCGGCGCTGCGCCATCTAGTGAGTGAAGTGTCTCTACCTACTTAAGACATAAGATTTCGCCATTAAGCTGGTGGAGTTGTGGACAGGTGTATTTTAGGACTTCAATTTGTTATTTGTAGTGTTTGCCCATCATGAACCAATAATTATTGGTGAATAAGTGAACTTAACGTTGACACCAGTACAATTGTATACATATGTAAGGGCACCTGGCTGGAGGACAGATGTAGTGTGGGGTCGTTGGGTATAGTTGAGCGGATCTGATAGGTACACTGTTTCATGACCGATGAGTGAGTGAGTTGGGCGTAAAGCCACTTTGAACAGTTTTCCAGTTATATTATGTCTGCTTAATGTGGGAGGAAAGGTCGAAGTACTGCAGGTCTCGCTTTGGTGAAACCCACGAGGACGGGTATGGTGCTGACAAGCCAAGAAACACAATAGAGGCGAACCGGGAGTGAAACCCACAATCATAGGTGTCTGGCGTGGCCAAGGGACGCAACCCTGCATAGAAACAAGTCAAAACAAAATAATATGTCCTTATGCTTTACGGAAAAAGACATATTGTTTGCTGGACGTCTTAAAAGAATGTAAACTTCTATATTATGAGGAGCACAAGGTTGCGGAGTATATGCTCACTCCTTTATCAGGTGATATACTCCGAAACGTTGTGTTCCTCATTGCAAAGAACTTGACATCTATAAATTCCATCTCTTATGTGTTGTATAATCACTAAATGTCATTCAAAGACTTATAACGAAGTGTTGTGCAAAATTTGCATCTGTGTTCCAGATAACAGCCAGAACATGGATCTTGGTAGCTTTGTGGAGGAAGCGCTGGTTATGAAGAAGTTTGACCACAAGAATGTCCTCCAACTGTTGGGGATCTCGGTGAGCGAGAGTCAACAGCCAATGGTGGTCCTGCCCTTCATGGCTAACGGGGATCTCCTGTCCTTCGTCTCGGATGACGCGAAGGTATGGTAAATCTGTTAAACAATCTATTACAAGGTTTTCCTCAGCAGGTAACCTTACCTTCCTCTTCAACAGTCGTTACTGAATCCTTTCTGCTTGGATCACAATACGATATATGCTGTGTCAGTGACACTTGATTGGCGGACCGGGTTCATCCTGCTGAACATTCCATTTCGACCAGTGTAGGCAAACTGGGCCTCGTGACATAAATACGAGTGAGACAAACTGCTGCATGATATTAAGATGAGTATAGACCAACTGCGGCTCATGACATTAAGAAGAGTATAGATCAACTGGGGTTCGTGACTTTAAGACGAGTTGAACTAACTTGGGGTCATGACATTAAGACGAATATAGATCAAATGGGCCTCACGACATTAAGACGAGTATAGATCAACTAGGCCTCACGACATTAAGACGAGTATAGATCAACTGGGCCTCACGACATTAAGACGAGTATAGATCAACTGGGCCTCACGACATTAAGACGAGTATAGATCAACTAGGCCTCACGACATGAAGACGAGTATAGTTAAACTAGCGTCACGACATTAAGACGAGTATAGATCAACTAGGCCTCACGACATGAAGACGAGTATAGTTAAACTAGCGTCACGACATTAAGACGAGTATAGATCAACTAGGCCTCACGACATGAAGACGAGTATAGATCAACTAGGCCTCACGGCATGAAGACGAGTATAGATAAACTAGCCTCACGACATTAAGACGAGTATAGATAAACTGGGCCTCACGACATTAAGACGAGTATAGATAAACTGGGCCTCACGACATTAAGACGAGTTCAGACCAAGTGGGTCACATGATATTAAGACGAGTATAGACCAACTGCATCGCATTACATTATGGTTGTGTGGAACAATTGCGTCTCGTGACATTAAGACGAGTATAGACCAACTGCGCCTCGTGAATATTAAGACGAGTGTGGACCAACTGGGCGTAATGACTTTGATGTTCACATTGACACCAATGCACCATGTCTACTATACCGCAATGTTGAGAAAAGCCATCCTATTTCTATGTGGAACTGGACATCATATTAACGGACTTGGGTGAAATGCTGGAAAGATTTCCTCCTGGACATGACATCATACTGAGCTCCATGGGTTTGGTAGTCAGTGTACCATGGCCATGTCATACATAATACTACGAATATTGCATAAGGTGTGCCTACAGACTCCCATAACTTTGGTAATTAAGTAAGAAGTATGACCATGATACTTACACAGTTCAACCGTTATATGATGGAGATTATATCGCGTCTAGTGTTATCCTAAACAGTCTCATGACTTTGTTATATACTGTGATGTTATCACATTCCTTGCAGGAGGTGCGGGTGTACGACATCCTGAGATGGGGTGTGGATATTGCCGAGGGAATGAACTACCTGTCCACTCTCAGACTGGTGCATAGAGACCTGGCGGCCAGGAACTGCATGTGAGTTGTTCACGAAAGGAGGTATCATATCTATAATTCTGACTATCACACAGCCAACATTTCCTCATGTCAACATGCTGCTCCCACTCAACCACTTGACCAATAGTAGCTCATTTCTCAGGGGAATTATAGTTACATTCAGGAACAATAAATACATAACAAGTAAACAATACACCAACCAACACCCGTGGACAGGCTAGCTGACTGTATTGATCTTATCCCATTTGCGTAGTTCGATGGTCATGATGTCAATCACTGGTGTGTCTGGTCCAGACTCGATAATTTACAGACCGCCGTGATAATGATGAAATATTGATGAGTGAAGTGTTAAAATACAAATAAACTGTACGATTATGCCTGTCGTTGAAACTATGTGTTTACAATGTTCCTTGAGAACCCGTCAAAGATTGCATATTTGGTATGCATCACATCATGTAGCATATTATTTTGACTTAACCTCAAATAATGTATCACATCATATAACCTATGTCTCGACCACCTCAGTGGTCTAGTGGTAGCGCTCGGAGAGCGGAAGGACTGGGGTTTAAAGATGGTACTTGTTGTTACCCTGTCTGGCGCTCGGCATTTAGGGGACTCAAACAAGGACTGGTCGGCTCGGTGTCAGTATACTGTGTCCGACTGGGGAATTAAATCGGCATCAGCCTGGACTAGTACAAGCGGACACACACACACACACACACACACACACACACACACACACACACACACACACACACACACACACACACACACACACAAACACAAACACACACACACACACACACACACATGCATGCTATGTCGCTATATAAGTGCAATAATCTTAGACGCGACGTTAAACCACATTTCACCTCACTATGTGTCACATCATATGACGTATATATCACCTAACCAGAACTATCTATCACATTCTATAACGTATGTATCACCTTATCTCAACTATGTATCACATTATATAACGCATATATCATCTAACCTCAACTATGTTTGACTTCATATAACGCATGTACCACCTCACTTATATATCACTATATGTAATGTAAGTGTGACATTTCAACTATGGATCACATAAAGTATGTATCGCCCTGTATGCTCCAGGCTTGATGACAACCTGCGTGTGAAGGTGGCGGACTTCGGACTGTGCAGAGACATCTACGAGAAAGGCTACTACACCAGCGACAACAAGAAGAAGCTGCCGATCCGCTGGATGGCGCCAGAGAGCATGGAGAGAGGAAGCTACAGCTCCAAGTCAGACGTGGTAGGTACTGGAGGCTGGTCCTAGGTGACGACAAACAGGTTTCTGAAAAGGACAACATAGAGAGTCAACTCAAAGTTAGACGTGAGATACTGGAGGCTGTTACTAGATGACGACAAACAGGTTTCTGATAAGGACAACATAGAGAGTCAACTCCAAGTCAGACGTTTTTGGTTCTGGAGGCTGTTACTAGGTGACGACAAACAGTTTTCAGATAAGGACAACATAGAGAGGCAACTCCAAGTCAGACGTGAGGTACTGGAGGCTGTTACTAGGTGACGACAAACAGGTTTCTGATAAGGACAACATAGAGAGGCAACTCCAAGTCAGACGTGAGGTACTGGAGGCTTACTAGGTGATGACAAACAGGTTTCTGATAAGGACAACATAGAGAGGTACTCCAATTTAGACTTTTTTGGTTCTGGAGGCTGGTCCTAGGTGACGACAAACAGGTTTCTGATAAGGACAATATAGAGAGGCAACTCCAAGTCAGACGTGGGGTACTGGAGGCTGGTCCTAGGTGACTACAAACAGGTTTCTCACTAGGACAATATAGAGAGGCAACTCCAAGTCAGACGTGGCTGGGACTGGAGGCTGTTACTAGGTGACGACAAACTGGTTTCTGATAAGGACAACATAGAGATTGAACTCAAAGTTAGACGTGAGATACTGGAGGCTGTTACTAGGTGACGACAAACAGGTTTCTGATCAGGACAACATAGAGAGTGAACTCAAAGTTAGACGTGAGATACTGGAGGCTGTTACTAGGTGACGACAAACAGGTTTCTGATAAGGACAACATAGAGAGTGAACTCAAAGTTAGACGTGAGATACTGGAGGCTGTTACTAGGTGACGACAAACAGGTTTCTGATCAGGACAATATAGAGAGGCATCTCCAAGTTAGACGTGGTCGGTACTGGAGGCTGGTCCTAGGTGACGACAAACTGGTTTCTGATAAGGACAATATAGATTCAACTCCAAGTCATACATCGTAAGTCCTTGAGCACACCCTTTACTTCATATATTGGGGCGGTCGGGTAGCTTGGTGGTTAAAGCGTTCGCTCGTCACGCCGAAGACTCAGAATCAATTTCCGACATGGGTACAATGTGTGTAGCCCATTTCTGGTGTCCCCCGCCTAGATATTGCTGGAATATTGCTAAAGCGGTGTAAAACCATGTTCACTACTTCATATATAACATCATATGCATCAGATATAGTTAGATAAAGAATATTTATACAAACTGTTATCTATTCAACGACAATACTATAACCACTGCTATCTTCATGTTTTGAATAACACAGACAAAAACATTTCCATAATCATAAGAAATCGATTATACGATACGGACCAATTCATGAACATGTGTTCATGAATCACTATCAAATAGTGATGATACAAGGTGTTCGCGAAATGGTGATCTTATCCTGTCCTACCCGTGGCACCCGTCTCAAAGAAAAGTCAGATGTGCACCTGAAAAAATACGGGAGAAGTGGTACAAGTCAAAATTGGGAAATCAGACATCATTTATGTAACTGAAGCGCCAAATTTGGAAATGCTCCCCGCGTGCCTGCTAAAACGTGTTGAAAGCTTTAGTGAGGCCTTGAATGTTGTAACCTTGACCAATCAACTTCTGAGCAAGCTTTGCATGACGCTCTTTGAAATCGTGGTAGAAAGAGTATGGACGATTGTACCTCCAAATTTGTTAAATGTAAACACAAGGGCTGGAGCTGCTGGAACAGTACTCGAGAATTAAGGGGTGGTGAGGTGAGGTGAGGTGAAATTGGGTTTAACGTCGCGTCCAAGATTATTGCACTTAACTAGCGACGTGCATGCACGTGTATGTGTGGCTGCTTGTACTAGTCCGGACTGATGCCGATTTATAGTGCTAGCCCTCTGAGATACCATGCCGCAGTTTAACATGAATACCCCACTCAGACACTGTTTACTGACTCCGAGCCGACCAGTCTTTGTTTTAGCCCCTTAATGCCGAGCGCCAGACAGGGTAACAACAAGTACAATCATTTAACGCCTTTTTGTATGACGCGGGCGAGGATTGAACCCTGGACCTTCAAGTCTCCGGGCGGACGCTCTACCACAAGACCACGGAGGCGGTCGAGAATAAAGGGAACGTTGACTGTTGTAAAGTTGATCCCTCTTGTCATACAGTTTTGAGGACAGTTTTTGTCACCCTTAATCTGTATGCATAGATTTAGCTATTAAACCGATAAGGCGGTCTCATGTATCGTATATTTCTGGTTCAGGTGGATGAATCAGTGGAAGGTACGTGGCTTCTTGACTGTCAGCAAACAGTATCAGATCATCGATAATCCTGAAGCTTATGCATAACTTCTTGGCCAACTTCCCTTTGCTTGACTTTATAAATCAGATCAGAAATTCCGATTCACATGCATAAAGAAATAGTTCAGTCAGAATAAATGTGAAATGCTAGGCTTTCTCATTGATAACAGCTATGTGACATATTGGGGATAATAGATTCAGGCAGCTCTCCCCATGGACACCAGTGGTTTTCCCCTTAGTACACTTCTTTTTTGTCACTTGACATTGCAAGCTTGTAATGTGTGGTAGTACCGGGTTTTGCAGCGTACAACGATCTTAACAGATCGGGTTCAAACATGTTACAAACATGTCTACGTCTCATTTTTGAAGCGACATGTCCAACTTAAACGAAGACGTTTTGAAGAATGCCTTTAATATCTGTTATACATCGACTCATGTAAACATCACTTTGATTAAAGAAGCAATGCATATATTCCCATCAGCCACTATGGGCTTTTAAAGTCGCGATTACAAAGGCAGCACTGTGTTTGGCGCCGTGCAAAGAGTCTTCAACACAACCATACGGATGTCACAAACTGAAGTGTGTTATTTATATCGGCCGGGTGGAGTTTTTGACTAACTGCAAAACGTTCCCTTACAGTGGTCCCTGGGCGTAGTTGTGTGGGAGCTTCTGACACGCGGAGCCACACCCTACTCAGGAGTGGATGGGTGGGACATCGCACGCTTCCTCCAACATGGACGACGTCTTCAACAACCCTGGTTCTGTAGTAATGAGCTGTAAGTTAACAAACTGATTCAGTATTCAAGTGAATGATTTTTTTTTGTAACCAGAATCCCAGTCGGCAATATTATATTATGTTCAGGAATGAATAAATTGCAAGTTATTTCTGTGGCATTTGACTGGCAATTTCTTTTACGTTAATGTTCCTATAAGAGGAACAAATGTTCCGCCAAGCCCACTCCTATTTCCTGTTTAGCTGGTAATAGGGTGGGCCGGGGTTGGGTATTGCGCTGAACGATGTTAGTGTTATCGTATTGCCTTTTGTGTAAATGATTAAATTGATAATCATTCTGTGAAGCTGTTATTGTTAACCTATTTATCTACAAGAACTTTTTTTCTTTTCTTTTTATAGAGGTTACAATACAAAAAAACATATTTAAGTCAATTCTGAACTACTACGGCCATAGTAATATACAAAAAGAATGGGATTAACATGTTCTGCAACGTCGGTATCGAACCAGAGTGTTAGGCGTTAAGAACGAACACTGAACCATGTGGCTGCTCCAAAACGTTAATTAAGGAACAATGCTCTATTGATAATTACACGTTTTCCAGTTTATAGTTAGACTGAGAAACGTGTTATCCACATTCTCCTTGTTTATGCCCTAGGTACGGCGTCATGCTGGAGATCTGGTCACAAGACCCAGGACTGCGACCCACGTTCTCTGAAGTGTCCGAATCACTTACCACGTTACTCAAACTGTCGTCAGACCAGGAAGTGACGTCAGAAAGCAAAGATGACGGTTACGTCACATTTCCTTCATGTTACCGTTATGTTGAGCTTCGGGTCCCCGAATATTTTGTGTTAGACACTGAAACTTCGAGGGAAAATCCGGATACAATGCCTGTGTAGGGTACATCACTTGTTTGTTTGGATACAATTACCTTATTGAGGTGATATAATCACTTGCAATGTTACGGTTTTTTGTCACGTGTTACTAAAGGTCGATAGCTTCTTGTAAGGTTATAAGAATTAATGCCACAGAAACAATATATTTCATAACGTGGTTAAAATAACACAAGCGTATCCATATCACTATATGTTTTTTAAAAAGTCTTTGATACAGTCTTGATGAAATTTAGGTTTGGTTTAGGAATGGTAAAATTGATAAACGTATAAACCTACCTTTTTTCATCATGCGTGATTAAACAGTCATTACTAAAGAAAGAGACTGAAGTCTGGATTATACACCACGCAGTCTACGGTCCCTTTCTTCTGTAAAGAATATTTTCAAAAGACAAAATATGGGGGAAACTTAAACATTAACTGGCATAACGATCAATTTGAAATACTTGAAATTAAATTTCAACCAGATCTAAAAGATCATTGGACAATAAACACTAGAAGTTAGATGAGATAAATAGATTTCTGTCAACTTGGGGGAAAAGGACATTTATTCCACAGGACAAAACTACAGAAATTGCAACATTATCTTTATAAAAGAAATTACAGATATTCTCTATAAAGTAGATAAGAACGATTTTAATCAGAAAGTATGAAGAAGTTGGACTTATCTTGATTGACCTTAAATCGATTCACTCAAACTATCCACTTTTACAGAAGGGACCAATAATCCAGCTAATATTCCTATTAGGTGCAAATGTTAAAAAGATTGCCAGACTTGAAACTTCATTCTAAAAGGATGTATTCAAAGCCTGGATCACCTTTTTGCGAAAAATTATACAATTGAATCAGATAATTAGAAAGATATCGTTTCTCAGCCTTCATGACTTAATCGCCATTTCACAAATCCATCATATCTGACAAGAATCATGGTTAACAACTTAATCTAAAAATTACATATTTTATTAACCTGGCCTTATGCCCTGAAATGAACATTTGAATTTGACATTAAAGGCACTTGTAATTATATCAAAATCTTGGAAAGAGACACTCCAGAATGTTGGTTTTATATATATTCTGGCAACACTGTATATCACTTGACACTTGCATATACACAAGCAATATAATATGCAAATATCTTACAACTAGGGGATATGTATCAATGTGTCTATGTATATGTATTGTATGAACCATGGGAACGAATTTACAAAAGATTGGGTTATTTTCATAATAGGGTTGGTTGACATATATGCCCTCGAATATCGAGGATGGTCGTTAGAGGCTTATTGTTTTGTGGTACTAACTTATGTTATAACATGCAAACTACTAAAATTAGAAACATGTTCATTTTACCGGTTGTTGTGTCGTATATTGTCAACACATTTGCGCACTCGTGAATTTCGATGAGAATTACATCAATGCCCGGCATGTTGTATTTTCTACTGCATTATATTCTTCTTTATGACGATAAATGACAATGAAGCTTTTCATTTAATGGTATTTAATATTCCTTCAAATACTCAACTATGAAAAACTACGTTTAGTTCATAGTTGATTTAATCTATAAATTTGTAGACTGCAAACAAAGGGTTTGTTTACTTTACTTTCAATTGTAGTCATCCATGACGTACTTGTGTTCGACGCTTTGTTACTGTGTATCAGTGGTTACTGGTTTATACAGGCATACTTATCCGGCGTTTTGTATGATAATAAATACCATGTTCATTAACGTGCATTCGTTGGTTCTTAATTTTACTCTGGATGTGTTTCTCAATATCACGAAGTGATGTAGGACTTAGGCGTTTACTTCTTTTGTGAATCCAAGTTAGTGAGCGAGTTGGGTTTAACGCCGCTTTTAACAGTATTTCAGTTATATCGTGGCGTGTCAGCTTAATGTGGGAGGAAAGCCCGAAGTGACGCAGGTCTCAGGCGTTTACCACTTCGGTAAAACCCACGAGCACGGGTATGGTGCTGACAAACCTAGAAACAAAGTCGGGGCGAACCGGGATTCGAACCCACAATCATAGGTTTCTGGGGGCGGTCGGGTAGCCTAGTGGGTAAAGCGTTCGCTCGCCACGCCGAAGAACCGGGTTCGATTCCCGACATGGGTACAATGTGTGAAGCCCATTTCTGGTGTCCCCCGCCGAGATGTTGCTGGAATATTGCTAAAAGTGGCGTAAAACCATACTCACTCACTCACTCATAGGTTTCTGGCGTGCCCAAGGGAGGCAACTCTGCACAGCGAATCGCGGCGCCTTAGACGACTGCGCCACCTGTGCCCCCTTGAATCCAAGAGTCAGGGTATAGGGTCTACAGAACCCCCTAAGGAAAATGGGACAGAGTTGTCTCCCCGGACAACTCCCCACTTATGGTGCTTATATTCTTGTGCTGCAAGAATCACATCGTAGGGAAGCACCACTCTATTCATACAACTACTCTCATGTGTATTCATTGAAGCATTGGTGTAGGGCAAATACAAGACATGATGGTCTTCTGTAGCTAATGAAGAATGTTTTGTGCTGAATATTGCACATGATCTGGGCAA
Source organism: Haliotis cracherodii (assembly GCF_022045235.1). NCBI lineage: Eukaryota > Metazoa > Mollusca > Gastropoda > Lepetellida > Haliotidae > Haliotis > Haliotis cracherodii. Next base: position 29,141,061 of record NW_027266319.1, on the reverse strand, counting down.
GGATGTTAATGTTACCTTGATCTCGGCATGGGTGTTAATGTTACAATGATCTCGGCATGGGTGTTAATGTTACAATGATCTCGGCATGAGTGTTTATGTTACAATGATCTGATTCCCGGCATGGGTGTTAATGTTACAATGAGCTTCTATAATGAGCCCTTGTCGGTATTCACTGCATCACTATCCATTTACAAAGGCTAATGTTAACAAAAATCAATGAACAAGGTCTTTCAATGTACAATCAGAAGACTGCAACACACATGAACTTAGACAGCATGAGTGAGTATAGTTTTACGCCGCTTTGAGAAATATTCCAGCAATATACGGGAGGGGGGGGGGGGGGGGGGGGCACCAGCAATCGGCTTCACGCATTGCCTACATATGTGTGGAATCTAACTCATGTCTTCAGCGTGTCGAGCGAACGCTTTAACCCCGCCCCGACTTAGACAGAACGTAGTGGAAGAGATTTCGAGTATAGTTGACATGCCAAATTGATAAAAGTATAGGCCAAAAAGCAAATGGCCAGTCAAGAAGCCAGGGGTGGATTTAGGCAAGAACTTCGGCAACCACCGATTCTCCATAAAACTCGAATCGACATCATCCGGCGTCTGATATATTTGGATGAAGTTCAACATTCATATATTCTGTACGTAAATCTAGGTCATTGTTGATAAGAAGCTGAATGGTCTCCATCGACATTATGTCATCAATTCACAAGATAATCTTCAGTGTATTTGAAAAAAAAACAACGACTGTAACCAAATTCAACGAGAAGATACGACACTTTTATAGACCATGCATGTAAAAAATATTTCGAAATATCCTGAGACAAAAGACGTTTAAAAACACGAGGTAATCAAAAACCAATAATTATTAAGGAAAAGTCGCATTCGAGGGCGTTTGGAGCTAAGTGCCACCGGAAACGATGTGCAAATAACAGTTATCAGAAGTTCTTTAACAACTTTATTAATATCATAAGCAATGTACAGTGTAATAGACTGAATTAACGATGCAGCGTTTGGGTGAACAGAATGTCTAAAATTGTTACACTTGAGGTTTTTATGACTTCTGAAAAAAGATATTTCAGAATATACCAAGACAAGGGCCTTTCGTTTCACGAATTGATTAAATAACCAAAATAACACATATCATACGAGAGGGCGTGGAGCCACTGGCAAACGTTATTTAATAATGCTATTGATATGATAAGTGATCGGCAATCTAATATACAGCTGTATATGAATTCTTTTCGCAAAGGTTTAAATATAATGGAGAAAACATCATAATACATATCATTTATGTTTTGGATAATCATTACTGGGTAAAATTAATACTTAATATGCATATACAAATATACTGTTATATTAGATTTCCAGTTACATTTTACTAATGTTTGAATATAATGGAGAAAACATCATCATAAAGATTAGTCATGTTTTGGATAAGCATTACTGATTAATATGCATATACACATTTACTGTTATAATAGATTTCCAGTTACGTTTTTATTAAACGTATCAGCATTGTTTAAAATAATTATTGCTCAATGATATGCATCATCAATATATGCACAAATAAACACTTTCAATCTATGTACAAATAGGCAGTGTCTTTATGTGTAGAAAAGTGTTGTGTCAATGTATGTAGTAATATGCACTATCAATATATGTAGTAATATGCAGTATCAATATATGTAGAAATATGCAGTATCAATATATGTACAATAAGCATTATCAGTATATGTAGAAATGTGTACTATCAATTTATCATACAAAGTGTATGTTTCTCGACAGGATAAAGCCAACGGATAAAAACGATATCCTTTTGGGTCATATGCGGATAAAGATGCAAATATCAAATGTCAAGTAGGGACTACTTTCAGTGTTTATAAACAAACATGGCGTCGCCCTTGTCATGCGGCGATCAAGTCAGAATTAACAATCGGGATAAACTACGGCGATAATTGCTATCATTATCAATAGAAAAGTCTAATATACCGAAAATCAGTGTCTATCTGTGATGTAGCTACGTCGTTTTATAAGTTTTGGCATCTTTGGAGATATAAATTTCGAAACAATTTTGCGAGGGCACTAGGCCTAGCCAAGCGGGATCAGTAGCCATATCTGTGCTTGTAGACCTCTGCGGCTTGAAAAACCTTTTCCACAAATTAAAATAGTTTGATTTGGCCGAAATATGTTTGAATTGTTACCTTGTTTCATTTTGTCGCTGTGTGCACATCTGTCTGCACTTCTTAACGTTATGACAGGCAGACTGTCAACGTCTGAACGTTGCCGTGACGACTAGGGTTAGAGTCGCTTCCCTTTGACAAAGGGCAGTTAGTCTAGCGGACAGGCCGATGGTTTGCCGCGATAGGCAAGAAAAAACAATTGTTGTTTTGCGTATATGTTGCTTCGCCACTGTATAACAAACAGATTTCAGTTGGAACTATATTGGCTACTGTCAATGTCCGACTGACGCATCACTTGCCCTGTGACGCATTCCAGGAAAACTCGCAATTTTTCGGTAATGTTTGTGAGAGAGTGAAAGCGATTTTAAAGCACAGAATTAAAGAATGACATTATATGATAAAGAGGTTATCATGCTTGGGGATGGTATATATCCTGTATTAGGAATAAACACTATGTATTCCTAATGCAGGATATTTACCATCCTCAAAAACACTCGCGTGATAACCTCTATATATGTACAATAAGCATTATCAGTATATGTAGAAATGTGCACTATCAATATGTGTACAATAAGCATTATCAGTATTTGTAGAAATGTGAACTATCAATATATGTAGAAATGTGCACTATCAAGACATGTACAATAAGCATTATTAGTATATGGAAAAAACAAGAGGAATCCTTATGTTAAGTACATGTATTATCAAAACCGGACACCACAGACCTAAGTGAAATCATTGGTTTGCGGATCTGGTTCCATTGTTCCACTGCTGTTTTGCATAGCAAGTTTGCCGCTATTAGCTACCAGGCGGTGGCCAAAAAATGTACAAATGTGTACGATATCCGGCTATAATGCCCGAAGTGATGCAGGTCTCAGACAGTTACCACTTTGGTTAAACCAACGAGCACGGGAATGGTGTCGACAAACCAAGAAACATAATAGGGTCAAACTGGGATTCGAACCCACAGCCATAAGTTTCTGGCTTGTCCATTGGACGCAACTCTACACAACGAATTGCGGCGCACCTCAGCCCCCATAGGCTATATTGGCCCCGTGGACTTTATAGGAAATGGCTATGGGGGAAGATCTTGTGTAATAACTTTCCGATATTTGCATTTCAGGGATTCTTAATGTTGATCAGCCAGTTGAAGCCATATGACCTTACGTTGTTGCTTTGCAGATGGCTATACGAATTCATCTATAGTTCATGGCGTAGCAAATTGATACCATTACATCATTTCAACAATAGGCTGACTTCAGTTAATATTGCATGCGTTTGTCTTAATTACTTTTTTCGAACGGTAACCTCAAATTCGGGGCTTACACCATTCCTTTACTCGGGGCAGATACTCCGTAAGTCCTCCTTATTGCCCATATTATTCCTTCTGGTTATTGTCTAGCTTTGTTGGGAGATGTTTTCATATGTATGATCCGTCAATGCAGCATCTTGGCTAGCTGCTTCTGGCTCCAGAAACTCCACAAAATATTGCCAACATTGAGGATATGTAACGTCAACATCTCTGTACGATGGCGCCCTCAGTGCAGTTAGGCACTCGGCTACTTCTGAGAAGAGCGGACGCAGACTAAAGTCTTCAGACCACATCTTCATCATTAGTTTGTACCTTGTGAATACAAATAAACACATCCTAGTTTTAATAGAATAGAAATTTTGAATTTGAATGTTTTACATGCAAAACTCAAATCGTTATGTTATCGTAAGTCCTAACTTATATGAATTTGGCTATCAAACTTTATCCGTCTTTTGATAAGTAGTGTCCATTAACCAGAACCACAACAGTATAAACCAGAAGGAAATCAAACTGTTGACGGTACTGCTAACGCAAGATGGATGATAATAGACGCCGTGTCATTACATATGTCCCGGTCCCCTAATATTGTTAGATATCTTACAGCTCTCTACTGCAGAACCAAGGTTGGTGTAGACGTCGGCCAGACTGTAGAAAAATCCCGATGTCCCAGTTATCGACCTCCGGATAGGGCGTGGCTCCACGTGTCAGCATCTCCCACAGAACCACGCCCAGTGACCACTGTAATTGAATTACAGGGTACTAGAATCGTTGCGAATCACAAACATCAACAGAAAAAAACATGTGCCCTTGTTAAAGGGGTTTTGGCACGTCGTTGAAACGCCACGCTGGCTATCCGCTAACATTCGGATGCATATCAAAATAACAGTTAATGATTACCTACATAATCCAGAGACTGTCTAGGTTTCACACATGGCGCTAATCACAGTGTATACATGGGATACACCTTGTCTCTACAAGCCTCGTGCAATCTACCAGACACTTTGGTAAATTCGATGTTTACGAACCTTCTAACCGCTGTTACTCATTAAGTTAGTAGAATTCACTAGACTTTTTGTCTTTTTGTCAAACATCAGCAAAGTTAGACTTTACATCAAATAGAATATATATTTTAGGAAACTGACAATAAAATCCACAATAAACATGTTTTTGTACGCTTGTGTACGTTGATGCGAATCTCTACATTAAATATAATCAACATGCCATGTAAGACGAACTCTAACGTAAGTCTCCCCACTTACCACGTCTGAGCTAGAACTATATTTGCCTATTCCAATACACTCTGGTGCCATCCAGCGGATAGGTAGCTTTTTATTGTTGTCGCTGGTGTAGTACCCTTCGCTATAGATGTCTCTACACAGTCCGAAGTCAGCCACCTTCACGTGAAGGTTGACATCCAGCCTGGAGGATACGGCAAGTGTAATGTTATTCGTCACAACGTTTACAAACAATACAAAGAGTTATTTCCTGGATTGTACATTTTAATATGTTTTTGTCAGGTGCATCAAACAATTGTTACTATAGAAGTAGTTGTTAGCTGATTAGTATATTCTACAATGAGGAATCATTATGGGAAGTTCTTGAAGTTACTTGACTGTAAAGGTTGGATAACTGGATACTGTAAAACTAATTAAAGGTATATACCACTTCAAAACTAACTTTTCACCATCTATTCTAAAGTAACAACACATTATATTTTTCACATTTAATTTTTAAAATATATATTAATTTAGGAAAATAGAGGCACTTAATATGCCATTCTGTAGTTTCGGTCATTTCATGGAGGCGACCATGTTTCTGTTCCGCCAGGTAACGAGTGCGTGAAATCGCGAGAGTATGATGTAGACGACACACCAACGTAAGCATCTAATCGAAGGTCAATGGCATGAAGAATGAAAAGGGTGTGAGTCACGGATGTTGGGTTCTGAATAAAGAAATTATTGTTTGAATCTTCCGTTCATTGTTCCACTATTCTTATTTTTCTATAGGGGCCACCAATCAGAATTGAATAATTTCGTTAAAAAATCACGTTAAAAAAATATTAATATATTACATTTTATGGAACAAATGCATTAGTCATACATGATAATAGTCACCATCCGTGAAGACGTTTTGTGCATATTGAGGTAAAAATAATTAATCACAATCGTCTTTCCCTTCAGAGGTCACGTTGGATCCAGTTGTCTAAGTCGCTGCAATTCGCTATGTAGAGTTGCGTCCCCTAGGCACGCCAGAAGTCTATGATTGTGGTTCGAATCCCGGTTCGATCCGATAATTTTTCAAGGTTTGTCAGCACCATACCGGTGCTTGTGGGTTTCACCGAAGTGGTAAACATGTGAGACCTGCATAACTTCGGGCTTTCCTCCTACATTAAACTGACACGCCGTGATATAACTGGAAAACTGTTCAACTCACTCACTACTTTTGTACACAATTGTTACAACATCAATTGCAAGGGTATCACAAAATCTTTTCACAATTCCAACAAACATAACATCTCTATCCTGATATTGTCGCTAACAACTCACATGCAGTTCCTGGCCGCCAGGTCTCTGTGCACGAGTTTGAGAGTGGACAGGTAGTTCATGCCCTCGGCAATATCCACACCCCATCTCAGGATATCGTACACCCGTATCTCCTGAAAGACATTTGTCAAAGGTGAAGTTTGCATGAAATGTCTGATCTATTCAGTATTGAACACCTGTGGCTACTGAAAGTTACAAGCTACAAATCTGAATGCCAAATATTTTGGTTGGCTTTAAATGAACACGGTATTGTTACCTATTGTGCAACCTATATACATATATAACCATGTGTTTTCTACCTTAGAAACATCCGAGACGAAGGACAGGAGATCCCCGTTAGCCATAAAGGGCAGGACCACCATTGGCTGTTGACTCTCGCTCACCGAGATCCCCAACAGTTGGAGGACATTCTCGTGGTCAAACTCCTTCATAACCAGCGCCTCCTCCACAAAGCTACAGAGATCCATGTTCTGGCTGTTATCTGGAACACAGATGTAACTTTTGCACAACACTTCGTTTCAAGTCTTTGAATGTCATTTAGTAGTGATACAACACATAAGAGATGGAATTTATAGATGGCAAGTTCTTTGTTGTGAGGAACACAACGTTTCGGAGTATATCACCTGATAAAGGAGTAAGCATATACTCCGAAACGTTGTGTTTCTCATAATAAAGAAGTTGACGTCCATCAAACAAGACATGTTTTTTTCCGTAAAAAAAAGGACAGGTTATTTTTGTTGACTTGTTTCTGTACAGAGTTGCGTACCTTGGGCACGCCAGACACCTATGAATGTGGGTTTGAATCCCGTTTCGCCCCTATTATGTTTCTTGGCTTGTCAGCACCATACCCGCGCTCATTGGTTTCACCAAAGCGATAACCGTCTAAGACCTGCAACACTTTGGGCTTTCCTCCCACATTAAGCTGACATAATATAACTGGAAGACTGTTCAAAGCCACGTTACACCCAACTCATTCATCGGTCACAAAACAGTGTACCTATCAGATCCGCTCAACTATCTACACAAGCCCACAATTGTTACTGAACCACATTACAAATGACCCCCACACTTATGTCTGTCCTCCAGCCAGGTGCCCTTGCATATGTATACAATTGTACTGGTGTCAACGTTAAGTTCACTTATTCACCAATAATTATTGGTTCATGATAGGGAAACACTACATCACCTACATGTATATGGTCATACTTGTGGCACAGATACCGGAACTGGCAGTCATACTTGTGGCACAGATACCGGAACTGCGAATCATACGGGTGACACAGATACCGGAACTGCGAGTCATAATTGTTGCACAGATACCGGAACTGCGAGTCATGCTTTTGTCACAGATACCAGAACTGCGAGTCATACTTGTGGCACAGATATCGGATTTGCGAATCATACGGGTGACACAGATACCGGAACTGCGAGTCATATGGGTGACACAGATACCGGAACTGCGAGTCAAACTTGTGGCACAGATACCAGAACTGCGAGTCATACGTGTGGCACAGATACCGAAACTTCAAGTCGTACTTGTGGCACAGATACCGGAACTGCGAGTCATACGGTCGACACAGATACCGGAACTGCGAGTCATACGGGTGACACAGATACCGGAACTGTGAGTCATACGGGTGACACAGATACCGGAACTGCGAGTCATACTTGTGGCACAGATACCGGAACTGCGAGTCATACAGGTGACACAGATACCGGAACTGCGAGTCATATGAGTGACACAGATACCGAAACTGCGAGTCGAAATTGTGGCACAGATACCGGAACTGCGAGTCATACGGGTGACACAGATACCGAAACTGCGAGTCATACTTGTGGCACAGATACCGAAACTGCGAGTCATACTTGTGGCACAGATACCGAAACTGCGAGTCATACTTATGGCACCGATACCGGAACTGCGAGTCATACTTGTGGCATAGATACCTGATTTGGGAATCATAATGTTGACATAGATACCGGAACTGCGAGTCATACGGGTGACACAGATACCGGAACTGCGAGTCATACTTGTTGCACAGATACCGGAACTGCGAGTCATACTTTTGGCATAGATACCGGAACTGCGAGACATACTTATGGCACAGATACCAGAACTGCGAGTCATACTTGTGGCACAGATACCGGATTTGCGAATCATACGGGTAACACAGATACCAGAACTGTGAGTCATACGGGCGACATAGATACCGGAACTGCGAGTCATACTTGTGGCACAGATACCGGAACTGCGAGTCATACTTGTGGCACAGATACCAGAACTGCGAGTCATACTTATGGCACAGATACCGGAACTGCGAGTCATACGGGTGACACAGATACCAGAACTGCGAGTCATACTTGTGACACAGATACCGAAACTGCGAGTCATACTTATGGCACCGATACCGGAACTGCGAGTCATACTTGTGGCACAGATACCGGAACTGCGAGTCATACTTGTGGCACAGATACCGAAATTTCGAGTCGTACTTGTGGCACAGATACCGGAACTGCGAGTCATACTTGTGACACAGATACCGGAACTGCGAGTCATACGGGTGACACAGACACCGGAACTGCGAGTCATACGGATGACACAGATACCAGAACTGTGAGTCATACGGGCGACATAGATACCGGAACTGCGAGTCATACGGGTAACACAGATACCGGAACTGCGAGTCATACTTGTGGCACAGATACCGGAACTGCGAGTCATACTTTTGGCATAGATACCGGAACTGCGAGACATACTTATGGCACAGATACCAGAACTGCGAGTCATACTTGTGGCACAGATACCGGATTTGCGAATCATACGGGTAACACATATACCAGAACTGTGAGTCATACGGGTAACACAGATACCGGAACTGCGAGTCATACTTGTGGCACAGATACCGGAACTGCGAGTCATACTTATGGCACAGATACCGGAACTGTGAGTCATACGGGTGACACAGATACCGGAACTGCGAGTCATACTTGTGGCACAGATACCGAAACTGCGAGTCACACTTGTTGCACAGATACCGAAACTGCGAGTCATACAGGTGACACAGATACCAAACTGCGAGTCACACTTGTGACACAGATACCGGAACTGTAAGTCATACAGGTGAAACAGATACTGGAACTGCGAGTCATACAGGTGAAACACATACCAGAACTGCGAGTCATACAGGTGAAACAGATACCGGAACTGCGAGTCATACAGGTGAAACACATACCGGAACTGCGAGTCATACAGGTGAAACACATACCGGAACTGCGAGTCATACAGGTGAAACAGATACCGGAACTGCAAGTCATACAGGTGAAACACATACCAGAACTGCGAGTCATATAAGGTGAAACACATACCGGAACTGCGAGTCATTTAGGTGACACAGATACCGGAATTATGTGTCATTCCGTGTGGCATCAAATCAAAGAATTGTTTAATGAGGCAGGTAAATATGTTTCATTATAGTCGTAACATAGCGAATAGTTAACGGGAAACTTATCCTACCCTTCATTGTTTTGACAGCAACTTGCCGAGGGTGCCAATCTTCTCCCGTCTCTGGACACAGTATACCTGCGCGCACACGGCCGAAGTTACCTGGAATGATAGACAAAGCCTATTGACAGGTCAAATGAGGCCAGAGTGACCTCACCAACACCAGCAATAGTGTCAAAAATGTTGCTGCCTATACCAGAGGATCGTTTAAGACAGACCAAAGATTAGATTTTTGCTATCAATGTTCAACAGTTCAAATATTTCAAATAACTGTTGTCGAAAGCTGTATGTGACATTTTTGGTCGTACCTGCGCCAATAGTGGTACCAATGCGCAGTCTCGCTGCCGGAATGATGACCCTGCTTTGTTCAAGACAATTCATCAGTTCTGGCGGCAGATGATGTTCTGACAGAGACGGCGTCAGATAAAGGTCATTCCCTCCTGTGGAAAGAACATACAGCCATCAAACAAACATGATGAATAATGATTGTGGGGAAAGAGTGAATGAGTGCATATAACGCCGCTTTGAACATTATTTATTTAAATCCAGACGTGTTAATAACTTGTACCAGTTAACATCAGTTCCAATTGCAGACGGGGATGCAGAGGTGATTTGTTGTGAAACGAAAATGTCCATTTCTTGAAGTTGGAAATAGTTTTGGAATTAATTTGAATGCACATATCATTTATAGCTTGACACATTCATTCACTCAAAAATCTCGATATTGTGAAAATAATAACTTGCCATCTGCGGAAGTTGGCGTCAGCTCCGATTGCAGACGTGAATGCAGAGCTGATTTGTACTCCCTGACACAGACGGCGGCTACAGCGACAACGATGATGGCGATGAATGCCACTGTTACCACGCTCCCGATGATAATGTTGTGGTAAGAAGGCGACCTCCGTGTTACAAACAGGATCTGTCCTGCATACAGACTCAGGTTGTTGCCTACTTTAACCTGGTGTGTATGGAGTGAAAGAATGAAATACACACATGCACATATAATAATCATATTTCTCATATGAACAAATCAATATAAGTGTATTCTAAGTTACACCAAGGAGTTGAAGCCTTTCACGATTTCTGTAATGTCTCCCGACTGATGATCAATGTTAAACACGTGTTCGCGGCTGGTAGTAATTACTGCAATGTTCATATACTGTACCGTGATATTCTTGGGCGTATTGGCATCAGTCTTCAACTCAGGCATACAAGTGATCAGCGTGCCATTGAAATGAACATTGGAACAATTGCTCGGGCCGATTTCGACTCGAACATCTGTTTCATTGACGCCATCGAGGGTAGCCTAAACAGAAGACATCACACGACTATTACTGCTTCGTCGTATAACCTGATTAGTGGCAAAATGCAGAAGGTTAATACTCAATAACATCTGTAAATCTGTAAACACATCAAGTTTAAGTTGACAGAAAACTAACTTTCATTAATTCTTCGATCCAAGGATGTTCTGTGCCATAGCTATATGATATATATTTAAAGCTGACACACATCTATATACACTGTGATAAGTGAACATATTATCACACACTGACAACTACTGACACACACATGTATATAGAGTGATAAATGAACACATTATCACACACTGACAACCACTGACACACACATGTACATGCAGTGATATATGAACACATTATCACACACTGACAACCACTGACACACACATGTACATGCAGTGATAAATGAACACATTATCACACACTGACAACCACTGACACACACATGTACATGCAGTGATAGATGAACACATTATCACACACTGACAACCACTGACACACACACATGTATATACAGTGATAGATGAACACATTATCACACACTGACACACACATGTACATGCAGTGATAGATGAACACATTATCACACACTGACAACCACTGACACACACATGTACATGCAGTGATAGATGAACACATTATCACACACTGACATACATATTTGTATAACTAATGAACATACTGTATATGTTTAACTGATGTATATACTGCATATCCTACTTATCGATATGTTTGACTGGTGTATATACTGCATATCCTACTTATCGATATGTTTAACTGATGTATATACTGCATATCCTACTTATCGATATGTTTGACTGGTGTATATACTGCATATCCTACTTATCGATATGTTTGACTGGTGTATATACTGCATATCCTACTTATCGATATGTTTGACTGGTGTATATACTGCATATCCTACTTATTGATATGTTTGACTGGTGTATATACTGCATATCCTACTTATCGATATGTTTGACTGGTGTATATACTGCATATCCTACTTATCAATATGTTTGACTGGTGTATATACTGCACATCTTACTATCTTGTATGTGTAACAGGTGCATATGTTTCATAGCTTAATTCCTGGTACGTCTAACTGGTATATATGGTGTATATCGTACTTACTGGCATATCTAAAGGGTTCCTATGATGCATATCATACTTACCGGTATGAATAACTGTTATATAAGCTGCATATCTTTCACTCTTGTGTGATGCGTGTCTTACTGGTATGTTTATCTGATGTATATGTCGCATACCATAGAACCTGACAAGTTTTACTGATGTATATGCTGTTATAGCTTAATACTTGGTATGTGTAGCTTGTGTATTTCCTGGATATCCAACTTATATGGTGTATATGTTACATATTATACTCACGAGTATATTTAGCTGTTGTAAATGCTGTTATATCTTAATACTTGGTATGTGTAGCTTGTGTATTTCCTGGATAGCCTACTTATATGGTGTATATGTTACATATTATACCCACGAGTGTATTAAGCTGTTGTAAATGCTGTTATATCTTAATACTTGGCATGTGTAGCTTGTGTATTTCCTGGATAGCCTACTTATATGGTGTATATGTTACATATTATACCCACGAGTGTATTTAGCTGTTGTAAATGCTGTTATATCTTAATACTTGGCATGTGTAGCTTGTGTATTTCCTGGATAGCCTACTTATATGGTGTATATATTACATATTATACTCACGAGTGTATTTAGCTGTTGTAAATGCTGTTATATCTTAATACTTGGCATGTGTAGCTTGTGTATTTACTGGATAGCCTACTTATATGGTGTATATGTTACATATTATACTCACGAGTATATTTAGCTGTTGTAAATGCTGTTATATCTTAATACTTGGCATGTGTAGCTTGTGTATTTACTGGATAGCCTACTTACTTGTACGTTTAACTGGTGTATATGTTACATATTATACCCACGAGTGTATTTAGCTATTGTATATGCTGCAGATCGTGCTTACATGTATGTGTAACATATTTCCTTCACTGACCACGACAGGCCTTCGTGAGTATACCAAGGTTGGATCTGGGTAGACTGTAATGTTATAATGTTTTATCACTCCGTCCATTATGACAGAAAGGTTGCCAGTTGTCTTTTTTCCATTTTCCGTTACGAACGGTGGCGTCACACAAAACACCTTCCGCTGTGTAGGTTTGTTAGTTCTGGTACAATTCTGAAACAAACATACTCAGATGTATATATCTATATACACAGTGACAGGGGAACGAACACATGATTACACTCTCATGCATATCTGTACACACAGTGGTAGATGAACACATGGTTACACACTGACAAACATATCTGTACACACAGTTGTAGATGAACACATGGTTACACACTGACACACATATGTATATACACTGTGATAGATGAACACATGGTTACACACTGACACACATATGTTTATACACTGTGATAGATGAACACATGGTTACACACTGACATACATATGTTTATACACAGTGGTAGATGAACACATGGTTACACACTGACAAACATATGTTTATACACAGTGGTAGATGAACACATGGTTACACACTGACAAACATATGTTTATACACAGTGGTAGATGAACACATGGTTACACACTGACACACATATGTTTATACACTGTGATAGATGAACACATGGTTACACACTGACAAACATATGTTTATACACAGTGGTAGATGGACACATGGTTACACACTGACACACATATGTTTATACACTGTGATAGATGAACACATGGTTACACACTGACATACATATGTATATACACTGTGATAGATGAACACATGGTTACACACTGACAAACATATGTTTATACACTGTGATAGATGAACACATGGTTACACACTGACAAACATATGTTTATACACTGTGATAGATGAACACATGGTTACACACTGACATACATATGTATATACACTGTGATAGATGAACACATGGTTACACACTGACAAACATATGTTTATACACTGTGATAGATGAACACATGGTTACACACTGACAAACATATGTTTATACACTGTGATAGATGAACACATGGTTACACACTGACAAACATATGTTTATACACTGTGATAGATGAACACATGGTTACACACTGACAAACATATGTGTATACACTGTGATAGATGAACACATGGTTACACACTGACAAACATATGTGTATACACTGTGATAGATGAACACATGGTTACACACTGACAAACATATGTTTATACACTGTGATAGATGAACACATGGTTACACACTGACAAACATATGTTTATACACAGTGATAGATGAACACATGGTTACACACTGACAAACATATGTTTATACACAGTGATAGCTGAACACATGGTTACACACTGACAAACATATGTTTATACACAGTGATAGATGAACACATGGTTACACATTGACAAACATATGTTTATACACTGTGATAGATGAACACATGGTTACACACTGACACACATATGTTTATACACTGTGATAGATGAACACATGGTTACACACTGACAAACATATGTATATACACTGTGATAGATGAACACATGGTTACACATTGACAAACATATGTTTATACACTGTGATAGATGAACACATGTTTACACACTGACAAACATATGTTTATACACTGTGATAGATGAACACATGGTTACACACTGACAAACATATGTTTATACACTGTGATAGATGAACACATGGTTACACACTGACACACATATGTTTATACACTGTGATAGATGAACACATGGTTACACACTGACAAACATATGTATATACACTGTGATAGATGAACACATGGTTACACATTGACAAACATATGTTTATACACTGTGATAGATGAACACATGTTTACACACTGACAAACATATGTTTATACACTGTGATAGATGAACACATGGTGAGTGTGACATGCTCATGTATATATACACTGTGATAGATGAACACATGGTTACACACTGACAAACATATGTTTATACACTGTGATAGATGAACACATGGTTACACATTGACAAACATATGTTTATACACTGTGATAGATGAACACATGGTTACACACTGACAAACATATGTATATACACTGTGATAGATGAACACATGGTTACACATTGACAAACATATGTTTATACACTGTGATAGATGAACACATGGTTACACACTGACAAACATATGTATATGCACTGTGATAGATGAACACATGTTTACACACTGACAAACATATGTTTATACACTGTGATAGATGAACACATGGTTACGCACTGACATACATATGTATATACACTGTGATAGATGAACACATGGTTACACACTGACAAACATATGTTTATACACTGTGATAGATGAACACATGGTGAGTGTGACATGCTCATGTATATATACACAGTGATAGATGAACACATGGCTGGATAACAACGTACAAATGTATATACGCAGATGAAGGTGAATACATGGTAGCACACTGACATCCATGCGTATGTACACAGTGACACAGGTGGAAACACTGACATAATATGTATATACACTGTGAAAGACACATGGTTACATTGACATACATATGTATATCATCACACACACACACACACACACACACACACACACACACACACACACACACACACACACACACACACACACACACACACACACACACACACACACACATAACCCCGTATACTGTCAGTGAAAATCCATGATAGTTGTTACTTTAACATTGTTTTGTGTTTTAATATAATTAATTGTGATGAGCAAAGACATTATTCATTTAAAAAACTACGTTCTGGCTTCATTTATAAAAAAATATGGAGAAAAAAAGCTTTTATTATATACTTCAGTGTGAAAGACTGAGTTTTCTGAAGTTGAGAAAAGTGATATTTTCATTGCAGTGAATATAATATGTAATATTTCACTGCAGTGAACATAACACTTTGACGGAACTATTCGTCATACAAGAGTTCCCTTTAATTGTCTCCCTTTATCGTCAGTGTCTACCCCGTACACAAACTGTTGACGTCTTTTTTAGGTTAGTTCCACTTTGGCAGATGGTCGTTTATGGAGTTAATATCACTTCTTGCCGTTTGTTATTCTCTCAAAATTGTTTCGTTATAAACTGTAGATTTCTCATTTAACTCGTCAATCGAGACTGTTCCTTTCGCAAAGCGCCACTTTTGTTACTTGACAAGTGTGTATTCGTTCGCTTCGAACAGCGGTCTCCTATTTTCTTTATACAGCTTTATATTGTTGTATATTTTGCAAACACGAAACAACTTGTTTAGTCTCAAACCCAAGGGTTGGTGAACCGTCCCTGTGTGTTAGGTAGGGTTTCACGGTTTTACGTTTTTAATGAAATAATTTAATTTTCCGGTAGACATCTACACAAAAACAATAGGATATTTCATACGTCTCGAGAATATCATGTTTCTTTCATCTCGTGACGGGGGAAAAGGAGATATTTTCACGAGATTTTCACGATCACGCCACTCGTGAAAATATCTCCATTCCCCCGTCACTCGATGAGAGAAACATGATATTTCACTCGACACATGAAATATCCTCTATACAACTGAGGTCACTGAAGCCCTCGTTACACTATCAACAACTTTGATAAAAAACTCTTTTGATTGTGTAACATGCTGTCAAAGACTTTGACAGAGTTTTTTACGGACTTTGATGGAATAGAAACCGGTCCTATTTCTCGTCAAACTTTGATCAAAGTTTGATGACGTTGATTTAATTTAGCCAATCAGAATGCAAGAAACATTTCCCCTTTTTCAACCGGAGGTGCATAGAGTCAAGTCAAAATGAGCCAACTATTTTGGACTGACGAAATGTTCGAAGAATTAATGGCTTTGGTTCAACAACGAGCAGCTATTCGTGTGACCAGATATGCCTTTGCCTACACCGACGCCGCCTTCTCAACATGACAATACACAAAATACATATGACAACAGCAAAACATTCTTTGTCAGTAGCATCCATCTTGGCAATATAATTCCCGCCAAAACTTTGACAGCCTGTCAAAAACTTTGATGAGTGTAAACAGCCCAACTTGAACCAATAAATCTTGGTCAAAGTTTTCTTTAACCCAATTTTATATCAAAGTTTTTGATTGTGTAACGGGGGCTTTACAAATAGCAACGTCATAGAACATATCATAGGATGACGTCACAAACAAGAAGCGTGACGCCAAAGACGTCACATAGCAATATCAAGTTGCAGTGGCCCGCAGATTTCTGTTCATTCGCGGGCATTTTTATGATAATTCTATCCATTTTAGCTATGATAGTTTCAACATTCACATTTCAGTGCATGATATATTCCATTGTTAACGTTTGTGTTTACATTAAAGCGTTGTATCGGAAACATAGGTACTGATCCTGTCCTGTGTGATGGTTGTTAGTGTCAAGTTTTCATTTTGACATTCTTTACGGTGTTATATTAGGTTAGCAGAAGAAAATATTGGGCGAGGCGTAATAACTTAATATGACACCTTGTACAGCAACTATATATATGAAGTGATGGTGACACACTGACACACATGCTAGTATGTCATATACACAGTGTTACACACGGACAGACTGGCACAATGATAGACAACATACATCCTCTCTCCACGACCCGTGAAGATCCGGGGTAGAATAGGTCTTCAGCAACCCATGCTTGCCGTAAAACGCGACTATGCTTGTCGTAAAAGGCGACTCACGGGATCGGGTGGTCAGGCTCGCTGACATGGTTGATGCATGTCATCGATCCCAATTGCGTGGATCGATGCTTATGATATCAATCACTGGATTGTCTGGTCCAGACTCAATTATTTACAGACCGCAGTCATATAGCTGGAATATTGCTGAGTGCGGCTTTAAGCAACAAACCAACCAACCAATCTCTCCACACACAAACACACACTTGTAGAAAGATGATTCACTCACCGCACCGTGTGTGCTGTTAAACACAGTCATGTTAATCCGCGGCTGTTGTATTGCGTCAAAGTTCTCCCCCACGACTGTGATCGTCAGACCTCCACTGCAAGCCATACATTACTTATTAACCAAGAAACTTGCTGCAACGTTGACACATAATATATTAATTTTGTTTACACACGACAACGGACGAATGAGGTTGCGGGACCCTGTCGTCCCACTAGAATTGTTAAAGATGCAGATATCTTTGATATATCGGTATAAAAATTATCAGACATATTCAAATGACTGACAAGTAGCCCTTTTCTTGCTTATATTTTAAGATCTATAAGTGAAATGGGGGATTTTATTAAATTTGAGCACGCATGGGACACACTGCACTGATTCATCTACATTTCCTGAGCTAATCTCTCTGTGTATCTCTGTCTGTCTCTCTCTCTTCATCAATGCTCAACAAAAAGTTCCATATTTTTAAAATGAAATTTTAATGCATCTTTAATGCATAAACATGAAGACATACCCTCTAGTTTGAGGTCGTGATTTCATTTTCCACGCACCTTGGGTACGCTGCAAACAGGAATGGCGCAATACGAAGTTGTGAAACGTTTTGATTGTCGCCAAAACATAATATAACACGTCCCATTTTAATTCTGGAAACCCAAAAGTCCAGAAACTCTACGCTCTTTGCCCAGTCTCGGTTAAAGGTATTTACAAAATTAAACATGCCGTTTTCATGGGAACATACCAAGGAAGAAAAAATGAAAAAAAAATTGTTTAAAAACTCAATATTTAGACTATGTCGCCCATGGGCCTGCCCATGGGCGAAGTCTGGCCCATGGGTAGGCCCATGGGCAGGCCCATGGGCGAGAATATGTTCCTTTACTTAAAACTCATGTTTTTGTTTCGCAAATACATTTAATGTATTTATTCAAGTATCATGACACAAAATTTAACTCATTTTAACTTAATTCAACGATTTTATAGCGATATTGAAATATTTCGCCCATGGGCGAGAAAAAGGTTTGGCCCATGGGCAGGCCCATGGGCGAGAATATGTTCCTTTACTTAAAACTCATGATTTTGTTTCGCAAATACATTAAATGTATTCATTGAAGTATCATGACACAAAATTTAATGAAAAAATGAAAAAAAAACGTTCAAAAACTCAATATTTAGACTATGTCGCCCATGGGCCTGCCCATGGGTAGGCCCATGGGCGAGAATATGTTCCTTTACTCAAAACTCATGTTTTTGTTTCGCAAATACATTAAATGTATTTATTTAAGTATCATGACACAAAATTTAACTCATTTTAACTTAATTCAACGATTTAATAGCGATATTGAAATATTTCGCCCATGGGCGAGAAAAGGGTTTGGCCCATGGGCGAGCATATTTTCCTTTACTTAAAACTTATGTTTTTGTTTCGCAAATACATGCAGGTGTTCTTACTATTTTCATGGCACATAATGTAACTCAATTTTACTCAATTCAGCTATTTTACAGATTTATTGAAATATTTCGCCCATGGGCGAGAAAGGGTTTTGCCTTCGAAATCCTTGATTATTATATCATGCCAGAGTTCTGAAATACAGTGACAATGTTGCTGAACAGTAGAATCTGATGGACGTATTGTGCAGAACCTGTTTGACACTATGGGTTCCAGGACCACTAACACTCTGAGCTGAAAAAGTTTGGTCCTAACCGCACCCAACATCTTTAATGAACCAGGCCTTATCTCTCAAAACGTTTTGGCAGTTTATCATACGAATTCCTGTGCGTGTACAACATTAAATTTTAGTTAGTTTCTATTTCATTTCCCATTTTATGACCCGTTGATACATCCCACTGTGCAATTACGTGACAGGTACGCGTGCGCGTATTTTAATGGAAAGAAACTATTCGTCTTTTATTGCATAACGTTTGGCTGAATATCTTACATTCTAACGAAATCTAGAAATAATTATTTAATTACAAGCAGTGTCGAACTGACCAGTAGGAATTATGTTTCAATGCGATTGAGGAAAACGTGAGTGAATATTGTGACACTAAAGCAACTTTTAACTGCATTGTCACTTTTGGTATGAAAATGGTAATAGTTAAGAAAAACGTAACAGCCTTCTTATGATAATTTTCATATTCTCATTAGTACGTTGTGTCTAATTACAGCGTCGGCCTTATTTACAGGTGATTCTACAATACTTGTTGTCGGTCAATTACAATCTGCCACACCACGCGTGAATAAACAGTTATGCAGGTGTTGCTGTGGGCAAATACCTAGCCTGTACATGTATATTTTTGTGGATACATGTATTACATATTTTCGTTGATATGTGGATATATTAAGCACCGAGACACAAAAAGTTTATGAAAGATGAATTTGTGCCTTGATATATATATTCAACGCGAACGAAGCTTGTATTTTCTCCGCGATCCTGATGTGTATCATCGTTTAATTGGTCATTCATTAAAAGTATGTTGTGAGGCGATATCAAAGGAGCCGCTCAATATACACAGTGTCGTCCGTTTCGCGTGAACTACCACCCCACCCTGTCAGTAAGAGTTATGTAATCGGTACACAAATATATTTGGTGCGATGTCAGTGTGGAAGGAGTTTGAATTACGTCCGCCAGTGGCCACAGAAAGTATAGTACCAATCAACAAGGCCAATGCCGTACTAATAACCTAGTGACTCGCGTAACAACGGCTGTCAATATGTCTGCTACATCTACCATACTATCATCCCTGTCACAACTGGCGTATTAACGGTTTATTCAAAAAAATATTGTAGAAATGTCGTTACCAGACTAACGTACGTCGTATTCAGTCCTCAACTGGATGTCACATTCCTTATATCAGTTAACAGCCCTGTTTGTGAAAATATTTACTAGACATAAGATTTAAAGACTAATAAAATCAATTGTAAGACCGCATAGACCATAAAACCGAATAAAATATGTCTTGGCATCATCTCTTGTGTATTTGATGATGGCAATGACCGGAAATGTTATAACGTTAGATTAAGAAGGAGAAACATTAAAGTGTTTTACAATACTTGGAAACATGAGCAATAAGATGTAGCAACATAAACATGCATGGAATAGGGAAAAAGGATGAAAACAAATTGAAAAGGATTTTAATACAAAATTATCGAACTAAATAACTTGCCTGAACAGAAGGGGTACCCAAACTTGTTTGACAGTTATTCGTGTGTTGTAGACTGTCGAATGGGACCCATGTGTGTACGTAGGGTACGCATATCTATTGCAAGTTTTAGTACTCATACACTTTCTCTTTTTGTGTTTTGTTTGTTTGTTAGTTGTATAACGCCACACTTAGCAATATTTCAGCTGTATGACGGCGGTCTGTAAATAATCGAGTCTGGACCAGACAATCCAGTGATTGACATCATGTGCATCGATCCACGCAATTTGGATACGATGACATGCATCAACCAAGTCAGCGAGCCTGACCACCCGATCCCGGTAGTCGCTTCTTACGACAAGCGCTGTCGCCCTTTTACGCCAAGAATGGTTTGTTGAAGATCTTCACGGGTCTATTGAATGCAGGGATTTGTGTAAAGTCATCAGACAGCATACAATGTCAACTAAAAAATTATACTCAGTGTCTCCGCAAAGTAATATAGCACGGAACTTAAAGTACATGTGAGATTATACTCAGATTAGGGAGATGTTTAATCCATATAACGTGTTATTATTCTACCTAACAATGTATTTAATGAAATGAATGCAAAACAAACTCAACGGCTAAAAGGTTTCATTGAAAAAACTACCCCTAGTCTTGACTAATAAAACAACTGCAACCCGACACAGATTAAACGCAACTTACAAACACAATCATAATCTGGTTAGTCTGTATCACTCAACGAGGCCGCTTACTCTGCCCACAGTATGACAGTATTGGGCAGTTCAGTAATTAGGAGCCAAAACCAGGCAGGTACGCTGGTCACACTTGACTGGTCTGACTGATGATTAGGTCGTCTGACAATTGGGAGTGAACCATAGCAAGAAGTATCTGCGAAACTATTTGCTCCTTTTATGGGACCGATTAGTTTTATGACCATGGGCCTCGGCACAAGCGTGGTGTTGGAAGACAAGTTATACATGTACATCCGATATGGTGACTGTTTTTCGCTATTCATATTCTAAATACATTCATAATACCACAACATTTTAGTACTCCTTGAAACTTTACAATCACTTCAATATGTACAATAGATTGAACGAGAACACTTGATATATTGCAGTTTATTAAATCATTGTCTCTATTATCAGCCGCTACGTTTGTATCGTTTGCATTGTACAGAGAAATATTTTATCTGTCCTTTTGCAGATTTAGCCTCAGAATGTGCTCATTCGAATTAGGAACGAAAATAATTGCTTATCATGAGTATATATGATACAGTTAAAAGTTACTTGTACACTGTAGACGTATTCACTTTAAAGTCGCATACGACCTTCGCGAGCGAGTTGAATGATCCAGGTTAATTGGAACGAAGTCTAGAAAGGGTTATAAAGTTTTGTATTTGGTAATGTGTAGGTTTGTTAAATATAATTTTTTAAATTCCTTTTATTTCAATATGTAAAAACATAACTATGCGCTTAAAAACAGAGCTGACTTGATGGGAGATAGCCACCTTAGATTGTCTGTTGGACACGGTTTAACCTTACTGTGTCCTCGCCCTGGTTGTTGTTACCGTTGTTATAAGGGATTAAGAGCTACGGCTCATTGCATTTTTGGTTACAGTCTGTATCACTAAAGTGGACATGTGCAGGTGAACTCTTTTCAATTAGTATATGAAATGCCCCAAAATGTGAACTCCAGACAATAATAACCTGAGGGTAAATCCACGTGCGTCTGCCTTTCCCCTCGTTCACCTTCGAAATCCTTGATTATTATATCATGCCAGAGTTCTGAAATTCAGTGACAATGTTGCTGAACAGTAGAATCTGATGGACGTTTTGTGCAGAACCTGTTTGACACTATGGGTTCCAGGACCACTAACACTCTGAGCTGAAAAAGTTTGGTCCTAACCGCACCCAACATCTACAAGTTTGTAAGCTTGTAGACATCATTAAGAAGTAATTAACAGTCCCATGCTGAGACCTTTCTCAAAATTCAGACCGGTGGCAGGCTGCCAACAAAGAGAAGAAAATATCGCAACCCCGACACGAGTGTGCTCAGTCAAACAATGAACTTACGACCGGCAGAAACGTCGTATTTTAGGAACAGTGCTATAACAAGACATTTGAAATTTCTTACAAGCAGATACATTAGAGACAGTGACTAGACTACAGGTACGTAATCCGTATCAATCAAGGTGTAAAAAAAATGAAAATCATATCTGTCGGAGACCTACCAAATTACCAAGTTTTATCATTACTATATTTATTACAATGCAAATACTTTAGTGATACATTTTTTAGAGGAGAGGGCATACACACAAGTATATTGCTTCCGTGTGTGAATGCAGGTTGTACTTGGTATCTCAGTTCTCAGTTGCATACCGGTTGTATAACTGAATTTGTATATGGAACCATGCGTACAGCATGACAATTACTTGCTATTCGTCAGTTTACAACACACATAACACGGTCAAACAATTTTAGGCACCGCTTTTGCGAGTTATTTAGTACAATAATGTTTTATTAAAATCTATTTCAATTTGTTTTCACCATTTTCCCTATTGACAGTCGTTGTTACGTGCGTCACTAGGTAATTAGTACGGATTGACCTTGTTTATTGTTTCTATACTTTGAGGATTTCTGTGGCAAGTGGCGGACGTAATTCAAACTCCTTCCGCACTGACACCGCATCAAATATATTTGTGTACCGAGTACATAACTCTAATGGACAGGGTGGGGTGGTAGTTCACCGGACGACACTGTGTATATTGGGCGGCTCCTTTGATATCTCCTCCAAACATACGTTTATTGAATGACCCCATTAAACGATGATACACATCTCGATGAATATATCAAGGCACTAATTCATCTTTCATAAACATTTTTTTGTCTTTGTGCTTAATATATCCACATATCAACGAACATTTGTAAAACATGTATCCTAAAAAAAATACACATTTTCAGGCTAGGTATTTGCCCACAGCAACACCTGCATAACTGTTTATTCACGCGTGGTGTGGTAGATCGTAATTGACCGAGAGCAGGTATTGTAGAATCACCTGTAAATAAGGCCGACACTGTAATTAGATACAACGTACTAATGAGAATTATCATAAGAAGGCTGTTGTTTTTTCTGAACTGTTACCATTTTCATACCAAAAGTGACAATGCAGTTAAAAGTTGCTTTAGTGTCACAATATTCACTCACGTTTTCCTCAATCGCATTGAAACATAATTCCCACTGGTCAGATCGAAACCGCATGTAATTAAATAATTATTTCGAGATTTCGTTAGAATGTAAGATATTCAGCCAAACGTTATGCAATAAAAGACGAATAGTTTTTTTCATTAAAATACGCGCACGCGTACCTGTATATTGCATACCTAGTGTCACGTAATTGCCCAGTTTGATGTATCATCGGGACATAAAATGGGAAATGAAATAGAAACTAACTAAAATTTAATGTTGTGTAAAATAACTCCAATGAATTGGAGTACACGCACATGAATTCGTATGATAAACTGTCAAAACGTTTTGAGAGGTAAGGCCGGGTTCATTAAAGATCGCTACAATATGTAAAACGGGTGAAATTTGTAGAACTAAAGGAAACATCCAACCAAATGCCCTTTTTAAATAGTAATGTAATGATATAATATAAAGTATATTTCACATGATACAATATACTTTGCAAACAGTTAGTTGATGCTTGAAAGGGACTGACGAAAACATGGGCGAAATATTTTAATAACGCCGTAAAATAGTTGAATTAAGTAAAAATTAGTTAAATTTTGTGTCATGATACTTGAATAAATACATTTAATGTATTTGCGAAACAAAAACATGAGTTTTGAGTAAAGGAACATGTTCTCGCCCATGGGCCTGCCCATGGGCCAAACCTTTTTCTCGCCCATGGGCGAAATATTTCAATATCGCTATAAAATCGTTGAATTAAGTTAAAATGAGTTTAATTTTGTGTCATGATACTTCAATGAATACATTTAATGTATTTGCGAAACAAAATCATGAGTTTTAAGTAAAGGAACATATTCTCGCCCATGGGCCAAACCCTTTTCTCGCCCATGGGCGAAATATTTCAATATCGCTATAAAATCGTTGAATTAAGTTAAAATGAGTTAAATTTTGTGTCATGATACTTAAATAAATACATTTAATGTATTTGCGAAACAAAAACATGAGTTTTGAGTAAAGGAACATATTCTCGCCCATGGGCCTACCCATGGGCAGGCCCATGGGCGACATAGTCTAAATATTGAGTTTTTGAACGTTTTTTTTTCATTTTTTCATTAAATTTTGTGTCATGATACTTCAATGAATACATTTAATGTATTTGCGAAACAAAATCATGAGTTTTAAGTAAAGGAACATATTCTCGCCCATGGGCCTGCCCATGGGCCAAACCTTTTTCTCGCCCATGGGCGAAATATTTCAATATCGCTATAAAATCGTTGAATTAAGTTAAAATGAGTTAAATTTTGTGTCATGATACTTGAATAAATACATTAAATGTATTTGCGAAACAAAAACATGAGTTTTAAGTAAAGGAACATATTCTCGCCCATGGGCCTGCCCATGGGCCTACCCATGGGCCAGACTTCGCCCATGGGCAGGCCCATGGGCGACATAGTCTAAATATTGAGTTTTTAAACAATTTTTTTTTCATTTTTTCTTCCTTGGTATGTTCCCATGAAAACGGCATGTTTAATTTTGTAAATACCTTTAACCGAGACTGGGCAAAGAGCGTAGAGTTTCTGGACTTTTGGGTTTCCAGAATTAAAATGGGACGTGTTATATCATATCGTTGGAGACCCATGCCTTGCCAAGGGTAGGTCGTCAACATGTGACGTCAACAACCATATTTGGTTGGTGCATCTACGGAATCGATGCCAGTCTGCCACATTAACAGTTCGAACAAATCTTGGGTTGAGACAAGTTAATAGCAGAGATTTGTAGGCAGCCGGTTGAGAAAGCACAACATCCGGCCCTGGCGTCCGTTTTTGCTTCCACTTCACCGTCAGCCTTGCCTTACTTGGTGTAGACAGTATCTGAGGTTCAGAAGACAAAACTGGCACAGAAAACTGTTCACAGATGAGTCCAGGTTTCATCTGGACATTTCTGGTGGTCGTGCAAGGGTCCATGGGCGTCCAGGTGAAGGCTTCAGCTACGCTCAGTTACTCAGCGTCGTCAGTTTGGAGGTGGGTGTGTAATGGTGTGGAGTGACGTTACAACTCAAGGGAGAAAAAAACTCAGCATTGTAAATGGCAATTTGAATGGCGTACGCTCTTGGGACGACATCGTTCGAGACCATGTTCGACCCTTTGTGCAAATACAGGGATGTAATGCCACGTTGCAGCAGGATAATATCCGCCCACATGTTGCATGTGTTGAAACAGACTTTTGAGGCAGCGTAACATTCAATTTGCTGTTTCTCCAGACCATAGAACATATCTGGGATTAGATGGAACGACGCCTACGTCTGGACCAGAACCGGCCGGGAACGCTAGCTCAGTAGGGCCACTCTTTGGTTGACATTTGGGAAAACATTCCCCTGGTTGTATTCAATCATCTGGTGCCTTCAATGCACCGCCACTGCCTCGCCTGTATCAGCGCAACTGGTGGTCACATCCTTTCAGGGAGTGCTTCTCTGTCACCAGTCACAAGGTATGGTCAAATTTACACCACTTCGTTTCAAGCACAGTTCCGTCAGTATATATATCTGAATACATGAGTATCGATGCTGCTGATATATCTTATACATCACCAACAACCGAGTTCCATGCCATTGTTCTATTTCTACGCAGACTGTGTAATATACTGGGCGACTGTACATATGAAACTGATTAAATAACTACCAATTTTGACAACGCGTATTTAAAAAACTGGATGCATCCCTTTTCAACGCAACTTCATATTACGGAATACCGAATTCTTAATTTCAAATAGCAAGTACATTGTCTATCTAAATACTGTGGCGTCGTTAAACATGAAATATGTATAAACAGCGCATACCTCTGTATGGATGTTGTCGGGGATACATCTGTAATGACTGGGTCTGGCGTGATTGTAAAATTGCCAAGTGAGCAGCCAGGAAACGAAACCTTCACATCTTTCTTCGGGACATTGTCATTAACTTGTTTTGTCTTGATCACCAGTGTGCACCGTTCCCTGGTCAAACTGCAATGATAACGCGGACACGAATAGCATAGTTTAGATGACTTAGTCATCGATGCTTCCGAACCCCACACTAACCCCACATGGCTTCAATCACAAGGGGGGCCCAGTTGTTTAAGGTGCCGCGATTCGCTGTGTAGAGTTGCGGCCCTTGGGCACGCCAGAAACCTATGATTGTGTCCCGGTTCACCCCCGATTATGTTTCTAGGTTTTTCAGCACCATACCCGTGCTCGTGGGTTTCACCGAAGTGGTAAACGTTTGAGAACTGCATCACTTCGGGCTTTCCGCCCACATTACGCTGACACTCCGCGATATAACTGGAATACTGTTAAAAGCATCGTTAAATGATAATTAATCGTTACTGATCTTGCACGCATCTCCATCTGAGTAATAATGTAGTCCACTGAAGCTGATTTACCTCCTGTCCTTCAGTTCACATTTTTTCCTTGCTACTGCTACTTGATTTTCTGTCTCATTGAGTCCACATCCCTCAAACGTGATGACTGTTCCCCCAGACTCCGGCCCTTTCTTTGGATACCAGTTCTGTAGTAAAACAAATATGTGTGGCGCTAGCTGGCGTTTACGTGTCCGATGTTCAAGGCAGGTAGTGTTCCTTATATGTGTTAGTGTCGTCACCCATTCATAGTTTAATGTATTCACTTTGTGCAGTGAATTATGACGCTTGTTTCTATTTAATCTCCGGCTCTGATAAAACAAAGTGTATATCTGAAGTGGGACTGGGGTGTACACATATAATAAGAGATTGTACGTAGTGTGTAATTATTTATATGCGGTTTTATATGTCCACGATGTTAATAATATATAAAACAATGTGTATATCTGAAATGGGACTGGGGTGTACACATGTAATAAGGGATTGTACGTAGTGTGTAATTATTTATATGCGGTTTTATATGTCCACGATGTTAATAATATATAAAACAATGTGTATATCTGAAATGGGACTTTGGTGTACACATGTAATAAGGGATTGTACGTAGTGTGTGATTATTTATATGCGGTTTGATATGTCCACGATGTTAATAATATATAAAACAATGTGTATATCTGAAATGGGACTGGGGTGTACACATGTAATAAGGGATTGTACGTAGTGTGTGATTATTTATATGCGGTTTGATATGTCCACGATGTTAATAATATATAAAACAATGTGTATATCTGAAATGGGACTGGGGTGTACACATGTAATAAGGGATTGTACGTAGTGTGTGATTATTTATATGCGGTTTGATATGTCCACGATGTTAATAATATATAAAACAATGTGTATATCTGAAGTGGGACTGGGGTGTACACATGTAATAAGGCACTGTACGTAGTGTGTCATTATTTATATGCGGTTTTATATGTCCACGATGTTAATAACAATGTGTATATCTGAAGTCGGACTGGGGTGTACATTATCATTAGGGAATTGTAACACTTATTGTGTAGTTATTTGTAGGCGGATTAATATGTGTTCGATGTTAATACATGCAGGTCGTACTCAACTCCATCTGAGTACCTGGACTTTACACGTGCTTCCTCCGCATGCCTCACTGAACACACACTTCTTGCACCAACTACAACGGCTGATACGTCTACATTCCTGGCAGCGTCTGCCTTCACAGATGTCTACCTCCTTCACCTGGAAATACAGGGACACAGTTATTTACAAATCCCTTCCGAGTCGAACAATTCAAGGTTCCATTTCAAAGGACAATATGTTTTGAGAATTGTGAAACGAGTTTCTCTCTATGAATGAACCCATTCCTGTTGTCAGGGGATTTAATGTCAAAGATTTCACCTGCTTTATGTATTTGCCAATTTAGATCCTGTCATGAAGTACACCACACGTGGATGGATAGTGTTACAGAGAAGCTAGACGCGACTATGCTTGCTTCAAACAGCACTATACCGCTGGGTTGTGGTATATCCAGCGGGAAAGTCAGTAAAATCTAACATCACCCTCATTACAAAAGACGGATATTTACAGGGCCCTATGCGAATGCGAATTTCATGTGCCGGGAACAGTTTAAGAACAGCAAATAGATGCCCTGAACAGTGTTACATAGAACAGCAAATATGTACCCTGAACAGTTACATAGAACAGCAAATATATCCCCTGAACAATGTTACATAGAACAACAAATATGTACCCTGAACAGTTACATAGAACAGCAAATATGTGTCCTGAAGAGTGTTACATAGAACAGCAAATATGTACCCTGAACAGTTACATAGAACAGCTAATAGATGCCCTGAACAGTGTTACATAGAACAGCAAATATGTACCCTGAACAATGTTACATAGAACAGCAAATATATCCCCTGAACAATGTTACATAGAACAACAAATATGTACTCTGAACAGTTACATAGAACAGCAAATATGTGCCCTGAACAATGTTACATAGAACAACAAATATTTACCCTGAACAGTTACATAGAACAAATATGTACCCTGAACAGTTATATAGAACAGCAAATATATGCCCTGAACAATGTTACATAGAACAACAAATATGTACCCTGAACAGTGTTACATAGAACAGCAAAAATGTGCCCTGAACAGTGTTACATAGAACAGAAAATATGTGTGATGAACAGTTACATAGAACAGCAAATATGTGTCCTCAACAGTTACATAGAACAGCAAATATATGTCCTGAACAGTTACATAGAACAGCAAATAGATGCCCTGAACAGTGTTACATAGAACAGCAAATATGTGTCCTGAACAGTGTTACATAGAACAGCAAGTATGTGTCCTCAACCTTTACATAGAACAGCAAATATTTGCCCTGAACAGTGGTACATAGAACAGCAAAAAAAATATGTGTTCCGAACAATGTTACATAGAACAGCAAACATGTGCCCTGAACAGTTACATAGAACAGCAAATATATGCCCTGAACAGTTACATAGAACAGCAAATATATGCCCTGAACAATCTTACATAGAACAGCAAATATGTGTCCTGAACAGTCTTACATAGAACAGCAAATATGTGCCCTGAACAGTTACATTGAACAGCAAATATGTGTCCTGAAGAGTGTCACATAGAACAGAAAATATGCGCCCTGAACAGTGTTACATAGAACAGCAAACATGTGCCTGACTAGCGTTCCATAAAAAAGTTATAATGTGACATAAACACTCTTGTATACGGCAGTACAGATGTACCCTGAAAAACACATATAACTACAAACATGTGCCCTGAAGACATGATACCAAAAATTTGCCCTGAACAATGTTACTCACATCGTCATATATATATGCGCTGAAAAAAACATATAACATCAAATATATGCCCTCAAAAGTGTTTCTCACATCATCAAATATATGCCCTGAAAAATACTTATAACAGCAAATATATGCCTTTAACAGTGTTTCTCACATCATCAAATATATGCCCTGAAAAATACATATAACAACAAATACATCTTTTTGTGTTTGTTTTTTCTTCACAAAAAAACTGATTGACGCAACCAGATTAAAAAAAAACATGTAACCTTTGAAGTAAAGGAATTCTTTATATTTCTTCTAATGACGCCATAGGTTCCGGCCAGGTCATCCCAAGATGTGTTTTCGCGCCTGGGACTTCTTTGCCACCCATATGTACGTTTATGTATCTGTAGGTAGATCTCCGTAGAAATTACTTTGGTGGGATGATGAATGGTTTGATGATTTCATAGCAGGCAGATCGAATGAAATAGCCTTGATCTCTGCTGATAGAAGGCTTGCGGCAGCAATCTGTACTGCTTCTTCCAGTTTTTTAGTGAAATCATGGAGGTTGTTGGATAGGATTTGAATGCTTTCTCAATTGATGTTGTGGTTGGGGTAGTTGCTGAAATGGTCCGAGATGGTTGATTTCATGGTCCAAGAAGAAGAAGACCCAACCGCTAAACGTCTACACAGACATAAAGTCTTGGCAATGTCTGTATCAACATCATCACTCATGCGCCTGTGATAGCTTTTAGCTTCAGTTTGGAACTTGTTTGGCAGATGGTTCAAAACATCTCAAGGCGCACTTTGCAAACTTTGTTGCTGATTGTTGGCACGGTTGGTGATGTTGAAATGTTCTAACAGATAAATTGTTGTTGCTTTGACGTTGAGGGCATTGGCAAGTGTCCACTCTGGCCAGCAGGCTGCAGACGTCCGATTGCCTCATCTCCATGTTGTCTATCCATGCTGAGTGAGTGAGTGAGTTGGGTTGAACGCCGCTTTTAACAGTATTACAATTATATCGCGGCGTGTCAGCTTAATGTGCGAGTAAAGCCCGAAGTGATGCAGATGCAGGTCTCAGACGTTTACCACTTCGGTGAAATCCACGAGTAAGGGTATATGGTGCTGACAAACATAATCGGGGCGAACCGGGATTCAAACACACTGTCATAGGTTTCTGGCATACCCAAGGGACGCAACTCTGCACAGCGAATCGCGGCGCCTTAGACGACTGTGCCCCCCTTGCCCCCCCTACCCATGACTGCTATACCGACAAAATCGATTGCAGGATTGAAATAGTGATGTCTATAGTATACCCAATAGTCCAAGTTGAACCATTCAGTCAATTCTTGTGTGAAGTGATGCTTTCGATTGGGCTGTAGCAAGCATCCCGGCGCTATTCATTTCATCCAGAATCACGCTTTCGCTATGTTATGACCTTACTTTATCGATAGCATGATTAACCGAACACCCCAACACACCCGGAAGCTTGTACATGAACCATATGATTCCTCCGCGAGTATACGTAGGTCATTCTTGAATTTGTCATTTCAGTGAAAGGACGTCAGATCGTCCTTAGCCATTGGTAATGTAACACGTAAACTCTCTACGCTTTTCATGTAGTACTTGTTATCATAATGGGATTGCGTCGCCTACAACGTGATGAACACCTAAGGCAAATCGGAACGCTTCAAACTGGTACAACTAACGGACATCATGAGAACGTCAACGTAAGGTAACACGACAGATTTAGAAATAAGTCTCTAAAGATAAGGGGCGGGATCACATTGACGCATACTGACCCCGGTACTGGTTCCGTTTGCGCGCATTGCTGGTTCACGTTTTGCCTCACGATAATGCTCGTGCCTACCGTGCACCTATCGTAACTGACTACCTCCAGCAGAAACACATCACCGGAATGCAATGGTCAGCCATGATTACCGAACCTTTCTCCATAGAACACGTCTTGGACATGATGGGGAGATGTATCCGCCGAACTGGGTCAGCCGCTGCAAGAGCAGTGATTCGGACCACTGACCAATCGTGGGGGCATTACACATTATACATCAAGTCATCTCAAACGTTACTTCTCACCCTTGTCATCTTTCTTGGCTGTTTGCAAGTTTACAATACACCGCCAATATTTTCTGCTGACTGTAATATTACACCAAGTCCATTACCATCGTCCATACATCTTTGTATTCCTGTATTCATCATTTATTTTTGAATATCACCTACATTTTTGTATATATTGACACAGGCATGTTACTAAAATTTGCGTTTCTTTGAGGTTCAGAATGTTACTATGATTTGATGTATGGCTGACACAACATCATATTGCATGATTGATGCAGTGCTGTGATTAATGTAACATTGACGCAGTGACATGATTGATGCAGTGCTGTGATTAATGTAACAATGACGCAGTGACATGATTGATGCAGTGCTGTGATTAATGTAACACTGACGCAGTGACATGATTGATGCAGTGCTGAGATTAATGTAAAACTGACGCAGTGACATGATTGATGCAGTGCTGTGATTAATGTAACACTGACGCAGTGACATGATTGATGCAGTGCTGTGATTAATGTAACATTGACACAGTCACATGATTGATGCAGTGCTGTGATTAATGTAACATTGGCGCAGTGACATGATTGATGCAGTGCTGTGATTAATGTAACACTGACGCAGTGACATGATTGATGCAGTGCTGTGATTAATGTAACACTGACGCAGTGACATGATTGATGCAGTGCTGTGATTAATGTAACACTGACGCAGTGACATGATTGATGCAGTGCTGTGATTAATGTAACATTGACGCAGTGACATGATTGATGCAGTGCTGTGATTAATGTAACATTGACGTAGTGACATGATTGATGCAGTGCTGTGATTAATGTAACATTGACGCAGTGACATGATTGATGCAATGCTGTGATTAATGTAACATTGACGCAGTGACATGATTGATGCAGTGCTGTGATTAATGTAACATTGACGCAGTGACATGATTGATGCAGTGCTGTGATTAATGTAACACTGACGCAGTGACATGATTGATGCAGTGCTGTGATTAATGTAACATTGACACAGTGACATGATTGATGCAGTGCTGTGATTGATGTAACATTGACACAGTGACATGATTGATGCAGTGCTGTGATGAATGTAACATTGACGCAGTGACATGATTGATGTAGTGCTGTGATTGATGTAACATTGACACAGTGACATGATTGATGCAGTGCTGTGATAAATGTAACATTGACGCAGTGACATGATTGATGCAGTGCTGTGATTAATGTAACATTGACGCAGTGACATGATGATGCGAGATGCTATGCTTTAGTCCTGTGTCAGTGTCAAGCGATTGATTCAAGAATTGTTTTTCATTTTTGTGCATGCATCGAAGTATAACAGTTAGATAGTGTATGATATTGCGTAGCGTAGCGGAACCATTTCATACAAAATTAGAAACTGTTATACTTCGATGCATGCACAAAATACGTGAATACAACTTTTTTCGCAAAGTCATACAAATACCAAACAAGTGTTTTTTGCAAGGCATAACAGTTTTATTGAACAGATACCAATATACTATATTGTTTATGTAAATGTTTTTCTTTCACCGACGTTATACCAGAGCGAGAAAAACTGCAAAACTGTTTTGTTTTCGGAAGAGACTATATTAATGACGTCATAAAGTAAGTGTTGGGTTGTTGTTGTTGTTGTTGTTGTTTTTACGCAGTGTTTAGCTATATTCCAGCAATATCCAGAAATGGGCTTCACACACTGTACCCATGTCAGGAATCGAACAATGGTCTTCGGCGTGACGACAGTACGCTTTAACCACTAGGCTACCCGACTGCCCTCGGAAAACACGCATTTATGATGTAAAAATGATGTTCAGAATCAGAATAGCCTAAATTTGTGTAAGAAATTCATTTTGTGATTATTGATAATTATCTCACTGGTAAGACTTATGTTATATATTTGCTGAAGTGCCAAAATGATGTTTGTAGAAGTACTATACTTGCGCTTCATTCAGCACGTACACATTCATTAAGCACGTTGGTAGCTTATACAATCAGTGTTCCACATCGTTAAAAAACTGTTTAATAGCCTATTGTTAGTACACATTATCGTTCTGAGTTCTGATGCTCTGATGTTTGTGTGTGTGTAAAGGTTCATACATTGTTAAGTATGATGAGAAAAAAACTCACCGTGTTGCTGCTGATGGTGAAGAGGTGCAAGGAGTCGTTGCTGTCTCGGACGACGACACGGCGTGGTAGGGAACTGTCACTGCTAACGCTTATGTTGCTGCTTAACAAGAGGTTCCCATCAACAACGGTCTGTAACAGCAAATTGAGTAACAAGTGTTAATTATCTACAGTGTAATAGTGAGAAGGTTAAAATATATTGAAAGGTGAACGTTATTGTAGAGATCTGGGCAAGGTATGTTCTACATAACACGTGATTAACAATGAAGTCACTTACTTAATCCTACATACATCACTAAAACTACATACAGATCAACAAGGTAGTCACTTACTAAGTCCTATAGACATCAATACTGCATACCGATCAACAAGGAAGTCACTTACTTAGTCCTATAGACATCAATACTGCATACCGATCAACAAGGAAGTCACTTACTTTGTCCTACATACATCAATACAACTACATACAGATCAACAAGGAAATCACTTAGTTCTACAGACATCAACACTACATATAGATCAACAAGGAAGTCACTTACTTAGTCCTAAGGACATCAGTACTTCATACAGGTCAACAAGGAAGTCACTTACTTAGTCCTACAGACATCAATACTACATACAGATCAATAAGGAAGTCACTTACTTAGTCCTACAGACATCAATACTACATATAGATCAACAAGGAAGTCACTTACTTAGTCCTACAGACATCAATACTTCATACAGGTAAACAAGGAAGTCACTTACTTAGTCCTACAGACATCAATACTACATACAGATCAATAAGGAAGTCACTTACTTAGTCCTACAGACATCAACACTACTACATACAGATCAATAAGGAAGTCACTTACTTAGTCCTACAGACATCAACACTGCATATAGATCAACAAGGAAGTCACTTACTTAGTCCTTCAGCCATCAATTCTACTACATACAGATCAACAAGGAAGTCACTTAGTTCTACAGACATCAACACTACATATAGATCAACAAGGAAGTAACTTACTTAGTCCTACAGACATCAATACTTCATACGGGTCAACAAGGAAGTCACTTAGTCCTACAGACATCAATACTACATACAGATCAATAAGGAAGTCACTAACTTATTCCTACAGACATCAACACTACATATAGACTAACAAGGAAGTCACTTACTTAGTTCTTCAGACATCAATACAACTACATACAGATCAACAAGGAAGTCCTTGCGATATCAGTACAACTACATTATATTACACTATACAGTTAGAAGATCAACGAAGATATCACTTACCGTAAGCTGCACCGCACCGCACCGCACCGCACCGCACCGCACCGCACCGCACCGCACCGCACCGCACCGCACCGCACCGCACCGCACCGCATCGTACCGCACCGTACCGCACCGCACTGCACCCAAACACACCACACCACATTTGGAAGATCAACAAAGATGTCACTTACCGTAAGTTGCACTATACCACACCGCACCGCACCGCACCGCACCGCACCGCACCGCACCGCACCGCACTGCACCGCTTTCAACAGACCACACCACACCACACTTGGAAGATCAACAAAGATATCACTTACCGTAAGTTGCAGTACTTCTCCAGCGGAAGTAGCAACGTTGACGGTTCCGGCTTCACTCGGGAGCACTGTTGTAATTACAATCGTGTTATTTCGGTAGACTGCATTGAAGTCTTTATAAGTAAATAGTCTTTTGTTGTCTATTATCATGAATGTTCCTTGACATGGAGTTCGCTGGCACACTATACACTGTTGGTCCTGCAATAACCAAATGTTCAAGACTTACGGTGATCTCTTCCTAAATATAGCTTTTATTGGTTCAGTATTTATGTCAGTGTTAATGATGTTTTATATAATATATAAGAGGTCGGAGATCCGTTGTAAGACACCACAAACACTATCTATCTAAACAAAGTTTGGCAATGATTTGTCCATTTGTCCAAAACCATTTCTTCTCTCGAATACATGAATGTAGTGTTTGCTCTTATGCTTAAAACTTGGCGGATGTATAGCGTAGTGCTGAATTGTGTCGACTCGTAAACAACCCGGGTTCGATCTCCATTTTGGGTTCATTGTGCAACGAATTTCCGTTCTTGTGATACTGCAAAAATTGACGTCACTAAAAGGGAAAAAAACCGAGTGCCCCATTCTACACCATAAATACTATCAAATAGTGATAGTGAAAGGAAGTGGTGAGTGTGAGTGAGTATGATTTTACGCCGCTTTTAGCAATATTCCAGCAATATCACGGCGGGGGACACCAACAATGGGCTTCATACATTGTACCCATGTCGGGAATCTAACCTGGGTCTTCGGCGTTATGACCATACGCTTTGACCACTAGGCTACCCGACCGCCCTCGTAAAAGGAAGGGCGTATCATGCCCAACCAGTGGCACCCGTCACATTGATATATTGATATATGGCAATGTAATCAGCTGGTACTGTGTTGTTAAACAGTATTGTAATTGTATTACATTGTTTCTGCCGAGATTAAGTAGCATTGTGTTTTGACAATGGTTAGTTGTCAGGAATGTAATACCAACTAATGTATGCATATATGAAAGGTACTATATTTAGATGCCTTTGTTCTGGAACAGCTATACTCATCCAGCATGGTACAGAGACAGACCCTTCGAACGCCTCCGTGGTCTAGTGATAGAGCGTCCGACCGGAGAGCGAAAGGTTCGGGCTCGATCCCCGGCCGCGTCATACCAAAAGACGTTAAAAGATGGCACTTGCTGTTACCTGTCTGGCGTTCGGCATTAAGGGGCTAAAACAAGGCATTGACGCCTCCGAGTCAGTATACTGTGTCTGGGCGGGGTATACATAAACTGCGGCATGGTCACAGAACAGAGGGTATTCAGATTATATATAGTGGGCAAGACTGTGCCTCTCGCATCTCACATTACATCAAGACCAGGTCCTGATTTCTCGAAACAAACTTAAGGGGCCAGGACATGTGTGAAGATCATTTGTTTTCACCCTTGATATCCTGCCTCAGCCTATTTTGGAAGCCTGACCACTGTTGCTACTAGGTAAATATCTTTACCACTGGTATTACGTTTTATACTGCCATTGTACATGTTGTAATTGTACTGTCATTGAATGTTGTACCGCCTCTCCGTTGTGTATTGCCATTGTAATTGCTGTGCAGTAAATTAAAATTGATTGTAAACCTAGTTAAGATTATCATACAATTGTTACTTGTATACCATACATTTGTTATTTGTTGGTTTCACACTGAATTCATTTACGTATAGATTGCTGGGTTAACTTGTTATTTCACATAGCAACATCCAACAAAAACTGATTTGGTTGGTTGGTTTGTTGTTTTACGCCGCACTCAGCAATATTCCAGCTATATGACGGCGGTCTGTAAATAATCGAGTCTGGACCAGACAATCCAGTGATTGACATCATGAGTATCGATCCACGCAATTGGGATCGATGACATGCTTCAACCAAGTCAGCGAGCCTGATCATCCAATCCCGTTAGTCGCCTCTTACGACAAGCATAGTCGCCTTTTACGGCAAGAATGGGTTGCGGGTCATGGTTACGTGTTATGAAGACACTTTAAACATCGTCAAAGTAGAGATGATGAGTTTAACAGTTTTTACAGTTAGCTGTTGCTAAACAATAACACTGGTCATGGTTAAGTGTTTTCGAGACACTTAAAACATAGACAAAAAGGAGGTGGTAAGTTAAACATTTCAGTTCGCTGTTGACAGACAATGACACTGGTCATGGTTACATGTTATATAGACACTTAAAACATCTTCTGAACTCCATCATGACAGTGTTATCATAAGGACTCCCTCATGAATGTGT
Source organism: Haliotis cracherodii (assembly GCF_022045235.1). Taxonomy (NCBI): domain Eukaryota; kingdom Metazoa; phylum Mollusca; class Gastropoda; order Lepetellida; family Haliotidae; genus Haliotis; species Haliotis cracherodii. Next base: position 29,102,634 of record NW_027266319.1, on the reverse strand, counting down.
TATCATCACTACTCCCTCATGACAGTGTTATCCTCACTACTCCCTCATGACAGTGTTATCATCACTACTCCCTCATGACAGTGTTATCCACAAGACTCCTCTCATGACAGTGTTAACATCACTACTCCCTATATGACAGTGTTATCCTCACTACTCCCTATATGACAAAGTTATCATAACGACTCCCTCATGACAGTGTTATCCTCACTACTCACTCATGACAGTATTATCATCACTACTCCCTCGTGACAGTGTTATCATCACGACTCCTCTCATGACAGTGTTAACATCACTACTCCCTATATGACAGTGTTATCCTCACTACTCCCTATATGACAAAGTTATCATAACGACTCCCTCATGACAGTATTATCCTCACTACTCCCTCATGACAGTATTATCCTCACTACTCCCTCATGACAGTATTATCCTCACTACTCCCTCATGACAGTGTTATCCTCACTACTCCCTCATGACAGTGTTAACATCACGACTCCCTTATGGCAGTGTTATCCTCACTACCTATATGACAGTGTTATCATAACGACTCCCTCGTGACAATGTTATCATCACTACTCCCTCATGACAGTATTATCCTCACTGCTCCCTATATGACAGTGTTATCATAACGACTCCAACAAGACAGTGTTATCATCACGACTCCTCTCATGACAGTGTTTTCATCACGACTCCCCTCACGACAGTGTTATCATTACGACTCCCTCGTGACAGTGTTATCATCACGACTCCCTCATGACAGTGTTATCATCACTACTCCCTCATGACAGTGTTATCATCACGACTCCTCTCATGACAGTGTTAACATCACGACTCCCCTATGACAGTGTTATCCTCACGACTCCCTCGTGACAGTGTTATCCTCACTACTACCTATATGACACTGTTATCATCACAACTCCTTAAATGGCAGTGTTATCATAAAGACTCCCTCATGAAAGTGTTATCCTCACTACTCCCTCATGACAGTGTTATCATCACTACTCCCTCATGACAGTGTTATCGTCACTACTCCCTCATGACAATGTTATCCTCACTACTCCCTCACGACAATGTTATCCTCTCTACTCCCTATATGACAGTGTTATCATCACGACTCCCTCATGACAATGTTATCCTCACTACTCCCTACATGACAGTGTTTTCATCACTACTCCCTCATGACAGTGTTAACATCACGACTCCCTTATGACAATGTTATCATAACGACTCCCTAATGACAGTGTTATCATCAGGACTCCCTCATGATAGTGTTATCCTCACTACTCCCTCATGACAATGTTATCATCATGACTCCTGTCATGACAGTGTTAACATCACGACTCCCTTATGACAGTGTTATCATCACTACTCCCTATATGAAAGTGTTATCATAACGACTCCTTTTATGACAGTGTTATCCTCACTACTCCCTCGTGACAGTGTTATCATCACGACTCCCTTATGGCAGTGTTATCATCACAACTCCCTACATGACAATGTTATCATAACGACTCCCTCATGACAATGTTATTCTCACTACTCCCTATATGACAGTGTTATCATCACGACTCCCTTATGACAATGTTATCCTCACTACTTTCTATAAGAAAGTGTTATCATCACCATTCCCTTATGACAATGTTATCATAACGACTCCCTCATGACAGTGTTATCATCACCACTCCCTCATGATAGTGTTATCCTCACTACTCCCTCATGACAGTGTTATCATCACTACTCCCTCATGACAATGTCATCCTCACTACTCCCTCACGACAATGTTATCCTCTCTACTCCCTATATGACAGTGTTATCATCACGACTCCCTCATGACAATGTTATCCTCACTACTCCCTACATGACAGTGTTTTCATCACTACTCCCTCATGACAGTGTTAACATCACGACTCCCTTATGACAATGTTATCATAACGACTCCCTAATGACAGTGTTATCATCAGGACTCCCTCATGATAGTGTTATCCTCACTACTCCCTCATGACAATGTTATCATCATGACTCCTGTCATGACAGTGTTAACATCACGACTCCCTTATGACAGTGTTATCATCACTACTCCCTATATGACAGTGTTATCATAACGACTCCTTTTATGACAGTGTTATCCTCACTACTCCCTCGTGACAGTGTTATCATCACGACTCCCTTATGGCAGTGTTATCATCACAACTCCCTACATAACAATGTTATCATAACGACTCCCTCATGACAGTGTTATCATCACGACTCCCTCATGACAGTGTTATCATCACGACTCCCTCATGACAGTGTTATCATCAGGACTCCCTCATGATAGTGTTATCCTCACTACTCCCTCATGACAATGTTATCATCATGACTCCTGTCATGACAGTGTTAACATCACGACTCCCTTATGACAGTGTTATCATCACTACTCCCTATATAACAGTGTTATCATAACGACTCCTTTTATGACAGTGTTATCCTCACTACTCCCTCGTGACAGTGTTATCATCACGACTCCCTTATGGCAGTGTTATCATCACAACTCCCTACATGACAATGTTATCATAACGAATCCCTCATGACAGTGTTATCATCACGACTCCCTCATGACAGTGTTATCATCACAACTCCCTACATGACAATGTTATCATAACGACTCCCTCATGACAATGTTATTCTCACTACTCCCTATATGACAGTGTTATCATCACGACTCCCTTATGACAATGTTATCCTCACTACTTTCTATAAGAAAGTGTTATCATCACGATTCCCTTATGACAATGTTATCATAACGACTCCCTCATGACAGTGTTATCATCACCACTCCCTCATGATAGTGTTATCCTCACTACTCCCTCGTGACAGTGTTATCATCACTACTCCTCTCATGACAGTGTTAACACCACGACTCCCTTATGACAATGTTATCATAACGACTCCCTCATGACAGTGTCATCATCACGACTCCTGTCATGACAGTGTTAACATCACTACTCCCTCATGACGGTGTTATCCTCACTACTCCCTCATGACAGTGTTATCATCACGACTCCTCTCATGACAGTGTTAACATCACGACTCCCTTATGACAGTGTTATCCTCACTACTCCCTATATGACAGTGTTATCATAACGACTCCCTCATGACAGTGTTATCATCACGACTCCCTCATGACAGTGTTATCCTCACTACTCCCTCATGACAGATGACTGTTATCATCACGACTCCTCTCATGACAGTATTAACATCACGACTCCCTCATGACAGTGTTATCATCACGACTCCTCTCATGACAGTATTAACATCACGACTCCCTTATGACAGTGTTATCCTCACTACTCCCTGTATGACAGTGTTATCCTCACTACTCCCTGTATGACAGTTTTATCATCACGACTCCCTCATGACAGTGTTATCATCACGACTCCCTTATGACAGTGTTATCCTCACTACTCCCTGTATGACAGTTTTATCATGACGACTCCCTCATGACAGTGTTATCATCACTACTCCCTCATGACAGTGTTATCATCACGACTCCTCTCATGACAGTGTTAACATCACGACTCCCTTATGGCAGTGTTATCCTCACTACCTATATGACAGTGTTATCATAACGACTCCCTCGTGACAGTGTTATCATCACGACTCCTCTCATGACAGTATTAACATCACGACTCCCTCATGAATGTGTTATCATAACGACTCCCCCATGACAATGTTATCCTCACTACTCCCTCATGACAGTGTTATCCTCACTACTCCCTATATGACAGCGTTATCATAACGACTCCCACAAGACAGTGTTATCATCACGACTCCTCTCATGACAGTGTTAACATCACGACTCCCACTAGATGTCTGTCTATATCGGACTCTACGTTTATTAAACATAAAATAAAATTTAGATTTAAAATAGTATTTCGGCTGCATCAGCTCAAGCATTTTACAATTAATTTGTCATCAAATACAACCTGTCTAATCAAGATTTCCCAGGCTGGACGTATTGTGTACAAGTAAGGATGTGTTGTTATAGTCTATCCTTTATGGAGTTTATATGTTTGACAGCAGTGTTTGTGTACAACGCCGTATATCAACATGGAGAAATAGGTATGCGCCCTCTTACCTGAACATTACACCCGCCGGTGACATCTGCCCACGACACATTTGGAGTTGTACTCAACTTACACAGCACATTAGAACTTTCGTTTCTGATATCCTCAAATGTGTACTGGCACAACGCTGATCCAAGAGAGGGATCTTGCTGAAAGTCGGATTGGTCTGTGTTTTTTCCGAAACTCACAGTGATTGAACTTCCGGTATCCGCCATGTCTAGTCCGATGTTGTATAAGGTCAGGTCCTTGGTCCGACAATCCAGGGGAAAGTCCATGAGGGGGAACAAAGACTCATAACTTGTGCAAAACCTAATGAGTCGGGTTGTGACGTTCATGGTTGACGTTTCTCTCTGGGTTGTAAGGAAATATGTGAAATTGTTCTTGGTGAAGCCTGAAATGAAATGTATGGCGTAGTTGCTTTCTGGTTTTCTTGAAATGACAGACTCGTTGTGGTCACTGATGTTCATACTAGGTTGGCCTTGGTCTGGGAGAGACAAATGTCGGTACGACAACACGGGGACGACGGGCGTCGGCTGGTCCGAGGTTGATGATGCTACTAGCAATGTTACATTGTCAAGGAACACCAGAACAGAACGAGTGTTGATGTAACTGTGGTTAGTTCCGTTGTTCATCCACAACCTCTGGGTGATATTAGACGTATTGTACACAGCACAGAGACCTCTACAGGCTGTGGAGCAGGCCAGAAGTCGAGGGGAGCCAGGCTGTAACGCCATCGCTGTCACATTACCTCCAGCATCACCAACACAGTCGCCCCCACCAACTTCAGCATCGCCCCAACCAACACCGGCGATGAAAGTGAGATTTTCAGACCAATGACGGATCCCCTTCTCCCCCGCCGTGTACACGTGCCCTGTGTTGTTGTCTGTGATCACCTCATCTACACGTTCAGTGTCCTCCCAGGTTGGATATACGCCTGCTGCCACCGATAGGAAAAACACACACACGGGTAGACCGAAACCTCGCCCTCTGCAGTGCACCATGCTTGTCTGAATAACAAACCTGACAGTAATAAAACGAAGTTACCAAAATACGCTTACATTATCTGGTGTAGGTAAGTTTAAAGTTTACATCACTGTACGTAGAACCGTTATATTTTGAATCTGATGAAGCCTCGCAATGGGGTTTGACTATGGAATGCTACAACGGTCATTGTCGCGTTGTCGCATCGTCGCCCTTCCAAAAACAAGCAAAACGTGTCAAGCCAAGTAGAGCACCACTCACAGTGTACCTTACATACGTCGTTTGGGTTGTTGTCTGTTATCGGCTGTGCTCCGTCTCTACGCCTTGCACATAATCGCAGAGCCTATGCAGCCTGTAACCATATTAACATCGACGTGTAATTCCATCGCTTCAGTTTGGAAATACTATATAAAAAACATCAACATGTGGATCTATTCATACACAACTAGAATCTAAATTTTGTAAAGTAGGAATGAAATGTTACATATTTCTTTCAAGAGTTGCCAATGAGAACAAAAAACATCATTCGCAACAAATCCGGGCCGCTTGGCATGACCTTCACCTCTCCTTTCTCATCCAGGATCAGCGCTCCGTCAGTCCCACACTCCGTCGCAGTGGTGACTCAGTATAACACCACTGCCACAGGCTAATTTGCATATAACATGACCGGACTTTTCTCTTGTTTGTAAACAAACGCGCTTTTTCAGAAATCAGTACAGAACGCACTAATGCAAGTATTTGGGGGCGCTTTACATATTGTTTTCCATACTTATATAGATATGCTACTACAACTGCGACAGTGAGCTGCATGACAATATATATTTACTCTCCGTTGAGCTTCGATGACAACACGTGGAGCCGCACAACCAATGTAAACAAAGAATAACTACACAAAAACAAGAAGATTTTCACGTTTTAGGATACGTTCTTAATGAACCGTAACCATTCTTTGACATTTGTATGTGAAAATGTGCAGACTTGTCAAACATGAAACGGATGAACATCATATGCAATATCTTGAATGGACTGTGAAAGATGTGACGATTCGTCACATGGCGCTGGCCTGTGGCAGAGGTACTATGCTGGCTGGCTGCCGGCCGCATGGAACTCTGGGTAGGAGAGAGGCGTAAGGTGTTCTATACATATTGTTCGGCTGTGCACAATAATGTTCTTCTTATTGTAGCCTAACTGTTTTTAGTTTTGATTTATTTTATCGCAGAATAGTATCCCCAATCTCATTGTTAATGTCATCTCACCATGTCTACAGATTTACTTTAGCCCACGTGTCGCCGTCCACACGCGGCAATGACTAATTTAACTAATTTTGCCCGTCCAATCTCATAACTCGCCAAGGAATTTGTAGCCGCCGTACACTAACATATTTTATATATATATACTAACATACTGGGACACCAGAAATGGTCACTCACTCATTAAAAGTCTCGTTAATCCGACACAGTTATCAGCGTCACCTGATCCAGGAAATATGGAAATATTACTTACTACTAGCGCAGATTTGTTAGCAACTGTGAGTTGTTACTAGTAGGTACAAAGACGGTCTCTACGTCTCTGGAGACTAACATTTACTGCTACTACTAGCTAACGGCAAAGATTTGATTTTCATTTGTCAACGAGTCTACGTAGACGGTATGCAAGCCGGGCTCTGTCTCAACAGAAAAATAAAAACATTACCGCAGAGCAGCTTCAGCCTGTAACCAGCTAGCTTCCTAGATGTAGAAGTAGCACTTGAAATATACCGTGGTTGTTAAATAATTACAAATAGAATCTACATTATCATGAAGAAAATTATACGGTAACATTTGATCATTACATCACCAGCTGGTCACATGACCTCGTCATGCATCATCATCCGCCACCATTTTGTGTAAGGTCACGTCATTTGTTCCACTCATCCTAGACCTAATTTAGGCTAGTTAATTGTGTCATTTTCCTGTTTTTTCTGATACATTCCAAAATAAGATTTGGCTGTACAGTACCAGCACACTTATATAAGGACTAAGAGCAAATGTGCATATTTCTCAGTGTTCTAGTCAATTTGTGTTGGACCCAAATAGAGGGAATATTGTTACTGAAGTTCTTGTCGTTGTCTTGGCAGCAAGTGCCACATGATCATGGGCACCACTTCAGCATGTTTAGTTATACAAATTTATCAGTGAAGATCAGGGTTAGAATAGGTCTTCAGTAAACCATGCTTGTTTTAAGAGGCGACTATCCTTGTCATAAGAGGCGACTAACGTGATTGAAGGGTCAGGCTCACAGACTTTGTTGATGCATGTCATTGTATCCCATTTGCATGGATTGATGCCCATGATGTCAATTACTGGATTGTCAGGTCCAAATTTGATTATTTACAGGCAGCTGTCAAAGCAAGTATATTGCTTAGTACAGCATTAAACAACAAACAAACAAAGTTATACAGTTCATTTTTTTAATAAACTTATACTCTAGTATTATAATGTGCTATTTTTATTGATTATTATGAATACAGACTGTTTGTATCAGTTTGTAAGAGACACAAACCAAGATTCCCCCAACTATCTGCACATGCTTTGTCATAACACAATTAATATGGTATCTTCAGGTTATGTATGGGTGTAAAAAGTGCTAGAAAGTGTCCACTTTAGTTGTAAAATCAGTATGTTCCTCACAACAGAGCTAAATGTGCACTACCTTGTTGAACTCGTCTGTCTTTCTCAAGTTATGTTTGTGCAAGGTGCCTACCTGGTGTATCGATAATTTTACCTGACACGAGTCAAGTTTGCTTTTCATATTCTGAAATAAGTGTCTCCAATCTAATAGAAATTGGAAAAGTAATACGAGCGAGTTACCATCATTTTAACCGGTGCTAGGGGTGTCAGCATAAAGTATATGGTTTTTTTATTAATATTATAAATATTAAAACTCTCCCACCTGGATTGGAAGAATTGAACATTATAAAGAAAACTGCTATTTTCCTTTTCAGCTGACAGGCTGTTTGTGGAAGATGTACAGTCAAGTGTTATGGCCCCCTGTGGCAACTTAAATAATAGTATTAAGCTTGTATATATTTTAAATGATTATAATATTATTTCAACACTAGGTAGTATGTGCTACAAAATGGCTGTCCGAAGAAAATCTCACTACCAATAACACCATATATATTTATATTGCTTTTTATATGTTTTTACTCAATTTGTTTTACTATGTATTATGTATGGTCTCTTATAACCCACATCGTTGGTGGCAGAGATACTTTATAGTGTACTTTTATAATAATTTATGTGCCTATAACCTGTATCTCCGATGAGACAAAAATAAACAATTTGTCATTGTCATTGTCAGTTTAGACCTACATTGTAAATATTGTGCACTTGACCATGGAGCCTGGTCACTACAGGGTTTACCCAAGCCTCTTAAAACTGGGGACAAATTTAATTTCTAATCTAAAAAATATCATCTTGTTTCTCTAATCATACTATTAAAATTATGTTTTACGTACTTATCTACCCTCTGTGGAATTCCAAATCCAATTAAACAGTAATGTCCAATATTTTTTTATTATATTTGCAGATAACAAATTGCTATAGACTAACAAGGCAACTGCTATATTATATTCTAACTCTTTACATGATAATGGCCTGAAAAGCCCATAAGTTTGAAACGCAAGTCTAGTAACATTGTGCTCGATTTAGTAAGTCCAATTAATGATAGTCAATATGACAACACTAAAATCCTGTTCGGGCTAGTTGACCCATCATTTTTGGGCACAGACTGCTGATGTAATTCAATATATGGTGACAATGTTGCACGAGGTTCTGTTGTGTGTATTTCAATAACTTGCACATTTATGAACTTTAACCTTAATGTAATCCTTGAATCCAGTGATGCTTTATTTTTACATTTCTTTAATAACCTTCAATTGTTATGAAGCTGTCATTTTTTGTGTGGTCCCAGGAATAAAGTCACCAGAAATGCATTCAAAATTTTTATCTGATTTTGAGCATGACCAACATGGCAGATATTTTTAAAACGTTATTTTCTTCCACTACTCAGACATGTAAGTTATTGTACAGTAAGTCGTCTGTAGTGTAAAAACATGTCGATTCTTTTGTTCGCATATTTAGCTATTCCAGAACTGTTAGATGATATTAAATTGCTATAGAAGGTATTTGTTTCCATCTATAATGTCATTATGGTATACCAGTGTGTATGACAATTGTTTTGAAATTCATCAATAGGCTTTAATAACTTGTTGATAAATAAGGAATAGTGGAGTTTGAAAACGAGTATAACCATTTCGACGCATGCGTAGATTAATCCACTTAGGCTGGCGCACCATTAATCGAAAAGGGTGACAACGCGACAATGCGACAACGCGACAATGTCCCTTTTAGTATTCCATATTTGACACAACTTTCGATGCATACAGTTCCTTCCGGTCTGAACTGAGGCGTCATTAAATCGAGACTAATCTACATACAGCAGCTTCCTCGTTGGTATATATAAATGCATCAGGAAATAAAAGCGGAAAGAAAACCTTTACATATTAAATTTCTGCTAACACCAGGGTAGATCACACGTTTCCGACTATATCATGAGCTGTTCTTTATATGTCTACCATAAAACGTTTTGAAAGCTTTACTGAGGACTTGAGTGCTGTAACCTTGAGCAAATAACTTCTGAGCAAGAGTCGTATGATGCTCTATGAAAATTTGGTAATAAGAGCATGCTCGACTTTGTCTCAAAAGTTGTGAAATGTAAACACCAAAGGCTGGAGCTGCTGGAATATTGCATGAAGGGAAAGTTGACTATCATACAGTCGTTTCTGCTATAAACAAAATCTAAATCACCAAATGTTAAATGTTTTTCCCCCGCAATATTCAAGCTCTATGACGGAGACCTGTTGAGTCTGGGCCAGACAAACCAGTGACTGATATTATGAGCAACGATCCACGACGTCGGGGACCATGACACGCATTCATTTATATCCATGCGAGAGTCCTCAGTCCCTGCATCGTTCCTAAAGTGTTTAATTCCATGAAGTATTGTGACAGTTGACGGACGTGTTTCAACTATTGCCATCCTTGTTCCCGCTATACGGATAGAATGTTCCAAGCACACCAGTCGAAAAAGGCGAGACCAATAGCGATCGGGTGATCTGTCTGGGAATTAGAAATCTGAAATTCTGATTAAAATAATTAAATCAGACATTTTACCATCTATTTATATACTGGCCAGCGACAAGTTATCGCCATTTTCCCCGCGTTATATCTGATATAATCCATTTATAAAGCTTACTGAAACAATAACTATGAAACTATGAGCAAATGTGCTTATTTCCGTTGTGAACGCGACGAGACGGAATCAAAATATACAGTGTGAATATGACTTTTCCGTCGACTAATTATACCAGTTATCACCATCGTCAACATGTGCCACGATATTTTTATCTGATATCAAATATTTTATTTATTAAAATTAATATAAATTTCTTTATCAATTCGTCATCTGCCAACAGGAGATCCTCGAATGCTTATCCACACTCTTTGTACTGAGGATGTCTCCATATATTCAGGTTATGTGTCTTTGAGAAATGCTGCATTAGGTTTCAAAATCGTATTTTTTTAAGGAAATGTCGGACAGATTGTTAGCAAGGGCATATACATGTTCATCATCGTGTTGTTGGATTTCTAGGATTTGTTTACGCTTGAATTAGTCACATGATAAACCTCGCGTGTCTTTTCTAAGGTTACGTTTGAGCAAGGTGCTTATATCTCGTTTCTTTAATATTTCCTTACATGAGTAACTTCTGCTCATCATCTTCGAATAAATGTTTGTCTCTTCTCATGAAAAAGAGCAAAGTAAATCGAGTTCCTATAACGGAAGGTTGGCGACAAGTGGTCCTAAACGATAACTGGTCGTTAGCCAGCATATGAATATCGATATATTCATTCCCCCGTAAAGATCCGGGTTAGAATTGGTCTTCAGCAGGCTATTCTTGTAAGAGGCAACTAACGGGATCGACTTGTCAGGGTCCCATCCCAGTTGCGTAGATCGATGCTCATGACAATAGGTGAGGTGAGGTGAGGTGTATTATTGCACTCATGGGGGGGGGGGGGGTGCTTGTTTTAGTCCGGACTGATGCCGATTTATAGTTTAGTTCACAGACACTCAGACACAGCATACTGATTCCGAGACGTCCAGTTCTTTGTCTTTGTTTTCGCCCCTTAATGCCGTGCGCCAGACAGGGCCACGCCACGGATGAGCATGACCACTGTTCTATTTCAGTCCCATCTTACAACCAGCAGACGTTACTTTGTTGGACAGAGGAATGTGCATATGTGGAAATACGTCTTACCCTCATGCCCAACATCAGCTTCGAACAATATCCCAGTCCTATCACATCGTATTAGCTTAATGTGAGAGCAAAGGGAGATGTCACGAATCTTGTGAAACCCACGAGTGCGGGTATAGTGCTGACAAACCCAAAAAACAATAATCCGGGCGAACCTGGCATTCGAACCCACAATCATCGGACGTAGACATGCCCTAGGGACGCAACTCTGCACAGCGAATTGCAACGGTGACCTACATCACGTCTTCACCATCATCACTCTTTCACAGGATTCAAAAAGTCTATCAGTCCCCGTACTTTCCCATCAAAAAACCCTTGAAGATCCGGGTAGGAATAGGTCTTCAGCAACCCATGCTTGCTTTCGACTCTGCTTGTCGAAAGAGGCGACTAACAGGATCGGGTGGCCAGGCTCAATGCCCTGTTTGATGGATGTCATCGTATCCCATTTGCGTAGATCGATGTGCGTGATGTCAATAACTGGATTATCTGGTCCAGACTAGATTATTTACAGACCGCCGTCATATATCTGGAATATTGCTGAGTGCGGCGTTAAACAAATATAAACACTTCCCCTTAGAGGTGACTTTTCTATTAAGAATATTTTATTCAGGGTTACTTTTGATTGTTTAAAGGGGGTGTTTATATGTGGTTCACTGCCTAATTATGCAATTACCTTTAGAAAATGTACACCGTGAAATTGTTTATGAGCCTATAGGCCCAGATACGGCGGTTTTACCTCCACATACAAAGTTTTAATTACCCTCCCTGCCATTTCTCATCATGACACATTGCCTGATGACATCTTAATGGAGACGCCCGTTATGGTTCGCCAACACGACTGGTGACTCGAAATTAATAAATGCTGAAATATCAGACAAGTGATCCGAACTTCTTGCTGTATCAAGTCTTAAAACTGGGGAATCTATTGATGTTATGTTTTCCTGTGTGTTCTGGCTATTCTGCAGCGAACTGATAGGCTGATTGCGGATAACGGAAGTCACGTGATGCTATCTTTCCGCCCATGCGCCGTGGAAAGCGTCATCACAAAGTAAGTTTTCATGTCTGTGTTTGTCAGTGATATTAAACAGTATATTTGTTGAAAGTAACGTCAGAATACAAGGATAAAGGTATTGGGTAGATATTAAAAGTTGATAATTAAAAATTATGTTGAGAAAGTAGTCAAGACGTTTCTCTCGGATTAAAGAATACAGGCCTACTCACGTCTAAAACATGTATTGATACATTTTCAGCATATTCACGAATAGCGAAACGAGTAACCATAGAATGTGAAGTGCAAGTATTTTTCTCTTGAGCGCCAGGACCCTAACACCGTTGTGTTAGGTGGGTGTTGTCGCCTGCTTTCATCCATCTGTCATGACGAGTTTACTTGACAGTGGTAGACATCTCGTAACACCGTCTCGTGGCTGGCTACTCCGGTTTCGTCTCCACCTAATTTCTCATTGGTCAATTTCACAAATAACATTATTGGGGCCAAGATAAGACAATCGATCATGATCCTTGGTTTGTGAGACCCGTGGCCGTCGGTTTCACTTGTTCTGTAAATATCGATGGCCTGCGTCACATGCGGATGTTTCCCGACATTAAAACGTCGCTATATAAGTGCAATAATCTTGGACGCGACGTTAAACCCAATTTCACCTCACCTCACCCGACATTAAATAAGCTGACACGCCATTATATATGCGAAATGCTATTTAAAGCCTCGCTAAACCAATCTCAGTGATGCACTCACCCATACAGAAATATATCGAACGTCTATCATCCTCGACTATCCAGAGTATTATATCTACATTCCATCATGACAAATATCCTGCATCCATTCAACTAATCTAAGGATTCAACTCGCTAAAGAGTGTAATTTGATTGGTCCATGGCAGAAATCGGGCCATGGTATTTAATTGTAATTGAACGAAGCGGTCGCGGTTTACTTGCAATTGGATTTCTTGTGAAATTGGCAGATTATGTATACTCTACAAATAAAAGAATCGCATAGTTGGTAACAATATTTTCAAAAAATTGTGGATGGGAGCTGTGGCATAAAAATGTTCTTGTTTACTGATAAAGTGTCAGTGAGCGATTTTGTTTTATTTGATAGTCAATTTAGGATTGCCATCCTAATTCGCTTTCTCAGTGAAGTGAAAAACAGTTTTTACGTGCAAGGCATGGCATTTGTGACATTTTTATTTGGCAAGTTTATGACACATGTCGTTTTCACAAATCACTTAGTTAACGAGACGAATTTTCTAAAATCGAATTGCCAAGACACAATAATAATGCGAGAAATAACGGTTCTGGGAGACTTTTAGCTTTGGATTCACAGTGGCAAGGTCAGGGTCGCTACATGAGCGTCCTTCACCTTCGAAACAGGACATTCACTGCAACGTACACCAGATTTTCCCGGTGCAATTCCCATAGTTCACCGGCAGTCCATAACTGTTTACGTGCGATCATGGAGGCTCGTAAGCGTCATATTACCACAACGTAAGTCAGCAGCCGTCGATTAAATCTTCAGTGGTTTCCCCAACGTTGGCATAGTGTTGGTGTAGTTACCCCGTTTCCTTTTTAAGGGCGTGTATTGGCGACGGAATGATCGTTGTACCGGATCTACAAGAAGTCGACAAATTCAGTGAAGAAGTGTTATGATGCGGGGACCCCTTTCTTATGGATGAAAAACATTTTTCACATCCAGGGCAACTTACCAGGTGTGCGTTATCATGACGAGATCTTAAGTCCGTATGCTTCCCAGGTTGTGCAAGCACCAGGCGCAATTTTTCAGCATCCACAGAATCTGCAGGAATTACGCAAAGGAAGAATGGGCTTCAATTCCACAAGGTCTCGTCCTCAGGGCCCTTGTTCCATTGGCAGGATGTGTAGAGTAGTCATTCCAGCCCAGAGCAGACACACGCGGTACTTGGCTTTAAGACTGCCTTGTTTGAGATAATGACCGAACCGCCACATGCGATTACGTTTCCGTTAACGTTTGATGAAATCAAACTCACATCTGTCCCGCGTATAGCTTATATCTGTGTGTGTGTGTGTGTGTGTGTGTGTGTGTGTGTGTGTGTGTGTGTGTGTGTGTGTGTACAATCACTCATTTCCAATGGAGATGCATTACTTTATTGATCTTGTCACGTTTTCTTCTGAATCTAACTTTTCATTTATTCTTTTCTCAAATAGCGTTCAAGAAAAGTGGGGGAAGGGGTTTCGATTTGTGTTAGAGATAGGATACCCGTTAAGATCCGGCTTAGAATTTGTCTTCACCAAACCAGGCTCGCTGACTTGGTTAATGCATGTCATTGTATCCCAATTGCTCAAATTATGCTCAATATACCACCATTGATGCTGAGATCAGTCAGATCATTTCAAATTGATGTGCATCAGTTTAACCTTATTGTGAATTTTGTTCTCAGTGCCATACTGATGCATCATTGCAAATTGATGTGAATCAGTTTTAGACTTTCCTCCCACATTAGCTGACACAATGTGAGATAACAGAAATACTGTTACTGTTACCCATCTCATACACTTGAGGTTGCTTATTGTAACATGAACATCATTAAAACCAGGATGAAAACATCCCCTCCCATTAATTAAAGTGACTTTTTGACTACTTGCTAATTCATTCTGAGACAGTTTTCAACCCCTTGAAGATCCGGTTAGAATTTCTCTTCAGCAACCCATACTTGTCGTAAGAGGTAACTAACGGGATCGGGTTTTCAGACCCGCTCACTTGGTTGATGCATGCCATCATATTCTAATTGCATAGATCAATGCTCATTATGCCAATCACTGGATTGTCTGGTCCATACTCAAAAATTTACAGACCGCTGTGATATAGTTATCCGACTATACAACAAACAAACAAATGTTAGAGACAGGATATATATTTAGGCCGCTGCTTCAAAACGCGCAATTTGTCGAAAGGGTACAGATAATTCAAGCTCCGGACAACCGACATCAAGCGATCAGTTTATCCTTTCTGATGAAACCTAAAGAGAAAATAATTCTTTGCAATCTCTAACATTGAAATTAGGGGTGACTATTATTTGTCTGGAAATCACTATTACGATAATAATTGATACTGAAAGAAACTATTGCCATAACTATTGATATTGCAAGCAACTATTGCGATAAATATCGATAGTTTTCAGTGTATCATTTTAGATGGATTTTAGAGTTGAATTCAACCTTGGAACTGAAGTTTCCATTGAATGTGATAACCATAACAACGAATAAAAAGTAAAGTTTGAGATATGACTGATTTGTATTTTCTTTACCCTAATATTTTAAGAAAAAGAAACTTCCATATTTCCATGTGTAAATTACTACCACTCATGATCAAAAGAAAAACAAATTTGAACAGCATTGCATCTATTTCATTGAAACTGTAAAACTATGGTAAATACAATCGAAACTATCGATATTCCTAACTGAAATCGATACTATTGTTCGGAAACTGATTTAACAATTGATTTATTGACTTTTAGTGCTTACCAATAGCAATATATCGATATTTCGATTTATCGTGACACCCCTGATTGAAATATGGTTGACAAACTACACAAATGTTTCTGTTCCATTGTACGGGAAACCTTGCTATGCACCAGTGCACCAAACACACATGCACGCATGTATTCTGTTGTTTCGATACATACATGTACACGTTCTTTGGAAATTGCATTCTGCAAATTATTCTTTGTATAACTAAACTATGTTACATAAATGCATACAGGTGCAACAGAACAAACAAGATTCTGAAACATGATCATGAAATGGTTGGGTGAAAATCAAATTTGCTTTTTTGACCATTCTGTCTCGTATGTATGAATCTGAAACATACGCTTGTCTTGAATGTCATTGGTTGAAGAAATTAATCATCCAATAAAAACAGTTTTTCATTATAAGAAGATATGTGACACTTGAGTTACAGATGTAATAGATTAAGTAGAGGTAGTGTTGGAATGTGTCAGGGCCACTTAGAATATGACATGATATGTTTACAGTGCTTTTCACTACTGCTGTACTATGCTATGCTGTGCTGTGCTGTGCTGTGCTGTGCTGTGCTGTTCTGTTCTGTGCTGTGCTGTTCTGTGCTGTTGCTTGGCCTCAGCAGTAGTTAATAGGATTGGTTTTATATTTGAAGAATAGTTGGGCACTGTAATACTTTGGCCGCGCTAAATTGAAATTGGAACTGAATGCGCAGTGAAACTTCAAGTTCTCTTTTCCATAAATGTTGAAATATACTCTCTTAGTCAGTTTCAAAAACGCATTGCCAGTCTACTTTGAATGTTGTAGTAACAGCTACTATGTCTTGTAACATATAATTGTACATATGAGTATTTCAAAATGCCTAGCGACAAAGTACGTTTACATAAATATCAGCTTCGTGATGCGGTCGTTGGATCAGCTGTCAATCAGAGGTAGTTATAGTGATTTGAAACCTTTGATTGACCAATAAGAGTTAAATAATTTCCAAAATCATGTTACAATTAATATTAATTTATTACATTTCATGGGGAAAATGCATTGGGCGTACATGATAATAGTCATCATCCATTAAGACGTTTTGTGGATATTTAGGTAAAAGAATTTCATCACAATCGTCTTTCCCTTTAGAGGTCACGTTTCATCCAGTTCGCTGTGCAGAGTTGCGTCCCTTAGGCACGACAGACACTTATGATTGTGGTTCGAATCCCGGTTCGACCCGATAATGTTTCTAGGTTTGTCAGTACCATACCCATGCTCGTGTGTTTCACCAAGTGGTGAACGTCTGAGACCTGCACCGCTTCGGCCTTTCCCCCTACATTCAACTGACACATTGTGTTATAACTGGAATACTGTTCAATGCGACGTTAAACCCAACTCACTCTTTCCCTTTGCTGTTGTGCATCTCATTTAGGAAATGAAAGTAAAAAGAAAAACTACCATCACTCTGTCAAAAGAGTGAGCGAGTTGGATATTAACGCCGCTTTTAACAGTATTCCAGTTATATCACGGCGTGTCAGCTTAATGTGGGAGGAAAGCCCGAAGTGATGCAGGTCTTAGACGTTTACCACTTCAGTGAAACCCACGAGCCCGGGCATGGTACTGACAAACCTAGAAACATAATCGGGGCGAACCGGGATTCGAACCCGCAATCATAGGTTTCTGGCGTGGCCAAGGGACTCAACTCTGCACAGCGAATTGCGGCGCCTTAGACGACTGGGCCACCCGTGCCCCCCTCTGTCAAAAGAACACCAAATTGCTCGGCACAAGGTACGTTTGACAATTTGTATAAAGTTCAAAGGGGCGAAGACACGGGCTACCACACTGAGGATTCTCATACCTGTAAGAACGAGTGAAGAGTTAATTACATAGCCGAAGGCGTTTACTAATATATACAGACATTGTTGAGACAGTTTTGTTGACATGTATACAAATATCGTTTAAAATAGCGTTACATATCTACAAGCTCATCACCTGAAATGAACGCTCTCTGAAAAGATATACAAAATAGAATAATATATGGAAAACAAAGAGGCGATGACATATGTCACATCCCTGTTCTGAAACATTTTTGAAAATATAACTGATGATCTATTAAATAAGGATAAATTCAGCTTACATACTCCCGGAAACAAGTAACTGTGCTTCATGTAAAGTGGTGTAAATGTTACGTCATTGAAAATAACAACATAATTTTTGGTCATTCGTCTGAACAATATTTTATCGTAACAAATTCATTGACAAAACTCAATGTAACGTCTATAAGAGGAGAGGTGTAACAACTCTACTGACTATCTCAATATCGGATATGACCACAATTTGCGTTGAAACGGACGAGGCAGCGGCGGCGCATTGAGGACATCTTGGGGAATGTTGTCCCAAATGTCAACCAAAGAATGATCCAACTAAGCTATCGTTACCGGGTGGTTCTGGTCCTGTCGTAGGCGTCGTTTTATCTTATCCCAGACATTGTCTAGTGGTGATTTGTCTGGAGAAACAACCGATACTGACGACAATGATAAACGCTAGCGTCGCAAAAACGTTCTCCTTGATGCCTGTAGGCCAATGAACGACACATCTGCGTCAAGTACACTATCCCAGCCTTGTCTTCTAAACCTCAGATGCTGTCTACGCCAAGCTAGGCATGGCTGACAGTGATGTTGAAGCAAAATTTGGCGTATCACTGGATGCTGGGGTCGGATCTTGTGCTCCCTCAACAGGTTGCGTACGGTTCTACCATTAATTGGTCTCAACCCACGAATTATTGGACCTGTTAATATGGCATTTTGGTATCGATTCCGATGCACCAACCCAATATAGTTGTCTTGTCGTTACGTGTTGCCTTTGTCTCCAACGAGATGATGTTTATCGATGAACATTGAAATGCGTGATTTACGGTTAAACAGAAGTATTTTTATATGCACCTGATAACTAAACAATCATTGTGTGGAGTTCAAAATCCTCGTGTGTAATATCATGCTCCCAATCAACACGCAAACATCCCAATTGTGTGCCTTGCTTGAGCATACACGTGCAAATTGTGAATCACGACCTGAAAGTCATGGAGATGTCAACGTGAATATGTATTGAAAGATGCGGTATTTAATTTCAGACTAAATAATATTTTTTATTGAACTTTATATGAAGCACATTTACCTTTTACATTTATTTTTTATTCCACTCATTGACGTATATGCATGTACATTGTGTAGATCCTAAACGCAAACCTAATCGTGTTTGTTCAAGAACGATCGTTTAGCCAATTCCACTGATTTACACACCTAAACTGGAAATAAAGGAAACAAGTGACGCCGCCTCGTCTGTATATATATAGATATATGTAAAATAATCCAAAGTGACAAGAGTCTCACAACTGGATGACTTCAATTTTCAAATAGTCAACTTTCCGATCATGTCGAACGATATTCCAGCAGCTCCAGCCTTAGGTGTCTTTATTTCAATGCTTTTGAGGGTGCAATCGAGCATGCTCTTTCCACGAAGATTTCAAAGAGCGTCTTGCTCAGAAGTTATTTGATCAAGGCCTTTCAAAAGCCTACAAAACGTTTTATGGTAGACATGTAAAGGACATTTCCACATTTACACACCAGTGACGAAATGATGCCCAATGCTGTTCACTAAAGTGACGGGTACCATATGTTCCTGTGTCTTTTTTCAGGCAAACAAATGTTTTGCCTTTGCATGTGTTTGTGACGGGTCCCACCGGTGGGGCAGGATACGTTCACCTTTTCGCGAACACCAGGTACCATCACTATCTGATTGTGATTCATAAACACATACTCGTGATATAATCGGAATCGTATAATCGACTCTTTTGGCAGCGATTTCTTGTGAAAATGGAAAGGGGTTTGTCGCTTTTATCTATTGTCCCAATATTTTGACGTGTTATTGGGATTGTGCTTACTGAGATTGGGATTCGGGGGTTCCCTTAAATATTGTTCCTAGTATACTAGCGAAGGATGTAGACACAATTTCAAGCATGTCATTTATTTCATGTTTACACTGAGAGCCATACAGCTAGCAGCTGTATCGCGGAATAAAAGAGTTCTTCAAGAGGAGAGATAACATCTTTTGCAGTGTGGTTACAGCAAAAAGATTCAAATGATTTCGTCATTAGATGAGAAAGGTCTGTTAAGAACGGCCTCAGTAAGTTGGTCACAGTTGACAGCGCATAGTAATACATTTACGCAATGAAGTATAGAACGCCAAAATGATAAACGCATAATGGGAGAGATTTCCGATGTTTTAATGATTCTGTGGCGATTACAAATGTTGGTCATCATTGATCAATTGGCGGATTATTAAGATGTGTCAAACAGATACTGAGGGAGATTGCTTTCCACAGACATGGATCGAATCGATTATTGGAAGTGAATTTCATCGGTTTTGTTTACTACGATGGGTCGAAACAAGGCCATTCCTGTGCGGGCAAGAAGTCAAACTTATCTTATGAGTTTTCTCATAAATGCTAAAACACTGAATTCGAGATTGATCTAAATGATAGGAAACAATGCTTCTGTATTCCCAGGAGTTTCCTCAGGAATATGTCCGTCAGCGTTAAAAACCTTTCGTCATTTCAAGAATACAGTGTAGTGAAAAACGCATGAACGTTTAAATGTGTCGTTCATACACTTATGAACGTCAGTTCCGCCATCACGTGCCCATATCCATGCACTCCTTCGTCTAATGTGTTACGCTGACATGTGCTAATTTAGCTAGCAAGTAAGACTTGCCAATGTCATATGAACCTCGGATTACATGTTCATTTGCAATCATGAACACATTTTGGAAATACTGTTCCTTCGTGTGTGGGGCCTACTAAACACCACTAAAGAGTTTGTTGATTTGTTTTCTTTGTTGTTTTAACGCCGCACTCAGTTATATTCAAACTATGTGACAGCGGTCTGTAAATAATCGAGTCTGGATAAGACAAACCAGTGACTGTCATCATGAACATCGATCTACCTAATTGGGTTATGATGGAATGGATAAACCCTGTCAGCGACCCTTACCAAATGATCCCGTTAGTCGACCAATTCTACAACCCGAACTGATTTATTAACAAAATAAAAACTTGATAAGATAAATATACATGTACCTGTATGAATGATTATTTGCTTCTGCGGAATGGACACGGATATAGTTATACTTCAAGTTCTCTTGAAATAAAGCTTGCCTAACATATGCTTATATTGTTTTCCTGAAAAAAATATTCCGGCCATGTTTTAGATGAATCCTGGAAGTCACTCGTGGCCATCCTTGGTGCTGGTGTGCCTTGGTTTGTGCTGGTTAGTTGACGGTAAGATGTGAAGAATGGGTAAGTGGGTACATTTCTGCGCCGCGTTTAGAAAATAGGGCAGCCTACTGGCCGTGAACGGCTTCACATAGTGTAGGGAGTCGAACCCGGGTCGTCGAGACGAGCGAATGCTTTACTAGGCTACCCCACCAGCCCTAAGGGAGGAAGTGGTGAAGCTGTATGTCACAACATAGAAAGCTGTATTCCCCAACATGCCATTGTAATTCATATTTTACATTTCACCAAACGTGTTTCTTCAGCATGTCCAATTCTGTTTTTATATAGGATCATAATAAGGTCTCATCTCTATGTTTACTTTTGTTCAAAACTTCAGTTCAGAGTTACTTACCTTAGCCAAGCCAGAATCCTCTGGTCGCGGGACCTTTGGTCTGTCAGTACCATACCCATGTAACCAAACGTTACAGTGATATACAGTGATATGGCCGTTCAGAAAATGTTATCGATGTAACTCCATATCAGTGATAATCTGTATCTTCTGTTTCGTTAAAAGCAAGGCATTTATCAGATTCCGTTGTTTTGTCTCCAGAGACGAGGACACAAGACTGGTTTGGTACCTACCCAGGGTTTTTCAGTGACTTCGGCGCATACGCCACCCAGGCCCCAGCCCCGCCCTGGGGAAACCAGTATGACATCCCACAAAACATTGGTGCCCTAGATCTTCAAAATCAACCTGGGACTATGAATGCCCAGGTTCAGCAGGGACTCATGGATTATCAACAAGCCGAGCTTATGAATCCCCCCAGACGGTCCGGAGCTTTGAATGATCATCAAACCCAAACTGAGATGATGAATGTCCCGAGCCTGCCAGGAGCCTTTGATCGTCAAACACACGCTGGAATCGGGAATGGGCCTGATCATCCTGGAGTTATACTTCAAACCCAACCAGGGATCATGAGTACTCGAAGTGATGCTGGCATTGTAGACTCCCAGAATCAAGGCAGTGTGGCTCGTCAGCAAGGAAGCAGTGTCCAACAGTCGCAGACCGTTCAAGATCCCACAAGTAACCAAGTTTCGGATGTAAACAGCCAGGTAGAAACAGGACCGCAGGCTGGAAAACTAGAAGCACAACCTGTATATCCATCTCAGTGGCAAGGCGAGTTGCGGTCAAATCGAAGAGCAAATATTAATGGTTCATCAAGGCCAGAAGTTGGTTCTCCTGCACCCAGTGTACCTGATCAAGGTTCAATGATATTCTCTGGTAACCCTGCAAGTTCCATACCAATCCAAGAAGGAAGCTACACGCCAGACCAAACTCCCAGGACTGTTCCAGTTCAGGGGACAAGGGAACTACTACAAGGTGACCCACAACCATCCGTTACAGACCATAATGCATGGCACCAGAGAGGTGGGACAGCATCTGTGGGTAATGTTCAATCTGTGGCATTCCCCCAGCAGAGTTGGCAGCCCAACTTTCAAGACCAGCAAGCCATCAAGCGACAATACATGCATACCGACCAAAGCATGAACAGTAATCAACCAGATGTTATTCATCAGTCTGATCCAAGAACATTTCAGACCATGCTTGCAAGCCACCAAAATCAGCAGTCTCAACAAAATTCATCAATGTCTCAATTCGAGCCAATTCAACAACATCGTATGTTGCCAAGTCAGCATGTTATTCCATGGGGGATGATCCGTCCATCTGCTTATTCTCAACTACAGGCAATGGACCCAACAACACGAGCAAACTGGATCTATCAAATGCAGATGAAGACTAGGCAATACTACAGACATCAGCAGAAGTATCCGACACAGACGTGGAATGTCCCTGCTGAATATGCAACAATACCCCCAGGAGCTGCTGAGTTCAGCACAGGACCACACTGGTTGAGCAGCACAAGCTCCACCACCAAGCAGTATGTTCAACCTCAGATCCCACAACAAATACAAGAAAGGCAGTTGCAATCTGTCAATAGTACATCTACCTTTCCTCCTGAAGGGTCACATGTTAAGGTTTCTGGGCTAAACATGGCGCCAACACCTCCCACAAGCACTCAAGGGCAACAGACCACAACAAGTGTCAGCATTGCAACCCGGGCAGGCGTTACCTCAACTACTTCTATTAATGCCACATCCGAGGGTAATTACTCCGCTTTGTCTACCATTACGCCTCATACGAACATGACAGCGGCAGATCTAAATAAAATAATCCGAATTCTTCTCATTCCACAGCTGTCACGAGTTACGACACAGGCACCTACGATGACACTGTCTATACCTGTATCACGTGTAGCATCTGGGCAAGTACAACGCCCAATTTCAGAAATGTTTATAAGGATGATCAACTTTGCTCCACGACCCTTGTGGATTTCTGCGCCTATGAATAATAACAGAAGCCATAAACAGACCCGGCCTTTATCAGAAATCCATGTAAAGTTGGTTAACTATGATCAAAGGATAGTGGATTCATTCAACGGACATATTTCATCCCCCAACACACGACCTTCACGAAGAGAGCGGGCGTTTCAGTCGTCAAAACGGGGACATGAAATACCCAGAATAACATTAGTCAAAAGCAGTGCTGACATTCCTAACAGTTCAGTTCATATGCTCAAAACATCGAATACGTCCAATGATACAAGTGCGCCACACAGCAATGTACAAAACCATCAACATGCTGTGGTTCGACATACCCAGATGTTGCACCACGTCATGAACAATCTACAGAAGGAACTTAATCGTTTCCAGGGCACTGTCAGACACAACAGAGACTCCCCAGCCACAGACAGACCTCTGAAAGAAGTAAAACCTTCACGAGCTGATGATGGTGATGGTACTACAATGTCGGTGCCTCAAATACGAAGACAACTTGGACACAAACCACCAATGCCTCTGAAAAAAAATATAAAAACCGGATCCACCATAGTAGGTGTCTCACCTGGTGATAACATCCCTAATTCAGTGAATAAGACAAATAGAAGCTCCCCTCTTAGGCATGCAGGACATGATCTAAAAAGAGAAATGCCAGTGAAACAAAACGGAAGTGAATCGGCATCCGCGCACTCACCTTTGGTCACGTCAACACCATCCACCACAACGTCATCAGAAGCAGCGACGTCTCACATGACAACTGTCGTTCCACCATCACTTACAAAACCGGACACTGCCACAAGTAGTACAGCAAATTCATCGGACTTCAGACTCAAAGACATCCCAGCTGCTGTTATCACAGGCGATCCTGGGGTTAAAAGAAATAAACTGAGCGAACTTCTGGAAAAGCGTAAATCGTCCTTCGCTGTCCCTCTTCACGAGTTACCAAACGTAGAGCTGACAGCTATCTACTCTGTTCACAACAGGGGTGTTGATGCTATTGATGGTCAAATTATCAACAGACATGAAACTGGTCAAAAGACACTGTCTACGCGAGTAGAAACAACTAGCATTGCTCCCTCTTCTACCCCAACAACCACGTTGAATGATAACACGTCTCGTTCCACACCTGTCACCAAGTCTACACCAGAGACCGCAGAGATGAGAAAACAGCAAATCAACGATCAACTGAACGAACAGCTGAGTGTCCTCAACCGCCTTCACCAACGACAGCAAATTATTGATCATCAACACCAGCTGAGGGAACAGCAAACAAGACTACAAAAGCAAAGGGACATTCTACAGCAGCAACTACAAGCCCTGCAGAAACTCCGGGGCACACATATGGTCATTAGTAAAGACCCTCTTTCACTTCCTGATGCACCTGGAGGAATAGCTTCAGCCTGGCATGGAATCCAATTGGGATTGTTAGAAGCTGGTTTTAAATAGGCGTGAATGATCAGTTGATCAGTAAGAGACGACCATTTATACATTGGGAAATGCTGTTTTTGTGCGCGAAACAGCTGGTCAAAATAATGTGTTTTCGGGTTTTACAAAAGCTTGTTAACATTGATCACTGGGCATGTTAAATTTTCTGAATAACCTTCCCGACTTCCGGATAATCTTATCATTAACATCCTTATATATCCATGGGAACATATTCCGTGCACGATTCGTTAATCCGGAAATGTGTGTTAATCCGGTCGACTTCCTGAGAACGGTACCTTCCGTATTACCAAGGTATCACTGTAGCCCAGCGTTGTCACGGGGAACTCGTCTGAATGGAGCCGTGGATTAGGTGGCTATAACACTGTTTTCAGACTGACTCTCGCCATAATAAGTACTGAATCTAAATACTTGTACAAATGCTGCAGGAAAATGGTAATCCTGCAAATCTAAATCATTATGTTCAAGGTAGACAGAATTTTATGGTTATGCATAATGTTCATCAACCTTGTAAAGCAGAGAAGTTACCAGTAATTTTACGAAGAACCAGCTCTCTCCACGTGAACCCGCACAGTTGTGAAACAGACATTTCGACATTCCACGAATATTTATTAGGACATATATATGTTTCTGTTTGACATGGATGTTCCTATTATTCCAGGCGCTGACTGAAAGCGACTGATTGCTCATATACTATGTGTGAATAACATTACACACTGCCATTAAAATAAAGCATGTTCGTATATATTTCAATGATACAAAAATACACAATGATCCATCATTTAAAAACTATCTCAGTGCTTCTTTGTTTTCCCTAAACCACATCAGGAGATTGCAATAAAAAATCAAAGAAATAATAAAATCATATCATATATTTAAAATCGTTTGTCATCGATTGCGTTCTTTCATATTGTTTTCTGTATCGATAATGAACCAAGAGTCAATCACAACAAAATCATATGTTTACCTCTGATGCGATACCTCTCCACAAAGGTCCGTGGGGTGAACTTCCTAATGAGCCACTTAACGTCGCATTTGTCACCACTCGCCCCTTTCCGTAACCTGCAATTCAGCTTGTCCCTGAATAACACGAGTTGGTCACGAATGTTAACGTCGAGGCGAGTTCTAGTCTCCACTCCTTTTGCAGCGCCTGGACAGTTCGGTGAGTGAGCGAGTACGGTTTTACGCCGATTTGAGCAATATTCCAGCAATATCAAGGCGGGGGACACCAGAAATAGGCTTCACACATTGTACCCATGTCGGGAATCGAACCCGGGTCTTCGGCGTGACGAGCAAACGCTTTAACCACTAGGCTACCCGACCGCCCCTGACAGTTCAGCTTACTTAACGGGTGACGTCGGCTTACACGTGTCCCGATAATGTCCCCGGCGTCCTCAATGGGGGAAAACTGGAGGTAGTCGGTTACTTGATTTGGTTGGTTGGTTTGTTTATTTTTACACCGCACTCAGCAATATTCCAGCCATATGACGGAGGTATAAATAATCGAGTCTGGACCAGACAATCCAGTGATTGATGTCATGAACATCGATACACGCAATAGGAATCGATGACATGCTTCAACCAAGTCAGCGAGCATGACCACCCGATCCCTTTAGTCGCCTTTTACGACAAGCATAGTCGCCTTTTACGGCAAGATTGGGTTGCTGAAGACCTATTCTACCCTGATCTTCACGGGTCGTCGGTTGCTTGACGTGCACGGTGGACGTTATCGCCAAGAAAAACAAAACATGGACCATAATGGCGTGCAAACTTTGGGCGCCAGAATGTTGTCTCGGTAGAACTGTCTAGTGACCCTTCCATGGACAATGTGCAGTGATGCAGGTCTCAGACGTTTAACACTTCCGTGAAACCCACGAAAACGGGTATGGTGCTGACAAACCTAGAAACATAATCGGATCGAACCGGGATTCGAACCCACAATCATAGGTTTCGCGGCGCCTTAGACGACTGGGCCACCCTTGGCCCCCATTTCATTATAGACCAACACAAACATCTGTCATGTTGACATTCGCATGACGTACGTTAGGAAGCCTCGAGACACGCCAGTCTCAGAATAAATCTGGCCTCATCTGAAAACAGACCACCAGCATTCCCCAAGTGCCCATTTGGTTAGAATGTGTCGATTGGTTAATTTTTGAACAAGTTTTGTTTAACACCGCAATATTCCAGCTATATGACGGCAATCTGTAAATAATCTAGTCTGTACCAGACAATCCAGTGATTGACATCATGAGCATCGATCCACACAATTGGGATATGATGACATTTATCAAGCAGGTCAACGAGCTTGACCACCGGATCGACTCTTACGATAAGCATGGGTTGCTGAGGACCTATTCTACCCCGGATCTTCACAGGTATTATAAATATGAAACAAAAAAGACATGAAAATTGTACATATTTAATCATAGATTTCAATAAATGCTTATTTACATTACTCTCTAAAAGCGTGTATGTGAAAACAGGACACTGTACAAAACAGGCACACCACAACATCATCACAATAATGCATTAAGAGAAAAGGAACTAGATGAGTATATAAGTGAGTATGATTTTACCCCGCTTTTAGCAATATTCCAGCAATATCACTGGGGGGAAACCAGAAATGGGCTTCACACATTGTACCTATGTCGGGAATTGAACCCGGTTCTTCGGGGTGATGAGGGAACCCTTTAACCACTAGGCTACTGCCCCAGAAGTTGATGAAAAACTTAATAACTCCTAATCAAATTGAAAATGAAATCACTTCATACCTGATGAACATGCCTGATTTTCGTACATTCTGTCTTATAATAAATTACCGGTTCCTCAATAATGTTCACATTAATTCTATATATATTTGGAAAAAAATGGAACTCATTTTTTCATGCTTCCAACCCCCTATAGTTGTGATAAATTTGGGTGACCCCACTCTTTCGCTGTGCCATATGTTCATGACACCCTTAATCTCATAGCATCCCACACACCCCTCAGAATTTACCAGTTCCTAATCCTAAAACATTTCTTTAATAAGAATCAGTGGTACCTTAAAATATCTCAAAATAATTAAGCTGAGGTTGTTTCCTTTCAGTTTAACAGACACACCAGGCACTTAAAATCATAAACTGTGTCCCTGACTGTTTGTGTGACAATAAATAGATAAAACAATATTTCAAGGCATATTCACCACTGGCACATCCTCTCTTCAGATGTGACAACAGTACTAACCATCTACAAAACAGATATATACTGAGGAGCAAAAGAAATTATACCACTCACTTGATTTTATCATGCTTGATTTTCACTTGAAAGTATCTTAAGTCAAGTATTTCTATAAATTTCAAAGTCTAGTCTTTGAAAATCAATAAATTTGCTTTTTTCAGCACAAATGTACATCATTTCATGTGCTTGCAAATTCATTTCTTACCCCAGTCTTCATTAAACCAATCTATTTTTACACCAATGTTTACACAGCCACAGATGAGTTTCTACAAACTGTTGCAGAATTGAGTGTCAATCATATTTAACAACAGTTCTTTCAATATTAAAGTACATAAAAAACAATTTCAGAATAATTTCTGTTGCCCCTCAGTTTATAAAAGCTGCACTAAATGCATAAGAAAGTGCAGTATACTACTCAAAAGAAATTAAAGAACACCCAATTCTTTCCTATTACTATAGTTAATTTGTCATGATATGACATTACCTTTAGTAACATGCAAGAATTGAGTGTTCTCTGACTTCTTTTAAGTAGTATACATGTATTTCAACTTACCGATCAACTCAAACAGAATCAAACAAATATAATTAAGGGAACATGTTACAACCATAACCATTTTCAAAAGAGAGAGACACTTGTAACGTTGGTCCCAGTCCAGTAACAGCTTGATGATTGTTAGTGTTCTTTCATGACACATTTAGCAATATATTAGCTATATGACAACGACATGAAAATGATTGAGTCTGGACTAGACAATTCAGTGATTGGCATAATGAGCATCGATCTATGCAATTAGAATATGATGGCATGCATCAACCAAGTGAGCGGGTCTGAAAACCCGATCCCGTTAGTTACCTCTTACGACAAGTATGGGTTGCTGAAGAGAAATTCTAACCGGATCTTCAAGGGGTTGATAACTGTCTCAGAATGAATCAGCAAGTAGTAAAAAAGTCATTTTAATTAATGGGAGGGGATGTTTTCATCCTGATTTTAATGATGTTCATGTTACAATAAGCAACCTCAAGTGTATGAGATGGGTAACAGTAACAGTATTTCTGTTATCTCACATTGTGTCAGCTAATTTGGGAGGAAAGTCTAAAACTGATTCACATCAATTTGCAATGATGCATCAGTATGGCGCTGAGAACAAGATTCACAATAAGTTTAAACTGATGCACGTCAATTTGCAATGATGCATCAGTATGGCGCTGAGAACAAGATTCACAATAAGTTTAAACAGATGCACGTCAATTTGCAATGATACATCAGTATGGCGCTGAGAACAAGATTCACAATAAGTTTAAACTGATGCATGTCAATTTGCAATGATGCATCAGTATGGCACTGAAAACAAGATTCACAATAAGTTTAAACTGATTCACGTCAATTTGAAATAACGCATCAGTATTGCGTTGAGTACAAGATTTAATAGGTTTAAACTGATGCACATCAATTTGAAATGATCTGACTGATCTCAGCATTAATAGTGGTACTTGTGTGTCACTTCTGGTCAGGTAAGACAGAGATACCATGTAGAAAGTCTGTATTCGATTCCATACCGGTTCCTTGATCAAAATTATTTCTTAAGTCCACAATTGACTATGGTAGCAAGTGGTACACATTGTACCTACACTGTTCTGGTATATACATTTCCAAATTCTTGATGGAAGTATGTCCATGCATTGTAAAGAAACACAAGTGTATCAAACAATCTGGTGCCTTGATCAGGTAATTCACAGACAGAACAGAACTCTACAAATCTGCTCACCTTTCCTTGATGGACCAACTGAACTTTAACAAATAGTGAACACCTCATGATTGCCTTGTGAATATTGACACTAATCAAGCTCAATGAGTGAGTGAGTGAGTTGGGTTTAATGCTGCTTTGAACAGTATTCCAGTTACATCATGGCTCATCTGCTTAATGAGGGAGCAAAAGCCTGAAGTGATGCAGGTTTTACATGTTGACCACTTCGGTGAAACGAGCACGGGTATGGTGCTGACAAACCTAGAAACATAATCAGGGAACAGAATTCAAACCCACAATCATAGGTTTCTGGCGTGTCAAAGGAACGCAACTCTGCACAGCAAATCGCAGCACCTTAAATTGCGGCACCTTTGAACCAGATTAAGTCCACAAAGGCAAGGGGAGTTTCCAGTCAGGATGCAATGGTTGCTGTATGGGCATGTGGAACCAAGCTTCCACCCCATTTGCCTTTTTCACAACATCCGGACCATTGTAACTCCCACCGGTTTTCCCATTTTAGTGAGTGAGTGAGTGAGTTGGGATTAACGCCGCTTTTAACATTATTCCAGTTATATCGCGGCATGTCAGCTTAATGTGAGAGGAAAGCCCGAAGTAATGTAGGTCTCAGACGTTTACCACTTCGCTGAAACCCACGAGCACGGGTATGGTGCTGACAAACCAAGAAACATAATCGGGGTGAACCGTGATTTGAACCCACGATCATGGGTTTCTGGCTTGCCCAAGGGACGCAACTCTGCACAGAGAATCGCGGCGCCTTAGACGACTGGGCCACCAGTGCCCCCTTTAGATTTCGAATTTCAAAAACTCTTGCATGGTTGGAGATGCATGATCAGAACACCTGTACAGAAATGCAAGTGGATGATGCTGAAACATTACTAAAGCTGACAACAATGATCTTTAAAAAATTCAATTCAACGTTTGCTAGGCTGAAATGTTCATGAACCCCCCTCATATCCAAAAAAGATGTAACATGCAATGAAACCCTGTCTGTCCAGATTACCAAATCAGACAAACATGTAAGTATTAGTGTCCCTTGAATTATTCATAAACATTCCCCACATCAATCATCTGGAGTCATCGGGGAGTCATCCTACAGTTTTTAAGCATATTGGCAAGTGTTTATCAAGAAGATTTTTACACTACTAAATTGAACAGCTGTTGTCTTTCAAAACATAATGCAACAAACACATTTGAATATCCAAAATGCCTTGGCAAGTGAAACTGTTTGGCCAATCAGAAGATCAGACGATACAAGAAATCAGACATTCCTGCAGACACTGGAGTTAAGTTAAGTGGTACTCTGGATGCCGCAGTGCAGTAAGCTGGATGTCATGCCATGTGTATCTGGTAAGCAGATGCCAAGCCCTGTCAAGTGGTATTCTGGATGCCGCAGTGCAGTAAGCTGGATGTCATGCCATGTGTATCTGTTAAGCAGATGCCAAGCCCTGTCAAGTGGTATTCTGGATGCCGCAGTGCAGTAAGCTGGATGTCATGCCATGTGTATCTGTTAAGCAGATGCCAAGCCCTGTCAAGTGGTATTCTGGATGCCGCAGTGCAGTAAGCTGGATGTCATGACATGATTATCTGGTGCGCAGATGCCAATATTGCAATGCAGAAATTTTTTCTTCTTTTTTTTTTTTCTTGCAAAGAGTGATAAATCAATACAATATTAAGCCCTAAGTTTATAAGAATGCAAGGTCAGGCATTCTGTGTAAAATTGTCAGTTGTTCACACTGATATGATGCAAGAGTTCTTAAATTGGATACCAAGACAAACTAAAAGGGATGCCAGTAACCTTGAGATGGGGGATTGACACCTTGAGAACAGG
This sequence comes from Haliotis cracherodii, assembly GCF_022045235.1. Lineage (NCBI taxonomy): Eukaryota > Metazoa > Mollusca > Gastropoda > Lepetellida > Haliotidae > Haliotis > Haliotis cracherodii. Next base: position 29,070,779 of record NW_027266319.1, on the reverse strand, counting down.
CCAGGCCATACAAGATCTCCAGTGCGTCCATCACAATCATATTTAATTACACTGGCATTAACCAGAGAGCGTTAACATAAGGACTAGATTCAGTTGTCACCAATTTTGCCATGCTGGACAATACAATGCAGTAACAAAATGTAATTCATCATATCACATCAATAATAACAATACTATACAGAATATTCTTGGGAAGAAAATATCCTTTTTAATGCCAATCTTAACTACCATCTAAAATTTGTTAATTTCAAATCATAACATGGATAAATTATCGCATTAAACATGCCTAAAACAATAATCGCAATCACAATAGCACTCTTAAAAATGGATCTTTTCCTACAAACATGTTTCTGTTTCAACATACTGCACCTGACAAGGACATGTAATACTGATACGTCGTCATCTATCACAAATATTGATAATCTTTCTAGTCTACCATAATGGGACAAAAAATCTTACAAGAAAAAATTGTGAACAATCACCTTTTCAGTCTATGTACAAAAAAATGAAACTTACAATACATGAAAATGTTAAACCATTTCTACATGATGAGTGAGTGGGTGAGTGAGTGAGTTGGGTTTAACGCCGCTTTAAACAGTATTCCAGTGATATCACGGTGTGTCAGCTTAATGCGAGAGGAAAGCCCCAAGTGATGCAGGTCTTAGACGTTTACCACTTCGGTGAAACACACGAGCATGGGTATGGTGCTGACAAACCTAGGAACATAATCGGGGCTTGAATTGTAGACTCAAGAGACAATTACCATGATTAAACAATAGTAGTTTTGGTTGTCACTTCAACTAAAACGATTAATTTGTGTGGTGTGAGTGAAATGGGATTAACGCCGCTTTTAACAGTATTCCAGATATTTCACGGCGTGTCAGTTTTATGTGGGAGGAAAGCCCCAAGTGATGTAGGTCTTAGACGTTTACCCCTTCGTTGAAACCCATGAGCACGGGTATGGTGCTGACAAACCTAGAAACATAATCGGGGCGAACCAGGATTCGAACCCACAATCATAGGTTTCTGGCGTACCCAAGGGACGCAACTCTGCACAGCGAATCGCGGCACCTTAGACGACTGGGCCACCCGTGTCCCCTTTCTTGGAGTGACTTTAATTATGCTGTAATGGAGGTTATTTGACTGAAGTGGGCAGTGCTGGAGAAACAGGTACATTTTCTTACACTCAGCAATCAGGACCAATGCTGGTCACCCTATAGCATATCTAACCATCCTCTAGCTGGGTCATTGCCGCTGTACTGGGCTTGTAATACAAACAGTATGAAAAACAACCCCCTACATTAGGCAGGAAAACACCAGTTCAACATTAAATAGGACATCACCCCACACACCACAAAGGGACATAACTGTCTCTACACTGCCCACAACAGTTTGTCCTATCACGAAACTTATCTTTAAAACAGACTTTCCAACAGAAGCTGCATTATTCTACAGTTCTGTCACAACAACAGTGTACCACATATATTCAGACCATACTTGCCAGTCTGCCTGCAAGTATTTCTCTAAAGTCAATGCATGAGTACCAGATATTTCATGGGAAAATAAGCAATAATGATACACTTTGTTGCGATATGATAAGTATCTTACACTACAGAATCTGATTCAGGTGAGGTGAAATGGGGTTTACATCATGTTCCAAGGTTATTGTATGTATGTAGCAACGTGGCATCTGATTCAAAAATGCGCAGCACTCGGTGGGAATGACTAGTGACCAAAAACATATCAATAATATAAAATAATTAACATCTTAGGTAATCTAACTCAGGAAAAATATTTTACAATTCATTGTCAAAACCAAAAAGCATGCACTCTTTACATATTTATGTGCAGCCAGACACATCTTCACTGTACAGTATTCCTATCATCAGGGTTAGAAATTATTTTATATTTTCATGAGTCCGTAAAAATGATTTGCTGCTTGGATCTGATCTGCCAAATAGATATAGTTATAGTCCACAAGGAAATGTCACTAATCCTTCCTGAACCTCTCTAAACTCAGACTAGTAGACTTGTGATAATTTCGAACCCTGATCATGGCAGAATGGATCTCAATGCACTGAATACCAATGAATGATTACAGTCTTAGTTTGAAAACATCCACCACGGAAGCAGTGATCAAAGTGAGTGAGTTGGGCTTAGCATTCTCGTGTACACTGTTCCAGTTATACCACGGCATGTCAGTTTAATGTGGAAGGAATGAAAAAAGTGATACAGGTCTCAGACATTTACTATTTTGGTTAAACTACTATTTGGGGGAAAAGACAACTTACTTCAGCATATCATATACTCTAATTACAACCAGAAAAATAACTCCTGCCATGCTTTCATATGAATGAGCAGCCATTATAAACTGCATTCATAAACTATGTTTGAGAATTGTATCAAAGTAATAAACAAATAATCATCTCTCCATAATTCAAAGATTATTAACATCAGTATCAACCAACTTATTGATGAAAGTCAAAGCAGAGTTAAAAAAATAACCAGGAAAGTCGAGGGGTTCTCATTGTATCCCAAACGTTAAAGTTACCGATGAAGAGTGTCCTTCATTTCACATACAACCGCAGCAAGCTTCAAGGTCCTTAGGACAGTACTTGATATCCGAACTGCCACGTGTATTGACATCAGTAGTGCTTTTCTGCATTGTATGTAGAGGCTGACAAACTGACAGACATGTTATTGTTGACAGGGTCTGACTGGGTTCCATGATGTAGCACTTGTTGATGTAGTCTCAGTCAAGGCCGAGCTGGGCACTGTTGTCACACAGCCATTGGTGGTAGTCGTTCAGCTTGTGGTCACTCGGCTTCACCTGAAACAGAGCTCTTGTTTAGAGACATGCTGAAAAACCATGTGCCCCTTTAAAGACACATGAACACAACAGAGAAAACATTAGTGCGAACACTATGTTGCTCACCAAGTTCATTCACAGTGAACTGAGTGTTAAATGAGAGAGTCTTTAGCCACAATGTACAGAAAGGGTGGCTGTTCATGCTCATGTTCTCCTGAAACCTATGTATTTCAAGGTCTCCTACATTTATTTGACTTTCAAAAAGAAATTTTGTTGTTGTGTCATTCTTTCTTCGTCTTTGCATCAGGTGATAAATAAGGCAAAAAGTGAGCAAGGCTCACTAATATCCCAACCTGACTCCAACATATTTCTAAGTTCAAATTATGCAAAAATATATATTGTCTAAACAAATTCACATATCAAAATCACACTTTGCACTGCACCTCATCTATTAGTATGGAAACCGATCCCTAAATTTGAAAAGAATCCATGCAATAGTTTTCAAGTTATAGGCCGCACAAATGTTAATGTAAAAACAATTCTAAATAAAAGAATAAAAATAGCTGTAAAGAAAATCCAAATATTGAAATCAAACTTCGCACTACATCTATCCTAAGGGTATAGAAAGTGTTCACCCAGTTTGAAATTATGAATATCACCTGGGAGTCATCGTCAATACTTTATGGTTTTCTACACAAGGTGTTCCTCCCTCACCAGTTATACATACAGTGGGTATGTCATGTAATGGTCATGTGTTTCTATTTCTCTAGGAAGACATTTTTAACCCTACTCTGTGAAACAAACATTTGTGATCCGTACCATTCCCTGAGCTGGGATTGGCCAGTCCAGAATCTACTTTGTCAAAACATTTTTCAACTGTCAAAAAGATCTAGCACTTTATAGCTCACATCATTTCCACACATATTTATGTGAACTTGTTTTGGAACCTCTTGGCAAATTCCAATCAGCATCAGTTTTTTCTGTCCTTTCTTACTGGATTGTTCTGAAAACTTGTTAGTTTCCTTCTTGCCAGAACCAGGCCATGATTTGTTGGATAAACAAGGCGACTAATGTATGAGAAACTTCTAGGTTGAGGGTATAATAAAATCCTGCATTTGTGTCGCATTGCTATCTTATTTACATGTCAAGGCAGACAGAGACGGGGAGAGGGAGAGGGGGAGGGACAGGAAGCAGGGAGATAGGGAAGAGAGAGACAGGGAAGGAGGAAAAGGAACAGGGAAATACTGAAGGAGGGAGGAAGGGGAGACAGGGATGGAGTGGAACCGGGAGAGATGGAGGAGACAGCAAAGGAAGAAGGGAGGGGAGATAGGCAGCCAGAGGCAGGAGGAGGCAGGGGTTGAAAATTTATGGCAAATGTTACTTGACCAAGAGCAAGTATGACAAACATTCTTACATGACCTATTTTAAAATGTACTTGCGCAAAATTAAAGCTAATAAACTCTATAAAATGTTACATCTACAGAGTTGAGAATCAGAGATACAGTATTCCCTCGCTATTGTGACCCAAAAAACATTAACAGCTGATCACCGTGAGAACGTAACACTGTATCTAGTCAACAGATCTGATCTGAAGTACGGAATTTAACCCCATTTTAATACTATTTGGTTATAAAAGGTTTTCACTGTATATCTGGACTAATGTTTGTAATTTATTTTATCTATTTTAATCAAAATTTCATTAAATATTTGCTTACATTCATTTTCGCGTGTGTGAAGTGATCTTTATTTACAGCAGCCACTGTCAGAATACCGCTATTGACACCTTGAAATGAACTTAAGTTGCCAGAGAACGGATACATATATCATAAATGCAATATTTTTATTATAATTTTTAACATATTGTAAAATAACACAATATTGGAAAATATTGCTCCTGATAAAATAATAATTTTAGATACAATTTCTTTCAAACATTTCAGCAAAGGGAGAGATACGGAAAGAGGGAGGGGAAAGGAAGGGTGGAAAGACAGAAGGAGGGGGGAGAAAGACAGGGAAGGAGGGGTGACAGAGACAGAAGGGGGGAGGGAGACAGGGGAGGAGGGGAGAGGGAGACGGAAGGAGGGAGAGGGAGACAGGGAAGGAGGGGGAGAGAGAGACAGAAGGGGGAAAAAGGGAGATGGAAGGGGGGAATGGGAGACAAGGAAGGAGGGGGGGAAACAGGGAAGGAGGGGAGAGGGAGACAGGGAAGGAGGGGGAGAGGGAGACAGGGAAGGGGGGAGAGGGAGATGGAAGGGGAGGGAGACAGGGAAGGAGGGGAGAGGGAGACAGGGAAGAAGGGGGAGAGGGAGACAGGGAAGGGGAAAGTGGGAGATGGAAGGGGGGAGGGAGACAGGGAAGGAGGGGAGAGGGAGACAGGGAAGGAGGGGGAGAGGGAGATGGAAGGGGGAGGGAGACAGGGAAGGGGGGAGGGAGACAGGGAAGGAGGGGAGAGGGAGACGGGGAAGGAGGGGAGAGGGAGACAGGGAAGGGGGGAGAGGGAGATGGAAGGGGGGAGGGAGACAGGGAAGGAGGGGAGAGGGAGACGGAAGGAGGGGGAGGAGACAGGGAAGGAGAGGGAGAAAGACAAGGAAGGAAGGGAGACGGAAGGAGGGGGAGAAGGAGACAGGGAAGGAGAGGGAGAAAGACAAGGAAGGAAGGGAGACGGAAGGAGGGGGAGAAGGAGACAGGGAAGGAGAGGGAGAAAGACAAGGAAGGAAGGGAGACGGAAGGAGGGGGAGAAGGAGACAGGGAAGGAGAGGGAGAAAGACAAGGAAGGAAGGGAGACGGAAGGAGGGGGAGAGGGAGACAGTGAAGGAGAGGGAGAAAGACAAGGAAGGAAGGAGAGGGAGACAGGGATGGAAGGAGACAGGGAAGGAGGGGAGAGGGAGACAGGAGGGGAATGGGGAGCAAGACAAGAGCGGAGAATGACAGGGAAGGAGAGGGACAGGGGAGAGAGGGAGGAGACAGGGAGGGGGGAGAAATACAGTTGAAGGAGGGGCTCTTCTGTACTGGGTTTCTGGGCCCTGAATGTCAACCAACTCCTGTGATACTGCTCACCTGTTTCCACTCATTGACACAAAATATCCTGTAACTGTCGTTGCCGTACTTCCCAATTCCATGCAGTTCTATGGGGTAGGACCAGTTAAGAGTCAGGTACTCGTCTGAAAGCAATACATCCACAGTCAATAAATACCACACATCCTTTTTCACATAATATTGATTATAAGATTTTAATTCAAATACTGATGAAAAATTGGGCAATTATATTTTAAGATTTTTTATATGAACAAACCTGAGAACTTGATGATGGTCGCAGCTCTCTTCTCATGGAGGCCCAGGGGTTGCATCAGTCGGGCAATGACATCAGGGTCGGCATTCCGGGCTGCGTCAGCTGTTGGCCACTTGTTGAAGAATTTCCATAACAACGGAATGGCATTTTTACCTGAGGTAGACAACACTGACTTTATGACACACTTGGAGCAGCACATGAACAAACACTATTTACAAGTCACATGAAACAGCATTCTAAGCAGACTAATTTTCAAAAAGATCTAATAACTGGTTTAAAAATACCCAAATTAACCCAACAGACTGGGCCTAACCATGCTAACAGAGTAAATTTATATTGAATATTCAAAGGTAGATGTCAATATCTGGAGTGCTGAAAATTAATCCTTCATTCAAGCTTAACAACATTTCAAATTGTAGACTCAAGGGACAATTACCATGATTAAACAATAGTAGTTTTGGTTGTCGCTTCAACTAAAATGATTAATTTGTGTGGTGTGAGTGAGTTGGGATTATTTGGGGGGTATTCTATGCAAATACGCTGCTTACGTGTAGCTCTGGGTGCAACTTGGTTTTCATGTCAACATGCACCAGCAGCGATTGAAATTGGCACTAGTCCTACAGCCCTTGCCGAACTGCCCAATAGTTGAGGTATCATAAGGACTAGTAGAAAAATTTAAGGGTTTTGCTACATTTTGTCATTTTAAGGTCCAGTAGACTACGTATATTTGTTTCTATCGCTGACCTGGTGCAAGGTAAATCAAGTTCCTTAAATCCAGCCCTGACAGCTGGGACTGACTCACCATTGGTTTTGTTGAGGAAGATGGTGGCCACAAGTAGCTTCCATGGGTCATGAAACAGACTCTCCTGCACCAGGTGGAAGGGGGACTTTGGGGGTGTCCACGGCTGCTCTCGGGGGAGGGTGGGGCGCCGTAGGGGTGGGGCTTTACCATCACTTGGGAAATACTTGCTAGGCACTGGTAGAAGAAAATTTGCATGTAAATGTGTTTAGCTTTCCTTTCTTCATTCTCAACTATCCACAGTACAAATCTGGGTCTATTGAGATGTAAAGAGCACAGCAATAGTGAGACCCCTCTAGGCCTAACTGAACACAAGCATGCAGTTTACGATGTCAAAAAGCGTGTCTACCACTGCTGTGAAAACACAATGATTCCTGAATCAGTGCTACTTCAACTATGTACTATGCAAATATTGCCACGTTAAATCATGTACATTAAACGTAAGAAAATGAAAAACATTTTATGTTTACTTGTCCGACATGTCCGTTATATAAATACAAGAAGAATACATATCTTCGAGGAGTTACAGATCATCTATGTTTAAGTACCATTCTTCATATGTTCAACAGTGAAGTTGAAACTTGAAATGGGCATGGTGTTGGGGGCATATCTATATTTTAGCTTAATGTTAAGGAAAGGTTGGATAGAAAGACATCAGAAGCATTTGAGCACTAATTATTGGTCTCCTTATCGTATATACATACAAAATGTGGATGTTGGCACGGTTTTAATCTAATACATTATCATTGTGTTGTTCGTACCAGTACATAATAGAGGTGCTATGGACTGTGTGTATTGATATGTATGTTTGTTATCATTTATAGGGACACAGTTGGCACCAATATTTGGTTTTGCAATAACACAATGCCTTAAGTGAACTATGGGCTGGCTGAATAAAGGTTGATTGATTGATTGATTGATTGATTGATTGATTGATTGATTGATTGATTGACTGGCTGATTGATTGATTGATTGATTCTTTAAGTGAACTATGAACTGGATGGCCTACATTCTGATTGATTGATTGATTGATTGATTGATTGATTGATTGATTGATTGATTGATTGATTGACTGGCTGATTGATTGATTGATTCTTTAAGTGAACTATGAACTGGATGGCCTACATTCTGATTGATTGATTGATTGATTGATTGATTGATTGATTGATTGATTGATTGATTGATTGATTGCCTTACCAGGTGACCAGTTCTGTGTTGATAGTGCCTGTCGTTCCTGCTCTGGCTGTAGACTCTGCCGTCTCACTTTCTCTACGGTTTCCTCCTCCTCTGTCCCACCCCAGCTCACCTTCCGTTTCCGCATCCGTGACGTGCGGCGACTCACCTCGGACGGCCGTGAGCGCAACCTTACCCGACACAGAGCCATTGGATCAACAGACTCGTGTTTGTCCAATTCTGGAAGAGTCACATTCTCATTTTCGTCCACATGATCAGAATCTGCCTGCAGGACTCCTGAATCGACACACGGAACTCTTGCTTCCACAGAGTACTCTACACATGGAATTTCGGTATTCTCTGGACTCCTACAGGGAAGTCTTGTTTCATCACCTTTTGTTGCCTCAACTAACCTGTCCTCAGCACTCTTACTTCTACCACTCACCAAATTTCCCCCATTACACAAAATCTTGTTGATGTCATGATATATGTGTTTAGTCCTGTCACTATTTAATTTAATATGATCAACATTTACACTGTCTTTTACATCTTTGGATTTGTCTAATTCACTCGTTTCTAATGTGGTCACTGGGGATGTCTTCTTTGGTTTGGAAGGATGACGTTGTCGCTTCTTCGACAACTGATCTTCCTTCAATGGCAAAAAGTGAAGTGAAGCTAAACCATCAGAATCTGATTCCTCCTTGTCATACTTATTAAAAGATGACACACCATATGAATCCCTCTGAAAAAATTCCGAAGCAATTTTATCAAGAATAGGTTCACTTCTTGCTCCAGAAGATATCACCCTGTTTTTGATATTTATCTGAGGCAGAATTTCCCCATTCTCGCCCTCACTCACATGTGATTCCAGATGAGAGTCCGAGTGTTCATCTTCTCCACTGCCACTGATTGTGTCTTGAGCATTTGCCATGTCCAGCCCATGCTGCTCCTCCAGGTGGGGCTCATCATGTTCACTGATCAACCTCAACTCATCATACTCATTGTACTGCAGTGCCCGTTCCTCCTCATCCTCTGAGTCCTCATCCTTCGAGTACTCATCCTTCAAGTCCTCATCCTTCAGGTCCTCATCCTTCAAGTCCTCATCCTTCGAGTCCTCATCCTTCAAGTCCTCATCCTTCGAGGCCTTCTCAATGCCCCTAACCTCCAAATTCTCATTCTCATTCTCATTCTCACTTCCCACCTCCTCCTCGGAACTTTCATCTTCTGGTCGGGAATACAACTCCTCCTTCTCTTCCTCAGATTCATCACCCACTTCCATTTCCTCCGTAATTTCGTGACTCAGATCAGCACTGTCCGATGTTATCACAGCCTTCTGTGGTTCTTCAGCACTATCTTCATCATCAGAATCATCTCCATCTTCATCCTCACTGGATCCACTGTAGCCTGCTGCAGTGTCATCCTCCTTACCAGGATCCACATTCATACCTGTGCCCACCCGACTTTCCAAATCTTTGTCCCATGACCCCGAGTCTGTCACTTGCACATACCTGTAGTCCTCTGCTGACTCAGCAGGTTTCACTATCACAGATTGCTCCTCGTTGTCTGATATGTCAGATACATCATCTTCAACTTCCGGCTCCTCTACCACAAGCTTCTTCTTTACCAGAGCCATCTTCCTCTCCTCTCTCTCCCTCCTCCTTCGCTCCTTTAGATCATCCTGTCGACGTTTGGTGGGTGTGGAAAAATTCATCTTGACAACTAATTTTTGTGCCAAGGTCCTATTGTCTTTTTTCGGGGAAAATTTGACAGGGGATTTTTTCTTCGGGCTTTCTGATTTTTGTTTCAATATGTTCTTCTTTGTTCGTTTTGATTTTGTGCTCTTGATGATTTTGGAAGTTACGTCTCCTACAGCTTTGGCTTTGTTTTTAATCTTGGCAAAGTCAAAGTCGTCAACGCTTATCTCAAGACCCTGCTGGTGGATATACAAGGCTATGTCAGTCTTTGAACGGAACTTTTTACCATCAGGACTGAAAAAGAGGATTTAGCACCATATTATTTTCACTTGCATTTTCATAATTCTTTTATACGAATATGTAGGGAATTAGAGTCAGCTGGGTTAACGCCGCTTTGAACAGTATTCCAGTTATATCACGGCATGTCAGCTTTGACCTTTGACAAAAACCTTTCCAAAAGTGGGACCTGTCCTAGAGTTTAATGATTTATATACTAATATTTATTCAGAAAGTTTAACCAAATTGTTTAGGCGATATTTTTCAATCTCTTTTCATGCATGTGACCTTTTCATGCATGTGCCAAAAAGATTCCCTATAGAGCCATCTGGAAGACGTCCACGGAAGAAGAATATCTTATGTCAATAATCTTTGTGTAGAATGACAACATAACATTCTTGGTGGTGGTCAAATTTCAACAAAACTTAACACTGTCCCATTTCACACAGCTGCTAATTATAACAAACAAGTATGAAAATATCCCCAAATCCTCTTATGATAGAATGGTTCTGTGAAAGAAACACTCATACAAATATCCATATGATAAACAGAACCAATAGTGCGTACACCAATGATTCAAAAAGTGAATTACAGAAGACTGTGTTCATTGCTTGGTATCCTTTTTTGCCATACAAAAAACAAAGCCAGTTTTACCTGTAGATGTAACAGTCAAACTTGCCGGCGGACTTGCCACTGAGTCTCTGCACCACCCTCTTGGACCAGCCATTGGGAAGCAGCTGCTCCTCCTCACGTGTATTGCTGCCCTCGTACGTGTGGTCACCTCTGGAACAGACAGGCAGACTAGGGCTGGGACGGGTAACTCGGGTACTCGGGTTGGGTGGGTACTGAGCAGGATCCGGGTACGAACTGGACTACTCGGACCCGTGGTTAGTCACATGATATATTGTTTAACGGCAAAAAATATCTAGAACTCTATGGTTACACTACAAGTCACTAATGTTCGCATTTCTTTCTGCCTATGCACCATTCCTTTTGACCTTTATACGTTTGAATAAAGATAAAATTTCAGTCAGCTTCCGTGTATGCATGACCAGATCATTTCATATTTGTATCTAAATACAATTTACCAGGGGTCAAACTATTCCCAATCGGACATTTTGAACCCAACTCTTGAGACCTGTAGCGGGTACCCGGGTAGGGTCGGGTAATAGCGGGGTGGATACCCGGGTAGTACATTTGGACTAGTCCCAGGCCTAAGGCAGACTGTTTCTATATCTCAGTCAGTAGTGAGTGAGTGAGCAAGAGAGACAGTGATAGAGAGAGAGAGAGTGTTTGGTTTGATGCCGCTTTTAAAAGTATTCCAGTTATATCACAGCATCAGCTAATGTTGAAGTTAAGTCCAAAGGGATGCAGGTCTCAGATGTTTATCACTTCGGTGAAACATACAAGCATGGGTATTGTGCTGACAAACCTAGAAATATAATCGGTGTAGGCTGGGTTTCGAACCCACGATCAGGTTTCTGGAATAGACAGGCAGACTGTTAAGTCGCATATAGCAAAAACATATTCCAGTCATATCATGACAGTCTCGAATCCCAATGAGACAAGCATAGGTATTGGGAAAATATTCCCATAAGAAATTCTGCCTAGTCAAATCAATGTGTTTACATCGGGCCAAGAACACCTGCAATGCATCAATAGGTCATTCAAGCATTACCCTCCTAGCTCACACTGCAGTGTCCACTAGCACCAACTCTTCTCACTGCCATCCACTGACTAACCTGGCAGATAGCGGTGACGTCTCCTCTGAGTCCGAGTGCTGCTGTGGAGGTGGAGTTTGTACGGGTGTAATCACCACCTCCTTCCTAGATCGAGGCTGTCGTGCGACCTTCACCTTGGTGGCGGACCGTCTGGAAAGCATGGCCATCAACATTAACCAGATATAATCTACATCATAATTCAACAGATATTCAGATGTCCTGGATGAAAGGTTATCTTGGATTAAAAGTTGTTTCTTAACTGTAAGTAATAGTGTCACTTGCTGACTCAGATAGGCACAGAAGCCAAGGATAATTTTTCCAGCCAAAACCATTAGTTGTTTTCAAGAATACCTTGCTTCTCCTGATCTCTGTGATCTTTCAGCTGACAAATCTGATGAGAAGTTGAAGTCATCAGGTGAGACATCAAGTTGGTTGCTGCTAATGAACATAGCCAGCTCTGCTTTAGTGCGAAATTTTCGCCCCTCAGGACTGCAAGGAAATGTAAGCCAACAGGTTATCAGACGTTCTTTAAATGACATACAATTCTAAACATGATAAACCATGATAAACTGTTTCTGTCAAAATGTCACTATTTTTTTAAAAAGTACTTAATCAAAAAATCAATTTAACAAAATATCACTACATGATCAGGTTTAAAACAAATATATAGGTGGGCAGACAACAATATTATAAAATAAATATGAATGGAAACTGAAGCACATGGTATATCCAACAATCATATTATAGAATCGGGGAATAGATTGAACTGCATCATGATCAGTTTCTCAGTTGGACACCATGTGTCGTTGTAAGATTAACAAGAGTTTGCCACTAACGTGGCTATATCCCCAGCCCCTGTTGCAGAATTTATGACATAATTAAATCTAAACAAACCCTAACCTTTTTTAACCGAGGTGGAACTTGTCATGGAAATTGTAAAAATAGAAGAGTTTGGAACCTAAGTCCATCTTGCTGCCATGGAAACGTAAAACAATAAAAAATTCTAAAATTTCTAAATAGCAAAAGGCACTAGTTCAGCATGTACCTGACAGACCTGCAAAGTTTGATGAAACAATATTGAACGGTTTATGAGTTATGCTCCAGAAACGAACCCTACCCTCGCAGAACCTAAGTCCATCTTGTTGCCATGGAAACGTAAAAAATAAAAATTTCTAAAATTTCTAAATAGCAAAAGGCACCAGTTCAGCATGTACCTGACAGACCTGCAAAGTTTGATGAAACAATATTGAACGGTTTATGAGTTATGCTCCAGAAACGAACCCTACCCTCGCAGAACCTAAGTCCATCTTGTTGCCATGGAAACGTAAAAAATAAAAATTTCTAAAATTTCTAAATAGCAAAAGGCACCAGTTCAGCATGTACCTGACAGACCTGCAAAGTTTGATGAAACAATATTGAACGGTTTATGAGTTATGCTCCAGAAACGAACCCTACCCTCGCAGAACCTAAGTCCATCTTGTTGCCATGGAAACGTAAAGAAATTAAAATTTCTAAAATTTCTAAATAGCAAAAGGCACCAGTTCAGCATGTACCTGACAGACCTGCAAAGTTTGATGAAAAAATATTGAACGGTTTATGAGTTATGCTCCGGAAAACGAACCAAAAATTCTAAAATTTCTAAATAGCAAAAGGCACCAGTTCAGCATGTACCTGACAGACCTCCAAAGTTTCATGAAAAAATATTGAACGGTTTATGAGTTATACTCAGGAAACAAACCCTACCCTCACAGAACCTAAGTCCATCTTGTTGCCATGGAAATGTAAAAAATAAACATTTCTAAAATTTCTAAATAGCAAAAAGCACCAGTTCAGCATGTACCTGACAGACCTGCAAAGTTTGATAAAAAAATATTGAACGTTTTATGAGTTATGCTCCGGAAACGAAACATGAGACAGATGGACTTTGCTGGGCGGGGGATAATAACTCCAGATGTGACGCACCTGTAAATGTAGACGTCAGTTCTTCCAACTGTCTTCCCACCCTGCCGTCGGACAACTCTCTTCTTCCAGCCATTGTGAAGGGAGCGCTCCTCACAGGTGGCACTGGAGTTGTAGGTGTGGTCAGTACTGAAACAAGTAGCAGCCATTGTCATACTGACTAGTCAATCATGCTATAATCAATCATGATATATTTTCCTGATGACGGGTTACATCACAGTGGAGGGTGGGGCATGTTTACCTGACAAGGGGGTACATCACAGTAGAGGGTGGGGCATGTTTACCTGACAAGGGGGTACATCACAGTAGAGGGTGGGGCGTGTTTACCTGACAAGGGGGTACATCACAGTGGAGGGTGGGGCGTGTTTACCTGACAAGGCGGTACATCACAGTGGAGGGTGGGGCATGTTTACCTGACAAGGGGGTATATCACAGTGGAGGGTGGGACGTGTTTACCTGACAAGGGGGTACATCACAGTGGAGGGTGGGGAGTGTTTACCTGACAAGGGGGTACATCACAGTGGAGGGTGGGACGTGTTTACCGGACAAGGGGGTACATCACAGTGGAGGGTGGGGCGTGTTTACCTGACATGAGGGTACATCACAGCGGAGGAGCTTGGTATCGGTGGGGGTGGTGATGGGAGATGAGAGTTTTCCATCTCTGCAACCACTGGGCCATGATGTGAGGTGATGCTATCTTCCTCCTCTTCCTCAACAGTCACTTCCTCCACTTGGGACATCACGACACTGAAAGGAACACAAGGACATCATCACAATAACAACATCGAATGCAAGACAAAAGGACATCAAAATCTTGTGGAAATCAATTTGTGGACATAATACTGGCACGGTGAAGCAATATGAACACACAAAGACACACTGAAATGAATGTGAGGATATCTCCAGCTTTTGACAAGTTTAAAAGTTTTGTGGACCACATCAAGATGTCTTGAGCATGAATATATTCATTTTGCATGCTTAGTAATTCAGTAGGTAAAATAATACGATTTATCATATAATGGGTAGGTTTCTCAGCAGGATAAAGACAACGGATAGAAATGATATCCGTTGGGATCATATGCCGATAGAGATGTAACTATCAATGGTCAAATAGGGACTACTTTCAGTGTTTACAAACACACGTCGCTCTGTTATTCGGCAATTGAGTTAGAATTAACCATCTGGAATCCGGAGAAACTATGGGGATAATTGCTTTCATCATCAAAAGAACAGTCTGATATACTGAAAATCAGTGTCTAACTGTGATGTAGCTTAGGCATTTTATAAGTTTTGGCAACTTGGAGATATATATTTCAAAACAATTTTGCAAGGGCCAAGCGGAATCAGTACCCATATATCTGTGCTTGTAGACCTCTGCGGCTTGGAACCTTTTCCACAAATTAAAATAGTTGGATTTGGGCAAAATATATTAGAATTGTTACCTTGTTTCATTTTGTCGCTGTGTGTACATCTGACTGAACTTCTTAACATTATGACAGGACAGGCCGACTGTCAACAACGTCTGATCGTGACCGTGATGTCTCATAGACTAGGGTTAGAGTAGCTTCCCTTTGACAAAGGGCAGTTACTCTAGCCGACAGGCCAATCGACTGACGCGAATGGCAAGTAAAACCAATTGTTGTTTTGCGTATATGTTGTTTCGCCACTGTATAAGAAACAGATTTCAGTTGGAACTATATTGGCTACTGTCACTGCCGCACTGACACATCACTTACCCTGTGACATAATAAATATTGATGCGCACATTCCAGGAAAACTCACAATGTTTCGGTAATGTTTGTGAGAGATGGAAATCGATTTTCAAGCACAGAATTGAAGAATGACATTATATGATAAAGAGGTTATCAAGCTTGTGTATTTGGGGGTGGTAAGTATCCTGTATTAGGAATAAACACTTTTTATTCCTAATACAGGATATTTAGGATATTTAGGATATTTATCATCCCCAAACACACTCGCGTGATAACCTCTATATATATGTTCCTTATGCATCAATACATAAAAAATGATGGTTGGTTCTTTATTATTATACCACAGTTGAAGACTAAAATGTACAACTTGGATATCATTAATATTTGTAGAAAGCCCATTACGCTGATCCAAAATGTGTTTTATTCTCCCTTGTTTTCGATCAAGGGGTCATTGTTGGTAGGGTACAACAGATATGTACCCCAGGAACGTTTATACAGAAATGTACCCTAGCTAAAATCAGAGTACAGAACAGAACCGGTTAGGTGCACTGCATAATGGAGTCATCCTAGGGTACCATTCTGTATTCTGATATTGATTTGGGGACATTTCTGTATACAGAAACATACCTAGGGTACATATCTGTGCTGATGACCCCCTCAGACACATTTTGCATGGTTAACTGTGAGTGAGTGATAGGATGAGTTTATGTAATACACCTTTAAACATGATAAGGTTGAGTGGTACCATACTAGCAGTTACTGACAGCCAAGCTACAAACTCTATGGAATTGTACCATAACCATTTTAATGCAGTAGTTTCTACCACTGTAGGAGCCCTAACTGCAAGTAATGTAAACATGTCATTGCCGAGATAGCTTAACAGTACACATTCACTGAATCTCTCTGGTGTTTCTCTGTTAACCACAGATTGATGGACGGATATCACTAGAAATTTGCATGTTTAGATAAATCCTCATTCTCTCACTACACTCAGCGACTCTCCTGACTTCATGACTAAATTATAAAATACACTTAAGTTAATTTAAGCCTCGTAATCCCTCAATGGTGCTTGTATATCAATCTTGAAGGGCAAATTAGCAATGACAGGCTAAACCAGAGAAAAAATATATTGACTGATCACATTTCAGATTAGCCTTAGAATTACCCGCACTGCGACCCTGCCATTTGACAAAGGCATACACTCACTCTGTATCAGTATACGCGTCCATTGTCTTGTAACTACAGATGCATTGTAAAACCTTAGTGTTATCTATGTGGTTTAAAAACAGTAATCAAAGCAACAACATGACAGGTTTCTAGCCCGCTCATTCGCCATTGCTCAACAGCTAGCTGAATATACAGACTTGAGTACGGAAAGAACCATTTGTTATCAAGGTCTACAATAAGAGTAAAAGAATTCTCTTCTATATTGTGGCCTATATTCTTTAATGCAAGAGGCAAAAGTATACTTCGACAGGTTAAAGCGTTCTGTTAGTGATCATCTATTTATTTTGGTTTCTCTTTTCGTTTTTATTTCCATTTTTCACTTTTGTAAGACCGATATTTTCTCGCGAGAATGAGCCTCTGTCCGGATTATACCGGAAGTGCTGGAAGGCGGGAGAAAACTTTACAAAATAATAACAGACTGGGAAGTTAATAAATATATGTAAGTTGGATGTTGAAGCGTATTGATTCATTTCAAGTACCCGTATTCTTAATGTGTTCCTTAGCTTTTTTGTGTAAAGGGTAAATAATTATGGAATGCTGTTTGGATATATGTGAAACTTCACCTACGAAAAAAATGCCCTGTTGGCCTGTTCAGCTGGAGCCTTGATATTTTTCTTGCCAATTTTGAACATTTATCCTAATTTTCCTTATATATTGTGAGCGTAGCAGTGTCGGTACCCATGTGAGTACACAATTACTACTCTAGTCAACAGGTGACGTGCAAAGTGACATATAGCTTAATGTCAGAGTCGAGTATTTCGATCAACAGCTGATTTCGCTTTCAACATGTTCAGTGACATAATTTAGGAATGATGTGAAATAGGTAAAACCTAAGATCAAATGCAATATGAAATGGTTAGTGTGCACTCATTAGTAGGTCGTGTTGGTCTAGGACTGAGCAACTTTCAATTTATGATTATTCAAAATATTTGCAAATTGGCTGTAAGTAATTTGGGCATGGAAAGAAAAGATGTTTATTGGTTATTTGGGAGAAACCATCACAGTGTCACTATACCCAATGGTCACCCAACTATGAATAATTGTAGGCAGATGACAAAAACAACAAAAAACAGTAGCAAATGAATTAGACGTAAACAAATTATGTGGCTGGTGTTGTTATTTCTAATACACCAGGGAACAAGGGTGGCCAGTCATCTAAGGAGCCGCGATTCGCTGTGCAGGGTTGTGTCCCTTGGACACGCCAGAAACCTATGATTGTGCGTTTTGAATCCTGATTCGCCCCAATTATGTTTCTAGGTTTGTCAGCACCATACCCGTGATCGTCGGTTTCACTGAAGTGGTAAACGTCAGAGACCTGCATCACTTTAGGCTTTCCTCCAACATTAAGCTGACATGCTGTGATTTAACTGGAATACTGTTAAAAGCGGGGTGAAACCCAACTCACTCAATCACTACATCAATCACTACATGAAAATAATGTAAAACATTTTCCCGGATACAGGTGACCCAATTGTCTTAAGGCACCTAGTTTTATGTGCAGAGTCATGTCCCTAAATCATTTCTGAAACTGATGTTCATGGGTTCAGATCCTGGTTAACCCGGATTATGTTTCTTAGTATGTCAGCATCATATGCATGAACATCTGACTGCCATCACTTCAGGCTTACCTCCCTAATTAAACTGACACATGGTGATATAACTAAAATAGAAAATGGTGTTAAGCTCCACTCAAAATATCCTTTTGGGCTATTAGTTCCTCAGTACCTCAGACCCGTGAAGATTCCAGGGTGGAATAGGTCTTCAGCAACCCATGCTTGTCGTAAAAGGTGACCATGGTGACTATGCTTGTCGTAAAAGGTGACTAACGGGATCGGGTGGTCAGGCTTGCTGACTTGGTTGATGCATGTCATCGATCCCCTTTGCGTGGATCGATGCTCATGATATTTATCACTGGATTGTCTGGTCCAGACTTGATTGTTTACAGACCGCCGTCATATAGCTGGAATATTGCTGAGTGCGGCGTTAAACAACAAACCAACCAACTCAGTACCTCATGCATGTCAAAAGAGTTTGTCAGTACCATACCCAAGCTGATGGATTTCAGTGGTGAACGTCTGCTGGCTTTCCTCCTATAGTATGCTGACACTAGGGCTGGGACAATTCTAAATTTACTCTCCGGGTACCTGTTGTATGTCTCGAGCTGGGCGTAAAATGAATATATGATTGGGAATTGTGTTACTGAAACCCTGGCAAAAAGTATTTAGATACTTGTATATAACAATCTGGTCATGCATTCACTGAAGTAGATTGAAGCTAGATAAATGTATCTTTTTTCAAAAATAGTTAGGAGTGCGGACATTAGTGACTTGCAATGTTACCATGGAGTTAAAGTGAATTTTGTAATTAAGCAATATATCACGTGACTAACCATGGGTTCTGGTAGTATAACACCACCAGTCCCAAGTGCGCGAGTTACCTCTCCCAACCCTGTGACACACCATGATATTTGGTAAGGCTTAAAGGGTGTAAAACTCACAATGAAGCACTGTTTTGTCTGGACTGACCTAGATTGCTTACAGACAATCTGATACAGCTGTTCTGTTTGTACATTGAGATTCTTGTAGCCTATAACTAACTATCATAAATTAAACCTTTGGTTTGTTTTAGATCCACTGTGATGTTTACAGTGGTGTTTATGGAGATCAGCTGACAGCTGAGGCATCAGGATGGGAGATTTGATGTTGGCATCTGTCGGTGATGACATCCGGCTGTGGGATTCTTCCTCATGGAACTTAGTGCAGCAATATAACCCCCATGATTATAACGTGTCGGCCGTCAGCTGGAGCTGTGATGGTTAGTAGTCTTATCTTAAACAATGTACATGGCTCGATTAAGCTACATAAAAGATGCACCAGTGCAACCAGTTATGGAAGAAATGCAACCTACAAAGATACATAAAACAGGTGCATGTCAAAAGTTTTCAGATTTGTGCCTTGACTAACCATTGTTTGTAGTAGCCTTGTGGATGACCAAGACATGGACAACAAATTACAACATTGTACAAGGAAGCAAACATCAACTTGCAAATCTGAACACAGAGCTGAAGGGTCTGCTTGGAGCAGTGATGATGATATTCATAAGCATTCACACTAGGTGTGACAATTGGTCTGGACATCACTATTGGGATAACTATTGATATTGAAAGATACTATTGCGATAACTATTGATATTGCAAGCAACTATTGCGATAAATATCGATAGTTTTCAGTGTATCATTTTAGATGGATTTTCGAGTTGAATTAAACCTTGGAACTGAAGTTTCCTTTGAATGTGATAGCCATAACAACTAATAAAAAGTTAAGTTTGAGATATGACTGATTTGTTTTTTCTTTACCCTAATAATTTAAGAAAAAGAAACTTCCACATTACCATGTGTTAATTACTACCACTCATAATCCACAAGAAAAACAAATTTGAACAGCATTGCATGTATTTTATTGATATGGTTATTACAATCGAAACTATCGATATTCCTAACTGAAATCGATACTATTGATCGGAAACAGATTTAACAATCAATTTCTTGACTTTAAGTGCTTACCAATATCAATATTTCGATTTATTGTGACACCCCTATTTGACACTGAGTTGTGATTAAGTACTGAAGTTGACCACTGTATTACGTTAAGATATTTAGATTTCCAGGATACATCTGATGATAATTAGATTCGACAACGTAAAACATGTTTTATCTACAATAGCTTAACCTATTACAGTTGTATATATCAAAACAGACAAAAATGACGAGATTGATAAACATTCCAGGTGTAGGAATACATACTGTGGCATGACATGAATCAGGTGAGCGATTAATTTATGCACATAACTTGACACGCCTACAGTGTCAGTAGCCAATCAACGGAGAGTAGGATCAAAACAGTGTTTCTTGGACCTGTCAATTAAGGCAAGAGGCGAAAAGAACTGCAACAGATTCAAACATTACTACCCTGATTACGGTAAAACACAGTTGGAAAAATGCTAGTTAGAAATGAAACCCGAAGACATGAACGTTGAACCGAGGCAAGTGGAAAAAAGCAGGCGAGCGAGCCTGCACATTTGCTGTTTCATTCTTTCTCGGCCTTCTGTTTGCGTGAAAGTTGCTGAATGTTCTGTGCATGACGATACACATGAGCAGAAAGGGAATTCCCTGTCTGTAATATTTGGATTCCCCAACATTCCGCAGTAATAAAAGTAATGCGCTTCGTTGGGCGTGGCTTTTTGTTTTTACATTCATTGGGAAATGAACGCAATAACATGTGACCAATTCAGCTAATTAGAATACAGGAATTTCAATGAACACAACAAAAATTTAATTATTTTATGTTGGTTTCCACTGCCACATCAGTACTGTAACAGTAAGTACTAACTGTATTAAAAATCATGACATCATCATCAGATATCTGAGAATTTATTTATTTTGTTCTAGTTTATGAATCTGTTTCAACATGATAAATTCATTTGACCAGGGTGCAACCTAGTTTGGTGTGGTGCAACTAGTTTTTATGTCAACCATTACCTGGTCCAACTATAATCAAGTTTCTTAAGCCGTGATGGATCTGTGATCATAGTTTCATGTTGAACAATGTTTCAGATTGATCTGTGATAGTAGTGTCATGTTAAACGATGTATTTGGTGTATCTGTGAGAGTTGGTATGTTAAGCAAGTTTCCACTGTACATCCGTATGTCCGTCCGTACGTCCCACCTGTTTGTTGCCGCGATATCTCAAGAACTAAACGCTGGATTGTCTTCATATTTGGAACTATGGTGTATATACAGACTCCGCAGACACCAGTCGGTTTTGGTGACCTTGACCCCATTTTCAAGGTCACAGCAGGCAAATCTGCTTTTGGAGTTGGAAAACGGTGTTGCCGCGATATCTCAAGAACTAAACACTGGATTGTTTTCATATTTGGAACTATGGTGTATATACAGACTCCGCAGACACCAGTCGGTTTTGGTGACCTCGACCCCATTTTCAAGGTCACAGCAGGAAAATCTGCTTTTGGTGTTGGAAAACGGTGTTGCCGCAATATCTCAAGGACTAATCACTGGATTGTCTTCATATTTGGTACTATGTTATATATACAGGCGGGGGACATTTCGTCACTTTGTGACAAATACTTGTTTACTTATTTTTGTTGTCTGTTGCAGGTAGTATATTTGGCAGTGTTTCTGCAAAGGATGACAAAGTGTCCCTCAACTATGTGAAAAACAACACTATTACCACTACAGAGCTCAACTGCCAGGTAGGTCTACAGATGGTTGTTTGTTGTTTTGATTGTAAAATTCCAAACAGAATCCTTGTTTCCGCCATCTTTCCAAGGGAAGGGAGATAACTAACTGTAAAAGTCCATTTTTCACCCTTGCCGAACTAAGCTGGAATTATTGAGTTATATTTTGGCTCGACTGACGAGTGTATGTATAGTCCAATCAAAATTGTGTAACGAAATCGACATCCGATTTGTAAATAACATAGATTTCGACGTGCAGATTTCAGGTGACTGCAGGATTTGACAGATATATTCCAAATCTTTTCATGTTTTCCAATCAAGGTGCTCACATGATTTGATGCATTTTGCGAGGTATTACCCATTTTTTTAGAATATAGGTCTTGATCATAGACACCAGATCGTCTTGACTGGCGCCACCATTTTGTTTTAAGCAATGCAAGTAATATGAGAGGTCGAATCTGATTGGTCAATAGGAGGGGCATTGCTTGTAACAGCCACTGGTGGCACTACAATCGAGCCCAGAAATTTCAGCCTTGTTCGGCAAGGGTGGAAACTGGACTTTTAGCATGTTTAGAGTCAATTACCTCACTTGCCTGAGAAAGATGTGTTTTCACAAGAACACTGACAGTCAGTAAAGTGCGTCCTTCAAGGGGTCTGCGTCTGCGGCCTGTGCTGCTGTATGTAAGACCAAACTTGAAGAGGTTGTTTTGGTTTGGTTTGTTTGTTGTTTAACGCCACACTCAGCAATATTCCAGCTATATGACGGCGGTCTGTTAATAATCGAGTTTTGACCAGACAATCCAGTGACTGACATCATGAGCATCAATCCACGCAATTGGGATACGATGACATGCATCAACCAAGTCAGTGAGTCTGACCACCCAATCCCGCTAGTCGCCTTTTACGGCAAGCATGGGTTGCTGAATACCCATTCTACCCCGGAATCTTCACGGGTCTGAAGAGGTTGGTAATAGATCTCATCACAAAGCCATCATGAGCACTATGTCGATTGTAGTTTATCTTATCTTTTCATACAGTTACAGTTATGGAACTGTTGATTTCTAGTAAGTTGTGACTGTAACAATATGATCTGTGCCAGGATGCGATGATAATGGGTTCGAAATTCACCCTGATTACGAGTAGAACACATTCAGCTATTACATGTGATACCGCTGAAATACTCTTCTACTGTTCTAAGCAATCCCTTTATCAGTGTCAATTATCTGTTGGCTTCCCTTTTCATCTTTTGAAATCTTATTACTTTTGTTGTACTAACGTGTGCATATACTATGCCATCTGCCTCATATCATTCACCTGATGAAGGAGTAAGAATATACTCCGAAACGTTGTATTCCTCATAATAAAGAAGTTGACATCCATAAATTCTCTTCTTTATGTATATGACTTCTAAATGCCTTTCAAAGACTTGTTCTAAGCAATGTTGAACAAAATTCACATATGCAGTAAACTACGCTTATAACAAACTGACCGATGCAACAAACTGTTTTGGGGTCCTGTCCATTTGCTGTTTATGTGCTGTATATATATGCATATAACAAACTCAGTTATAAGGAATTAAGTCAGTGGGTACTTAGAGTTAGTTATAACCATAGTTTACTGTAATTATAACTGTGTATGCCATCATAAAGGTGGAATTTTGCTGAGTACTGTGGTGAACAACAATCAACAGTCAAGCTAATACTCCAAAGGTGGCCTAACATTAACTCAGTGTGATACTCCGTGTTGGCTTTGAGACCATGTCCAAATTTAGCTTTGGTCCGTTCATTAGCATTCACAATTATTTTTAACCCTTGGGGAATCTGGGTTAGAATTGTTCCCTATCAACCTATGCTGGTTGTAAGAGGCAACTTAATGGATCGGGTCATAGACAAGTCCAGTTTCCACCCTTGCCGAACTAGGCTGGAATTCCTGGGCTCGATCGTAGCACCACCAGTGGCTATTACGAGTTATGTCCTTCCTATGTCCCTCCTATTGATCCCATCAGATTCCACCTCTCACATCACTTGTTTTTGATTCAAACAAAATGGCAGCGCCCAGTCAAGACGATCTAATGATAATCAAGATAAAAAATTGTAACAAAACGGGTCTTACTTAGTGAAGTGCAAGCAAATCATGTGAGCACCTTGATTTAAAACATGAAAAGATTTGGAGTATATCTCTTGACACCGAGTTGGGAGTACACATGCCTTGCAAATCCTTTGACTTTTATAGTCATGAACACTAGGGCTGTTACGATTCACTAGCATATTCGGTGAATAGAACCGTAACCATTCATGAATTGAATTCGTTATTCACGGCCACTAGAATCAAATATTTATGAATATGTTATGTATATTTACATACACTGTACCTAAAAATATCCATAACAACATATTATATGCATATATTTCTTTCAATGACAACACTCTAATAATATTTAATTTGATAGTATTGTTTTCACTGGTCATTGTCGCATTTGAGCAGATACTAGTACCTGGATAGGTGCAGTATATAAATGTATAATTTATTAATAATTAACAAACCATGTCAAATAAATTATGATGTTTTTGTTTCACTGAATATAATAAATAATACATAAACTGCTGACTAGTTTTTGTAAATATGAATTAATATTTGTATTCGTTACCCTATATTCGTGATATGAATCGTATTTGCCTCACAGTGTATTCATTGCAGCCCTAATGAACACCCTTGCCTCGGGAAGATTGAATCAGGTGGTCAAGCTCAGTGACTCATTTGATGCCATGTCATCCTAGCCTGACGGCATCGATCGTTGCTCATATTGTCAATCACTGGATTGGAATTTATTTACAGCTTGAATATTGCTGAGTGCGGCGTTAAACAGATGCACACACAGGTGCACAAACTCACACTCTCGCACTCTATTTGGTTGAAGCAGCTCCCTCAGTTGATTTAGTATCTACCGTGTACTCTTTCAGCCAGGCCGACAATGTCTGGATATCGGCTACAACACTCGATTCCTGGTCACCGGAGGCTCCGACAGTATCGTCAGTGTCTGGGACCTCAAGGGGAAGAAACTCAAGACATCATTCAAGGTGAGGAATATAAATGATTGGAAGCACTTATAGAATGTGACAAGTAGCATGTTAAGTTTGCCAAAATATATAGGTGAAATCAAGAAAATATGGCAAGAAATTGACTTGTTAGAATGCTCATGAAGTAGCAGTGCTACTATTAAAAGCTGCGTTAACTCACTATGAGCAAGATGCCTTTTGTATCACAACAGAGTGTATGGTTAGGGCTGGAAGGACCTGATGCTCAGCTTAGCCTTTAACTGTTTCAGGAACACAAAGGTCCAGTGACTTGTACCCAGTTCAACTGGAATGACTCATACATTGCATCGGGATCTGAGTCAGGGGAGATAATCCTTCACAACTTTGTGACTGGGCAGAGTAGCAGCCCACTGCTAGCACCCAAGGCAGAGGTAAGAGCAAATGGAGGCCTTTTCAGCTCTCTGGTCAGTATGTTGTTCAGAACGTACCAAGAAGTCTCTATTTTGATTGTAACACAGGCCATCAGACAGCTCCAGTACAGCTATTACAACAAGTCTCTATTTTAATTGTAACACAGGCCATCAGACAGCTCCAGTACAACTATTACAAGAAGTCTCTGCTTGGCTCGGCCTCAGACGATGGCACCATCAACCTATGGGACACCAACACACGCCGACTCCTCCATTCCTTCACCAAAGCTCACGTGGCCCCAGCCACAGGTCTGGCTTTCTCCCCGCTCAATGAGATGCTGATGATGAGTGTGGGTCTGGACCAGAAGCTGGTCTGCTATGACCTGCAGGGAAAGAGGTAAATTTTTAAACTTATCCTATCTCACATGATGCATTTCTTCTTTCATCCGATCCTAGATGGAAGTGTACTTCTCATTGCCACACAGTGGAGACGTGATTCAGAGAATGGTTGGTTTTTGGGGTTTTTTATTTGCTGGACTCCCTATTAAGTCATATAGATTGACCTTACAATCTAGGGGCTGTCGAGCAGCCTCATGGTTAAAGCATTCGCTCGTCACGCCGAAGATCCGGGTTCGAATCCTGACATGGGTACAATGCATGAAGCCCATTTCTGGTGACCCCCGCCGTGAATATTGCTGGAATATGGCTAAAAGCGGCATAAAACAATCTCTCTCACTCAATCACTCACGTTACAATCTAATGGATGATGAGCAAGAAAAATTCCCTTCGCCCAGCCTGTCGGAAGTGTTAAGTTATGTTGTGACTGCTGTGGCTGGTGCAGTATCGACAAGCAGTGTTCAAAATGTGGACATCTGACTGAAGATTCTTTCAACATGTATTTACACACGTGCCATAGAAGAGATTGACCAGTGTTCAAAATCAAAGGGCTCGGACAAGCACAAGCTGTCTTCTGCCAAGAAACCTAAGAAGACAGCAAAGCCGGGTGTCCCATCCTCCGTTACAGTGAACTCACCTCCGGATTCAGACAGTGACGACCAATACTTCTAGTGGTTCTTGTAGAATGGGTTCACCCTCGACTTAGAATTGACAGAGTAAGGTTCCGTCTCACGCTTCTTCCAAGAGTGGCCATTTCAGGAAAAGTCGATCGCAGATCGACACTCTCATCTCTCATCAAAGGATCATTCACCCCGAGATCAACTCTCTCAGGATCATCATTCCTGTTTTGAATTTGGAAATTTTACAATAAAATCGTATGGTTATATTACTTGTTCTTCCTGACACACTATATGTCCTCCTGACCATCCTTGCTTCACAGCTCATCTAGCCTGTTAGCTGAATGATGTGACGTGATCAGGTCGTGTAGGTCGCTTTACACTAGATTACAGTACATGACCCATTTGTTTTGGAAATGACTAGGATGTGTTCGTGTGGTGTTTTTTAGAAGCTGGAAACACCTTTCAAGCCCCTTTCCATGTGGGATTGAATGAAGAATGCATAGTATGAGATAGGATAAGTATATAAACATACAAATTATTATAAAATTTCCAAGTCTGTTGCAGCCTTGCCACTGTCAAGGTTTCAAGACAGCGTAATTCTCAGGGATAAAAAATAGAATATGGACCAGTGTTACCAACCTGCCTGTCTCAATTATTTTGATCATTTACTGACTAAACATGTATATGATCTTGGAAAATCTATCAAACTTTGATTAAACTTATACACTGTGATGTAACCTGAATACATTTAAAGTAGAGTTAAACCCTAGTGGCTTGCTCACAACATTACACAACAGTGTTTTAGTTACTTTTCCTCATGTTATATGCCAAAAATGTTCTGCCATACTGTAATACACTCCTCAACATTTACCGTACAACAGGACCACACCTTCAACTGAAGATAACTACTTCTGTCCTCAGCAAATGTTAAGTAGTGTCTATGTAATCAAGATATTTGGGAAATGTACTTGACTCAACACTCAGAAAAAGTGGAGATCCTCTGTTTCTCTTTCAGGACTCTGAAGACGATAACAGCAGATTCACCACTGACGTCAGTGGACATCATGCACAATGGAGGCACGGTGGCCGTCGGGTCCACACGCGGCAAGATCTTCATCTACGATCTGCGTCAGGGAGTCACGCCTGTCAAAAGGTTCTCAGCACACAAGTCATCAGTACACTGTCTCAAATTCCAGCCCAACTTTGACTTTAAGAAGGTTTGTACAACTTTGTAGAGACATTGCTGTATAACACAGAGTAGTGGTAAACATCTTCAGTCTCACTTCGACTTCCCTCCCACAATAGCTTGGTCCACAATGTTTCTGAAATATTATTCAAAGCTGCATTACATGTTTGTTTGTTGTTTAACACCACACTCAGCTATATGATGACGGTCTGTAAATAATCGGGGCAGTTGGGTAGCTTAGTGGTTAAAGCGTTTGCTTGTCATTCCCGACATGGGTACAATGTGTGAAGGCCATTTCTGGTGTCCTCTGCCGTGATATTGCTGGTATATTGCTAAAAGTGGCATAAAACCATACACACTCGCTCGGTCTACACTATTGGGATACAATGACATGTATCAATTAAGTAAGCGAGTCTGACCATCCGGACTTGTTAGTTACGTAACTTACTCTACTCAAGACGCAGCCTGAACATGTTAGAGTATGTGGTCATCAATTTGTTAAATGATAGTTACTATTTTTCAAACAGTCAAGGGGTTGGTAGGTTGGTTAGACATGTAGTTTATGCCTTGGTTTGTGATGGCCAAATACTGGGTTTGATTCTCAACTGGGTACAATGCATGAAGCCCTTTCTTGATGTCTTCCCATCGTGATGTTGCTGGCTGGCTTGCTTGCTAGCTCGCTCGCTCGCTCACACTAATTTTGTAAGAGGCAAATGGCAACAACACATTTTCATGTTTTTATCCACTTTTGATAGGACTTTCTTCTGTTAAACCTCATTTGGAAACATTCTTTTGGACATTTTGGTTGACAATCAGCCAGTGTCTTAGAAAAAGAACCAATCTGAAACCCTCACTCACTCAAACACAACAGTGTCACGAATGGACATGGTTATTGCTGACCTGACAGTTTTGTGAAATTGTTGAGTATTCGTGTTTCAGACAGAGAACAGTAGTTCAGGTGCCCAGAGTCGGCGCCAACTTCCAACAGCACCACAGAGAGGTATGGAGGATGCCCCTTCTTCAGCATCAAATCATGGTAGGTAAACCTGCTGCCTTACATTGAACTCCGCCAGGATTGCCCCCTTCTCACTGTCCCCAAGTATATTCTACACAAGAGTGCTGATGGGTCAGTCTGCTGGTTCTGTTGGATCTCTTGTGGAGATGATGATAATCAGTATAAAGAAAACTATTCCGACAACCTGACCACATTTGATTCATTCCACTGTTACTTGAGTCAGGGGCCCACAGATCAGCAGTAGTGTCACAGGCTGCCATTATTTATCGCCCTTAATAATTATTGTTTAGGCTGTTGGTTTTGTTGTTATCATGGTTGTATTTGAATTCAAGATAATGATTATCAAAATGTTTTCTTCAAGTCCAAGTCTCAGTACCCACAGTGGATAGACAGCTTGCTGGAATAACGTCTGCAGCCATCATTGATGTTGTGTCCCCGTTGAAAGAAGGTATGTGTGATCAGGATGGGATTTTTGCACTTTATGGAGTTGTGTCCCTTAGTCTCACAAGGATCCACTGATCCCAGATTCGTACTAACGATGGTCCTTGGTTTGTTTTAACCATGCCCAGGTGCATAGGCTTCTTCCCACACTATATACCCCAGAAACCCCACGCAGAGCTCCAGATAAGCTGCGTTTTGCGTGAAATACGCATCAGAAATACGCAGTAAAATAAAATCCAAGCGTATCAAATAGGCAACAAACATTACAGATACGCTACAAAAATCAAACTTGTGCAAAATATTGTGATGTAACCCTGCGTATTCGATTAGCAAATCAGCAACTTATTTTGAAATTATAAACGGGCATCAGGTCAACCTTGCCAAACTCTACAATGACAGTTACATCATGATCATTTGCCATCACAATTTCGTGTGGAAGTATCATGGTATTTTTGAGTCCTATAAAGCTCTCGAACCCACACGACACCAATTTGCAGGGACTAGATTAATAGTGTTTTTAAATATTTAACTTAAATACCCACATGTGTAAAAACTAGTGGGTAACAGAAATTTGAATACCCAGATAGAATTACTGATACCCAATGATTTTAAAAAGCATGGGTAAAATACCCACAACACCAAAAGCTTATCTGGAGCTCTGCCCACACTGCACACACACCACATCCACCCCCTAAGTCTTAATTGTGAAAATATTGACATGCTGAAAGAGACCATCCGAAAGAGAAACCCAGAAACCACACTACCATTGTGTAAAGTTAATGACAACAGCACAACAGAAGTTTGTGGAGCAACACCAAGCAAGGTTTTAGAACCCAGCACCATCCTTTTTGTGTTTCGTCATTTTACCTGTGATAGTTTCACTGTACAATTATGCTTGGAAAACTAGCAGATATGTTAACACTGCTATTTATGATAGAATGTGTTCTGGTCAATCATCTGTTATTAGACATGCAGATATTGTATAATGTATATTCATAGACATGAGGTGAACAGAATAAATGTTTGTGTATCAGGTGACTCAACTTCAGAAAGCCGAGGAGACAATCGGAGTGATTTGGGAAATAGATCAGGGAATGTACTTGGTCACTCCAGTCATCAGAATGACTCTGGTCAAGGTAAGCGGGGCCCCATTTCACCAAGTTATCTTAGTGTTTAGGTGATCCTAACATCCACACTTCAACATTGTGTTTAGCATTGACTTAGATGACTTTGTGGAACAGGGCCCAGGAGGGCAGGTCCTCGGACATAAAGGTACATAAATCTTAAAAGTTTAAACACTCAGTGATGAACAAAATGATAAAACTGTCAGTATATGATAGATACAGCCTAAGTGGTATAGTGGATAGAGCACCTGCCTGGATAGTGGAAGGTCGGTCTCTCCATTCTCAGCTGCATCATACCTATAGACGTTAAAGATTGTTGTTACCCTGGCGCTCTCAATTAAGGGGATAAGACAAGCACTGGTCTGCTCAGAGTCAGTTTTCCTGTATTTTCCTGTGTTCAAGTTAAACTGCAGCACTATGAATTAGCACTATAAAACCAGCATTTGTCCAGACTAGTACAAGCAGCCACACATGCATACATAGAAAGACTAATAAACTATCTTCCCGAGGCAAGGGAGTTAACTGACTATAAAAGTCCAGTTTCCACCCTTACCGAACTAGGCTGGTATTATGGAGTTACATTTTGGCTGGACTAACAAGTCTATGCATAGTCCAATCAAAATCGATCACCGAAATCGAAATCCGATTCGTAAACTGTCATGCAGAGTTTAGTCAATAGCAGGATTTGCAAAACGTGCACCGCCAACTCGTTGTCAACAGATATTTTCCAAATCTTTTCAAGTTTTTGATCAAGGTGCTCCCATGATTTGATGCACTTCACGTTTTATCACAATATAGATCTAGATTGTCGATCAGATTGTCTTGTCTGGGTGCCGCCATTTTGTTTGATGCAAATGCAAGTGGTGCAAGGTGGAATCTGATTGGTCCATAGGAGAGGCATAGAAGGGACATCACTCGTAACAGCCACTGGTGGCGCGACGATCGAGCCCAGGAATTCCAGCTTAATTCAACAAGCGTGGAAACTAGACTTTTAGTCAGTTAACTCTCTTGCCTGGGGAAGATGCTAATAAACATGACACCCCATTTCACCTCACCTCCCTAGTATAGGGGGCGGTCAGGTAGCCTAGTGGTTAAAGCGTTCGCTCGTCACGCCGAAGACCCGGGTTCGAGTCCCGACATGGGTACAATGTGTGAAGCCCATTTCTGGTGACCCCCGCCGTGATATTGCTGGAATATTGCTAAAAACGGCGTAACACCATACTCACTCACTCCCTAGTATAGATTTTCTGATTGTATGCTTAAGATGTTCACATGTGCATTTACAGAAATGCAACAAGTTTATGATGGGGATGTTTTCAGGTGTGTTCTCACCCATATCTAATAACCTTGGACTCAGCAATGCCAGTGATACATCCCTGCCACGGAGACAAAACTTCAATGAACGAGGACTTAGTCCCCTTGTGCACAGTCCAATGTTTCATGGCCAGGTAAATTTACATTTGAATTTTGCCAGAGCATGAGCCAGTTTAGATTTCAGGGCAGAGTGGGTCCTCTGTACCTCAGTCTAGATGTGAGAGCTGACTTAACTCGGAATTATGCAGGTACAATGTGTGGTGAATTGTATGTCATTGTACATGTATTGGTGTGTTGCTCATGCTATCAACCTTTATTTTGTCTTGTTAAGACTTTGACATCGTGTCTGCATTTATTTGAGGGGAGAGAACGTATTACCTTTATATCCCCATCTGTCATTTTTCAACCCCAATCATCGGGCTATTTAATTATCCAGATCTTGTACCAAGGGCAGGCAACTCGAACTTGCATTCCCCCAAAAGAAAAGTACAAACTACACATGACACACGATATCGCTCCTTCTCCAGGTTATGTGTGATTTGGGTGTCCCATGATTGCTGTCCCCAGCATCTATTTTGATGGAATATTCCTAAGAGCAGCATAAAAACCAAAACACAGTCATTTAATTTCATTACTTGGGGAGATGTGGTAGCCAAGTACTTAAAGTGCCTGTTCATCACGCCAATGGCCTGTGTTCAATTCCCCACATGAGTGACATGTTTGAAGCCCATCATGGATGGTGTCCCTAGCAGTGCTAGTGCTGGAATACTGCTAAAAGCAGCCAAAAACCAAAACACTCACTGACACATTTTATAACTTGGGTGCAATGGGGTAGCCTAGTGGTTAAGGTGTATATCCTGGCAGAATCCCCACATGGGATCTGCCACCCAAGAAGACCCGGGATAGAATAGGTCTTCAGTAACCCATGCTTGCCATAAAAGGCGACTACCAGGATCAGGTAGTCAGACTCAACTGACTTGGTTAATGCATGTTATTGTATCCCAATAGCGTGGATCGATGCTCATGATGTCAATTACTGGAATGTCTTGTCCAGACGCCACCATATAGCTGGAATATTGCTGAGTACGGCGTTAAACAACAAACAAACAAACAAACAAACACTGTCAAGTCATGTGCTCTCTCATGGTTGTTCCACTGTATATCTTCCAGGGTCTGTCAATGTCGTCTGATGGCATGCCAATGATGAACATGAGGTATCAGACCCATCTGGCCCAGGATGAGGGTAACTATGGTAACCATAGAGCCATGCCCAATGGACACACAGGTAAATCTTGACTCATACAATCATCGCATGTAACCATCACTTGGCTTCTGCTATGAGTCTTGTTAATTAATTTCCTTGTTAGCTGTAAGAATGGTCTATCTGTAGGTCTTTTGAAAGACTTTCAGCGTGTACAGTTGCTGTGCTGATTTCAAACAAAAATCCTGGTTCAGCTCTCGAAGTTTTTCAGTTGGAATATAGCTGGGATATTACCTAAAGCTATGGCTTTTGGCTGTAGTTAAATACAATATTGTCTTTCCACTGCAATAGATACACCTGTGAGCATGAAGTTTTTTTTCGTTTGTTTGTTTCTTGTTTAACGTCACACTCAGCAATATTTCAGCTATATGACAGAGGACTGTAAATAATCAAGTCTGTACCAGACAATCCAGTGGTTGACATCATGATCATCATTTTACGTAATTGGAATATGATGACATGCATCAACCAAGTCACTGAACCAGACCACCTGATCCCATTGGTTGCCTCTTACAAAGAACATGGGTTGCTGATGATCAATTCCAACCCGGATCTTCTCGGATGTGGGGCATGAGGACAGTGTTGACAGAGGATGTTACTAGATTATATAGGTATATCATTGATTACCCAATGAGCATTGTCAACTAAAATAAAATACTAATTACATTATGTATTTGTGTTCATTGTCGACTTTAGGAGGAATTATTTGTGACTACAATTATTAGCAGACGTGTTTACCAAGATCAGCTGTTATTTATTTTTGGGTGTACATATGTGTAGCAATAGAATTTAGTCGCCACAAGATATTTTTCAAGGTAGTCATTTGGCTCCCTCTGAATTTTAGACAGTAGACAAATTGAAATTTAGGTCTCATTGCCGACCGTTTTAGCCGCAACTTTGAGGCCTGCATTCGCAATGGAAACAATATGAGAAAGAATTGATACGACAGCTTTCAAAATGCTACTTAAAGATATTGTACATATGTAGGGAATCCAGGGCAGAGCAACCAGTAGGGTTGTTGTTAAATGATTAACAAGAGGGTTACAGTGTGTGACATGGCTGTGACACTATGGTGTGCCCAGGATTGATTACTTACTGGCTGCACGCCGTGAAGATCCGGGGTAGAATAGGTCTTCATCAACCCATGCTTGCCGTAAAAGGCGACTATGCTTGTCATAAAACAGGATCGGGTGGTCAGGCTCTCTGACTTGGTTGATGCATGTCATCGATCCCAATTGCATGGATCGATGTCCATGATGTAAATCACTGGATTGTCTGGCCCAGACTCGATTATTTACAGACCGCCGACATATAGCTGGAATATTGCTGAGTGCGACGTAAAACAACAAACCAAACCAAAACTTTCTGGCTGCTTTAATAGGGCGTATCTTGCTGACACTTGCCCACTCAGCCCCGAATGTATGTGTTGTTATTCCAGAGTTTGACTCACCAACTCGGCGGAAGCTCTCCCCCAAAGGTATCTGTGCGTCTCCCAGCCTGCCATCTGTCCACCTGCCTATACAGTCCAGCGCTGACGGTGCTGAGGGGGACGTGACCGACGGCAGGGGGAGCTGCAACACCGGCAGTGACAGCCCCCGCAGCGGGCGGGCCAGTAGCCGAGCGGACACGCGTCTCACCTCCCCCTCCCATGGCAGTCCCACTAACACACAGCAGCTGCGCCACCTGGTGAAGGAAGCTGTCAAGGACTACTCGGAGCAGATGCAGGGGGAGTTGAAGGCCATGTTCAGGAAGGCGACTCAGGTGATTGCAGGCAGTCATAGGTCCCCAGAACTGCCTCCATAGTCTAGTCAGTGGTTTCATCCGTTGGGATCACACAAAAAGAGCCTCAAAGATTCTAACTGGGTCTCACCACACCACACCACACCACACCACACCACACCACACCACACCACACCACCTTACCCCACCTCACCCCACCTCACCACACCTCACCACACCTCACCACACCTCACCTCACCTCACCTCACCCATTGGACAGAATGTAAAGACCATGGGTCATAGCACCCTGGTTCAATATTGCATTGACAAATGTTCATGCACAGTAATAATTATCAAGGACAAGTTGATAAAGCTAGTTCAGTCCAAAAAAATATTTGAGAAAGTGTTTTCATTTTGCTCCATTCAGAAGGTCTGTTTCTATTTCAATTTGAAAATTTAATCATGTTCATATGTAGGATCCATGGGTGGCCCAGTGGGCCATGCACATAAATCACTGTGCAGAGTAATGTCCCTTAGGCCCTATATCATGTGTTCAAGTCCCAGATTCCCTGGTTATGTTTCTTTGTTTATCAACACCAAACACTGCATGTGGGTTTCAGCAAAATGGTAAAAAAAAGTTTTCTCCCACATGAAGCTGACATGCTGTGATATGACTGAAATACTGTTTAAAGCACCATTGAGCCAAAATCGTTCACTCACTCATGATAGGGTAAGAGTAGACAGGATACCGGCGGAATTGTGTGATTTGTGCTGGCAATGATATGGGTGATAGAGAACAACAACTTTTTAAAATTCTCATTATTGGACACACAAAAGTCCATTTGCACTTGCTATTGGTCAAGTAAACTTCTTAAAGAATAATACCTCGTACTAAAACTGTTGATGACCAAAATTCTTAATAAATGCATAGAATTTGACTCAAAGAAGGAATGGAGTGGCACATCTACTGTAATACAGACCTTACATGTCGATATGTTGCCATGGTTGCTGTTTTAGTAGTTGCTGCCAGGTTAGTTGTTAGCATCATCCATCATTTTACACAGAGCCCAAGGAGTGAGAGTGGTCCAGCAGCATCAGAAACCAGTGTATTCCAGACTGAGTTCATCCGGAACCTCATCCGTGAAGCTCTGGAGGAGTTCCGGGAGGACATCCACCGAGACCTCCAGCTTGTTCATCTGGAGATGCTCCGCCAGTTTCAGTTTCAGCAGGTGAGTTATCTCCCTTTGTTTGCTATCGTTGTCTAACTAGTTCCATCAAGACCTGCAGCTTGTTCCTCTCGAGTTGCTCCATCCGTTTCGGTTTCAGCAGGTCAGTTATCTCCCTTTGTTTGCTGTCAAGCAGCATTGTATAAACTAATGTTGACTGCTACAGTGTACGAAGATTGTCTTGAGAATTTATGAATATTCCCTTGACTATTTTTATAAGAAATGGAATTTCTTCTCATGTTCTTCTCCTTAGTTGTGATAATAGGCTAGGAGGAAACAATAACAATTTTTCTCAGGCAGTGCCTTCTGAAAATCAGGTCAGTTTTAAACAAATGTCATACGAAATTTTCTTATTTTGTTGAAGTCAGAAATAGCTTTGAAGATTGCCTTGAGAATTTGTGAATAATCCCTTCGCTATTTTTATAAGAAATGGATTTTGACGAAATTTTGATGAACTGAGAAATAGCTTTGTGTTGATAATTATCGCGGTAGTTAATTAATGATGGATAGTAATGGAGCATGCTTACAAACCTATAGATATGTTGTACCCATAACATTACTTGTTATTTGTTCAACCTTTATGACACATCATTTAGGATTGATCGATGCTGATTTTCTTATTAGAGTTGGGTCAACAAAAAACCTGTCACTATCGACTAAAGGGCGGGCAACTCTATTTTATCACAGTATCACTATTTTGTGGTGTGATAGGTGTGGAATATGTCCTCCCTGTTTTGGATTTTGCAAAATTAGTATCCATCGACCTAACTTGCGTCAAGGGACATCATCAGGGTGTGGATTACAAGATTTACCGATACCGCGATAATATGTCAGATGGGTCCAAGGTTCATACAGCCTTGAAAAGGCCTAGAATTTTAAGATCCTCTTCAAAAGTCTTGGTTTTTGTGTCAGTCTTGAAAAATCTTGAAAATCCGCAAACTACCTTGAAAAACCTTGAAAATCAGCAAACTACCTTGAAAAGCCTTGAATTTGTACAAAGTGACATATACTGATGTGCATACTGCTTTTTGGTCTTACAACTAATACACAGTATGCTGAATTTAATACAAATATTTACAGACTATGGCTAATAGCCCAACTGCAAAAGCCTTGACAATGACAGTTAAAAATCCTTGAGAGGGCCTTGAATTTTAGTGTTCAACAGCTGTATGAACCTTTTTTTTAATATATCTTTTTACACAGGTGAGACTCATTACACTACCTGATGGTAAAGTATTATTTGGCTTGTTTCAGACGGAGGTGCTTGCCATGTTGGAGCATCACTCGGTGAATCGGGACC
Source organism: Haliotis cracherodii (assembly GCF_022045235.1). Classification (NCBI taxonomy): domain Eukaryota; kingdom Metazoa; phylum Mollusca; class Gastropoda; order Lepetellida; family Haliotidae; genus Haliotis; species Haliotis cracherodii. The sequence continues at coordinate 29,033,820 of NW_027266319.1, read as the reverse complement.
TGGTAGCTGAAGTTGAAAGACTGAGAGAAGAGAACAGAAGATTAAAGAAAAACTTTTGAGAAGACCTGTGTCCTGTGTAAATTGCCAGACACCATTGTTAAGATTTACAGAACTGTTGATCTGAATGTAAGGTGCCAAACGGTTGTCCTCTGTATTCAGTGATCTACTTTACCTTCAGTCTTCATATATTGAACAAACAAAGGAGAAAGACTTTGAGATGGGATTGTCTGGTGTGAACACACATTGAAAATAACAGGAAAACAGCTTCCTACTTGTCATATGAAATGGTCCTCGAACCTAGCCTTCAGTCTTATCTAGGCTGGATCTTGGTCTGATGAAAACTAGACACTACCAAGGAACAGGTACTTCCCATGCACAACAGACCATGATATAGGTATAGGTGGAGATGCGCTCTTCACTCCTTCGCTATGTGCTAGGCTGGAAGTCTTGTCATAGTACCATTGTACATAAACATCATGTTGTATGGCTGAAGTAGCTCTCTTCACTCCAGACTCTTCTCGGCCATCAGCTTGCTTCTGGGACGACATATCGCCGAAGTATATCCTCGCCACCTTGATTATACCAAGTGAACAGAGATTCTGGAAATGGTGATTAATGCCAAGCTTTGGAGTATGTGACTAGCGACAGGCTACGGGATCCGCTCCATGTGTTTGGCCAGGAACCTGAGAGGCCCAAAAGAAGGCTATGTGGGTTCTATTGAGGGGTCAATGACCCGAGGTGCTAGGCAATATGATGCTCTGTTCATGTGATATATGTGTCTTCCGCTCTCAGCCTTAAATGTTAAATGTATTCAAATAGTGCCTGATCAGATAATGTTATTTTGCAACAGTTTGTCTTCTTCAATAGACTTCCACAGACTATTCTTAATGTTATGATGATGGACAGAGATTGACCTGCAGATTGTCATTGTCGATTGCTGAATTTGATCAAATTGTTGAAATTGACTCGAGCAAGACTGTTACCGAAGTGGAGCATGTTTAAGGGGTATTGACGGTTTACTTATGGACAAGATCAGCTACAGTTGCAGAAGTGGAGTACTGCAATGATTACCTCTGTGACAAACTAAGATGGTCTGCGAGAATCTCAACAAACACGACAGTAAGCAGAGAAGCCTTCTGGGCGATAATTTGAAAACTGAGTTGTCAGTGTGGTGCTTCATTGATGACAAGAAATACCTCTTATCAAAAGTGGAGTAGTATTGATCTGGAGATTGTAAGAAGATGACCAGAAATTCTCCCAGCATATCAAGTGCTTATCATCCTGTGCCTGTATGGATGAAGTCATGTCTGTGTATATTGTACATACTGGAAGCTAATGCCTTGTGCATGCCACAATGCTATGTGAAACACTTCGAAAACACATAATGGATTTTGACTCTTGATAAGTAACCAGTGACTGAAAGCTTACGTCAAGGTATGACAGCGTGAATTAGGGTTCAAACTCAGACATTATTGCAATGCTGCATGCCTTCAGGCCTTACTTCCACATACCAATTTCTGTTTTCTGTCAGTTCGCTGAAAATCATTTTCCAAATTCCTCTATATGTTTTCCTAGTGTGTCGGTATAATTTACATTCTGAACTATTTATTGTAGGCCCAGCTTATGAAGCTGTTAGTTTCATTGATGTAAAGTTCTTGGTGAAGGACGCCATGATAAATAGTATAATCCCAGCCATAGCCCTGATAATCTCGCTCTTTACTGGGCATTGTTATTGCCGAATGTATCGCCAAGTCAAGTCTTATTGGTCTGTATAAGATGTTGGATGTAAACATAACGAGAAGTACTATGGATAACAACTTCTTTTTCATACATACACAATTTCTTATGGCTACTTCTGACCGCCTCCATGGTCCAGTGGTAGAGCGTCTGCCCAGAGTGTGGAAGGTCAGGGTTGCGATCCCCTGCCGTGTCATACAAAAAAAACGTGCTCTGCATTAAAGGGCTAAAACAAGGACTAGTTGGCTCGGAGTCAGTTTTCTGTGTGTGATAGGGGTATTCATGTTAAACTGCTGCTTGCTATCTCAGTGGGCTAGCACTATAAAATCAGCATTTGTTCAGACGTGTACAAGTGCGCGCACAGCACTCATGTGCATGCACGATGCTATATAAGTGCTATAATCTTGAATGCGAAGTTAAACTCCATTTCAGCTCACCTCTGTGCCACTTCTTTCCCTGATGAGGGGCAAGAAGTAGCCCTGAAACAAGTATGTATAATAACGAAGTTGTTATCTATAATGTCACTCCTTGTCAAGTCTTATTAGATTTGGTACACATATTGGTTTGTTTGTAATGGCATAAAACAGTCAGTGTACACAAATATATTGGCCCAGTGGTTTAAGGTTATACTTGTCATGTAAAGACGATGGTTTGGATTCCCCACATGGGAAAAGGAATGAAGCCAATTTCCGGTGTCCTGCTATGGATTTTGCTGGAGAGACATATGGATTTAGGTCAGTTTTAGGATTTTATCAATATTTGATAGGATATTCTTCTATATCTCTACCGAAATTTGGAAAATATCTATCAAGACATTTTGGATGAGGAACAGTCAGTGTCCTAGAAAATGAACCACTTTGAAACCCTGCCTCCACAATTTCATTACTGGGAGACGCATGAAGATCCGGGTTAGAATAGGTCTTCAGCAACCCATTCTTGACGTAAAAGGCGACTATGCTTGTAAGATCGGGTGGTCAGGCTAACTGACTTGGTTGATGCATGTCATCTCATCCCAATTGCCCGGATCAATGCTCATGATGTCAATCACAGGATTGTCTGGTTCAGATAGGATCATTTACTGACCGTCGTCATATTACTGGAATATTGTTGAGTGCGGCGTTAAGCAACGAACAAACAAATCATTACTGGGATGTTGCTGAATGTTATGAAACCATGGGACCGCCTGCTTCTTTCATGTCACTGAAGTTAATCTGTCATGTAACTATAGTAATATAAAAAAAAATCTGGTGGTCCTTATCTTTTTTTTCAGTTGCATATTTGATATTGCCAGTGTTGGGAAGGTAGAAAAATGCATATGTCTTGAAGTTTATTATTTCTGTTTGGTTCTCTTCAATAACAGGGGCATGGGAGCCACGATTCGCTGTGCAGAGTTGCGTCTCTTTGACACGCTAGACACCTATGATTGTGGGTTCGAATCCCGGTTGGCCCCGATTATGTTTTTAGGTTTGTCAGCACCACACCCGTGCTAGTGGGTTTCACCAAAGTGGTAAACGTCGAAGACATGCATCAATTAGGGCTTTCCTCACACATTTTAAGCTGACACGCCCTGATATGACTGGAATACTGTTAAAAGCGGCATTTACCACAACTCACTCACTCTTCAATAACAGTTCATATGTTCGTAAACATTCCCTTGATTTCATCTGTTCTATTTTTATCATCAATGTCTTTTCCTGCCATTGCACTGCCAACTTTAACTTTTATGTTTGTTTACTTGTATTGAAATACAGAAAGTGGAATCAACTGTTGTGTTTTGTAACTGTTCAATGTCAATTTTTCATGACCCTTTAGTTGCATCTTCTGCATCTTTCGTACCTTCTTGTCAGCAGGGATAACTTACATTTAGCATGTTTAGAGACCTAACAAAATGAGATCAACTTCAGGTGTAGATATAGTTTAAAAGCTGCATGAAAGTTAGGGATACCGTATTCGACATAAGCGCCCAGGGCGCTCTCAAAATTAGAAATAAGGGGCTCTTATTAGAATATTATTTTGGTGAAATACAACAGAGTTGAAATTTCATAAATTTCGATTCGATTCCTTACATGGGCACAATGTGTGAAGCCCATATCTGGTGTCCCCCCACCATGATATTGCTGGAATATTGCTAAAATCGGCATCAAATCTTACTCACTCACTCACTGACTGACATTGGTATAAGGATGTATGCCATAACATCGCATCATATTAGAATAAAGTTGTCATCCATAAAATATCTTGTCTTTAATGAAGGGTGATGATGAACCTTTTTTTCAGGTGTATAATATGATAGAAAATGGATAGTCAAAAAGGTAGGACAAAAGACTACGTTTTCCAACACAAGTAATGTGTAGGTTTATTGTTTTACAATTATGAATAGCAGGTACTTGTTAATCACACTACACAGTATTTTGTGAGTGTTTCCAAAAGCCAAGCATAGGACATTTTACTCCACCAGTTTCAACAAGATAACAATATTGGGTAAGGCTGGTTCATGTTCATCAATAGAAGACAGGCATTACTGTTTGAGATCCAATAACCTTCAGTCAAATAATGTCCAGTGTTGTCCAAGTTGATGTTTTATCCACTAGCCCATAAAGTCTTTGGGCTAATTTGTAAATACTGCATCCACAAGTTGGTCTGATTGTTTTGTAGTTTCAAATATGAGATGTTTGTGTCAAGGTTCAGCATACTTGTACAGCAAGTCTATACTCAAGTCCACTTGCTATCAAGTCGGGGCGGTCGGGTAGCCTTGTGGTTAAAGCGGTCACTCGTCACGCCCAAAGACCCGGGTTCGATTCCTTACATGAGTACAATGTGTGAAGCCCATTTCTGGTGTCCCCTAGTGTGATATTGCTGAAAAAATTGCTAAAAGCGGCGTAAAGTCGTACTAACTTACTATTATCAAGTCAAGGAAAGACAGACAAAACGTGTAAGCACCAAAGTTTATTGTAAGAACTAGTATTACAGAATATGTTGCTAAAAGCTCTTTGAAGCCTGAATCTGGAGCAGATCTGATTATTCACAGGAAGTTTCATGAGAAACTTGTGGAGGATACATGAATATTATGTTAAAATGTTGATGAAACAATGCTTTTTACAGGACAAAATGTTTCAATTTTTTCATTTGACATGTTTGAAGAGAGACTGACCTTAAAGTTTGAAGTATGATATCTCAAAACACATTAGTGACACCTTGCATTACAAGGGTTGCTCTTATGATGTTCACTTCAGCAGAAGACCATGGTTATTTGCGTGAACTGATCATTTTCTCCTGTTAATCTCCTGATTCTGTCAGAAGAGACATGATATTTTCAATGATGTCCCTTTTGAGCCATAACTCTCTTTTCTCCTACTCTTTCTCTTTCTTTCTCTCTCCTCCTCCCCTACCCCCCCCCCCCCCCCCCCCCCCCCCCCCCCCCCTCTCTCTCTCTCTCTCCTCCGCTAACCAAATGACTCATCACCTTTACAAAGGCTACTAGTATCACAAAATAATAAACATATATAAGAAACTATTATACATATAAAATGATACTATACAAATCAATACATTTCATCCCAATCTTGGACATAAAATTCATAGCATCTGTAAATGAACATATTCAAAGAATATATGCACAAGCATTAAGATGTGAGACCCAATAACATAAAGGAGGCATGAATAATGCAACATGAATGGCACAACAATGAATCCAAACTTGAATAACATAGTGGGGTGGCCTAGCTGTTCAAGCAATCGCTCGTCATGCCTAAGACCCGGGTTTGATTCCATACATGGGCACAATGTGTGAAGCATATTACTGTTGCCCCCGTGGGTTCAAATCCCGGTTCACCCTGATTATGTTTCTAGGTTTGTCAGCACCATACCCGTTCTCATGGGGTTTCACTGAAGTGGTAAACGTCTGAGACTTGCATCACTTGGGGCTTTCCTCCCACATAAAGCTGACACGCTGTGATATAACTGGAATACTGTTAAAAGCGGCATTAAACCCAACTCACTCATTACTGTTGCCCTGTCTGTATTGCTGAAATATTGCTAAAACGGCATAAAACTATACTCACTCACTCACTCACTAGACTGAAAGTGCAGCTTCATATTTGAATATATAAATTTGAACATTTATTTCACAAATTTGCTTCAGGTTACATCCCTTCAGAGAGGATTTCATGGCTTCCTGCTGTACTTTTACAGTTCATGCAGGTAAAGATGACAATGGTCATTGTTAACATATTTATCCTTGCAACAACTTATTCTTAGAGACACATGCAATAAGTCGTTATCTATGTATATAAAAGTGATTCAATACCCTTTGTTTGTTAAGTTGGGTTTTTATAAGCCAAAAGAAGGGCATTGTTACACCTGTAACCTTGCATCGTCATTACTTCACAGGCTTGTATGGAAGACCATACACAAGCCTGGGAATTATTGGTCAGTCTTGAGTGTCAGAGTAAACTGTTAACAAGGTGTTCTCATTTCACCAGATGAATTGGCGAATGGAGTGCAATGTTTATTTCTTTATGCGTTTGATGCTATTTGAGTTAATACATTGCCAAATACCCTTTTATGTCCGTGCACACACAAAAAGTTGTCCATCTTTATCTTTAAAATTTTTGGGGAAATAACTCTTTACAACATTACAATCATCAGTGAAAAGGTGAGGTGAAATGAAGTTTAACGTCGCGTCCAAGATTATTGCACTTATATAGCGACGTGTGTGTGCGTGCATGCGCACGCTAGTCTGGACTGATGCCGTGCCGCAATTTAACATGTATACCCTACCATCTTCAACCCAATTAAACAGCAGTACACATTAATTCAGGAGGTTTTTTGTTTTTGTGCTAACAACATGATCCATATAAAAATTACCAGTTACCTTGTGTTTGTGTATATTTGCTTCATAAGCCTACTTTTTAATGTGGAAATGTCCCTTCACATCAATTATGAAAACAAATCAAGATCTTAAAAGATTAGAGTTGGATAATCCAACACTCTACATGTCAGGGTTGGAAATTGGCACTAGTCCTGTAGTCCTGGCCAAACTGCCCAATAGTAAAGGTATCATAAGGACCAGTAGAAATTCCCATTTTAAAGGTTTTGCTATATGTTATCATCATAAGGACTAGTGGACTGAAACTGTTAGTTTCTACCGCTGCATGTGATATTCGATTCCAAAACTTTTTGTAAATATTAAAATGCAGTGACAACATTAAAGGCATAAGATCTTGTCTAAACAAAGCATGTTCATAGTCAGAGTTGTCTGGTTATTTAGGGCCAACCATTTTGGCAGGGGGGGGGGGGTGTGTGAGCTGTCCCTCTGAAAATTATTGAAAGAATTAATTATACTTCATATTGTTGGGAAGAAAGAAATTGCTGCAAAAATTACATTGTTGAAATGTGTTTTTTCGAAAATGAATATATTTTGGCTCATAGTATTAATTTTTTTTAAATATCTGGTTTTACAGCTGCAGCTGAAAATATCTGGTCTCAGTACAATATCTCAACCCCCACAGCCACCACCCAGAATATCAAATGGTCGGTCCTTGAACATTAGAATGAATCCCATAAGTTCTCTTTTTATGAAAATAATTCTTAACAGCATATTAAAATTATCATATTGGGAAAAACTGATCTACCAACTCTTTAAGAAACAATTAAAAGAACATAATTGAACTCTGTGCAAAGTGGAAACTGTTGGCATCCGTCTGTCCATTCATGTGCTGTTATCAAGGAATGTTTCAGGAAGATTCTGTCACAGTAAGCCACTTCCAGGCTCTCATTTGAAACGCGTCACAGTTTCATTGCAGTGACTTATCTATGAAATGTACCATTGATTCTCAATTTACAATGCACACTGGGTCAGAATCAATAAATTTGGACATAATCAGAGACTTGAGGTCATTGGTCGATGATAGTCACACTGTATCATTGTTACATCATGTAACTTGAAATTTATTCTCAGCAAGTAGATTGTCATTTTTTTAACGATCCCGGTTCTAGAAATCCTTTGAGTTTTTCACCGAAAGTTTTGGTGGACTTAGGAACAAAGCAAACCTTGAGCTGGAACCTTTTTCTCCCAATCTGATATTTTCGAAAATGACTGAAGAGACTTAAGATGTCTAACTTAACAATGGAGGATCTGGTATGCGGAAGCTGATCTATGAGAATCTGATATACCTCCCCCAAGAGAACTTCATCAAGTCTTTGGCAGTCAAGTCCAACAGCTTTGTTGTATGATACTTGACCGTTGGCAGGCAATTTAATGTTCCCTGTTGGGTCTAATTCAATTACATCTGAGTGAGTATCCTCTTCAGAGGAACCTGCTTCCATTCCAATTTCTGTATTGGTTAGCCCCGAATCAGAGGAATCATCAGCACATGATTCCAAGACTGAGCTTCTATGACTAGCTTCCTCTGTCCCTGTAAGACTTCTTTCTGGACTTTCAGCAGATATTGAGGCATGACCCGTATCTTCAAGTTCAACTAAACCTGTGGTCAAATTACCACTTGCACTTCCAGTGCGTGAAGCAGTCCGGGAAACGATTCTATCGACATCATCTCTTTCCTCCTCGTTGGCCAGTCGGTTGTCTTCTTCATCAGGGGTATCGTCCATCATTTCTCTGACAAATTGGTCTTTACTTTTCACAAATCTAAACTTGTCTGTGACAACATAATGACTGTTTTCCTTCTGTATAAACATTTTTTCCTCAAGGAGATGTAAGATCCTCTTACACTTAATTGGATATTTTCTCTGTAGCACTGTCTCCAGTGCATCACCAATCTCAAATGTCCTGTCTTCACCTTTGTCACGTACTGCCAAAACATACACAATCTCCCTTTTTCGAAAGAGGTCGATGAATCCCCCTTTTGTCATCTCGTCTAGCTTTGATTTCATTGCTTGATAATTCTTCTTCATTCCCTCTTTCTCTACGAGCTTACCAATAGTGGGTTGTGATTTTGAACCTGATGGATTTTGCTTCTCTGTCGTGAAGCTTTCCCACATTTCTTCAAGAGCAGTTTTGGTCATGTGACTTGTCAGTGCCCTAAAGAGGATATCTGCAGAGTTTCGAATCTGTGATGCAACAACTCTTGTGTTATGGTCAAACCCTTCCTTGACGTGGATAATGTACGTGTGTGTCTGATTGTACATGATTATGTCAAACATTTCTATGTTTTTAATGCACATTCGGTCTCCAACAAGGAACCCAGTCTGTGATGTCTTTCCTGTCATGCTGATGATTTTGTCAAAAAGGATGTACGAGTCATTGTACATACCTTCTGTCAGACCGGTGTTCATTGTGAGAAATAACTGCACAAATGATTTCAATTGGTCTTTTGTTTCATATTCTCTTTGATTATATGTACACCATATGCCAGCTTCATTCTTTTCAACTTCAACTCCATCAACAGATTTCAAGAGCACCTCCATGTCCTCTGCCTTTTTTTTCTGGTCAGGCAGAAAGACTCTCAGAAACTGACAAAGGTTCTCCTGTGCAAATCTTTCTGTTTCCACTTTCTTGCTCTTTGATGTTTTCTTGGCGTGTGAATAAACCCATGGCAATGGCATTATGTGTGTGGAGTCTATTGTTTGCTCTTTCATGATAGACATGAAACTGTCATCCAGCATTTGGAAATATTCCAGTTTTATTTTCAGCCATTTCCCACACCAAAAGTAGTAAGGTTTTGAATGGGGGGATGCGAAATGCGATTGAATGAAGTTGGTTATAGGCTGTTTTTTCTTCATTGTCTTTCCAGCATCATCATGAAGGGACATCTTTACATCACTAGACAGCAATTTCCCAGAAATTTTCGGGATGTGTTCCTTTAAGGCCTTTAATACATCTCTGAAATTTGGTAGACATTCCTTCCATTTTTTTATGGGTTTCCACTTTGATTCTGTTTCAAGGAAAAGTCTACATTCGCTTGTCTTTAGCCAGAGATCAAGATCATCACAGGAGAGTTGGATATCATCTTCAGATTGGTTCTCGATATATCTGTCAATTCTTCTGTGCATGTTTTCCTGCAGCGTCTTGATTTTCTCCTTGTTGTGTTCTTCCTGCATCAAGTCAAACATTGCAAATGTTTTGTCATCTTCTTCTTTGTTTTGACTGGTACCAAACAAGTATGTAGGCTCATTTCTGTCAATAGTTGCAAAGTGAGAAATAATTTTCTGTATAACTAAAATGTCAGGGATTTTTGTGATTACCTCGACAGACACTTTTTTAATAGCAATTGATGGCTTTTTGTTTGGCCTTTTTTGGAAGAACTGCAGGATGGATGCCATGTCTTTCGGTTTAGCAATGTACTTGTGAACAACCACTTCTATGATGTCCCAAACGTTGATGGTTCCTCCTTTGTCAGGAATGTATTGTTTCCTGACTTGTGATGTGTCTCCTGTCACATTTCTTGTATCCAGCTGAATCGTTGTTGGTTCCAATAGTCTACGTGCTATCTTCCTTGGAAATTCTGGACAACTTCTCTGATCAACGTATATGTAAGCCATTCCCGATCCAGCAACAAATATTTCTGGACCACCCTTGTCTCTGTAAAAGAAAATCATATAACTTCTTGTTTGATTAACATCGCTTAGTTGTCTGGGTTCTATGATAGACTCAATGGCACGCGACATCTGACTCACTGTGGGTGTTATGATCTCAAACACCTTTACGTGAAAGCCAGATTCATGTCGATTTAACCTTTCACACACACTTTGTTTTAAAGAAAGCTCTGTCAATGTTGTCTTGGATAAATTCTGATTATCATCTGCGGGATCCATAACTGACTGCCGAGATGTACCAGGAAGTGGTCTGTTGGTGACTGTTCCAACTTCACTGTTGTCCCTTCCTGTGGACTGTGATTCAGAAATACCAGGATCACCTACATCAGATGTCAGAACTTGTGGATTTATTGTTCCATCCGTGTCTTTTCTCTTCTTTCTAGTTGTTTCTCCTCCATGTGTACTTTTTTCCCTTGACCGCGTAATGTTTGAAATAATCTCTTCTGCTTTCTTTCCTTTGTCTCCGATGTTAATTTGTATTTTTGAAATGCTGAGTTTGGGGAATGAATAACTTTGTCCATCATCATTGTTATCATCTGTCTTTGGGGAGGAGTCAGTTTTATCCAGATCCAAGCTTGATGTTGGTATTTCATTCTGTTGTGTTTCAGAAGCCTCCAAGCCGCTGTCATGTTGTCTACTCTGAAAAAAAGAAGTAACTTTCGCAATGGCCGGGTGAAATCTTAGATGTTTGAGCACAGTCAACAAGGCATTATTATGTATCAAGCAAATGTTTTTTATGTGAAAAGGCAATCAAGGAACAAGCTGAGTGAACAATAACCATCGCTTCAACTATGTGGAGTGTTGTCTTACACTGAGGAACGTTGCTCAAAATGTTTTCTACAAAATAGTGCCAGTGCGCTGTAGTTCACCTGGATATGTTATCAACAGTGAAAAATGTCAACAAAGACAAATGACACTTGACGCTGTCAGCGTTGATATTCATATATTGTCAGCATAAATACGGAAGAAAGACTTACAATAACGATAATGATTTTAATCAAACATGACCTAAATACGCTACTACTTATGTAAACAATTGGCTTAGTAACGGCCATAAGTTGTTTCAGCTTTCGGTATGGGTGCCAGTAGCGACTAACAGGATCGGGTTGTAAGACAGGCTGACTTGGTTGATGCATGTCATCGAAAACCAATTGCTTGGACCGATGCTATGAATATCAATCACTGTATTGTCTGGTCCAGACTCAATTATTTACAGACCACCGTCATATAGCTGGAACATTGTTGAGTGCGGCCTTCAACAACAAACTAACATTAAAACTCAAGTAATACCTGTTGGTTTTGTATTTTGATTTTAGGTTTGACACAAACACAACATACCCCTAACACACGGGTCTCAATTGGTCTTATTACAGCTGGATGAAGCATGCCCCGAGTTGCCACACACCTTGGTGCCCATTATTCCACAATTTACGTGCTTCAGGAACGTCATCAGTTGACCAACAAAACAGGTAATAGTCAAAGAAGCGGACGACCGCGTGCTATGTCAGATAGATAAGATCAGTGACGGCACATCTACGCGATATATTCCTACGTGCAACCACAACTGGCCGAATGACTATGGGTCTCACAACAGACCAATCAGCGGCTATACCCATTACTGAATGTGATTCAAAAAGACTTTTGAAAGTCAGTTTGACCTTGAATCATATTTACGAAATGCTGTCTGACGTGACATGAAGGATCTTGCTATAACCCTGTCAATTTTGCCTTGTTTCTGTAGAAAACTTTCTTAATTAAAGCATGTTACTTTCACCACTTCAAATTCGCGTTTCTTTTGGAGTTGTGTGTATTTAAATCTAAATGAAATGCTTGATGTATATGTTTATATTTCAAAAAGAGGTTTCAATTAACGCTCTATAGAGGATGTACTTTAACAAAAAATTAGTTTTGACCAATTATTACCTGGGGTTGTGCGGGTGTGTTTAATGCTTCTCCATGGCCTGAAAAAAAACAGACAAAATTAACTTCACTTCATTCTATTAATGGGGTAGCTCTTGTTCGTGCTATTTGAATTTGAATATTTCTTTCATGCATTACCTTTAAATTACTTTAAATTACTTCATTTACATTAATTTCAAACAGAATACAATTATTTGGAACAAAAATGTGTCTGTGTGCATAGATGGACATACGATACATACCAGACGATGGGCTTAAGTCTTTCTGCTTTGATGTTTGATTCATGTTTCTGCCTTGATCGTCCTCCCTGAAAGACAATGCAGTTAATGTAATATTGGGCATTCACACATTAATCTTACTAAAGATGCTAGGTTTGAAGAAGGCTGCCCGTTTATAGCTGACCGACATCTTAAAATTCAGCATATCGCCAACTGTGTGGGTTGGGTTTAGATTGGTACAGTCCATCTAACATCACAGCCATCACATGAGCTAGCTTCCCAGAATGGTGTCCCCATGGGAACATGCATGAATAGATCACTGAAAATCATTGATAACACCAGGTGTTCATGAAAAGGGTGAACATGTCCTTCCATACCATTAGACCCGCCACTCACACTATTTCTAGATTAAAGTAAGTCTTTGTGTGTTGCTCGTCGCCGCACAGCAGTATCCTGCCTGACCTGGCGGTCTGTCAATCAACGTATGGACCACATAATCCAGTCACACGATAGGTCATTTACTGATTTAGTAGTATAGGTAATGATGGTTCTGGACCACTTCCACTGGAGCCGGATTCATATACCTATACCACCACTAGAGGGGGAATTTTTTATGCCAAAATGATTATGCGATTCAACGATAGTCATGAGCTTCAGCTAAATTGACCCTAGCTCACCACCACCTGGAGTCTATGATATAAATTTTTATAGGTAATGGGGGTTCTGGACCACTTCCACTACAGATGGAATTTTTTATGTCAAAATGATGATGCGATTCAACGATAGTCATGAGATTGGCTCTAGCTCACCAATACCTGGGGCCAATCATTGCTTTAGATGAGTCTAAATGGTAATAAAAATATTCTTTATTATTTTTATCGATAAAGCGATATTCAACATTTTTATTAAGTTCTTCGTTCATTTTACTAGGAGACCAGACTATATAACTACACTCTTCTTGTAAATTGATAAGAAACAATTGATTACCGTATTTGGTTGGTTTGACATCACTGATATAATAAAAACCTTGTGGTAATTCTCTCCATTTAATAGTTTTTTCCATTATTATATATATTTATGTAAGCATTTGTCTAAATGTGATCAAACGATAGTAAGCAATCTATTTTTAATCTCCAACCAGTTCTTTGGTTTTGGCACGGAATAATTGACGCGCTTGTTGCCTCCCCTCTTCTATGAACTTTTTTTTCTCGTCTTCGCTAATACCATTGGTCTTACGAGATTTTGATCGAATCTCCTGCTTCATTTCATTGTATTTGGTGAGTTCCGACAGCACTAAACGAAACTCATCTTCGGATATCTTACAATCGACCATTGCTGTCGAAATATGATCCTCAATGCTGTTCAACTTTGCTTCGGCGAGTATTTGAATACTATCATGTTTTAATGCTTTCTCTTGCAACCTACGAGAAATGAATTTTATCACTATTCCTGCCAGTCCCGAGACTCCGGCGGTTATTTCCATGCCGAGCATGATAGTTGATAGTAAACCGACACCGGCTACACCGAGTCCCATGCCAGCTACTACAAGAGCAGTGTCAACTCCGTCCAGAGCATTCACGGCTCAGCGATACTTTTTATACAATCCAAGTCTCAACTCCCTATCCTTTTCTATTCGATGTTTTATGTCGCTTATTTGATGTAATCGAAATCCGTCAACAGTTTCCATCTTTTCATCAAGCGCCGGATATAAACTCATAGTGTATATTACGAATATATAATAGTCTTTAATTGGTCTTGCTTAAATGTTTTGAGAGTATACATCAACCTTATCAAATGTATATTATACGGCAAGAATATCTTAGAAAGAGAAATTCTGTCACTTTTAATAATTTGAACCCCCTCGAGGGTTGCAACGGGTGATGCTCCGACATGAATAATACTGCAACGTTGACGCTCGTGTTTCTTGAGCCATTTAATCGATACACCTGGTAATATTTCGAAGGCATCTACCGGTGCATCTCCGAACAAGACTTCATTAATAAGCGTAGAAATATTAGGTATTGCACTCAAGTTAACTTTAATATCATCGAATTCAGCAATCAAATTTAAACTAACATTTTGGATTGCCGGACGACTATATAACATATGACCTGGTTTTTCTGGCAGGGGAGTGACTAACACACTTTTTCGTTTTGACGGGATATAGGCCGCGAGTATGATACCACTATTTATTATCTTAGTTAAATTATGTCCCTTACCCATCATCACATAAGTTGGGGTAATGACGATATTCAGTAGCCGCTTGATGTTTGCTTCGACCATAGTCCATTTATTCTCACTGTTGTAATTAATATTGTACGGAGTGGTTTTAAGGAGTCTACTAACGTCGACATCGCTTAAATCTTCTAGATTTTCCGGGAATATAACTTCTTTAAAATTTCATCATTGAGTGAGCATACGCTGTAATACCCATCAGGTATAGTAATGAAACTATTTCCATCATTTAATATATCTACCCTATTATTATCTCTCGCAGCACTTATATTGGTCCACCTCGGGTAATACGTTACATCACAGATAGCTACTTCGAGTTGTCCATCCGAGTTATCGATAGTATGAAGCAGTTCAATAGACTGACCATTTGTTATTCCCGGGAGTGTAACATACATATTAAATATACAATGATACTATATCATAACTTAAATATGAAATCGAGATACATTACTAATCAATCGATTATAGTAACTGCCTCTGGTGCTGAATTTACAGTTAAATTCCCAGATATCTTTGAAAATTACAGGGTCACGGCAACTAGCCATAAAATGGTGCACGATTGGTTTCACAATCCGATGCAATTTTGGCAGAATCAGTTAAACTTTGCCATATGGTGTGCCACAACGGGATGTGGCGTATCTCTTTACGCTCCAGGATTTGAACTGAATAAGTCTGTTATGTCATTTTTTAACTTATCCTGCATTACTCAGTATTGCATTTACTGCTGTCTTTGACAGAGTGACGAACTGTGTGAGATCCAGCTGCTGAAGAAAGTTGTCCCAACCAGCTCAGGAGGCAGCGCCCTCTCACAGTCGGCACGTGACCCGGAAGTCATGACGTCACACAAAAACACATAACTGCTTTGTCACCTCCACAGACGGACGTACTTTGTATCCCTTGTGGAAATTAAAGCTTATTATTTGTTTTTTATATTTTGCGTGTTTCTACATTCATTATATGCTGCTACATTGTTACCTCTTATGGGCCGTGACCTTAGGGTCTTCCCATTCGTAAATTGTAACGTTTATCGCTCGTCTGTGGCTCACGTCACAGTAATTTACGGGCGCAAAGTTGTTCCCGCCATTTTGTTTTCTTTCCCGCCATTTTGGCCATTCACCACGTGGCCACGTAATGTCGTGTTCTGCGTTTTGAATACTCTCTTTGGCTTGGGTAATACATTACATTTATGTATGTTGTTTTGGTGTGCTTAAAGCCTTGCCTTTTCGCTACCTCTCAGCGTAATTGTTTCTTCTCATAAACTTCAATATAATACGAAGTTAATGAGTTACATTATGTCTCCCGTACTCTGTGGTTTTGCCACATGGTTACGTGTTTGCACATGGTTATGTGTTTGCTTAAAGCTATGCTTTTTCGCTACCTTTTAGCGTCATTGTTTGATCTCATAAACTTCATTGAAATACAAAGTTTCTGAATCACATTATGCTTCCCGCACTTTGTGGCTTTGCCACATAGTTATGTTTTGCTTAAATTCCAGATTTTTTGCCTCGCTGCACTTGTTGCCGCGGGAACAAATCTGGTCGGGGCCGCCCCTTTCTGCCGTGATTGTACGACGCCCTGTACTTTCACAAGGCAGTGCCGATGTTGCAGTCATTCGTCGCTGTGATCCTTCAGCTCATGCGAGTATCCAGGACACACCTCGCTCAACGTGCTCGTCGACCCCCACCTACGTTGACGGCAGCAGCGCTCAGCGGAGCTTCGCAGTGCTCCCAGCACCAACGGCGGCTCCCAACGAGTCTGCCTCCCATGGCACGACATACGACCGTTCACGGTCTCCTACTCCACCGGCGGCTCCAGCGCTCCCAACGTAGAGTCTGCCTCCCCTGGCACGACATACGACCGTTCACGGTCTCCAACACCACCACATCAACGCTGATGTCTCCGGCGCCCCCGGCGCCTCCGATGTCCCGGCGCTCCCGGCGCCTCCGATGTCCCGGCGCTCCCGGCGCCTCCGATCTCTCGGCGCCTCTTGCGCTCCCGGCGCCTCTGATGTCTCGGCGCCTCGTGCGCTCCCGGCGCCTCTGATGTCTCCGCGCTCCGGCGCCTCCGCATCCTCTGATGTCTTCGGCGCTCCCGGCGCCTCTGAGGTCTTTGATCTCATGATCTTCGACGCCTCTAATGTCTCTGGCGCCTCTGACTACTCCGGCGCCTCAAGAGTTACGGAAGAAGCGCCTGTGATATATCCGGCGCCCAGATCAACAAGCTTTATCAAGCTCAGATCAACGAGCCGACTATCCGATCTTCTACTGCGGCTTAAGGGGCACCATCGGCAATCGCCTCCCCGGCGCCACTGCCCTCTTCTCTTGCTGCCGTCTCATAACTCGTCACACGGAGAAGCATGGTGAAACAACTGTTGCCGCTCCTGTCGCTACTCTCCCGTCGGTCTTCGGGATCGTGACTATCGTTCTACTTCCTGGGTGGAATCTTTTCAACCAATAGACAGTTGGTCTGCTTCAACTTGCCCACTGAGACGTTATCCATAATCCCGTCGTTTAAAGCGCTATGATTCCGGAGAGATGACCTGCGGGTTTCCATCGAAACAGAGCGTCATGTGAACAGCGTCTGTATCAGATTCGACGACGACATCCACTTACAAAGAGTTTACTTCGTCGACATCGCCGACACCAACGCTGTTCTACCCTACCTTAGCGCCAGCGTTCCTGAAAGAGACTCTTCCTCGGCGCTCCCCGGGTTTTCCACGACGCCCATGGGGTTCCGTGTTTTATCGCAAAACTCGGGTACACCACTTGATCGTCTCTCACACAGTTCATTGAGGATTGTCTGTGTGTGGAGTTTGCACCTCAGTTCCGACTCCAAGGCGGTTTTCTCGGCTACTGCGCAGAGTGTTTTACATGTCACGTGTCAAGTACTCGGACTGTCAACAACTCCGACCGGAATTAGGTCAACTTACCATGGCAAGGGGTGCCATGTATTTCTACAGATTGGTTTCCATGTCTACCTGTACACTTGGTGCTACCACTCAACCAGGCGCCTGTCGCAGTCCATCCATGCACGGGTGTTGGAAACAATAGACCTCCTCTACCAACACGGCTGTCACGAGGAACCTTGTTTCATCAACCCTTCGCTATAAGAACGATAGCGCCTATAGGCGTTCAAGGGATGGAAAAGATCGCCTTCCTTCGTCCGGTTTGATCTTTTCGACTACGACACCTTCCTATCTTCCGCCTTGACTACCGGACACAGTGTCGATTTGATACTTAAAGTCCCTCGGCCGTCCCACTGACCCCTGTTGCATACCTGCCTCGTATCGTGTTGTCATCCTCCATCGTCACCTCGATATAAGAACAGGAGTACTTATACGCCGCTTCAGGGATGAAAACGATCTCATTACTTCGTGCAATGGCCATATTGCCTCGACTTCCTACTACCCGGTTACGTCGATGCCCCGGCGGTCGATTGTGAAGCTGGTTTACTTCGTCTACTTGAGGTTGGCTCGCAGGCGATCACACCTTTTTCCGAATCGTACCGACGGTACGCAATCGCAGACCCCTGTTGCTGACTACCTCCCCTGCCACCTTGTCAGTGGCTAGTGGCCCACACCAGCCCACATTGTGACCACCTGTGATCCAGAGATCAACACCATTGGCACAGCAACAGCCTCGAGATAAAGGCTTATCCAGGACGTCGCTTGCTGACAGTGCTTTCTCGGTCACGCCCTGTTGATCTTTTCAACTGACGACGTCACTGTACTGTGGTGTTTGCGGACCCAGAGTACTCGCCCCTCTCCCGGCGCTACAAACTCGACCGGCGCCCCCGAGAATCACCATCTTCGGCGTTCCAGGCGCCTCAAGCTCTCCGACGCCTCACGCTCTCCGGCGCCTCGGGCCAGACTATGTCAAACGGTCGACACCCCAACCCTAGATCTGTTTGCCTCATATCTGAATGTGGCCAGCTGTCGTCTTCCATTCCACCTGTGCCGGATACGACCGCTGTGGCAGTCGAAGCCTTCCATCGTTCCTGAGAAGGATTACGCGTGTACGCTTTTCCGACTCCGGTTCTCCCAACCCCTGCCATTGACTTTGGTCTCGCCTTATTGGTCAGCCAGAAGTTGGGTTATCGACCTCCGAAAAATACCCAGAGACAACCCCTGGAACTTCCGGTGTGGTCCAACCTTCTGCTCCATCCACACGGTCTGTTGCCACACCCTCATACTCGCATGTTATCGTCTGCACGCCTGACACACCGGCAGAAAGCCAAGGGCTATTCGTCTAGAGCGACCAAGGCTATTGCTTCAGCCCACCGTCCATCTACAGGGGGACTGTATGCTGATAAATGATGCTTGTTCCAGGCATTTTGTTCTGACAAACACCAGGATCCGATGACAGCGTCACCGCAGATCCTGGATCAGTTCCTTCTGTACTTGCGTAGCACCCGTCGGTTGAAGGGCTTACCACCCCCACACACCTGGTCGCCATCTACTCCGTTCTGGCCATCCCGGACGATCGGAGAAAGACGAAAACTCCCGACCTACGGGCCTGGCTGCGCTCAGTCAGTCTTGAAGACCTGAAGGCCAAGTTCGGACCGCCTGCGTTGGATCTGAATGTGGTCTTCAACGCCCTTCGAACCACTCCCCTCGTCTTCCTTCTACGACCTTAAGTAGA
Source organism: Haliotis cracherodii (assembly GCF_022045235.1). Taxonomy (NCBI): domain Eukaryota; kingdom Metazoa; phylum Mollusca; class Gastropoda; order Lepetellida; family Haliotidae; genus Haliotis; species Haliotis cracherodii. The sequence goes on along the minus strand of NW_027266319.1, from coordinate 29,014,517 downwards.
AGACGGGTGTTTCTACTGGTTTTGACTACTGCCGCTCGAGTCCATGTACAGCACGCCCTCGACGTCTCCCGTGCCCGGTTCGAATGCGGTACCCAGGGCGCCGTTCATCATGGACCGTACTGGGACGTCAGCGTAAAGACTCAACTCCAGGACAGCCTGATAGATCATTCCTTGTCCCCTCCCCCCTCGTCCAGTGTGGGTGCCGAGGATGAGGATGAGCGTCATTATGCCCAGTAAGGGCACTGAAGGTTATTCTACGATCTAAAGACTGCCGCAAGTCTAGGAAACACCTTTTTCTGCCGGTCTCCCCTTCGTCGCAGTCGTTGGTCAGCCGGAACACTTTTCCCTGTGGCTCCGGACGGTCATCCTTAAAGCTTATGAGCCGCCGGATCGTACCCTCCCCCCAAAGGCTATCACCTGAAATAAAATGAGGTCAGGGCGATCGTATTTACACTGGTTCTTCATGGTATACTGTTCCATCCAGTCGTTCAGGGAAGCCTGTTCGTGGCGATCGGACACCGCCTTCACCGACCACTACTTCCGTGATGTAGCCTTGAAAGTTGTCGCCGGCGTTCACAGTTTTGGTCCCTGGTTGTAGCCCAACAGGTCATCTATCTCCGACGCCACTGATTCTCCGATACCCTGAGCGGGGCCCGTCGACCTCTCTGGTGTTTATCACCCCAGACGAGACGGATCTCTTGCGTTCCGCATTCGCTCTTAGGTCAGTTTTAGTTTTGGGTTACCCGACTCATTCTATTGCTGTCACCTATCCGGGTTTTACTTTTTGCATCAACTCTCGTTTCCTGACGACAGGAATGGTAGTAGATGTGGACACCGGCGCCAACGCCAACGCCGCTGCTTCTCTGATACCTGAGCGGTGCCCGTCGACCTCACCGGTGTTCCTTGCCTCCAGCCTAGAGGGCTCTCCTGCGTTTCGCATTCGCTCTTGGGATTGGTCGTAGATTTTGCCGCCGACGCCGCTGATTCTTCGATTCCCCAAGCGGGGCCCGTCGAACTCTCTGGTGTTTATCGCCTCAGATTAGAGGGCTCTACTGCGTTTCGCTCTTCGGTAAGTTATATATTTTGGCTACACGCCTCATTGTATTTCGGTTACCTATTCGGGCGTTTCGTTTTTGCATCGACTCTTGTTTCCTGAAGACAGGAATGGTCGTAGATGTTCCGGTCATCACTTGTATGCGGTGCGGATTCATCGGACCTTGACGAGGGTTTAATATGGTTCACATCTGCAGGTATGCCCACCGGCCATGCCGTCTGATAAAGATGCAATACGGAATAATGCAGGATAAGTTAAAAAATTTAGTAAAATCTAAATATTTTTTACATTTGTATACTTATCCTGCATTACGAAGTCTAAGTGCCCTCCCTTTCGCTACGCTACCTCCCCACGAAGTTTCAGATGTTATGTTTAAAGCAGTTATGTGTTTTTGTGTGACGTCATGACTTCCGGGTCACGTGCCGACTGTGAGAGGGCGCTGCCTCCTGAGCTGGTTGGGACAACTTTCTTCAGCAGCTGGATCTCACACAGTTCGTCACTCTGTCAAAGACAGCAGTAAATGCAATACGGAGTAATGCAGGATAAGTATACAAATGTAAAAAATATTTAGATTTTACTAAATTTCACGTGTACTATCAGATTAGACGTATACTTAAAGAAATTAGTGCTCCATTACCGCAGGATCGAGCGTGGAATTCCACAAATAATAATTAAGATAGGTCCGCGTATGAGCGTATTTGTCAGGAATTTAATGTTTCTACGAGTAAAGATTGGCGTATTAAAGGAACAAACCATGGTCTAGGAGTTCCTTACACAGAGGAAAATAAATCCGTCAAAGAAGAAAGCGATTATGTATATAAAACACTTAATAAACTTCCAGTTAATTTTGGTAAGTTGTATAGCACCAGCAAACTTTACGCAAGAATATATGATCATTGGCATAAAACCGGTCATTGGTATAAAGGCTGGGAACTTTATAGTAACGATTGGAGAGGGGATATTATGAGTTTTAAGAGTGGTTTAATTTATGTTGTTAAAAAATTTGTACAAATGAATGATACCGCAAACGCTTGGAATGAATTTCTTAATGATAAAACGGAAAATAATTTTACTAACCCAGGATTTGTAAGAGTTAATGAATCGATAAGAACTTATGTATGGGCAATTCTCAGAGCGCAATCGCAAACACGAACGTCCATTATCGGTTCTGGGACGGCGCTCGATGCGCAAAAACAGTTTGTAGCAAACATGGAGGACGCCATTAATTCACCAGTTGACATACCATCGTCTATAAAGCGTTTTCAAGATGCATTACAGTACGCTCAATCCAAAGTGGACTTCGTTTATGCGCCGGGACTATACATGTCTCCGAGTAATATGGAACTTAAGATCGGTCAAGTGATAGGTTATAATAATAAAATTGTTATCGCTACCGATCAACAAAAACCAGGTATAAATTCAGATATGAACGTCGAATTAATAACGCAAACGATCACGGGCGAAAAGGGAATAGTCAAGCCACAAACACCAACTATCACTCAACCATCTACTGACGCACAAGTGTCACCGCATATTGCGGCTAAAAATCAACAACATATTGATGAAAAAACAGCGCTTGTAGTGGGTGGAGTCTCGGTTGGTTTACTCACGATTTGGTTAAATAGTTCTTAGCGAATACGTACAACAACCCTGCAATTGCTACGATCAGCCCTCACAAGTTTTGACTAAGCCAAGTGGTGGTCTTAGCTAATAAATTCAATAGCCAGGAAACAACACTCCCTATTATACCGGGCAGTGCGGCCGCGGCTTTCTCAGCGAGCTTTCCCAGTGCTGAACCTAATGCTTTTAAATGCTTTTTTATCCACTCTCTTATACCATTTTTATCGTTAGGTGGTGATCCGCTGCTACCACCTGTGCCACCTGTTAACGTGAGAGTCAAAGTCGATATAATAAATCCCAACGCGGTTAAAATACTGGTAATTGTTATTCCCTGTTCTCTGAACAATGTTTTAATTTTATCGGCCAGTGTAGTATCATCGTTGAGGACTCGATCGATAGTTTCTCGAATTCTACTGATTTGCGAACGAAGTGCCTTTTCATTACTGGAAGCCGCTTCGAGGCGGGCCGATCTTTCGTCTTCTAAGTCACGTATTCTTTTCGCTATGCGGCGTCTACTGAACTCATCGCCCGCCTGTTCGAGTTAATTTTTATCTTCTTTTAAGGCATCGTAATAATCATCGACGGTTGATTTTAATATTTCATCGTTAAGACTACTTAACCTGGTTTCATTAGTATCTTCGATTGGATTCTGGTTATCAAAGTCATCAAAGGTATCTAGTTCAAAATCACCCATTTTTTTATTAAACATATGGTTATATAATTTCAATATAACAATGTCTTCGCAATATGGACGCAAGTTAAACCCACAACGTAGACTTCGAGATCCATTAGGGGTCAAAGCAATTCCTCAGTCTGTAACTATAACTAATAACCCTAGTACCATCGATCAGAATCAAACGCTTCTGGTTCGCTTTCCTAATCTCGGCGCACACGATGTGTTAGTTCCGGGAACTGTCCGACTAGCATTTACGATTAGTTTGACTTCTGACGACGTTAACAGGGAGCCCGTTCAGAACATTGGTCGTGCTATCGTTAAGAAAATTGCCATTAAAATTAGCGGTAATGAGGTTTTGAGTATCGACGATAGCGATGTATACTATTGTTACATGGATCTCTGGAGAACGGATAAAGAGCGTGAAAACTTACAGTACCAAGGTATTTGTAATAAGAACACATTGAGACTGCGCGTGGGCGCTGAAAATGGTGATAATACTGTCGTAAAAGATCAGGCCGTTGCCTACGCATTAGGTAACAGATTCTATATTCCGCTAGACTTTGAATTACTAGATTCCCACATGCCCTTTTATCAAGCATCCCTAGGCGATAGGTTAGAATACGAACTCACTTTTAATGACTACGGTAGAGTAATCAGAGCTGCTGAAGATGCTAGCTATTCCATTGACAATATCTCGCTGGAGTATGATATGATAACGGATCCCGAATTGGCCAGACAAATTCGTAACCATTATTCGGGAAGTTTAGCCATTTTGTACGATCGCGTGCTGCGACACCGAAAGATCACGAGGGACACAAAAGATACGATGTGGAATATCAATCTAAACGTCCCCACGAGCTCGTTGAAGGGTATTTTAATGTTGTTCGAGGACCCCTCCGATGCGTTTAAAAGAATTACCGAGAAGTTCTACAATCCCATGATTACAAAAGTAGAATTGACTATCGAGGGCGTTCCTAATCAACTATATAGCCAAGGAATGTTAGCGTATCACCAGTGGGATGAGATTAAAAAACTTCCTTCTATAAAACGTTCTCCGGAAGTTAACACGGTCGTGAAAGATCTGTCTCTCGGAAGTGTATCGATGGGTGAATACCTCACCACGAAGTACGCGCTATGGCTCAACATGCGAACAACGGACGATGACCAACTACACGGAAGTGGGCGGAGAATAGAAAATGCTAGCGAGGGTGTCACCATACAGATAACGAAGCATCAGGAAGCGTCTGGTAAATTAAACATATATTTGTATGTGATTATGGATGCGCAACTTAATATACAAAATGGGAGATTCGTGCAAGCAATCTATTGATAATCTTTTACCTAAAGATCCGCACTGCGCTATCATATGCGGGCAAATGGGCTGCGGAAAAACAGCTTTTATTCTTGATATTTTACAAAGTCATTATCGGGACGTTTTCGATCATATTATTATTCTGTGCCCGACTATAAGCGTTAATAAAACATACTTATTGAGAGATTGGGTAATGAATGACGACGGGGTACACAGAGTCGATCCGGGCGATCGTTGACAAGACTGTCTCCGAGTATGTCATGAAAAATACAAAGGAGAATCAACCCTTTTCGTAATAGATGACTGCAGCGCGAGTAAAGAACTAACAAAAAAGAAAGATATGCTTTCGTATTTAGCATTCTCCGGACGGCATACTCAACATAGCGTTTGGGTACTTACTCAAAAATACAACTCTGTCCTGAAAGATCTCAGAGAGCAGACCAAATGGGTAGCGCTGTTTCATTGCAAAGACCGAGATTCATTTGAGGAATGTTTACGCGAAAATGATGTCATTTATACCAAGGGTGAACGAGATAAAGTCAGAAAAGTGTTAGCGGCAACGAAGCACTGTAAACTCGTATTAAAAACCGATCAACCAGCTGCTTATGCAATTGCTTAGCGAAATTATAGCAAAATGTAGCAAAATTATAGCAAATTGTAGCAAAACTATAGCAAAATGTAGCAAAATGTAGCAAATTGAACATTAGCGGTTAATATGACATAAAATGTGGTTCGAAATCATCATTCTTTCGCAACAGTTCATTATTACGGGATGTATTGGATACGTCATATTATATTATGTTAGACTTAAATATCTCCTTAGGTATTACATTATGGAATGCGACGAACTCATCGAACAAATGCTCAAAGAATCTGATGTAGATAAATCTTTAGATAAACATAGAGAAAGACTCGCGGCTTTGGTAGCCGGTGGAAAATGTTCCCAATATTTGGGAGAAAATTATACCATCGAAAAAATTGATAACATGACCGACGAAGAGATTAAAAAACTGTACGCGCATTACGAGTCTAGACTGGGAGCTACCATGACTAAAACGATAGGGTCGTCTATATTACAACTATACACAGTCGTAGCTAGTACGTTTCTCCCCATCCCGGCAGAACATCGCATGTATTTATGCGAATCTTTAGAGAAAGACCCATTCATCGAACACGCTATAAGGTCAGTGAGCTGTGAGTTTTATCATAGATTCGGAATGTTCTTAGCTCCGTTCACCACAGCTTTAATAACGGCTAGGTATTGTCAATTTAAACATACGTGCCCACTTAATAATATAAATGGAGACTCAACAGATTGCGGAAACACAATCACAACAGGTGACACCACAACAGATTGCGGAAACGCAACAGATTGCGGAAACGGAACAACGAGTGAATGAGGAACCACAAAAACAAGCTAGAGTTACTAAGAACCCCCCAAAAATAGCTGCAGGAAGAAAGGGAGGGCTGGCGCGCAAAGCAAAATTAATAAATAATTCAAATCCGATTAAAACATGGGCACTAGTAGGAGTTGCTGGTATAGCGGCTGTATGGTTCTTTTATAAGACCGGAGAAGAGAAAACGTCACCCCCTATGCAACAAGAAGTTCAATTAGAGGTTAGTCCTCATATAATGCTATAAGAAGCATGACTACTCCAGTTACAGACGGTAAAATGTTGGTAAACGCGACGTATCATTCAGCGGTGGTCACCGGCTTGGCCATTGGCTATGCCCGTATGGCTAAAATGATTACTAAAGCCACACCTCCCAAGCTAGATTTTAATGGATTTGATATAGGTATGATGGTTCTGGATATTGGATTAGCAATGGCAACGAAGGATATGCTCATCAAACAAGGACTTATCCCGGAAGACATAATGAAGTAATTAAACATTTGAATATTTATATTCATATAAAGATTTGAATATATTATATTCATATAAACATGGCAATATAAACAATTGCGATGATGGTCGGTGGAGCTGTTGTTAATGCTCTAGCTTTTTCGGGGAGTAATTATTTATTTTCCAGTATGAGGGAATCAAACGCTAAAGAAGTTGAAGAGGAGCGTAAACAACATAACGAAGCTTTAGAACAATTCCAAGCAGCTCAGTTACAATATACGCAGCAGAGAATGAAGAGATTAGACTTTATTCATGAAAAACTGATTAAGGAAGGACATTCAGTTCAAACGTTTAAGGATGTCGAATCTGCCATGCACGAATACTTCCTCGTTTATGGGAAAAAACTCGACCCAATACCTAGACCAACAATGAGTCAGTTTTATACACCGTCAGAGGCTCAGAAAGACCAAGAGGTCGCATTTGTGATGATGGGATTGACTGCTCTATTGATTTTCAGCTATACAATAGCTACTCATAAATAACCACAGCTGTGGCTATGCATAAACCATGACATGGTTATAGAGATCTATAAATAGCCTAATCAATAGTGTAGATGTGGTTTACCTTTTAGACAAATGATATGATATGTGTATAACCATGAATCTATGCAAATATACACTCATGGGGAAATCGATTCAATGTCAGAAGCCATCGGTGGGTATTTACTGTGGTACTCACGCTTATAACATCAGAAAGGGTTTTAAAAATTACGTTTGTTCTGTATGTGGGATTGGAGTCAAATGTAGTTACTGTTTATGTAAGAGTCACAGTGCTGATAAGGTCAGGAAGCAGATTATTTATGCTAGGAAGAGAGATTACATCAATGAGAGGAATAGGTTGGGGAGAATACGTATTTATATATGAAAAACAACCATTTAGACAAATGAATCATTTTGTATATACCATTCAACCACAATGGTTTTTGTCAGAGAGTTGAAGGCTATGGCAAAGCAAAGTGGCCTACGTGGATATTCTCGTATGAGAAAAGCTGAATTGATTACCTTACTCGGTTTGGAATACAACAAACCCCAGACTGTTAGAGAACTCAAAGTTCGAGCGAGAAACATTGGGCTGAGAGGTTATTCTCGAATGAGAAGAGCTGAATTGATCGCTTTACTAGATAATAATAATGATGATGTTGAGAATAAACAACAAGAATTAATATTTGTACCCACATCCGCCGGCGTTGGTAAATATCTAAGAGGTTGGAAGATGGATATTAATTCCAACATGGATGTTAACGATATTAAGCCCATCATATAGAGTAAAATTAACGAGGAATTAGATGATTTACATAGTATAAAATACCAGCTGACGATTAAAATGTCATTGAGTAAAAGTAATGCAGACGATAGCGTCAAATATACCGAACCATATTTCCGAAGCAATCAAGAAGTTATAACCGAATCCGATACTATAAACGCATCATTAGATACATCAATTCAGAGGATACAGGAAACTTTAGAACGCTGGACTAATAGAGGTTCGGGTTGGGGTGTGTATAAAATCGATAGTCTATATTTAGATATAGCGAATTATATGCCCTTCAAAGGTGGATCTTATATAGATTTACCCCCGTATTATAAGAAGAAAAAAGCCATAATTAACGTAAAAAATAAATCCGATGACTGTTTAAGAATGATGATAAGATCTGCATTGTTCCCCGTAGACAAGCATCCGGATAGACCTTCTAGCTATCCCCAACGATGGACTCAGCTTCGATGGTATAGATGAACCTACACCAATATCACAAATTGATAAGGTGGAAAAGCAAAATAATTTAGCTATAAATGTTTTCAGACATTCTAAAGGAATTGTTGTACATAGGATAAGCTCCGCTCCGGAACATATTCCCAGAATCAAATCATTTCTGATCGAAAAAGATGGTAAATATCATTATAAGTGGATAAAGAGTTTAAACAGGCTATTATACGATCAAACAAAACATGCTAGAAAGAAATATTTCTGCGAAAGATGCCTGCATGGGTACAGCAGACAAGATCTATTAGAAGCGCATAAAGAAGACTGTAGAGGTGTTGGACAGACCGCTATCAGGATCGATATGCCTAAAGAGGGAAAAAATATATTAAAATTTGAACATTACTGTAATCAAATGCCAGTACCATACGTAATTTACGCCGACTTCGAAGCGCTTATCAAACCCATAGAAAATACCGAACGCAATAATGATAGTAGTTTTACGTACAAAACTCAAGAACATATTCCTTGTGGGTTTGGATATATAGTTGTAAGGTATGATGGGAAAACAAACACTCCTGTGATTTACAGAGGTCCCGATGCAGCGGGAAAGTTCCTAGAATATTTACAAAATGAAGAGAGAATAATCAGGGAAAAATTATCGTGTAAGAAACCCATGTGTATGACGATAGATGATTGGAGGGCCCACAAGAAGTCAACGAGTTGTCACGTTTGTAATAAACCCCTGGATGGGGATTCCGTAAGAGATCATTGTCATGTCACGGGTAATTATCGGGGAACCGCTCATAACGAGTGTAACTTGAAACTAAAAATGAATGCTCAAACAATACCCATCCCCGTTGTGTTTCATAACCTTAGAGGATACGATTCACATCTCATTATGCAAGCTATCTCAAAGACCGACGGCGGTTTAACGTGCATTCCTAATAATATGGAAAAATACATATCGTTCTCGTTGACTAAACCTATACATTATGGGGACAAGGTTGGGAAATCTAGAATAAAACAAAGTAATGGGCTTAGATTCATAGACTCCGTACAGTTTCTGTTATCTTCCCTGGACAATTTAGCTAATGCGAACAATCCCGATGACTTCGCGATAACAAATCAATATACCGATAAGATAACTCGTCATTTGTTGCTGAGAAAAGGTGTATATCCTTACGAATATATGGATGATTGGTCTAGATTCGAAGAAACTGAATTACCACCCCTCGAATCATTCTATAGTAACTTAACAGAATCTAGAATAACAGATGCCGATTATGAACACGCTCTGACGGTCTGGGATAAATTAGGTTGTAAGAATTTAGGTGATTATCATGATCTGTACTTAAAAACCGATGTACTGTTACTCGCCGATATATTGGAGATATTTAGAAAGACGTGTTTAAAACAATACGGCGTGGACCCGGCATGGTACTATTCCAGTCCCGGACTATCGTGGGATGCATTGTTGAAGAAGACCGGCGTAGAACTAAAACTACTCACAGATTACGATATGCACTTGTTTATTGAGAAAGGATTAAGAAGTGGTATATCGATGGCGGCGAAAAGGTATTCCAAGGCTAATAATAAATTAGTGGAAGGATACGATCCGAGTAAACCCGACACGCATATATTATATCTCGATGCTAACAATTTGTACGGATGGGCTATGAGTCAACCTTTACCCACGGGTGGTTTTGAATGGGTCCATAATATCAATGTGAATGATATCCATAATATCCATAATAATGATGAGAATAAAAGGTACATACTAGAAGTTGACTTGGAATATCCGAGTTCCTTACATAAAGACCATAACAGTTATCCGCTAGCTCCCGAAAGATTAATGGTTAATAAAGACTGGATGTCGGAATATCAACACGCCTTGATGGGTAATAGTAGGTTAGCTTACGTAGAAAAACTCGTACCAAATTTGATGGATAAGACAAAATATATAGTTCACTACAGAAATCTCCAGTTGTATCTATCGTTAGGTATGAAACTTAAGATAATACACAGAGTTCTAAAGTTTGATCAAAGCCCTTGGATGGAGCCCTATATAAGGCTGAACACAGATTTAAGAAAGATAGCCACCAGCGATTTCGAAAAGAATCTATATAAGCTCATGAATAACTCGGTATTCAGTAAAACTATGGAGAATCTAAGGAAGCGTGTTGATGTTAAATTAGTCAGATCTAATGAGGAAGAAAGACTCAGGAAACTCATAGCCAGTCCGGCTTTTAACAGAAGCAAGATATTCGATAACGACTTAGCCGCATTGCATATGCAGAAAAGTAATATAAAATTCAACAGACCGGTGTACGTCGGTATGAGTATTCTCGACTTGTCAAAACACTTAATGTATGACTTTACCATGAACTTAAGAAGCAATACGGCGATAGATGCGAGGTGCTATATACCGATACAGATTCTTTGTTGATGGAAATACAAACCGAGGATGTGTATAAAGATATGGCAGAAAAAATAGATATGTACGACACGAGCGATTACCCAAAAGATAATCCACTGCACAGCATAGTAAATAAAAAGGTGTTCGGTAAGATGAAGGATGAATGTGCTGGGACTCCTGGTAGCGGAGTATGTAGGATTAAGATGTATTCTATAAAAAAGTCCGATAATGGAGAGATAAGAAAAGCCAAGGGCGTTAAGAAGTATGTGGTAAAAAAGCATATCAAACACGAACAGTATAAAGAATCATTATTCAATGGTAGAACGTTCAAACACGAGATGAACTCTTTAAGAAGTTACGATCATAGGATATATGGATTAAGAATGAACAAGACATCATTATCCCCCTTAGATACAAAGAGATGGATTGATAATGATGGTGTAACTACCTATGCTTATGGTTATGGTGGTAATACCGTACCGTCGGGAACTATGAACAACTCTTCTCGTACAAATGCCCTACCCGGTCCATCTTGAAGATAATAAAGAATAGGCTCTCCTTCTTTCGTAACCAATCGACTAATGTTATACGTCTTAAGGGACCATATGGGATCGGTTGCGCGACGTAGGCCTCCCTCGAGTTCACTGGGCTGGTATAAATATCTTACCCTTACTCTATCCGGAAGTTTTCGATCTTTGCCTCTCCTCGGTGCTGAAGATTCGGAAGTCACGGATTTCATTTTAATCGCATCGGATGGTTTCTTCCCTATTAATCTCGTTAATTCATTATTCAGCGCTGATACAACGGCTGATAATCGTGTCACCCATTCGGTTGATCTCAATCGTTCGGATTTCATTTCGATCCCATACTGATAGCCAAACAAACGTTCCGCTAGAGTCCGGTTAAATCTTTCAACAATGGCTTGACTACGGTGGGCCTCTCTTTCACCAAGGACGATTTTGACGTTGTGCTTTGTTAACAGTTTAGTTACGGATCCCATAAACTCACGACCGGGATCTACTTGAAATAGCTTAGGCCATTTTAGTGGTCCGCGTTTATATATGCGACTCAGTGCATTAGCTACTTCTGTTGAATCTTTCGAGGTTAATGGCTCAGCCTCTTTGTATCGACTAGCCACATCCACTACTGTTAAAGCGTATTTATACATTTTGCGTTTTACCTTATCGTGGGGAAGAAACAAGAGGTCAGCCTGATGAACTTCATTCGTTGTAAAAATATCAAACTTCTTCCTCGGTATATAACGCGGTGCCGGTAAATATATTTGCCACAACGCTTGTTTCTTTAACCAATCCTTGGCCACATCTTTAGATACCTTAGCCGCGGTGGCTAATTTTTTTATTGCTCCTATACCTTTCCAATATCCTTGTGGGCTATAGTAAATTTTATTCATTATTAATTAATATTGATGTTTCGTTTAATACAAATCCGGCTCCAGTGGAAGTGGTCCAGAACCATCATTACCTATAAAAATTTATATCATTGGCTCCAGGGTGGTGGTGAGCTGGAGTCAATTTAGCTGAATCTCATGACTATCGTTGAATCGCATAATCATTTTGGCATAAAAAATTCCCCCTGTAGTGGTGGTATAGGTATATGAATCCGGCTCCAGTGGAAGTGGTTCAGAACCATCATTACCTATACTACTGATTTTGTTTAACTTAAACTGCACATTAAACTACGGCTATAACGAACTCAAAAGGACCAATAATTTTAGGTCCTTATGACACGCAGGTCGTTATTAACATACAGTCAAGTCTCGTTAATCCGACAATCGGCTTTATTCGATACTAATGACGGGAACCGATTAAATCTGTGCCCTTTAGACCCGTTAATCCGACTCTCTCGCACTCCGACACTACTAATTTGCAACGAATTACCGAAATGACTCAATCAGCCTATTAATCCGACACAGTGATCAGCATACTCCGTGGTCATCTGCCCGCGAGTACACAGCCCGTGTTTTGATGCAAGACGAGTCGGCTGGTAGCTGCACATTACAACGGCTGCAGAGATAAACTTGCTCAACAATAAACAATTAATGCTTTTAATAAAGAAAACAGGATTAATCACATGCTTAGATTACCTCAATCTCATTAAAATCAGATACAAGCTCTCGCTCTCGACGAGGACATCCCATTACAGGTGACGTCAGAACAACCTTTCGCGAACTATAACCGACCAATGAAATGACTAACAGGAAGTCAACGTAAGCCACTTAGGAAATAGCTTTCTAAGCTTTGCGGTACAAATTTCAAACTTGCGACTTCCATTCCAGAATATGCTTTCGAAGTAAGTCATACAGTCACTCTACTACCCAGAGTTCCTTGCGGCCGGCAGCCAGCCAGCATAGTACCTCTGCCACATACCGGCGCCATGTGACGATTCGTCACATCTTACACAGTCCTTAGATATTGCATATGCTTTTCATCCGTTTCATGTTTGACAAGTCTACACATTTTCATAAACAAATGTCAAAGAATGGTTACGGTTCATTAAGAAAGTATCCTAATACGTGAAAATCTACTTGTTTTTGTGTAGTTATCCTTTGTTTACATTGGTTGTACGGCTCCACGGGCTGTCATCGAAGCCCAACGGAGAGCTAGCGATACGGTCACTTTGATGTATAAATATATATTGTCATGCAACTCACTGTCGCAGTTGTAGTAGCATATCTATATAATTATGCAAAACAATATGTAAAGCGCCCCCAACTACTTGCATTAGTCCGATTTATACTGATTTCTGAAAAAAAGCGTTTGTTTACAAACGAGAAAAGTCCGGTCACGTGATATGCAAATTAGCCTGTGGCAGTGGTGTTATGCTGAGTCACCACTGCGCCGGAGTGTGTCATACAGTCCGTACAGAACCGTTACCTAAATTCGTGGATAACCTTCATTCGTGGATCGCGGTAATTATAGTGATATCTCGTAAATTAAGTCTCGTATGACGTCACACAGCGAATAGATGCATTACACGTAAGTACAGAAAAACCAAATGTCCAACACTGAGATAAATAGCCCTAGATCACTAATACCAAATTTCATATTTACAAAACATCAAATAAAATATATACCGTAAGCACCACCCTTCTCATCTCTCGTCGTCTGCTTGCCTAGATGTCAATAAACATAAGTCACATGACTTGAGGTGCTGCCGTATGTTAAAATTATAAATGTATGGAAACATTGTCGGGCCATCTCGTATAGCTTTTCATAAGGTTCACCGACGCCTTCACGACAGGGATACAAAAGTTATTCGCCTACAGCTTTGACTAATGCTTACTAAGAAGTCAAAAACAATAAAGTTGCAGTTCATAAAGTGGCATTAAACTTCTCTGTACCCGAGCAAACACTGAGAGACAGGATAAAAGGCAAGATCGATGTTGACACAGTCAAATTTTATGATGCAGAGCAAGAAACTAGACTTTTTGACCATGTAACATACATGGCATCCATCAGATACGGATATACCAAGAAAGAGGTTATCCAATTAGGGTCTAACTTTGCTTGTCAGTTTGGAAAACGTGACCTGTCCCATCCAGTATCTGTCAAGTGGCTATATGGTCTGTTGGAACGATGGCCAGAGTTGAAAGTTAGAAGTGCTAAGTCTCCCACGGAACTTCGTGCCAAAGCTAGTTCAGAGGAATGCATCAACAGATATTTTGATGAACTTGCCATGATTATGGACAAATACCGTTTCCAATCAAGACCAGAAGCAATTTATAACGTAGATGAGAAAGGAATCAACCAGTCCCATGTCGCACCGAAAATTGTTGGCTCAAGAAAGTCAGTGGCCTACGAGATTTCTTCAGAGAGATCGTCTGTCGTCACACTTTTGGGAAGTGGAAATGCTCTGGGCACATTTATTTCACCTTTCTTTGTATTTGCGGGTGCTAGAATGCGCAGTGAATTACTTGAAGGCTGTACATCAGGAAGTGACGGAACCGTTTCTGAATCAGGATGGTCAAATGGTGTTATATTCCAAGATTACTTGGACAGGTATTTCCTTCGATATGCATCTCCAGCAACGCCGAATAGACCTTTGCTTCTCCTGTACGATGGCCACAAGTCGCACATTTCTCCGTCTCTGATAGACTGGGCAAAAGATCACAATATTGTGTTGTTTGTCCTCCCGGCTCACACAAGTAATATTTTGCAGCCAATGGACGTGGGATGTTTAGGCCCGTTTACAAAGATTTACAATGCCGAATGTCACAAACTGTTGAAGTCTGATGGTACCACAATCAACGGATATAACATCACCTCCGTAGCCTGCAGGGCATATTCTGCTGCTTTAACGCCTGGTCACTTGCAGTCGGCAGTCAGAAATCTATCGCTTTTCGCCAGTTATGATTGATAAATCTGCATTCCAACCAGCTGCTTTTATCACCGCATCACACGATGAAGACAAGTCGCAGCTACTGACGACGTACACAGCCCGCGTCCCAACACAAACGTTGAGAAGGAAATTTTCGTCACTAACTTTGACCAAACCCAATTCTTTGGTGACCAGCTTCCCGTCATTCAGAAGAAGCAAAGAAAACCACGCAGATCTATGCACAAGATCGTTAGCGGCAAAGCCATAACTGAACCAGAGATAGAAATTCAAGTAAAAAAATATGTTAAAAGTTCAACTTCTAAACAGCCAGTACCAACCAAGAAACGACCAGCAAAGTCACATACATCAGCTAAACAATCTCAAAAGAAACATAAAAGTACCACCGAGCCAGCAGCGGGACCATCCGGTGCGATTAATCTACTATACAGCAGTGACAGTGAGGATTCGCCAATATCCGATGACGAAACATGTTGCGTTTGTCATCACTTTCAGCTCGCTGAACTGGCCCAATGCACATCACTGTTTTTCGTACAATGGGGGCAGTGCATGTATCAGTTGTTTCGTGTTGAGCTTTAGAAGTTACATGATTAGAAAACATATTCCGCTAACAATGTAACGTAACAATATGAATATTTCTTTTATATTTTTTATTACGTGTTTGTATCGTTATTTATCGTGTAGTTGTCCGATTTTCGATCACGAACTGCATACTCGTTTATCCGACATAATCATATGCAACCAACCATGTCGGATTAACGGGACTTGACTGTATACTGCATATATACAGGGAATGACCTGTACCAAAAAATAAGTTCGTTATATCCGCCAATTCGTTACAAGCGTGTTATAAACGGAGTTTACTGTATGTTAATTTTGAATTACCCCTGCTATGTACAAGTACAGAGATTCTGCTGCTTAACAGATATAAAGAAACGTTAAAGAAAATGTTCGTTAAGGGACCAATTAGATATTGTTACGAAAACATGGCATTCTCTAGGAGAGTGTAATAAAAAAAAAACATGTTTCGGGGAGGGTCATGAAAAAATGAACATGAAAAATAAAGTTCTTGTGTATTTTGTCTTTTCAGGGAGGGTCATGAAAAAATTAACAAAGACATGGGGAGGGTCATGCTTTGTTGTTTAACGCTGCACTCAGCAATATTCCAGATATATGACGGCAGTCTGTAAATAATCGAGCCTGGACCAGAAAATCAAGTGATTAACATCATCGATCAACGCAATTGGGATACGTTGACATGTATCAACCAAGTCACCGAGCCTGACCATCCGGCCTCGTTAATCGCCTTTTATGACAAGCATATTCGCAGGCATGGGTAGCTGAAGATATATTCTAACCCGGATCTTCACGGGTAGGAGGTTCATGCAAACATAAGATGGCCTTCAGAGGAGGGTCATTATTGTGAACATCAAAAACCTCTGACACCCCCCTTTAAATAACTGACCGGTCCCTTGCTCATAGTTTAGATTTTCTGGAAAGGTTCGAAAAACTTACCCTTTTTACTCATTACTGAATTTGGCCTGTCCGAAGTCCAAACCTGCTTGCGACTATGCAAGCCTATTAAAGAAGGGAAAGCAGACTACAAGCCTATTAAAGAAGGGAAAGCAGACTGCAAGCCTATAAAACAAGGAAAGCAGGCTGCAAGCCTATTAAGGAAGGAAAAGCAGGCTACAAGCCTTTAAAGAAGAAAAGCAGGCTACAAGCCTTTAAAGACGAAAAGCAGGCTGCAAGCTTCTTAAAGAAGGGAAAGCAGACTACAAGCCTATTGAAGAAGGGAAAGCAGTCTGCATGCCTATTAAACAAGGAAAGCAGGCTGCAAGCCCATTAAGGAAGGGAAAGCAGGCTGCAAGCCTATTAAACAAGGAAAGCAGTCTGCAAGCCTATTAAAGAGGGAAAGCAGGCTGCAAGCTTATTAATGAAGGGAAAGCAGGCTGTATGCCTATTAATGAAGGGAAAGCAGGCTGCTAGCCTATTAAAGAAGGAAAGCAGGATTTAAACCTATTAAAGAAGGGAAAGCAGGCTGCAAGCCTATTGAAGAAGGAAAGCAGGCTGCAAGCCTATTAATGAAGGGAGCGCAAGCTACAAGCCACTTGAAGAAGGAAAGCAGGCTGCAAGCCTATTGAAGGAGGAAAGCAGGCTGCAAGCCTATTAATGAAGGGAAAGCAGGCTGCAAGCCTATTAAAGAAGGAAAGCAGGCTGCAAACCTATTAATGAAGGGAAAGCAGGCTGCAAGCCTATTGAAGAAGGAAAGCAGGCTGGTTGTCAGCCATTTAAACATGGCTGATACTTTTCATGTAGTGCTACCAAATATTAATCATTGCTATCACAAATTCAATTTTTCGATAAAACTGAACCATTTTTAGAAATCACAAATTCGAAACGTACCGTATTCGACGTGATAAAGGGCCCCGCTCTAATAAGCGCCCACGGCGATAATTGCTGATATGTTGGCTAATGAACAAGCCCAATTATCATCCCTTCCGATTGATCAATGTACACAAGACTTATTTATTCGGTATAATACGCACACGTGTGTTATATGCACCCTTATTTATGGGCAATTAAATTCTGGAAAAATATATTTGTCGTACATAAACATTTCAGGCTGTCAGCATAAACCACGAAATTTATCTTTCAACTATGTTTTTTTTCTCACCAAAATAATATTCTAATAAGAGACCCCTATTTCTCATTTTGAGAGCGCCCTGGGCGCTTATTATGTCGAATACGGCATTTCCAAATTTGACGCATCAGTGACAAAAATTATTTCCGTTTCAGTTCCCTATTTTGACCTGTACAATATATTTTCGTGCGTTTATTTAGGCGAACAGTTAACTTGCCTTGCATGTGTTTGTGACGTATACCGCCTGTGGGGCAGGATACGCTCACCTTTTCGCGAACTATTTGTGTCATCACTATTTGTCGCATGCTCACGATGTAGTGGGAATCGCAGTCGAGATTTCTGATGAACATGGGAAGGGATTTGTCGCCTTTATTTATTAGAATGTAAAGGTCGACTTTGTGATATCAAGAACTCACTTCTTGGTATATACCAAAGTAAATAAGCTACTGGTGAACATTATTGTTGTCTGACAAATCTATCACGCATTTCAATTGCCGGAGACCCGTGAAGATCCGGGGTAGAATAGGTCTTCAGCAACCCATGCTTCTTGTAAAATGCGACTATGCTTGTCGCAAGAGGCGACTTACGGGATCGGGTGGTCAGGCTTGCTGACTTGGTTGATGCATGTCATCGTATCCTAATTCCATGGATAGATGCTCATGATATCAAACACTGGATTGTCTGGTCCAGACTCGAATATTTACAGACCGCCGTCATACACCTTGAATACTGCTGAATACGGCGTTAAATAACAAACCAACAAAAACAAACACTTGGCGGACATATTACTTTGTGCATAAAGTAATTAATAAAACAGTTTGTAAAGATTTTGCTATGTATTAAGCTAAACATTGACTGCTAATATCACCCTCCGTCACTGCACAGTCAAGGTGTCAGTTAATGTAAAAAACTTACTTATTGATATCACAAATTAGATTTATTAATATCTAAAATGTACCACGATTAAATGTATCAAGAACTGAATGATTGACATAACTAGATCGAATTTGTGATATAAAACATACTTTGAATTTAAAATGTAACAAATTATATCTATGGACTTCATTCATATTATAAAAATGCATTCTATATCAATAAATTTGTGATATCGATACATATTTTATAGTATCATAAAAACGGATTTGTGATATCAATAATACATTTCGTGGTTGTAAGAAATGAATGATTGACATTATAAAATAGGGAATAAGTAGCAATGCGGCGCCTCATACAGGCCCCTCTCCCACACAGATCGTAACTCCCCTATACTAACATTGAGTTAGATGGGCTACTATCACTTTCCTGAGCGGGACCTAAGACACGCGATGGTATCCCACAAAAAATTATCTTTATCTGTTTCTTTAAAAAATGTTTCTTTAACTCTCAACTGTCGCTATATCCTCTAATTTACAATGACATACATCAGTCAGACATAATAAGCTTTTGTTTGCATATTTGGTAAGACTTTCAAACTGCTAGTTATAGGTCAACCAAAGACGTATATACGTCTTTGGGTCAACTATAAGCTACTTAACAACATCATGAAGGTATAGATACAACTGTTTTCGTGGAGTCGTATTCAAAGGAAATTCT
Organism: Haliotis cracherodii; assembly: GCF_022045235.1. Taxonomy (NCBI): domain Eukaryota; kingdom Metazoa; phylum Mollusca; class Gastropoda; order Lepetellida; family Haliotidae; genus Haliotis; species Haliotis cracherodii. Next base: position 28,995,241 of record NW_027266319.1, on the reverse strand, counting down.
ATTTACCTCTACTCTGTACAGCTTTCAGCGTCGTAGTTTTCAAATAATTTCATATTTTGTTCGGAAAACCCCAGTTGCAACATAATTCTGGGAATTTTACAGGGGAAGTAACTCTAGTTGATTATTATGACACTATATTTTCTACGGTGGCCCATAAGGAACATGGACACGTTTTCAAGATGTTTCACGTTTTGGAGTATGGTATCACACATTTTTCATCCGAGGTGGAAATACATTAATATTTGAATCGGTGAAAACTAAACTGGAAAAAGTGCCACGGGACTGTAGCTCACCTGGATAACAGTCAACACAAACAAGCGCTTAACAATTTGCCGTCAGCATTAATATTCAAATATGTTCTGCTAATATTGAGAATAAATGTACTGACAAATATGTTACAATAATCAATTTCAACAATATTTTTAATCTAGTAAAGGTAATATTGTATGCCATTGCAATACAGAACAGTATAGATTTACGCTTCATAATATTTCAACTTAAATGCTGTATATGCCTTTATTTCTTTTGCCATACATTTTTTTATTAAAATACACTTACAATTGTGATGCCTTTCATTAAACATAACGAACCCCATGGTGGTGATACTGAATTATCTGTCGTATCTTAGACAACAATACAGAGAGTAGAACATCATAAGCAGTTATGGAACCAGCCTTTTCTCTAATTCTGTTTGTTTGTTTGTTTAACGCCACACTCAGCAATATTCCAGCTATATGACGGCGGTCTGTAAAAACTTAGTCAACAACTTAACGATTGAGATTACTTGGATCAATAATGGGTCATGCCCTCACGATTGGTCAAATTACGTTTATGTGTGTGGCATGGCATGATCTGAATCAATCTCCCAATGACAATTTAAGGGATTCTTGTCCACTCCTTTTGTAGCGTCTGGCCCAGTTCAACTAACGTTGTGGGTTGCCTTTGACATCGGCGTACACTGACCACCTGACCATGTCCCAGGCGTGATGTGGGAAAGGTCAGGACTGATGGCAGCCCATTGCTTAATGGTGATTTTCTGCTGCAGGAAGTCAGTTACGATATGTTCACGATTAGTACGAGCGATATCGTCTTGGAAAATAAAATTTTGTCGGCGTTTCAGTGTAAGCTTTCATGTGTTTGTTTTCAGAGGTTTTAGGCAATGTTCAAGGTTCTCCTCCTATTTCTTAGATTTCCTCTTCAGTTTCCTTTTCTTAAAAAATGTGCAGCAGAAAACCGGTGATAGTCGAAATATCCGATCATATCGTTCTTGGCCCTTTTGGGCCATTGTAGTTTTATACATATGCTCGAAACGAACGTTAAATGTAACAACTCTGTGGATCTCATGAATATCCACGTTAGCCAGTTCATCTGATGTATTTGTATGATCTTTTGTTTGTTGTTTAACGCCGCACTCCACAACATTCCAGCTATATGACGACGGTCTGTAAATAATCGAGTCTGGACCAGACAATCCAGTGATTGACTTTAAGAGCATCGATCGAAGCAATTGGGATACGATGACATGCATCAACCAAATCAGCGATCCTGTCTGTCCGACCTCGTTAGTCGCCTTTTATGACAAGCATAGTCGCAGGCATGGGTTGCTGAAGATATATTCTAACCCGGATCTTCACAGGTAGGAGGGTCATGCAAAAAAAAAAGATGACCTTCAGAGGGGGGTCATTATTTTCTGTACATTTGTGAACATCAAAAACTCTGACACACCCCTTAAATAACTGACCGGACGGACCCTTGCTCATAGTTTGTATTTCTCGAAAGGTTCGAAAAACTTACCCTTTTTACTCATTTTGGCCATACTTATGAATTTGGCCTGTCAGAAGTCCAAACCTGTTTGCGACTATGCAAGCCTATTAAAGAAGGAAGGCAGGCTGTCAGCCTTTTAAAGAAGGAAAGTAGGTTGCAAGCCTAATAAAGAAGGGAAAACATGCTGCCAGCCTATTAAAGAAGGGAATGCAGGCTGCAAGCCTATTGAAGAAGGAAAGCAGGCTACAAGCCTATTAATGAAGGGAAAGCAGACTGCAAGCCTATTAATGAAGGGAAAGCAGACTGCAAGCCTATTGAAGATGGAAAACAGGCTGCAAGCCTACTAATGAAGGGAAAGCAGGCTGCAAGCCTACTAATGAAGGGAAAGCAGACTGCAAGCCTATTGAAGATGGAAAACAGGCTGCAAGCCTACTAATGAAGGGAAAGCAGGCTGCAAGCCTACTAATGAAGGGAAAGCAGACTGCAAGCCTACTAATGAAGGAAAAGCAGGCTGCAAGCCTATTGAAGAAGTAAAGCAGGCTGGTTGTCAGCCATTTAAACATGGCTGATACTTTTCATGTAGTGCTACCAAATATTAATCATTGCTATCACAAATTCGAACCATTTTTAGAAATCACAAATTCGAAACGTACCGTATTCGACGTGATAAAGCGCCCACGGCGATGTTTGCTGATACGTTGGCTAATGAACAAGCCCAATTATCATCCCTTCCGATTGATCAATGTACACAAGACAAATAAGTCTTGTGTACATTGATCAATCGGAAGGGATAAATACATATATTGGGTATAATACGCACACGTGTGTTATATTCACCCTTATTTATGGGCAATTAAATTCTGGACAAATATATCTGTCGTACATAAACATTTCAGGCTGTCAGCATAAACCACGAAATTTATCTTTCAACTATGTGTTTTTTTCACCAAAATAATAATCTAATAAGAGACCCCTATTTCAAATTTTGAGAGCGCCCTGGGCGCTTATTATGTCGAAAACGGCATTTCCAAATTTGACGCATCAGTGACAAAAAGTATTTCCGTTTCAGTTCCCTATTTTGACCTGTACAATATATTTTCGTGCGTTTATTTAGGTGAACAGTTAACTTGCCTTGCATGTGTTTGTGACGTAAACCGCCTGTGGGGCAGGATACGCTCACCTTTTCGCGAACTTCTTGTGTCATCACTATTTGTCGCATGCTCACGATGTAGTGGGAATCGCAGTCGAGATTTCTGATGAACATGGGAAGGGATTTGTCGCCTTTATTTATTAGAATGTAAAGGTCGACTTTGTGATATTAAGAACTCACTTCTTGGAACATACCAAAGTAAATAAGCTACTGGTGAACATTATTGTTGTCTGACAAATCTATCACGCATTTCAATTTGCGGAGACCCGTGGAGATCCGGGGTAGAATAGGTCTTCAGCAACCCATGCTTGTTGTAAAATGCGACTATGCTTGTCGCAAGAGGCGACTTACGGCATCGGGTGGTCAGGCTTGCTGACTTGGTTGATGCATGTCATCGTATCCTAATTCCATGGATAGATGCTCATGATATCAAACACTGGATTGTCTGGTCCAGACTCGAATATTTACAGACCGCCTTCATACAGCTTGAATACTGCTGAATACGGCGTTAAATAACAAACCAACAAAAACAAACACTTGGCGGACATATTACTTTGTGCATAAAGTAATTAATAAAACAGTTTGTAAAGATTTTGCCATCTATTAAGCTAAACATAGACTGATAATATCACACTCCGTCACTGAACAGTCAAGGGGTCAGTTAGTGTAAAAAACTTACTTATTGATATCACAAATTAGATTTATAAATATCTAAAATGTACCACGATTAAATGTATCAAGAACTGAATGATTGACATAACTAGATCGAATTTGTGATATAAAAAATACTTTGAATTTAAAATGTAACAAATTATATCTATGGACTTCATTCATATTATAAAAATGCATTCTATATCAATAAATTTGTGATATCGATACATATTTTATAGTATCATAAAAACGGATTTGTGATATCAATAATACATTTCGTGGTAGTAAGAAATGAATGATTGACATTATAAAATAGGGAATAAGTAGCAATGCGGCGCCTCATACAGGCCCCTCTCCCACACAGATCGTAACTCCCCTATACTAACATTGAGTTAGATGGGCTACTATCACTTTCCTGAGCGGGACCTAGGACACGCGATGGTATCCCACAAAAAAATATCTTTATCTGTTTCTTTAAAAAATGTTTCTTTAACTCTCAACTGTCGCTATATCCTCTAATTTACAATGACATACATCAGTCAGACATAATAAGCTTTTGTTTGCATATTTGGTAAGACTTTCAAACTGCTAGTTATAGGTCAACCAAAGACGTATATACGTCTTTGGGTCAACTATAAGCTACTTAACAACATCATGAAGGTATAGATACAACAGTTTTCGTGGAGTCGTATTCAAAGGAAATTCTATTTACCTCTACTCTGTACAGCTTTCAGCGTCGTAGTTTTCAAATAATTTCATATTTCGTTGGGAAAAACCCAGTTTTAACATAATTCTGGGAATTTTACAGGGGAAGTAACTCTAGATTATTATGACACTATATTTTCTACGGTGGCCCATAAGAGACATGGACACGTTTTCAAGATGTTTCACGTTTTGGAGTATGGTATCACACATTTTTCATCCGAGGTGGAAATACATTAATATTTGAATGGGCGAAAACCAAACTGGAAAAAGTGCCACGGAACTGTAGCTCACATGGATAATAGTCAACACAAACAAGTGCTTAACATTTCCTGTCAGCATTAATATTCAAATATGTTCTGCTAATATTGAGAATAAATGTACTGACAAATATGTGACAATAATCCAATGTCAACAATATTTTTAATCTAGTAAAGGTAATACTGTATGCCATTGCAATACAGCACAGTATAGATTTAGGCTTCATAATATTTCAACTTTAATGCTGTATATGCCTTTATTTCTTTTGCCATACATTTTTTATTAAAATAAACTTACATTTGTGATGCCTTTCATTAAACATAACCCCATGGTGGTGATATTGAATTATCTGCCGTATCTTAGACAACAATACAAAGAGTAGAACATCATAAGCAGTTATGGAACCAGCCTTTTCTCTAATTCTGTTTGTTTGTTTGTTTGTTTAACGCCACACTCAGCAATATTCCAGCTATATGACGGCGGTCTGTAAAAACTTAGTCAACAACTTAACGATTGAGATTACTTGGATCAATAAAGGGTCATGCCCTCACGATTGGTCAAATTACGTTTATGTGTGTGGCATGGTACGAATCAATTTCCCAATGACAATTTAAGGGATTCTTGTCCACTCCTTTTGTAGCGTCTGGCCCAGTTCAACTAACGTAGTGGGTTGCCTTTGACATCGGCGTACACTGACCACCTGATCATGTCCCAGGCGTGATGTGGGAAAGGTCAGGACTGATGGCAGCCCATTGCTTAATGGTGATTTTCTGATGCAGGAAGTCAGTTACGATATGTTCACGATAAGTACGAGCGATATCATCTTGGAAAACAAAATTTTGTCGGTGTTTCAGTGTAAGCTTTTCTATGTTTGTTTTCAGAGGTTTTAGGCAATGTTCAAGGTTCTCCTCCTATTTCTTAGATTTCCTCTTCAGTTTCCTTTTCTTAAAAAAATGTGCAGCAGAAAACCGGTGATAGTCGAAATATCCGATCATATCAGAAACGTTTTCTTGGCCCTTTTGGGCCACTGTAGTTTTACACATATGCTCGAAACGGACGTTAAATCAACAACTCTGTGGATCTCATGAATATCGACGTTAGCCAGTTCATCTGATGTATTTGTATGATCTTTTGTTTGTTTGTTTGCTGTTTAACGCTGCACTCTGCAACATTCCAGCTATATGACGACGGTCTGTAATTAATCGAGTCTGGACCAGACAATCCAGTGATTGACATTAAGAGCATCGATCGACGCAATTGAGAACGATGACATGCATCAACCAAATCAGCGATCCTGTCCGTCCGACCTCGTTAGTCGCCTTTTATGACAACCATAGACGCCTTGGGTTGCTGAAGACCTGGGCCCACTTGGACAAAGCGATCTTAGCGCTACGCGACTATTGTAAGCCTATGTTAAAGTATGGGAGTTACGATCATCTTAGCGCTAAGATCGCTTTGTGCAAGTGGGCCCTGTTCAGCAACCCAAGGACCTGTTCTTCAGACCAGGAAGTATAGAAAATGCGCATAGTGATGAAATTACACTTAGAAAAACATATTTGTTTTTAACTTTTCCTATCTCACACTATGCATTCTTCTTTATTCTTTCGAAACGTGTCTGAAATGAAGGTTTCCATCTTCTAAAGTTCATGCCTCATATCGCCACGGTCACCTCCCAGATCTGGGTCATGCGCGCTATGCATGCTGGTTGACCTACTTGCCCTGATCACGTGTCTATCCCAGTCAACGCATTCTCTTTCAAATCGCCACACAGAGGTGACGTATTGTTATTAAAGGAATCCCTTTTGTGTTTTTTTGCCTTGCGAGTGATCTTCATATCTTTGTTGTCTTCTTGACTGCATCTTCACTCATATCCCTGTTTTGGGATAGTTATTCTTTATAATGGACGAACAGTCCACACGGCGACCAGTCGGCACTTTGTGCCGACGTGTTTTCGTTCTGTCTGACCTTGTCAGATCGTCTCTCTAAGACTGCAGAAAATCAAATCCACGAAAACCAAGAAAACACCGGTCAAGAATACCAGATCGGCCCGATCGCCCACACCGGCGGGCCAGGATACTAGGGATACCTCTGGTCCCTAGATTTTATAAGACGGTGAGGGAGTATCTGACTCTGACTAAGTTTTGTTCGAGATGGTATAGACTTTTTAAGTCACCTATCGGAACCAATGAATGCTGTTCTAGTGACCTTTGACGTGAAACGTTTATATTACTAATATACACCATGATCAAGGCCTTGAAGCGATGAAATATTGGTGAAATTATCATCCAGATGATTTTGACTGCAATTTCACACATACCGTCATCACGGAATCTTTGAAATGTATACTGGAGAACAATACGTGCTATTTCAACAATTAAGTATTATCAGTAAATAAACGGAACAGCCATGGGAACAAAATTAGCACCCACATACGCTTCTCTGGTAATGGGATACATAGAAGAAATGTTATATGCCAAAGTAGAACAATTGATGGATGTAAATACAACTAAACATATTCGTGAAACATGGAGAAGATATCTGGACGACTATTATATTATTTGGTTCTCAACAGTGGAAGAGATAGACAACAGACAACCGAAGATTGGAAGAATTAAAGACATATCTCCAACTACAAGGATATCCATGTGGAGTGGTTGAAGACGCTGTAAATAAAACAATAAAAATCCACGAGAAACATTGATGAAAACAAGAGAAACAGATAAAGACACGGACATTCTTCAATTTGTGTGTTCCTACAATCCTAGTAACTGTAACATTATGCCCCTTATAAAAGCCAATCTTCCAATTTTACAGCAAAGTAAAGCTGTGAAAAAAAGTTTATCTAAGCGTAAACTTATACGCAGCACTAGAAAGCCTACAAATCTCAAACAAATTCTTTATCCATCCAAATACTCAAAAAACACAACTTCTGCCAGTGTAACAAAATGTCACAGGCCTCATGTGGAACTTGCCCAATAATAATTGAAAACTGCAAATTTCAATTTTGCGAAGATTACTGTATATGTACTAGCTAAACAACATGAACTGTCGCAGTAAAGATGTTATATATGTTTTAACATGTGCGGGATGTGGTGAGCATTATGTTGGAGAAACTGGTATGCAACTAAAAAACCGAATCACTGTACACAGACAGCAAATTAGAGATCCAAATGTACCTTGTATCAATGTAAGCAAACACATCGATGAATGCGGGAGTGGCCATTTGTTTAACAATGACAACCATTTACGAATGGAAAAAGAACAGATGCTCATTGGGCTTTTGAAACTTTAACTTTATTCAAAAGTATTTTTTTCAAAACTTCCCCATGTAGCTCAATGTGTATTTGTGCACTCACACAATAATGTATTTACGCCTCCCACTGATACCACTATGATGTCATAGGCCTTATGAGGTCAAAACATAACGATGGCTGGCGCCTATGACTACGGGCGCGTTGCAAGCCACGAATCTCTAAGAGAAAGCAAATTAATCGCTCATCCCGGGGTCTGCAACAGTTGGAAGCGCTTGCGCACTCTTCCAAAATGGCGGCGCAACTACCGCTTGATTACCTTGACGTTATGAAGATCATAATAGAAGAGGCTCGATGACGACCTGATGAAATTTATGACTACTTTGAATATGTGGAGCAGACTGATGATGGGGTGTCAGCTGCCTTTGCTCATTTCTTCGTTGATCCAGTCAAGAATTTCTTCTTCCGCTGTCAAAGTCAGCCTCCATTTTGGTTTGACAACGAAGCGACCTTAGCCAGCGATTGTTTCGCTTGCAAGCGGCTGAAAGTTAGCGCACTGTTGTGAGGCGAATCGCTGTACATCGCTTACAAGCGATTGGCGCTTTGCAACGCACCCTAAGTTTTACGTCTCCCTCTATTGTTACTGTATTACTTCTTAGGTATTATGACGCCATAAATACTATTGTTGTGCTCCCCCTATGACTACAATGAAGAGCCGTTGAGCAGTGAAAGATCTTGTGTGCATAAAGGAGTTTTGACAAGCTCGAATACGTTGTGCAGTTAAGGTATAGTATAGTTAATGCTTATACACTTGAAGAAATCACTTGTTTTATGTATATACCAACAGCATTTTATGTTCATTTTAATATTCAAATCCCGTGGAGAATCCAAAATAACATTTGTATAAATGTATATCATGTCACGAATTTGTATTGTTGCATTTTAGGATTGACTGTGTATTTTTTTTCGGTTCATTGAGGTATGAATCGAAAAACTGATGTGCAAACTCTATGAATTCTTACAAAAGTTTGCAAATCGGATTTTCGATTCATACCCCAATGCACCGAAAAAAATACAGTCAATGCTTATTCTTAAATTCGACAACGAAAACATGTTTTATCTACAATAGTTTAACCAAAAACAGTTGTATATATGGAAGAAGACAAAAATGACGAGATTGATAAACATTCCAGAGATGTAGGAATATAACTGTGGCGTGACATGAATCGGGGGATTGTTTAATTTATGCACATACACGCCTTCAAAGTCAGTAGCCAAACAACGGAGAGTAAGATCAAAACAATGTTCATAGGACCTGTCAATGAAGACAAGAGGCGAGAAGCAATGTAACAGTCAGACTGTCACAAGCCGGAACAAATAAAATGTCCGGGAGAAGGCGGTTGTTTCAAATGACATGGTCAGTTAGCGCCAGATTCAAACATTAGTTCCCTGAGAACGGGAAGACACAGTTGGAAACATGCTAGTTAGAAATGAAATCCGAAGCAGAGACCATATAGACATGAAAGTTGTGGAACCCAGGCGAGCTGGGAAAAAAACTGGCGAGCGAGCCTGCACGAATTTAATATTGGGATTCCCCGACATGGGTTGTAATAAAAGTAGTCGTCTTCGGTGGGCGTGGCTCAATGTTTGCAATAAATGCAATAACACGTGACCAATTCAGCTAATCGATATGCAGGAATTTAAATGGACACAAGGAAAATTTAACTATATATGTAAACTGACGTCCAAAAGAAACTTGACCAACTGAAAATATAAATTTCAGACAAAGTATCATTTTTTTTTCGATGAAGTCTATCTAAAACACATAACCTAAATACAACATTAGTGTATGTAGAAAATGTTAATCGTCTGTTACATGTTTGCGAGATAACACGCGAAAAAGTGAAAAACACGTGCACCAGGGACAACTGCAAATGAAAGTGCGGGTTAGGGTATAAAACGATTGCAACGACAAGTCAGACATCCACAGTGATAAAAACAAAACAAAAGAAATGCCACGACTCATAGTCGAACAACGTGAACGAGCCTTGGGTATGGTACAGATGGGAGCCACCCACGCCCATATTGCACGAACCTTCGGTTGCTCCCGTGTTGCCGTTACCAACTTGATGCAATGTTACAGACAGACAGGGCGGACCGCTGACAGGCCAAGAACAGGCAGACCAAGGGTGACCACGCCCCATGATGATCGGTACTTGCGTACCTTGCACCTCCGAAATCGCTTCCTGACAGTGACGTCATCGGCGACAAATGCCTTAGGTCACAGGGTTAGTCGACAGACAGTGGCCAGGAGACTCAGGGCTCATGGAATCAGGGCTTTTAGACCATACAGAGGACAGCTATTGACAGCGCCACATCGTCGTCTGCGATTGAGATGGGCCCGGACTGTACGACGTTGGCAGCGACGTGACTGGCAGAGGGTTGTCTTCACTGACGAAAGTCGATTCTGTATGTTTAGGGCTGATGGAAGACAACGTGTTTACCGCCGAAGGGGTGCACGGACGGCAGCGTGTTGCGTGCAGGAGGTCGTACCATATGGTGGAGGGAGTGTCATGGTGTGGGGAGGGATCTGTGGGCAGGAGAGGACACCGCTTGTCATCGTTGACGGAAACTTGACAGCTCAGCGTTACATGGATAACATTCTTCGTCCCGTTGTCCTACCATTTCTCCAACAGCAGCCACGTGGTGTCATTTATCAGCATGACAACGCTAGAGCCCATACAGCCAGAATTGTCACTAACTTCCTCGCAGCCAACAACGTCAACGTCCTACCGTGGCCTGCACGCTCACTCGACATGTTCCCCACAGAACACCTCTGGGACTTGATGGATCGCCGTGTTCAACAACGACCATGCACACTCTCCTGCCAACCGGCTGATCTTGGCCCTCCAAGAAGAATGGCGTCAAATCCCACGTGACCTCATCAGACGACTGACTTTTTCTGTGCGTCGAAGAGTTTTTGAGTGAATTGAGGCATTTGGTGGTCACACACGCTACTAATGACTTGTTATTGAACGTGAGCGATTGTTTATGTACTCTGCCTATTGTCCATGATTCTGAAAGCTCGAGTTTTGTACCACACCCAACTTTGGGGGGATCTGACGTCATTCTCGGTCGCGGTATGATTGTCATTTTCAGTGTTGATTATGTTAGTATATTGATCTTCTCAATACACTTTACTTCATGCATGTATGTTTTGTTGTTTTTGAGCAAGAGTGATTTCAAACTCTGGTAAAGTTTCTTTTGGACGTCAGTTTATATTCTTACGATCAAATAAATCTGTAGTTTCATACGACACACACACCAATGAACTCGCGCTTGTTCGCTCGATCGCACAAAACTCGCATGTTTTTCCCCTTGCCATATGATTGTTAAGTGTCTCAGCACATGTTCAGGCAAACTATCTGTCATTTCTCACGTTCGTATTTATTACACTGATAAAAATCCCAATACTGATCAGCAAATTGTGGTAACGTGTGGTTATTTCTTTGCCCGACATAAATGTACAACAATGTTCAATGGGAAAATATGGTCTGACCTTATTTACCCCAACATGCACTCAAACTATTATCGTGGTGTTTCAACAAATGGTCTGTATCAAGAAGGTCTAGATTAACAAGTGGACCTTTACACTACATTACATTACATTTTAAAGTGTAAGATTTGTTAGTGACCTTGATTTAGAATGACCTCCCTTGGTTGTGTATGGTCCCAAGCTCCTCACAGCGATATCCCGTTCACGGAGGTCTCTTCACTATCGCTGCCGCCAGTGAAAGCTCCCCACTGTGATAGGTGGCTACAACCATTCTTGGTGTTGAACTCGCAACCGACTGACCGTTATGTGTACAAACACGTGATGGCTGCCGAGACGCCGAATACTCTTACCACGGCTAAATTATTTTCTTTGTTTGTCAATTTGAATTTCTATTTCATTACAACTATCGTGTAATTGATATAGTAAGAATGTAAGAGGGGAGTTGGTTGATTTTCCATTCGTCTGAAAAAAAGGTAAATTCATCTATAAAATAGGGTTAGTCGCTAACCTTTTCAAAAGTCACTTTGACTGCATTCTCAAAGACATAAGGAAAAGTATAAACATTACTACATTTGGGTTTAGAGGGTAAATTTCAATATTCTTGTAACGGCCGCGCCCACACTGGTGGCAGCGATGTTACCGAGAGTGCAACGAAGGTGTCACGCGCGGGGAAGGAGCTTTTGTATGGTCCAGACTCGGCAATGGCTGCCTTCGTTACATTGCCGGTGAAGAGCGTTCCAATGTGAGGAACAAGTCTGTTTGCAGTTGTCGTCACTTCTGGAAATGCCTTCCTGGTTCTCCATGTAGAAATACCAAGAAGGTGTGGCTGTACCTATATAACTGCGTGACGAGGGTGATTCGAGGCCTTTCATCTACGACATGCCCAGTACAGACCATTAAGATCAGATCTTGCTGCTCACAACCGCTTCACAAAGATCCGAGGGCCTCCCATAACAGGCCACGTCAGAACGGTCTTTTGCGAACTATGACCAGACAATGAAACGACATTAGCCAGTTAGAGATTAAGAACGGACATGATACCTATCGGAAAACACAGACACTACTTACTGTTCCCAACACCGATTCCTGTATTCAAGAACGTGAATCATGCAAGACATTTTAACTGTCCGAAAAAAGCACAAATATGACCACCCCCTGCTACAAGACACCCAAAGACTCTCCAGCGAACAGAAAAACATTGTCTTCTCATAACCTCACGTGGGACACGTCGCTTTTTTTTTGGAGGGCATCATTTCTTTTCTCTTGACAGGAGGATGCGGTCGCTGTCGAACACGACGATCTATGTTTGTTTGTTGTTTAACGCCGCATTCACCTATATGACGGCTGTCTGTAAAAAATCGAGTCTGGCCCAGACATACCAGACAGACTGACATCATGAGCATTGAGCTGTCAAATTTCCGATAATAATGACATGTAGTGTTCTCTCCTGCCCACAAATTATTCCACACACCAACACTCACCTCCACTATACGGCACGACCTCCTGAACTCTACATGCCGCCGTTCGTTTCACCCCTTCGGAGGTAAACACGCTGTCTTTCGTCAGCTCTGAACAGACAGAACCGGCTTTCATCAGTGAAGATGACCCTCTGCCAGTCACGTTGCTGCCAACGACATACAGTCAGGACTCATCTCAATCTCTGACGACGATGTTGCACCCCGACGGACTCCGAGATTTCACTGTAATATTTCAACAAAGTGAATATCAAACTTAACACATGAGCATACTGTACATCTTCTGTACATAAACTGTAAACATCCAAAGACCTTGGGTGAAACACCGTATTAAGAACCATCCAGTCGAGCGCTTTTGACAAATCAGCAAATATAGAAAACGCTTTCGTCTTTTTTATGGGTGTCTCTGGACGATAGACTGTTAAGCAAATATATCGTCAACGCATGGGTATCTACAACGAAGCTCCAGAGCTGTAATATTTTGTTCATCATATAAATTTGTGACTTACTGATTATTTTTATACCTCTGTAAATAGCTGGCAAGCTGGTTTCCCCCTTCTGATGCAATGGGACAATCTGACCAACTGTCCTTATAATGGCAACTTAGCTGATTCAGACATACTGTAAAATAATATAAGGAATTACAATGTCAGACGAGTGAGTAAACGTTTCTGCAATAAGCTTAACATCATCATCTATTTCCTAGTTTGAAGGAGTCAACAGATTCTATGACATTCTCTCGTTCAATGGGAGAGTCTAAGATGGATTGTGTTTCCCCATCAAAATTTATATTATCAATACAAAGTTCTTGTTCTTCAATTTCCTCGGATCAAAAATGAAGTAAATTCTTAATATACGCATACCATTGCTTCATACTAATATTAGGTTTGACAATACCTGGTGATAAGTGTTTCAGTGATGACCAAAACATGTTACTTTCATACCAATTTTTCAATATCGAACATTGAATGTCCATTGTACATGGGTAGAGCTTCTTCTCGCCGGGAATATGTCTGTACATATTTCTAGCTGTATTATAACCAGCTAATGATTGTTTGACTTCATATGATCTAAATGCTGTCAATAATATAAATCTCTCGCAACGGTTATAGCATCATTCCTTAACAAACCAAGGTTACTTAAAGCAACACTAACGCTACTTCTTTTCATACAATCTGCAGCAGAACACATTACATCTGTTAATAAGTTGACTGCTTCATTTCAAATTCGAATGGATTAATTCAGTACACTAATCAAACCTGGATACAGAGTCCACTGAGAGTAAGGAGTCACTGACAATAGATACCTTGTCCTCTCTCCACACATAACGGTAAATGTCACCAGGTTCAAGTGCATCACGGTCACAGGATGTCAGCGAGATATCGTCTCGCGAGTGTAACACTATCCAGTATGGCCAGAGGCTGTGTAGACAGGTGGGCTTATTGTGACCATCGAAGGAAAACAGTTACTGATCCATGGTAATATTAATGAAGACACCCTCTGTGCGTTCTGGTATTTAATGACCCACCTAAAGATTTGAGGGTCACTAATGGCTCATTTGCGACTAGCAGTAATAACGGTTGATTAGGCTGGAGGCTTGTTGTGACACTCTGAGAACTTGATGGCCCATTATGCTGCGACAGGGTCTCAGCTAATCAGCTGAGAAAACCCTTATATATACAGCATCGTCAGTACAGACGGCAGAGGGGCAGAGAAGGGCGCTGTACACTGACCAGGACCAGACCGACAGAGCAGTCCAGAAGAACGGCATAACAACACGAGCCAACGGCCAGCAGCTAACAGCTATGTCAACGCTCAGAAGGCCAGCACACTGGGACAAGCTCTAGTCAAACTTGGTCACGCCCGAAACAGCCCATAGCCTCTCTCACAGTCTCTGCCACGCCCCTGTGAAGTGTTCGTAGTACTAGCGTATGCAATTAGTCCATGTTATTATTAAAACCTGTTGAAACTGAAGACCGAGTTTGTCTGTGTGCTACACGAGTGAACGGTACATGTGAGTGGCATGTGTGCAGACTTTGGCCTAGAAACATTTTCCAACCCTGTATATCTGCTGAAGTATCTTTCGAAGTTCCTGGAGTGTCTGTGGAACACTGTGCCGATCCATCTAATCCCACATTTGCTCGCTTGGTGAGAGATCAGGGGGGGCGAGGCGGCCAGGGGATGACATTCACGTTGTTTTGTTGAAGAGAATCCTGAACAGCTCGAGCAATATGAGGCCGGGCGTTGTCATGTTGAAAGGTAATGCCTGGGCCATGACGACGCAAAAACGGTAGAACAACAGAGCCGATGATCTTGTCGCTGGAGCGCTGTCCATTGAGATTTCCCTCTCTCATACTCAAACGGGTCCTCTGTCTTGCTGTAATCCCACCCCATACCATAACGCTGCCGCCTCCGAACCGATCTTCTTCCCTGACACAATAATTGACGTAACGTTCACCTCGACGTCGCTACACTCGAATCCGTCCATCGCTGTGGCTGAGGTGAAAACGAGACTCGTCAGTGAATAGAACTTTCCCAACTGCATGGCCGTCCAGCGTAGACGCTGTCTGCACCACTGTAGACGTGCTTGACGGTGGTTTCCTGTCAAAATAGGACGTCTGGCGGGTCTTCTGGCGACAATCCCTGCACATCTGAGGCGACGACGTACGGTTTGTGAAGATATTCGTCGATGGCCAGGGATGCTTCTTGCAGTCACTGTTGCTGGATGGAATCGATTTCGTAGGTGTGTTGTTCGAATCCAGTTGTCTTGTCGATTACTGGTTACGCGTGGCCTGCCAGTCAGAGGATGGTCTCTGACTGCATTCGTCTGTTGCCAACGTTGCCATAAACACCAAATGGTGTTTAGACTGTGGACGTTAAATTGTCTGGCAACATCACCTTGACTCGATCCTGCTTCAAGCATACCAATTGCTCGCAGACGATCATTTTCGGACAGGTGTGGCATTTCGTAATGTTGAAAAATTGCGTAATTTTGTTGTTTTTCTGAGTGGTTGTTGTCGGCACGATGCTAAACAATGCATATGGAATCCCCTTAACGCACATGATTTTACACCCATTCTTGGGTAGTAAAATGCATGGGGTTTGCATGAAAGTCAACCTTTCCATGGAAATGCATGCTTTTCTGTAGTAGCTGCGTTTTTGTGACTTGATTCCATACATGTACTACGATATTGAAAACCAAACTTTACTTGTTTGAAAAATACACTAAAATATTGGTGTCACAGGAACTTTTGTTGTTGAGTATATATATATGCTACTCACTGAAAACACTGATCATAAAGGTCAGTATGATCTGTAATCCATGTTTCTGTAAGGACGAGAAATCAAACTGAGTGACAAACGTCAAGAAATAATTATCTTGAGGTTTAGTTTCAAGTCCAGAGAAATTTCAGAAGACAAAATCCAGTGGATGTATGTGTGTTTGTTCTTGCTGAGGTCCGTGGCCACACCCTTATGCACTGTAATTCACGTCCGGGTGAGCGGACAGGTTGGCGATGTCTCTGTGTCGCGGGGAGGCTGAAGATGGTTCTGTTCCTGGGCTTAGGCAGACTTTATAGGTTTGTTTCCTTTCACTAAATGTCCATTTGAATAAGAACCAATCATATTGTTGAGTCGCAGGTTCTATAAAACCTATCTCTGTGTTTAAGTGGGGTCATCAACTAACTCACGGCCATTGTCCTTAGGTTGTGGACGTAGACCAATCGCTTTAATCGTCTTGTCTATGGAGTTAAAACGAATAATGAAAGGCCGTGGACCTTTACAATAAGCGTTGAGTGTTGATACTGTCACTGTCTGTAAATAAATGTGGTCATCAACACAGAGATGGGTGCTCAAGGTTTCACAAACAAGTTTTTTTCTATCGGTTGAGCTTTCATCTGCCTTCTCAGAAAATCCATAGCACGATATTCAGCCTTCGACTGTATTGTTCCACGTTGTCAACACTGTCTTCAACGTCTTGCACTTTTCCTGTCAGCTCTCTGAACACTGTTTGGTCACTTGGGGCAGAGCTTTTTTCAATACCATCTATTTGTTCAACTATAGCCTCCACAGATCGAGGAGTTGTGTTTGGTGCTAACATTTCATATTGTCTATGTCAGTGTGTGTCTCATTCACATACCTGTTTAATTTCCTGATATGTCAATGTGTATCTCATTCACATACCTGTTTAATTTTCGACTGTGTCAATGTGTATCTCACACACCTGTTTAATTTCCGACTGTGTCAATGTGTATCTCCATTCACACACCTTTTTAATTTCCTGCTGTGTCAATGTGTATCTCATTCACACACCTATTTAATTTCCGACTGTGTCAATGTGTATCTCATTCATACACCCGTTTAATTTACTGCTGTGTCAATGTGTATCTCATTCACACACCTGTTTAATTTACTGCTGTGTCAATGTGTATCTCATTCACCTGTTTAATTTCCGACTGTGTCAATGTGTATCTCATTCACCTGTTTAATTTCCGACTGTGTCAATGTGTATCTCATTCACCTGTTTAATTTCCTGCTGTGTCAATGTGTATCTCATTCACACACCTGTTTAATTTCCTGCTGTGTCAATGTGTATCTCATTCACACACCTGTTTAATTTCCTGATATGTCAATGTGTATCTCATTCACACACCTGTTTAATTTCCTGATATGTCAATGTGTATCTCATTCACACACCTGTTTAATTTCCGGCTGTGTCAATGTGTATCTCCATTCACACACCTTTTTAATTTCCTGCTATGTCAATGTGTATCTCATTCACACACCTATTTAATTTCCGACTGTGTCAATGTGTATCTCCATTCACACACCTTTTTAATTTCCTGCTGTGTCAATGTGTATCTCATTCACACACCTGTTTAATTTCCGACTGTGTCAATGTGTATCTCACACACCTGTTTAATTTCCGACTGTGTCAATGTGTATCTCATTCACACACCTGTTTAATTTCCTGCTGTGTCAATGTGTATCTCATTCACACACCTGTTTAATTTCCTGCTATGTCAATGTGTATCTCATTCACACACCTGTTTAATTTCCTGCTGTGTCAATGTGTATCTCATTCACACACCTGTTTAATTTCCTGCTGTGTCAATGTGTATCTCATTCACACACCTGTTTAATTTCCTGCTGTGTCAATGTGTATCTCATTCACAAACCTGTTTAATTTCCTGCTTTGTCAATGTGTATCTCATTCACACACCTGTTTAATTTCCTGCTGTGTCAATGTGTATCTCATTCACACACCTGTTTAATTTCCTGCTATGTCAATGTGTATCTCATTCACCTGTTTAATGTCTTGGTATCAGCTTCAATGTCTCTCATAGGTCTGGACAACCAATCATTTATCGTTCGAAGTTCGCGTAAATTTTCATTTTTCCCTGAAATGCCATCTTGGTCATGGGGTTGGTTTGTGTTTCTCGGTCCTGGCTCTATGTCACCCGATAACAACTGAGAATGTGTCAAGAACAACAACGCTGAGACTCGCTATACTGTACAGCGCTATAAATATCGCCGCGAGTCAATAGCTCACCTCATCCATGGAGTATACAGTCCAACATGGCTGATCTGCAGTGTGCCTCCATGTCTCGATGTCTGAGATAGTTGGGTCCAAAGTACAAAGATCAAATCAAGTTTAAAATATCGTGCAAAACGGAATAATATTATATGTGTTGGAGCTCACTATAAATTATACATACAACAAATTTCATTTACATTTTGCAATCAATTCGATGAGCGAGTGAAGATCACTATTTCAGTTATATCGCGGCATGGTCATGTGCAAACGGAATGACAGTGGCATAAACTCAGAGGCAAAAGAAAGTATAAGTGGGTTTTAAATATGTATAAAAGGTTAAAACAGAATATCTTTGTTTCAAAGCCATTCAATGTTATAAAGTAAGAACTGGATGTTCGTCGTTTAGACAGGCAAATGTGGCATTCCCAATTCAAGATAAAATCAGAACTAAAACACACGTGGGGTAAGAAAATTGACTTTTCACGAATATGTGAACTGGAAATCAATGTCATTAAGCATTTACTCTTTATTTAATGAATCAATCTTAGCACTAATAATGTATGTGAGACCCCGCTGTATAAATACACGGAATAACACGTCTCCTCGTGGATGACGCGTCAAACGTCGGAAGACGTGATTTGTTCATGGCTGCTAATCTTCTCAAAGCGCTTCTTCCAGGCCCTGTCTGTTCTGTGGAACGTGAGGACAACAACGAATTCGTCTGCCAAGTTAATCCAACAGATGTTCTATCGGATTCATATCCAGGGAACATGAAGGCCCGGAAGAACATTGGCGATGACGTTCTGGTACTAAAGGGTCTGGCGTTATCGTATTCATGAATTATCCCCTGTGGCTGGTTCTGTAAGAAAGGGAGTACGACTGGTTGCAAAACTTGATGCCTGTACTCACTGGCATCCATATTGCCCTGAATTATCACTAAGCGCGTCTTCTCGTTGCCACAAATGCCGCTCCTAAGCATAACGCTTCCGCCGTCGTATGGATGAGTTCTCGAACGCTGGTGCCAAACGTTTTCATCGATGTCTGTAAACTCTCTGCCTAACGACATAACGAAATAAACAAAATCGACTTTCGTTGGTGAAGATAACTCTTTGCCAAATTTGAACTTCCCATCCACGTGCCCAGCGTAGTCTGGCACGTCTATGCTGTGGAGTCAAAGCCATGCCTCGGAAAGGACGATTCGAGTGCTGGTCAAAATGTTCTAAGTCTGACTAAGTTTCAGCTATTGGCCTTAACAAAGAGTCAATGTAGTACATTGTTTGGGTAGTTCATTGTAAGTGCATTTGGTCTGTTGAGGCCGTTTGTATATTAGTGACAGCCAGTTGAACGTGATAGTGGTCCAAATGGAGTACCGAGCGACTTAGTCATCAAGTTTTTTACCTTAAATTCCTGACCGCATGTCACAAGTGTATGGTGATGTGTGCCCTAGCTATTCCACTGTTAAACGTTGGGCAGCTATGTTTAAAGGCTGGGAGAACAAGACTCTTCAATAAAGAAGATAGAAGAAACATATACTGTCAGATAGACGTATTACCATTACTGATCTTGAGCAAGATCCATTCAAACTATTTTTTCATGAACATGTACAGATGAATAAGATGTCTGCTCGCTGGGTGCCAAAGTTTCTAAATGCTGATCTTAAGGAAATAAGAACAGACATTGCCAGAGAAAATTTAGAGCTAATTGAGGAGGATTTCGTCAAATTCAAAAAGAGATTCGCAACTAGTGATGAAACATGGGTCTACCACTATGATCCCGAGTCACAGAGTCAATCCTTGGAATGGCACCATTCCACTTCTCCGGCAACAAAAACTTCAGGTCTTCATGATTAGTGAAGAAAGCAATGGCCACTGTATTCTGTGATGCAAAGGGTGTGGTCCTTGTTGATTAATTAGAAAGTCAAAAGCCGATTATCGGTGCCTTCTATGCTGATTTGCTTCATCGCCTGAGAGATTCTATCAACGACAAGCGGCGAGGAATGGTGACTGCTGGAGTTGTACTACTTCATGGCAATGCCTCTTCTCACACCTCTCGACTTGCAAAGGTTGCTGTGCGACGATGTGGGTTTGAAGAGTTTCCTCATCTTCTATACTCGTCAGACCTGGCACCAAGTGATTTCAACATATATGAAGACAGTTGTGTTAATGTCAAGGGAACAGTAAAGTGGAAAGTGACAAGAGCGAAAGACAAACGAAAGTCTGTGTTATATGGAAACAAGGAACACGAAGCACCCATACAATCAACATTGAACAGCACAACACCCGATCTGAGTAATACAAGTACATTCAACAGCTGTCACTGAAATTCCTACCATATATTGAAAGTGAGTAATTTTCTGCAAATTACATTCCTCTCTATTCAGTATGATTCACATCAACAGTGATTGTGTTGTCATTTTTTACAAGTATATTCCATCAAGGATCAGAACACACAAAAGCACTATATTGTTGGGTATTTAGACCAGGGCCCACTTGCACAAAGCGATCTTAGTGCTAAGATGATTGTAACTCCCATACATTAACATAGCCTTACGATAGTCTTAGCGCTAAGATCGCTTTATGCAAGTGGGCCCAGGGAACAGTCAGCCTCCCTGGTGGAATCAGGAGTTAAATCACATAAAATAAGTGGCTTCAAAAATGGTGTGAAATTAACGATAAAATAGATAAGGCTCAAGCTGGGTGTAGAGCAAACTATTCAACAATAGATCACATGTTTACACTGAAAACATACTCATGTAACAAAAGGGGACGATTTTACTGCATCCTCATAGATTTCTCCAAAGCCTTTGACACACCGTGACATATAATGTTATATCAAAATCACTATATGCAGGTGTGATATCTGGCTAGTTTTGTAATGTTATTTCATATCTGACAGCCTGTGACCCCCACCCCAATACACACACACGCGCACGCACACACACACACACACACACACACACGCCCGCGCGCGCACACATATCCCACAAGGTATCCGTGACACAACCTTAAATAAAAGCGCAACATTTATTTATTTCAAATAAAAACAAAAATTAGATTTCATACATACCCATGTTTACACTGACGGTATACGGGCTCATAGTAGGTCTGTAGCAACCATCTTGGGACTTTACTGATGGCTCATATGGGGTTAGTAGGTCTCCCATTTAAGTGGTCAATCTCACTTTGAGAAATAACAAACAATATTAGTTATGATGTCTTTAGTTGCCGTATACGGTGTCATATTAGGTTAGCAGAAACAAATTGGTCGAGGTGTGTTGTTTTCATTTGCGGATTAGCTACGAATTCTAACCATTTTAGCTATAATAACGGTAACGTTATTTTTCGGAGCACTGTCATTTGCAGAAGCACAATGTCTGTTCAACTGTTCTCCATCGTAGACTCTCTATTATTTTATTAATAAAGTCACGAACGTGATTTCTTTGAAAAAATAATGTCCTTGCACATTACAATGAATGATAGAAAAACACAAAACTGTGTTGAATAACGAATTTCTGTACCAGAATTTGCACGTCAAACATGTGAGGTGGGTACTGGAAAATTCAAGATGGCTGTTACTGACGGTATACGTTTCGTATTTTGTCAGTAACAATCATCTTGTAACTGATGGCGTTAGGGCACCCTCCTGTATTCCTGTTTCAGCCGTAAAATCGAATCTGCGATCTCATTTCTTGACCCATGCGCATTTTGAGCTTGGAGGGACAAATAAAACATGGCTGGACGCCAGACTAGGTATCCCAAACATTTCATCACAAGAAGATACTGACCACAACCCTTGTATTCCTCTACGCGTCAGCCCAACAGGCATATCTAGTTTCCAAGTTACACAGAAAAATATCTCCATTTTTGTAGGCTACAGACATTTTTATGACCAAACTTTAGTACCAACACTTAATATCTGCTTTAGTCTGCGTCTAACAAAATGTTGTCACCTGCTGATCTCTGAGAATTCTTCACATCCAGTATTCGCCACAGAAAGGCTCAGTCACCTTGAACCATCATTGATACCCAGCTCTTCTTCCCAACCAGTTTTATTTTTGCTTACATGGTACAAGTCTGTCTTTTGGCAAACACAACACAAACTGGACTGTTGATTTCGACCCCAAGGAAAGTTACTCTATGGTCCCGTCCCTCCACTTTTCTCCGGTTAATGTTGACAAATCTACGCAGGATTCACCTTTACTAACAGCACCAAAGTTCTTGAACATTAATCAACATCATCACACACAATCAGAAACTCCTCTAAATGTACAATAATTCATATCCACAACGTGTGAGGGAGTTTGGCAATGGGAAGGAAAAGGGGGGTAACTCTAAAGTAAAATACATGGCACGCGACCTGAGAGGAGGAATTGTAAAAGCGGCAGTAAAATAACCAATCTCAATTACCCGACGAATCAGATTCCAGTGGGCGTAAAAGACAAAATAGCGATAAATATAATAGGAATGGATCACTGTAAATCACCAGTTGTTCAAGTAATTAATTAAGTAATCAATTGTTAAACCAGTTCTGTAATCCGTGAACACTTTGAGCTGAGGACAAAATCACAATTATTTGAACAAATTTGATGTCAGAAGAAGAAACGGAGCAAAGAAAAGGGGCATATATCTATATGTTAGGCCAATCTCCTAGGTACACGTAGACCAAATGCCATTTCAAACAAAAATTGTCAGTATAAAGGCCGTAAATAGCTTTATAATTATGGCGGCCATATTGAAAATTGGACTCAAACTTCTTGAAACAAAGTCATGTGTAATCATTCGTTGGAACAATTACGTAAAGTTTCAAATTCATTGGTGCAGTGGTCTTTTAGGAGAAGAAATGTACGACGGGCAATCAGACAACGTGACATAAGCCCACCTGACTTCCAGTCAATGCCCTTTCTGTGGTTCAATGTTTGCTATCAGAGAATTTCGGTTTTGGGCAATATTCAATGTTGCTCTGATATTTCTAGCTTCTCTCTTCAGTTGCCTGCCCTAATAGATGTTATACTTCGAATGAAAACGTGTGATAGTCGAAAAACTCGAACCATGTCGAAAACGTTTCCATGTCCCTTCTGGGCCGTCGTAGTTTACCTGTTTGAAACGGACGTTAAATCTATCAACACTGTGTGTGTGAGGCTCATGAATGTCTACGTTGGCGAGCTCATCTGATGTCTTGCATGATATTTCCACCAGGAATGAGTCAAGAAGTTTTTAAAAGGCGCATAGAGAGGAAAGTACTTTGATCAAAATTTGAAAAAAATAATTAACTGTATCTTCCCATGCTTTCGTACTGAATTTATTCAGGTACAATTTTGTTTCTTAAATACGCGTTAAGTTTGGAGAAATGATAAGAAGCTTGGATATTTACATCATCCTGTACAGCCGATTGACCATTTTTTTCCCTTCTACTATTCCTAGATCAGTTATCAGAAACAATGATGGATTAATTGTTTGTTCATATTAGAAATACAGTGCCATTTATCATAAGATCATTTTTAGTCAGCTTTGAGGAAACGCTATATATTGCAAACTGCCCTTAACTACATACTTGCTGATGACGTTATTACATCTATATTTTCTGTAGTTAGTAATACGAACATAAAGCCTCAGATGAAGTACCATGTATTTGTCTTACCATGCTTCTCAGCATAGGGTTAGTAACTATAGCAACCTGACAATATGTATGCACATGATGATTCCGGGTAAGAATATGTCCCCAGGACTGTATTACTGGTCGTTAGGGGCGATTTAATGGATCGGGTGGTGACATTGCGTGTTACAGGCGGATCCAGAGTGGGATCCCCTTCCCTTCCCTTTTGAAAACCAAATGTAGTATGTTGTAGGCAGTAATTATATCGGGGATTATCTGAAAGTTATCTATATTTTGGATCCCTCCTTTTAAAAATGCTGGATCCGCCCGTGTGTGTGTCAACGTAACATGACGGCGTGGACCGTTGCTCACAATATCGACCACTGGATTGTCTGGTCCATTTACAGGCCGGCGTCATGTAACTGAAACAAAACTGAGTGCGGCCTTACACCACACACACACACACACACACACACACACACACGACTTCAACTACCATCGTTTATCTTTCACTCAATACATCTGGCCACAGATAAGAAAGTCCCCAGTGTCCAATACGGGATCAGGTGGTCACAACGTGTGTCTATGTTGATTGAAAAGCATCGTACCCTACTGGCTCAGATTCTTACTCATGACAACGTATTTGCCGGACCTGCACACGATTATCAGGCCGTCGGTGATGAAGCATTGCAGCATCGGCAACTATCAGTCAAACACAAAGCGTTCTGGTTTCCACTCATCATACAGGTATCTCTGAGATAATAATAAGAAAATAAATCACATCTTTCCGAGGCAAGGAAGTCCAGAGAGAAACATGACTTTGATAGTCAGAATTGTAAGGAATGACGTAATCACGACATAAGGACATATATAAGTGACATGTATTTATTCATGTAAGAAAAGGTTGTACAAAATATAATCACCATCGATATGTACACTGCCCTATGACAAAGGTATTTGCGTTCATATTTGACATCAATCGACACATTTACTCCCATAACTACAACACGAACCATTCGTAATTATCTGAACCGCGAAATTAGTACGGACATATTCTCACATTTACCCATTGACGAAAACAGTGTACGACAATACACTTCCACACCCACTGACATCTACAACACTTTAATACACTGATACACGCTTAAATAAGTCACGTGATAACCGGTATCCAGTATGGATTGTCGTATTGACAGTCAGATGTCGCACAGCGACCTCCAATATCAGTTTTCCTCAGACTGAGACAGTCCACAGGTCGCGTCACAGTCTCGTCTTCACTCAGTGAGTGTGCGAGAACATGACCTGTTGACGAGCACGTCATGGCAAAGACTAGGCAACAATAATATCTACAAAGTCCATAAACATCGGTCAGCTTCTATCGCAGCAGCACCAATCTCTTATCACAGTGTAGCCTGGAGGCAATTTGCATATGATTTCTTTCCGTGTATATACGGGCGCCGTGACAGAGTCCCTCACAAACTGTGCTTCCAGGATGCGGAATGGCTGGCGAGAGGTCGGCGAGATTTCCGAAGTTTTACGTTCACAATCAGAATCTTCCTTCCGGTTTAATGTCGTAACAATGTTCACATCATGCCGTTATGCAGTTTTCAACTTCCAGTATGTGCTGGATGCCGACATCGACATCTTGAACAAACTTGGAGGGCTGAGACAGATGAGGTTCGTTGTTGATGTCGCGATGGCCGTGGTACGTCTTCTCGTTGTCGTCGTCCATCTCAGTCACTTCCGGTTTGTGCTGGTATACACCGGTTCCAACGAGTAAACTGTGGCATCTCTCGACCGTCTGTTCGTGCAGGTCGACGTTTGACGGAATGTGCCGAGAGGAAGGAAGCCCTTGCTGCGTTGTCACATCGTTGCCGTTTTTCTTGTTGTTCCACACCTTCTGAAGGTAGCGGTCGTACAGGTTGGCACCGTAGATGTCAACGTTAGGGTTGTCGCTGGAAGATAATGGTCACGTGATGAATTCAGAACACATTTCATTCGTCAATGAGTTTAATGAGTAGGAGTTAAATTAGTAGCGGTTTAATCATTGACTTAGCGAGTGATTTAAAGTTAAGTTTATAATTTGACGTTGCAATATTTCAACCATAGAGATGACGGCACGTAAACTTAATGTGGGAGGAAATTGATGCAGGTCGCTGACGGATTCCGGGTTACTCCAACCAACAACCTTTAGCCTGCATGTCCATTATTTATAAAATTAGAGCTTCAAAGGCTACGATTACTTTCCCTGAAGGAGGAAATAATAGTTTGTTTCCATCAGTTTCGAAATTATGTCAATATATTCCTTACCCGATGAAATAGAGGCGTTTGATAGGTTTCCTTATGCCCATGGTCTTGGCTACTTTGCTGATAGTGTGTTCGGCGAACCTGTACGTGATCTCGCACGGCTTGCCTACCAGGGTTGAATACTCCAAATCCTTCCCGGTGATCTTCTGTAAACGGAGGAAGGAATGTTTAGAGATGGTTGACAGTACACACTATATTCAAATCGATATGAAAACGACACCGATTACCGCCTACATTCCAAGACACTACAACGACAAAACTACTATATTTAACGTGTAACTGGAGCGTGCGCTCATTTACATTTTTCGTACTCGTGTTAAAATTGGATGAACACACATTCTGAACTGGGACTTACTCTGTATAAAGCTTCAAGACAAACAAGGAAAGCTCCGTGTCCGAACCTGAAACATCAAAACGGTAAATATAAGTACTGTCCATTACATTAATAGAGGGGTCGGGTGTCACTCTAGTTTCGTATTCATTGGATTTCAGAACTGACGTTTGGGAATAGTGGCTGTCTTAAAACATTTAGATCAACACCTTTGACTGATAATTCGGGAGAGCGTGAGGGAAAGTGTTTAGTTTGTTGTTTAGCGTCGCATTATTCCAGCAAGAGGTCTCAAGTATCTAGAACGCCTACCTGGGAATGCAGGCTTCCGCCATGAATTGAAGGTCCATGTTGCACGCAATCACCGGAAGTTGGGGCACACGTTTAGGGTCTGCAGGGGCCTTGGTGGGTTTACCCTCCGTCAACAGCAGGTCCATCAACAGTTGGAGGTTTGCCTCCCAATGCGTGGGCTCGGCCAACAGCAGAACGGCTGCAAGACACATAAAAAGGTTTAGTTCGGTGGGTAGACTTTGATGCCCGTTTTAGCAATGTACCGAAGATAACACGACAGGAGACACCAAGATTTAGTTATACGAAAATGGAAGTAAACGCTTCAACCACAAGGCTCCACCAACCGGTGCCCTAGCATTGAACACTTTAGTTGTATATTGCGTTCTTGTGTGATCCAGCAAACTCGTTAATATTGACAAGTATTTCCTGTCCGATCTATCAGTTAATTGTTACCAGGAAGAAAAATATAATCCTGGGCCCGTTTCACAAAGCGGTTTTAAATAGAAATAAAGATCAGATAAATATTATTTTACTTGTACCACAAATACCGACCTGTAGTACAACTACATGAGGTAAAAGCACTGCGAGTTACTCCTTACCTTCGATTTTGGGAAAGTCGTTGTTTTCCTTGTAGCCCCTGGCAACGACCTTTCTGTTTTCGTGGTCAACCATGTCCAACAAGGGATAGGCCTCCTTCACATCATCCAGCGTGCACAGGTTTGAGAAGCCAAGACTTTTTCAGGTTAAAGATCATAGAGTATTAACGAGGAGACCATGCAGTTTGAGCATTAAGATGAGTGAGTATGGTTTTACGCCGCTTTTAGCAATATTCCAGCAATATCACGGCGGGGGACACCAGAAATGGGCTTCACACATTGTACCCATGTCGGGAATCGAACCCGGGTCTTCGGCGTGACGAGCGAACGCTTTAACCACTAGGCTACCCGACCGCCCGCAATAAGATCAACTATCTTAAAATAATGATCTCAGCGGATTTTCTGCGATGTACACTCAGCTAGTGCATTATGGCGTTTTGAGCACATTGTGCGGAAATACTTATTGCAACACCGCATCTAATTAATTTTAGTGGAGTGAGGTGAATTTGGGGTTTAACTACGCGTTCAAGATCGTTTCACTTCCGTAGCGACGTTCATGCGACTGTGGGTGGCTGCTTGGACTGGTCAAGACTGTAGCCGGTTTTATAGTGCTAGCCCACTGACCTACCATGCCGCAGTTAAATATGGACATCCCACTCAGACACACTACACTGATTCCAAGCGGAACTGTTTTTGTTTTAGCCCCTTTAAACAGTAGATTATTTAATGTATTTTAGTATGACGTCACCTGGGACCGATCTTCCGCTCTCTGGACAGACGCTAATCACTAGACCACTGGAATCAATGCCATATGTAAAACCGGTATAATGCCTTTGTAGTTATTAGGTTTCGCTTTAACTCCTATATATCACAATATTTTAACAATGTGGGGCTGCCAAATAACCCGAGCCGAGCTCCCCTTTAACATGTTTCCACCTTGTGCAAGAAAAAGAGTTAACTCAGCAGATACCACACACTAATTAAGTTTGTACAAACACGAATTGGTTGTGTGTGCTCCCTAAATAGTATTCTGGAAGCAGTCGTGATATGTCACTATGAAAGGATACTCTTTGGCAATCTCCAGCCTGTGTTCCTGGCCAATCACCAGCACGTGCTGATCGTGGAATTGGCGCAAAAGCTTCACGGGAGTCGGCGCGTGAATCACCTGGTCACATGACACCTGCAACAGACGACCATTTGTGTTAAAGTTATCGCGTGGTGGAAAACAACATTTACTGTAACGCTATTCCACTTTAATATCGGTTCAAATGGCTTGTCCTTTACGATGCAATTCTGATCTACAGTACAACTATCGTGAGAGAAACTCTAAAACCAAGAATTTAATTTACATGGCCGCAATGTGTCACTTACTTCTAAGTTGAACCATCCTGCGATCTGCTTCGCCTTATCATGGGTCCTATTGCAAGCGTTGGTGACGAACGCGCATGGCACGCGCAGCTGTCCATCGGCGTCCTTCAACTTCTCAATGGCCTTGACTGCAGGTGCGAGGGCGGCGCTGCCTCGAGCCAACACTCCGTCCACGTCAAACAATATGCCAAAGTCCGGCTGAAAGAAAGTTTACACGTGTTAGTAACGAAGGGAAATGTCTTGAATTAACTTCATAAAACTAAACTAGTCCGGTTCTTGGATTGCGAACTTACTTAAATTAGAACACTGTACACACAATATGTGTGTTCTATTCGGGTCTGGACCTCACATTTGTCATTGGGATTAATAGATATCACACCAACACGTTAACCACTTTCCTTGTACATAAGCAAAGTATTTGTGTCATTTCAAGAAATGAAATCATTGGCAAACAAACAAAATATCGCGAAACAATGAAAATAGATGACACCCGGAAACATTCCACATAATTATACAGAACGAGTTATAACTAAGGCGACGCTACTTTATAGAACAGACTATAGTCCACTTGCCTCAAGGTTAGCGACCCAGGACGAGAGACGATATACCACCAATCTGGACGCAGTAGCTGTCCCGCGAAGTCGGGCTAGCATCATCTCACTGATTTAAGTTTAAAGACGACTACACGGAAGCAATTTCTACATCCAGAAAGTGCAGACTCGACAAAAGCCATCTCTCGCCAAGCTATTGCACAAGGTGGGGGAAACCCCGAAGTTGACCTAGCTCATTTGCATATCACATGGTAACTTGTTTACGTGATCAGCTGTTCGACACGCGCGACGAAACCAGTTGGTCCCGCTTCAATTTGATGGGTTAGCACCTTCCCTTTGTAGCATTATTCGACTTGCTATTCAAATATTACTTAAGACACACAAGTAGGAAAGTATTTAATCAAAGAAACTGTCAAATCGAAGATTTCGTTCTACAATAAAAACAAAGTAATGCATAGATGTATATGAATGAAAACGCTCACTCACCTCGGCAATTGAGATATCGGAATCGGCAGAAGACGAATCCGAATTGTCTGTAAATGAAAGAAATAGTTGTTACAAGTCTATAAAAGCATGCATTTGTTATTATCAATTCTAGCTTACATGTCAGATCAGATGCCGTCAAGATATAGCTGAGAAACTCACCAGTCGAATATCCATCATCGCGAATCGGGCTGTGGGTAACTCTCATGATGTCAAATATGTATAAATATCAATCGAAGATAACTGTTATGCAGTTGCAGTAACGTCAAAGTATCAAAGTCACGTTCGAGTTGTATCTGAACAACGACGAGGTGGTGCCCACATTTATAGGAGGCCATGCTGTCTTGTTTACTATCAGATACTTTGCATACTCCTATCTGATTGGCTGGTATCGAGGTGAGGAACGGAGGTCAGAGGGTACCGCGGAATAATTGTTTACGTCGCTGGATGTAATTCGGTGACGGGGCAAAAGTCGGTGAAGGGCTACACCGATAACCAGTTACTCAGCGATTGCTAGAGTTAGTCAACCCCGGCAAAGTACACAGGTTATCAGCGAAGCCGGTAAAAGCACATGGCAAGACACGACTGTCTGACGTTTGACGATGGCTGGACGTAACACTAACCGACATGAACATGACATCTGGATCTATGCTTTACTGACCACGAAACATCTGTCATCTTCACGCCTACGAGATTACTACAAAAACGACCATTTTTCATATTTGTTTGGTTTTTCAGAGTGTGAAGTCTTGACGTGTAACGTCACATTTCAAGCCTCCGAACTTATATGAACTCGCAGTTACAAACATGTTAAAAGATCGTGTCATGTTGATTTGAGGCAAATATGGATGTTATTTAATGCTTTAGGTTGATACCGCTTTGAACAGTATTTCAGTTATATCACGGCGGTGTTTGATGTGGGAGAAGAGGCCCTGGTGGTGCAGATCTTGGACGTTTAAAACTTCAGTGAAACACACGATCATTGATATAAGAAATATAACCTAACAAGGGCGAACCGGGATTCGAGCCCACGATCATAAGATTCTGGAACTTAAGGAACGCAACTCTGCACAGCGAAGTACGGCGCCTGGGGCACCCGCGTCCTCTGGTTTTGTTGTAATAATTGCACAAAAGGTATATGAAAGTGAATATGGTTTTATGCCACTTTTAACAACATATTCC
This sequence comes from Haliotis cracherodii, assembly GCF_022045235.1. Lineage (NCBI taxonomy): Eukaryota > Metazoa > Mollusca > Gastropoda > Lepetellida > Haliotidae > Haliotis > Haliotis cracherodii. The sequence goes on along the minus strand of NW_027266319.1, from coordinate 28,964,197 downwards.
CACAATGTCATGGCACAAGACATTCATCTTACCAGTATTACATTCTGAGCAGTAGTGACGTAATTACGCCCCGTCTTAGCGAGTGAGTGAGTGAGCACTTGAGCAACTTTAAGGCGGAGGTCACCAAAAATTAGCTTCGCCAGTACCGATCTGAGGAATCGAGTGAGTGAATGAGTATGTTTTCACGCCGCTTTTAGCAATATTCCAGCAATATCACGGCGGGGGACACCAGGAATGGGCTTCACACATTGTACCCATTTGGGGAAACGAACCCGTGCCTTCAGCATGACGAGCGAACGCTTTAACCACGAGGCTACCCCACAGCCCTAACAGATCATGGATCAAGATTGGGGTGTACCTAGGATTCGAACCCACGATCAACGGATAATGGTTAGTGATGGAACTGTGAATAGCAACTGTACCCTTAGTCATGTCCACAAGGTAGGATCGGAACAACTGGTGACACTGGTGACGGATCAAGGAAAAGCAGCAGGTGTCTAGGGAGGTTCATGTTGCATGAGTGAGTGAGTGAGTGAGTGAGTGACATGGGTTGGTGACTGAGATTTTACACCCTAAAAACCACGACGGGAAGTATGCGCTTCATACAATATGCTCAAGGTGAGAATCGAACCCGGGTATGCAGCGTGACGAGCAAACGCTTTAACCGATAGGCTACTGTACTGCTCCTGCAATCAAAGCTAAATGGGCAGCCTGTCACGATTGTCCGTTGTTTAATATCTGCAACTAACAATCACCGATTACACATTATAAGGGTCGCCTCTGAGGTCTAGTGGATATAGCGTCTGCCCGGAGAGTCGAAGGTCGGTGGTTGGATCTCCGGCCGCGGCAAACCAAAACACGTTAAAAGATGGTACTGGTTACTCCCCTGCCTAGCGCTGTTGACCACAGAAACCATGTCACAGTTCTTGGAGGTTGACCAGTCCTTTATCAAGCTGACCGGTAGATAACAGTTAATCACCACTCCCGTGTATACAGCACCGTTGGCAAATGTAACTGATAAACGTGATTGACAGTTTCAGCACGGTCAGCAATTCGCAACTAGAGCCTGTCAAAGTATGGACTTTCGGGTCGTGGGGTGGCTATGTGGAGACCGTGGGTGCTAGTCACACCGGAGATCGCGATCGTTTCCCCACCTCGGTACAGCGTACCCTCCGTCGTTATAGTGAGGGTCATAAAGTCTCACCCTCACACCGCAAGCGCTGTTAGTTGATGCGCCATATTGGTCAGGAAGATCGTTTTCAAATACTGTGAAAATTCACGCTTCACTTTTCTAATTTTTCTCGTTATGGGGCTTCGAGTTGTTGGTGTCCATTATTCCAGTCGAACTGATTTGATTCGTGTTGACCTTACGGTCTGTGTATAGCGAAACCCCGTTAATCCGGACGGTAATGTTCACAGTGTGATTATACAGATTAAGTTCCCGATTAACCAGTCACGGTATGAAGTAGTGTCCCTTGTATTGCTGGTGGCAGGGTCAATACATACTCATATATGAATGAAATAGGTAGAAGGTTGAGTATCCTAAAGAAAAAACGATTTTTTGCCCATTATGTAATATACCACTCGATGAAACAGAATTTCACATCTGCATGCTGTGTCCCCTTTTGAGGGATTTAAGAAACAGTATATTACCTGAATACTATATTGAACATCCGACATGTTTAAATTTCAAAAGTTGCATCTTCCAGCCCATATGATTTGAATTGTTTAGCTAAGTATAACGTTCTTGGAATGAAAAAAGCCGTTGTAAACAGTTAGGCTCCCCACATCATTAATGTAAATCTGTGATGTCTCAGGATGCCATTACCTGACATATTCATGTAGGAAACAAGTAAATGATTTTCTTCTTATAATTTTTTTGTTAAATATAGAATAATAACGAATTATTGAGCATGGCAATTGAATCATTCAAATGTGTAAACACCAAATACCAAATACGAATATTCAATTCTCCATCACAATCATCATCATCATCATCATCATCATCATCATTTTCATCATCTATTACGAGAAACGGTCTGAATTCATTTGTCTTAATGACACGCAATCGTAGTGAAAGATCGCGGGTTCGAATCCCGGTTCGCCCTGATAATGTTTCCAGGTTTGTCTGCACCATTAACATGTCCAAAACATGCAATACTTCGGGGTCCCCCTACAATAAGCACAGGCGCCGTGCTGTAGCTGAAATACCGTTCATACGGTGTTTAACCAAAGAGTAAGGGTACTGTGCTGACAGAGCAAAAGGTCATACTCGGGTCTGAGATTCGAACCCACGACCAGCTTATCCTGGCACACTGAGTTGTGGCACCCCAGAACCACTGGACGCCACAAACACCATAATGCCTACACATAGCGCCCATTCTTCACTCTTCCTTCACCCGGACACAAGTTCTGATTAACATCCACACACAGATTCGTTTCCGTTGCTAATACTTGAAGCTATCTGACCTATATATCCTAAAATAGATCAGGCGCGTTGTTGCTGTAAGTACTTCTGTACCAAATGTGCAAAACGCCACGATGCAATTAAACATCCCCCAAATCCAACTTTTATTATTTACAGTCAATGCTCCCAGACTATACCGACATGCACTAGACATTCCCTCTGTCTATTAGTAATGGCTTGTGTAGTGTTTAACGCCAACTATATATGACGACGGTCTGTAAATGATCGAGTCTGGGACAGACAATTCAGTGATTGATATCATGCGCATCGATCCGCGCAAGGAGGTTTTTGCTTAACGCCGCACTTAGCTATAGTCCAGCTATATGACGGCAGCCTGTAAATAATCGAGTCTGGACCAGACAATCAAGTGATTGATATCATGAGCATCGATCCGCGCAATTGGGACACGATGACATGCATCAACCAAGTCAGCGAGCCTGACCACCCGGTCCCGTTAGTCGTCTCTTACGACAAGCATAGTCGCCTTTTACGGTAAGCATGGATTGCTTTTCGGGATACGATGACATGCATCAACCAAGTCAGCGAGTCTGACCACCCGATCCCGTTAGTTGCCTCAAGCATGGGTTGCTGAAGATCAGTTTTAACCTGGATCTTCACGGGGATAACATATTTTACAAAGCCTTCTTGTCGTAGAATAGGTATCAAAAGTTATGAATTCACATTTCATTTGTAGATAAAATTTTATTTAACAATATTCCCATGAGTTCTGTTCAGACACAAATCCTTGGTGTAATAACAAGCAACAGATAAATAATTACTTTTTGACAAAATACACATGCAGCATTCAATTAATTACAGTTGCGTCGTTTGGGAACAAAACCAAAAACCATGGCAGGACTTGTATACACTCTAATATCAACCTATAACAGCGGCTTACTATTCTTTACACAATTTCAAAAAAACTAGGTCGAGTGACAGCGACCTTCACTGGCTCATCAGATACCTGCGCCATCGAAAATATTTTCGCGTTATTTAAGTGTGTATTTGCCTGGTGCACTGTGAATCATGTTAACAGCAGTCACATAACAAATCCAGTAACCGTATTATTTGCCAGAACAATCGCTCACGACAAAGAGCCCCACACGGGAATCACGTCGTAACGGCGTGAACCACGCCGGGGCGGCCATGACACTTAGAACTAGCCAATCAGCGCTCAGCTGACATAATCATCCAACTGGTGGCAGCAACAAATCTATTTATATCCCAACAGTAAAGCAGGCGCTAGGTGAATAATTTAACTCGTTTCTCAAATGTGGAATTTGATCTGCGAGTAATAAAGATATTAACCTACTTGTTGACTGCGAGGACGATTAGTGCACGATAGATTGTCGTGACCACATATATGGTATTGGTTTTCAGGAAGCGTTTGGAATCTCTCAATATGGGAAACATGGGTAGTTCAACGTTAGTCCTGTCAGGATGCCATTACCTGGCATATTCATGTAGGAAACAAGTAAATGATTTTCTTCTTATATTTTATTGGTTAAATATTGAATAACATTCAGCAGCCCATGTACTGAGAAGGCTCTTTAACATAGACTAACGTCAGTCGTAGTACTAAGACGGCTCTTTAACATAGACTTACGTCAGTCGTAGTACTAAGAAGGCTCTTTAACATAGACTTACGTCAGTCGTAGTACTAAGAAGGCTCTTTAACATAGACTTACGTCAGTCGTAGTACTAAGGCTCTTTAACATAGACCTGCGTCAGTCGTAGTACTAAGGCTCTTTAACATAGACCTGCGTCAGTCGTAGTACTAAGGCTCTTTAACATAGACTTGCGTCAGTCGTTGTACTAAGGCTCTTTAACATAGACTTACGTCAGTCGTAGGACTAAAGCTCTTTAATATAGACGAACAACAGTCCTAGCGCTAAAACTCTTTACACAGACTTGCGACAGTTGTAGCGCTATGACCCTTTAACATAGACTTACGATAGTCGTAGCGCTAAGACCCTTTAACATAGACTTACGCCAGTCGTAGCGCTACGATCGCTTCGTGTTACGGGGCCCCGTTTCACAAAGAGGCCTTGACGCTAAAACTGTCTTAGACATGCACTGACGACAGTCGCGACTGTCCCTCCGTTTGAGCGACTGAGCCCTCACTGGGACAAAGTACGTATATTACGGTCAATAGGCGACTCATGTTTCCTCAGTTCAATGGCCAAATGAACGCTACAATGAATATTAGCTTTCGGCAGGCGCTCAATAAACTGACCCAAATCGACATCGGAAATGACGAAGAAGCGCGTGATCTGTCGCGTGACGGGATCATGTCACGTGCAGGGTATCGATTCGGTGTTGTGTGAAAAGTTGGGGACAAGGTATGTGACAAACACGAACAATCTTCTTTGTTTGTTGACGGCGGCTTGTAGATAATCGAGTCTGGACCAGATAATCCAGTGATTGACATAATGGGAATCGATTCACGAAATTGGTGTGTTTGTGTGTGTGTGTGTGCGTGCGTGCGTGCGTGCGTGCGTGCGTGTGTGTGTGTTTGTGGAGGTGTGTGTGTGTGTGTGGGGGGGGGGGGGGGGGGGGGGGGTCGTCCACTGTGTTACCTTTATAATTGTCCTCAGTGAAACGTATATCAGCCAAACAAGCGAGTCTGACTACCCGATCCCATTTGTTGCTAACGACGAGAATGGGTTGCTGAAGACCAATTCTAACCCGGATCTTTACAGGTCTTCTACCTTCTGTTTACCTTGTTCAGCATCATGAGGAAAACGATTTCGTCAATATCACTAGTATCTAAGCGAATGCAACGTTCATGATCCTGTTCATTTTTCCAAATACAAATAAAGTAAACTACATACACCTGAAGACTGGCTGTATTTTGTGGTCTCTGATTTGACCAAAACATTACAAATTTTTGAAGGCTGAAAATACTTATTGATATGATGCACGAAATATCGCCTATGGTACCCGCATCAACTACATCGCCATCGTATAACCATGGTTTAATTTCCAATTACGTGGATCGATGCTCATGATGTCAATCACTTGATTGTCTGGTGCGGACTCGATTATTTACAGACCGCGATCATATAGCTGGAATATTGCTGAGTGCGGCGTTAAACAACAACACACGAACAACACTATCTTTAGTCCGGTAGTTTGTTTTTGGTGACTAAGGAAGTTATTGGTATATCGCTTTTAAAAAACCGTTATCTTTTATTTTGCCAGTCGGAAATGTAGCACCCCAATGCAAAGCCTACAGCGGCCAGTGACACACGTTTCTAATGGGTCGACCCGTAGCCCAGGTGGCGGACTGGTCAAGCGGTCAAAAGCAGTGGGCCAGCAAATGTCAGGTGCTGAGATCATGTACCCCAAGTGACCGGGTTGTTATTCAGCCTTGAGACCAATAATATTTGTGCGGCGTTAAACAACAAAAAACAATACAATATTGTTTACAGATCTTCACAGTGTTGTCACTACCCCTAGTTTAGACTATATACACCCTGTACACACGAAAGAACCCGCTCGTCCGATGGTAGAGTGTCAAAGCCAGCGGCCCCACCCACCCTGGGCAAGTGACTTAGTTCCAATGTGCCTCTGTTCATCCAAGCTTGGAATGAGTACTGGATATGTGAGGTGGAAGTAAAAACCTTCCAGAACCCGTACACAACTTGGGTTGTATACTCCCCAGGGAGTTGAGATTTCTAATTGGAGCGCAAGCGAATCCACCGGTCGGGGAACAAATAAAACCGAATTTGAGCGGACACTAGTACCTCGATACCCGCGGTATAAAAATATATAATATAACATATTAATATGGAGAACGGCGGATAAAAAAACGATGAACAAAATAAAGGAATATAGGTAGATGTAGCTATTTACCAGCACCGCCCCATGCAGTCGGGGTATAATAACACGCAATCAGCCACCGAAATCTAAACTCAGATTCAAATAGTCACTATCGGTCACAATTAAATTCATCATTGTAAAATGTTTCATCTACCTGGTTCAAGTAGCCAACTTTCGATGAGCTGAAACCCTTCTACTAACCAGTTTTACGGACAGAAAGCACGTATTTTGAAATAAGACACTCAAACAGCTGTGAGAAACTCTTCTCAACCCATCAAAATCTTCAGGGACATACATCATGCCAGCCAGTTCACACAGCGATCACGTGCTCACTGGGTGCAAAGGTCAGTATTGATCCGCCGGCTGACTGCTCTCGCAAGCTCGCACGTGCTGTACATGCATCCTCCTCGTGCTAGACACCCAGGCAGCATGCAGTAACCATGGAGTTTGGAGGCGCATCGCTGACAGTTGATAACAAATAACGCGTGTGACAGTTTGTGTTGAGTAATTAACATATACATTTAAACGGATATGCGTCATGCGAACCTTAAAAACTGAAGTGAAATGTTTAATGTCTGAATTTCATAGCTTTACAACTGAAGCACTTTCAGATCAATACATACTCGGCCAAGTTCAATACAGAAACACGGTGATGTAAGTGATGTAGGAAATAAGTGGCATTTTTCGGCGTTCAGTGTCAACGCTATTTGCTTCATGACACTGCTTTCAACATTCCTCGAGGTTCACACTCTCAGAAAGATTTTTATGCGTTTTGTTTTATATCAGTTTATAACACACAATTACACCTAACTACTACCAAACAATCGACGAATAATTGTCATAGACTTTAAAAAGTAAAGGTAAGAATTCATTATGTTATCAATTATTAGCATTAATTTATACTCAGTGTATAAAAGTAAAAAATAATCTGGCGATCACTTTTTAGATTATATTGGTTGAATGAGGCGGGGGAGTGGTCATTTAATATCACATCTAACGTGATTCTGATTGCGAGCACCCAAGTCATAAAGTTGACTGCACGGACTCTATATGATGTACGGTTAACGGTTAAACTACATCATTGAGTAGCGAGCCCTGCCTCAAACACACTTGTAGTTAGTACAACTTGAGCTCATGTGTATATATACTCCCGATGTTCATTTCCTGAAGTGATAGGGTGTCACGGTGCTACACAGGACATCGTCCAAGGTTAAAACATGGATGATGCTAAAACCCGGTAAGTTGTAGATATTTCATTAATAAATAAAGGCTCGACCTAGTGATTAATAGTTACAAACTGTTGTCATATTTAGATTATTTTCCAGTCGCGAGTGATGATTTAAGATTCGTATTTTGGGAGCCATTACAAGACTCTACGACGTTATTTAACTGGTCTCCAGAAATATGGCTTTGGTTAGATAAAAGGATCCCTCCTTGGAACTATCAATGCAATGATATAGCATCACAATGCTTTGCAGACCATTGTGACGACATCTGTTACTATCACGTCACAATCAAATGACATCATTAATATATCTGCTACAGTAGACATGTTTAAAACTACTCGGCTCGTAGAATAAAAAAATACTTTATAAGACATCTAGGTAATGGCCTTTGTTTCAATTTGGATCAATAAGCAAGAATATTTCATAGGTATGAGTAATATTTCTATGTATGAAGCATGAAACGACCTACCTGAGGAATAATTGACAAACGCTCCATATTTCTTTTCCTCGCGACGTGCAGCCGACGTTTCGAAACAAAACAATTCAGCCATGTTCGTTCAAGTAATAACACGATGTTAAAGCCTGTCAAATGTATCTTATCAGCAGCAGCGGGGTATAACCCTTTATATAGCCTTGCTCGGCCTTCAGAGAGACAACGATTGGTCGACTGTAGTGCCTTAGCTTAATTCGATCAGCATTGGTCATTCTGCTGACCACGAGCGTAGCACGAACGCTGACGTCATGGCCTAGGTTGGCTGCCAAACGCTTTAGGGGTTGACCGAGTTCACACGAGCTGTTCTAAGATTGGCTGGCGCGTGTAGCTTGGTATACTGGTATGTGAAGTTGCCATAATGTAGCTTGGTTTGAACTTTGAGCAAAGTTTGTTTAATTATATTGGGTGCACAGTACACATACATTTGTCCTCATAGGTGTATCATAACCTTGCACAAGGAGACAGTGTCACGTAGTTTTCTGGGTGACCCCTATTTATGAGTGTTTATGCGTCCATCAATGTACAGTATAACATTTCTATATGGGTTTCCATCACGTGAACAGTTTTGGAAGATACTTAGATAGTTTTCCTTTGGGTGAGTCATAAATAAACACTCACTGCCCACGTCACATTCATGCAACACCTCAGCGTTACAAATACAGTTGTGAACAGGTGGGAAATAATCATAATTAAGCGCATGTTAGCATAACGCACGTTTGAAAACTGCATACTCTAACTGTGGAATACAGAAGTATTGATCTTGTCAACGTCTGCTGTCAGGCAAACGACGGCGATCAGGTGTCAGTTTCCGGTTCCTCCGTGATGTCATGTTGCAAACGTTCATTCTGGTCGGAACATGAGGCGTCCATGAGGTGACACCTCATTTGTCACACTCCCGACCCCGTATCAGAGACCATTATCCACGTCACAGTCCGTACATCTTGCTACACCTTGCTATCTCCTGCTACATCTTACTACATACGGGCGGTCGGGTAGCCTAGTGGTTAAAGCGTTCGCTCGTCACGCCGAAGACCCGGGTTCGATTCCCGACATGGGTACAATGTGTGAAGCCCATTTCTGGTGTCCCCCGCCGTGATATTGCTGGAATATTGCTAAAAGCGGCGTAAAACCCATCTCACTCACTCACTTACTACATACTGTTACCCCCTGCTTCCTTCTGCTACTTCTGTTACACTTGCTACCATCTTGATACCTTTTCCTACATCTTGCTACATCTTGCTACATCTTACCACCATTTGTGTCATCTTGCTACCTTCTCCGACATCTAGCTTAATCTTTCTACTTTCAGTTACGTCTTGCTGCAAATTAACCCCCACTACCTCCTGGTACTTCCTGTTTCGTCTTGCTTCATCCTTTTGTTTGATATGACTTTTATGGCCGTGGGATGTTAACACGTGGTATTCTACTTTTGCATGACAACGCTTCTGTTCACAAGTCGAGAATTACACAGGCCGCCATATGTGAATGTGGATTCGAACAGTTAAACCATCCACCCTACAGCCCAGACTTAGCCCCCAGTGACTATTTCCTTTTCCGGCAAATGAACTCTAACCTTCGTGGAAGACGCTTCCAGGATGACGAGGACATAAAGGCGGCCACAGAGGCGTGATTAGAGGGCCAATCTGCGGATTTCTATAAAAGTGGAATTAAAAGCTTGAAGGACAAACGGAATAAGTGAGTGAGTATGGTTATACGCCGCTTTTAGCAATATTCCAGCAATATCACGACGGGGACACCATAAATGGGCTTCACACATTGTACCTGTGTCGGGAATCGAACCCAGGTCTTGGGCGTGCCACATTGTATTTCATATTGCTACATCTTTGTAATATTGCTACATCTTTGTACATATTACTACATATTGCTATCTCCATCTACATCTTGCTGATCTTGCTACATTTTTCTGCATCTATATACGTCTTTCTACATATTGATGCATCTTGCTATCTCTTCCTGCATCTTGCTACCTCCTGCGACATCTTGCTGCGTCTTGCTACCTCCTGCGACATCTTCCTGCATCTTGCTACCTCCTGCGACATCTTCCTGCATCTTGCTACCTCCTGCGACATCTCCCTGCATCTTGCTACCTCCTGCGACATCTTCCTGCATCTTGCTACCTCCTGCGACACCTTCCTGCATCTTGCTACCTCCTGCGACATCTTCCTGCATCTTGCTACCTCCTGCGACATCTTCCTGCATCTTGCTACCTCCTGCGACATCTTCCTGCATCTTGCTACCTCCTGCGACATCTTCCTGCATCTTGCTACCTCCTGCGACACCTTCCTGCATCTTGCTACCTCCTGCGACATCTTCCTGCATCTTGCTACCTCCTGCGACATCTTCCTGCATCTTGCTACCTCCTGCGACATCTTCCTGCATCTTGCTACCTCCTGCGACATCTTTCTGCATCTTGCTACCTCCTGCGACATCTTCCTGCATCTTGCTACCTCCTGCGACATCTTCCTGCATCTTGCTACCTCCTGCGACATCTTCCTGCATCTTGCTACCTCCTGCGACATCTTCCTGCATTTTGCTACCTCCTGCGACATCTTCCTGCATCTTGCTACCTCCTGCGACATCTTCCTGCATCTTGATACCTCCTGCGACATCTTCCTGCATCTTGCTACCTCCTGCGACATCTTCCTGCATCTTGCTACCTCCTGCGACACCTTCCTGCATCTTGCTACCTCCTGCGACACCTTCCTGCATCTTGCTACCTCCTGCGACATCTTCCTGAATCTTGCTACCTCCTGCGACATCTTCCTGCATCTTGCTACCTCCTGCGACACCTTCCTGCATCTTGCTACCTCCTGCGACATCTTCCTGCATCTTGCTACCTCCTGCGACATCTTCCTGCATCTTGCTACCTCCTGCGACATCTTCCTGCATCTTGATACCTCCTGCGACACCTTCCTGCATCTTGCTACCTCCTGCGACATCTTCCTGCATCTTGCTACCTCCTGCGACATCTTCCTGCATCTTGCTACCTCCTGCGACACCTTCCTGCATCTTGCTACCTCCTGCTACATCTTCCTGCATCTTGCTACCTCCTGCGACATCTTCCTGCATCTTGCTACCTCCTGCGACACCTTCCTGCATCTTGCTACCTCCTGCGACATCTTCCTGCATCTTGCTACCTCCTGCGACATCTTCCTGCATCTTGCTACCTCCTGCGACACCTTCCTGCATCTTGCTACCTCCTGCGACATCTTCCTGAATCTTGCTACCTCCTGCGACATCTTCCTGCATCTTGCTACCTCCTGCGACATCTTCCTGCATCTTGCTACCTCCTGCAACATCTTCCTGCATCTTGCTACCTCCTGCTACATCTTCCTGCATCTTGCTACCTCCTGCGATTCTTCCTGCATCTTGCTACCTCCTGCGACATCTTCCTGCATCTTGCTACCTCCTGCTACATCTTCCTGCATCTTGCTACCTCCTGCGACATCTTCCTGCATCTTGCTACCTCCTGCGACACGTTCCTGCATCTTGCTACCTCCTGCGACATCTTCCTGCATCTTGCTACCTCCTGCGACATCTTCCTGCATCTTGCTACCTCCTGCGACACCTTCCTGCATCTTGCTACCTCCTGCGACACCTTCCTGCATCTTGATACCTCCTGCGACATCTTCCTGAATCTTGCTACCTCCTGCGACACCTTCCTGCATCTTGCTACCTCCTGCGACATCTTCCTGCATCTTGCTACCTCCTGCGACATCTTCCTGCATCTTGCTACCTCCTGCGACATCTTCCTGCATCTTGCTACCTCCTGCGACACCTTCCTGCATCTTGCTACCTCCTGCGACATCTTCCTGCATCTTGCTACCTCCTGCGACATCTTCCTGCATCTTGCTACCTCCTGCGACATCTTCCTGCATCTTGCTACCTCCTGCGACACCTTCCTGCATCTTGCTACCTCCTGCGACATCTTCCTGCATCTTGCTACCTCCTGCGACACGTTCCTGCATCTTGCTACCTCCTGCGACATCTTCCTGCATCTTGCTACCTCCTGCGACACCTTCCTGCATCTTGCTACCTCCTGCGACATCTTCCTGAATCTTGCTACCTCCTGCTACATCTTCCTGCATCTTGCTACCTCCTGCGACATCTTCCTGCATCTTGCTACCTCCTGCGACATCTTCCTGCATCTTGCTACCTCCTGCTACATCTTCCTGCATCTTGCTACCTCCTGCGATTCTTCCTGCATCTTGCTACCTCCTGCGACATCTTCCTGAATCTTGCTACCTCCTGTGACATCTTCCTGCATCTTGCTACCTCCTGCTACATCTTCCTGCATCTTGCTACCTCCTGCGACACGTTCCTGCATCTTGCTACCTCCTGCGACATCTTCCTGCATCTTGCTACCTCCTGCGATTCTTCCTGCATCTTGCTACCTCCTGCGACATCTTCCTGCATCTTGCTACCTCCTGCAACATCTTCCTGCATCTTGCTACCTCCTGCGACATCTTCCTGCATCTTGATACCTCCTGCGACATCTTCCTGCATCTTGCTACCTCCTGCGACACCTTCCTGCATCTTGCTACCTTCTGCGACATCTTCCTGCATCTTGCTACCTTCTGCGACATCTTCCTGAATCTTGCTACCTCCTGCGACATCTTCCTGCATCTTGCTACCTCCTGCGACATCTTCCTGCATCTTGCTACCTCCTGCGACATCTTCCTGAATCTTGCTACCTCCTGTGACACCTTCCTGCATCTTGCTACCTCCTGCTACATCTTCCTGCATCTTGCTACCTCCTGCGACACCTTCCTGCATCTTGCTACCTCCTGCGACATCTTCCTGCATCTTGCTACCTCCTGCGACATCTTCCTGCATCTTGATACCTCCTGCGACATCTTCCTGCATCTTGCTACCTCCTGCGACATCTTCCTGCATCTTGCTACCTCCTGCGACATCTTCCTGCATCTTGCTACCTCCTGCTACATCTTCCTGCATCTTGCTACCTCCTGCGACACGTTCCTGCATCTTGCTATCTCCTGCGACATCTTCCTGCATCTTGATACCTCCTGCGACATCTTCCTGAATCTTGCTACCTCCTGCGACATGTTCCTGCATCTTGCTACCTCCAGCGAAATCTTCCTGAATCTTGCTACCTCATGCTACATCTTGATACATCTTGCACCTTCTTGTTGGATCTTGATACCTCTTTCAATACCTTGCTGGATCTTGATACCTCCTGCTACACCTCTAGCTACCTCATGCTACCTCATGCTACCTCATGCTACCTCATGCTACATCTCGATACATCTTGCACCTTCTTGTTGGATCTTGATACCTCTTTCCACATCTTGCTGCATCTTGATACCCCCTGTCTGTGGTCTGTAAATAATTGAATCTTGATACATCTTGATACATCTTGCACCTTCTTGCTGCATCTTGATACCTCTTTCCACATCTTGCAGCATCTTGATGTGTTGCTACCTCTGGGTAAATCTAGCCACCTCCTGCGATACCTTGTTTGTTTGTTTTGTTGTTTAACGCCGCACTCAGCAACATTCCAGCTACATGACGGTGGTCTGTAAATAATCGGGTCTGGGCCAGACAATCCAATAATTGACATCTGCATCGTTCTACTAAGTTGGATACGATGACATGCATCAACCAAGTCAGCGAGCCTGACCTGCCGATCCCGTTAGTCGCCTCTTTCGACAAGCCTAGTCGTCTTTTATGGCAAGCATGAGTTGCTGAAGACCTACTCTTCCCCGGCTCTTAGTGGGTCCTGCGATACCTAGCTAGTTGCTACATGTGGTCAACACTTGGTTCATATTGCAGCCTCTCACTATAGCTTGCTAGTCTATCAAATCTCGAATAACAACTAACCACAGCTTCACGTTGGACAGGTTAGTGTCGAGGCGAAGTGTCATTATCTAATGACAGGTGTAACCTACCACAATGTTTTGTGCCAAGGTGGCAGATCAACAATCTATTCTTATCTAGAAAAGAATGTATGCGCGTGGACGTAATAAATGTAAGATTCAGGTGAAACAAATCGGTCAGATAGCACATATAAAATTCATTTTGTCGTTCATGACGAGTCTATTTTAATGATTGTTTGTTCCGTTTGTTTAAACAAGAGAATCGGACATGGTATTTATGTGATTAATGGTTCCTATCGTATTTCGCTGATACACATTATACACCCCTGTGTCTCCCCGCATACACACTGATGCATACAAATAGAGAACACAACTCCAGTTGGTGCCACATTGATGCCTTAATACACCCCTATGTCTCCTCGCATACACACTGATGCATACAAATAGGGAACACAACTCCAGTTGGTGCCACATTGATGCCTTAATACACCCCTATGTCTCCTCGCATACACACTGATGCATACAAATAGAGAACACCACTCCAGTTGGTGTCACACTGATTCCTTAATACACCCCTATGTCTCCTCGCATACACACTGATGCATACAAATAGAGAGAAACACCCCAGTTGGTGTCCCATTGATGCCTTAATACACCCCTATGTCTCCTCGCATACACACTGATGCATACAAATAGAGAACACCACTCCAGTTGGTGCCACATTGATGCCTTAATACACCCCTATGTCTCCTCGCATACACACTGATGCATACAAATAGAGAACACCACTCCATTTGGTGCCACATAGATGCCTTAATACACCCCTATGTCTCCTCGCATACACACTGATGCATACAAATAGAGAACACCACTCCAGTTCGTGTCACATTGATGCCTTAATACACCCCTGTGTCTCCTCGCATACATACTGATGCATACAAATAGAGAGAAACACCCCAGTTGGTGTCACATTGATGCCTTAATACACCCCTGTGTCTCCTCGCATACACACTGATGCATACAAATAGAGAACACCACTCCAGTTGGTGTCACATTGATGCCTTAATACACCCCTGTGTCTCCTCGCATACACACTGATGCATACAAATAGAGAACACCACTCCAGTTGGTGTCACATTGATGCCTTAATACACCCCTATGTCTCCTCGCATACACACTGATGCATACAAATAGAGAACACCACTCCATTTGGTGCCACATAGATGCCTTAATACACCCCTATGTCTCCTCGCATACACACTGATGCATACAAATAGAGAACACCACTCCAGTTGGTGTCCCATTGATGCCTTAATACACCCCTATGTCTCCTCGCATACACACTGATGCATACAAATAGAGAGAAACACCCCAGTTGGTGTCACATTGATGCCTTAATACACCCCTATGTGTCCTCGCATACACACTGATGCATACAAATAGAGAACACCACTCCAGTTGGTGTCACATCGATGCCTCAATACACCCCTATGTCTCCTCGCATACACACTGATGCATACAAATAGAGAACACCACTCCAGTTGGTGTGACATTGATGCCTTAATACACCCCTATGTCTCCTCGCATACACACTGATGCATACAAGTAGAGAACACCACTCCATTTGGTGCCACATTGATGCCTTAATACACCCCTATGTCTCCTCGCATACACACTGATGCATACAAATAGAGAGAAACACCCCAGTTGGTGCCACATTGATGCCTTAATACACCCCTATGTCTACCCGCATACACACTGATGCATACAAATAGAGAACACCACTCCAGTTGGTGCCACATTGATGCCTTAATACACCCCTATGTCTCCCTATGAAACACTCCAGTTGGTGTCATATTGATGCCTAAATACACCCCTATGTCTCCTCGCATACACACTGATGCATACAAATAGAGAACACCACTCCAGTTGGTGTCACATTGATGCCTTAATACAGCCCTATGTCTCCTCGCATACACACTGATGCATACAAATAGAGAACACCACTCCAGTTGGTGTCACAACGATGCCTTAATACACCCCTATGTCTCCTCGCATACACACTGATGCATACAAATAGGGAACACCACTCCAGTTGGTGTCACATTGATGCCTTAATACACCCCTGTGTCTCCTCGCATACACACTGATGCATACAAATAGAGAACACCACTCCAGTTCGTGTCACATCGATGCCTTAATACACCCCTATGTCTCCTCGCATACACACTGATGCATACAAATAGAGAACACCACTCCATTTGGTGCCACATAGATGCCTTAATACACCCCTATGTCTCCTCGCATACACACTGATGCATACAAATAGAGAACACCACTCCAGTTGGTGTCCCATTGATGCCTTAATACACCCCTATGTCTCCTCGCATACACACTGATGCATACAAATAGAGAGAAACACCCCAGTTGGTGTCACATTGATGCCTTAATACACCCCTATGTGTCCTCGCATACACACTGATGCATACAAATAGAGAACACCACTCCAGTTGGTGTCACATCGATGCCTCAATACACCCCTATGTCTCCTCGCATACACACTGATGCATACAAATAGAGAACACCACTCCAGTTGGTGTGACATTGATGCCTTAATACACCCCTATGTCTCCTCGCATACACACTGATGCATACAAGTAGAGAACACCACTCCATTTGGTGCCACATTGATGCCTTAATACACCCCTATGTCTCCTCGCATACACACTGATGCATACAAATAGAGAGAAACACCCCAGTTGGTGCCACATTGATGCCTTAATACACCCCTATGTCTACCCGCATACACACTGATGCATACAAATAGAGAACACCACTCCAGTTGGTGCCACATTGATGCCTTAATACACCCCTATGTCTCCCTATGAAACACTCCAGTTGGTGTCATATTGATGCCTAAATACACCCCTATGTCTCCTCGCATACACACTGATGCATACAAATAGAGAACACCACTCCAGTTGGTGTCACATTGATGCCTTAATACAGCCCTATGTCTCCTCGCATACACACTGATGCATACAAATAGAGAACACCACTCCAGTTGGTGTCACAACGATGCCTTAATACACCCCTATGTCTCCTCGCATACACACTGATGCATACAAATAGGGAACACCACTCCAGTTGGTGTCACATTGATGCCTTAATACACCCCTGTGTCTCCTCGCATACACACTGATGCATACAAATAGAGAACACCACTCCAGTTCGTGTCACATCGATGCCTTAATACACCCCTATGTCTCCTCGCATACACACTGATGCATACAAATAGAGAACACCACTCCAGTTCGTGTCACATTGATGCCTTAATACACCCCTATGTCTCCTCGCATACACACTGATGCATACAAATAGAGAGAAACACTCCAGTTGGTGTCACATTGATGCCTTAATACACCCCTATGTCTCCTCGCATACACATTGATGCATACAAATAGAGAACGCCACTCCAGTTGGTGTCACATTGATGCCTTAATACACCCCTATGTCTCCTCGCATACACACTGATGCATACAAATAGAGAACACCACTCAAGTTGGCATCACATTGATGCCATTAATACACCCCTCCATCTACCCGCATACACACTGATGCATACAAATAGAGAGAAACACTCCAGTTGGAGTAGACCATTTCTTGGTGTGTAGGGTGATTTGGGGTTTGAAAAATAAACACAGCTCATGATATTGTGCCAATACAACACACGGCCTCCATCTACTTGGGAAAAAATCGCATCCTCAAAAAGTCTCGACCGCATTTGGATATCCTTATCAATATAGAGTATTTCGTGAGCAAAGCCATAATCTTTGACATCGAGATATGAGCATGACAGACACTATGCTTTGAACACTTATCTATTAATAATCATTTTAAATCTTCCATTTCAAGATTTTATATCATGCAAGTCACTTTTTCGTACCCTTGGACAAAGTTGTTGTTTCCACTTGTCCCGCTGTGATATGACTGAATCAGCTGTTGACTGGGATGTGAAATACCTATTAAACATCATTTACCCTTACTTGGAAAACAATACAAAATAAACATGTTTGTATTGTCAAACGATATGAGTTATATATCAACATCATAACAAGTAATGTTATGAATGAGAACAAAAAATAACGTACTGTGTCCACAGTTTGGAGGATGGGATCAATTGTTCAGTATTCGATCAACCATCAAGACTGAAAACAGTACATGAAGCTCCCTTTGATCCTTGAGATTGTCATATTACGTATGCCCACCACGGGGACGGGGATCAATGCACGCCCGAACTCGACCGTGAGAAGAAGATGTGATACGTCTGATCACATGATCAACACCATTCTTTTCACTGGACATGTGCTAACTGATCCTTGTTTATATGGGCGACCTGGTCGTCCCCTGGCCACTTACGTAGCAGTGTCGTTGTGTCAAACCAACACCGTTGAGATCTGCCTCACGACGACAGTTCTGAACGGTATTCCTGGAATTGCTGCTGACGTTGTCTTTTGACGCCGCCACGTGGTCGGCCCTCTGTCGGTCACGTGACGTACCATGCTGTTGGTACACAATGAATATTCTGTATACAACCGAATGTAATTCTCCTGCTTCGCTCTGCCGCGTCCTTCTGCCTTAGCCGTTCGCAAAGACGTAAACTAGTATCTGTATACGTCTTTGGTGGTTAGTGACTTCTCAGTGTAACTTGAACAGCTGCTAACAGACGTCTAGTGGCATATTTACGATGTTTCACTGCAGAACATTGTCGTGGTGGATCCGGGGCTCTCATGTGGTAATCTCAATGTTCGCGTTATGCGCTGGGTCTTATCTGCGTTAATGATTCCAGCAATGACATTATTGTATTTGCAGGAAATGAGTTGCGCCCCTTTGGCGTGCCAGGGTTCGATTATCATGGATTACGATTTATAAGCACCATACCTACATCAAAGTGGTAAACGACTACGATATGTGTCACTTTGCAATTTAGGGACGATATAAGTGAAATATTTTTTTAGCGACGTTAAACTCACAGATGTATTACAATAAAGCTCTGGTCTATACCGGTGGCCTGCTAAAGGTCAAGTCCTCGTCTGCAATATCTGCAGATTTTTCATTTATCTTTATCTGTATATTTGTGGTTCACCGAAGTCTTCCGATATCGTCTGCCATCGCTGACCTAGATGTGTGTTTTGATACTGCAATCGTTATTGTGGTTTAGCCCAGTGAGATTGTGATGTCTACTTCAGCCAGAGCGACATTCAGACTTTAAGCATCGATGACCTCGACCTTGACACTGCAGCCTGAATTATTTGTATCTTGATACGGGAAACATTGCTGTGGTTTCGCCTACAACTATTCTTATGCCTACAGTACATCACTTTGTGGTTTCGTTATCCCTAATCCCTAATCATAATCACTTCCACCACGGGGAATTCGAGTGAGGCGCAGATATACCAGGGATCACAACGTGGGGGGTGGGGGGGGGGGGGGGTGGGGTAAACGAACCCATGGCCAGGGAATCGTACGGCTATGATGTTTCAGAATGGGAACCACTAATGACTATTCGATCCTGGTATCTAAACTCATATCAGGTAATAGAACTATCGTTGCGTTGTACAATATGGTGAAGGATTTCGCACTGTGAAGAGATCATAGAGATAAATGGGTGTGGCATTAGTGCGTTACCATAGACTTAGACAGCCGAATGACGCTAAAATCCCTTGGTGTAGCATAGCCCTGTCTCGTTTTCACATTTCATACTTTTCGCCCACATTTTAGGGGATGTAAGATATGATTCCTTTTCTTTCTTTGTTTTATATTTCGAAGGGGAACAACTACAATGAAGAGAAATAATAAGCCATGCTCCTCTACCCTGTTAAGTACATTTGCATCAAACGTAAAGTACATTATATATTTCGTACAGTCTGCTCAATTCAGTTAATCCGGGATGCATGACATACAGACATATAAGAACGTTTCCAGCTCCAAAACTTTTATGTTTCAACCAAGACTTAATATATTTGATATAAACAAAAACCTGAAACAAAACAAAGCAATAACCATTAAAAACAAAGCAAGAACATGCGGTCTAAACACAGCCAGACAATGCCGAGCTAAGTAATAATTATTCATGGTGAAAAAAATAGTTAGAAAATTCAGTTGTTGTTGTTGTTGTTGTTGTTGTTGTTGTTGTTGTTGTTGTTGTTGTTGTTGTCCCTCATTCTCTTGGGGGTATTTGTAGGCCTTACGAAATTTCAAACTCAACACACGTTCATTGCCGTTCCGTTATTCTGTTGCATTGGTGTATTATGAAATCCCAGGAGGGACACTGTCGCATTGTAGCGCTTTGGGTTAAAACCGAAGTTAAAAACTCAAAACAAGACTAATGGTCAAAATGTAGCGTTGTCGCGCCTTGGTGAGAGCTTTCAATTTGTTGCTTGGTTTTTTAAGGCGACAACGCGACAATGCCACGTCTAGGATTCCAAAATAGATGTATATATATATATTTAAAAAATGCAAGAGAGATATGTCTGGTTATTACGATTTTAACCGAGAACCCTCTTACTTCAGGCCATAATTATATGGGGGCTGTTTTAATTTGGTTTTCTACAGTTCTGAGTGTTTGTGTGTTTTTAAGAGAAAGGAATTTTACATTTGAACTCCGACCCTTAAATGGAGCGTTAGTAATAATAACGACCCCATTGCTATGAAGAGAATCGAAAATACAATGACGCTGTATACGGTTTCTATATCGCATACATTGGCCGTATGCACAAATACAAGGAAGCTTGATTGTATGTATCTGTAAGATGTTTTCCTTGACACATATCTAGATGACAAATCAGTTCTTATCAATGCATACCAAGGAATGGTAATAAATCCCCACATAATTACTTCAGTAAGGATTTCCTTATCCCTTTAAAATGTTTATGACGTGAGTGAGAGAGCTTAACATCGTTTTGAAGTGTTGCAGGTCTTAGATTACGACTTTGGTGACCCCCACGAGTAGTGGTATGGTGCTGACAAACCTAGAAACAGAATCAAGGTGAATCAAAGATTCAAACCATATGCTCATAGGTTGCTGGGACGCAGCCCTTTGCAGCGAACACCTGGACCATTGGGCCACCCGTTCCCCACAATAGACCATGTCTAGTAGAGAGCACTGTTGTGCTGATGGCCACTGTGCACAACCTATCATTGTCGTCATTAGGTACAGACTGTATCATGCCCAGAATCTAAACCACATTCGTATCGAAGTCTAGTACAAAACAAATCGCGATAATGAAGTTTTCCACGTATACGTTTTGAGACGACCCCTGTCTGAGATAAGTCACAGTTAGATTAGATAACACATATTGCCAACTTAGCACTTAACATGATGTCCTTGAGAACAGGTGTCACAGGTGTCATCGGTGTCCTTGTTAGAAAAGGTCCAAAGCTCTCTAAACGGTGATTGCTAATCATTTGCAACCGATGGCCGACTGTGTTGTAAACAACAAACAAATAACCGGACACTCGTGTCCACCCTGTTGGCATTTGGTGCATCATCTTGTCAGGACACAGGTCATTACAGCCTCAAACATCAAATTATGTCACACCTGGTTTTCAGTGTGAGAGCTTCTAGTGTGTTAACGCCGCTTTGAATAGTATGACAGTTATATCAGGGCTATGTCAGCTTCATGTGGGAGGAAAACCCGAAACGATGCAGGTATTGCACGTTTACCATTACTTTGGTGTGTTCCACGTGTTGCTGACGAAGCTAGAAACATAATCAGGACGATTCTAGAATTCGAACCCACAATACGTTGGGGGACACAAACTCAGCTCATCAAATAGCAGCGCCTTGGACTACTGGGCCACCTTGGTTCCCACAGTGAATGAGATGATGGTCAGTTTCCTCCATCGATCCCATAAGTACATTGTATATAAAGCCCGTTAGATACAGTGTGACATAATCAGTTTGATAATGTGTGACATTACCAGTTCGATAGAGTGTGACATCACCAGATAGATATAGTGTGACATCACCAGATAGATATTGTATGACATCACCAGAAAGCGGTCATATTAAACTGTCACGTTTATTGTTATCTATAGCTGTTGGACACGTAGACATGCCGCTATCTGGCGAGAATAGCACAGCAATCCCATTACCGTCACGGTGGAGCTGACCGACAAACAGTGAGGTCATGTCTTGAGACTCACATTGAGGTCATCTCTTGAGACAAACATTGAGGTCCTCTCTTGAGACAAACATGCAGGTCCTCTACTGAGACAAACATTGTGGTCCTCTCTTGAGACAAACTTTGAGGTCCTCTCTTGAGACAAACATTGATGTCCTCTCTGGAGACAAACATTGAGGTCCTCTCTTGAGACAAACATTGAGGTCCTCTCTTGAGACAAATATTGACGTCCTCACTTGAGACAAACATACAGGTGATCCCTTGACAAGTGATCCTTTCTTCAGACTAGCATAGAGGTCATGGATGTCCTCAATTGAGCTAAACATAGAGGTCCTCACTTGAGCTAAACATAAAGGTCTTCACTTGAGCTAAACATAGAGGTCCTCACTTGAGACGAACATGGAGGTCTTGCCTTGAGACAAACATACAGGTCATGTTTTGAGGTACACATAGGGGTCATGTCATGAGGTAACAATAGAGGTCTTGCCTTGAGGTAAAGATGGAGATCCTCCCTTGATACAAACATTTCGATGATTACGCATTTACGTCAACATGATTGTATGTTTGATTACGTGCTTACTTTCAACGTCTTCGGCGTGACGAGTGAGTGAATATGGTTTTACGCCGCTTTTAGCAATATTCCAGCAATATCACGGCGGGGGACACCAGAAATGGGCTCCACAAATTGTTCCCATGTCGGGAATCGAACCCGGGTCTTCGGCGTGACGAACGAACGCTTTAACCACTAGGCTACTCGACCGACCCTCGGCGTGACGAACGAACGCTTTAACCACTAGGCTACTTGACCGACCCTCGGCGTGACGAACGAACGCTTTAACCACTAGGCTACTTGACCGACCCTCGGCGTGACGAACAAATGCTTTAACCACTAGGCTACTCGGCCGACCCTCGGCGTGACGAACGAACGCTTTAACCACTAGGCTACTCGACCGACCCTCGGCGTGACGAACGAACGCTTTAACCACTAGGCTACTTGACCGACCCTCAGCGTGACGAACGAACGCTTTAACCACTAGGCTACTTGACCGACCCTCGGCGTGACGAACGAACGCTTTAACCACTAGGCTACTTGACCGACCCTCGGCGTGACGAACGAACGCTTTAACCACTAGGCTACTTGACCGACCCTCGGCGTGACGAACGAACGCTTTAACCACTAGGCTACTCGACCGACCCTCGGCGTGACGAACGAACGCTTTAACCACTAGGCTACTTGACCGACCCTCGGCGTGACGAACGAACGCTTTAACCACTAGGCTACTTGACCGACCCTCGGCGTGACGAACGAACGCTTTAACCACTAGGCTACCCGACCGACCCTCGGCGTGACGAACGAACGCTTTAACCACTAGGCTACTCGACCGACCCTCGGCGTGACGAACGAACGCTTTAACCACTAGGCTACTCGACCGACCTCCAGGCGAATGGTCTCGCGGTGTACACCCTTTACTGACTTAGGTAACAACCGTACTTTACTTCAAACACGTATGTATTTCTTCAAGTGCGTCATATATATAGTAAACTACGGTTATAACGTACACGCTGATTACGAACTGACGGATATAACGAACTAATTTTTTGGTCCCGGCAAGTTGGTGCATATATGCTTATAACGAACTACGGTTATAACGAAAACTAAAATAAGTTATCTCTTTGAGTTCGTTATAACCGTAGTTTACTGGATATATACACATTGACCTGACTTACGATCGGGTAGAGAAATGTTTCATGTGACTACATATGCACGCACGTTCACAACCATCTTCCCGAGGCAGAAGAGTTAATTGACTATTAAAGTCCAGTTTCAACCCTTGCCGAGACTGGTATTATGGAGTTACATTTTGGCTGGACTAACGATTCTATGCATAGTCCAATCAAAATCGCACGAAATCGAAATCCGGTGGGTAAACTACCGTGCAGATTTCGGTTGATTGCAGGATTTGTAAAGCATGTGCAACTCCATCTTGTTGTCTTTTCATGTATTTGATCAAGCTGCTCATGTGATTTGAAGCACTTCGTGATGTTAGACCCGTTTAATAACAATATTGAGCTTGATTATCGATCAGATCGTCTTGACTGGGCGCCCCCATTCTGTTTGCAAAAAATGTAAGTAATACGAGAGGTGGAATCTGATTGTACAGGAGAGGCTTAGAAGGGACATAACTCGTAATAACCACTGGCGGCGCAACGATCGAGCCCAGGAATTCCTGCCTTGCTCGGCAAGGGTGGAAACTGGACTTATAAAGTCAGTTAACTCCCTTGCCTCGGGAACATAGTTCATATCGAAAGACCATGTCTTGTATAGAAGCGAATATTTGACTGTCGTATTTCCAAAACCACCAGCTATAGTGTTGCTGTTGCTGTTGTTGTTGTTGTTGTTGTTGTTGTTGTTAGGCAGGGGCAGGCTACCTATTGACATAATACCACATAAATAACGTCTAAAAAGATAACCTTGAACAGACAAACAAACAAAATGCAAAAGTGAAATAAAACATTGTTCTAAAAATGTTTTTGTTTTATGTTTGTATCCATTCGGATCACCAGGGAAAACATATTTCATAAGTTTATATTGGAAACTGCTTCCAGGCGATGTTCTAAGCCCATAATGTTTTCACCATTATTTTGCCTATTCCGTAACAATATACTCCAGCGTTGACGTTTAATATTCACACTGTTGGATTATTACGTTTCAGCTAAACTCCATACTGACGGCTAAACAGCCATCCATAATATTGGTTTGTCTCAGCATGACCCCTCTATGACCCCTGTTACAACACACCATGACCTTAGAGTTCACGGGGGCCACTCTGAAGACCGCAGGAACGCCCATACTTACTGCCAGACGTAGACTAACGCTAAATCTGTGAAAATATATATAATGATAAAAAAAACACAACTCCATTCAAACTGTAAAGGAGCCCCAGTCAGATGGAAGATTCAGAACCCAACTACTGAACAACCTAGAATTGCTTCATTCGGGCAATGCATTACAGTAAGGGCTGGACGAAAATAATATAGTTCAGGGACAGTAAGACAGTCTAGGGGAGACTAGGCTGTTGTTCGCTTCCGCTTTCGCTGACGCTCAATGCACATAGACATGAACAGTGATAGGGAGTCTTGTGTGCCGTATGCATACTTCTTGTTGGCTTCCTTGACCACCTTGTCTCTCCCACTATGACCAGTAGCAACATGCACCCTCTTAAAGACGTCAAATGGTAACAGTGAGTGAGTGAGTTGGGTTTAACGCCGCCTTTAACAGTATTCCAGTTATATCACGGCGTGTCAGCTGAATGTGGGAGGAAAGCTCGAAGTGATGCAGGTCTCAGACGTTTACCACGAGCATGGGTATGGTGCAGACAAACCTAGAAACATAATCGGGGCGAACCGGGATTTCAAGTGGTAACAAAGTAAACTGGAGATCCCTTCTCTTGTTCACGTTTTCTGATTAGTTTCTGTACGTGACGACTCTGAAAATTGTCGAATGTCTTCAGAAGATATAGCGCAGGTTATGGGTGACTTCTTGGGTGTGGCTGTGGCTTCTGATCTATCGCCTATGACTTTTGCTGTACTCTTGTTTAGGATTCAAGACACTGTTGTTTTCACTATAGTGATTGTACAGGGTTTTTTCGGAAATTCTCCTCAAATTCCATCTTGGAAATGTGAGGGAGCACATACTGTGAGGGAATCTGCTATATTGCCACTATAATGAATAATTCTTCTAACAGCTTTGAATGAAACACACCAACCTGTGTGTTTTATATTATTAGTCTTTTCACCGTCATCAAAGTGGAATCACAATTGTACTTTTCATTCTAGCGCTTAGAATATGTCTAAAAACCTGTTAAATCAGAGAATATGTATAATACCTGAAAACTTTATTAAGATTATGTATATTCCCTGCGTAAATTATACATTACATATAATAGTATATATTCCCTGAAAATGTATGAGTATATACATATTCCCTGTTTTTGTCATATTCCCTGTGTGTGTGTGTGTGTGTGTGTGTGTGTGTGTGTGTATATATATATATATATATATTTCAATTTCTGTTCAAAGGCCCGTGGTCAAAGAAAACGGTGGCAGTGAATTAATCGGTACAGTTTTTATGTGTAACAAGGGATGCAGAAATAAAAGCATTATTATTTTGTAATCGGCATATGTAACAATTGTGATGTTTTCAAGATTGTATGTGAGGTCCAGTATTGATGAAAAGTGTAAAACGCCGACGCAAGATATTTTGTTAAACAAACTTAGGTCACGAATCACATGGAAAACAGCTGCAGTAGAATATTTGCACTACTCCAAACGACACGGAGAAGCACGGTGAGCGAATAACGTCACTGACACCTTACTTCCTGCAGATAAACATGATGCGTGTTCAATGTATCTACCAGATGTAATCGCGATTAATTAAACCTGGAACCAAATGCTTAGACTAACACTTCTTCTGTGGAATCAAGGAAACTAGACTTGTTTTAGTTTGTTCTAGACCTTTCTCGGACTATTAGTAAAACCAAGATACATACATTCTTATATAAATTCCAAAGTCACAGCGCAAGACACCCAAAAGCCCAGCAAATCTCACAATTACAGGATCATGGTTCACCCAAGGGAGGCAAGTCTGAACAGCGAACAGAATAAACTAAAAACAACAGCTAAACAGCTACAATACCTGTGCTCAAAGGTTTCGCCCAAACGGTAAACGTCTGAGACCTTCATTTCCTCCTCCCAGACACCGCGATATAACTGATTTAATTATTTTTTGTCAAATTATGCAGTTTTATAACAAATACGGTAAATGTCACATAGATCGTGACAAGGTTGGTCATTATTCCCTACGGCGTAAAACAATGTGCAGTCTTTAATTCATCTGGTTCTAAATGAGTTTTATGATATGCAATCGGCTACAAATCTGAACACTTGGAAATCACTTAAACTGGGTCTGAAACATATTACTGCACATACGTTTCTTTTCTTTCTTATCTGTCATTTAATTCGTATCCCGGTTCACTGCAATTATGTTTCAAGATTTGTCAGCACCATACCCGTGCTCTTGGGTTTCATTAAAGTGGTAAACGTCTAAGACCTGCATCACTTCGGGCTTTCCTGCGGCGCGCTGGATACTGGTCAAAGTGTCGTTAAACCCAACTCACTCACTCACTACAATTATAGTGTGTGGATGAGGTTGATTTTACGCCGTTTTTAGCACTATTCCAGCATATCACAGAAATGGGCTTCACAGATGTATGTATATATCTTAAATTGGCAAATTATATATTTCCGAAACGCAGATAAGAGTTTAGTTTCATTTGATATGCATCATCACACAGTTAGAATTTTTTTTATTTTAAATCATAATCTAACATAAGTGATTCAGAGGGGGCGTGACCCCCCTGTCTTTTGGGTCACATTTGATAGTGTTCCACCATTCCTATTTTGGTAGATTTGACGAACAAACGCTTTAACCACAAGGCTACCCGCCGCCCGTTGCAATAATATCTATTCCTGATGTGTTGTTGAGAGAAACAACAACATATTGTTCAAGAGATGTAATGTACTAATTTAATTTCTTCCAAAATCTACAACAACATTGTTAATCAACTTAAGCGTGGTCGTTGATCGAGTTGACCTTTAACATTCGAACAGCTGTGATATCCCACTAGAATGAAATTCGATGTAGATGTTTATGTATGGTCTGTCCACCATTTCATTTTAACGGCTTTCTCTGTCGTCTTATCGCGTGTGCTCACGGGTGTTAAAAACTTCAAATAAAAATACACCGCAAGTTTAACTGCGCAATTTGTTGAAAAGCAGTTCAACAACATGTGCATTAGAGTGAGTAAGTTTGGTTTTACGCCGCTTTTAGCAATATTCGAGCAATATCACGGCGGGGGACACCAGAAATGTGCTTCACATATTGTACCCATGTCGGAAATCGAACACGGGTTTTCGGCGTGACGGGTGAACGTTTTAACCACTAGGCTACCCGACCGCACCCTTATGAATTAGAGACACGTGAAAATCCGATATGTTTATCGTAAGATGCGACTGACGGGATCGAGTAGTCAGGCTTGCTGACTTGGTTGGTGCATGTCATCGTATCCCAAGTACGTATAGGTCGGTGCTCATTATGTCAGTCACTGGATTGTCTGGTCCAGACACGATTACTTAAAGAGACCGCCGTCATATAGATGAAATATTGCTGTATACGGCCTTAAACAACAAACAAATTTCAATGAATATCAATGTGATGTATATTTAAAGCATTCTCATCATGTCATAATTATGCAATTTTCAATCAACCCACACAGACAACAATTTATAATAAATATGCATTTTTCCTATTACTCGTCTTCCCTGACTGAGATTACGTCCACCCTGCTGACCCCCTGACCCCCTGACCCCCCTCAACATTCTGGCCAAGGTCCACGAGCCAGGATCCTGACATTCATAGCACTGTTCCCGTCCTCGCGCACGGAAAATAGGCCGCTTCAAGTCACAACAATGAAATGCGTCCAGGACGATGTTTTCTTCAACCTTGAAAATCTGGGTCGAGCATTCGTTTATCTCCGGACCCACCGACTAAAGCATCGTTACCTAACCAGACGGGAGGGAACCCCAATATAACCTGTGTTATGCTTATGTTGTGTTTTTCCCTACGTAAATAATGTCAGGTAATTTATTGTTGCATGTCCTACAATCTTGTCACCGAATTGTGAGACAGACGGGTTAATTATAAACATGAGACAGAGGAGGGGTGCATTCATCGACATTCTAGACTGGAACAAGTGATGCTGTGTGTCTATTAATACCAAAACCTTCTACAGAAGCCGCCGTATAGCTTCCGCAAACACAGCAAAAATTGCCCCGAGGGGGGAACGTGCGATATCGTCCCCCTTGAACTTTTCACTGTGGTGTGAAAGCCTAAATAATGCAGATTAAACACTTTCCAGTTTGGTGAAACCCACGATCACAATACCCATGCTCGTATGTGGTAAAAGACCTGCATTACTTCGGGTTTTCCTCCCACATTAAGCTGACCTTCCGTTATTTAACTGGAATGCTGTTCAAAGCGGCGTTAAACCCAACTCACTCACTCACTTCTTCACATTCGACCTCAATCACAAGGAAAAGCTGTATTGAAAGTTGCTGTATTGCCGTTAATGTCTCGTCAACAAAGCTATCTTATTCGTAGCACGAGGTCAAGGTGATCTCGGTAAAAAATCACCTTGTTATTAGACTATATATTCAGCTGACAAATAAACAGTTGTCTGTTGCATAATTAAACGAGACTGCAGTTTTGACACCCGTGCTGTTTGCTGTGTAAGGCAAATGTAAATCTAGTTTAGATGTGGCGTTATTGCATGCGTCACGGGCCTGTGGTGCATCGCAACTGATTTGTGCATCAGACTCCAGGCCCCGTTCCACAAAGCCATCTTAGCACTGAGGTGATCGTAAGTCCTATACTTTAACACTGGCTTACGATAGTCGTAACACTAAGATCGCTTTTTGGAACGGGTCCCTAACAATGTGATAACAACACTAACAGGTGACAAATGTTATATTTAGGATAAAATTTTCTTGGTCAAGTACAAATTCTAGTACTTTTGGGGGTTGAGTCCCATACAGGATTCGAACCCACACTATCAGGGTGAGGCACCTATTCGCCAGCACACGAAGTCGGTGATCTAACCCACTCCACAAAAAATTAAATCCGACAACTGGTAGACTAGATCACGTTCTTTGATAAGCGTAAATTGGCACGGCTACCAACGCTATGAATACACAACCCATTTTAGAAAGTGGTCAAATGTAACAAATGTTACATTTGGGATATTCAAGTTCAAATTCTAGTACTTTTGTTAGGTTGAGTCCCATCCGGGATTGGAACCAACAATCTCAGGGTGACACACCTGATCGCCAGCACAGAAAGTGTTTGGTTCTACGACTAGCGTGAGACGTTGTCAGTGCATGGTTCCCATGAAATTATTTAGTCGTAAACAACCTGCAATCGTTACAGACGATTCAGACGTAGCGCAACGATAGCTTTGTGGAAATAGGCCCTGATCATATAGTCGCGAAGAAAACAACAGTGGCTCTCTCTCCTCCCAGAAGGAAATGGGATATTTTTCACTTTGGTTTAGGGGTTGGGGTGAAGTGTTACGCTGCAAATTTATATCATATCGCATCGTAAAGGAAATTCCTGATCCAATGACACTTATTACTAAATGAAAGCAGCGGTTCCTGTGTCACAAATGGCTAAACGACAGCAGTTGATCCTCTGTCACTAATGACTTAACGACAGCAGTGGATCCAGTGTCACTAATGACTAAACGACAGCAGCGGATTCAGTGTCACTAATGACAAAACGACAGCAGCGGATTCAGTATCACTAATGACTAAACGACAGCAGTGGTTCCAGTGTCACTAATGGCTAAACGACAGCAGCGGATTCAGTGTCACTAATGACTAAACGACAGCAGCGGTTTCAGTGTCACTAATGGCTGAACGACAGCAGCGGACCCAGCGTCAATAATGACTAAACGACAGCAGCAGATTCAGTGTCACTAATGACTAAACGACAGCAGCGGTTTCAGTGTCACTAATGGCTGAACGACAGCAGCGGACCCAGCGTCAATAATGACTAAACGACAGCAGTGGATTCAGTGTCACTAATGACTAAACGACAGCAGCGGTTTCAGTGTCACTAATGGCTGAGCGACAGCAGCGGACCCAGTGTCACTATTGGCTAAACGACAGCAGCGGTTCCAGTGTCACTAATGGCTAAACGACAGCAGCGGACCCAGTGTCAATAATAGCTAAACGACAGCAGCGGACCCAGTGTCACTAATGGCTGAACGACAGCAGCGGATCCATTGACACGAATAACTAAATGGCAGCGGCAGATTCAGTGACACTTATTACTAAACGATAACATCGGATCCAATCACACGAATAACTAAAAGACGGCAATATATTTTAGCAACATCCCAGCAATATGATGAGAGCGGGATACATAGAGTACCTATGGTGGAACCAACTCTGGGCAACGAATCACGAATTATGCTCGAGGCTCCTCGCCGCCCCAGATCACACCACTGACAGAACGTTGTGGACGAACAACGCAGAATAAACAACAATGGCGATATGTTGTTGTGATGGTAAACTACAAATCGTTTAAGAATTGTAACATGCTGTTTTAACCACCTCCAAAATCCCATCAACAATATTGACGAGTACACTTTATTTAACACTGAACTTTCACATTATGAGAGCCGTTGTCGTGATTCAAAGTAGTGTTTGCGCGCTGATGGTGTCACAGATAATTATCTAATGTACGTACATGCCTGATTTTTATCCACCACTTCCCTTGAACCTACTGCTCGATGCCTACTAGTCAATAGGGTCATACAGATACTGACCCGGCATAAGAACCCTTTTCTAACACACACACACACACACACACACACACACACACACACACACACACACACACACACACACACACACACACACACACACACACACTCCAAAAATAAAATAGAGACAAGTGAACTTTTAGCAATATACCAACAAAATTACGGCGGGGGAGAAGAAAAGGGTTTGACGCATTGTATCCAAGTGGGGAATCGAACCCAAGGCTTTGGCATGACGAACGAACGCCTACACCATTAAGCTCTCCGTACCCCGCATAATACACCAAAGGGGGGAGGTTTATGACCACGATATTTCTTTTGATATTTAACAGTTTTCAGTAATTCTAGAATATGCAATTTCCGGTGGGCCAAAGCGGATCCGATACGCCGTGCTTTAACATGGTCAATTTGTCCAGAATACCCGTCAATATCATCATCCATGTTCGGTGTCCGGCCAGGTGAGGTTAGGCCGAAGATAATGAAAGTGACCACAAAACAATTGTGAAGACTTTGTAGGCGGTTCATTAAGACACAACATTCACAGTTTTATCGTAAAAATGTTATTGAAAATTAGTTTTTTTGTATGTTTTGTTGAAACACTGTGAACGGTATTATCGATTAAACGAGGTTCAAACTATAATCCAGGCCTGAGAGGAGAGTTAGACTGCAATGGTTGAAATATTTTTAATCATTTTTATTTTTTAAACTTAAAGAGATTGAAGTAAAATGTGAAGGCTAGGGGGAGACAATTGATGAAACACATGCAAAAGAAATTGTTTTGCACCCTTTGTTTGAAGGGTGCTGTTCAAACTCTCTTCCCAATATTCAGTTTCAGTCGGAGTTCTAATGCACAAGATCAAACTATACTACGGCTTACCAATTCCATTGATGACAAGCCCATTAATACGTTTCGACGAAGCGTTATCCATGACGAGCGCTGTTTGGACTAAAGAGAATTTGAAGTTTGACGCAAGAGTCGTCTGAAGTGAGTTGATTTTGACGTCTGAGGCGAACTTGGTGTAGGAGGGTTACGGTGTTGTTGCCTGACTCGCTAGCTCGTCCAGTTGTGTTTTGCCAGCCAGACGACACACAGGTTATCTGATGCTCTTATCTGACCGCCAGCTGAGTGTAAGGTAAATGCGGGTCATCTATCACACTGTTACACATACATGATGGCCTTTGTGCCGAGTGAGTGAGTCGGGGTGACGCCACTTTGAACAGTATATTAGTTACGGCGTGTCAAGTGTTAAGTGTGGAGAAAAGTAGAAATACATGTAGGTCTTGCAAGTTTACCACTTCATAACCATTATCAGGGCGAATGTTGGATTACAACCCGTGATCATCGTATGATGGCACGTCTAAGGGACGCAACTCAGCACAGCGAATTCCTGCGGTTTAGCAGACTGGCACAGCCGTGTCCCTTACAAGAAACAAGCACCCTTCAATTTAAATTGAACTGAAATACCCTATATATCGAAATTGGATAATATCTCACTTTGAATTTTGAATGACAATAATGCTCTGAAAGAATATTAGTTTGTTTGTTTGTTTGTTGAGCCAATCACGTCGTTGCCAACGTCGTACAGTCCGGGCCCATCTCAATCGCAGACGACGATGTTGCGCTGTCAATAGCTGTCCTCTGTATGATCTAAAAGCCTAAGGCATTTGTCGCCGATGACGTCACTGTCAGGAAGCGATTTCGGAGGTGCAAGGTACGCAAGTACCGGTCATCATGGGGCGTGGTCACCCTGGGTCTGCCTGTTCTTGGCCTGTCAGCGGTCCGCCCTGTCTGTCTGTAACGTTGCATCAAGTTGGTAACGGCAACACGGGAGCAACCGAAAGTTCGTGCAATATGGGCGTGGGTGGCTCCCATCTGTACCATACCCAAGGCTTGTTCACGTTGTTCGACTGTGAGTCGTGGCATTTCTTTTGTGTTTTTTTATCACTGTGGATGTCTGACTTGCCGTTGCAATCGTTTTATACCCTTACCCGCACGTGCATTTGCAGTTGTCCGTGGTGCACGTGTGTTTCACTTTTTCGCGTGTTTTCTCGCAAACATGTAACAGGCGATTAACATTTTCTGCATACACTATTGTTGTAGTTAGGTTATGTCTCTAGATAGACTTCATCGAAAAAAAAATTATACTTTGTCTGAAATTTATATTTTCAGTTGGTAAAGTTTCTTTTGGGCGTCAGTTTATGTATCTGTGTACATTTCTAAACATGTGTTCGTTCGCTTTAAAACTGCATTGCATCAACCAGCATCAAGTCAATATTAACATCACAATCATCTTTCACAATTAACAATAGTAAGTGCACAAATTCGTTTCTGACTAATTTCGAAATGGACAGTCAATGTTTGTTTGTGTGTCTGTTTGTTGTTTAACGCTACACTCAGCATCTAACAGCTATATGCCGGCGGTCTGTAAATAATGGAGTCTAGTCCAGACAATCCAGTGATTGGAACCATGAGCACCAATCCACGCAGTTAGGATACGATGACATGCATCAACCAAGTCAGCGAGCCTGACCACCCGATCCCAAGCATAGTCGCCTTTTGGGTTGCTGGGTTGCTGATGACTGTACATCTAATGATAAAGATGCTTCCTTTGGGATGGTGGCGTCTCGGGCAGATTAGGTCCTAGCACCCCCGGGAACATCCTTTGGGCATCTGTAGGGTATCACACACTGTTCGACGCGATGGTGTCGCGTTGCTCGCGCTATCAACAACGTGTTCTTCTTGGCCAATGAAGAACTGCCGGTATATAGGGACATTCACTCACAGCGAGGGGGTAACGAGTAGTGGACGCCGTTGTGTCGCCAGCATGATGAGTTACCTCCGTGACCCGACGTGTACCCGCTCGAATATTTACAACCGCCGTTATATAGCTGGAATATTGCTGAGTTCGACGTTAAACAACAAACAAAAAATGCAATGAACTCCAACTGATGTTAACTGTTTCTTTTATGGGTACCTGCTCTCACTGAAGATAAAGTCTTACCGTAATTTGAATGGCGTTATGTTTTGTCATACCCATGGTACGGCGTTAATCAACCAATTAAATAACTATGTGTATTTGCAAAGAAAGTTCATTAAACACACGGGAATATGACCGACCTTTAATTTTGTTTCACCTTTAAGTACGATACATCATTAAAGCAGCATTACTAAAACAAACACACATCCTAAACAAACACACAACACTCAAACCCTCCCCTAACATCATCCAAATACCAAGCTAAACCCCCAAACCCTAACTCCCCCACTTCCACTATAATTAACGTAATAGCCCGCCGTGGTATTGCTGGAATATTGCTAAAAGCGTAAAACCTCACTCACTCACTAACGTAATTGCCCACGAAGCCAGCTGAGAGCGTTACAAAACATGTCAGGGTCACACAGATATCTTGTGTGGGTCATTGGGCTCTTGACCAAGTTTAGTAACTGTATCAGGGTGGTCATCTACCTGTGCTACAACGCGGACTGGACGTATGCCCAGTGTAGCATTGGGGAACCTGTGTCATCAACGTACTGTACTGGATACACGTGCAAGGCCAGAGAAATAGAGTACAGTTTCTCGTCACTTTTAGATTTCGTAAATTTCCAATTATGATCGGAATGGAAACTTTCAAAAGCGGAACCTGGACCAATTTAACATGCTAGGCATGTGCGAGCTTATTTGACGATGTTGGACCACGTCAATGAATTTCCATCAAAAGTATAAAGAAATTATCACCTTAACATAGACTTACGACTGTCGTAGTGCTAAGGTTGTTTTGTACAACGGCAACCTGGGCACGGTGTGGTCTGTCATTGTCATCTTGCAGTTCAGAATTTCTACCAACAGCGAAGAGCGACAAGACGCAAAATTTAGTCAACAAATCGCCGGCCAGTCAAATGTCCATTCAAATGATGGGTGTCTCTTTATAGGTAGAAATAGGTTATTGTTTTTGCTGAAGTGCTATTTCCTGTGTGATATGATAACGGTAAGGTTGGATTAAGGTAAGGATATATATCATTCCATTGGGGATGGGGAGGGAGGGGGAGTCGCATTAAAATTAAGTCGCATTTTTGGCTAAGGGTCAGCATTAATTTGGAGGCGCATTAATTGCAGGATTTACAGTATATATCAAGCGTACGTTCAAGTATCAACACAAGCCCGCTAAGTGTACACCACATTGTATACACAAAGAAAAAAGTTAAGCACACCCTAATATATTTCATTATTGTTTGGTCCCCAAATTTGTAACATTCATGAAACATATAATTACGGGAAGAATTATGTTGATGTAATCAGCCATGCGTGATGAAAGCTCACGTGCAATGCATGGTATGCCCGTGCAGCATGCTACCCTCGAGTATCTCTAAAAGCAGTATATCCAAACGTTGAAATTGCTTTCTTAAACTTTAAACAGTTCCATGACATTGTGTGACCATGGCACGAAGGCGATTATTTAACGCCACAAGATGGCAAATAATCGGCATGCGTAACGCAGGAATGTCTTGTAATGTCATTGGTCGGAGTTTGGTGTATCATCACACTGTCGTAACCGTTTAGTCGAGACATATGCTCAGACCGGTGATGTACAGGACCGCCCCAGATCCGGACGACCTCCTGTGACAATACATCGCGAAGACAGGGACCTTCTTCGTATCATTCGCCGAGAACCTTTTTTAAGAAAATGCCCAATCGTCGTTTCAGCACCAGAACCGTCAGGAACCGGTTGAAAGCAGCAGGAGTGAGGGCTAGACGAGTCATAAAGCGTCCCTTGTTGAGAGGTCACCACAAAGCTGTTCGTTTAGCATGGTGTATTGCGCGACAGAACTGGAATCTGAGAACTTGGAGACGGATCCATTGATCAGACGAAAATCGCTTTCTGCTCCACGTCACTGATGGAAAAACGAGAGTTTGGAGCCACCGGAACACGACCTACACCCCCTGGAACATTAAACCGACTGTTGCATTGCATAGGCGGGGGCTCGGTAATGGTTTGAGGGTGTATGTCTCATGATTGCAGGTTGGATTTGGTCACCATAAGCGGCAACGTAACAGGGAGGGGCTCAGTACATCCGGGACGTTTTGAGGCAAGTCGTCATTCCTCATTTTGACAACCACCCTCTTGCTACTCGACCTCAGTACATGGATGACAATGCCAGGCCTTATCGTTCGCATGCAGTCGTGGATTACATGAGTGAGTGAGTGAGTGAGTTGGAGTTAACGCCGCTTTTAACAGTATTCCAGTTACATCACGACGTGTCAGCTTAATGTGGGAGGAAAGCCCGAAGTGATGCAGGTATCAGACGTTTACCACATCGATGAAACCCATGAGCACGGGTATGGTGCTGACAAACCTAGAAACATAATTGGGGTTGAACCGTGGATTACATGAGGGCCAATGCAATAACTTCAACCCTGATCGACAATGACCCCAGAATTGAACCCCCTTGAACATGTTTGGGATATTCTGGGGCGGCGCATACAGGCACGAGATCCCCCTGTACAAGATTTACGCCAATTGGAAGCAGCATTGCATCAGGAGTGGTTGTTGTTGGCTCATCAACACATCCAACGTCTGACTGGAGGCATGAGACGTTTGGTGGAATGCGTCATCTGGGCACGTGGCGGTTATACCCGCTACTGATCTGTTTCACGTGTCATGTCAAGTAGAGACTTTAAGGAACATTTTCACATGAAACATCAAACGCAACTCGTTTACTTAAACTTGCAGTCCCATACCTTTGTAGGTATTGTCTCAGGTCAAAAACAGTACCTGTGTTACCATGATGTTTTTGTTAGTAAATTTCAATCACAACTCAATCTTTATTTGTTGTCAAATGTTTGTTCTATCCAATGACATTGATATCGCCCAGTTCCCGTGGTCAGTCATCCCATGCCATGATTTTTTTTGCCATTTGTCATGGTTCAGAAATAGGGGTGTGCTTAACTTTTTTCTTTTTGTATATCTGAAAACATCTTCCTGATCTGAATAATACTTGAAGTTTCCTTTAGCAAGATTGCCTGATAAACACTCAAAGTGACATCTCTATTCGTCCTTGTTCTTATGGATTGGAGAAAACACGCTTACGAGGTTTTGGTAGACAGAGCAATCCCCGGGGAGAGGGAAAATCCAAGGGGGCATGCTCTGTCTACCAAAACCGAGGGAAAGTGTTTTTCCATACTTACAAACCGTCTTAACTGATTAAAAGTTATAATGAGCATCAATAAATGAGGCGCTTCATTATAGCGCTTCCTTGAAGACGTGATAGCATAACTTGCTCGTGAAATTCGCCAGGCGGTCAAGAGCACTTGGATGTGTCAGCAACAAAACACAACTAAAATACTTACTTTTAAATGAAAATGAAATCTTCGGTCTCTAAATATTTGTATTGCAATATTCCACTTCTTATAAACTTTTCAAAACGAAAATTCGCAAATTTAAAAGGTGTCTTTTGCTTTACAAGATTTACGACTTTAAACAATCCAACTGTTACCTAGAGGTAGTTGTGACGTAACGGCTAGCAGTTACTTCACGTGCAAATTGTGCAGCATTGATAAGCACTTGTTTAAAAGCACGTGTTTTGAAACCTCGCTGTCCTTTCAACAGAGACTCTGAAGTGGAAAGATGAGCGACGACGACTCTCATTTTGTTACCCAGTCTTCATTCACTGTACACATGACATTCAATTTTAATTGAATTAAAATTTTGAATTGCTACTTGTAGTCATTTTTTTCAGTTACTTGGTTAAACTTGGAATTTGAGGTTTTACATTCAAAGTAAAACCTCCAGAACGAAAATAAAACCTCTTAATAGGTTTTACTTTGAAAGTAAAACCTCACAATAGGTTTTAATGCCTATAGAAAGAACTCTCTTACTTCATAGAGATCCCAATGAATAGGTTTATAAGGACCCGGGTTTTAGTGTAGATCGGGCATGAGAAACAATACAATATGTGTACGTGGCCTGAGTAGGGCTTGTATTGTAAAGTCGGCCATGTCAGTCAGTGAGGCCATCCTTCAGTTTAACCAAGTACACGCGTACGACCGAAATATATTCAAAACCCAATTACTCCCATTTAACTTATGCGTACATAAACGCATGCATTAAATGAAAAACTCAAATGTATAAACAACTGCAACAGCACGCGTAAATACCCAATGAAGACTTTTCAGCATGCGTACAAAGGAGCTTATTTCCGAAAAACAATTAAGAACTAATTTACTTTCCGAGTCAAGCCTATAGATTTAGAACAGTTATCATGGTTATATACATCTTAAACATTATTTCATGTTTTTTAAATTTTAAAATGGAATAGATGAGTGAAACAATATTGGCTACCCAATGAAAAATGTAATAACCCAATTAGAATAGAAACCCTAGAGTAAAAAATTAACTCAAATTCTCAAAACGTTATCTGGAGCTTAGTATTCGTGTTACATCACGGCGTGTCAGCTCAAAGTTGGCGGAGAGTCCCAATTGAATGTAGGTTGTAGGTCCATGGGTATCTGTATGGTTCAGACAGACCAGAGATCATAGGGACGACACATCTTGGAATCGAACCACGGAAAACCCACCCCCGCAGATAAGGGATGCGTATGTGGGATACTCGGCTTCTTTATCAACATGACGTCGTGACTACTTTCGCCTTATTCCACGTGACGCCCGTGACGATCCAGGGTAGAATAGGTATTCAGCAACCCATGCTTGCCGTGAAAGGCGACTATGCTTGTCGTAAGAGGCGACTAAGGGATATGAGGCTCGCGACCGCCGTCTTAGAAAACCGCAATTGTCGAATGATGTCAACAATCTTTAGTTATGAGTTGTTGCTATTGTGACGTCATTCTTACCTAGGTCACATTAAGTAAGACTCGAATGACGTCAACAATGCCATTCGGATGACGTAAACAATACACTGTAGCGCGTGAAGTGATTTTTATGAACTCGGTTATTACTAAACCTATGGGTAATAAAAAGTAGTACTGTCGCTGCGGATGAATACAACAAGTACCCGAGTACCGGATATCACATGACAGTATATAAATGAACCAGTGTTAAACATCATGCACCTGTTAATCATACTAGAACGTCATTTACGACAACGACCTCAGCAATATCAACATCTATTTCCACGACCAAATCCACATCTACGGCCACATCCCCAACCACGATCCACATCCACATCTACAGCCACGACAACATCAACATCACATTCACATCAACGTTTACGACAGCATATCCACATCTACAACCACGACTTCATCCCCAACCACGATCCACATCCACATCTACAACCAAGACATCATCCTCAACCACGACCTGCATCTACATCCACATCCACATCTACAAGCAAGACATCATCCCCAACCACCTCTACATCTACAACCACATCAACATCTACTACCCAAGCCACATTCGAGGACCACTTATACAACACATTCACACCTTCACCCCAGATAACAGCTATATTCAAATATAGATACCAGAATTAGTACGTATATGGAATGTGAACAATCAACATAATTGCAACATCACAATGCGGTTAATGACAGTGACATTTCTTTGCAAAAGTCAAAGATTAATTTCAATAAACACGATCATTGCATATCATAAACCAGAAAACAACAATATGATTTAAAAAAATATAGTTCCTTACATAAGTTAACAGTAACATTCTTCGTTATGCATCAGTGTAACACATAGTTGTACTATCGTATTTGTGTACTGCCCAACTTTTTCTTTCGGAGGCCAGTGTAAAAGCAGCGAATAATTCGATAATCTTGAACGCGGCGTTAATCCACATTTCACTTTACCTCACCTACCATTATGTATTGTGGAGCTATGTCGTGGCGACCTGTAGATGTTAGTTACAAAAAAACGGAGCAATATATATCTACGATATCCCAACTATCTAATACAAAGCAACCCTAACCGCAGTAGGCTAAACCGAGATACGTGTACTGTTGTGACCGACTTTTAAGCAAAACACAGTGTTGTCGTTAGACGATTTAGAGGCCAAATCTCGGTCAGTCGAGGCCATCCCATCATACCCCTTTACATATTATAGTCTGCCCCGGAAGCTTGCGTAGGTTTTGCCTCATATCCGGTAGGTCGCATTGTTTTGATTTGGGACGATAAGAGTGGGTATTGGTTAATGAACCTGTCGACCGACTTTCGCGGCTCGGTCCGAAAAACGGTCATTGTGTGGTAAAATAAAGCTGTGACCTCGCATCAGGGTTGAAACTGAGTTTAAAGGCTACGTCAGACAGTATGTGTACGTATTCATATATACGTATTCACTTGTTAAGAGAAGGATTTGCGAGAGAATCAGACGATCTGTGGGAACGCGCGACTTTTGTGAACAAGTGAGAAACGAGATTTTCATTGTGATAGTTTTGTTTCAGACAAGTTTCTATTCCAGAAATGGTTAGGGCCTACGGTGAGTTTTCTCAAGAATTTACATGATTTTATGGAAAACAGCAACTTTATATCATAAGTATGATCGTCACGATATGGCTGAAATATTGCCGATGTGACGTTAAACTTAAACTCACTCACTCATAAGTATGCTTTGCAATACAACCCCCAGCTTATAACATTGTCTTCAAGCTTCGTAAATACTGTTTCCATGTACCAATGACTGTGCTGCTTGCAAATGTACCCGCGTGTCAATATAATGTCAATAATAATGTATATACTGCTGAGAATAAGAAAGTATACATCATGTTTGATAGTTCATGACATGAAAAAAAACAAGAAAAGGTCATTTAGTGGGGATGTATTTAATACTTGATATTTGAGACCTTATTATAAGTTTTCATCCTAGTAACGTTTTGATAACATTTGTAATGTTTTGGTCAAATCCTTTTCAAATGTATGCTTTCCTTTGGCCGACAATTGATGTTCCCAGCCTTCGTTTTCCAAAATATAACTCCTAGTTAAACGAATGGATTTGTGATGAAAGATTTGTATAATGTTTACATATATTCGGTTACTCAATTGTAAGTAAACGTAATGTAACGGTACTAGAAACGTTCGCACCGCTAGCTCAGAAACAGCATATGGGTAGGGGTGCGTGTGTTGCTCACAATCCGCAAGCAATTTGCTTTTACCGGATTACATATATTACTAGCATTGTTATTATATAAATGTCATTTCTTGTTACATTATATTAAACTTCTCTGAAAAAGCTTCCAAGAAAATGTTCCACATATGCTTCAAGAGGGTAGGTAGGTTCCCTATCACCTACACTACGGAAAGGCGCCGGTTGTGAAACCAGTAGATAGAGCAAGTCATGTTTCCCCACAGCGTATGCTGGTGTTATTATGCCCAACGCACTCAACACTGAAGGTTGTTTACAGTGAGCGGTGCGCCTGTGACGTCAAAGATCTGCTGACGAGACAGCCATCGCGCTTCTGTTGGTAACTTGATATGATGTAAATAACAAATCCTTGAGGACGATTTTGTTTATGTCGGATGTTCAAACGTGTTTATCTTTTCATGTGGTTGTTTGAAAACAAACACGAGCTCTTATGAAATACTCGGGATATTAGTTGACATAGTGGCATGTTTACAAGACATTGTTTGTTTGTTTGTTGCTTGACGACACACTCAGCAATATTCCAGCTACATGACGGCGGTCTGTAAATAATCGTGTCTAGACCACACAATTCAGTGACTGACATCATGAGCATCGATCTGAACAATTGGGATACGATGACATACATCAACCAAGTCAGCGAGCCTGACCACCCGATCCCGTTAGTCGCCTCTTTAATACATCAAGCATGGGTTGCTGAAGATCAGTTCTAACCTGGATGTTAGATATTCTGTACAACTTCAAAGTCGTGAATATATCGCTATAAATGTAAGCATCGTATACATCAGATTTACAGGTTGCTTCTGATGAAGCAAAACGACAAGTTTACTAATCAGTTTGTTTTCAAAGAAAAGTACTAGGAGTCAATTTGAGGTTCATTTACGTTATTAAGCTGAGACCATATCAAACCAACCGTATGGTGAAGTTAAATGGGTTTTAACGTCGCGTTCAAGGTTATTACGCTTACGACGTCTTGCGCGTGGGTAAATGTGTGTGTGTGTGTGTTTGTGTGTGTGTCTGTGTGTGTGTGTGTCTGTGTGTGTGTCCGGATTTATGCCAGGTTTATAGTTCTAAGTCACATTATTATTATTGTTGTTGTCCTACTGACATACTTCTGTCTCGATCCTCATTCAATATCGTGGCCTTGAATTCGCAGTGTTAACGTACTTCCGATATTACTCCATCAAAGCGATGACTATGCATGCCACCGAAAAAAAGGGTAAAATTGACAGTTACACCCGACTCCAGTATTTTAAACTGTACGCGGGTCTAGAGGGGAGTATACCGGTAGCCGGGGGTAATTGACTAATGTTCTCACCACCAAACGCCATGTTTTCCCGAAGTATGTGCACTCATTCAGCATGTTGTTTATGCTAGGTGAACCCGAACATTTCCCATGAGCTATATCCTCACTTGGTGAAGTTCATCGTCCCAGCACAGTGCACGCATCTCACATTTCAACAGAAACATTGCTAATGTTTATGTTTGTCCGATGTTGGTGTCATATTTCAGTGTAATCTTTCATCTCGGCGAACACTCCGTTGAGATCGTTTGAGTGCCAGAGGATAAGTGTGAATCATGTGCACTTCGGAAAGACTCGTTTCATTCCGTCGATACACGAAGGCCATTCCGACAGTTCCAGAATGCCAAATGTTCACATGAATCGTTTACCTTCATAGCTAATGGGCTCCCATTGTTGTTTGTTATTCAACGTCTCTCGGCAATATTCCAGCGGCCGTCTGTAAATAACCGAGTCTGGACCACACGATCCAGTGATTGACGTCAATAGAACCGATCTTCGCAACTGGGATGCGATGACATACATCAACCAAGTCAGCGAGCCTGACCACCGGTCCCATTATTCGCCTCTTACGACATTAGTATAGTCGCCTTTTACGGCAAGCATGAGTTGCTGAAGACCTATTCTACCCCGGATCTTCACGGGTACTAACCGAAGTAGGTCCTGTCCATTTAGGTCGAGGTCGATGTCGAGGTCGAGGTCGGGGTGGAGAGATAACCATTTTGAATATGTATTACAAATACTAGGGAGTTATTTCAAACCAACTGGTGTACATGTTCAACCTCACAATAACTAGAATAATGTTATTTCATAAAGTTTGATAAATATATTTGTTCAGCTTTTTACACTATCTCTCCACCCGTCACCCTGTTATGGTGATTTAAAAGAAAGGTCTTAGTTGAATCCAAGAAGTGTAATATATGCAACAGGTTGCGGTGATAATATGAATAATTATGTATTTGATCTTTTTGTGTATTTTGTAACCATTATTTTTAACCAGTCAAGAATATAAATTATTTTGTAATTATTCTTGAACTAGATTGATATTTGTTACTTTAGGGAATGTTCTAAGATAGCTGACCTATTTACCCATGTCTAATTATGCTGTCCAAAAGAGTAACATTT
Organism: Haliotis cracherodii; assembly: GCF_022045235.1. Taxonomy (NCBI): domain Eukaryota; kingdom Metazoa; phylum Mollusca; class Gastropoda; order Lepetellida; family Haliotidae; genus Haliotis; species Haliotis cracherodii. The sequence continues at coordinate 28,920,181 of NW_027266319.1, read as the reverse complement.
ATATAAGCGTTCTTATCGGCACGTAGACTGACATCGCGTCTCTGAAATGAACATATATTACAGAAAAAATAGTTGTTAAATTATCTTGATAAAAATATACTAAAATGGAGCCCAGAGACTCTCTTCATTTTCAGATACTGACACTGCAGTAATTTAGACTTGCCAAACATTACAGACTTGCATAGGCTGTATTGGATATATTTGTTTCAGGGTCTGCATGACAGACTGATCGTTACGATAAAATGGAGATATAAGTAGCGTGAAATTTCAAAGTAAAATAAGTGTTATCTAAACTACAGTTACACAAACTCCGTTTATCTCCTACATGCAACGACCGCCTCCGTGGTCTAGTGGTAGAGCGTCTGCCCGGAGAGCGGAAGGTCCCAGCCGCGTCATACCAAAAGACGTTAAAGGATGGTCAAGCTACTACTTGTTGTTGGTAAGTTGTTACCCTGTCTGGTGCTCGGCTACAACAAGGACTGGTCGGCTCGGAGTCTGTATACTGTGTCTGAGTGGGGTATTCATGTTAAACTGTGGGATGGTATCTCAGTGGGCTGGCACTTATGAATCGGCATCAGTCCGGACTAGTACAAGCAGCCACACACACACACACACACACACACACACACACACACACACAAACACACACTATATATATATATATATATATATTTCAAGAGACTTCGCCTTGCAAGGGCGTAGAACAAATCGCACATTTTCAAAATATCTTCTGTTTGAACGCCTTACACTTTTTATATATAAGCGCAATCATCCTGGACGCGACGATAAACCCCATTTCACCTCACCTCCTACATGTAACACCGTATGAAATCGCTGACTGGCAGATGTCAATTACACCCTCCGTTTTGAACGGATTGCACCCGAAAAGGAGGAAACACGTGCGCAGGTTAAGAGAAAATGTCATGGTTTTAGTATAAAAGTGACAGAATATACCAACTTAAATGTGCACGCTATAGATGCATATATACGTATTGTACCACAACACCAAATTCTGTACACACACAACTGGTAATACCGACAATTCACTATGATGTTTACTTCAATAAATTCAACAATTTGTTGTTTTGACAATATCACAGTCAAATTACATTTTTAACATCCATTCTTCATTTAGATAGTTTCTATGATGTTCACTGCATTGATTAAACACTTTTGAGTAATTGCTTTTTATACACTATTTTGTACATAATTAATAAAGAAATACAATCAAATTCACCCCTATACGTTCTTGAGAGTGTGGTTATCATGTCTCGTCTCGAGTACGTATATCTTAAGGGTGTGGATAATTCGAGTACCAATGTATATGACTTTCCAAACGGTAGCAGGTAATGAAATGCATCTTGTCAGATGAAAAATCAGCTTTGAAAAATGATGCCGGTGATAGAACGTTTTCGGAAGCAAAACCTAACACGCACCCTAACACACTCGAAACATGGCACGTACCCTAACACACCCGAAACATGGCACGCACCCTAACACACCCGAAACATTGCACGTGCACCATGCACTTCCTCATTCTTGATGTTGACACTTTGGTAAAAGGTCGTGAAATGAATTAGTATTGTTGATTTTCATTATCCACAGCACCAAGTAAGATATCTACTGTTGCTTAAATGCAGTATTTGAAGCAAAACCTAAAACGCACCCTAACACACTCGAAACATGGCACGTACCCTAACTCACACCCGAAACATGGCACGCACCCTAACACACCCGAAACATAGCACGTACCCTAACACACCCGAAACATGGCACGCACCCTAACACACCCGAAACATGGCACGCACCCTAACGCACCCGAAACATGGCACGCACCCTAACGCACCCGAAACATGGCACGCACCCTAACACACCCGAAACATGGCACGCACCCTAACACACCCGAAACATGGCACGCACCCTAACGCACCCGAAACATGGTACGCACCCTAACACACCCGAAACATGGCACGCACCCTAACGCACCCGAAACATGGCACGCACCCTAACACACCCGAAACATGGCACGCACCCTAACACACCCGAAACATGGCACGCACCCTAACACACCCGAAACATGGCACGCACCCTAACACACCCGAAACATGGCACACACCCTAACACACCCGAAACATGGCACGTGCACCATGCACTTCCTCATTCTTGACGTTGACACTTTGGTAAAAGGTCGTGAAATAAATGAGTATTATTGATTTTCATTATCCACAGCACCACGTAAGATCTATACTGTTGCTTAAATGCAGTATTTGTGATCAGATTGGGAATGCATCTTCTACAACGTGGATGACTGCCTAAGGGCTATTAGAAATCGTCTGCATGAAGCCCTGACCTTTCCCTCATAGAGCACGCCTGTGACATCATCGGGGGTCGTGTTTGCCTGCGCCAAAGGCCACCCGATAACTCAACCGAACTTGGACATAGAAGTTCAAATGTTGTCATTTGGAGATTGATTCGGACCATGCCACGCCGTGTAATTGAAAACGAGGCTGACCCGGCGGGTACGCGGAAGTAAATAGTTCAAAATATGGCGCGCTCGCAATCGGACATGAACGATTTACGGCATCTTCCAAAGCTGACGTTCTCCTTCGTGGATTCAGTGGGCGGAGTTATGCATAAATATTGAGAGTTCCGTATAACTCAGATGTATGATCATTTGTTCACATCTTTTCTCAGAGATGGAAATAATTGGCATCACCTTCAAGTGTCTTAGACATGAGCTTTGAAACCGAAGTGATCCCATACATTGATTCAGCGCCTGATCACCCTGTTTATCTTGGTCACGGGTTTATTTTCTTACAGTCTTTTGCAACTATAATACTCATCTTTTTGCTTATTTTCGCTTCATATTCTTGGTATGATTAACAGTGATGTTGTTAATTAACATCAAAACTGAAATATTGTTGTACGGAAACGTTGAAAATTGTCCTTGTACGGTTAGTGTTTGTAACATTTATAAATGATGTAATTCGTTCAGCACGTTTTTAAGTTTAAACAATCCCCATAGTTACTTGATGAGAACGAATTTAATTTTCTTACTTCAACATGTTTTTTTAGTTTTGAATGAGGATTGTTTTTATGAAGAAAATATATGTTATTATGAGCAGTATCATTCTCATTTCCTGTTGTAAACATGACGACTTTCAGTGTATATTTTTCTCAGTTGTGTTGGTAACTGTACCTTCATATTAGACAAAATTGATAGATCTCGTTACAGTATACAGTTAAGTATATATTTTAAGTCACATCTAAGAAAAAGTTAACATGACATACCTGTGGGACGAATTATTTAACCTGCAAGCATGTCATGCAAACTGCCGCGGTTTTCTTATGTAATTCGTTCATAATGGGACCCGTGAGGATTCCGGGGTAGAATAGGTCTTCAGCAACCCATGCTTGCCGTAAAAGGCGACTGTGCTTGTCGTAAAAGGCGACTAACGGGATCGGGGGGTCAGGCTCGCTGACTTGGTTGATGCACGGTCATCGATCCCAATTGCGTGGGTCGATGCTCATGATGTCAATCACTGGATTGTCTGGTCCAGACTCGCTTATTTACAGACCGCCGTCATATAGCTGGAATATTGCTGAGTGCAGCGTTAAACAACAAACAAACAAACAACCAACGTTCATAATGGAGGGTGTAATTCAAATTTGCCGTTCAGCGATTCTATAGCGTTTGTAAATGCCATAGCCCTCATACTGGTCGTAAGAGGCTACCAAATGGATCGGGTAATTGATAACGCCTCATCGTACCTCGACGGCGTGGATCGGTGCTCATGATATCAATCACTGGATTGTTTGATCCAGACTCGGTTATTTAAAGGGCAGTTGGTCACTTGGTTAAGTCGTATGGCTGGAATATTGAGCATCGTTAACCAACAGATAAACAAACAAACAAATCTAATTGCTTGGCATAGATTTACACAATGCACACAATTGACTCTTCTCGTGAAGGACGAGGTGTACTCGTTTCATTATTTCAATGGCCGATAGTCATTGTCCTCATCTACTCATCCGGTGTGTGTGGTTATGATGACCTGTGTCCGCTTAGTGTATAACATTCCACGGTCCAGTTTTGACCTCACCGAGTTCGCTGACCGCGGGACCGCATGTAGATTACAGGTCAATATGCACACAATATGTCTTCTTGACTACCCCCAGGGCTGGGTGATGGGGTATGGTTTTGTGATAGGGTATGGCTGGGTGATGGGATGTGACTGGGTGATGGGATGTGGCTGGTTGATGGGGTGTGGCTGGTTGATGGGGTGTGGCTGGTTGATGGGGTGTGGCTGGGTGATGGGATGTGGCTGGGTGATAGGGTATGACTGGGTGATGGGGTGCGGCTGGGTGATGGGATGTGGCTGGGTGATGGGATGTGGCTGGGTGATGGGGTATGGCTGGGTGATGGGGTATGGCTGGGTGATAGGGTGCGGCTGGGTGATGGGGTGTGGCTGGGTGATGGGGTGTGGCTGGGTGATGGGATGTGGCTGGGTGATGGGATGTGGCTGGGTGATGGGGAATGGCTGGTGATGGGGTATGGCTGGGTGATGGGTATGGCTGGGTGATGGGGTGCGGCTGGATGATGGGATGTGGCTGGGTGATGGGATGTGGCTGGGTGATGGGGTATGGCTGGTGATGGGGTATGGCTGGGTGATGGGGTATGGCTGGGTGATGGGGTGCGGCTGGATGATGGGATGTGGCTGGGTGATGGGGTGTGGCTGGTGATGGGGTATGGCTGGTGATGGGGTATGGCTGGGTGATGGGGTATGGCTGGGTGATGGGGTGCGGCTGGATGATGGGATGTGGCTGGGTGATGGGATGTGGCTGGGTGATGGGGAATGGCTGGTGATGGGGTATGGCTGGGTTATGGGGAATGGCTGGTGATGGGGTATGGCTGGGTGATGGGGTGCGGCTGGGTGATGGGATGTGGCTGGGTGATGGGGTGCGGCTGGGTAATAGGGTATGGCTGGGTGATGGGGTGCGACTGGGTATTGGGGTGTGGCTGGGTGATGGAGTGTAACTGGGTGATGGGGTGTGGCTGGGTGATGGAGTGTGGCTGGGTGATAGGGTGCGGCTGGGTGATGGGGTGTGGCTGGGTGATGGGGTATGGCTGGTGATGGGGTATGGCTGGGTGATAGGGTGTGGCTGGGTGATGGGGTATGGCTGGGTGATGGGGTGCGGCTGGGTGATGGGGTGCGGCTGGGTGATGGGGTGTGGCTGGGTGATGGGATGTGGCTGGGTGATGGGGTATGGCTGGGTGATGGGGTGTGGCTGGGTGATGGGGTATGGCTGGGTGATGGGGTGTGGCTGGGTGATGGGATGTGGCTGGGTGATAGGGTATGGATTGGTGATGGGGTATGGCTGGGTGATAGGGTGTGGCTGGGTGATGGGGTATGGCTGGTGATGGGGTATGGATTGGTGATGGGGTATGGCTGGGTGATAGCGTGCGGCTGGGTGATGGGGTGCGGCTGGGTGATGGGGTATGGCTGGTGATGGGGTGTGGCTGGGTGATGGGGTGCGGCTGGATGATGGGATGTGGCTGGGTGATGGGATGTGGCTGGGTGATGGGGAATGGCTGGTGATGGGGTATGGCTGGGTGATGGGTATGGCTGGGTGATGGGGTGCGGCTGGATGATGGGATGTGGCTGGGTGATGGGATGTGGCTGGGTGATGGGGTATGGCTGGTGATGGGGTATGGCTGGGTGATGGGGTATGGCTGGGTGATGGGGTGCGGCTGGATGATGGGATGTGGCTGGGTGATGGGGTGTGGCTGGTGATGGGGTATGGCTGGGTGATGGGGTATGGCTGGGTGATGGGGTGCGGCTGGATGATGGGATGTGGCTGGGTGATGGGATGTGGCTGGGTGATGGGGAATGGCTGGTGATGGGGTATGGCTGGGTGATGGGGAATGGCTGGTGATGGGGTATGGCTGGGTGATGGGGTGCGGCTGGGTGATGGGATGTGGCTGGGTTATGGGGTGCGGCTGGGTAATAGGGTATGGCTGGGTGATGGGGTGCGGCTGGGTGATGGGATGTGGCTGGGTGATGGGGTGCGGCTGGGTAATAGGGTATGGCTGGGTGATGGGGTGCGAATGGGTGATGGGGTGTGGCTGGGTGATGGAGTGTAACTGGGTGATGGGGTGTGGCTGGGTGATGGAGTGTGGCTGGGTGATAGGGTGCGGCTGGGTGATGGGGTGTGGCTGGGTGATGGGGTATGGCTGGTGATGGGGTATGGCTGGGTGATAGGGTGTGGCTGGGTGATGGGGTATGGCTGGGTGATAGGGTGCGGCTGGGTGATGGGGTGCGGCTGGGTGATGGGGTGTGGCTGGGTGATGGGATGTGGCTGGGTGATAGGGTATGGCTGGGTTATAGGGTATGGCTGGGTGATGGGGTGTGGCTGGGTGATGGGGTGTGGCTGTGTGCGGCTGTCCATTGACTGTATACGTTGAAACATTCTACACTTTTATTACAATAAGATCGTATAGAGCATGACACAATACTTCGTATGACAGAGTAAAGAATAACGAAACACAATAAAACAATATTAACACAACTTGTTCATGTTTTTTATATATTCTTTAAGATATAGATTAGGTCTTCAGCAACCCATGCTTACCGAAGCGACTAACGGGATAGGGTGGTCAGGCTCGCTGACTTGGTTGACGCATGCATGTCATCGTATCCCAATTGCGAAGACCGATGATATGATGACAAGCACTGGATTGTCTGGTCCAAACTCGATTATTTACAGACCGCCGTCATATAGCTGGAATACTGATGAGTGCGGCCTCAAACAACAAACTTTAAGATATATTCACCCAACGGTTTCTCACATTAAGAATAAGTGGGTAATTTGTTGCGGCCCTATTGTAACACGAGGCCTGCAACAGGCGATATGTGAAGAGAGAAGGGAAGTGAAAATGGTAGCCACATAGAGGATACAATACCTTCGAAACCAGATAGTCCCCCCCCCCCCCCCCCCCCCCCCCCCCACCGTACTCGAGCTCAGAATTCGGTTAATCATGACGCTACTCGAAGGCTCTCATTTAGAGAGCAGTGGCCATGACCTTCAACCCCCGAGCACCTGTAAGTCCGAGATGACCAATCAGCAAACACGCTAAGACTTCATAACTTTTGGTTGGCCTGTCAAAAATAAGAAAAACAAAATGTTATGCATGCAATAAATCAAATTGTAGATGCAATGAATATCTTCAAATAAAAACGTGTTGAAACATACCCAACAAATATAAATGAAACAATACGATGCACTCAGATATAACACGCATGCATCTATTCATGCATCAGTGCAATATCCGAAAAAAATGCCGTGCAATGACCGCAAAGGCTCAAAACATCGAATGAGAAACACAGCGATGTAAGAACTTAATAATCTAGTGACGTGCATGTCCCAGCAGCTATTGTTGGTGCTAAACTTTTCATAGGGTATAAAATGTTTTTGAAAAAAAGTTCACGAGGGACAAAAAGTCATTTCTATTTGGGAATGTCTGTTATCGAGGCTCCCCTCACCTAGATTTCACTGTGCACATAGGTACGACTGTGCCTTGGACCCACACCTGAGCTGAATATCGGTTAATGTAATAACGTTATCTTGCCGTGACATTTGTCCTCCGACAAACAGCTGATCACCAGCTGATCGCAGAACACGCGTTTTGGCTACACAATTTGTGTTCATGGACGTGCTTCTGGAAGCACAATTGCATCCGTATATTTTGCTTGTTTGTTTGTTTAACGCCGCACACAGCAATATTCCAGTTATATAACGGCGGTCTGTAAATAATCGAGTCTCGACCAACCATTCCAGTGATTGACATCATGAGCATCGATCCACGCAATTGTGATCGATGACAAGCATCGTCCGAGTCAGGGGGCCTGACCACCCGATCCCGTTAGTCGCCTCTTACGACAAGAATAGTCGCCTGAATCCGTATACATCAGACACGTACGTACGCATTGGGTTGGAAGGGCATTGTGCTACCTTGTGCAGGAAGATAGGAGACCAGCACTGATTACCACACATATATCAAAAGGTGACCGACCCCGGGTTTTAGATCACTAGTAAGTACATTACAAGATAACCCGGGCGTGACGGTTAGCGCATTCGGTACCAATCGGTAAGGTGGAATTTCTAGGTATGCGCTGAGCTGGGATTCTAAATTGTATAAGAGTTTGTGGCGACAGCCGGTGTCTGCTCATTTATTTTGGGAAAACGGTTGTCCGGTGGTTTGGGTGTTACAGCTATCAGCTGTGTCATTTAGCTGCAAGGGTCGGTGGGTTACGAGTTCGAATCCCAGATTTGGCGAGATCAGACCCTTGGTATGAAAGAAGCATGTCTGTGGTTGCGGGTGTCATTTCACATGGAACCAAGTTCCTTTGCGTGACGCACGAACGCATGAACGCACTTACTAGAGGGCAACCTTGCCTGAGCCATACACATGGTCCATCGAGTGACAGATCATTCTGTCTTTATCTTACATAAGAGTGTTGTTGTCCTTGGAAAAGGTGTCGGACGCCTTAATCTTTTCTGTGCAGTCATGTCTCAGGGGTTGAATACTGCAGAGCTAACCTCAAAACCTACCTGTTTACTAGCTGCCAAAGCGATGTCTAAAACGTCATTTCTCTTTCCTTTCGTAATTTGTCATACTCAAATTCAATGCATTTTCAATAATATATTGTTCATGAATTATTTTCATTATTCTTCCTTGTAGCGCTTTGAGTGGCCATCTCGTCTGGATTAAGAGCAACGTAATTTATTATTTTAAGTAGTAGTAGTAGTAGTAGTAGTAGCAGCAGTAGTAGTAGTAGTGGTAGTAGAAGTAGCAGTAGCAGTAGCAGTAGCAGCAGCAGTAGTAGTGCAGTAGTAGTGGTAGTTGCAGCAGCAGTAGTAGTGGTAGTAGTAGTAGTGGTAGTAGTAGAAGTAGTAGTAGTAGCAGTAGTAGTAGTAGCAGTAGCAGTGGTAGTAGTAGCAGTAGTAGCAGTAGCAGTGGTAGTAGTAGCAGTGGTAGTAGTAGTAGTAGTAGTAGTAGTAGTAGTAGTAGTAGTAGTAGCAGTAGTAGTAGCAGTAGTAGTAGTAGTAGTGCCCAAACATTGGGTGGGTCGTGTGTTTTGCGAATACGAATACTTTATCGCGGACGTCCCTCCATTTAAAAGTGGACATTTGGTCCAGTTACGACGACACACTGACGTGCGTGACGCATTCGCGATACCTGAGTGGTTATGTAATAATGCACTAATTGATGAAAAATATAAAACAAAAACTTAATTTTATTGCAATTTGCATTTTGTATACGCGGCCCATATATCGCATATGGCAAAATATCTAAACATAAAAAGGATAAATATCGGATATCTTGGGTCATGACTTCGGTGAGTGAGTTAAATGTGACGGCATGGAAGAGCAAATCGAAACCACCAATACGTGAATACGAATCAAGAAGACAATCTTATCGAACACGTTCACATTTTACGGACGCTTCAAATAGTCCCGACGCGAAGGTTTACATATCATCACTTTTCTCTTGAGTCAGCAAACATAGATCACAGTGACCTGTATCCGAGTCTTAACCCGGCGAACACGTGACATTCATTTTAAAAATGAATAAAAGCACGTCCTTCTTCCTCATAGAAAACAACACATTTCATATTCAACGACCATATATAATACTGTTAATAATATTCACAATATGACTGGGCGGTCGGGCAGCCTAGTGGTTAAAGCGTTCGCTCGTCACGCCGAAGACCCGGGTTCGGTTCCCGACATGGTTACAATGTGTGAAGACCATTTCTGATGACCCCCGCCGTGATATTGCTGGAATATTGCTAAAGCGGCGTAAAACAATACTCACTCACTCACTCACTCACTCACTATATGGCTGAACTAATGCCGACGTGACGTAAATGTTAACTTACTCACTCACTCACACTTTGGTTTCTTTTGTTGGGTTTTGGGGTTTTTTCTTGTTTGTTGTTTGTTGTGTGTGAGTGTGAGTAGCGGACACAGTTGCTACCAAACAATGAAAAATGTAATAAATGTATATTCCAGTTTTCTACATGTTTCTATAGGTATTTATCTTCGAATTTTAATAACTTTTAAAAGTTAATATCAGTTCAATCGCATATTTTGTATTTTAATTAGGTGCGACGGTCGATGTTTTGTAGTGCATATTCGAACATAGTGCAGAAATCAACCCAGAAATATAATTGGTATATATTTATTAAATTACATTTTTTATAAATCTGTGTTCAATACCCATGAAATCGCCTTTGTTTCTGTGTTATTTACGTGAAGCATATTGAGGTTTCAGTATTTCTTTATGGTTCCAAACCTGTACGAAGATTCATTCAACATCACGGCAAAATTTGTTTGTTTTTTTGGAAAGTAAGGGCATGGAAAAACCAACCCGCACACGCGAAAGCCATGCATGCACTGCACACGCGCTGGACATGCGGCAGTCATTTGCCTTCTTTTCCAGCCGCGATTACATATATGACTGCATCGGTAGAACTCTTGATTACAAACAATAAATGTTACGTCGGTAAATAACATAGAAAGCTGTGGAGTTTCACAGCACATCCATGCATTTATAGTCGTTTCACTTCACATTTTGTAATATCACCTGGTTAAAGTGAACATGACTGACATCTTAACAGAAATCTGTTCAACAACGTTGATTTAAGGATCGAGGCAGGTCAGAAACTAGAATGAATATCCTCAGTTAGGGCTTGTAATGACTACGTAACAGCCCGGTTGAGCCCATCAGACATCCACTGTGGTGGCGCGTGGTCACCACTGGCTTACCACGACTAGTGCACGTGAAGCACGCGCGGCTGGTGCACAGAGCAGACGATAATATCGTGGTCTGGGCAAAGTCTATTTCATGTCAATTCTAATTTTGGTTTTACTACCAGAGTTAAAACGTGACTCACGCTGCTTTCATAACCGGATCGTACATCTGTTACTGGCAAAATCTGGGTCTTTCTTGAATGTGTGGCTTCAGTACATTGGCATAGCCAGTGTATTTGAATCACAAAATGTCTCACTATGAACGTGAATGCAAACTGCGGTTTGAAAACAGGAGATCCTTGCAGATTGGCCATCATGTGTTGAACTGGATCCAATAAGTCCTCGGATCTCGGAAAGGTATCAGGTTTAGGAGACATTGGGAATTTTTGTACTTATTTTGTTAACGTTGAATTTCCGTTCAACGTTATTCTGAAACCGAAATGTAGGCGCGTATTGTACAATAGATAGGTGTTGCACTTCAAGCTTGTAATTTCAAGAAAACTTAATATTAATGTAGTTAAATCGTGGTACTTGTTGTTACCCTGCCTGGTGCTCGGCAAAACAAGGACTGGTCGTCTCGGAGTCCGTATACTGTTTTTGAGTGTGGGGTATTCATGTCAAACTGTCATGGTATCTCAGTGGGCTACATTTAAAACCGACATTAGTCCGGACGAGTTCAAGCATGAAGTACGCACATCGTTTTCACATTATACATGACCCGTGAAGATCCGGGGAAGAATAGTTCTTCAGCAACCCATGCTTGCCGTAAAAGGCGATTTTGCTTGTCGTAAGAAGCGACCAACGGGATCGGGTGGTCAGGCTCGCTGACTTGGTTGATGCATGTCATCGTATCCCAATTGCGAGAATAGATGGTCTTGATATCAATCACTGGATTGTCTGGTCCAGACTCGATCATTTGCAGACCGCAAACAAACAAACAAACAAACAAAACAGTATAAATAAGCTAGGACTGAGAACGTTCCAGTAGTTCCCGTCCACACGCTGTTGACACGTGCCAACATAGCCGCATTAACAGTAAAACCTGGCACCAACTGAACTGACTTGGTCGATACGTGTCATCGTATCTCAATTGCGTGGATCGATGTTCAGGATGTCAGGCACTGGATTGTCTGGTCCAGAGTCGATTATTTACAGACCGCCGTCATATAGCTGGAATATTGCTGAGTGCGTCGTTAAACAAACAAACAAGACTATGGATCAGTCTCCATTATATTAGTATTACTTAGATAAAGGCTCAAATAACTTTAAGAAAGCAAACAAACAACCTGTAAGCAAATACAATGGTTCCAAAAAGTGAACTTTAATGCATTCGGAACACACCAAGGGAGAGGAAGAAAGAACAGTAAACTACGGTTATAACGAACTCAAAGACTACTAATTTTAGTTCGTTATAACTGTAGTTCGTTAAAAGCATATATATGGCATAACTACAGCAAATAGTTGGGACCAAAAAGTAAGTTCGTTATATCTGTCAGTTCGTTATAAGCGTGTTCGTTTTGTCCGTGGTTTACGGTACATGTATATTTGAATATTATTATTTTTTTAATCTTATTGGAAACAAGGATTGCAAGTTCACAATGAAAGGTTCAGACATTAGGCTGATCCGGATATTGTTGAGGGTATAACTTCTTCAGTGGATGTCACTTTGTCTCATAAACAATGTATTTTCAAACCTTATCTGCAATGTAGCCGTTAGAATAGCAAATTCGCCTTGATTTGGGACCGAGAATGTGATAATCGAGGAACCGCCTGTCCATCTGTGTCACGTGATTGTGCTTATAAAATGGCGGACAAGTGGCCTTCAAATACAGACAACCCGATGGGGAGAGTCGGGAAGGGTTAATCCGCCCCCCTGTGCCTGTTTGTGTGTTTGTTGTATTCCATCTATAAATATTCGAATCTGGCCAGGACAATCCAGTGATTGACATCATGAGCATCGATCTCCATAAAAGGGGAACGATGGCATGTGTGAGCCAAGTCAGCGAGGCTGACCACCCGATAGAGAAGGGAGATATGGGCAGCTCTGGCAGAGGATTAAGGATGGGTCAAGGATCTCCCAGTAGGACGCTGACAGGGAGGGAGAGAAGGACATGTAATGATTGACGGAAGAGGCAAGTGGAGAAAGGGGAGGGTAGTTGTTGGGAATTGATTTATTAATTATGGATAGGGATATTATTATCAGGCTAGTACAACGTGGATTGAGATATGTGGCTTTTGCTGCCTATGTGTATTTATGTCCAAATCAATAGTTCATGTGTTGGAAAGTCGCTGTGATAGAAACTGATTCAATGGTTCAGTTGACACTCCCCTTACAGTGTCACAATATCTCCATAGTTAATTGCTGATTTCCTAAGAGACCCTCTTGACGAGGAGGGGCCCAGAGGTGTCAAAGTTCAAGGGGAACCTGATCACGAGATCAACAGCTGTCAGGAAAGAAGACAATGAGTGAGTTAAACTGTAAAGTCACGTGTGTGTGTGTGTGTGTGTGTGTGTGTGTGTGTGTGTGTGTGTGTGTGTGTGTGTGTGTGTGCATGCATATATATATTCAAACAAGTTTAAGGTTTAAGGGACCTATGTGAATACTTCGATTTATCCAAGGTATCCAAGAAGGTATATGCAGGAACCAAGTTTCTACTTCGAGACGACCGTAAGTTCGACACATCAAAGCTCGACACAACGGTGTTATTCTGTATATATAATGTTAACTGGTGGGCGACAGTGAATCAATTCTAAAACACCTCGTACAAATGTGATTGATCACCAATAAGAAAGTATTGATCTGAAACAAGCCGTATAGATACAGGTGGTAGATAAAAGATACACTGTCAATGATGAGATACAATGAGACAAACTTACACAACCATTTGGTAGATAATATACAATCGTTTTATTTGTCGTCAAAACCTTTGCAATATTTAGATTTGCTATAAAAGTATCACGATATGGAATTACATAAAACTACATTAGCTGTAGATTGTTTGTTGTTTAAGCACTATTCCAGCTGTAAGGCGGAGGTCTCTACAAAAATCGAGTCAAGTCCTGACAATCCTGTGACTGACATTATGAGCATGGGTCCACGCAATACTTGGATACAACGACATGCTACGTCATCGAACCTGGGTCCCGTTCCTCAAAGCGATCTTAGCACTAAGGTGATCGTAAGTCCCAAACATTAACATAGGCTTGCGATCATCGTAGCGCTAAGATCGCTTTGAGGAACGGGGCCCTGACCATCCAATCAATATATTCACCTCTTTCGGTCAACACAGGTTGGAGGGGACATATATACTTTCCGGGATTCTCCACGAGGCTATCGTATATAAAGGGATATACTACAAATGTAAGTCATCTTTATTCAACAAAAAAGAAACTGTTACAGAACCATTGTTTCTTTTAGATAGCGGGCACCATTTTGAGTAATATAGAAGGAGGTTGGGAAATTATCAGTCACGCACTCAAAACAATGTGCTCTTCTCCCAGTGTTATTTATACGCAGAACATTACAGAAAGTTGGTTGGTTTGTTGGTTTGTTGTTTAACGCCGCACCAAGCAATATTCCAGCTATATGACGGCGGTCTGTAAAGTAATCGAGTCTGGGCCAGACAATCCAGTGATTGATATCATGAGCATCGATCCATGCAATTGGGATCGATGGCATGCATCAAGTCTGCTTGTCGTAAAAGGCGACTAACGGGATGGGTGGTCAGGCTCGCTGACTTGATGCATGCCATCGATCCCAATTGCGTGGATCGATGCTCATGATGTCAATCACTGGATTGTCTGGCCCAGACTCGATTACTTTACAGACCGCCGTCATTTAGCTGGAATATTGCTGGGTGGCCACCCATCCCGTTAGTCGCCTTTTACGACAAGCAGAGTCACCTTTTACGGCAAACATGGGTTGCTGAAGACCTATTCTACCCCGGAATCTACAGAAAATAAATGTGTTAAGGTTAATTCTCAAAACAGGTTCTTTTTAACTCTGTGGGTACAGATTTCAATGGACCATATGGCGTACATTTAGAGGACAGAACTTGTTGAAACATGGTAACTTTAGATATTTTATGCAAGACTTTCATTGTTTATTCAAATGTCCTAGCCATGGCTTGTTGAGTGTTTCAATTAGTCAGCGAAGCAGTCGTAAAAGCATCATGATACAGTGAGGGCTGCATATGTTGTTTCGGGGTTTGTATATGTTCCTTGTCTATTTACATACCGGTTACGTGGTTATTTTTTCAACAACAAAAATCCATACATATTATTGACAAAGGAAACACTGTCTTCACATCTATCTCACTTAAATGACCCGTGAAGATCCGGGGTAGAATAGGTCTTCAGCAACCCACACTTGTAAGAGGCGACTAACGGGATCGGATGATCAGGCTCGCTGACTTGGTTGATGCATGTCATTGTGTCCCAATTGTGTGGATCGATGCTCATGATATCAATCACTTGACTGCCTGGTCAAGACTCGATTATTTACAGTTCCCACCCTTGCCGAACTGGGCTGGAATTTCCAGGCTCGATCGTAGCGCCACCAGTGGCTATTTCGAGTTATGTACATTCCATGTGCTTCCATTGACTTCAATGATTCCATCACTCATATCACTTGCATTTGCTTCAAGCAAATGGCGGCGCCCTGTCAAAACGATCTGATCGATAATCAAGATCTATATTGTAATATAACGGGTCTTACCCTGCGAAGTGCATCAAATCACTTCAGCACCTTGATTAAAAACATGAAAAGATTTGCAAAATAGCTGTCGAGGCCCAATTGGCAGTACGAATTGGGTTTGCAAATCCTGCAGCCGAGCGAAATCTGCAGGTTGAAATCCATGTAGTTCGTTACGCGATTTTGATTGGACAATGCATAGACTCGTTAGTCCAGCCAAAATGTAACTCCATAATTCCAGCCTAGTTCGGCAAGGGTGGGAACTGGACTTTTATAGTCAGTGAACGCGCTTGCCACGAGAAGATGGAAATGAGGGGGATCAGGTCAACAATGACCAACGAGAGAATGAGCTCTTTGGCACTCTACCACATCTACAAGGACATTGACAAAGTGACTGAAGGCTTGGCTGGAGGAAGGAACCGCCGATTTGGCCTAATCATTGAATTATAACTGATTTGTCACAAACATTTCAACGATAATTCAAAAATAAAGATTCTTCGATTCTGTCGATGACTTGGTGACTTTATATTTAGTGTGTATTTCATTCTTGTGTTCTAAGGCACCGCGGTTCGCTGGGGCACGCCAGAAACCTATGATTGTGGGTTCGAATCCCGGTTCGCCCCGATGATGTTTCTAGGTTTGTCAGCACCATACCCGTGCTCGTGGGTTTCACCGAAGTGGTAAACGTCAAAGACCTGCATCACTTCGGGCTTTTCCTGACACTCCGCGATATAACTGGAATACTGTTAAAAGCGTCGTTAAACCCAACTCACTCACTCCTCATTGTTGTGTTCAAGGTCAAAAGGTGTGTTCACGCAGTGTTCATTTCAAAGTTGAATACAAAAAAAACATTTGTTGTTTTTTAAGTTCATCTTTCATTAAGATATCAGTAATGAAGTAACGAAACCTTTGGGAAATAATTTGAACAAATACAAGTTAGTATAGTTATATGAAAATTTCATACAACTATACTATACTTTAAAGTAGTTTAATGTTTCGCAAAATAAACGTACTTTGTGACGTAAGCAAACCGCGCTCTCACAATTATTTTCATTATAATGATAGGTAGGCTCGCGTAATATTTAGGAGATAAACCTACTGTGTTTTGAAATTTCATGTAGTCCCATCGTAGAGTAGATACCTCTTTATTTTAATTTGGAACCGAGCGCCGAGGTATCTACTCTACAATGGGACTACGGCAAAGTAGGTTTATCTCCATTCTACCATGACGACAAGAACGCTCTGAAAACGGCGCTCTCTTGCAACGCGTAACAACACAGGTACACAGGTCCGCAATCTTAGAACATTCCGAAAAGTGGTCACAGGTAGTTATATATGTAGCAATTATTACTAAAGTTCAAGATTAAAAACACCATAGTCTTAAGTAGTTCAAAACAAGTGTTCAAAACAAATAGGGTTTTTTCGAAAAGAAGTGGGGCGGTCGGGTAGCCTAGTGGTTGAAGCGTTTGCTCGTCACGCCGAGGACCCTGGTTCGATTCCCGACTTGGGTACAATAAGTGAAGCCCATTTCTGGTATCCCCCGCCTTGATATTGCTGGAATATTGCTAAAAGCGGCGTAAAACCATACTCACTCACTCACTCACTCAAAAAGAAGTTGACAGAAAACACTCCAAACTTAGTCCATAGACAGATGTTTTAATTTCTACCATAATTTTATGGTCGCTGCTGCCAAGCACGTCTAGTTCAGTGTAGACAGCATCTAAGGTTCAGATGACAAGACTGGGACAGAATACTGTTCATAGACGAGTCCATGTTTCACCTGGATAGCTCTGTTGGTCGTGCAAGGGTGTACAGGCGTCAAGGAGAACGTTTTAGCGACGTTTACGTTATGCAACGTTGTCAGTTTGGGGATGGAAGTGTAATGGGCGTGGCATCATGGAGCACACAACTCGTGAGTATTAATGACAATTTGAAGATCGTACGCTACCGGGACGACTTCGTCCGAGATCATATTCTACCGTTTGTGCACCTGCAAGGACGTAACAAGGCGTTGCAGCAGGGTGATGTCCGCCCACACGTTGCACGTGTTGTGAGAACCTTTTAAGCCAGCATATAAGATACCTACGCGATAAATCATTAGGTAAAACTACCACACGCTATATTAAGCAAGAGTGCCATTCCGAGCGTCATGGCGAACGAAATTCCGAAAACATAAAAGTCCAGCCAATGTGAGGTAAATATCGAGAACTGTTAGAGACTCCGCCATTGCCTTACGCTGATTGACATACTTTTGGCAATGCAGTAAATAATGAGCCGCATTGTCAAGCTGATTACACACAGTACATTGCGCACAACTGCCTTTATTGATAACATTGAGATATCCACCAAGACCGAAATGCCCAAGACGAAGTCTGGTTAAGAGAACCTCCTCTTTTCGGTTGTTTCTAGATATTTGTAATTTAGTAATAAAAGGATCGAGTCCATAGAGATGACGCCCTTTTAAGGACGATGCCTGCTGCCATTTTGTTTTAGCATGGATCATACTGACGGTGCCCAATTCTTCAGAAGGTAATATTGTCTCATCCTGTTCTGATTCATCAAATTCTAATGCAGCTCTTGCCAATTTATCAGCTTTCTCATGTCCAAGTAATCCAACATAAGCAGGAATCCATGAACATTCAACTAAAGGATCTCTACTTGTGCATTACAAATGTCGAGAATAATGTTGATCAAGTCCTGCGTCGCTGAGGAAGACCCTACCTGAATTGCTTGTACTGACAGAGTCACTAGAAATTACCGCCGATACAGGCCCTAAAAATTGAATCCAACGCAATGCTTCAGTGATTGCTCGAAGTGCAGCAGAAAAGGTAACAGGCAAGTGATCAGCCAATCGGACAGAAAGTTCTCTCTCATCATTAACAATAAAGATGCCAGCACAAACACGATCGGACACTGAGCACCTAGATCCATCAGTGTACAGTAGTCACTGACGCGACTAAAGGGAGTGGGTGATCAGGTGAATAAAAGTTTTCAAAGCCAACTTTGTCAAATAAATCAATTGAATTACTGCTACAGTCTTACATGAATCTAGCACTGAATGAATGCCCCAGCCGATCCATGCACTTACCATAACGTCTGAAGTTAGAGGGACCTTCTTGAAGATCCGGGTTAGGGTTGGTCCCTAGCAACCCGGCCATGCTTGCAGGTAGAGGTGACTAACGGGATTGGGTGGTCAGGTTCATTGACTTGGTTGATGCATGTCATCGTGTCCCAACTGCATAGATCGATGCTCATGATGCCAATCACTGGATTATGTGATTCAGACTCGATTATTTTCAGACCGCCGTTATATTGCTGGAATATTGCTGAGTGCGGGGTTAAACAACAAACAAACAAACAAACAAACAAATCGATGTCTCGCCAGACCACACTTTGTTGGCTCCCCAGACTTTTTGTAGATAACGTTTTGTGTGTGTGATTTTATGTATGCTTCGGGCAGTCTTGCTCTTCCTCACCATAACGTAACAACTTACATTTTTGTCAATATGAAGCATCAAAGGGCTTCTTATAACCTTGTCCATCCTAAAGGGACCTGACGCCTGAAAGTTTATATGTAGCAGCACGCTTAAGAGTTTTTTTCCAAATAAAAAGCGAAATTTTTTAATGTTGGAAAAAAGTTTGATTTTTTTTGTGACTGAAACAAAATCACGTTTCATTGTATCTTTATATACAGTTGAGAGAACGCACCGTGGAACAGTTAAAAAATGCTAAAATCGCTTGTTAATGAAACGTCCGCTTTGCATGTTATATTAGTGAGGGATTGAGTTTGGTTTAACGCCGCTTTTAACAGTATTCCAGTTATATCACGGCGTGTCAGCTAAATGTTGGAGGAAAGCCCTAAGTGATGCAGGTCTTTGACGTTTACCACTTCGGTGAAACCCACGAGCACGGGTATGGTGCAGACAAACCTAGAAACATAATCGGGACGAACCGGGATTCGAACCCACAATCATAGGTTTCTGGTGTGCCCACGGGACGTAACAATACACAGCGAATCGCGGCGCCTTTGACGAATGGGCCACCCGTGCCCCCGCATGTTATATGAATATGTCATCGTATACTGAGTACCCTACCAGCGCACACCATGCGCAATGAAATATAAACGAAAACGAAATTCCCTACATACCTGATGAAGGCACCCACTACAAAATGCAGCAGACATTATTGGTACAAGCTGCGTAACCATAATCCCTCACCAATGTCTCAGACCACAAAGCGATCTGGGGACTCTCGACTTCAGTATAGTTTTGTTGTAGCCGGTTCCTGAAATGGTACTAAGATAATGGCATTTAGTTGTAACCGGTTCCTGAAATGGCATTAAGATAATGGCATTTAGTTGTAACCGGTTCCTGAAATGGTACTAAGATAATGGCATTTAGTTGTAACCGGTTCCTGAAATGGCATTAAGATAATGGCATTTAGTTGTAACCGGTTCCTGAAATGGTACTAAGATAATGGCATTTAGTTGTAACCGGTTCCTGAAATGGTACTAAGATAATGGCATTTAGTTGTAACCGATGTCTGGAATGGTGCATATTCTTTCCAGAAATGTGTCCGATCCGATTACTGCATATTGTCAGAACAAACCATACCCATGCGCATCAGGAGATAACATCATGCCATCATTATTTGGATTTGAAATATCTGGACATCCACAAAGCGTATTTTGGATCAGCACTGAATGGAATTGTTGTTTGGGGTTTTTGTTAAACGTGCTCAAAGAATTATCAATAAAGATATATTTCAAAAATGAAAAAGAATATTTCTCCTTTCTCGCACGTTTAGTGACATACAGACAAAAATGCATGTCTAGAGTATTGTTCGAAACTGAAAGTATTGTTTTGGTCAGTCTGGAACTCAAGAGAAGTGTGAACATTTTAGATAAATGTTCTCCAAATAGAAAAATCTATTTTATAGAACATGTATGAGCTTTTCCAACAGCTTATATGTACGTGTGCTTTGATAATACATGTATACATGTTCTTGTCATGAACACAGTGAAGACTGAATATCTAAAAATACAAGCATTGAAATTTTCGCCTAAACTCTTAAGATGGATTTTTGGAGTTGGAACAACCTGGTTTTCAGGACACAAACACGAATCCCGGAGCACACTTTCCACTGAAACTATTGTTTGTTGTTTATCGCCGCACCCAGCAATATTCCACCTTTATGACGTCAGACTGTAAATAATAGAGTCAGGACCAGATAATCCAGTGATTGGCACCATGAGCATCGATCTATGCAGTTGGGATACGATGACATGCATCAACCAAGCCAGTGAGCCTGACCACCCGACCCCGTTAGTCACCTCTACCTGCAAGCATGGCCGGGTTGCTAGGGACCAAACCTAACCCGGATCTTCACGAGGGTCACTCTAACTCCAGACGTTATGGTAAGTGCATGGATCTGCTGAGGCATTCATTCAGTGCTAGATTCGTGTAAAACAGGAAACAGTAATTCAATTGATTTATTTGACAAAGTTGGCTTTGAAAACCTTTATTCACTTAGGTCAAACTTACTAGGACTGCGAATGGGCCCGATTTGATGCTAGTTCCTCCTTTAAATGAAACCATTTGTTAACAATAATATTAATGAATGTGAAAGTCTGGATGACATACTTGTATGGTATATATAGTCTACTTGTTTGTGAGACAATCGAACGTGTTGATGACATAGAGGGAGAACAAGCTTGCTGTAAAATAGCAACGTGGGTTTATCGAAAAGACGAAAAAGGTTGAAATCAATTGAATATCCTAATCAGTGAAGTATTATCAAATAGAAGTGAGCTTCTGTATCTTACATTTTCAATTCTGGTTTCATTTATGGAAGGGTCAGCATTCGCGCACAACTACTGACGCTAATCATACAATCTTACTTTCATTACTGTATATTCTATAACATTCGTTATTTTAATATCATATTTACTACAGTTCATTGCCTATTTCAATAGGATTTAGGTTATAGTTTGTCAGACGGAAGATCTCCATTCTTCCGTTGCGAAAAAAATGTGCCCCAACCGGCATTGTCGCGCACGCGCACCTGCGGCATCCGGGCCGAGTCGGTCATCGATCAACATGGCGGAGAAGATAACGGACCGAGAACTCGTGGAGGAACTGAAGCGGTTTGGAGAAACAGTGAGTCTGCCATTTAAGCTGGGCAAGCGGCAGATATACATTAAAAAGCTGAATCATTTAAAATCTAAGGCGAATAGTGGAGATCAGACAACCAGGAAGTCCTCAAAGCGTGCACACCTCGATGTTTTGAGCTCCGATGATAGCGACTTCGAAAGCGCGGGTCAGACTGACCGACAGAGATCCAAGATCGTTAGTGGGGTATCCAAGTCACTTAGACGCAGATCTACGGCAAACACACCCATCACACCACCAAAACCTAAACCATCTAGCAACAGATTGTCGTTAGGACGGCCAAGTTTGCGGTCCAGGAAATCCGAACCACAAACAGACGACTCGCCTCGTATCACGAAATTAGAAGCACGTCAATCTACATCCCGATTGTATCCCGATTTGAGTGACCTGAACGCATCTGGCAGCCTTGGAAACAGATCCAGAATAAACGAGACATTTGAGTCGTCTGACTCCGATCTGGATGAAAGTACATACGAGGTTGAGAACAAGTCTGTGAACACGACATTTACCATTGAAAGCAACAACAGTTTAAATGATGGCAGGTCGCCGAATAGGTCGCATCAGACAAAGTCCAACCCAACTTACTCAAATCATGTCACCCCAGTCTCACATGCTAACTCCAAACGTCACACAACAAATCATACATCATCCAAGCATGTGAATGACTCGAAGAAAAATTACAAACTCTACCCTGAGCATGTGTCTGGAGGTTTGCTAGTTATTGTTGGAGGGTTCTTCCTGGTTCTGGCTGTCAGTTACCTCTTCGTAAGGAAAGATGTCATCTTAGCATGGTACAGCGGGATCGGAGATGTGAAAGCAGGTACATATGTTTCAGTGTCTTTAAATGTGAACCTGCTTAATAATATGCAATTTTAGTTTCCTGTGGATATTTCACAACGTCAACAGTTGAAAATTGAATTACAGATCCTTGGGTGTTATTGCTCATGTTTTTGGTTGTCTTGCATTCCACAGGGGCGGTCGGGTAGCCTAGTGGTTAAAGCGTTCGCTCGTCACGCCGAAGACCCGGGTTCGATTCCCGACATGGGTACAATGTGTGAAGACCATTTCTGGTGTCCACCGCTGTGATATTGCTGGAATATTGCTAAAAGCAGCGTAAAACCATACTCACTCACTCACTCACTTGCATTCCACAAAGAGGTGCCCTGTGGTGATTCCGGGTTTGAATCAGTCCCCAGCAACCTATGCTGGTTGTAAGTGGTGACCAAATGGATCTGGTGGTCACACTCAGTGACATGGTTGACATGATTGGGTGCCATTGTACCCAGAAGGCATTGATTGTTGCTCACAATATCAATCACTTGATTGTCTGGTCAAAACTCAAATGCTTATGGACCACTGTCGTATAGCTGGAATACTGCTGAGAGTGGAAGTGGTGCTTTTTGGAAGAACTTCCATATCTAAAACACAGATGAAAAATATGAGATTAGTTTTCAGATGCTGCATCAATGTAAAAAAACAATGTCTGTACTTATGCTGCTGTATAATTTGTACAGTCCCTTCTGTATTCTGCAATTCTGTGGTCGTATAATATTTTGCAGAAATTCCTGTGCACTCTGTGCAGAAATGTACCTATTTTGCAAAATGTTACAGAAAATCACAGTGTGTTATTTCATCATGTTCATAGCGTAAGTGCATGTCTGTATCACTTCAGTAAGCTATTCTGGACGTGGATAAGTTTATCATTAAAATGCCTGTCTCAAATCAACAGTCTGGTGAAGTTCACGAAAACTGAGGTTAAATACAATTTAGCACAGAATTTATATCTTTTTGTCTGCAGTGGGCACGGATTGTAGTATTTGTTAGTTGTTTCTTTATCCTAATATATACAATTATTCGACAAGTAAGTGAAATCACAGATTAAGTTAAAATATCTGAATGTTTGAAAGAAAGTTTCTTATGAAGAAGTTATCAAGATTGTTAATTTAATCTATGTTCTGTGTTTGTTTCAGCTCCAAAGAGTACTTATCTTCTATGTTCAAGTCCGGACATAACTGAGGTGATTTTCATCGATAGCTCATACCATCATGACCATGCATACTGTTGTTATCATTTTTTGTTTTTAACATTGTTTAATCCCTTGCTGAAAAAAAGATTGCAGATGGTTTGTATGTGACCATGGTGACAAACACTAGCCATGCTAGCCCGAACTGTTGAATTCTGCCAACGTGGCAAGAACAGCCAAGTCAACATGGTCAAGTGCCTGGATAGCTGCCTGGATTCCCAATCATTGGTTTGAATATCCAGAGCTACAGATAAGCAGGGTATTTACGTAAAATACCTCCCAAACTACCCAATTACTTTCAATTAACTTGCGTACAGAAACACATGCATTAAATGGAAAACTCAATTGTTTGAAAACAGCATGGGTAAACACCCAGCGTTCCCGTTTGCTGGTAATTTCCTTTTTTTTTAACTGGTACAATTAGGCTTGGACCGGTAATTCATGTGACTGCCAGTCCCTGTTGACCGGCAAATAAAGTACCATATAAATCTTTGTTGCTGAACAAAACATAGGTGATATTCATATAAGTATATTTTTCGAACAAAGTCAGCTTGTATGTTACCATGGTTACCATCAGGGTTTCCTCTTGTCTATTTCTAGGTTAAATATCCATTTGTAGTGACTTTGTCTCAAAATATTAGAGAGAAAGAGCATAGAGAGAGAGTTGTGACTGAAGTTTGTTTAAAAATACGTAAAGATCCAAGTTACTTCAGAGATGAAATCTTTGCACTGAACATGATGTTGAAAGAATTAAAACCAAATAATTTTCATACATTTTTTTATTTGTTGAAAGTTGGAACTGGCAAAAGTTAGGGGGGGTTGGGGACTGTTAATTGTTAGAGTTGCCAGTCCACAAGGATTGGCAGTTTCAAAAGCCAGCGGGAACACTGAACACCCATTGAAGCTTTTTCAGCACGCGTACAACGGATCTAATTTCCGAAACACAATTACGAGCTAATTTACTTTCCGGGTCAAGCCTATATTTAGAACCATTGTATTACATCTAAAACATTATTTTATTTTTATTTTTTTTACTCGTTTCATGAAAAAAAAAACATGACCAATAGAGTGATGAATAGAGGAGTTAAAAAATTTTGGTTACCCAATGAAAAATGTAATAACCTAATTATTGAGTAAAATCTCAATTGCTCCAAAAGTTATCTGGAGCTCTGAATATCAAATCATATTCCAGTTATAATCCTTTGTCCATGTCAGTGCTCATGTGTCTCACAAAGTTGGGTGTCTAGGAGTGTATGACGTGTCTTTCTCGGCTTGCCTCATACATGGGTGCCAAGTGCAAGCTTTATCTTTCTCACTTGTGGGAAGTCGTGGTTAGAATATGATCCCAGCAACTGATTCTTGTCATAAGTGGCGACTAGATGCTACTGGTGTCAACTCGGTGACTTTGTTGTTTGCGTCTCAGTGTGTCCCAACAGTATGGCGACCACTTCGTCAGTCTAGTGGATAGTGCGTCTGCCCCGAGAGTGGTAGGTCAGTGGTTCTCGTCACAATATGGCTGAAATACTGCCAATGTGACGTTAAATCTTAACTCACTCACTCACTCACTAAAACGGGTCTTACATCGCGCAATGCGTGAGCACCTTGATTAAAAACATGAAAAGATTTGGAAAATATCTGTTGACAACGAGTTGGCGGTGCACATGCTTTGCAAATCCTGCAATCTACCGAAATCTGTAGGACAGTTTACGAACCGGATTTCGATTTCGATGCACGGTTTTTATTGGACTATGCATAGACTCGTTAGTCCAGCCAAAATGTAACTCCATAATACCAGCCTAGTTCGTTCGGCAAGGGTGGAAACTGGACTTTTTTAGTCAGTTAACTCCCTTGCCTTGGGAAGATGACCATTCCCTTGACATTAAGGGAATAAAGAAGGACTAGTCGGCTCAAAGACAGTATACTGTGTCTGAGTCGGGGATATCCTTGTTAAACTCCTGTAAGTCTTCATCAGTCTCTCCTGAATTCTGCTGCTAAAAATCTATTCTGCTGAAACTTTTCATGAATTTCGCACAGTTCTGCTATCTTTTAATTTATTTTTTGTGAATTAAGGCTTTTTTTGGACATATTTATATATGATTTGTAAACTGCATGATTTTGTCACAGCATGAAATCATAAGAAATCCTTCCTGTAATCACAATACAAAAGTTGGATTCGCTTTGAAACAAAACCGAAATTGTTTTTGACACTTTCATAATGTTACAAATTCAGAAGGATACAATGTAGAAGTCACCATGGTCACAGCAGAAACCAATGATTGTTAATAGGAATCCAAGTTTGTCCCAATTATCATGATTATGTTTCTAGGTTTGTCAGCGCCATACCCGTGCTCGTTGCTTTCACCAAAGTGGTAAACTTGTGAGACCTACATCACTTCGGGCTTTCCTCCCACATTAAGCTGACACGCCGTGACATAACTGGAATACTATCAAAGCGGCATTAAACCCAACTCACTCACTTACTTAAAGAAGGTTATAGTAGTCGTGTCTATTGAATGTGTTGGCCATGTACATGATATATGCTGTAGTTGATTTTTTGGTTTGGTTTGGTTTGTTGTTTTACGCCGCACTAAGCAATATTTCAGCTATATGACAGGGGTCTGTAAAATAATCGAGTCTTGACCAGACAATCCAGTGATTAACATCATGAACATCGATCCACGCAATTGGGATCGATGACATGCATCAACCAAGTCAGCGAGCCTGACCACCCGATCCCATTAGTCGCCTTTTACAACAAGCATAGTCGCCTTTTACAGCAAGCATGGGTTGCTGAAGACCTATTCTACCCCGGAATCTTCACGGGTCTGCTGTAGTTGATGAAGACCCTGACCATTGAACATGATATAGGTGTGATACTCCAGACTTTCATATGTAACACCGTTGCCTTGTATTGATAAGAATATCCTGTATCTGACAGGGCTCGATTTAAGGAAGTTGATTTAACTTGCACCAGGTGCATGTTGACATGAAAACCTTGTTGCACCAGACAAAACAAGTTTACACCCTGAACCGATATATGTATCAAACATAGATGCATAAACTAGACTAGTTGGAAAATATAATACCAAATCTCTGATGACTGTCCAGAGTTTACTTAAAGTAAACAAACAGTTTGATGATGTCAAGGCCAAGAAATCCTAACAAATTTCACATAACACAGGGATTAGTGATGTAATATGATAGATAAAACTCGCAGGTATTGAGTATGTTCAACATGTTCGAAGGTCAATGTTGGGAGGAAAAGTAAGGATTACAGCGTTAGAAACTGGCACTAGTCCTGTGGTCCTTGCCAAACTGCCCAGTAGTTAAGATATCATAAGGACTAGTAGAAATTTACCATTAAGGGTTTTGCTACATGTTGTGATAAGGACTAGTTGACTAAAACTGTTAGTTTCTAACGCTGGATTAGTCACAAGCTTGAATTTTTCTTTGTCATGCATTTGGTGCATGTAGTCATTAATTTTAGATTGCACTTCAATGATAGGTTGCACTGGTGTGTGTTTTGTATAACTAATCCGAGGCCTGTATCTGCATAATCACTTAAATAAGCAATGGGCGTTCTATGTTGCAGGGTTGTTATGGAGAGCCGGTTGTGGAGAAGACGATGATTGTCATTCGGGATTTGTATGACGTGTTAAGCAGTAAGAAAGGTGAAAATATTTGCTTCACATTTGTCATGTTTTTTTTATGTTTAAGACCATGCTTTTGAATTGGATCTAATCTTCATAAAGCATGTGTGAGTTTAAGAGTAGTTGTGAGAAACATGTTGGAGAATTCTGTGTTTTATATTTGTGAGCCCTGCCTATACATTTTGCAAGAAACTTCCTAAACATGTGCTAAAGAAAATATATTTCTGAAATTGATATATTGCAGGGGTTTGCAATAAAGGACTCTCATCCATAAAGGGTTATAGCTGCAATTACCTTATCCTCACGATCTTTCATATATGCTCATATAAAACTATGGAACCGATACACATATGTTGTCCCGAGGGATGGACAATAATACGGATTGTACCTACAGCACATCAGGGGCAATTCTTTACTTGGGCACAATGTGTGAAGTCCATTACTGGTGTCCCCGCCATGATATTGCTAGAATAATCCGAAAAGAGGCATAAAAAACATACTCACTCACTCACTCACACACTACAGCACATCAAGATGAGTTATGGTATCTTTCATTTCATCCATCAATCACTGTCCACGTGATCATTGATTCATTCCAGGCTCTAAAGTAATTATCAAAACAGTACACTACACCATTTCATTACTTCACAGGACCCTCATATTGCCTGCAAGGGCCCCCAAAAATTACCAGTG
This sequence comes from Haliotis cracherodii, assembly GCF_022045235.1. Taxonomy (NCBI): domain Eukaryota; kingdom Metazoa; phylum Mollusca; class Gastropoda; order Lepetellida; family Haliotidae; genus Haliotis; species Haliotis cracherodii. The sequence goes on along the minus strand of NW_027266319.1, from coordinate 28,892,134 downwards.
AATAAATCTTTGAATGTGTCCAACATGTATCTGAAAAGATAGAAGTGGATGTATATATTATTTCTCTGAATTTTCAAACAAAAAGACCAAATAGCTGAAATATTCATCAAATTCTGACACAGACTGATGTGTATGTTATGAAATAACAACACTCTTGGAAAATCAACAAACAAGCGCTCAGAAAGCAATTTTTATCCTTGTCTGTGATTTCCATGTCCTTGTTCATCTCATAATGTACACAGATAGTATTGTGGTGTGTAAGCTTGATGTAGTTTACTGTTCATTGGTGTTTTTGTGTGCAAATTTGACAAGTAGACTATGCATTTCTATCTCTTTTGAGACTGTTTATTCTCCCTACAGGGTTGGTTGTGTGTGGCTCTGCTGAGGAGTGGGAGAAGAACATGTCTGTAGAACAGTTCAGAACTTACGTGAAGAACATCAAGAACAATGATGTGGTACGTAAAGGCGAGGTGGGTATGGGATGAACGTGTGAGCGAATGTTCTTAAAGCAATATTAAACCTATTGTCATAGCAGCTTGTAAATACACTTTACACCTCATATCATGCACATAATGTAGTGTCTACTAACCTGTGAAGTACTGATAACATGGACAGAGGCTTTTGTTATGCTTCTAGGAAATAACTTCTAAATGGACAAAGCAAGGAGATGTTTCCTAACCCTTATTTTTGTTCTAGAATGTCATATGTTTCAGTATCTGGTTTATGTTTTGAAGGCAGGAGCTGACATTATCCTTGGTTGTTTTACAAGGATTTCTGTAATGTTCTTGTGACCTTTTCAGAATATTGAGGAGTTGGTGAAGTCCTGCCTGGATCACATTGTGTTGAATCCACACTGGAACATTAGGTATGTACACCTGGGGACTTTACTCACAGTATCAACCCGTGAAGATCCGGGGTAGAACAGGTCTTCAACAACCCATACTTGCCGTAAAAAGCGACTATGCTTGTCGTAAGAGGTGACAAACGGGATCCGGTGGCCATGCTCACTGACTTTATTGATGCATGTCATCATATCCCAATTGCGTTGATTGATGCTCATGATGTCAATCACTGGATTGTCTTGTCCATACTCAATTATATACAGAACACGTCATATCATGCATGTAGCTGGAATAATCCTTAGAGCAGTGTTAAACAACATCAAACAAACAAACAAACAAACAAAACTTTACAATATCATCATAAGATTGTGTGCCAGCTTTGGACTGGGAAATAGGACCTGGGAATTTCAGATGCTGTCACCCCCTGGGACCGGCATGAATACCGTTGAACACAGACTCATGGCTTGATATGAGGATCTTGATTTAGCTTGCACCAGTGGCATGTTGACATTTAAACCTAGTTGCACCAGACAAAACCAGGTTGCATGCTGATCCTATGAATACATCCTTGTTGAAATGTGCACAAATTCTTGAAGTACCCACAGTCTGATGACATCAAGTCACAAAAAGAATGACAAGTTACATGTAGCACAGAACATAGCAGGAACATACAGATTGTTTATGTTGTTTGGTAAATAAAGCTTAGAGGTGTTGAATGTGTATAAAGATTAATGTTGTGGATATGTAATGGTAAGACACAAATTTGAAAGTCTTTGACATACATTTGGTGCATGTAGACATAAGTATTAGGTTGTATTGTTCAATAATAGGTTCCTCTGGTGCATTTTGTATATAGCTAAATCTAGCCCTGTCAAACACAACATAACTTAGCGTTCTAATAACCAGGAAGTCTTTTATTTCAAGGAAGGAAACAGTGAAAAAGCTATTTCATTAACCCTTTCTGTGTTACAGAGCAGTGGACAAGAAAGGAGAAGACACCAGGATACGAGAGGACATCAAGCACTTGGAATCAAATGTTGCCTCCATGGCGCTCCTATGTCGCCTTCAGAGGTCCTTCTACCGGGTCACAGGGGCTCTCACCATCTTAATCATTGGTCAGTGTTGTCATCCACAGATAATAGCCAAGGAAACAAGAAAGTTAATGTTGTTATTTTGAGTGTCCTGATGCTTCTACTTTGATGCATGTATATTATGGACTCGTGAAGATTCGGGGTAGAATAGGTCTTCAGCAACCCATGCTTGCCGTAAAAGGCAACGATGCTTGTGGTAAGAGTCGACTCACGGGATCGGGTGGTCAGGCTCACTGACTTGACTGATGCATGTCCTCGTATCCCAATTGCATGGATTGCTGCTCATGATATCAATCACTGGATTGTCTGGTCCAGACGCGATTATTTTCAGACCACCGTCATATAGCTGGAATATTGCTGAGAGCGGCGTTAAACAACCAACAAACAAAGCTTTATCTCATGGCCTTAACGCTAGTGGAGTCACGTTGTTACACCACAATCGGTCCCTAAAGAATCTCTAGAAAGAGTCCGACGATGATGTTGCTGCTGGTGTTTGTTGCAGGCTGTGTGCTGGTGTTCATGCTGCTGAAGTACCTCAAATGGCGGAGTCTGGCGAAGGAGCAGGAACTGAGACATGTGTATGCCATGGTGGATGAGATCATAGGTGAGACAGTTGCCAATGGCATGCTGTTGTACACTCATAATGGCCGCTTGTCTCATGCCTGAGAGAGGAATATTATTTTTATTTTTATTACTATCATGTCTATCTGAGTGTGTCTACTTTTTCTGAGGAGTCACTGTAGTTAGTAGGATGATGGATGCCATGATTGATTGCCAAGATGCCACACAAGAATCCATGGCATTATGGCAATAACATGAAACACAAACTTAGCTTCAGTTGGTATAACACTAGTCACAAGTTAATGTATATACTTTCAGTATAACGCCAATCACTAGTTAACATATATAGTTTCAGTTGGTATAACTTCAATCACAAGTTAACATATATAGTATCAGTTTGGTATAACACCAATCACAAGTTGACTTATAAAGTTTCAGTTGGTATGTACATGGTAACCAATTTCAGTTGGTATAAGACCAATCTCAAGTTCACATATATACTTTCAGTGTGGTTTAACACCGATCACAAGTTAACATGTATACTTTCAGTTGGTATATCACCAATCTCAAGTTTACATGATTGGTTTCAGTGTGGTATAACACCATTCACAAGTTCACATATATACTTTTAGTGTGGTATAACACCAATCACAAGTTAACATGTATACTTTCAGTCGGGGTATCACCAATCTCAAGTTTACATGATTGGTTTCAGTGTGGTATAACACCATTCGCATGTTCACATATATACTTTCAGTGTGGTATAACACCGATCACAAGTTTACATGATTGGTTTTCAGTGTGGTATAACACCATTCACAAGTTCACATATATACTTTCAGTGTGGTATAACACCAATCACAAGTTAACATGTATACTTTCAGTTGGTATAACACCAATCTCAAGTTTACATGATTGGTTTCAGTGTGGTATTTCAGGTATTGTGACATGATTGGAATATTCTTGACTGCAGTGTAAAAACAACATTCTCTCTTCCCACAGATATTCTCAAAAGACACCATGATGTGACACAAGGGGAGAACGGGAGTCACAATCAGTTTCTGGCCGTGCAGCACGTGCGAGACCAGTTGCTGCCTCCGTCTCGGAGGTAAGAGGATGTCAAGTGCTTTAAACACCCACTTATCTCTTTTTAAGATCAGGGCGGTAGGGTAGCCTAGTGGTTTAAGCGTTCGCTCATCACGCCGAAGACCCGGGTTTGATTCCCAACATGGGTACAATGTGTGAAGCCCATTTCTGGTGTCCCCCTGCACCATGATATTGCTGGAATATTGCTAAAAGCGGTGTAAAACCATACTCACTCACTCTTTTTAGGATCCTTTTCCACATGTTCAGAGGCAGTAGTGTAGCCAAGTGGTTAAGGCTGCCAAAGTTCAAGGTTTGATTCCACACATGGGTTCAGCATGTGAAGCACATTGCTTGTGTCCCTGCTGAAGTTGTGTAAAAAACTCTACTCTCATCATGTAGAAGCACTAATGTTACGGGCGGTGGGGTAGACTAGTGGTGAATGTCTTTCCAAGGCAAGGGATTGAACTGACTATATCAAAAGTCCAGTTTCCACCCTTGCCCAGCTAGGCTGGAATTATTGAGTTATGTTTTGGCTGGACTAACGAGTCTAGGCATAGTCCCCAAAAAATTGCGCCAAGCAGATTTCAGTCACTTTCAGGATTTGCAAATCATGTGTACCACCAACGTGGCGTCAACAGATATTTTCTAAATCGTTTCATGTTTTTAACCAAGACGCTCACGTGATTTGATGCGAAGAACTGTTTTATTACAAAATAGATTTGATTAACATCCTTATTGTCCTGACTCGGCGCTACTGTTTTGTTTGAAGCAAATGTAAGCGATATGAGAGATGGAATCTGATTGGTCAGTAGGAAGGACATAGAAGGGACATAACATGTAATAGCCACTGATGGCGCTACGATCGAGCCTAGAAATTCCCACCTAGTTCGGTAAGGGTGGAAATTGGACTTTTACCGTCACTTAAAAAGCCTTGCCTCGGGAAGATGAGTGGTGAAAGCATTCACTCGTCACGCCAAAGACCCAGGTTAGATTCCAAACATGGGTACAATGTGTGAAGCCCATTTCTGGTGTCCCCCACCGTGATATTGCTGTAACATTGAAACCAACCTCACTCACTCACTCACTCACTCACTCACTCACTCACTCACTCTATGTTACACAGCATTTGTTTGCCGATATGCCGTTGATGCACATACAAGATGTATTTCACATACATGATGAATGTGGGAATTGCATACAACACCAGATCTGGAAATGTTAGATGTTGATGCTTATTATTAATATCACCGGGTATTATGCTGATGATTGTAAAGCTGTAAGTGGTGTTGGCTACAGGAAGGAGCTGCAGCCTGTCTGGGATAAGGCGGTCCTGTTCATTGAGAAGAATGAATCTCGCATCCGTCTAGAAGAACAAACCATTGAGGGAGAGGAGTTCCGAGTCTGGAGATGGATACATGTAGGTTGCGGGGAAAGGCTGTTAGCCCAAATAAGAACATATTGCGAATTTGAAAATAAGCTATTCCATCACAAATAAACCTACTAGGACTGATGATATCTTTGACATTAAGTTACAGTAAACTATGTTTATTACGAACATGCTTATAACAAACTGATGGCTATAACAAACTGTTTCAGCCATTTGCTGTGTATATGCTGTATATATGCTTATAACGAACAAGGGTTATAACAAACTAAAATTAGTGGTCTCTTTGAGTTCGTTATAACCATAGTTTACTGTAATTTGTATTCCTAGCTCGAGGTATTGTTTGTCTAGGGTAATAGTTTTAAGAGATATTTTAACATAAAAAGACCAAGCGTAAATACATTTAGATATTTGGCCCATGTGCATTAAGCATTTTTAGTGGCTTTTGTGCCACGTAAGATTGCATACTTTAATGTATGGTTTTGAAAAACCTGTGTCCCTCAACCAACCAATACTAAACTAAAACTATACCAGAAAATTAAACGAAAGCCTGATATTTTTTTCTTCAGAATTCTCCAAATGGCGGCAAAGTTTGGCAAGGTCAAGGTAGGTCAAGGGTAAATCCTAAGAAAATGTTCAACATGATACCAGATGTTTTTGTTCTGTGTCTTTGTAATCATAGTAATGTTACCTTGGTTACCAGATAAAATGAGTACAGTAGTGATTTATTCATCTCTGTTGTTGCGCAAGGGAGGGCATTATTATCATTATCAATATTTTAATACACGATAACCCCAGATTCATAAACACTTTGGTTAGTTTTGAAATGGTTTTGTTCCCAGCCTTTGGTGAACACAATGACGACAGCTCCAACACTGTGATGTATTGTCCAACGCCATGTCTGAAGATCCGCAACATGTTTGATGCCGACGTGTAAGTCTTGTGAATGTTAATTACAGTTTTTTCCCTGTTACCCTGTTCTCTGAAATTGCCGGACTGAGCAAGCTGAACTTGGGTTTGCATGTTCCTCCTGATGACATCATGGGTTTTACTGAAGACCTGCATCACTTTGGGCTTTCCTCCCACATTAAACTGACACGCCGCAATATAACTGGAATACTGTTAAAAGCGGCGTTAAATCCAACTCACTCACTCACTTATATGATGTAAGGTTTAGGGCATGCTTTTATCACCCAAGACTGGCTTCCACGGGACGTAGATCCTAGGAGATATCGTTTCAATTAAATGTATCGCAATACTTTGCAGACCATTGTGACATCAGTTACCGTGACATCTCTTAGCCACTGAAGCTGATTAGCTCGACTTTCTACACGCAAGACGCTGGTTGTTACTGTTTACCTACTGAAAAAGTGGAAGGATGATTTTGGTCGAAAAATATACTACTCAAAAGAAGTTAAGGATCACCTGATTCTTTCATATTACAATAGTTAATCTCTCATGCCATGACAGATTAACATTACTAATATGAAAGAATCGGGTGATCCGTAACTTCTTTTGAGTAGTATATAATCTCACTCCATCATGCTCATGGCTATTGATATGAAGCATATCGATTCATGTTAATATAATTGATATCAAAAGGCATTTGGAAAAAATTCTCTCTAAGTTATTGATGCTGGTGTTCAGTGAGGGCGAGGATCCTGCATGGGAGGTCAATATTCAGGACGCCCTGCTGGAGAAGTGCAAGAACATTGACAGCATCTTTCACATCTTTGTCGACAAGGAATCAAGGGAGGTAAGTCCTTCACCATGTTCACCTGCTTTAATTCGTTGTTTTTAATCATGTTTTATAGACATTAGTTAATTGTAAAAGGAACAAGTTATATGCCATGGGAAACTTTCCGTATCATCTGCATCTATGCAAATATGATTGAATGCAAGCAGAGAAAGACGGTAAAGATAAACCAATTTGTTCCCCCGGTCTTCAGTTTGTGTCTGTTCTGGAGTAAGTTGGCTTCTCAAAATCATGCACAGGGTATTTACACAGACATTGTCATGCACAGGGTATTCACGCACACATTATCATGCACAGGGTATTCACGCACACGTTATGCACAGGGTATACACGTACACATTATGCACAGGGTATTCACGCACACGTTATGCACAGGGTATTTACGCACACATCATGCACAGGGTATTCACGCACACATCATGCACAGGGTATTCACGCACACATCATGCACAGGGTATTCACGCACACATCATGCACAGGGTATTCACGCACACGTTATGCACAGGGTATTTACGCACACATCATGCACAGGGTATTCACGCACACATCATGCACAGGGTATTCACGCACACATTGTCATGCACAGGGTATTCACGCACACATTGTCATGCACAGGGTATTCATGCACACATCATGCACAGGGTATTCACGCTCACGTTATCATGCACAGGGTATTCACGCACACGTTATGCACAGGGTATGTATGCACAGGGTATTCACGCACACATTATCATGCACAGGGTGGTCACGCACACATTGTCATGCACAGGGTATGCATGCACACGTTATGCACAGGGTATTCACGCACACATTATCATGCACAGGGTGGTCACGCACACATTGTCATGCACAGGGTATTCACGCACACACTGTCATGCACAGGGTATTCACGCACACATTGTCATGCACAGGGTATTCACGCACACATTGTCATGCACAGGGTATTCACGCACACATTATCATGCACAGGGTATTCACACACACATTGTCATGCACAGGGTATTCACGCACACATTATCATACGCAGGGTATTCATGCACACATCATGCACAGGGTATTTACGCTCACATTATCATGCACAGGGTATTCATGCACACGTTATGCACAGGGTATTCACGCACACATTATCGTGCACAGGGTATTCACGCACACATCATGCACACATCATGCACAGGGTATTTACACAGACATTATCATGCACAGGGTATTAACGCACACATTATCATGCACACATTATCATGCACAGGGTGGTCACGCACACATTGTCATGCACAGGGTATTCACGCACACATCATGCACACATCATGCACAGGGTATTCACACAGACATTATCATGCACATGGTATTCACGCACACGTTATCATGCCCAACGGTCACCAGATGGAGGGCACTTCATGGGGATTCCAGGTTAGAACTGGTTCCCAGCACCCTATACTACTGGCCATAAGCATGATAAGAGGCAGTGTAATGGATCTGGTTGTCAAGGATCTGATAACTTGGTTGAATGCGTGTAATCGTACCCAGATGGCATGGATCATTGCTCACAATATCAATCACTGAATTGTGTGGTCCAGAGTGGACTATTTACGGTCCGCTGCCATATAGCTGGAATATTGTAGAGTAAGACTTGAAACTACAGGCATGCACGCGCACGTCTCCATTGTCACAATGCGCCATTAGAGGCTGTTTTCAGTGATGTGTGTGTTGGTATTGCAGGGCTGTGTCTACATGAAGTGTTCCTGTTGTGAGGCTGCTGGCCGGGCAAGACAGGCTCTGCATGGATGGTGGTTTGACCGTAAGCATTCCCTCAGTTAATCATAACCACAGTTTTTGTGTCCCTAACATAGTGTACAAGACAGTGAGAGCCTGGTTGTAGACCCTTCCAGTGACACACATGGCCCTTTTTGAGTTCATGAGTTACAAAGATTCTTCAATGAACTAGTTGGCAATCAGATCTATCTTGTGATCTGACAGTGATGAGCAATGTTTAACTATTTGCTATGCCCTGTGGGCTTGCAAGGTTGTCTTTCCAAACCAAGCTTGTTTCTAGGTTACTTTCTCAGCTATGTCCAGTAAGGCTTTATCTAGTCATGTTGCTAGGTTACCCTCTCAACTTTGTCCAGTAAGGCTATATCTAGTCCTGTTGCTAGGTTACCCTCTCAATAAAGGCCTAGTATAGCTATATCTAGTCCTGTTGCTAAGTTACCCTCTCAACTAAGGCCTAGTATAGCTATATCTAGTCATGTTGCTAGGTTACCTTCTCAACTATGTCTAGTATAGCTATATCTTGTCATGTTGCTAGGTTACCTTCTCAACTATGTCCAGTAAGGCTATATCCTGTCATGTTGCTTGGTTACCCTCTCAACTAAAGCCTAGTATAGCTATATCTAGTCATGTTGCTAGGTTACCTTCTCAACTGTTTAGTATAGCTATATCTAGTCATGTTGCTAGATTACCTTCTCAGCTGTGAACAGTATAGCTATATCTAGTCATGTTGCTAGACTACCTTCCCAACTATGTCTAGTATAGTTATATCTAGTCATGTTTCTAGCTTACCTTCTCAACTATGTCCAGTAAGGCTATATCCTGTCATGTTGCTAAGTTACCCTCTCAACTAAGGCCTAGTATAGCTACATCTAGTCATATTGCAAGGTTACCTTCTCAGCTATGTCTAGTATAGCTATATCTAGCCATGTTGCTAGGTTACCTTCTCAACTATGTTTAGTATAGCTATATCTAGTCATGTTGCTAGATTACCTTCTCAGCTGTGTCCAGTATAGTTATGTTGCTAGGTTACCTTCTCAGCTATGTCTAGTTATGTTGCTAGGTTACCTTTCAGCTATGTCTAGTATAGCTACATCTAGTCATGTTGCTAGGTTACCTTCTCAGCTGTGACTAGTATAGCTACATCTAGTCATGTTGGTAGGTTACCTTCTCAGCTATGTCTAGTATAGCTATATCTAGTCATGTTGCTAGACTACCTTCTCACATTTCTTCCTGTTATAACCACATCTCATTGTGTTGGTAGGTCGCCTTGTGACTGTCCGGTACCTGAAGTTGGATTACTACCATAACAGATTTCCAGACTCGGTCAACATGAAGAATCCTCTCCTCCCATCAACTAATCAGATGTCCTCACTCTCTCAACCATTTTACAGATCTTCTCTTGAAATGACCTAATAAGGTCATTTTAGTGTCATGTGATCAACTGAAGTGTGCCTTCTGGGTTATTCAATGTGGTTTGGCAGTTGTGATTGGTTGACAGTCCATGTCTTATGTAAACAATTGGCCCTGTAATTTTCACAACATAAATTTATGGCCATTCATGGATCTTTGTGACATAGATGGATGTCTGGTCCAGTCTAAAGATCCGGACATGGTTGCCTGTTGCCAAGCAACCAATGAATCCCCGCCTATACAGGTCAAACACACTGATGTTGTCGGAGGCAGAACATTTATCTATCTCTCCTTGTTACCATGGTTACCGTTGAGAACGCACATTGTTTCCAATAAGAACTCTAAAGGGGACTAAGCTCGGACAAACTAGCAGTCCTCGTTTAATTCAAGTCAATTAAACACCTTTCTAGTTCTATGCTAACCCCAAGTTTATGATGTACATCAATCTTGCAGTAAATGGGTACTTCAAATGCCCTCACAAGCACTGGTTACTTCAAGACCTAGAACATGGGTTCCAAGCCATGGAGCATTGTCCCCATCTTAAGCCCAATACCATGATAACTTAACTTCTGTGGATAGCTTATTTAATAGTGCCCTGGATTCTTACTGTCACGATATGGCTGGAATTGTAACTCACTCACCCTAAATTCTACCATGACGACATGATTTCTTAGTGATTGTGATGCCGTGATAAGACAGAAATACTGTTCCAAGCGGTGTTAAACATGATTTCTTAGTGATTGTGATGCCGTGATATGACAGAAATACTGTTCCAAGCGGTGTTAAACATGATTTCTTAGTGATTGTGATGCCGTGATAAGACAGAAATACTGTTCCAAGCGGTGTTAAACATGATTTCTTAGTGATTGTGATGCCGTGATAAGACAGAAATACTGTTCCAAGCGGTGTTAAACATGATTTCTTAGTGATTGTGATGCCGTGATATGACAGAAATACTGTTCCAAGCGGTGTTACATATGATTTCTTAGTGATTATGTCGCCGTAATATAACAAGCGGTGTTAAACATGATTTCTTAGTGATTGTGACGCCGTGATATAACAGGAAGACTGTTCCAAGCGGTGTTAAACATGATTTCTTAGTGATTATGACACCGTGATATGACAGGAGTACTGTTCAAAGCGGTGTTAAACATGATTTCTTAGTGATTATGACACCGTGATATGACAGGAATACTGTTCAAGGTGGTGTTGAATACAACTCACATTCTCTCTTTAGTGATTACGTTTCAATCATCATCATGTCAGGACCTCACTGTAGCTTGTATAATCCTGGAATATTTATCAGAATGTATATGTGAGTTTTTACGTGATTAATGCTAACGTGTATGCGAGGCAAATCATCATCTGGTGTTGAGCCCTGTTTATTACAGCCATTGTAGGCGACAACTGTTAAAGACCTGTGTTATAAAAGGATCATAGCTTGAAAACTGCTGGGGACAAGGGTGACCCAGGCATCTAAGGCATCACAATTCGCTGTGCAGAGTTCTGTCCCTTAGGCATGCCAGAAAAATGTGATTGTGGGTTCGAATCCCGGTTCGTCTTGATTATGTTTTCTAGGTTTGTCAGCCCATATACCTACTTGTGGGTTTCACCAAAGTGGTAGACTTTAGAGACCTGCCTCTTTAAAGGCTTTCCTCCCAGATTAAGCTGACACGCCGTGATGTAACTGGAATACTGTTCAAAGCCAACAGATTAACTTACTAAGATTGATTTCTTAAACAGAGCCTTCACTAACTGTGGGACAGCAGGTTTGTTGCACTAAGGGAGACAACTCACTTTACTGGGTAAAACTTGGCTGCAGGTGAAAGTGTGCAGGGTCTGAAATTCTTTAATGCAATTTGTTTGCTTTGACAGTAGCTGGTGTGTCAGTGTCTTGAGAGCATTCAAGGGTTCACGAAGAGTTCAAGACCAGTAGGGTTGACAGAAATCAAGTCTAGTGGGGTTGACCATGAGGCCAGACCAGTGGGGTTGACAGAAGTCAAGTCAAGTGGGGTTGACCGAGAGGCCAGACCAGTGGGGTTGACTGAAGTCAAGTCAAGTGGGGTTTACCAAGAGGCCAGACCAGTGGGGTTGACTGAAGTCAAGTCAAGTGGGGTTTACCAAGAGGCCAGACCAGTGGGGTTGACTGAGAAGTCAAGTGATTAGTCTAGTGGGGTTAACCAAGAGGCCAGACCAGGGGGGTTGACTGAAGTCAAGTCTAGTGGGGTTGACCAAGAGGCCAGACCAGTGGGGTTGAGTGAGAAGTCAAGTCTAGTGGGGTTGACCAAGAGGCCAGTCCAGTGGGGTTGACTGAGAAGTCAAGTGATTAGTCTAGTGGGGTTGACCAAGAATCCAAGTCCAGATTGCACACAGCTCCAGTTATTGTGAAGTTAAAAACAACAAATACTGTTTCCTGAAATACAAGGTTGACAATAAAAACACTTTTCCAGTAATTATTCAACATGTTGAATCATTGGACAGAAAAATCAGATGTAATTGTAATGTCTAATTGAGACAGTAGTGAAACAATCTGAGGTGAAATCTGATGAGGAACTGGTGAAGTTACATCAATTCCAAGATAAGCAGACGCCATCAGTAAAATTGACCTTGAAAGATGAACAGGTTTAATACTTTAGCCTGCCTGGAGTCTCTCCATGCAGTATGTCTCAAGGCGTGATATGCACGGCTGGGGCTATGTGAATAGAAGACCCCCTAGCCACCAACGGAAAATCAATCAACTTCTCCCTTACATTCTTACTATATCAATTACATGATAGTTTTAATGACATACAAATTCAAACTGACGAACAAAGAAAGTAATTTAGCAGGGGTAAGTGTATTTGGCGTCACGATGTCGTCACTTGTTTGTAAACATAACGGTTATTCGGTTGCGAGTTAAACTCCAAACATGGTTGTGGTCTTCTAGCATTGAGAAGTTTTGACAGGTGGCAGCGATAGTATAGAGAGCTCTGTGAATGGGATATCACTGTTTCAAATAAGGAAATTCCCATCTAACTTAATCATAAGGCATCACACATTCTTTGTATTTAACTGTGTTGGGTAAAGTGATCAACCTGGATCCCCCATTTAATGGCAAGGACCCCAAAATATAGTATCAAGAGTGCCCAGAACAGCAAATGTTCTATTCAAAAGAGCTTACAAAGCATCCAATTTTCTTTTCAAATGACTATACTTAATCAGCGATGGCATCACAGATTAACTGTGGTCATGTGATAATATCTGCTGTTCTATAACTTGTTTTGACTAGTATATGCTGTAGTATATAAACCCTGCATAGTGGTGAGGGTGGCGACTAGACTTGACCAGAGTATTGGTCATGATATACAGGCTCCTCTGGGCAACTGACCGACAGATGAACTCTTGTGACTGCTCTGTGAGCCCTGGTCATCTCGGGCGGGGGGAATGCTAGAAACAGAAATCCCCACTGGTCTTGAACTCAAGCTTACACTACTGGCATTGGGACATTCTAGGACATTCTTGATTTTTTTTCAGTTGGTAATGGGATATTGTATACAAGTAGGAGTTTGGAAAGCAGTGTTCAGGACTTTGGGAATAACAGTTGGTCCTGGAATGTCGAATTTGAACCAATCAGAAACCCAGCCCAACAAATTTTCATATCCAGTGGTTTTCAAGTTGACACTGTTTTTCTGATGTGAAACCTTGGTAACTTGAAGTCAAGATGACATTTACCAGATTCTGAGACAACCCGGTTTTACTGTTCTTCTGTTTTGAGACAAGAAATAAGTTGGAAGTGGCACTGTAGTTACTTTTTCAATACCAAATAAATTCTGACCTGTTTCATTAGTTGGAGGATATCTGTTTATTTCTTAACCTGAGCTGCTTGTTTTTAAATCGTACTTAGGTGTACTTGTACAAGATAGGTTCTTTCTTTTTCATGTTTGATAACAATTGTGCCATAAGAGAAAAATCAGATTTGCTTGATATATTCATATGTAGCTATCTTCTTTTCACCATACCAGCCCTGATAGTGGATTGTCATCAAATGTTGCCTTTGTTACCTGTGAAGGAGCAGCTGGTCTAGCAGATGATCCTTGTTAATCATGTTTATTTTTATAAAGTAATTATGATGTTGAACTGCTCAAGGAGTGTAGTGGTACCAAAGGTATACAAGTGCTTAACAAACAATACAAATCTATAGTCTGCGATGTATATGATATTTTGTTCCTGAAGTTTATTTTCTCACAATTTGAAAGAGTTGCCTTGGTGACAAGGTAAGGCTACTTATGGGTGGGTGGTGAACACATCTTGGTGCATGAACTGACCTAAGGATCAGACTATCACCACTCTCTGTCTTCATACACAGACTGGGTGGCACGGGTGGCCCAGTCGTCTAAGGCGCCGCGATTCGCTGTGCAGAGTTGCGTCCCTTGGGCACGCCAGAAACCTATGATTGCGGGTTCGAATCCCGGCTCGCCCCAATTATGTTTCTAGGTTTGTCAGCACCATACCCGTGCTCGTGGGTTTCACCGAAGTGGTAATCGTCTGAGGCCTGCATCACTTCGGGCTTTCCTCCCACAGTGATATGACTGGAATACTGTTAAAAGCGGCGTTAAACCCAACTCACTCACACTCACTCATACACAGACTATGTGGATCAGAATATCAATCAGACTCAATTACTCACAAACTGCTGTGATATAGCTGGAATATTGCTGAATGTGGCATAAAAACAACATTCACCTATTGGTCCTCCCATGAGCACCCATGTGTTGTAAAATACCTGTAATTTGCTGCCAAGCAGATTTGACTCCGTAACAAACAGGATACAAGCCAGTTCTAACCCAGAGGCCCCCATGAGTGGGAGTATACACAGATTCCCCTGTAGAAACACATACAAGGATTTTCTCGAGTATTGCGGAGAACGCTTCCATTTCATACTTATTCAGATAAGTGTTTGATAACAAAATCTTATCCAGAAGGAAACTGAAAATTATGATTTTTGCATCATGTCAAGAACACATTTAATGTGGAATTCTACAAATGTTGTAAATAATTTGCTGTAGTGCGGAACGTTCCCCCCTAAAGTGGTGTTGTAGCATTACACTCCTTGATGCAGACGTGTTTAGACCACACTTTGTTTTCTTGTTTTCAGAGTTCATTAGCAAACAGTAGGATAAAATACTTACAAATATCACTCTTGGTTTAAGATATAGTTTCTTTATAATTGAACCCACTTGAAATAAAAGTTATAAATAAAATTATGTTGAAATGTATAATCAAAAAGGAATTTAAATGATTAAGGTTTGCAGAACTCAGAGTCATCTGAAAACAAGAAAAAGTTGTCTGGCCTTAAGTTTGAATAAACTGTTATCTTTTATAAGATCTCCGACCTGTGGTTCAAACTCAGTATAGGGCATATTGTTTGACATGGATGGATGTACAGACTCGTCTGGAACACATTTAGATTTGGATGACACATACCTTGAATCAAATATTTCTTTCAGCTTTGTGCTCGTGGGTTTCACCGAAGTGGTAAACGTCTGAGATTTGCATCACTTCGGGCTTTCCTCCCACATTAAGCTGACACGCCGTGATATAACTGGAATACTGTTAAAAGCGGCATTAAACCCAACTCACTCACTCACTCTTTCAGCTTTACTGTTAGTTGTTTTATTTTGTATTGTATACTTCATGTCGATCATGCTTCATTCGACAACAGTACTGTAGCAGATTGTGTTAGTATTGATTACACAGGCGGATTCTGAGGGGGGTGAAAATAATATTCCTAACTGGAGAAGATAATAAAAACTCAACATTTTATAATAAATGATAAAGTGCTTTTGCATGTTGTCTTTCCGGGAAGGGTCATCAAAAATTTTACAATGACCAGGACTGTCATCCAAAATTATGACAAGCATTAGGGGAGTGTTGTTATTTTCAGTGCATCAAAAACCTCTGAACACTGACCGTTATAACCAAAAGACATTGGTTTGCCATTCCACGTTAGGTTTTGTGTCATATACTGTATTCAACATAATAAGCGCCCACAGCGATATTTACTAATATATTGTCTGTGAACAATACCAATTAGCACCCCTTCTGACTGATAAATGTACACAACACTTATTTATTCGTGTATGATGCGCACTCGTGTGTTATATGCAACTTAAATTATGGGCAATTAAATTCTCGAAAAATATATCTATAGTGTATTGTACGCACAGATTATTCTTTTATATCATTTCAGGATGTCGCGTAAAACACAAAATTTACAATCTTTCAACTCTGTTTTTTATCCCACCAAAATTATATTCTATTAAGAGCCCTCTATTTCTAATTTTGAGAGCGCCCTGGGCGCTTATTACTTCGAATACGGTAACTGAAATATTGTTCAAAGCAGAGTTGAACCCAACTCCCTGAATCAGTGTTGGTTTTGTTTGACACCGCTGTCAACTCTATACCAGCCAGAACACAGTTGCATGTAAACAATAGTCTAGGCCTGCCAAACTAGTGGTTGATATTGTAAGGCCCAACGTTGGTGTATGATGACTCAAGTCACCGAGTCTGACCAACCAAGCAACAAGCAGTGCAGGGGCCTATTTTAACGGGAGCCCCTGGGGTAGCAGTAGCTCTAGTGTCAGCTTGTTCTGAAGGTATGTGTCATTTAGATGGATTTGTTTTCATGTTATTCTTTTAATGTTGCCTTGTCCAGGAAACATTGTGATATATTGGAAATATTTTCAGAATGCTCATTTATTTGAAGGGAACGATGCATGTGTTGAGGAAATGACAGTGACAGTATGTTTTGACTCTGATTTGGGTTAATTTACCTCTGTTTAATGAGAGTGATTATTATAGCCGAAGATAAGACAAACATTAGCTATTACTTGTGAAGAAAGTTTGTGGATGACATTATCTTAACTACTGGTAACAATATCAAAATGCAGTTTGTGAACCGTGCAATGTTTTTTAATTATTATTCTATTGTATCCTAGTGCTAATATAATCATGTTACTGTGCAGATGATGTGAATTGATGTGGAAATAGCAAAGATCAAATTAAGGACATTTCGTGCCAGTTCATGTACAGTTAAAATACTGATGTAGAATTAGAAGCAAATACTGTCTTGCAGAAGATAATTGCTCCAAATATATATTTTCTAAACTTGAATTTTTTTTATGAGGTTTTTCGAAACCAAATGTGCTCATTCATCTTGGAAGTAAGTCATTGTTTCTCTGAAGTGTGTTGAGATAATTATCATTTAACCTTACAACTATTGGGACACTTGCAATATTTTCTACTATGGGTCTGTCAGTATTGTCTCCCTTTGGTGCCACTATTTGGAAATTCAACTGTCAATTGTTTAGTCTTCAGAACCCTTACAGACATGGATTCATCAAATTTGATATGTCAAAATCTAACAATGAGGAAAAGAAATATCTAAAAAAAGGAACTTACATAAAAAATTTATCTAAGTGATTATTTGAAATCTGACCTAAAATATTTCTTTATCTCAAAATTAATTGCAAAAGTAGCAAACGGCGAGAAATATCAAGTGAAAGAATTTCTATTTTTCTTTTTAAAATTTAATTCATACTGATTTTTATCATATACCTAATATATATTTTTATCTGTAAATTAACTTAGTTTTGCATAATTGGTTAATATTCACCTCGCCCTAGTTGTAAGGTTGTGTATATTTGTGTATTTGCATAATGTTCACATAGGCAGCATTTCTGTATTCACCAAGTGAACATATGGCAATTTCATTTTATTTTCTCAAATGTATATGACTATAGAAGTTATAGCTGCTCTTAAATTATCCTTCTAACAACTAAGAGTAATTGCTTTGTAATGATATAATCAATCTCTTATGAAAGTTTGTCTGAAAATATGTTGTGTGGAAAAAAATATGGTATTATTTATTCTATTGTCTGATGCAAATTGCAACCTCCTCATACCCAATTTTGCACATTGATCAGCCATGTTTTATCGTTACATAGTTTTATTGTAAAGGGATGACTTGTGAACATATTTGCTATTATGCTACTTAAGCTGTTTCACCCATCAAAGTCTTTTTGAATTCAGTGAAATACTTCAGCCAGCCATCAATTTATCAAATAACTTCTCAGTTCGATTAATATCCTGGAACTTAAGAATAAATCATTAAATAATTCACCATCAGCCAATCAAATTTCATGCACCGACACTCTGTTGCCCATTCATAATGTACCAGTGGACACATTTTTAGAAGTTTTCGTGATGAAAACAAGATTTGATATTGGTAACATGATGTGTAGTTGATCCAGGGTATTAATCCCACTATTGATGAGATAACCTGCCCTTGATTACAGAGGATGAGGTTGAGTAGTGGTACAATGTGTACATATTGGCAGTCATATACTCCACTGATTCACCAAGCCGTGAGGACTATACACCATGAAATGATGGGGTCTTCAGGAATAAAACAATTCAATTTCTGTCTCTTTTTTGTAATTTGTTAACTGGTGGTTGCAGTGTGTAACCTGACTGACAGTGTCACCAATACACACCAGTGGCGTGGATTGTTCCTCATGCCGCCAACCTCTAGCCTGACCCAGACTTAACTGTTTCCAACCCGTGAAGATCCGGGTTAGAATAGGTCTTCAGTAACATGTATTATTAAAAGTGAGTGAGTGAGTTGGGTTTAATGCCGCTTTTAACATTATTTCAGTTATATCACGGCATGTCAGCTTAATGTGGGAGGAAAGCCCAAAGTGGTGCAGGTCTCAGATGTTTACCACTTCGGTGAAACCAACGAGCTCGGGTATGGTGCTGACAAAACTAGAAACATAATTAGGGTGAACCAGGATTCAAACCCACAATCATAGGTTTCTGGCGTGCCCGAGGGACGCAACTCTTCACAGCGTATCACGGCACCTTAGATGACTCGGCCACCCGTGCCCCCTCATTAAACATTCATGATTGAAAAGCATTGTGACACCTTCAACCACCTGGATCTCATACAAAGTAAAATAAGAAGGCATACAAAAGTCACGGAGAGAAGTTAGTTTATTGTAATCTTATATCAACATGACATGCCAGAAACTGTCATATAATACATGGACACGTCCGCCAGTGTCTCAACATTCAGCCACCACACACTGCATCTTCGTCAACCTAGTGCTTCCCAAACTCCTGTGGGTCCTCACCAGGCTTACAATAGCAGCAAATCCAAATTATACATAAGTGAGTGAGTACGGTTATTACGCCACTTTTAGCAATATTCTAGCAATATCACGACGGGGGACACCAGAAATGGGCTTCACACATTGTACCCATGTCGGGAATCGAACCCGGGTCTTCGGCATGACGAGCGAACGCTTTAACCACTAGGCTACCCGACCACCCCAAATTATACATAACTATAACATAGCAAGCTAATGTAGTTACTGTTCTTTTGATACTTGTGAATAGAGGAAGCACAACTAGTTTAGTTCTGTCATTTCAAATGGCAACATGAATTGTTTTTTCTTGGAAATCGAAAGAAGAATTTGTATATTTTTGTCAATAATTTGCATCTGATAGAATATTGATGAAAAATATTGATCTTTATTCACTCTTACTGAACCTTAGCAGCGTTTCTTCCGGTTTCCCAGTTTAAGTGAGCTGTCTTCTCATGAAATATAGCAACATGTTCCTAATAAGAATATCGCTGTAAGAAAGTGTCAACAAAGAATCAACTTGTGTGTGCGTAAAAGTAGAAAATTTCGGTCATAATCTTCAATACAGTTGACCCACAATAAGGAGTTGTGAATGTATACTACTCCACTTTAGATAGGGATTGTCAGATGTGGCGACAAAACTGTCCCTATCAAATGTTGCGTAGCATCATAAGTTTTCACGTGACAATACGATACACGATATGTTTTTCTCTGTATCGATACAAGATTGTATATACACATGCTGAAATAAATTCCTTGCTACTGGTTTAATGACCCCTGGTATTTTTATCACTCAGATATAGGAAAGTGGTATAATTAGTGTTTCAAGTTCACTACTAAAATTAGCCATTATGAACATGTATCTACAGTCAGCTCCTTTTGAACCTGCTCTGAAATATTTATTGTCAAAAAGTTTCCATGTGATATGACATAAATATGTGTATCGTATTGTGACTATGTTTAGTATTGTGACTTTTTACTGCTAGTGTGATTCTGTTTGGGAGTAATCGCTGCCATGTGTTTGAACATGGCCGACCATGTGGTCTAGGGCTGGGACGTGTCCAAATTTACTACCTGGGTGAGTGAGTGAGTGAGTGAGTTTGATTTTACGCCGCTTTTAGCAATATTCCAGCAATATCACGGCGGGGGACACCAGAAATGAGCTTCACACATTGTACCCATGTCGGGAATCGAACCCGGGTGTTCGGCGTGACGAGCGAACGCTTTAACCACTAGGCTACCCGACCGCCCTACTACGTGGGTACCCAATCCCCTATTACACGACCCTACCCAGGTACCCACTGCAAGACTCAAGGGTAGTGAACAAAATGTCTGATTGGTAATTGTTTTATCACAGCCCTGGCTGAAACTATTTAGATACATGTATTAAACAATCAGATCATGTGTTCACTGAACACGACTTGTAGTGTAACCACTGAGCTATAGTAAGATTTTGTCATTAAACAATATATCAGGTGACTAACCACAGGTCAGGGTAGTCCTGTGGGTACCCTGGTCCTACTCAGGACCCACCCGACCCCAGTACCAGAGTTACCCGTCCCAGCCCTATTGTGGTCACATATGATCGATGCTAACAATAGGACAACTGTCAGAATCTTACAAGACTTCTCAAAAGGAGTAACAATCACAAACAGCAAGGAAAACAGTGACAAGTTTAACGTAACTCTTCCAATAATTGTAGCATACACAAAATGTATTAGTAAGTAGGTAGGCTGATATTGTTCTCAGATCATGTGTATTGTTTCTCAAGTTTTAAATAGATACATACTGATAATAAATAAATCATGAGATGTTCGTTTCTATCCACTTCATCCAAAACATGTCCACTCTGACTGATAACATTAGCCATAATCAGTGTGTACAACTTGAATGTTTAGGAACAATAGTACACCTTGGCCTAGAACGACACTGTCAGTTCAACAACAAAAATATGCCGCCCACATCAGTTTTGAAAGTCTAATAATTAATTCATTGAGAACAAAATGGATCGACAACATTTATACTTAACAGAACAGCCTTTCCACAAAACGATCTTGGTGCTAAGACGATCGTAACTCCCATACTCAGACTTGAGACAACCTGGAGACATTTTTTGGTCATCACAAAATGAGTGACGCTACTGACTGGCAATCATATCTTAGAGTCTGCTTCAAATAAACATCATCATCATCATGACACAAAAATATTTTTAAAAACAACAAGGAAATGCGTTTCAGTCTAACCACTAAACTTGGAATTTGTCACTCGGGAAATACAGCACATAAACAAACAAGAAAATAAATAATAACCTTGCATCTAGCTCACGGGTAGATTAACAGAGCAATCCTATCTACATTATCTTAACATGGCACACCACAGTAGGAGACAGGGGATGGAGGCTGTGACGATATGTAGTATAGAAACTACTCCAAAGAACACCAGATTCTTCAATGATACGATAGTTAATCTGTCATCCAATAATATGAAGGAACCTGGTGTTCTTTAACTTCTTTTGAGTAGTATAGTGAGGTAGCAATGCCATACATGAAGCAACAAGAGACATCTCCACACTTCTCCATATTCTATCATCACAGGGAATGGACACTGGGCCAACCACTTACTGAGATCACTTGTTTATATTGCCAGAAGGAATTTTACACAATCTCATCAAAATCAGATTTTAGTTTTCGCTACCCCTAAACAAATATCTGAGGACATCCCATTACGGGTCATGTCAGAACAGCCTCTCGTGAACTTTGACCAATCAATGAAATGACTGACAAGAAATCGACATTAGCCAATCAGATTCTCGAGCTTTAAGACACTTGTTTCAAACTGGCGACTACGCTTCGAAACATATTTTGACGTATTCTCGGTTACAAAATTTAAAACTTATAAAAAGAACATTCTGGAAGGGCTTACAGATGGCCTAGATTGTATGGATATAATCATAAAACCCATAACAGTCGTTCGGAATACCCTCTGTGAAATATTTCGGGGTTGTGTGATCAAAAAACAAATTCCGTCTGTCACTTTCATGAACTGGTAAGCGACCCTCTGATTGGTTGGATGAAAGGTCGTTCTGATGTGACCTGTAATGAGATGTCCTCAGATCTTTGTTTAGCGATAGCAAAAAGTAAGATCTGATTTTAATGAGATTGGAATTTTACATTACATTTTTCCTTATACACACTACTATAATGAACACCTGATTCTTTCATATTACTCTAAATATCATGGCATGACAGATTAACTGTAGTAACAGGAAAATATCAGGAGTTCCTAAACTTGTTTTGAGTAGTAGATACTGCTTTGTTTGGATACACAACTTTATTGTTTGATCCTCATCGTTGATGTACAGTATCACATTGAGCCCTTACTTCGTTACAGCCCTACTAGTGGGAATGCCAACCTCCAATCCTTGAAATTAGAGACTGAAAATCAGGAATTACACACAAGACAATTTGAAACATGTGATATGAGTTTTGTTGTTGATCATATTAAAACGCTAACAGCTGGTATCCCAATAACAAACGATGACAACAAATTAGGACCAGATTCTATTTATTTGTTTCAAATTGTATATCAGTTGACTCAATCTGCCATGGAAAGTCTCATGTGACACATTCATGAAGAATTTCTCTGAATGGTACTAAATACATGAATGGAAAGCCGTCATTGTGTCTGCTGCTGACTTAGAATAATACCTGTTTGGTCATCAATTTCTTAATAAATATGTCGTTTAAGATAGCAAATTCACTTTTTCGCTGCAGCATCAAAGAAGACAGGGTTGCCATTGTTATTCCATGTGATGTTTCAGTACAGGTGCCTGAACCAGTAGCTCTATCAAGCAAGTGATGTAGAAACCAACAGTGATCACTCCTTTGTGAAAGATACTAGCACCTCTATTGCAGCACTGCATTCAAATCACAAAGAAGTAGAAATCCAAAGTTGACTGGGTCTTCATTTCTGAAATGTCTGTCTGACAGCGTTAGAAACTAACAGTTTTGGTCCAATTGTCCTTATAATGATAATATGCATCAAAACCCTTATGATACCTTACTATTGGGCAGTTTGGCAAGGACTACAGGACTAGTGCCAATTTCTGACACTGTCTGACATTACCTTACTGGTGTGTTATTACTACAAGAACTACTTCTAACACTTTACATGGCTTGGGGGTTTGTAACTGAGTATTTGGCAAGACATCATTAAATATCAACTCATGACACAGGTATTGCTCACCCACATCAGGATGTTTCAAAAACCAACAATATTTTTAACAATGGGGCTACTTCATAACCAATCATGGCAACGAAATTAGAGAAAATGCATCAGTGAGATTCAATGTTTTTATCTCAGTCAGTTCATATTATTGCCACTATGTTTTTTGGTTCATTAACAATACTGTTCGTAGTGTGGTGATTAGTTTCAGCTATAATTCTCCAGGATATATGTCGCCTGTGGTACTGTGGACCCTCACACTGCATAACAAACAAGGTTTTTACTAATGATCAAATATCCCCCGATATTCCCAGTTCAGGAAAATTCACTTCATGTCGTGCCAGTCAAACTGGCAGTGTAACTATGTCATAAAATAAACATCAACAACCATTTGGAACAAAAGAACTGTTTCACATTTACATATTCATGTTAGCAAAAAGTTATCTTGCCTCTTGAATTAATTGTAACTGAATTGTTATTCAATCAAGAAAATAAGTTAATGACAATTATGTTTGATTTTTGTCATTTTATAGACAAAGAATACTACTCAACTTTTGATAGGGATATTCTGAGTTCATAGTGAGTGAGGTTTTACGCCGCTTTTAGCAATACTCCAGCAATATCACGGCGGGGGACACCAGAAATGGGCTTCACACATTGTACCCATGTCGAGAATCGAACCCGGGTCTTAGGCATGACGAGCCCTCTGAGTTCATAAGGAGATTATATGACATACAGTTTGGAAATGTGTATGTATCATTTGATAATTATTAGTTTAATTTCAAGTTATGATAAATATGTATAACCATAAATTTTATGATTTTCAAGGACAGTATGAAAAATGTCTGCATCTTTATCAAAAGTTGAGTTGTATATATGTTCTCTGGGAGTGATAACAAACGCACATGACCACACAAATACTGAACACCCATTTTCAGCACACCGGCCACCTCCTCGATTGAGACACCGACTAACAAGCACTTTTTGAGCCTATGCACAGTCTCTCATTGTATACACCTACGACCCTCGTTCTATTAAAATGGTAAAAGAACTGGTAATATCTGAACAGTTTCTGGAAAACATCAAGGGATGTTCAGACTCTTTTTGACAGCTCTTATAACATTGATGGGCTGAGGGAAGGCGCAGTCTTCGAGGGTCTTGGCATACGGTGTGGGGACATCGGCACCAGACACACGCAGGATTGGTGCATCAAGGTAGTTAAAGGCAGGACCTGAACAGAAGACCATTTAGTGAGTGAGTTGGTGAGCTGGATTTAAAGCCTATTTGAGCACTACTTCAGTTATATCATGCTGCGTTAGCATAATGTGGGAGGAAAGCCCAAAGTGAAATATACAGATTTCAGCCACTTTGGTGATACCAACGAGTACTATTTGGTGCTGACACCTACAAGCACATGTTGGGTACAGACAAACCTTGGATGATCATAAAGGCAAATCTGGGATTTGAACCTGAAGAGAGCAAATCCAGGTAGGACAAGCCATGACGTCCTACATTACTACAAAGCATTTGTTCCTAGTCGTCAGGCTGGAAGGCATTACTCCCATCCACTGTGCAGTTCTACTGGCAAGCCCCCAGCGTCTAATAAGACTCAGCTGACCAAACTTCACAAGGACATCACAAGGCCTTGTATCTATTTACACCAAAATAGAGATTCTGTGT
This sequence comes from Haliotis cracherodii, assembly GCF_022045235.1. Classification (NCBI taxonomy): domain Eukaryota; kingdom Metazoa; phylum Mollusca; class Gastropoda; order Lepetellida; family Haliotidae; genus Haliotis; species Haliotis cracherodii. The sequence goes on along the minus strand of NW_027266319.1, from coordinate 28,867,148 downwards.
GTTTGCAGGAATCATAAAGACTAATACCATCACTAATGCTCCAAACGGTCAAAGTGAAGAAAATCATATTGGTTCAAAGATACGATCTGCTCATACAAAAGTGTTCAGGAAAATGTGTGACATCTCAAGGCCATTCAAGAAAACTGCCATCTTGTATTTCAAAAGTCTTTGAAGACAATTACAAAAAATCAAACACTTTTAAGCCTTTCAGCCAATTTTCGAGGAAGACAAATCTTTTCCATGAATTGTTCAAAGTGTTTATGACGGATGCAACTTAACCTGAAAAGTTTACCAGCCCAAACAGTGAGGACAAAAAACAACCCTAAAAAGCATGATGTTCTACTCACTGGCAAGTTTTAAATTTGTATGCAACTTTGAAAGGGTTGCGTGAAAAGTGAACTTACTTTCTATCAAACGAGCACATATCTCAGATCCTACACCCGACTGGGGCCAGCCTCCCTCCACTGTCACCAGGTGGTTGGTCTTCATTACTGACTGGATAACTGTCTCCTCATCCAGCGGCCGAATTGACCTCAAGTTGACCACCTCACACTCAACACCCTGCCCGGCAAGCTCCTCCGCTGCCTGTAGACAGGTACCCACACATCGGGAGTGGCTCACTAGGGTCACGTGACTTCCTGGCAATCAAACAATCAGAAGATACATGAGAGTAGTCTGTGACTTAAGTTATTAGTCCGAAGTCAACTTTAGTAAAATTTGGTTCCGTCTTGTAATTTCAGCTAATGTCGCCTAATGACCATCCATATCATAACATTACAATTTACTGAATATAATGCCAAGAGCCAAGTTCTGGCTCGTAGACTCAAAAGCATTTTGCACAGACAGTGTTTAGGACAGAATATTTTTTCAAGCCAGGGCCTCAACAATTACATTTTTTACTTTTAAGGAGGAGCCTAATACAGTTGGGGAGATCCACATCACATTATGTTTCAGAACACCCAACATGTCAAGTTAATTTCTTTTATCATATATAGATCTATTTGTTTTGGTTTTTTTGTTTTGTTTTGCTTTTAGGGGTTTTTTTGGTGTGTGTGTGTATGTGTTGATAAATCCGAGGACAATTGTTTTTTCTTATAAACACTACTGGCAGTTGTACCACTATTGCTAGGTTTCTTTGTTGTTTAATGCCACATTCAGCAATACTCAAATCTTAGAGCCTTAATGTAACTGTCTAAATGATAACAGATTCAGTCACACTCTATTGCACAACAGGCACTTGTTAAGATTTCAGCCAAATTCACTTACATTTGTGTGCATTTTCTTCGCAAATGGACAGAAACACCTGCACATTTATATATTTGTGACACAGTGACGTTCCACTAATAATGGCAACAAAAGCTGTGTCGTGAGTGAGTATAGTTTTACGCTGCTTTTAGCAATATTCCAGCAATATCACGGCGGGGGACACCGGAAAATGGGCTTCACACATTGTACCTATGTGGGGAATCGAACCCGGGTCCCTTGAGTGAACGCATGAACCACTAGGCTACCCCGCCGCCACTCAGGCGACAAGACTACAATGCAGTGATGTAGCAGTAAAGAATGTTGAAAGGCTTCTCCTTCATGTAACAATACACTTACACTGGAATAAAGAGTACTATGTATACAGGAATGAGGTCATACATCACTCCTAATCTTTAAAAAATTGTTTCTTTGTCTATTACTCTGGGCTGCATCGCTTTGTATCAACAAGAAATTGACTTAAACCATGAAGCTGGAATATGAAACATCCATGACATAATTGCACAGGGATTACAAAAGCATACCATCAGAATGCTTACTACAAGACCCATGGCCTCAGTAGCGGTTGAGTGTAGGAACTGAAAACAGTTTCTATTAAACAAAATTACAAACCTGTTCTTTCAATTTTAGCTTTTCCTACAGGCAGGACGAAATCGGGGGATAATGCTTCATCGGAGATCTCGAAAGACGTGCCATACATCAGCTCGTTCTCCAAGAATACAACTACAAAATGAACAAAATGAACAGAGTGATCAGGCAGACTTGTTGAAAGGTATTTCTGATGTTTGTCAGCGGCAGCAAATGACAGATGCTCATATATATAATATATATATATATATATAGAGAGAGAGAGAGAGAGAGAGAGCTGTTGTGGCCTATCAGCACTGGAAGAGTGAAGAGTTACCTCCCCTGGTTGTAAACACCCATCACATGCATGATCCCTGGAGGAGTTTCATGATGTGACAGGTTCTAGAGACGAGGGCGATTCGAGGCCCTGAACTTGACTTGCTATATATCTGTTTTGTTTTTTTGGTTTTTAAGCCGCACTCAACAATATTCCAGCTACATGACACGGTCTGTAAATAATCGAGTCTGGATGACACAATCCATTGATTAATGTCATGAGCATCGATCTATGCAACTGGGATACGATGCCATGCATCAACCAAGTCAGTGAGTCTGACCACCCGATCCCTTATCACCTCTTATCACAAGCATGGGCTTCTTCAGACCAATTCTAACCCGGAATCTAACTGCTATATATCTTGTTGCCCAGTGCAAACGTTACACCTATCTGAAAACACATTCCTGTCAGCTTCCAATATTATTCCGAATTCAAGAACGGAGCATGAAAGTGAAAACGCCACTTTGAAAATTATTTCAATTATCATGGCATGTCTGCCTCATGTGGCAAGTATTACAGATCCTAGGCGTTGACCACTTTGGTGTAACCATGAACATCGGCATAGTGCTGACAAACTTAGGAACAAAATCAGCTCCAACTGGGATTCAAACCCAAGACCAATGTTTCTCGGCCACCTGTAACCCAAGAGTACAATGATGCTACCCTACCTGGGTTGGGGTCCCTGATAGCAGCCTTGAGCAGCCCCCTAGCATCTTCTGAGGAATAAGGGGAGAGAACTTTGAGTCCTGGACAGTGACTGTACCAGGCAGCGAAACACTGGGAGTGTTGGGCAGCCACGCCCATGGCAGCACCATTAGGGCCTCGGAACACAATCGGCACTTGCACCTTGAGAAAGAAAATGTGCAGTCACTTAAAGATGCAGCCTTTGTTTCACCATATTTAAAAACTACAGCTAGATTGTTCTCGTAGGTCACTGGAGACGTGATGTCAGTTGCCAACCCAAAAATTCAACTTAAAGTAACATGCCTCAATTTCAACAAGTTGAAAATATATACAAAATCTGCATACATTTCACCAAAGCAATACTTGCAACAGGTATGACATTTAACATATTACAGTCAGAGTGACACAATGCAGAATCACAACATTCCACAAGTGAGTGAGTGAGTATGGTTTTACGCCGCTTTAAGTAATATTCCAGCAATATCACGGCGGGGGACACCAGAAATGGGCTTCACACATTGTTCCCATGTCAGGAATTGAACCCGGGTCTTCGGCGTTACGAGCAAACGCTTTAACCACAAGGATACCCGACCGCGCCATATTCCACAAGTAGATAACCAGATGTCCTAAGATTGCATAAGGACTCATTTCTCATTCAGGCCTTTAATCATTGTGATTTTGTCAATTGCAATTTGCTCCAAATGTCTCGGATCAGGGAATATAAGTAAATACATGTTTTAATAGCTTGTATAATTTACCTGATATATCCCATCCTTAGAATATTGGACGTAAAATCAAAGAACAAACAGAAGCTGTGATATGATATTCATATTTCCAAAGTTTACTCTAAGGCCCAGATTTATTTTCCTCATTAATCTCAGCATGTTTTTCAATCCTACTCACAGTGCCGGCAGACATGTAGAAAGTCTTTGCAGCAGAATTGATAACCTGAAACAGAAAGAACATCAAATCTGTGTCAGAAGCCAGTGTTTTGTTGTTTACAAGTTCCTGGACAGTCCAATGCACCACTATTTGTTTGGATGTCTCATGGGTCATGAGGTACGTCCTTCAACAACTTGGAAAGACAAGTCAATAGATATCAGGACCATCTCATTTAACAATCTCAAACCAACCAAATCAGGCAAATCTGTTTTCCAAGGGGGATATTGAATTGTTTTCTTTCAAATGTGCTGCAGAACACTGATGAAGATGCTTGATGTGACCTTGTTAATTTAGCGTGCAAACATTACGTTTCATCTGTCTTTGACCTAGGTGAAAGTCGTCTCACTGTGAGTTAGTTTGCCTCATTCCTTTCACTGAAGTTGATAACATCCTTTTCAGTTTCTGCAACCTCGGGATTTTTTTGTTAACAGTACCGTCCATTAACATGTTCACTTCCCATGTGCTTGTCCAGTTCGCTTGTTGGAAAGTACATTCAAAGCTGGCCTCACATAATAACCATTGTTTGCTAAAAACAACATGGGATTTCTAAGAGTGCGCCAGGAACATATTCACACTGATTTTGATCCAAGGAACTCAGGACACTGAGAAGTGTCACATTATCTGATGTAATTCATGTTTCATGGAACATTACGAAAATTCCTAAGAAAGATTGTGTAGCATATCAAGATCTAAGCCTTGTCAAAGAGAAGCAATGTTCAACTTTTAAACCTAATCTCCACAAGTTCACCTAAAGACATCATTACTTGGGCAGTACCTACCTGATCTATGGCTTGCATGGAGAAGTTGAAGGTCATGAATTCACACACCGGCTTCAGTCCAGCCTGCAAATCAAGGCAACCTTCATGCAACTCAACTCCACAAACAAATCAACAGATGTTCTTTGTAGATCTTAACAGTAATATTTCACCACATCCCTTTCCAGACAGCAGTTCATGACTAAAGAAACCAGAGCTAGCCCTCAGCTAGTAAACATCATTAATGAGCCTACATATCCTACAGGAAATAAAGCCAGTAAAATAAGGTTTTCAAAACCGACTCAGTGAGTTCGGCTTAATGCCACTTTGAACAATACTTAAATTATATCTGGAAGGAAACAATACATATATATGTGTGAGGAAAGCCTTAAGTAATGTATGTCTAATACATTTATCACTTTGAGAAACCCATTAGCATGGGTACTGTGCTGGCAAACGTATGATCATGATCATAGGTTTCTGGGTTTTGGACACTGTCTCACTAAAAGTGTGTTACATTAGTCTGCATCATCTAGTGTTTAAGTGCATCAAGCATGAGCTTGCATGAACATATTGTCCATACATCAACACCTACCATAGCAGCTCCTACAGCAATACCAGCAAAGCCCAACTGCAAGACAAGCAGGGCAGGTATTAATAATACAGCATCATGGACACCACACAACAGTGGACATGTACATCAACATATACAGACTCTCTGCTAAGACGGCCACTACATTCACACCATGTGTCTAGACTCTCTGCCAGGAGGGCTACTACAATCATACCCTGTGTCTAGACTCTCTCCTGGGAGGGCCACTACAATCACACCCTGTGTCTAGACTCTCTGCTAGGACGGCCACTACAATTATACCCTGTGTCTAGACTCTCTGCTAGGACGGCCACTACAATCATACCCTGTGTCCAGACTCTCTGCTGGTAGGGGCCACTACAATCATACCCTGTGTCTAGACTCTCTGCCAGGAGGGCCACTACAATCATACCCTGTGTCTAGACTCTCTGCCGGGAGGGGCCACTACAATCATACCCTGTGTCTAGACTCTCTGCCAGGAGGGCCACTACAATCACACCCTGTGTCTAGACTCTCTGCCAGGAGGGCCACTACAATCATACCCTGTGTCTAGACTCTCTGCTGGGAGGGCCACCACAATCATACCCTGTGTCAAGACTCTCTGCTAGGACGGCCACTACAATCACACCATGTGTCTAGACTCTCTGCTGGAAGGGCCACTACAATCATACCCTGTGTCTAGACTCTCTGCTGGGAGGCCCACTACAATCATACCCTGTGTCTAGACTCTCTGCTGGAAGGGCCACTACAATCATACCCTGTGTCTAGACTCTCTGCTGGGAGGCCCACTACAATCATACCCTGTGTCTAGACTCTCTGCTGGGAGGGCCACTACAATCATACCCTGTATCTAGACTCTCTGCTAGGAGGGCCACCACAATCATACCTTGTGTCTAGACTCTCTGCTGGGAGGGCCACTACAATCATACCCTGTGTCTAGACTCTCTGCTGGGAGGGCCACTACAATCATACCCTGTATCTAGACTCTCTGCTAGGAGGGCCACCACAATCATACCCTGTGTCTAGACTCTCTGCCGGGAGGGGCCACTACAATCATACCCTGTGTCTAGACTCTCTGCCAGGAGGGACACTACAATCATACCCTGTGTCTAGACTCTCTGCTAGGAGGGCCACTACAATCACACCCTGTGTCTAAACTCTGCTAGGAGGGACACTACAGTCATACCTCAGTGATGGGTGTGTCAATTATACGCTTGTCCCCATATTTTTTCCACAGTCCACGAGTCACCTGTAAGTGAAGAAAACAGAGTGGTCATGACAAAGTGAATACATAGTTAAAACTTCATGATGACTAGTTTCCAACACCATACAAACTCATCTACATCACTTACACCTTCATATGCAACATTTCTTACAGGTCAGATCCGTAACTTTTATCATATGCATTCATTCATTTTCTGCAAGCTGTCTGTTTGGAGTTTTTAAGAATCATCTTATCCTAACAACACATGTTCCAAAGACAGGTGCTTGTATGTGCCCTGGATCCCTTGCCTCTGTCATCTGTCAACACCATATTTCATCACTTGGGAATATGTATAGTCTAAATGATTTAGGTCAATACAATACCGTTGCTCTCAATACGATACCATTGCTCTCAATACAATGCCCTCTAAGCTGGTTTGAGAAACTGAATATTGTTTTACACCAGAGTCAGCAATATTATAGCTACATGACAGTGGTGTGAAGTCCCGACCACACAAAACAAGTGGTCGGCAAGAATGATGATGACATACATTGTAACCAGAGCTAATTCAGCTCTTATCAACAGGGGGAGGGGGGGTCAATTCTTCCTTGGCATCCTAATGGGCACATGAAAGTAGGTGCCAGTTTGAGTCTGACCATTTAATATTTGGAGAGGTTTCTGTTAGAGTAGTAGTAGTAAGTATGGTTTTACGCCGAGTTTGGCAATATTCCAGCAATATCACGGTGGGCGACACCAGAAATGGGCTTCACACATTGCACCCATGTCGGGAATTGAACCCGGGTCTTTGGCGTGACGAGCAAACGCTTTAAACACTAGACTACCCGACCGCCACTTCTGTTAGAGAATATAAGAGATTATTTATTCCATCAAGACATTGAGTTTATCTCTCGAAACTCAGAACAATCTTTTCTTTTTTTTTATAACACTTTTTTCCCATGACATGTCCAAAAAAAATGTTTCTGTGGTGTCAAACCAGAGGCAATCATATACTTCCAGCATATCAAATGGTCGGCCCCTTAACAGCTCCTGTATAATATATCTTGCAATTTGCATCAAGAAAATATTTTGATAGACCTTTTGACTTGACATAAGAAGTGTGTGATCAACCTTCTGACTTGACACGGGAAGTGTGTGTGATCCACCTTCTGACTTGACACAGGAAGTGTGTGATCGACCTTTTGACTTGACATAAGAAGTGTGTGATCCACCTTCTGACTTGACACAGGAAGTATGTGATCAACCTTCTGACTTGACACGGGAACTGTGTGTGATCCACCTTCTGACTAGATACAGGAAGTGTGTGATCAACCTTCTGACTTGACACAGGAAGTGTGTGATCCACCTTTTGACTTGACACGGGAACTGTGTGTGATCAACCTTCTGACTTGACACGGGAAGTGTGTGATTCAACTTCTGACTCGACACAGTGTGTGATCCACCTTCTCACTTGACACAGGAAGTGTGTGATCCATGTTCTGACTTGACACAGGAAGTGTGTGATCCACCTTTTGACTTGACATAAGAAGTGTGTGATCCACCTTCTGACTCGATAGGGAATACTGTTAAAAGTGGCGTTAAAACACAACTCACTCACACCCACTCTGACTCGATACAGGAAGTGTGTGATCAACCTTCTGACTTGACACAGGAAGTGTGTGATCCACCTTTTGATTTGACACGGGAACTGTGTGTGATCAACCTTCTGACTTGACACGGGAAGTGTGTGATTCAACTTCTGACTCGACACAGTGTGTGATCCACCTTCTCACTTGACACAGGAAGTGTGTGATCCATGTTCTGACTTGACACAGGAAGTGTGTGATCCACCTTTTGACTTGACATAAGAAGTGTGTGATCCACCTTCTGACTCGATAGGGAATACTGTTAAAAGTGGCGTTAAAACACAACTCACTCACACCCACTCTGACTCGATACAGGAAGTGTGTGATCCACCTTCTGACTTGACACAGGAAGTGTGTGATCCACCTTCTGACTTGACACGGGAAGTGTGTGATCAACCTTCTGACTTGACACGGGAAGTGTGTGATTCAACTTCTGACTCGACACAGGAAGTGTGTGATCCATGTTCTGACTTGATGCAAAAAATGTGTGATCCACCTTCTGACTCGACACAGGAAGTGTGTGATCCATGTTCTGATTCAACACAGTAAGTGTGTGATCCACCTTCTGACTCGACACAGGAAGTGTGTGATCCACCTTCTGATTTGAAACTGGAAGTTAGTGGTTCATCCTCTTGAATAAGCAGAGAACAACTTTTCAGATTTTGTTTTACCAATAGGTGGTATAAAATAAGGATAAAAATAAAAATAAATACAAAATTCTTATTGAATGTGACCTCTTAAAACCAGCGAAGGACAGGCTCAATCATTATAAGGAAAGAAAAGGAAAGTTGATGTCATTTGTTATGTGTTCAATCCGTCCTCAGTGACCCATCTTGAAGAAGTCTTTTACCCTACTCAACAAAAGTAAGATAATTTGAATTTTATTCCACAAAGATGAAATTATAGGTTGGAGGATCAGCAAACCAAGTAACAATAAAAAAAATAGTGCCACACCACTGTAGCTCACCTGGATATTTAGTCAACAGTTTAAAATGTTAATAAAAAAATGTACAACTTTGTTGATAACATCTTCTGATTTATTGCACATAGCGCTGTTTCGATGTAGATTCTTACACTGTTATCAAGCTAGAGTGATAAGCTTGATAACAGTGTGAGAAACTACATCGAAACATCAAGATATGCAATAAATCAGAAGTTGTTATCCCAAAAGTTGTGTTTGTTATTTCCTATTAAACTTCTAGAATGACAATCAAAAGCTAGTTCAAAATTTTGCCAGCCACTGAAGAAAATGTAATGTCAGCTTTGCTATTCAAATATATTCTACATAAATACGAAGGCCAAAAGTATGAACAAATATGAAACCAGTAACTTTCCAAATCTGCAAGAATGAATGTACTATTGTTGAACATTGTAACAATACTCAACAGTCAAATTTACAGTAAAACTCAGAGCCTTCAAGTCTTTAGCAACCCATGCTTACAGTTACATACGGGATCGGGTGGTCAGGCTCGCTGACTTGGTTGAAGCATGTCATCGTATCCCAATTGCGTGGATCGATGCTAATGATATCACTGGATCGTCTGGCCCAGACTCGATTATTTACAGACCGCCGTCATATAGCTGGAATATTGCTGAGTGAGGGTGAAAACAACCAACCAACCAACTGAGCCTTCAATACCTTCCATTAGGTGAAAAATGTTTCTAAAGCCATATATATTTTTTCCAGTTGTATTGTTTGATAGTCATTTTTTAGAAGCTGATGGATGACAAAGCAGATACAATGTGTAGATAACAACTTCTTTATAATACTGTAATAGCAACGTTTAGGTATCGATCCATGTTCATTATTCAGTCTTGCTTAACAAGCATATAAGGAACTATGACGAAATGTCAGAACTACAGTAAAATAAAAAAAAGTTGTTATCCAAAATTGTGTCAACTTTGTTTCGAACTGTATCACAAAAAACCCCACCAAAATCCAAATAATTTAAACAAAATATGTCATCATAAGATATACATGACAAAGTTCATTATCATCCGTCTGCCCATATCAGAAATGTTGTTTAATGTATTTTGAGAGAAATTAAGAGCCTAACACTACATTTTAAACAGGAATGAAAGAACAGAGCCCAAAAAGGCTTTTTCAATACTGGTGCAAAGGTGGCCACATTTACTTCAGGTCGTGTGAAAAGTTAACTCAAAAAAAGATAGAAGTTGATTGTCTCGATAGAATGACAACCGGCTGCTATTTTGTAATGTTGTGTACAACAACATCTTTATTGCTCATAAAAAGCCACAAAATGTGGTGATTTATTTTAGCAATTATATCATCTTGCATTGATACAGAAAAAAAAGTTTCATATCATCGCATGAAAAATTACACTGCACCAGTGCACTGATGTATGGTTTCTCCCCTATTGTGTGAAGACGCTGACAACAGAAGCCAGAATGCCAGGCCATGAATTTAGCTCATTTGACTTTTAGTCAGGTGAGCCAAAACTGTGAATGAAGAATGTTTACTATTCTTCTTTATCCAAAAAGGATTTGTTTCTGTCAGGGATGGGTATGTTCTCTTTATTACATGTTTTCTGATGATATCATACATTCCATCAGAAATTACAGTACTATTAGGATTTTCTGTTTCATTTTCATATTTGTTTACTTCATCAAAAACAGCATACAGGCAAATAACAATAAATTATGTTTAAGTATGTTTTCACTTTGTTTTGTTTTTATTCTGGTTGGTTGAAGAGGTGAAGAGACACATCCTGTGAGTGCTTGGTGGTCTTTTAGCAGACAAGTATTTTATAGACAAATAAGTTGGGTTTAATTATGCTTCTTAAATATTCCTGCATTATCACAGTGAGGGATACCAGAAATGAGCTTCTGTGGAGAATCGAACCTGAGCCTTTGGCATGACAAGAGAACGCTTTGGCCACTTGGCTACCCTACTGCCCTCATGGCATAGGTCATTGATAAGGGCCACTGGTTTGCCAAGTCCACTCAATGTATGTTGTGCATATCTGTAATACTGTTGAATGGCCTAAAACGTATTGCCATAATCTGCACCAGTCAACACTGTCAACTCCTTCTATTCAAATTCCAGTGATCCAACAATGTATGTTGTGGTTTGTACAAGAAAGTAGGTACTGTCACACATCAGCTGCATCAAGATAGCACCCACATCCAATGTGAAGCTTTCCTTAGTCAAATCAATGACAACTTAACAAAAAAGCAAAACTGAGGCTTGAGGATGTTTTCGTTGTCACTTAAGTTGCATCTGGCACCACGTAACAAAGAACATTTAACAGAGCATGCTGATTTCACACAAGCACACAACAGAAAAACATGTTCTCAAGAGCAAGGGTTACCGCCAAAAGCAAACAAAAGCCAAAGACAGGCAAAAGGTTTCAAACAGAAAAATACTTGATGAAGCAGATTGTTACCTTTAGGGGAAAGACTACTTTTAACCATTGGTTGAAGGTCTCCAAATAACACTGAAGACTCATCAACACAGCTTTCTTTACTGATACATTATTGCCATAAATCAATTTACTGGGTTGTCAAGACGACCTTATGGTTTGGCAAGCATATTTCTTATTCCCCTAAACACAACAGTGCAGGCAAAGATCTGTTGATTCACCTTGTATGCTCCATCATACTGCGCGACTTCTTCTCCCAACAGAAACACTTTGTCATCGCGAGCTATCTCTTCATCAATTGCACTGTTTAAGGCATCTCGAACTGTCATCTATGAAAAACAAAACAGAAGAATTGTTTTAACTTCATCATATTATTAAACAACAATTCTCTTAAACCACTGTTACAAAATTTCATTTCGAATTTGGTTAACTGTAGAGCGTAATTACTTTCAATACATAACTTTTACTTAGTCGTTGGTAAATAGTGCCTATATTCCGAAAGCTGTGAGGCGCCAGAGAGGCGATTCTTCGACTGACACTGTAAGAAGTTTGCGGGCCATTCGTCCCAAATTGAGAATCCAAGGTCAAATGCACATTTACAATACATATTCTATGCAGATATGTTCGTTAGATGCAGGAGCTTATAACAAAAGTGAGACAAAGTGGAATTGCAAAACGGCAATTAAAACCCATAAAACAGTGGTTATTTCCTTTGACAGATAACACTAAGCGAACCCTACCAACCTGAGTTCCAGAGCGTGGAGCACTCAAACTTAGGTGTCGCCTCAGGACGCACCATGCCGTGTTCTGGAAAGAAAGAGAAGCATGTGCATAGTGATGCATCATTCGAAAATGTAAATATCCATTTACCGTTGTATTAAAAACAAAACTTGTAAAAAAATATGACAATGAAACAAATGATTACTTTCAGCAGTCGACTGCTTGTGATAGCTGCCATGTTGATGGCCGTGCCGGACGCGATGTACCCCAAACACATTTACTGTTAGGAATCCGTAGTGATCTCCCCTTTATTTTAGTGTGTTCGGTTAGATTAACTATGTGATAACCTGTTACGGATAAGCGTCATTTATCACTAAATCCAAGCCACACAAGAAGGACAAGAATTAAGTTTACCAAAAAGGAGATTGTAAAAATATGCACCCATTCTATATATTCTTTAAAGGGTGTTTAAAACTGGGAAAGGAAGAACCTACAAGTGGCGTTTTGTGGGAAGTTTGCCGTTAAAATCTTTTTATAAACTATATAAGTCGGTGTTTAAAGTATTGATATAGACTTATTCGTATGAGTCCTAAGCCTTTCTCCATGCCTGTTATAAAACGTAAAATCATATGGTGCGAGTAGGGCTTTAAATTGGGTTTCACTCGTCAGGATGTTATTATTTCAAACAGTTTTTGTTTATGTCTGGATTGCACAGGGTTGTGGAGACACTAAGGGTTCCATAGCAATGTTTAAACAGATATGTGTAGATATTGAGATACAGAAATGGTTAAAAAAGATTACCAACTCAGATTTCCTGTCACATTATTATTCATACAAGTCATTACTAGACCAGAGATGAATATCACATCAAGTGCTTTAGAGAAAGATTTAATCTGCGTTTAGCTACGTTTGGAACTCTTTCTCGTAGTTCAAAAATACAAAAACTGCGTTATAGCAAAACTAATGCGAAAACTAATGTAATTCTAACTGAATAATCATCTTATAAGAACCTTGATTGTCATGAATCGCGACCTAAGTATCTACCTACTCAACACAACTCGACCCTATTGTATATTTAGATACAGGGGTTGGTTATAGCTGAAAAGGCGTTTGGCCACAAGCTAAAATGAGACTAACTGGGGAAAACGGCACCACCTTCATTCGATGTTTAAACGATTTTGAGTCAATAAATATAAACCATTAAGTAATTGTGTCACAGTCTAATTAAGTTCTTGAAATTCAGTTTCCAAGAGAGAGTATGATATATTCACTCTGCTCCCATTCCAATTATTGAACTCATATCTTCCGAACCTTACATTATTTATAGCGCCGTTTTCGCCAATATGGTTGACGCCAGGATATTTTGGAGACGTTCCTGCTGACAGCCGTTTTAGCCTGATCCCAGACAGATATCGACAAATTGAAACTATGACCAGGTACAGATAACAGGGTAAAATCCATGCCTTACTTTTTGATGACAGCTGAAATTATTCTTGTTGGACTGAAATAACAGAAGTTGTATGGGATTTCGAAGTGGTGTCTGTAAATCTACACAGAAACGGCAGTTATTGTAATAGAACTATCTCCCTTGTCTCAAACAGCGACGTGCAGGCTTATTCAAGCCGGTTTCGGGGGCACGGGTGGCCCAGTCGTCTAAGGCGCCGCGATTCGCTGTGCAGGGTTGCGTCCCTTGGGCACGCCAGAAACCTATGATTGTGGGTTCGAATCCCGGTTCGCCCCAATGATGTTTCTAGGTTTGTCAGCACCATACCCGTGCTCGTGGGTTTCACCGAAGTGGTAAACGTCTGAGACCTGCATCACTTCGGGCTTTCCTCCCACATTAAGCTGACACGCCGTGATATAACTGGAATAATGTTAAAAGCGGCGTTAAGCCCAACTCACTCACTCACTCACTCACTCACTCACTCACTCACTCACTCACTCAAGCCGGTTTCATAGTGTACTCTAAGTGCTAGCATTTCCAGGTAAGATAATATATATATATATATATATCATAAAATGTTAAAGTGCCAGATTTACATTACATCGGTGTCGGCCACTCCATTGGTGATCCTTTTCATTTCATGACTTATGTTGATACCAATACCTACTTGTAAGTAATCTGTCTATATGACCTCTCTGAGTGTGACACTGACCCGGTCACAGGTCATTGCCCCCAGTGTCGTCCAGACATTATGCAACTCTGAAAATCGCTGGAGGGCGTAGTACGTAACTGTTACGGCCGTTGCCGACAACGGTAACTGAGTAGTTAAGGCATATAAGAATAATTCCCACTCTGCATGTGTCAGTTGGTCAGTTGAGATAGTCCAGTGGGTTGGTAGACACAGAGGTCTAGGAAAACTTAGCCGGGTGAGTGGTTTTCTTTTGAAATTATGCATTGTATAGGCCTTTTTAACTCATATTGTCATTTGATTGGGATCGGGAGGTGATAAAAAGCTGGCCTGGTTGGGGTCTATATAAATATTCTAAATGTAAATCTTACTTGTAATAACTTGTAATGACTATTTAAAAATTCCGTTTCAGTAATAAAACATCCCTTGGAAATAAATTATTTTCAAAGCGATTCTTTTCGTCGGCGGTACAAAAATACACAATTCATGTTCTGATTATATTTTTCTATATTTTCTGTAATGTCGGCGGATCCGTAAACCAAACAAAAAACTTATTTAGGCCTGTGTGGCATTCTTTAGCTGTAATATCATAAAAGAGTCGACTTGTAAATTCCAACTTCTGTCGCTTTGATAGAATAAAGAAGTCATTCGTTTCATCACAGTACTAAAATACATAGGTAAGTCAGGGAATTATATATCTCACTGGATAATCCAGGATTTACCTGTTCGAATATATAAAGTTTGAAACTGAAGATTACACGAATATCATTGAAATGAACATGATGACGTGGTAAGTTTAGTGGATAACTATACTGATACTGAGTTGTGTAGACGAACTATTGTAACAGCTAATAAAAGAGTAAAATATGTTTGTCATGTAAAGCGGTTTGTGATGTTGATGACAGTATTGTGAACTGTTAACATTACTTATTATTCCTTTAATGTGTTTAAGGGAGTAAAACAAATTATTACCTTCCTAACTGTTCTAAATAACAAGTGTTGTCTATTTTGCACCTTCGCGGCCCTGCTACATCACGAGTGGGAAAAGATGTAGAGACACGTATTGTAAAAATAATTACTCTTAAACACTCACTGTAATGGTCTTATGTCGTTTTTGGCGTTTTCGTGGCCGTTTTATGAATAGATATAGATATGGACATTAGGTGTTTCTTCATGTAAAATCATAAATGTTACCTCGTATAAAGTATAAAGAATGCTGAAGAGACAGTGTTAACCGGTTTATACGTGTAACTCTAATCGAAAAGGCACATCTATTTTTTTCTTGGTACATCACGGAAATGTTTTCACAATAATTAGTTTTATTAGACAAATATCTTTTAAGTTAGCACTTCAGATTCCATGACTTATTAGGCTGAAAGAATGCCTGGTGCACTGGTGACAATTAATCGAGTAACATTGGAAACTGTGAAATAATATGACGTCACAATGTTAGAAACACGTGACTTCCACCCGGTCTCTTTACGCCGAGCACGCCATTTTCGGTAGGTGTGAAGGACAAACGTGTCAAAGATTTCCATGAACTTCGTCTATAGTTGTTGCATCATCACCGAATTTCTTCACGATGTCCAAGGGTTCACTGCATTTGTAATACACATTTCTTGATTTCTTTTCAGGAAGGATGTTCAAATCATTTCTATCGTCCGCCCAGAGCGGCACTTTCAATAATCCGTTCCACGCGAAATGTGAGGGATTGAAAGTCAACGAAGACCGAACAATTGCTGCAGCCAGTACCGGTAAGATGATATGTCAATTTGATAACTCTAGGGTTTGTTGTACATAATGTATTTGTGATAATGCTTTATGCGTGTCTAAGCTTGTACATACGTTTAGTTTACTGTATGATCAGCTGATGACAGTTCAATGTCAAATTGTATCACGAATATGAAAGATGAAACATTGTCGACATATGATCTCTGTTTCTACGAGAATAAATGAGTATTAATGAAGAAATTCTTTTCTAAATGTCTTCATTGCAAACGCACCGTCTTTAGTTCGTAGGCAGGCTTATTTGCCATGTAATGTAGCCTGAAGTGATCTTTTTCACATTTGATAGGAAAGATTGTAGCCTATGGTAACAATGACCTAACTATACCTTTTTACACTCTATGCCATGCATGCCTGGCTCATTCATGGGTAACTCAACAATAAGCTGAGATTGACATTTTGACTTGAACGTCTTTGTCCTTGAATGAGTGTAAGGTCCTGCCATGGCAAGGTTAAGTTGGGATGACAGTATTTGTCAGTTTTCTCCCCCTTCTTCCTTTGACTGTGGTAGAGTTGCATGCATAAACCATCTAATCTTACTTAGCCTGATGTCCAAGGAAGGCCATGTGTATGTTTAGTGTTGGAAATTTCACTAGTCTGCAATCGTGATCTGATACAGAGTTGCCATCTTCCTAATGGTAAAGATGATGATATGCCCAAAATAAATGTCACAAGGGGCCTAGTCCTTAGTGAATTTTTATTAGTCGTGGACTTAAAGGGGAAGTGTACACGCAAAAATCACTTTCTTTCTTTTTCTAAACAAAACGCAATTTTAGAATTAGTTAGTATCTGTGTTTGAAAATATACACTCATTTTTTTTCACAGTGAAAGTAGGAAGCTCACAATAGTGTGAAAGTGATATGCCCTTATGAGGCCTTCGTTTTACGAGCGAAATAGGCCTGAGTTATCCCCCTTAGATTATGACGTAATTGGTGCCAATTCAACTGGGTCCCTGTCTATTCTCAACGCAAAAGATATCAAGGACCAGTTTGCGGTAAAACAACATGGTCTACGACACACTCCGGCGCAGTGGTGACTCAGCATAACACAATTCTGGCTGGCATCTGAGATGCTAGAATCACAAAACTGTACCTACACCACGTGAAGCGGCTCTAACAAAGCATGATGACGTCATAATGTTTATCAATTGGCACCAATGACGTCATATTGCAAGGGACATAAGCCATGGTGTTTTTGTTATGGAAATAGAACACTTGGAAAATGTGAAAAATATAAATCGTTTTAGTGCAAAAAATATGTTAATTAAATATGTTGTTTTTATATTTTTGTCTATGACACTTCTATGTTAACACTTTTAATGTGGAAAAAGTAAAAGAAAAAAAGGTTCATTTCCGTGTGAACTTGCCCTTTAAGTTAATTTTGAACCCTGATGTTTTGATGAAGGTAAGTTGATAATTACCTGACCTGTATGATTTTATAGAAGCAAATGTAAAACTATTAGGAATGAACTACAAATACTGACACCTTTATGGTATAGAGAGTTGCCATCAAAATGATTGTTATTAATATTGCACACATAAAAATGCCCCTGTATGGATGCCAGGCTAGAAAAGTTTGTATGAAGTGTTTGAAAGAGGCTACAGACATGACAATGTGGCTCAGTTTTGGTGACTTAATCGATTGTGTGTAATCATACCCCAATTGCACAAGATGTTACTAGATTTGATTATTTACAGTCTGCAATGTTATCAGTCGCAGACGTAACGTGTACGCGTGACGGCTCTGCCGTCTCTTGTACGAGAGACGGGTGCGGTCCGCAGTACTCAGTGAAGCGCTTGATACTAATTAATTCAATCACCGTGGCTGTGCTGTCACCCGCGACCTCCGCGAAAGTAATCAGGTGGTCACTTGTACGCGAGACGGGAGAGCCGTCTCGCGTACACGTTACATCCTCTGCTGGTTATAGCTGGAATATTGCTGATGCGATGTTAAACAGTTGATATTGTAATCATGGTAGCTAAATTGATATCTTAATATTGAATGCATGGAAAAATTACAGACAGCTGAGGGTTTAAATCAGCACAAAATGTGCATTCTGTGCATATATACACTTAGAATGGATGCGAATAGTGACTGAATTGTCTGTTAAAATCCTTTCAGATGAGACCAGCTGTGAGTTTGGCTCAGGCAAGTACTATGCCCTTTGTGGGTTTGGAGGTATCTTGAGCTGTGGTATTACACATACGGCTGTTGTGCCATTGGACTTGGTGAAATGCAGAATTCAGGTGGACCCAGAGAAATATGGAAGCATCGTCAAAGGATTCCGTGTCACATTGGCAGAAGGAGGAACGAGGGCCCTTGGAAAAGGATGGGCACCAACATTTATAGGATATTCCATGCAGGGACTCTGCAAATTTGGCTTCTATGAAGTTTTCAAAATTTTCTATTCTGGACTCATGGGAGAGGTAATCTATGACATAAACTAATTGCTTGTAAAAATGCCATCTGGAAGTGTTCAGTTAAAATAAGAAGCTAGGTTAATACACGTTGTAAATTTGTTCTTTCTATTATAGTAAACCATCCCTTAAGCATGTTATGAATTTAATGAATAACTGTACACATATTCTTATGAACAACTGATAAAGTAGATTGAATAGTCATGGGAGGTATTGAGATTCAACATCAAACATATTTTGTAGTGTAGTAGTGTTTTCAAAACTGATATTTATATATTAATGTTTATCATCCTGCAGGAAAACACCTACTTGTGGCGTACCTCCTTGTATCTGGCTGCTAGTGCATCGGCAGAATTCTTTGCCGACATTGCTCTCTGCCCCATGGAAGCAGTGAAGGTCAGGATTCAAACTCAGCCAGGATGGAGCAACACACTGAGAGAGGGTTTCCCCCGTATTCTTCGGGAAGAGGGTGTTGGCGGGTAAGCCCCTCCCTCCCTACCTAAATATTTTCTCATCAAAATTACATGATTCCAATGTGCAATTAAAATAATTAAACAGACGGGGTGAAATGTTTACTAGCCAGACGAGCCATCTACTTTGTTTCAGCAAGCCGTTCGTAATTTTAACGGGTCAGCAGTTATCATGGTTATATCGACCCCTGTTAAGGACAGGGTTTTACCTCTCAAGCTTTTAAGACTAAACATGCTAAAGGAGAAACAAGAAATAACATCATGAAAAATATGTTTGACGTGCATTATACATGATATAATGAAAAAAGTTAAGAATTTCTGTTAGTCCCTGGGCTGTGTTTTTTATAATAGTACTGAGTGTTAAGAATGTTGTCATCGAAAATAGGATGAGGACAATTTTGGATGAAAATTACACCAAACATGCAAGATTCCTTTGTCAAGTGAGACTCTAAAGTGACAAAATATTTAAATACACAACAAAGAGGTATATGATGATTCATAGAAATATCTAATCATTTCATTTCTCCGATATACCCTGATTAACTCATTTGTACATGTTGTATAATCACTGAAAATGCTTTAAAACAACTTGCACACACATCACTTTGTGGAGAGCTGTCTTTTGCTGTTTTACTATTACTGGGCAACTTATTTGTGGCATTTGAAAGTTAGATTCAAAGCACATTAAACAAAGGAAACAACTGACAATAACTAAATCTTGCAAGATCATTTAGAATTCTTTGAGGAAATATACACAACTATCAAAATGTACCTGTGGGCATTCAGGGATATAATTGGTCCCCAGTTACCATGTAACCTATGGCAGTCATAAGAGGGGACAAAATGGATTGGTAGTCAGTTTTTGTAACTTGTTTTATCATGATGCCCCGACAGTGTGGGACATCGCTTATTGTATCAATCACTGGTTTGTCTGTTTTGTGTTGATTTTATTTGCATGCCATGGATTGTAACATAAGCAACCAACTGTGGAAATTGACATTAACGATAGTTATATTTGATTATCCTTTTCAACAATCATAAGTATGTGAAGGCTTGGCAAACAACCGAATATCGTGCAGAGTGGAGCCATCATTTTATGTTTAGGAAAAAAGGAGGAATGGAAAGGGTATCATTGTACTAACAAACACACCAGCAGATACCTTCATGTTCAGTGTGCAGCATGGCATAGGTTCAGGTATTGATGTTTTCTTATTCTGGAATTCATCTCGCCTAACATGCAGTATGTAAGAAAAATCTCCCAACTGATACATGAGTTTATAATGTGTCCATTCCAACAATTCCCTTGCCTCCCAATGTTTGAAATTTAGCTTCAAAGTTAACCCTAATGTTGAACGTAAGAGATTGAGGGAGTTAAGTGCTTAAATACATGTACTATAGGAGCAAACATCAAGGACCCCAGTCCTACCTTAATTTCAAACAGTTTGTGTTAAACACCAACATTCTTTAACACACACATAATGCATGCAGAGGAAAGTTATTGTTCTGTTACTTCCGCATGTTCACTTGTTTTTCAGACTCTACAAGGGTCTTGTGCCACTGTGGGCCCGACAGATCCCATACACCATGATGAAGTTTGCCTGCTTTGAACGTACAGTAGAAGCTCTGTACAAGTATGTCGTTCCTAGACCAAGAGCTGAATGCTCCAAGAGTGAACAGCTTGTTGTGACATTTGCTGCCGGTTATATTGGTAAGCTACTTTTTATTTTAAAGACCACATTTCTAAATTGGAAAATGAATACCTTGATTATGTGGGAATAATCATGCTAATTGTGTGATGGATGTTGATAAGTTAACTTCTTTGTTGAGATGTTTTCCCCTACTGTAGTGTTCTTAATGTTTTTCAGCTGGTGTTTTCTGTGCCATTGTTTCTCACCCCGCTGACACAATTGTGTCCAAGCTGAATCAGGATGCAGGTAGCAACTTTGTTGATGCAGCAAAGAAACTTGGATTTGGAGGTATGTCGTTTGTTTATCAGCCTATGCAGGTTAGAACTGAACTTAAAAGCTTCTCTTAAAACAAAGTGAAAATTTGTACTAGCCCACAGGAATTAGAGTAGCCCCTGGTTCCAGGCTGGTGTTAATCTCTAACCCTGGGCTAAGTCAGGGTTAAAACTAAACTCAAAAGCTTTACTAGCCCAGGTAAAATGCCCTTGTAATGTTAAAATAATGGGGGAATTTGCAGGCAATTGCAGGCAAGTGTTAAGTTCTAACCCTGTAATTTGTTTCTTTGTGTGGTAGGGGTGGTTGGGTAGCCAAGTGGTTAAAGCGTTCGCTCGTCACGCCTAAGACCCGGGTACAATGTGTGAAGCCCATTTCTGGTGATATTGCTGGAATATTGCTAAAATCGGCGTAAATCCAAACTCACTCACTCACTCACTTTGTGTAGTGATTCAGGGACAGAATAGGTTCACAGTACCATGAGTGTAAGAACTAAGGATTTGGTCATTGTTCCATGGTGTAAGCATTGCTACTCATGCTATTAGCCACTGCCATGCAACTTATTAATGTATTATTGACAATCTTACTTTTCTGCTGCAGGTCATACAACTATGATTGACTATATACATGATATGGATCATGAGATAGTTTAATTAAATCTTGAATGTTTTGAAATGATTCAAAGTTACAAAATTAAAACTCAAGCTGAATTTGCACACTCCTTAGATCCACTCTCGGGGCAGTGTACTACAGGCTCGTGTGTAGTGTCGGACCCAGCAACCTTGTGTTGTACAGTCGAGAGTGCTTGAGTCATTGGTGTGCTAGATCAGTATACCTGACATGGCAGACTTTGGATCTGGACTGTGCCGACAGTCATGTCGGTTTGTGCCACGATCAGGCTGTCACTTCGGACACATCAAGTGTTTATATGTCAATATCTAAATAAAACATTTGGAAAGTAACTTACATTTTTAGTTTTAACTAAGATATAGTATTACAAATTACAAAGGTTATACATACATACAGTCAACCCCTTCCTCTAAGAATATAGTTTACTAACACCAGATCAGTGACGGTTGTGTAGATGAGATTCAAATTTGTAAATGCAAGTTTTATTTCTGAAGTAATGGCAGGCAAATATTATTAAGTAGTGTAGTTTTGACTGACATGCCATAATGTTTATCAGATATTTTTGTTACACTGTTTTATTCACACTGATCAATGCTGTTTTGTCAGGTATGTGGAAGGGCCTGTTCCCCAGAATCATCATGATCGGCACACTGACAGCCCTGCAGTGGTTCATCTACGACTCTGTCAAGGTGTACTTCCGTTTGCCACGACCACCACCACCAGAGATGCCAGAATCACTGAAGCGTAAGCTGGGCATTACCCAGTGATGATGGCTGCATTTTAGAATGAGAGCTTGGACATTTAGAAGATCTGTTTACTGAACACACAATAGATACATATTGATAATGCCGTTGTTTTCTATTTGCCAGGGTGGAAAATATTAATTCCATGTCTTGATCTTCAAAAATGTTTTGTTGTTAATCTACTTCATGGCTTTAACTGATTTTGGTCATGACTTTGGTCATCTGAGTATGTGTGCCATTTGAAGGGGAACCTGATAAAGCCATCTTGACACTATGTACAATACAGTGTGAATATTTATGAGGAATCATCTAGCATCGCAATGCAAGAGTGAATAAAAAATATTAAACCTTGGACACTTTTGTTTTCTGTGTGTTGGAATGTGACATCTCAAGACGTCACAGTTCAATAAGCATGTTAAGTGAGACATGCCCTATCTGTGGGGAATAATGCCAAGTTATATCCCGGTAACCCAAGCAGTTACAGGGAGTAATTCCAACTGGTTACTGCAGGGTCTGTAAAGTATGCTTCTCCACTTTCGAAGGGATACTTTTATCTGTCCATGATACACATGGTTTTTGATTCTCGTGTCAAGTGTTTATTGAAGCCTGATTATCCCTATCAAGCTTAGTAGTATATTTTACAGTTTCAGAATCAAATCAATGACCTGGTGGAATTTGGTTAGAACATTGGACATTCTTTGTATCAAGTGTCGAACCATTTCTTACAATAGCCAAATTCAGATGCTAATGGTAATTCAGAATGGTCTGCACAAGGCATGAAATATTGCCATCAATACGAAAGGTAGACACAATTTTATGGATAAGATAAGCATAAATTGTGTCTACCTTGTCATCCGTCAACTTCTAAGTAATGCCTATCAAACAATTTATCTATACTAAAATTATTCAATATTAGTTCCAAACTTTATTGGCATCAAAACCATTCACACTTACTCACTTGATGGGTAGCCCAGTGATTGTTAGCTTTTCATGCCCAGTGTTGATCATCACATGGGTACCATTTATGGTGTCCAATGCCTCAATATTGCTGTAATATTGTTTAAAGTGGTGTAAAACTCCCTCACACCAGGTTATTATTTTTTCCACATCAGTATTGTTTAAAGGCGACTATGCTTGTTGTAAGAGGCGACGGACGGGATCGGGTGGTCAGGCCCACTGACTTGGTTGATGCATGTCATCGATCCCAAATGCGTGGATCGATGCTCATGATATCAATCATTGGATTGTCTGGTCCAGACTCGATTATTTACAGTTAGTTTGATGAAAACTCTTGGACAGAATAGTTCCTCAGTACCACAGGCTTGCCTTAAGTAAGGGTACCCTCCGGCGACTCCAGGTCAACGAGGTCCCCCGTTCCTTGTGTCAAGGTATATGGGGATTAGGAAGTCAGGCTTGCTTTGACTGTGGGGATTCTGGGTTAGAGTTGGCCCTCAGAAACCTATGCTGGTCGGAAGAGGCAACTTATTTGGTGGTATGGCTTGGTGAGTGGGATCATTGCTCATTTTGTTTTTAACGATATTTATTTCCACCTGGTACAGTGAAAGGGGATTGATAAACAGGCAGAGCCTATATAAATATTGCTCATATCATTGGATTGTCTTGCCCAGACTCAAATATTTATAGCCTGCTGGAATTTAGCTGAGTGTTTCATTAACACAAGACAAACATATACACACACACCTTAATTATTCACTGGCTACCATTATATTACTCGCTTCAACAGACTACAGTATCAATCTACAAATAGTTAAGAAATGTCTCATTACACAAACAAATCCTTTAGTTTGGAAGCCAAATACAGTCAAGTCTTGTTAATCCGCACGTTGGGTTTATCCGACACCAATGATGGGAACCGACTAAATCAGTGCTATTTAGACCCGCACTCCGACTCCGATTACCTCAATCTCATTAAAATGAGATACAAGTTCTCACTATCGCCGAGGACATCCCACTGATCTTTGCAAAAACAAGCTAAGATGCCATTATCCATCAGAGCTTGATGGCCTGCTGATATCTATGAAGCTGTACTATGAGCCTCTCTGGAGATTCCAGGGCAGGAGAGCATCTCTAGCACCGCATTTATAGTGAGTGAGTATGGTTTTATGCCACTTTTAGCAATATCACGGCAGGGAAGCACCTCCTTTATAGAGCAGACTGAAATTAGGACCGTCTTGTATTTCAACGTCCCTGTTGTTGCCCTCAGTTGCTGTTACCTGGCCTAGACTCAATTATCTGCAGGCAGCTACGATGCAACTTGAATATTCACTCACTCATGTCCTGTTAACAATGATCAACTTTGTTCTCATGGAACATGTTTGGACAGTTGGTCTTGTACAAGTTTTCAAATTATTAACACAACCAGTATAATATCAGAAATAGAAGTTTATTGACTTGTGATATAAAAATTACAAAATGGTGTAAGTCTGCTTTGGATATTCTACTTTTGATCACTACATGTCATTGGTTTGATGCAGTTGAGCAGTTGTCTCCCCTGGAAGGGAGGTGACTGGTCGACCTGAATAGTAAGGGAATTATGCAAGTAATAACTGAGACAACTTGTAAATGAACATGACAGACAAGCCAATGTTCATGACTAATATCAAAATACAAGCATGTACCACAAAATCCCAAACAGATGACAATATCCTTGCTACCCAAATAAACTTTTTGAAGATGACTGATTTGGGATTAGAATTGGTCATATCTGCTCCTTTTTTGGAAAGTGTTCTTGCACAATTGGATACTTTTTGGCACTAAGATGCTTAGGGCAGATGATACAGCTAATTCTATCTTGTATCTCGTAGACTGATAAAAACTTATGTACTGGTACAAATACCTTCACTTTTGGAAGTACCCAACAAATGAATCATTGAGTCAGGTGTTAATTTTACCTTGCATAAATATCCTTGAATATCAAATTGAAACTTCAGATCTTACATGAAAAATATAATAACCAATGCCCTAAAATACATATGTATCACTAACTGATCAAAGATCGCTTGGAGCCTGGTCAGAGAAAGTAACAGACAGCAGCATGAATATTGATATTCTACCTTTATATAAGTGAAATGCCTACTGGTCTAGTGTATTCTACATGGCATAAATATACACGCTGTACAGAGTATTGGTTCACGCAGCACCATGGTAGTTTTTTTGCCAGCTGGGTTACCTCCCTTGCCTAGACAACCCTGGTTATCTCCCTTGCCTAGGCAGATAACGCCATATCTAAATTATCATGAATAACCAAAATGTAACTGTGATGCCATTTATATATAGGTGTAGATATTACAACATTTTAACCAATCATCAAGTCAAACTTGAAACAAATCCTGTATAAAAAATAGTTTTGGCACTTGTCTGTAAACTTGATAATCAGACACCTCTTGAAAATTGATTTAGCTTGTGGCCAAAAATTTAATAATATACCAGCATTTACTTGTGAAAACAGTATCCCAGACACTTTCACCTGTACGATATGCGGTAGCCTTATACAGGTAAACTTAATGTAAGGCATGGTTGATAGACCAGCTGGCAGGAAAGAAAGTAATTTGAACTTGTTCTTAACGACTGAATGATACTTGCTAATGAATATAATCAGATCATTGTCATAGCTGAGCAAAGTGAATCATGATTTTTTTTTAACTTTTTCATATGAAATACATGATCATATTAAAATACATCTACCATTAACATTAAAATGTTTATCTAAAATATCTCAGATCATTCTAAAAAAATATGTTTACATCAATTGGCAAAAATTCATGGTCGAGCGATTAACCTTAAAAAAGATCACGGATGAAAATTGCCATTATCAAAACTGATTAAAAACAGACACGTCTACAGGACTGGGTAGGTATGTACAATACAAAAATACAATTTCACATACAAAGATATAAAATGGAGTAAGATCACATGATATCAAACATTAAATATAGTACAGAGACCAGCGGACGATTGCATGCAGGGAATCTAGTCTACAGTAGGAGTGGAAGGGAGGCAACTCTTTCTTCCATCACAGGAACAAAGATTGTCCCATACTGACTGAAGCACTGCTATTGGCAAAACAAGGACGATGGTTGTCCAGGGTAATGCTGGAAGCCTGATGAAGACAATGCAATCCTTGCATTGTTCCTTAGGGCTGCATCTACTTGAGAGATGACACCCTGTTAGTCAGCTAGTGGGTAACAAGCATGGCTTACGAGAAACTGAGTGACACGGATTGATAAATGATACAATTAACAGTTACGATAATATTTTGATTTCTCTTGTATTTTGTCCAGGTACTCCTGCATGCGTCTATTCAGCTCGTCAATCATGTCTGACAGCTCGTTCAGTGTCTTGTTATTGTCCTCAAAATCTTGCTGCATTCCTGGAAACAAGAGGAATACCTGATTATGTAGAGGAAATAAATGGCATGACAAAAGGAAGCCAAATAGTTGACAAAGAATAGACTGATAACATTCTGGGCATGCATATTGTCTCTTTTTCTTTCATGCTGATTTCACTAAG
Organism: Haliotis cracherodii; assembly: GCF_022045235.1. Lineage (NCBI taxonomy): Eukaryota > Metazoa > Mollusca > Gastropoda > Lepetellida > Haliotidae > Haliotis > Haliotis cracherodii. The sequence goes on along the minus strand of NW_027266319.1, from coordinate 28,840,393 downwards.
GGATCATCCTTTTGATATGTATAGAGTGGGTGGGACATTTGTTTGAGAACCATCTATATTTGCTCCGGCTGTATCCAACAAACTATTGACACACTGAGAACCATCAAGCAATTTATCCATTTTCACTATTAACACAAACAATCAAACAATTCATTTTCATCATCAGTGAGAACAAACTATTTGGGCAAATTTCTGAAACAGATATACATTTAAACATCCCCCCTTTCATAATGACCCTCTCATAATGGATTCAGATGGATGCTCCCTTATTTGATTGGTGTATGTGAAGGTAGACGGGTTCCATGTGTCATTAGGTAGATGTACAAGATACAGAGTGATTGAACGGTGGTGCTAATATGAAATCATGTAAACCTAGCTAAGGCTTAAATAAAATAAAAGAATTGGTTCTCAGGCAATGGTTTTTGAAAATATAGAGTGGGCGGGCGGTGTCTTCATTTTTTTTGGTTGTTCAAACTAGGATGTAACCAAATAAACAGTTGCGTAACAAAATAAAAAGTTGTGTACAATCAACCTGAGAATACAGTATTTGACTACTGTTGGACTTCGAATATTTAAGGATGTTTAGTTTAAAAAAAAAAATGGAAATAGAAACTAAATGTGCGGCGGACTTTGTGATGATGCGGGCAGTGCCTGAGAACCAATATTATAATTTTTTTGCCTAATGTGTAATGAATTTTTCGTTAGTAAACTACTTACACGTTAAAATGTTACGTGTGAACAAAACTAAAACATACCCAATAGAAAGCCGGTCAGTCACAGGGGTCCTTTTCAGATTAATGTTAAACTGTGATCCTGATCGTTTTTAATGTGACTCGAAGAATATACAGTAGATTTAGTTCTATCTTTATCTAATTATGTCGTCGTACTGCAGCGTTCTAAATTAAGTGGGTCCTGGGGTCCTTTAGATATTCTCTGGTGGTATTTGAATCTAGGTTGGTTGGTTGGTTGGTTTGTTGTTTAACGCCGCACTCAGCAATATTCCAGCTATATGACGGTGGTCTGTAAATAATCGAGTCTGGACCAGACAATCCAGTGATTGATATCATGAGCATCGATCCACCCATTTGGGATCGATGACATGCATCAACCAAGTCTGCGAGCCTGACCACCCAATCCCGTTAGTCGCCTTTTACGACAAGCATAGTCACCATTTACTGCAAGATAGATTGTTTGACTTACGCTTCAAGTTCTGATATTTCTCCTGTGTGCCGGCAGCTAGTTCATCTGCTCGCTTCTTCAGTCGTGTTGCACGCTCGTTTGCATCAGACGTCATATTGAACTTGTTGTTCAACCGACCAGCTGCACTTTGATATTTGTTATCAAGGTCATTTGCATCCTGAAACAAGGCTAATATATTTATCAATAGGTCTATACAGGAAGTCTGAAAAACTTTTCCCATGATAAAATATATATCTAGAGGGTGCCATTGCCCTTGTGTTAAAGAATCTAAAATCACATAATTGGTAAAATGATGTTTGTTTGTTTGTAGTATAACACTGCACTCAGCAATATTACAGCTATATGACGGCGGTCTGTAAATAATCTAGTCTGGATTAGCTAATCTAGTGACGAATGTCATGAGTATTGATCTACGCAATTGGGATATGATGACATGCATCAACCAAGTCAGCAAGCCTGACCATCCGATCCCTTAAGTCGCCTCTTACAAGCATAGTCGCCTCTTATGGCAAGCATGGGTTGCTGAAGGCCTACTCTACCCCGGATCTTCATGGGGCGGTCAAATGATGAGTGACACTGAGTCTATACAGTGAAACCTCACACAACCCTCTGTTACCATGGTTACTGAGTATATACTGTGGGACCTCATACAACCCTTTGCTGCCATGGTTACTGAGTCTATATACTGTGGGACCTCATACAACAACACTGCATTATCATGGTTACAGTCTCTCTACTGGGAAGCCTGTGAGTGTGTGAGATGTGTTTAACGCCACTTTTAACAGTATTCCAGTTATATCACAGCGTGTCAGCTTAATGTGGGAGGAAAGCCTGAAGTGATGCAGGTCTCAGATGTTTACCACTTCGGTGAAACCCACAAGTACGGGTATGGTGCTGACAAGCCTAGAAACAAAATCGGGGCGAACCCACAATTATAGGTTTCTGGCGCGCCCATGGGACGCAACTCTGCACGGCAAATTGCTGCGCCTTAGACGACTGGGCCACCCGTGCCCCCGGGAAGCCTGTGACACATGTACATACCCTCTCTGCCTGGTTGGCAAGATCCGTGGCTTCTCTGGACGCTTTCTCTGCTTCTTCTACTTCAAATTTGTTCTGGTTGTATTTCTTGCGGAGATCACTCAGACGTGCCTTCAGCCTGTCCAAGATAGTCATACTCCTGTTGGACGTATCTGCTGCTGAAGTGGTTTCCGACTCAATCTAGAAAACACAACATACTTCTTACAATGACTGTCCTGAACATCCGTGATGAGGTAGAAACTAGGCAGATCAGCATCAGTGCAGGTCGTCAAGAGTCTGATAATGTCAGTGTCTGTTAACGTCATGCCTGAGAGTTGGTAAGCCTTATGACCAGACCCAATGCCTCTAACAACAACAGTCTGTGCCCAAAACTTTTGAGTCCACTAGCCCAAACGTTGCTCTAAACATCATTTTCATTAGCTTTTAGTGTTGTCATATAGACTATTATTAGTTGCACTTACTAGACTGAATAGAATTTAACTTTTGACTCAGGCTTCGGACTATTGGTTCATGTCGCAGACTGCTACATTAGGAACTAAGAACTGCCAGTGTCCTATCAGATTGTGTATTGTTTATTTTGTAAGCTTGTGGATTTTTGCCTAACTCAGCAATATTCCTGTAATATGGCTGTGGGCTGTAAATAATCAAATCTGGATCAGACATTCCATTGATTGATATTGTGAGCAACGATCCGCACCATCAGAGAACAATGACACATCATCAACAAAGTCACCGAGTCTGACCACCTGATGTATTTGGTTCTGTCTTACGACCAGACCTTACAAAACAACCTGTTCAACTCCGGAATCCCCAGTGATCTGACCATGTAACCTACTTGCAATCACTAGCCTACACTTGCCTGTGTTTAGGATGAAGCTGTTGCAATAAGACTACAACAGTTTATATCCTGGTATGTATGTGACAATGTAGGGGGATAATTATATCTTGACATCTGCAAGGTTTCCTACCATGGCCAGATCCTGATTAGCATCTTGGATGTTCTTGTCAGCTGTGATGATCTCCCTCTCAGCTTCTTCCTGGGCCTTCTTAGCTCCATCCAGGGCACTGAGAACATCCTCGGCTGTTTTCTGGATAGCCGAAGCATCCCCTCTGCAACATCAATGCCAGTTGGTGTTTGTCAGTGCATGTTACTGTGGGTAGTAGCAGAGGAACATACTGTGGTTTCACTTCAGACCTAGGTTATCTGTAGATTTAACCTCACTAAACTGAAACTTGAATCAAACATGCAGCTGCCATATCAGAGGTAGATATTGTCGTGTGAGCAGTGAATATTGTTATTTGAGGGTTGGATATTGTCACCCGATAGTACGATATTGTTACGTGAGAGTTGAATATTGTTACTCGAGAGATAGATATTGTTACGTGGATATTATTATGTGAGAGGTGGATATTGTCACATGATAGTTGTATATTATTACCAGTGATTTTATTGCCACATGATAGTTGCATACTGTCACATGACAGTTGGATATTGTTACGTGAGAGTTGGATATTGTTGCTAGAGAGTTGGATATTGTCACATGACAGTTGAATATTGTTACGTGAGAGTTGGATATTGTTACTTGAGAGATGCATACTGTCACATGACAGTTGGATATTGTCACGCGTTAGTACGATATTGTTACGTGAGAGTTGAATATTGTTACGTGAGAGGTGGATATTGTTTTATATGTACGTAAGCTCAATCCATTATGCTGTAACTACCAACTTTTGGCCTACCTCAATGACACTTCAGTTTTCAGAATAAGACAATGGAGAACAGCAAGAAAATACATCACCAATAGAACATTTATCAACTACTAGCACTTTGATAACTCACGATGCATCGTCCGCTCTCTGCTTGAGTCTCTTGGCCTTCGCCAAATCATCCCTTGTGTCATCCAGGATAGAGTCGATGTTTTGTAAACCTTGGATGGTTCTGTTGATCTTATCTGCCAGCTCCTCGATCTGAGCCGGAGTCAGAGATATGCTCATAGCCAGCACCTCCTGCGCCACCTTGACACAGAAAAGAGTGAGTGAGTGAGTTGGGTTTAATGCGTATTTGAACTATGACTTTACGCTAAGTCTGGGTTGTAAGGTGGGTGATTTAACTGTACAGCCCCCAGTGACTATTTCCTGTTCCGGCAAATGAAATCTACCCTACGTGAAAGACGCTTCCAGGATGACGAGGACAAAGGCTACCACAGAGGCGTGGTTAGAGGGCCCATCTGCGAATTTCTATAAAAGTGGTTTTAAAAGCTTTAAGGACAAATGGAATAAGTGTATTGAGGTGAATGGAGATTATATTGAAAAATAAAAGTGCAAAAGATATTCTGCGACTTGGTCTTATATTGAAGTTGCAAAACTTATTGAACGCCCCTCGTATATATTTTTTTTTCAACCAACTGTGATCCCCATAATGCAGAAATGTTTGGTAGAACTATGTATATGGTGTATTTCATCAAATAAAAGAAGTAAACACTATAAAATGATGTAAGTCGTGGGTGGAGTCTAATAATTAATTCATAATGGCCTTAATACGGTATACAATTAATTTGTAGGTTCCTTATTTCCCTCTAGCTGAAATAGTATGTAGGTAAAAACATTTTTCCTTTTGTATAGACACAATATACTGACTCTGAGAGGACATGTCCTTGTTTTAGCCCCTTAATGCTGAGCGCAAGACAGGGTAACAACAGGTACCATCTTTTAATGTCTTTTGGTATGACCAGCCAGGAGTCGAACCCTGGACCTTCCTCTCTCCGGGTGGACGCTCTAGCACTAGACCACCGCGGCGGTCCAAAGAAATAAAGACCTGTCTGCCCAATGTCAAATACTCCAGAATATCCTGGACACCCTTGGACCAGCTGTACGCTACCTTCTCAATGCTCTCTGGTGTCGCAGCCTCCTCAAGGAAGAACTGTCGGACCCTGTGGAGAAGGTCCTCGAGGTCTTCCCTGGCTGATTCTGATTGGTTCTTGGCAAGCAGGGCCTGGTCATACGCCATCTTGGCGTCCGCCTTAGCTTGCTCCGCATCCTGCTTGGCAGACTCCAGCTAGGAAGGAAATGAAAATTTGCGTAAATCTAAAAGGTGACAGTTTGTTTAGGCAACATTTCTTTTATTTCTTGGTTTACTCTTTTCAAAAGTGAGGTAGGCAAATCAATGACAAAAACACGAAAAAACAAGCTCTCGAATCTGTTTTACTTGACTTTTGTCCTAAAACGTTAGGTAGGTATAAATAAATATAAAGTGGAGTAACAAAAGTAAAACAACTAAATTTTTCAAGAACATTAAATTATATCCCTTGCACAAATGGCAATATAACAATATTCATGTCATGGTGAAATGCATGAAAGACGCCACCATTTTGGCAGCATTGGAGACGATTAAACTGTGCTTTTTGTTGACCAGCTATGATGGTATTAGAGAAGGATCCCAGGGAGAAATATCAGAGTGACTTCCCTTTGTTTTACACTCGACGAGTTACAAAATCTTTTTTGTTAGAACTTTTTGTGCATTTTTTAAAGTAAAGATCGACGGCTGGGCCACCCATGCCCCAGAGAAACCAAGAAGTTATCATGAATTTTTGTCATTAAACAAAAAATGTTATCCATCTCAGCACAATTTTGAGTTTAAGTTTCTTTCATTTAGTTTGCTTCTATCCATTTCAGTAGTTATATGATACCCCTCAATAGTGTATTTCTTCTCAAAGTGTTATGTGAAATGAGGAAAGTAAACATCTGAGCAGGGCACTCAGTATGGTATGCTTTACATCAGTGACTTGTCGTGTCCTACATCTCCATATACTCACATTGGTCACTTTACTGTATGCTTCTGTTTGCTTCGAGTCCAAGATGTCGGCAGCTTGCTGGGCATACCGCAGAGCCTTGTTGGCCTTGGTGACTGCACCTGCTCCACAGCTGGCTCCTCCACAACGCCCACAGCCGCCACCCCCACACAGAGTGTCACAGGGAGCTGCTTGACTGCCACACACCTACAACAGCCATAGTTAAGACATGACTTGTCCTGTTTGTCAGCTATATATTGGAGTCAATTTCGGGATTGAGCAGAGATAAAGACTGTTGTATTCGGTTGCGCTTTAAGATGTGTTTGGTTGCTGTTCTTTGCACCACTCTGTAATAATCAAGCCATATGACAACAATGTGTTAATAATAAAGTTTGGACCAGGCAATCCAGTGATTGTCAGGGTAAGTCACTGAGTCTAACCACCCAATCTATAAGGTCGCCTCTTCTGGCAAGCATAGGTTGCTGGGGCATCCCTCTAAACTGGAATCCACCCAGGGTTGTGCTCCGAGAGCTATCGAGACATTGTGACTGTGCCTTATCAAGAAAGGTCTGATTTTTGCTTAACGCCACACCCAGCAATATTCCAGCTATATGACGGCCTGTAAATAATCAAGTCTGGACAAGACAATCCAGTGACTGACATCACAAGAGGTTACAATGTGCTGTGTCATAAAGTGAGATTATATTGCGCACAGTTCAAATACATCCAGAACAAGCATGGACAAAGAGGGAACAAGTCTTCCTTGAATTGTACTTAGTGACAACTCGAATCTGATAATGAAGACTCAACTGATATTAATGACCGAGGAGAGAATCAACCGGAGCCAGTGTCTACCAACCTGCTCATTAAGATTAGAAAGCCTGCCTCCCAATGTTGACACCTTGCCATCCAGCTCATCCAGTGAAGCCTTGTTTTCTTTGAGGCGGTTGTTGAAGTCATCTCTTCTCTGGTCAATGAGGGCATCCACCTGTTGCCTGGTCCTCTTTGAATCCACAACGGTTCTCTGTGTTTCATCAACCTTCCGCTGGGCTTCACGAGAACGACGCTCAGCCTCACGAGTGATGTTGAAGGCACCTATAGATGAAACATTCACACCACAATTGTAACAACTGGGGTAGCTCCTTGAAAAAAACAATTTACATCAACAAGGGTACAACTCACCCTCCACATCAGCACACCAACAAGGGGAATAACTCTCTCCACATCAGCACACAAGCTCCTTCCCAGCGCGTGACACCTTCGTTACACTCTCGGTAACATCGCTGCCACCAGTGTGGGCGCGGCCATTTCAAGAATCTTGAAATTTGCCCTCCAACCCCATATGTAGTAACGTTTATACTTTTTTTTATGTCTCTGGGAATGCCATCATATTTCAATTTGAAAAGGTTTACGACTGACCATGTTTTCCAGATGAATTCACTTTGTTGTTTTGATAATCAGATTGGTTCGAGATTGCAGACTAACGGAAAATCAACCAACTTCTCCCTTACATTCTTACTATATCAATAACACGATAGTTTTAATGAAACAGAAATTCAAATTGACAAACGAAGAAAGTAATTTAGCAGCGATAAGTGTATTCGGCGTCACGACAGTCGTCACTTGTTTGTAAACATAACGGTCATTCGGTTGCGAGTTCAACTCCAAGCATGGTTGTGGCCACCTATTCACAGTGGGGAGTTTTGACTGGTGGCAGCGATAGTATAGAGAGCTCCGGGAACGTACTATCGCTGTGAGGAGCTTGATCAGCACACCAACAAGGGGAACAACTCACCCTCCACATCAGCACACCAACAAGGGGAACAACTCACCCTCCACATCAGCACACCAACAAGGGGAACAACTCACCCTCCACATCAGCACACCAACAAGGGGAACAACTCACCCTCCACATCAGCACACCAACAAGGGGAATAACTCTCTCCACATCAGCAAACCAACAAGGGGAACAACTCACCCTCCACATCAGCACACCAACATGGGGAACAACTCATCCTCCACATCAGCACACCAACAAGGGGAACAACTCACCCTCCACATCAGCACACCAACAAGGGGAATAACTCTCTCCACATCAGCACACCAACAAGGGGAACAACTCACTCTCCACGTCAGCACACCAACATGGGGAACAACTCACCCTCCACATCAGCACACCAACAAGGGGAACAACTCACCCTCCACATCGGCAAACCAACAAGGGGAACAACTCACTCTCCACGTCAGCACACCAACATGGGGAACAACTCACCCTCCACATCAGCACACCAACATGGGGAACAACTCACCCTCCACATCAGCACACCAACATGGGGAACAACTCACTCTCCACATCAGCACACCAACATGGGGAACAACTCACCCTCCACATCAGCACACCAACATGGGGAACAACTCACTCTCCACATCGGCACACCAACATGGGGAACAACTCACTCTCCACATCAGCACACCAACAAGGGGAATAACTCACTCTCCACATCAGCACACCAACAAGGGGAACAACTCACCCTCCACATCAGCACACCAACAGGGGGAATAACTCTCTCCACATCAGCACACCAACAAGGGGAACAACTTACCCTCCACATCAGCACACCAACAAGGGGAACAACTCACCCTCCACATCAGCACACCAACAAGGAGAACAACTCACCCTCCACATCAGCACACCAACAAGGGGAACAACTCACCCTCCACATCAGCACACCAACATGGGGAACAACTCACCCTCCACATCAGCACACCAACAAGGGGAATAACTCTCTCCACATCGGCAAACCAACAAGGGGAACAACTCACCCTCCACATCAGCACACCAACAAGGGGAATAACTCTCTCCACATCAGCACACCAACATGGGGAACAACTCACCCTCCACATCAGCACACCAACATGGGGAACAACTCACCCTCCACATCAGCACACCAACAAGGGGAATAACTCTCTCCACATCGGCAAACCAACAAGGGGAACAACTCACCCTCCACATCAGCACACCAACAAGGGGAATAACTCTCTCCACATCAGCACACCAACAAGGGGAACAACTCACCCTCCACATCAGCACACCAACAGGGGGAACAACTCACCCTCCACATCGGCACACCAACAAGGGGAACAACTCACCCTCCACATCAGCACACCAACAAGGGGAATAACTCTCTCCACATCAGCACACCAACAAGGGGAACAACTCACCCTCCACATCAGCACACCAACAGGGGGAACAACTCACCCTCCACATCGGCACACCAACAAGGGGAACAACTCACCCTCCACATCAGCACACCAACAAGGGGAATAACTCTCTCCACATCAGCACACCAACAAGGGGAACAACTCACCCTCCACATCAGCACACCAACAAGGGGAATAACTCTCTCCACATCAGCACACCAACAAGGGGAACAACTCACCCTCCACATCAACACCAACAAGGGGAACAACTCACCCTCCACATCAGCACACCAACAGGGGGAATAACTCTCTCCACATCAGCACACCAACAAGGGGAACAACTCACCCTCCACATCAGCACACCAACAGGGGGAATAACTCTCTCCACATCAGCACACCAACAAGGGGAACAACTCACTCTCCACATCAGCACACCAACAGAGGAACAACTCACCCTCCACATCAGCACACCAACAGGGGGAATAACTCTCTCCACATCAGCACACCAACAAGGGGAACAACTCACCCTCCACATCAGCACACCAACAGGGGGAATAACTCTCTCCACATCAGCACACCAACAAGGGGAACAACTCACCCTCCACATCAGCACACCAACATGGGGAACAACTCACCCTCCACATCAGCACACCAACAGAGGAACAACTCACCCTCCACATCAGCACACCAACATGGGGAACAACTCACCCTCCACATCAGCACACCAACAGGGGGAATAACTCTCTCCACATCAGCACACCAACAAGGGGAACAACTCACCCTCCACATCAGCACACCAACAGGGGGAATAACTCTCTCCACATCAGCACACCAACAAGGGGAACAACTCACCCTCCACATCAGCACACCAACATGGGGAACAACTCACCCTCCACATCAGCACACCAACAGAGGAACAACTCACCCTCCACATCAGCACACCAACATGGGGAACAACTCACCCTCCACATCAGCACACCAACAAGGGGAACAACTCACCCTCCACATCAGCACACCAACATGGGGAACAACTCACCCTCCACATCAGCACACCAACATGGGGAACAACTCACTCTCCACATCAGCACACCAACAGAGGAACAACTCACCCTCCACATCAGCACACCAACATGGGGAACAACTCATCCTCCACATCAGCACACCAACATGGGGAACAACTCACCCTCCACATCAGCACACCAACATGGGGAACAACTCACCCTCCACATCAGCACACCAACATGGGGAACAACTCACCCTCCACATCAGCACACCAACATGGGGAACAACTCACCCTCCACATCAGCACACCAACATGGGGAACAACTCACCCTCCACATCAGCACACCAACATGGGGAACAACTCACCCTCCACATCAGCACACCAACATGGGGAACAACTCACCCTCCACATCAGCACACCAACATGGGGAACAACTCACTCTCCACATCAGCACACCAACAGAGGAACAACTCACTCTCCACATCAGCACACCAACAGAGGAACAACTCACCCTCCACATCAGCACACCAACATGGGGAACAACTCACTCTCCACATCAGCACACCAACATGGGGAACAACTCACCCTCCACATCAGCACACCAACAACTCACTCTCCACATCGGCAAACCAGCAAGGGGAACAACTCACTCTCCATATTGGCAAACCAGCAAGGGGAACAACTCACTCTCCACATTGGCAAACTAGCAAGGGGAACAACTCACTCTCCACATTGGCAAACCAGCAAGGGGAACAACTCACTCTCCACATCAGCACATCAACAGAGGAACAACTCACCCTCCACATCTCGGGCCTGAATGTCTGTGGCGTTTCCTCTCAACTCCTCAGCCAGGTTCTTCAAGTCCTCCACGCGGCGCTGCAAGATAGCGATCTGGTTGTTCCCGCTCTGTACACGAGCTGTCGTGTTACTCAGCTCCCTGTCGACATTGTTCAGGGCCTTGTTGCTCTCGGTCAAGTTACGCCTGCAGAGACCAATCGTCAGATAAAAAATGTGTCTGATTATATTCTTGATTATCAAACTATGTATCTACATGTATTTACAAAGGGGAGCACCACTGCTACACTACACAAGTTTAGGTCACTCACCTGATTGTGTCCAACATGTTCTGGATGTCCTGCACGTCCACTCGTGTGACGTTGGCTGTTGACAGGATGCGACGGATCTCGTCAATGTTGTTCTGCATGTGCTTGAATTCATCATCAAATGCCTTGATGGCTCCCGTTACTGAGATATTGTTACCTGTCTCCACCAAGCTGTGAGTCTGGTCTGGAATAGAAACATAAAGTCTCACACAAATCCCTATCAACTCTAGGCTGGAATAGAAACATGAGTCTCACACAAATCCCTATCAACTCTAGGCTGGAATAGAAACATGAGTCTCACACAAATTCCTATCAACTCTAGGCTGGAATAGAAACATGAGTCTCACACAAATTCCTATCAACTCCAGGCTGGAATAGAAACATGAGTCTCACACAAATTCTTATCAAGTCAAGGCTGGAATAGAAACATGAGTCTCACACGAATCCTCATCAACTCTGATCTGGAACAGAAACATGAGTCTCACACAAGTCCTCATCAACTTAGGTCTGGAATAGAAACATGAGTCTCACACAAATTCTTATCAAGTCTAGGCTGGAACAGAAACATGAGTCTCACACAAGTCCTCATCAACTCTGATCTGGAACAGAAACATGAGTCTCACACAAGTCCTCATCAACTCTGATCTGGAATAGAAACATGTCTAACCCAAGTCCTTATCAACTTAATGTTTCGAACTATTAACTAAAGCATGCGATATATTGTGGTTCGTATCGCAATAGATGAATCATTATTACAATAAATTGCAATTAGAAAGTCAGGTCAATACCCATCAATACTATCAACAAAACCTAGAGGACATTGCTGGGGAATTCTTTCAGTCCTGGAATACCCCTAGGGTCCAAATGCTACGTAGTATGTGTTGCTAAGCATGAACTCACCTCTGAGGTCACGGATGATTCTATCCCAGTTGTCGAAGCACTCGCCACATGGCACACAGTTGGGCAGATCTCCGGTTGTTCCACGGGCACATCGGTCGCACTTGTAGCCTGTGACACCCTGTTCGCACACACACTGACCGGTGCGGCGGTCACACTGCATGGACGTAGATCCCTGGGGGTCGCAGTCACATGCTGCAAGGTACAACCTGGGTTAACATTCTCACGTACGGATGGAAACAAGTGAGTGAGTGAGTGAGTGAGTGAGTGAGTGAGTGAGTGAGTGAGTGAGTGAGTGAGGTTTAACACAGCAATGAACAGTATTTACAGTCACATAATGGCATATGATTTTGTTTGTTTAACATCGCACTCATCAACATTACAGCTATATGACAGCGGTCTGTAAATAATCGAGTCTGGACCAGACAACCCAGTGATTGATATCATGAGCATCGATCCACGCAATTGGGATCTCCATCATGGCACTGTACAAAAAGACATCTAACTGTAATGATTCTACCAATAATAACAGAATCCTCTTTACATTTTTAATATTAAATGATTTCAACATATGACTGATACTCACGGAAGCACTGGTCGAGGGGATCTCCCCAGAAGAAGTCCTCACAGTCACCACAAGTCTGTCCCCCTCGCCCGGCTCGACACTCACACTGGCCTTCCAGCTGGGAACACACATACGTGGCACATGAACAGATGTAGGGAACACACACATGGCACATGAACAGATGTAGGGAACACACACATGGCACATGAACAGATGTAGGGAACACACACATGGTACATGAACAGATGTAGGGAATATACACATGGCACATGAACAGATGTAGGGAACACACACATGGTACATGAACAGATGTAGGGAATATACACATGGCACATGAACAGATGTAGGGAACATACACATGACTCATGAACAGATGTAGGGAACATACACATGACTCATGAACAGATGTAGGGAACACATACGTGGCACATGAACAGATGTAGGGCACACATACGTGGCACATGAACAGATGTAGGGAACACACACATGGCACATGAACAGATGTAGGGAACACACACATGGCACATGAACAGATGTAGGGAATATACACATGGCACATGAACAGATGTAGGGAACATACACATGACTCATGAACAGATGTAGGGAACACATACGTGGCACATGAACAGATGTAGGGAACATACACATGGCACATCAACAGATGTAGGGAATATACACATGGCACATCAACAGATGTAGGGAACATACACATGACTCATGAACAGATGTAGGGAACACATACGTGGCACATGAACAGATGTAGGGAACACATACGTGGCACATGAACAGATGTAGGGAACACACACATGGCACATGAACAGATGTAGGGAACACACACATGGCACATGAACAGATGTAGGGAATATACACATGGCACATGAACAGATGTAGGGAACATACACATGACTCATGAACAGATGTAGGGAACACACACATGGCACATCAACAGATGTAGGGAACACACACATGGCACATGAACAGATGTAGGGAACATACACATGACTCATGAACAGATGTAGGGAACACACACATGGCACATCAACAGATGTAGGGAACACACACATGGCACATGAACAGATGTAGGGAACACATAGGTGGCACATGAACAGATGTAGGGAACAAATACGTGGCACATGAACAGATGTAGGGAACACACACATGGCACATGAACAGATGTAGGGAACACATATGTGGCACAAGAACAGATGTAGGGAACACATACGTGGCACATGAACAGATGTAGGGAACACACACATGGCACATGAACAGATGTAGGGAATATACACATGGCACATGAACAGATGTAGGGAACACACACATCAACAGATGTAGGGAAAACACACGTGGCACATGAACAGATGTAGGGAACACACACATGGCACATTAACAGATGTAGGGAACACACACATCAACAGATGTAGGGAACATACACATGACTCATGAACAGATGTAGGGAACACATACGTGGCACATGAACAGATGTAGGGAACACATACGTGGCACATGAACAGATGTAAGGAACACACACATGGCACATGAACAGATGTAGGGAACACACACATCAACAGATGTAGGGAAAACACACGTGGCACATGAACAGATGTAGGGAACACACACATGGCACATTAACAGATGTAGGGAACACACACATCAACAGATGTAGGGAACACACACATGGCACATGAACAGATGTACGGAACACACACATGAACAGATGTAGGGAACACATATGTGGCACATGAACAGATGTAGGGAACACAGACATGGCACATGAACAGATGTAGGGAACACACACATGGCACATGAACAGATGTACGGAACACACACATGGTACATGAACAGATGTAGGGAACACACACATGGCACATCAACAGATGTAGGGAACACACACATCAACAGATGTAGGGAAAACACACGTGGCAAATGAACAGATTTTGGGAACACATACGTGGCACATGAACAGATGTAGGGAACACATACGTGGCACATGAACAGATGTAGGGAACACAGACATGGCACATGAACAGATGTAGGGAACACACACATGACTCATGAACAGATGTAGGGAACACACACATGGCACATCAACAGATGTAGGGAACACACACATGGCACATCAACAGATGTAGGGAACACACACATCAACAGATGTAGGGAAAACACACGTGGCACATGAACAGATTTTGGGAACACATACGTGGCACATGAACAGATGTAGGGAACACATACGTGGCACATGAACAGATGTAGGGAACACACACATGGCACATGAACAGATGTAGGGAACACATACGTGGCACATCAACAGATGTAGGGAACACATACGTGGCACATGAACAGATGTAGGGAACATATACGTGGCACATCAACAGATGTAGGGAAAACACACATCAACAGATGTAGGGAACACACACACATTGCAACCTGGGAACTCTCATGCATCTGGGACCAGACTCACTCTCTCATGCAATGCCTCAGAAACCTCACACCTATTCGCTCAAAATAACCTTCAAAAGCAATCATAGTTTAACTTTATGTCGATTTGCCTTGTTTCTCATCACAACTGTCAAAGAGATTTTTCCATTATTTCTACATCTCTCTGTTGAGACAATTTACTAAAAATAGAAAAAACAGATAGGGCAGACAGATAGAGAGCTCCAATATACTGGGCAAAAGAGTTCGGATTGGGGGTTTCGTCCCCCCGACACCCTCCCACCTCACTTCACCCTGGACCTGACCAGGACCTGCAGCCCTGTACCCTGGTTAATACACATCTCAGTCATTGAATACATTTGGGGTTGACATGGGAGGTTAGTTGATGTTGGGATAACAAATGGCAGATCAATAGACGTCATACACATCATGAGAGTCCTACAAGATTATTAAAATCATGGAACTAAATTTCTGAATTTAAACTTTCTTTTGTACAATCAACATACTTCCATACCGATTAAAGAATGGTAATATTGGGTATTCATTTCTATATAACAGCAAAGTCTAAACCAAAAGAACAGAAAGTTCCTGATAACATTATTAATTTTTTGCATTTTGTCTCCTCTGATGCTCTACTGGCACACTGGTCAAATATTTGCATTAACCTGGAAGGAGAATTGTTTACCTGAGTGCACTCAGTGGAGAGAGATCCCTGGGGGTCACAGTTGCAGGCATCACATCCCTTCCCACTCTGCAGGTTGTAGTGGCCCGGGGCACACTGGTCACATCGGAGACCCATCACGTTGGGCAGACAGGGGCACTGACCATTGCGACGGTCACACTGACCACCATCAGCGTCTGTACCCAGTGAGAAGCAGACGCAACCTGGGAGAAGACAAGTCTGACTTCTTAAAAATACTTATTACCTACGAGGGCAAACATATCGGAGTTCATAAAAATCAAATGTGACCTAGGGTCATATCACGTCATGAGACATCAGTGTATTGTTTTCGTAATCCGGACGGCATTAATGACGGCATTAATGACGGCATTTTTGACGGCATTTTTGACGGCATTCGAATCTTGTTGTGATGCGAGGTTGGAATGACGACACACTAGAAACGATGTCATAACTGAAGATTGTAAATTCCGGAATTTCCCTCACTTTGGCTTTGGAAATACCGGAATTTAGACACTCGTGTCGTAAACATAGTATGACATGAACACTCATATAATATCCTCTATATTCTTATTTGAAAATGTATTGCTGCTATCATATTAATTCTGATGAACAAATGACCACACTGACCACAATGGTCACACTGACCCCCCCCCCCCCCCCAAATCTAACTTTTGTAAAAATATATATCTATATCTTACAATGTATTTCTGCCACCTCATCTCTTAGAACAATCAATTCTGATGAAAAAATTATCATTTGTTGTATAAAGTATATTCTCTAAAAGCTCCTTCTTACTCTTGCAGTCCTGAGTCGTGGCATCGCCATAGTAGCCAGGTGTACAGTGTTCACAGCTGAAGCCCTCAGTATTGAACAGACACTTGAGGCACTCGCCACTCTCGCGGTCACAGCTGCCCGCGACGTCGGGGTCAATGTTGTTGTTGCACATGCACTGCTCACAACTGCCACCAGGGGACAGCGGGTTGCCAAAATAGTTCTCGGAACACCGGTCACACGTGGGTCCTGCAAAAATAACTCAATGTGTGAGTGAGTGAGTCGGGTTTAACCTCGCTTGGATCAGTATTCCACTTACATCATGGCGTGTCAGCTTAATGTGGGAGGAAAAACTGAACAGATGCAGGTCTCGGACATTTCCCACTTGAAACCTACCAGTATGGGTCTGGGGCTGACAAACCTAGAAACATAATCAGGGCAAACCAAAAACCTAAGGAATTATGAATGCACATTGTCATGTTACTGAAAACCCTCCTACTCATTTTATTACTATAAATATCAATTCTATTTAACCTTTGGTTTGTGTAATTGGAGTGAATACTATGCCATTTCAGATGTAACGTTCTTAAATCTCAATCACATTTTATGAATGATATATTTGTTGTCTAAATGACCTGCCAGTACAAAAATAAAAACAACCTTTTACATACAATGTTTTTCAACATATTTCTTTGTATTTTTGTTGAAGCATCAGTTTTCAGTTGAAAACTATTCTCATATCAACTGTGATATTTATTTGATCTTTGTGTTGTGGCTCACCGACCAACAAAAGGGAAATGGATCTGACCTCAACATCTTCAGACCGATCTGACACAAGCCTGCCATCTATCATAAATCTTAACACAATTGAGTTATCCCCCCTTACTTTCGTATCCTGGGTAACAGTCACATGTTACAGAGCTGCTCCTTGGATCAAGAGTGCAGGTGTCGGCGTGCTGGTTCTCAGAACCTGGTCCACCGGGGCAGAGACAGGGGCGGCAGGGAATACGCACACCAACACGGGGGTCGCCATAGTAACCATTCATACACCTGCAACAGTGACATCAAAATTCAAGGAGCAGTCCATTACATTTAGAAGTCTATGTAATTTCAGTCCATCTGTCAAAAATCCACTCATTTTTCAGGCAATATGTATAATATGTACATTGCCTGAGTGAACCAGTCAATATACATGCTGACTGACATTTTCAGTCAATAAACATACTGCCTGTTCATAGACATTGACTAACATATACACAGAGGTTATCATGCAAGTGTGTTTCGGGATGGTAAATATCCTGTAATAGTTATAAACATTGTATTTAGTGAGCCTTGGCTGAGAAACATACCCTTTATATACTACTCAAAAGAAGTTAAGGTTCACCCGATTCTTTCATATTGGTAATGTTAATCTGTCATGGCATGAGAGATTAACTATTGTAATATGGAAGAATCAGGTGATCCTTAACTTCTTTTGAGTAGTACAGAGCTCCAGATAAGCTGCGTATCTGCATGAAATACGCATCAGAAATGCAGAAATACGCAGTAAAATATAATCCAAACGTATCAAATACGCAACGAACATTACAGATACGCTACAAAAATAAAACTTGTGCGTATCATCAAAATATTGTGAAGTAACCCTGCGTATTCGATTAGCAAATCAGCAACTTATTTTGAATTATAAACAGGCATGCCGTCAACCTTGCCAAACTCCATGATGACAGTTACATCATGATCATTTGCCATCACACTTTCTTGGGGAAGTATTGTGGTATTTTTGAGTCCTATAAAGCTCTTGAACCCACACGACACCAGTTTGCAGGGACTAGATGAATAGTGTTTTTAAATATTTAACTTAAATACCCACATCTGTAAAAACTAGTGGGTAACAGAAATTTGAATACGCAGATTGAATTACTGATACCCAATGATTCTAAAATGCATGGGTAAAATACCCACAACACCAGAAGCTTATCTGGAGCTCTGGTAGTATATGATCAAGACAAAGACAAAGTTGAACACTTTGATGAATGTTTCTCAATCAAGTACACGATGTTTAATGATGAAATTAAATAACTGAAATAATGGCAGCTATGTCACAAAATGGCACCCTGAACACTGGTTCCCAGACATCATGGCAACAGACAGCAACTTTCCTTCATCAAATAAGTCATTGCGTACTCCCATACCTATCACAGTACTGTCCATCGGTGAAGTTCTTGCATGCAATACAGCGTCCGTCAAGGTTGTCACAGGTGTCGGCGTTGCCGTTGCACTGACACTGTCGACACTGGGGGAAGCCCCAGAACCCCACGCGGCAACTGTCGCAGGCACGTCCGTAGGCGTTCTGGATACACGTACACTGCCCGGTCTGCTCATTACAGAAGTTGTCCCGGGCACCGATGTTGTGGCAGTTGCAAGCTGGCGGCAGAAAAATTAAAACATCTTGAATCTCTTCCTGGCGAATTGCATCTTTTTAGCAATGAAAATACACCTTTTTAGTTCAAGAATGAATTCGTTTTCAAAAAAACCCACTGCTAACTTTCTTTCTGGGTTTTGGGTTGACCTATCATTTGCAATTTAACATAAGAAGAGAAACCTATCCTCTCTTGTTACTGTTAATATAAGTGTCCACAAATCTTTAAAAACATATTCAAGATGCCAAAATTGAACACTCCTAGTAGAACACTTAAACAGTTTTCCTCTTTCAGATAAAGGCCCGAGGTGAATGAGCGGTATCTACAATTTTTACAATTTCTAAAAGTGAAAAAAGCAAGAAAAAATACAAGTGAACTGAGGAATCGGTAAGAACTATTTTGTCGGTGCTGCAGTATCTGACTATCAACACATTCTTTATGACAGAATTCAGAAGCTCACCTGTACAGCCGTTGGGCCCGAATCCATACGTTCCGGGAGCACACTGGTCACATCTCCTGCCGACCACGTTGGGCTTGCAGGGGCACCGACCTCCCTCGGGGTTACACTCACGACTTACGGAGCCGGTGGGGTCACAGTCGCAGTCTGCTCACACATATAGACGGAAATTCAACATACATGTTTCAGCAGCCGTCGTACCATCATTTCTGGGTCAAACGCTGGGCTTTGGGTCTTAGAAAGAGTCCACAAGACTCACAACTTCAAAAACGTACCAGGGCTCTCTTTTTTAACAGAGATGTAATGAGACGGTGGAGCCACGATACCATATTTTACCCCAATACTACGTATGGTGATATTTTTTTCTTCTTGCAGGTGAATCACAACCCTGAATCATGCTTTATTAAATTTCACAGCGTGAAGAAGAGATACGAAGGGCAGAAACATAAGGCTAGTGGGCACTGCGATCGTTATGCTATTTATAGCCAACTGGGAAATACTAGAGAATACACAAAAGCTACCTCTGGATCTGTTTATGGTATTTTTCACGTTTTTACACCAACATAACTTGTCGTGTAATGTATCGTATGTATTGAGATACAGGGGTTGTAGATCAGTGCACTGTATCGTGAGCCTTGTACATGTATCGCAATACACTACTGTATCGCCGTATTGTTACACCATTATTGTTTCAGGTGATTGTAATGCATGCAGTGACCTGTAGATGCCAATTAGCAGAGTATAAAACTGACAGAAAACAGCACCATCAGCACAATAGGCATAACATAATGATCAATTTATGGCAGCACTATCACAAAACTACTAGTTCCTCCATAATGACATCAACATCTGCGGGATCTGTTCCACATTGTATATGCAACATTTAGAAGTAAAAAATCCACAAAGCTAAAAAATCTATAAAGTATTTGTAATAAAACAGTATATAGTTAAAGTGATTGAAATCTACTGACCGATGGCTCCATTATGAAGCACAGCAGAGATGCTGAAGATGTGGCCCTTGCAGACATCGGGCATGTCTGCCTGGATGGAGTTGAACTGCAGCTGACGACATCGGTTGCGCAGGAAGTCGTTCTTCATGTACTCGTGGAGCCCGGGGATCTGGTAGATGGGGATGGCATCCGTGTGGGGAACCAGGATCAACTAGAAACATACACAGTGTTGTGAGTGAGTGAGTGAGTGAGTGACAGAGAGAGAGAGAGAGAGAGAGAGAGAGAGAAAGAGAGAGAGAGAGAGAGGGAGGGTTGGTGGGTTGGTGGGTGGGTGGGTGGGTGGCTAAGTGAGTGAGTAAGTGAATTGGTGAGTGAGTGGGTGGGTGGGCGAGCGAGCGAGCAAGTGAATCTTCTTTTGTGTTCATTCCCATAGAGGAATTCAAATAAATACATAAATATACATAATTTCAAGTTTCTGGCCTTCCGTTCGTCCTCACGCACACACTTTTGGTTAAGCACTACATTATTCAAGATTTGAAGAAGAATCTTGAATGATGTAGTGCTAAAGCTAAAGAGAGTGCATGATGAAGGCCAGGAGACCTCAAGCTTTAGACAATGTATAGTAATAAAATAGGCATATGACAGCAACATCAGAGGTGAGGTGAAATGGAGTTTAATGTCACATTCAAGATAATTGCACTTATATAGCGACATGCTTGCACTAGTCTGGACTAATGCCGATTTTAGAGTGCTAGCACACTGTGACTGTGACACAGTATACTGACTCTGAGCGGACCAGTCCTTGTTTTAACCCCTTAATGCTGAGCGCCAGGCAAGGTAACAACAAGCACAATCTTTTAACGTCTTTTGGTATGACCCAGCCAGGAATCTATCCCCTAACCTTCCACTCTCAGGGCGGATGCTCTACCGCTAGACCACAGAGGCGGTCGCAACATCATCACAGTAACATCAATAATTCAGCAACATCACAGCGATGTGACAGCAACAATACAGCAACATCATGGACTATATCGCAGCATCATGTGCACAGAACAGCCTAGAGTTTAGTTACACGAGGACACAAGTGTCTGCCACTCACAGAGTCAATGAACATGGTGGCATCGGGCGTCAGTTGGCCTTGCTTGTAACGCTGGAAGTCCAGTCGGATGGTGTACATCTTGCCGCTCTCCAGGCAGGATGGAGGGGTCACCAGCTGGTAGCGTGCACCTTGGGTAGATGGCAGATTACTTAATAACATCACTACACTGTATGCCCAAACAGGCTTACATGAGAGGTGGTACAACACGGTACTTCAACTAGACTTATGTTTGTGAAGCCTGACCCAAATGTTGTAGTTCCAATTACACTTCTAAAAAATGGGTAGGAGTATTTGTTTTTTTAAAAACCTAGAAAACTATCTGGCACTGTTTGGCATATATTTCACGTGTGCTCTTTGTTTTGTCACAAACAGTGGGATCTACATAAAATGTTACTGTAAGCACCTTAGTTAGAGTTGGGTGGGTAATCAGTATAACATCAAATTGTTTAAATTGTTATTGCAT
The DNA here is from genome assembly GCF_022045235.1 of Haliotis cracherodii. Lineage (NCBI taxonomy): Eukaryota > Metazoa > Mollusca > Gastropoda > Lepetellida > Haliotidae > Haliotis > Haliotis cracherodii. The sequence continues at coordinate 28,818,323 of NW_027266319.1, read as the reverse complement.
GACGATGCCAATGTCACACTGGCCACCAAGCTCAAGCTCTCATCAGCTTTTTTTGAAGGAGTTAAATACAGTTGAATCCCTTTTCAAAACATAAGCAAAGGTCATTTTTTTATGGGTGACATGGATGTTGTGTGGTCACCTGGTTCAATGGTGACAGATTTGATGTCCTCCTGAGGGTTGAAGTCAGCACACAGACCATCTGGATCCACCTGATCTGGGCGTACCACTGTCACCCGGACATCCTCCCACATCTCCGGCATCTGAGGTCAAGATCAAGCATATTTAAGCTCAAATTCCATCTGTACAGTCCAAATTTACAGAAAGACCCTAAACACAATATACAAACCTCTCATATATGCAACAGACATCAATACCCATTTCTTGAAACATGACAAACACTTTTCACCAACAAAAGGAGAACTTCTTACCCTTGGGTCGTATCTGAGGACGATGTCGTAGTAGGTGGGGAAGCTGATGTCAGTGACGGTGAACTCGATGCTGTCTCCCTCCATCACTCTCATGTAACCAGGGCCGGTCCAGTACGATGGACCACCAGGGATTGGCTCACGGATGTACACTCTGGCATTCTGCAGGAAATGTTACATTTCAAATTTATCATTTGTGACTATTTAGGTGACAATTCATTTAAAAGAACATTTAATCCAATCGAAATATGAAATTAATGGTCAACAATTATAAAATTGGAGGGTTTTTAAAGCCCTCACAACCAATCCAACTGATTTTGTGATAATGAAGGAATGGGGTAGCCTCTGGATCCACCTTATGACCCAAAATGCAATTCAGTGGCTTCGTGAGCTGATCTACAGCTTAGTAGTTTCGTTATATGTGGTTTGACATTCAAATCTGGCATTTAACAGATAGACAATCAGTGCCAGACACAATATTTGTCTTGACCATCCTGTCAGCTAGTGAGTTTTGTGGAAGAACTGTTCTTTTAAACCCACGTTGACCAGTAGGCTGTAATTCTTAAATCTACCCCTGTAACGCTTCTCTCTATCCATAGCAATGCTAACAAATTGCCTTTGCCAAGCGCACATGTACCATGCTTGCCACCAAGAAGACTAAGGGAGATAACTCTCAGTTTCCCTCAAGCTACGTGAAGTGCTATATTCCTAACACTTATTAAAACTGAATTTAAGTAACCTCAAATTACACACTGTAACCTGTGTAAAGCAATCAAAATAGGATTCCATGCACCGACACAATGACAAATGATGAAGCTAGGAACACGAAGGTGGATCAGTTACTCACCCCGGTGCCGCGGCCAAACTCTGCCTCGTAGATGTAATAATCCAAGCCAGCGAAGAAGTAGCCTGGCTCCACCTGCTTGCAGTGTTTGCCCATGATGTGCGGCCGACAGGTGCACTGTCCCGACTGCTGGTCACATGACTCGCTGAGCGAGCCACCGATGTCACAGTTGCAAGCTTCACATCCATAAGGGCCATCACTCAGACCATAGAAGCCGCGCTGGAAGAGTGACACACACAGGTTATAGCACAAAAAAGGGGAAGTCCTGCTACATTAAACCTTTAGTCCTTAGATGTTCATGTAAACTCACACCAAATCAAAATCTTACATCGTTTCTACCTTCACTTGCTTACTTTAATGTCCTCATCTGGTTCCAGGTACTTTTATACTAAGTCCGGTTCACCTTTTCCTGTGGGAGAGCTGTACTTACAAACACTGAGGTAATACACGATGATTCATGCTTATTGCTCTCAGGTGACCTTCTGTCTTATAATTCATAGTGGGACGGTCGGGTAGCCTAGTGGTTAAAGCGTTCGCTCATCACGCCGAAAACCCGGGTTCCATTCCCGACATGGGTACAGTGTGTGAAGCCCATTTCTGGTGTCCCCCGCCATGACATTGCTGGAATATTGCTAAAAGCGGCATAAAACCACACTCACTCACTAGAACTCATAGTATGTAAAGTTATCAATGATAATATCATAAAAAACTTCAGCCTGTATACATGATTTGATCCATATTTAATGGTCAATGTTCTGGAGGCCATCTCTACAATGGGGCGGTGAGGTAGCGTAGTGGTTAAAGTGTTCGCTCGTCATGCTGAAAGCCCAAGGTTCGATTCTCCAGATGGGCAAAATGTGTGAAGCCCATTTCTTGTGTCCCCTGCTGTGATACTGCTGGAATATTGCTTTAAAAAAAGCGTAAAACTGAACTCATTCACTCACCTGTTAATATTAATACAATAAGCCAGATAGAATGGGACTGAGATTGTTTAGTTTTCCAGAGTCGATTATAAATACTTTGTGCACCAGCTAAACCATGATGATGACATCATGCTCGTGTCCTTGTTGATTATGAACAAGGAATTCACAGGCCACTCATTCAGGCCAAGTAAAAGTTATTGTGCAAAATTATAAAGAAATTATATATCAGCCATAACATGGTGTAAGTCGGAGAAATCACTCAAATCTGCCGATTCTCGGAGTCGAATCATCTCGCCTCAGGTCTTGATTCTCACTATTTCTCCATTACACAGACAGGCCTAATTCTACACTGAATGCCTCATATCTTAGAATTCATGTCTGTATTGTTTCATTTTATCATGAATATTTTGTTTAATTCTAGCTAATCATATGTACTAAAGATACGACTGAAACACTTTCACACTCAAGAACAAAGACGTGGTCACACACAGAAACCCTGACTCCACACCAGCCATGTTCACAACAATAACCACGGCAGTGGCACCAAGGACAGGATATTCATTGGGGGGATCAAACTCAGGTATCCAGCATAACGAGCCACCACCTTAACCACTAGGCTACCTACCCCATTGGTCCCTATTAATGTGAGCTGGAAGGAACATAAGAATTATAAGTTTCGGCCTGAAGTACTCACATGGCAAGTGTCACAGTTCTGTCCGGTTACGTATCTCTTACACAGACAGAGGCCAGTGTGCTGGTCACAACCATAGTCTCCTAGTGTACCCAGAGGATTACACGAGCAGGCTGAAAAAGGGTTTTGTATTTATCATTTTCATTTCAACTCTAAGCAGGGTACATACACATTCATGAAATGATAAGTTCAAATGTACTATTATTTACAGTAAGAATATGCTGAAATACATGATATAGGTGTCACTAATCAACACATTAATTGAATATGTTTTTCTATATAGTTTTTTAACAGATACAAACAGTGTAATAAACACAGCATATTTACATCACAAACATGCTAGTGTTTGGAATGAATGAGATCATGTTTCAAAAGTAATAAATCACATAATATCCTGCAAATTAATTTCAATTTTTAAGCCCCTTACAATACATGGATTATTTCTAAGATAGAAATTTAAGCCAGACTGCTAACTCAAGCCGACTTGATAAGGGTTACTTGAGGCATCAGGATTGTTACCGGTGGTAAGTTATCATGTTTGTTTGTTTTTGTTGTTTAACGCTGCACTCAGCAATATTCCAGCTATATGACGGCGGTCTGTAAATAATCGAGTCTGGAGCAGACAATCCAGTGATTAATAGTATGAGCATCGATCCACACAATTGGGATTCAATGACATGCATCAACCAAGACAGCGAGTCTGACCACCCGATCCTGTTAGTCGCTTCTTACGACAAGCAGAGTCGCCTTTTACGGCAAGCATGGGTTGCTGAAGATCTATTCTAAGTTATCATGATTTGGGTAGTATACTTTCAAGACGTTTATTGTATTCAAGACCATATGGCCAACATAACATGAAAAACAAATAATTGTAACATGATGGAATATACAAAGTAAATATTTCACAAAAGTACAATTTCTTCCTTTTATCTTTAAATGACCCGTTGGTAATTGATAGAATTTTTTAATGAATTTCTAAATTTACCTTTCACATCTTCATATAAGTTGAAAATTTTTAAGTTGCATGAATGCAGTATTTGCCAGCCATGATTTTCAAAACGTGTAAGGTTTCATGGCTTTGAAGTAGTCACTGAAACACATTTGAAAACAGCGAAGCTGGACTCACCGTCACAGCCCAGTGGGTTGTCTCCCTGCAGATTCCAGTAGTTCTCTACACACTGGTCACATCTGGACCCTCGCACATGGCGTTTGCACCGACATCGACCCCCCTCCAGGCCAAGCACCTCATCTGTATGACTTTCACACTCGCCATTCCGCTCCGAGCCGGCAGGGTCACAGTCACATGCTGCAGTGTGAAGGTGGGACAATGTTATAAATGTACAGGCCAGTCACAATGTTATAAATGTACTAAACACCGTCACAATGCTATAAATGTACTAAACACCGTCACAATGCTATAAATGTACAGGCCTGGTAACAATACTATAAATGTACTGAACACAGTCACAATGTCATAAATGTCCAGGCCAGTCACAATGTTATAAATGTACTAAACACAGTCATAATGTTATAAATGTCCAAGCCAGTCACAATGTTATAAATGTACTGAACACAGTCGTAATGTTATAAATGTACAGGTCAGTCACAATGTTATAAATGTACTGAACACAGTCACAATGTCATAAATGTCCAGGCCAGTCACAATGTTATAAATGTACTAAACACAGTCATAATGTTATAAATGTCCAAGCCAGTCACAATGTTATAAATGTACTGAACACAGTCGTAATGTTATAAATGTACAGGTCAGTCACTATGTTATAAATGTACTAAACAGTCACAATGTTATATATGTACTAAACACAGTCACAATATCATAAATGTATCAAACAGTCACAATGCCATAAATGTTTAGTACATTTGTGACTGTTTAGTAACAGTCACAAATGTACTAAACACAGTCACAATGTTATAAATGTACCGAACAGTCACAATGTTATAAAGGTACTAAACACAGTCACAATGTCATAAATGTACTAAACAGTCACAATGACAAAATGTACTAAACAGTCACAATGTCAAAATGTACTAAACAGTCACAATGTCATTAAGGTACTAAACACAGTCACAATGTTATATTTTGACATATCTCTGGCTCCTGTCTCTAGGCCATCCATACCCCTACATGCAGCACAGCTCATGCTTACGCTGACATATCTGTGGACCATCATAATCCTACATGCAGCACAGCTCATACTCACGCTGACATATCTCTGGGTCCCTGATGTCTCTGTTTGGGTCCTGGAAGAAGAAGGGTTTGCACTCCTGACAATTGCGGCCCTGTGTGTTGTGTTGGCAGTTGTCACAGATGCCGCCACTCACTTCGCCAGTAGCCTCAAACACCGCTGGATCAAAGTGACACTTGGCAGCATGATTGTTGCAGTTGCATTCTGGGGAAATAAATAGCGGTTTGTCAATGAAGGTGGGTCTAAATACTGGCTAGAAAACTGATATTAGCTGGAATTTGGTACATGTGACAAGAGTGATAAACTGATATGGGCTTATTGCCACTAAGGTATTCCAGCAAAAATGCAGCCTGCTATCTTAATGTAGTGCATGGAGTAGGAGTTTACCAGAAGTATAGTTCTGACAGACACAGAATCATTGTCAGGCAGAATCTTGGAATAAACAAGACCAGTGAATCCTTTAATGGCTACGGTACACAACTCTAAGTGAACTTCAGTGTATAAGTTGACTAGGCCACATGTGCTCTATCTTCCCCAGGCAAGTGTGTCCACTAGCCCATATCAAAGCCTAGTTTCTACCCTTGCCACATTATGGCCACCTTTCTTGGCTCGACCCTGGCGCCACCTCGCGTAGATCACGAGGTGTCACCCTGGTATTGAAAACATGATATCCAATCAGATGGCTGTTCTTACCTCATATAGCTTCACAAAGATGGTGACTACCATAGCAAAAACATCTACGATTTCATCTCTGACACAAAAACAGGCAATCTTTTGGGTTTGGGTGGGGGTGGGGGTGTGGGGGTCCGGGGGGGTGTTTAAAAAATGAAAAAGACATATTCGTGCCAACAAGAACAGGCAACAGTAAATCACTTTCATACGAAGGCGATTTTGTGAAACGTTTCCTGATTGGTCAATTGATATCTGTGATAGCCAAACCATATTTAGCACAGGAAAGTGGGCTTGATGTGGCAAGGATGGAAACAAGCTCTTGCCTTGGGAAGATGCATGTGCTCCAACAAGGACAACAAAAGGGGAAGTAACTGCATAATTCAACAGCTTTTTAAATACAATCTCTACATCTGTTGGCACCGTAACAATTCAGACAATAATAGACCCTACTTCAGCGGTGAAAAATCAGGCACAACAGTGTAGGATGCTGAGAACGGACTTTCATTTTATCTTTAACTTCTGATATGAGGCAGGAAACCAACTATATAAACTAATCAGCAACAGTTCTGATTTCTTTGTACAATGACGCACAGAATTTAGGAAAAACAATTGACAAAATTCACCCCATCCAACAGTCTGACATGATCTATGAAACTATTTGTGAAGCATTTTGATGCATCCCCCCATACAGCATAACATAGGAACAGCTTACTCTTGCAAGCATTTGGCTGGTTCTTCCTAGCTGGTTGCCATGGGAGATCATTGTAGAACTCCTCACACATCTCACAGTTGAGGCCCTTGGTGTTGTGAGTACACTCGCACATGCCATGCACCTGCAACAACAGCAGCATCACGGCATTACATCTTGACTATGGGACATCTGCATTTAATTTTATCACAAGCGGTTTTGATGATCAAAATAAGCAAGTCTAGCTAGCAATATTCAACATGAAACCTGCATTAGATTTTAAGATTTTATAAAAAATCAGAGAAATGTATTGTGCAATAAAAGATTTCACAGACTTTGTCATAGTACATGTTAAGTCTACTTAATGACATGATACAGAAATAATTGGAAAATCGGTTTTCCAAGATGATCAGCAGTGATCAGACCAGGTACAGCCTTCAACAAGATCATCCATGCTAATTCAGATGCATTTATTTTTTTTCGAAAGTCAGACAATCCAGCGATTGACATTATTACCATTGATCTACACAATTGGGTACGATGACATGCATCAACCTAATCAGCGAGCCTGACCACCCGATACCATTAGTCGCCTTTATGACAAGAATGGGTTGCTGAAGAGCAATTCTAACCTGAGTCTTCGTGTTGTAGCAATCTACTATAAGGGACGTACCATGTTTGGGTATGTGTCATATCCTGGCACTGGCAGACATCTGGAGGCGTGGCCATAACACGAGCAGCTACCTCTGACAGTCATGTCAAACAAAGAGTAATAGTACTTATCCTTGATCTCCGGACGGCTGTCAAGCTGGGTGTCACCTTGCAACATAAGAAAATAAGTATTAAAGAAAAAACATATTTCCAATCAAAACTGAAAAACTAACTGAAAATTATGTTATCATGAACACATTGACTTGAATTTGATAAATTCTAACTAGACAGCTTGATAAAATTAAGTTCAAGTTTTATTTGACAAGTATGTACACGTATTGCATTTCAGCAAAAAATGCATTTACAGTATATCATGCAAGGTAAGACCCGACTGATCTGGAAACCTGCCTGCTAGACACCAACTGAGGACACTTACATACATATATAAACAGGGATATTAATTAATGGGAACAATTTTTCTTGAAACAGTGTAACATTAATAGCTAAATGGAATTTATCCATACATCGTTTGGAGAATACATATGCCTCAACACAAGAGCAGACACTAATCTAATCTCTACTTTCTCAAATGTTTTCTAATCAATAAGTGGGCGGTTGGGTAGCCTTGAGGTTAAAGCGTTCACTCGTCACGCCGAAGACCCGGGTTCGATTCCCGACATGGGTACAAATTGTGAAGCCCATTTCTGGTGTCCCCTGCTGTGATAGTGCTAAAGCGGCGTAAAACCATACTCATTCACTCACTCTAATCAATAAGGATGTATGTATTAATTACTGTTTTCCCAAGATGAATTCTTTAATAATTTATTACACTGACTTATTTCCAAAGGCAGTTGAACATTTCAAACAACCACATGAAAGGGCCACAGCATATCACGGCACGTAAGTTACAGTCTTACACAAAAGAATGTTACCATGAGTCAAGCAAGTATAGTGAGTGAGTGAGCGGGGTTTTATGCCACTTTCAACAAAATTCAAACAATATGCCAGTGAATAACACCAGAAATGGGCTTCACACATTGTTTGCATGTGAGGAATTGTACCTAGGCCTTTGGCATGACAAACGCTGAAATATCCAGACTACCCACTTCCCCTCAAGCAGGTACAGTGAACATGGTTCTGACGCTCACCTAATGTGTGGAGTTCAGTGAAGTTGACTCTCAAGTTGGTGAGTTTGAGCAGATCCTGCACCTGTTCGCTGTACGGGTCCTTGATGGGAATGAATGGTGGCAACACACGGAAAATTACCTGAAAATAAAGTTACAATGAAAACATAAGTGAGCCATGTCACCTGCTGAACAGTCATATCACAGAAAGTCAGGTAAATGGGGGAAGACAGACCAAAGTGGCGCAGCTAGTGGATGTTTCGTTGGTTTGTTGTTAATGCCGCTCTCAGCAATATTCCAGCTTTTCGACAGCTTCCAGTCAATACTCGAGTCTGGACCAGACAATGCAGTGGTTGCTATTGTGAGCAACAATTCACACCAATAGCATGAATAGGGGAATTAGGACACACCATCAACCAAGTAACCGAGTCTGACCCCCTGATCCATTTGGTCGCCTCTTATGACCAGCATAGGTTGTTGGGGGCCAATGTACCACTCGGTGAGACCAAAGAGTGCAGGAAGAGAGCTGACCGTCCAAGGATGATATTGTTTGTTTGTTGTACTCAACAATATTCTAGCCTCAAGAAAGCCACAAGAAAATAATAAAGTCTGGATCATACAAGCCAGTGATTGATATCATGCACACCATTTCAGGCATTTGGCGTACTGTCATACAAAAAAACAAGTTGCCAAACCTGACCACCTGATAGATTTAGACTTCTTACCACAATGTAGGTTTTGGGGACCTTGAATACACCCATAAACCCGGAATACACCAATAAACCAAGGGTCATAATCAGGGGGAATCTGGGGTTCAAACCCATAATCAGCAGTCCCATACTTAGACCACTGTGCCACCAGTGAACCTTAGTGTAGATGTACTTGTACTACACAAAAACACTTACCTCTCCCTGAGTTGATGGTGTTTCTGCTGAGTATTTAGTCTGACAAATAACATCAGTCATCGACCGCACTGGTCCTCTTGGAATTCCAGGGAAGGATTTGCGACAGCTCTGAGCAAAATAACGATACACTTTCCAAGTTTTACCAAAATCATATGACCTTTCTATAAACATGGACTTTGGCCTGAATGTTTTAAATGTCATAATCAAGTGTGTAAAATGAAACTCTGCTTCAAGATCCAACTGAATTGAAACATTCTCAACACCATTTTCCGCCTGCCACCACCGATCTCGCCTATCTTTGAATGATGAGACAATGTTCTCGATACGGTGGCTGTTTTCGTGTACTCTCGACTGCCATGGCTCACGAGAGTCGCACTGAAAGCACTTTGTCCGCTTTTCTAGATATGACACAACACAGTATCTATCCGGTTTGACCATCCCGCATGTGGACGTTGCTCTTAGCTGCTTTCCTCGACCAATCAGAAGGTCTCCTGTTGCTGGGTAACAGCTGCCTTGTTCGCAATGACGCTGTCGTTGGGACTGACCCACAACATCTGCAAGAAGGGAGACAACACTTACATCAAATTATCACTACACACTGGTAACAAAAATGCTCAGATACAAAATTGTTTATCATATGTAGTACGTTTGCTTTTAACTCTGATAAAATTATGTCATATAACCTACTATAAACTCACAAAACAAATTCTTTCAATACCAAGATAGAATATGTTAGAAAAGCAAAAAAGCAAACATAAATCGTAATACATTTTCAAAATGCATTTTTATTTTTTTATAAATTATTTTAACTTAGCCTTTATAGCAGTGGTATAAATCAAATCAGTACAACCATGATGCATCAACATGATCATTTTGCCATTCAAGAATCTAAATCAGACCTGAGTTATGATAGAACAACCACATGTGGAAGCTATGATTGTTATATTGTCCTTCACATTTCCCCAGGAGGCCATCTGACATACTGGTGTATAAGCCCGATGAGGCCGTCTGACATACTGGTGTATAAGCCCGATGAGGCCATCTGACATACTGGTGTATAACCTCCAGGACACCATATGACATACTGGTGTATAACCCCCAGGAGACCATATGACATACTGGTATATAACCCCCAGGACACCATCTTACATACTGGTGTATAACCCCCAGGAGACCATATGACATACTGGTATATAACCCCCAGGACACCATCTGACATACTGGTATATAACCCCCAGGAGACCATATGACATACTGGTATATAACCCCCAGGACACCATCTGACATACTGGTGTATAACCCCCAGGAGACCATATGACATACTGGTATATAACCCCCAGGACACCATCTGACATACTGGTGTATAACCCCCAGGACACCATCTGACATACTGGTATATAACCCCCAAGACACCATCTGACATACTGGTGTATAACCCGGCCCAGGACACCATCTGACATACTGGTGTATAACCGGCCCAGAACACCATCTGACATACTGGTGTATAACCCGGCCCAGAACACCATCTGACGTACTGGTGTATAACCCGGCCCAGAACACCATCTGACATACTGGTGTATAACCCGGCCAAGAACACCATCTGACATACTGGTGTATAACCCGGCCAAGAACACCATCTGACATACTTGTGCATAACCGCCAGGACACCATCTGACATACTGGTGTGTAACCCCCAGGACCCCATCTGACATACTGGTATATAACCCCCAGGACACCATCTGACATACTGGTTTATAACCCCTAGTGACCTTCTGACATACAGGTGTATAACACACAATACACAGACACCTCCCACACGTACACAGTTTCCCACACATGCACCTCCTCCCAACAACCTTGTCAGTGATCGCAGCAGCATCGTTTCAGGTAGGTAGCACAGGTATTCTACTAATTACAAACTGCTGTCTACATGGTCTGGTGATGCTAACGGGTCTTACATGTACTCGCTTGTATGTTTGGGGAGGGTTTGTTACAACCATACATTCACAATAGCACTGCACCATGACTGTGGAATAAATGTATTTTATGGAAACTAAACCAATCTAGATTTGCATAAAAACAAGCCCAGCCAGCTCTATTCCACAGCATCAGAAACATTGTTGTTTTGAAATGTATTGTGTAATAAATGATTGCATAGACAAACTGTTCATCTAACATGGGCACTGCATACACTGATTTGTCATTTTAAAACACATAAATATGATAAACGTATCATATATTGATACACTAAAAACAAAATACATTTTCTCTTTCTTGTCACTCGTCTAATTATTTTTAGAACTCTCTGAATATAAAAAAGTAAGTAATTTCGGAATTATGAATTCATGTTCCCAAGGGACATCAAGAAAAGGGTAAAAACCCTTTTTTGAGCAGAATATATTCCAAGAAAGATGAATTTTGGATAACACCAAAATGGCTATTGGATCTTAAAAATAAATCATAAGGTAAAGCCAGTGGTTTACACGCGTTCCAATGATGACACATGGGCTCTAAGTAGGTTCAGTAATATGTATGTGCAAATATTTGCTTTAAAAGTTTCATTTTCAGTACGGGTACATGTTCTTTGGGCTATACTCGAAACCCAGTGAGTTGGTAATGGGTCTGAAATCTGACCTTAAAAGACGAATGAGTACATTGGTGTGGGTGGTACTCCAAACACAATACGTTTGCACAGAGGAGTGGTTTAAAAGTTAGTAAGTAGCTACACAGCTTAAAGCTTTGATCAATATCAAGGTGAGACACACCAGAAAGGTTTTTTTTTTAGGAGTTGCTAACAGGGTTGGTTACTTGTTAGTTTGATTTTGATGGGAATATTTGACAAATTGTTGTATTTCAATCTAAAAAACAAATACAAAACAACTTTAATTTTTCAAGAATCATAATGTTGAACCTTTGTTAATGCATGTTCATTGTCTTTTTTTGTTTTAATTTTAGAGGAGAGAAATGTCATTTGTAATGAAAGATATCATGGACTATATATGTTAATCTAGGTTCATGGGTAACTAACCTCTTAACAAATCCTTATAAGAGGAATGATCTCATTTTATAGAATCATGATAGTTACTCAAGTACTCCTTTCTTTAAGCCTTTAATCATGGCAATTATTATTGCCCAAAATTATAAGGTTTTGTTTTGTTGTTTAACGCCGCACTCAGCAATATTCCAGCTATATGACGGCGGTCTGTAAAAAATCCAGTCTGGACCAGACAATCCAGTGATTAATGTCATGAGCATCGATCCACGCAATTGGGATCGATGACATGCATCAACCAAGTCAGCGAGGCTGACCACCCGATCCCGTTAGTCGCCTTTTACGACAAGCATAGTCACCTTTTACGGCAAGCATGGGTTGCTGAAGACCTATTCTACCCCGGAATCTTCACGGGTCCAAAATTATAAGGAATTTTCCTATCATCACTGCTCATCAAGCGCAAACACTGACCCTCCTGCAGTGAGCTGACGGATGGTGATATACCTAACACAACACCCCCAACCCCAACCCATAATGACTTGTTCCCCCACCCCCTGAAACTCCCTACACAACATTGTCCCAGATCTTGTGTACAACTGCTGCAGTGATATAATCCCTCACTCCGGACGGACAGCAAGCCCTCCACTAGTCAACAGGACACGTCCTACACAAGCATGTCTGTCCCCTGACAGGTAAATATCACCTACACATGGGTCTCAGTTACTACCCACACTTGCTACAGCACATTACAATGGCAGTCTGATAGACATGGCAATGTATTGTCGGTCATTGTACGCTGTGAATGTCTAGTATATTAGTATTTGTACAGGGTGAGGGTGAGATAGTTCATAGGGTGATATTTGTCCAGAGGGTGAGATACCCCTCTACAGGATGAGATACTCCTCTGTAGGGTGAGATAATCTTCTACAGGGTGAGATAGTTCATAGGGTGATACTTGTCCACAGGGTGAGATAATCCTCTTCAGGGTGAGATACCCCTTTACAGGATGAGATACTCCTCTGTAGGGTGAGATAATCCTCTACAGGGTGAGATAGTTCATAGGGTGATACATGTCCACAGGGTCAGATACTCTCCCGCTGGGTGAGATACTCTCCTGCTGGGTGAGATACTCCTGTGCAGGGTCAGATACTCTCCTACTTGGTGAGATACTCTTCTGCAGGGTCAGATACTCTCCTACTGGGTGAGATACTCCTCTGCAGAGTCAGATACTCTCCTACTGGGTGAGAAACTCCTCTGAATGGTGAGATACTCCTCTACAGGGTGAGAAACTGCTCTGCAGGGTGAGATAGTTCATAGGGTGATACTTGTCCACAGGGTGAGATAATCCTCTTCAGGGTGAGATACCCCTCTACAGGATGAGATACTCCTCTGTAGGGTGAGATAATCCTCTACAGGGTGAGATAGTTCATAGGGTGATACATGTCCACAGGGTCAGATACTCTCCCGCTGGGTGAGATACTCTCCTGCTGGGTGAGATACTCCTGTGCAGGGTCAGATACTCTCCTACTTGGTGAGATACTCTTCTGCAGGGTCAGATACTCTCCTACTGGGTGAGATACTCCTCTGCAGAGTCAGATACTCTCCTACTGGGTGAGTAACTCCTCTGAATGGTGAGATACTCCTCTACAGGGTGAGAAACTGCTCTGCAGGGTGAGATAGTTCATAGGGTGATACTTGTCCACAGGGTGAGATACTCTCCTACTGGGTGAGATACTCCTCTGCAGGGTGAGATACTCTCCTACTGGGTGAGATACTCCTCTGCAGGGTGAGATACTCTCCTGCTGGGTGAGATATTCCTCTGCAGGGTGAGATACTCTCCTACTGGGTGAGATACTCCTCTGCAGGGTGAGATACTCTCCTGCTGGGTGAGATACTCCTCTGCAGGGTGAGATACTCTCCTGCTGGGTGAGATACTCCTCTGCAGGGTTAGATACTCTTCTACTGGGTGAGAAACTCTTCTGCAGGGTTAGATACTCCTCTACAGGGTCAGACTCCTCTGCAGGGTTAGATACTACTCTACAGGGTCAGAGACTCCTCTACAGGGTGATACCTGTCCACAGGGTGAGATACTCCTCTACAGCGTGAGAAACTCCTCTGCAGGGTCAGATACAAGTGTGCTACCAGCCCCAGCTGCAACCTCACCCTCATACAAGTGTTTATAGTTTATGAATCACTGTGTACGAGATGACAGACTGGAACTTCCTATGTTTACATCCCATACTTCAGACACACCATGATTAACTAAAGATGGTTTCCATATACACGGCTTTCATTAAGTCACACATGTTTTATCCATTAAATCCTTTTGCAGATGAATCAAACTTATGTGACAATTTTATGCCAATGACGCCTCTCCATGAGGACTGTTGTGCTTACGGTGTAACTGTCAGCATGGTCAGAAAGGCATATGGCCAAACACAGAGAATATTTGGGGAATCTTGTCACATAACATTAGAATCTCCTGGGTCAACATGACAGAGACTTGATAAAGTTGATATTTTCATGAGTAATGCACAAGTTAATCAGGATACTTAATGAGATATACATTATTGTTGAAAAGAAAAGCCAAATGTCCTTCTAACTGTGTAGTTTGTAACTGAACTGGAAGCCAGCGTCATTAATAAGCAGGGCTTTATCAAGACATACTCAGGTCAATATTCGGCTACAAATTTGCATTAAATGACACTAAAATTCCCAATTCTTCAGAATTTACAAAACCAAGGGCACTATTTTTCAATCTTAGATAAGTTCCTGACAATAAGCTGACTTAAATTTTCACATGTAGGTAAACAGGTTTTATGCTTTCTGTGACCTTATGAAATAGAAATATACAGTCAGTCAGGTGCGACATTGTGGCCATCCAATCATCATAAGTCAACTTACTACAAGCATGTTTATGTTCTGGTCCTGACAATCATGTGATTGATATTACGAGCAATGATCCATGGCATCATCAAATATTCATTGATATGATTGATTTTTATGGCAATGTCTTCGAAAGAAAGGTTCACAGCTTTGTTCCTTCATAACCAACACCAAACACCAGACATATAACCTCCCACTGATACTGACATGCCTGAGAAGTTTGTTGTTTTTACCTTACATACAAACAAAACTGTTTGTCTGTGTCTGCAAGTGTATGGCACACTGACAGGGTATAAATGTCATGTGTTTTGTTTGTTTGTTGTTTTTTTTCTTTATTTGTTTGTTGTTTAACACCACACTCAGCAATATTCCAGCTATATGACGACGGCCTGTAAATAATCAAGTCTGGACCAGACAATCCAGTGATTGACATCATGAGCATAGATCCACGCAAGTGGGATACGATGACATGCATCAACCAAGTCAGCGAGCCTGACCAACCGATCCCGTTAGTCGCCTCTTATGACAAGCATAGTTGCCTTTTATGGCAAGCATGGGTTGCTGAAGACGTGTTCTACCCCGGAACTACACGGGTCTAAATGTCGTGTGCTCTGAGCATACCCCATCATGTTGTGGAAACTTCCAAGTCTAATACTCAGCAAGTGGGTGAATACAAAGGTCACCTTTCACAGCAGCGAATATAAATGTCACATCTCAGTCAGACAAAAAACGGCATCAGGCAATTGCATCAAATTCTTCCATCTTTACAGTGTAAGACAGCTGAGCATTTTCTTGTACTAAACATGTCTAGTGAATACGCATGACATTTAGTTTGACCTTCAAGAACGTGCACTACTTCATCTTCAGGATATGAGCTGCATGTTGTGGAGGTGCTTTGCAATGTGTTATCATGCAGAAAGAATAAATCCTGTTTACATACATATGAACATTTCAAGACAGGTTATTATCAAACAAATGACAAGTGATGAATCTTTCTTATCAAATCACAGTCTGGTTAACATCAAGCAGCACCTTACAGTCCACATAATTCTTCAGTAGGCTCTAAGTTTAGCTTCCATTAGTCTCTCTTACAGATTTTGAAGAAAGATATCTGAACATGAATGATTGTGACATGATTGTGAATGAGTCATTTATACCTTGGCAAGTCTAGATCTGTTCTGAAACCAAACAGATTCTCTGGGCTCCTTTCTTTTATATATTATTTTGCATGATATAATATGTACCATTATACTCGGGTGCGCACTATACTCAAGAAAATACGGTACTCATTTTCACTAGTAATTAGTGTTTGGTGTAAAATGTATTAAAGAGTACTGGTATCAAGAAGTAAAAAGTCATGATCCATCAATGCATCGTCCCACTACTAATAGTGACATACTATATTCAACGTAATAAGGGCCCAGGGAACTCTCAAAATTAGAAATAGGTGGCTCTTATGAGAATATTATTTTGGTGGAAAAAAACAGAGTTTGTGGTTTATGCGGACAGCCTGAAATGTTTATATATGACAGATATATTTTTCCAGAATTTAATTGCCCATAATTAAGGGTGCATATAACACACGAGGGCTTATTATACACGAATAAATAAGTCTTGTGTACATTGATCACTAGCCAATATATCAGCAAATATTGCTGTGGGCATTTATTAGAGCAGGGCACATATTACCTTGAATACAGTAATTAATTTTTATTCTCTTTGGTGAACATCTTATTTAAAACAATTTCACAAAAACAAATTACAAATATTTTCACTTCATTGAGCTAAATGGGAGTTTATGCTGACAAACCCTGTCTCAGTGAGAGGGGTGCTCATAAAAATACTGGGAGGCCGAGTAAGCGGGGACATTGACACACTTCCCTTCATATTGAGGTTAGTGATTGAGTTGTACAGGGTGAGTGAGTGAGTATGGTTTTACGCCGCTTTTAGCAATATTCCAGCAATATCACGGCGGGGGACACCAGAAATGGGCTTCACACATTGTACCCATGTCGGGATTCGAACCCGGGTCTTCGGCGTGACAAGCGAACGCTTTTACCACTAGGCTACCCGACCGCCCCGAGTTGTACAGGTGGTCAGAGCTCATCATCCCAGAAAAGGAGATGACAGATGCTATGAATAACCAACTGATAACAAGTCTCATTCAGTATGTCCAGTACATGACCCAACTGTCACGGCAGCTCTTGACTATGTCAATGGTAGCCCTGTGATGACATAATGAGTGGTAGGAAGGAAGGAAGGAAGGAAAGAGTGAAGGAGAGGGGGAAGGATGAGGGGAAGGCTGTGGTTGCTGATGCTACACTCTCCAGGCACATTCCTCCTGTCAGCATTGGTCTGGGTCATCTCAGCTGCCGCCAGCTCTCACACTGACTGTAGATTACATGACCTTGCTATACCACTCACTGTTTGCCAGGAATATCAGCTGAAGAGGAGGAAATTAAAGACTAACACTATTAAAACATTTCTTTAATTTTTAGCATTTTTGTTTTAAGAGAACCTTTCCCACAAGGAAACTAAACTAAAAAAAGAAGATAAAAAAATATATATTTTAGTCATGGCGCAGAACTAGTGGAATTAAGGTGGGAGATATAAACTAGTCGGTATATTGAATCAAACAAAGACATCAAGCATTTGTGTGAAACACATTCCTTGTTTGGAATGAAACCCAGGTCTTCAGCAAACACTCTGCCCACTGGGCCACTTCACAGGTGCTTTTTTCAAAGGTGTGGGTGGGTGAGTGAGTGAGTGAGTGAGTGAGTGAGTGAGTGAGTGAGTGAGTGAGTGAGTGAGTGAGTGAGTGAGTGAGTGAGTGAGTGTTGCTGCTTTAAACAATGTTTCAGAAATCCTGATGTGATGCAGGTCTCAGATGTTGATCACTTTGGGAAAACCCAAAACAAGGGTACGGACTTACAATCATAAACATGAATTCCCTACAACAAAACTGCACGATGAAATTACGAGTCTTGGACGAAAGGGCCTCCTCTTATCAAAGGAGGAAAGTAAGAAGCATTAATATGCTTAGGGAAGAATATGCTTTTTCAGTTTCTTGCTTAAATATATTCTGCATTAACTAATAGAGGTGATTACACCCCATGTAGAAAATCTGAGTCGGTAATAGCAACAGCTGCCATAATTTTTGCACATCATCAACTACCATGAGAAGTCACAAGTGAGATGGGTTTGTCAGCTAACTTAGGGAGAAAGCCCAGTGGCCAAGATCAAAGGCTTTACCATTTTGTTACAACCCACCACAGAGTATGTGCCCCAGACAGATCAAACATCAAAACCAACTGTCATGAATGAAACAGAATGAAATGTGAAATTCCTCTACAGCCATTTATAAATGACACCAGGCCTCTGTAACCCACCCTCAAGTCCATCCTATATCCCTAGCATATGGTGAACAGCATGAGGCAATGAATGTGGCCTGCAGTCACCTGTACCGATGTAACCTACTTCACTAGTACCTCAGCCGCTGACCGGCTTCCACATTTAATGGGGTGTGTTTTAGGGGGCAGGTCTGTTGTATGATGTAGATACACGTCTGAATTCTCACCATTCCTTATGAAAGAATGTGGACTTGTTCGGATGACATACATTTGAAAACATGGTAAAGGTTACTTCATCTTCTGGCTTACTCACCATGACATACCGTATTTTCTTGAGTATAGTGCGCACTTTTTTTCGAAAAAACACAGCTGTGTAGAAGGGGGTGCGCATTATACACGAATTATGAGTTTGGATGTTTTTTTTCCCCCATGGAAAGACATTACCGTGAGCACGAAACAGCGGAAATACCATGTCAACAAATCCATACTGAAGTACGCAAAATAATTATTTAATTACACTGTCTGTCTATAAAAAGTGTTCTTTGTATTTCTGGACTTATGTTTGTAACTTACTTTATTAATTTTATTCAAAATTCCTTATAATATTGTTTTTATTAATTTCGGCGAAATCGTGTGTGAAGCGATCGGAAGATCGCACAACTCACCGTTATTAACAGCAACCACGGTCAGAATACCGCTATTGACGCCTTGAAACGAACTTTAGTTGACAGAGAATGGATACATATATCATAAATGACATACTTTGACTCGTTAAAAGTCATATTTGTTTTTGTTTGACGATTCTATGTCAACATGAAATTCTCGCGCTCACGTGATCCCGTGCGCGTGAGCCTTGACGGTGACTGGTCAGACATGTTCCATGTAAAAAATAATACCCGGGAATAGCGATCAGCTGCTTCGCTTAGGGTTATCATTATTTTAAATATGTTTAGTAAAGGCTGCATTTAATTAAGAAAATAATGGAATATATTATTCCTGATAAATAAAATAGTTTCAGATACAATTGTTGCCGATCCTTGCATAAAAAATTAAATAAAGTTATATCATTGGGTGTGTCTTGACCGAATCACCGGTCGATTCCAAGAAAACGTGTGTACAGCTGATTGCTGTTTCCGGCTTAGTTTACGAGAAAATACACAAGGTAATCTTAATCCCTAGATATAAAACAATGCCTAGCAGAACAATCAATACTATTTAAACGGTAAATAAACATGTCTGGTGATTTTTTATCTCAAATTTCGAATTTGTACTGACGAAGTTTCTCAGCACCCGTTCGTTTGCCGGACTTCGCTGAAAGGGTACGGTGTAAATTTTTTCTGCGCATAATATTCAAATTTCTTTTTTTCCAAAATATTGAACCCGCTAGAGGGGGGTGCGCATTATACATGGGTGCGCACTATACTCAAGAAAATACGGTAATTACATCTTCCTTGTACAAATTTGCGATAAGAGAAATATGTCTTCGAGTATTGAAAGATTTAACAGTTGAGGGCATAATTCAGACTTATTTGGACAAATTTGGTTTTGGACAAGTTTGGACAAACATGATTTCTGCCATGATTGATAACATAATAAAAATAATTAAATAAATTCCAATTGATTGTTTTTATTCAACCTTTTTTTCTCATTTAAAGAGTATTTTATATTTAACACAAAACTGGTGTTCAAATGTTCATTTTTCATGATGTAGTGGTCGTCAGATCTGTAATAAGTATCTCTGAAAATTCATAATTTTGAAAGAAACCAAGTACATTTAACTGAAAAGGTGCCCCAGTGAGATGGGAGATTCAGAACCTAAACCTGAGACTTGCTTCATTAAAGGCTTTTGCAAAACAGTAAGGGCTGGGCGGAAGGGAAAATAATATGGTTCGGGGACTGTGAGACAGTATAGGATTAGACCAGAAACTAATCAAGGCCTGTTATCACTATTCATGATACAGAGCAGTAGGCTTTCCAGCAGGGATTGACTGAACTGTTGGTCAGTTGGCCCATGGCCAACAGAAATATCAAAGGGCATGTTATAATTAAAGTCAGTAGCCAGATAAGCCCAATAACCGACCCACACATGTGTATTACAGTAGTTAGATGACATGATTGTGAATATTTATCACTCGTATTCACAGATGACAAAAAAAACCCCATCATTTCTTTGTCCATCATGTTTATAAATACCTGAAATTTGGGGAGAACCAGCCAAAATTTGGAATATCTCTGGCCGACAATTTGATATTCTGGGGGCCTGGGATTATTCAAAATTACAACCTGTTCCAGAAAATGGTCGAAAAAATAATTTGCACTTGTGTACTGCAGGTTAAAAAATCATTCCCTGGGAATGCTGGACATGTTGTTTAGAAAATGTGTGTGTTGTTAGTTTTCCTTTCAGCATGTTCAGAAGAAATCATTGTAAACTTTTAAATTGCAAAAAGAAAAAGACATTGGGTGGGTGGGTGAGTGAGTGAGTGAGTGAGTGAGTGAGTGAGTGAGTGAGTGAGTGAATGAGTGTAAAGCTGCTTTGCATTCCAGTTAAATCACAGCATGTCAGACGTTTACCACTTGGGTGAAACCCACGAAAAATTTGTAGGGTGCTAACAAACCTAGAAACACAAATGGAGCAAACTGGGATTCGAACCCATGATAATAGGTTTCTGGTGCACCAAAGGGACACAACTCTGCACAGCAAATAGCAAACCTGTGCCCCCAAGCCTTCTGAGATTGAAATAAAGGAGGTCGAAGTGAGTTCTATACATGCTGTATAGTGGCATCTGAATGTCAACCAATGATGTATTCCTGTGTCATGCTACAACATGCACAAGCCAGCCAGTGCATGCGGTGATGGATGCTGCTGCAGGCACAAGGAAATGCCGCTGTTACATGTTGACAGTATGTGTTTCCTGTGTTAGTCAGATCATTGAAACATTCTCATGTTAGCACGTTCAAGTGATTATTTCCCATCTACACATGCTCTATGACATTTCCAGGTGGGCACGGCCATGGCTTAGTGATTAGGCTTCTTCGTAATCTATGGTTGAGATTGACGAATGTTGCTGTAATATTACCATGCGAAGGACCTGAAAGCAATTACGCTGCTATTTCAGCCTTATTTGTCTAATGGCGTATTACCAGTTCAACAAGGGTTAATTGCTGAGGAACTGGATTTCCCAGAGGTTTTTTTCAAACCTAATGTATATTTTGTGCAAACCCTATTAACTACAACATGTGAGACATGAGGTTAATTCTATATGTACTTCACATTGTTTGTTGTTTTTATACCACTCAGAAACATTTCAGTAATATGATGGCAGCATATACATAACCAAGTCTGGACCAGACGGGCCAAGGTCCGAATCCTGGTATAGCTAAGGGACACCACTCTGCACAGACAGTTGCATCACTCAGACAGTGCTGGGCCACCCATGCCCCTGGAAAACCAATGCCATGTCAGAATATCTTTTACCCCAAACTATACTACGACCCCCATCCAACCCATCCCCCTCCACATGTTTCAGTCTGATAGGGCATATTATGCCATGCCTTCTAATGACCACACCCATCCAACCCACCACCCCTCCACAAGCTGAGCCATGTTAGTATACAAACTTCTGATGACCCACCTCATCCTAGTAGAAAAAACTGCCCATTGCACATGTTCCAGCCTTCTACTGACCACACCCATCCAACCCACCACCCCTCCACAAGCCGAGCCATTTTAGTAAACGATCCAGCCTTCTACTGACCACACCCATCCAACCCCTCCAACCCACAACCCCTCCACAAGTTGAGCCATTTTAGTAAACGATCCAGCCTTCTACTGACCACACCCATCCAACCCCTCCAACCCACAACCCCTCCACAAGTTGAGCCATTTTAGTAAACGATCCTGCCTTCTACTGACCACACCCATCCAACCCACCACCCCTCCACAAGCTGAGCCATTTCAGTAAACGATCCTGCCTTCCGATGACCCACCTCATCCAACCCCTCCAACTACTGTTGCTCTTACAGCACATGTTCCTACCGTCAAATGAACCCTTCCACAAACAAGGGCTTATCATCACACCACTACTTCCAAGAATTATACACTGCTTATCATGTTTTACCACAGGATTCCCTCCAAACCACAGAAAGCTGCTATATATCAGTGTAGGAAGCTAACACCAGTCCCTCTCGGTCCCTCTCCATGGTTTGCGGTCACTGCCACTTGGAGTGCTACTTGTGATGAAAGGTCACAATGAATTGATTGAGAGATAATCAGTGTTTGCTTGCTGTATGATGTGTGCCCACTTTGGGGTTCTTAAGCCGCCTATCTGGAGCTGAAATCATGACCATGATGACAAACGAAAGTTCCTCTAAAGCTTTAGTTTGTTTCAAACTGTATGTTGTGTGTTATACTGTCAAATTTGAAATCTATAAATTTTACAGTGAATTGTATATTTATAATACTTATCCTATCTCACACAAACTATGTATAGAGTGAGTGAGATAAGATAAGTTAAAAAATAAAAAAAATTCACAAACCATATTAACATTTTATTGGTGTAATGGGTGAATATCTGGAATCAAACCTTGGGTACTTCATCCACTGGGCCAACCTGATCAGCTGCCAGTTATGGAGAAGAACAAACACAGTTTTTAATTTGCTTAACGATGCAGTCAGCAATATTCCAGCTATATGATGCAAGCCTGTAAATAATCAAGTCTAGACCAGGCAATCCTGTGACTGACATTGTGAACAACGATCCATGCCATCAGGGTTCAGAGGTATTTGGTCACTAATGAACAGAAAATAATTACCCTCACCTAATAGTTGTCAAATTTTGGGATGACCCTCCCATGTCCATATATATTTTCTTCATGACCCTCCCCAAAAAGACCAAACAGAAAAGCAGTTTATGTTTTGTAATTAAATGTTAAATTTTTCATGACTCTTCCCAAATATGTGTATGATTTTTTACAACCCTGCGTTTGAGATTGTCATATTTTCTGGTGAAACCCGGATTCCCTCTGACCCCCAACAATAAATGACAGGTTCCCAAATTGTAACAAGGTTGTCTATCTGTAATGTTATGGTCATGACAAGAACGTGTGAATATTATTATGATCGTCCAACAACTACTCAAGGCCTAGTCAAAGTACAAGAAGTCTTACAGCATGCTAACAAATGTACAAGAAAAGAGAAAACTTGAAAACAGTTTCCTGTCAGATGTTTCTCACAAATGCTGAACAGCAATATCAGCATTCACATGAAAGAGCCTACCCAACTCCAAATAAGCTTCAAAAGAACCTCATGAATTCTTCTAAGGTAAGGCAACATATTGACCAGTAAAATGACCAGTCCTTGTTGAGTGACCAACTAACCACCGCCCCTCATCTCACCCCACAACACATTCCTTTATACTCCCCCCACTGATCTCATTTACTCAAGTGGCTGTTCCTTTCTCCTCCCCTGTTCAGGTCAGTGGTCAATTACTGACTTGACCCTTTGGACACTGTCCCGTGTTTGTTCTGCCCATGGTACACCATTGTAAATATAGTTTCATTCAAGAGCATGTTTCAGTCTACAGAGATACACATTCTGCATTCTGATTGGGGTCACTTTCAACCACCCCAAGGCGTATAAGGCCATAGTCTGCAAGGTGGTCCCTTTCTTAATTTCTTAATGTCCAATAAAATATTTATATCTTAAACAATTCAGATTGAGTGTCACACTTATCAGCCATTAAGTCATCTTTAATTCATGTTACTGAAACACTTGTTAACATCGCTATATGGCTGCAATATTGTCGATGTAAAGTACAATTTAAACTTAACTTTAACATATTATCATTATGCATAATAGTCATGATAATGGTTCCTTTTAACATGTTTAAAAAATAACAACACATTATTACATAATCCATCTCATTCCATAATATGCAAAATGTCTTCACTACTATATATAAAATCCTTTCCATTTTCAAATATAGTCTCTCCCAGACCCTAGAGAATAAATTTAAAAACTCAAGTCAAGAATGACTGAATTTAAGCATTGTTCTGGGCTCCATTTGGAGTTTACCTATTATTTTGTAGATATACATTATCAAGTAAGTGAACTTTATTTCTGGGACTACATGTTAGTCTAAGTCTTATACAGAATATTTCAAAACACGCTAAACCAGACTCTTTGACAGAATTCTAACAACCAAAACACATGGGCTTGAACATGATGAAAATAGTCACTTTTCTTTAAGTTTCAATTTCTTTTCCATTACAAAAAAACCCCAAAACACCTGAGAGAAAGAAAGCAATACAAACTTGATCTCTGGTCTGGCACCCTTTGCAGGAATTCAAAGCATGTTCAACAGTGATACTATTGGAAGACTCAAGCACTCTCTGACAGCCTGGTGTGTGTACATAAGATAGTCCAGTCTCTATGTACTCTCAACAACAATCAATGATATCTGGATGGTTATTAAGACACAACATAAAAGGCTGGGGTTCTGTTCATATTTTCTTCAGTAACATTTTCTTTTTTAAGCCTTAAGATCTTTTTTTTTAATTTTCAACATTTTCAGGATCCAATAGGTAAGCTCTGATATGTCTGGAATTGCAACATGGGCATCAGTCAGGGCTCATATTGGCATCAGTCAGGGATCATATTGGCATCAGTCAGGGATCATATGGGCATCAGTCATAGATCATATGGGCATCACTCAGGGCTCATATGGGCATCAGTCAGGGATCATATTGGCATCAGTCAGGGATCATATTGGCATCAGTCAGGGATCATATTGGCATCAGTCAGGGATCATATTGGCATCAGTCAGGGATCATATGGGCATCAGTCAGGGATCATATGGGCATCAGGCAGTGACAGCAGGGATCATATGGGCATCAGTCAGGGATCATATGGGCATCAGTCAGGGATCATATTGGCTTCAGTCAGGGATCATATGGGCATCAGGCAGTGACAGCAGGGATCATATGGCCATCAGTCAGGGATCATATCGGCATCAGTCAGGGATCATATGGGCATCAGTCAGGGATCATATAGGCATCAGTCAGGGATCATATGGCCATCAGTCAGGGATCATATGGGCTTCAGTCAGGGATCATATGGGCATCAGGCAGTGACAGCAGGGATCATATGGCCATCAGTCAGGGATCATATCGGCATCAGTCAGGGATCATATGGGCATCAGTCAGGGATCATATCGGCATCAGTCAGGGATCATATTGGCATCAGTCAGGGATCATATTGGCATCAGTCAGGGATCATATGGGCATCAGTCAGGGCTCATATGGGCATCAGTCAGGGCTCATATGGGCATCAGGCAGTGACAGCAGGGATCATATTGGCTTCAGTCAGGGATCATATGGCCATCAGTCAGGGATCATATTGGCATCAGTCAGGGATCATATTGGCATCAGTCAGGGATCATATCGGCATCAGTCAGGGATCATATGGGCATCAGGCAGTGACAACAGGGATCATATGGGCATCAGTCAGGGATCATATTGGCATCAGTCAGGGCTCATATTGGCATCAGTCAGGGATCATATTGGCATCAGTCAGGGCTCATATTGGCATCAGTCAGGGATCATATTGGCATCAGTCAGGGATCATATCGGCATCAGTCAGGGATCATATAGGCATCAGTCAGGGATCATATTGGCATCAGTCAGGGATCATATTGGCATCAGTCAGGGATCATATGGGCATCAGTCAGGGATCATATAGGCATCAGTCAGGGATCATATTGGCATCAGTCAGGGATCATATAGGCATCAGTCAGGGATCATATGGGCATCAGTCAGGGCTCATATGGGCATCAGTCAGGGATCATATTGGCATCAGTCAGGGATCATATGGGCATCAGTCAGGGATCATATAGGCATCAGTCAGGGATCATATTGGCATCAGTCAGGGATCATATAGGCATCAGTCAGGGATCATATTGGCATCAGTCAGGGATCATATGGGCATCAGTCAGGGCTCATATGGGCATCAGGCAGTGACAGCAGGGATCATATTGGCTTCAGTCAGGGATCATATGGGCATCAGGCAGTGACAGCAGGGATCATATTGGCATCAATCAGGGATCATATGGCCATCAGTCAGGGATCATATCGGCATCATTAATTATCCGGTGCGATCACGAGAGTAACTCCCCATCCAACAAGGGAGGTCTGTACATTTGACTCCCAGGAGCAGTCCCTGACTACAGTCTGTCTCGGCCCATAGGGCAAGCGGTACATACAATAAAGCACTCTATCCCCATCCAGGGGACAGGTGGCGGTGGACATTGACTCCGCCATGCTGTTCCACTTGACATGGTTTACAACTACCCCTGCCCAGGCCATGTGAGGGTGGACATTACCATAAAGCAAGCCAGACAGACACTGGTATGTCAACACTGCAGACCATCAACAAGTAATGGTTATGGTAAAGGAATGCTATAAGGACAGGAGGCTGGGTCCCCCCTGCTAGTGCTATTGGTAGTTTGCGAGACCAATGCTTAGTCTCTCGCGTATATAAGGGCTGGGTGGAAGTAAAAATAATATGGTTCAGGGGCTGTGAGACAGGCTAGTAGTCTGCAGATGGTCACACTTCTTTTCATTTCAAAAACAAAAAAGAAACTGGTGTCACAGCTAAATTTCATGATAGACTGTGTGCATGTTGTATACTATACTTTTTGGTTTCTTTGGGTAGTGGGTGCATGTATACATTTCATAGATCTCTTGGTAATAGTGCACTTGTTTCCAGCAAGGGTGAATTGGTAGACAGTTATATGTCTAAAGTGTCAAGCTGAAATTCAGGTCAAAACCATCTTGATTTGTCATGTTTTTCATAAACATGCCAATTCAATGGTAAGAATCATTCACTGAACATAGCATAGGGCCTGGCCCTGTTTCACAAAACTACCGAAGTATCTTTACGACTTTAATTCTTTGTTAAAGTACAGGAGTTAGGCAACCCTCTCCCTGGATTATTAACCAAAGGTGTTTCAAAATAATTTATCCAAAACTTTGTTATAATGTTAATTCTACACTGAAAACAATTTTTTTTTTATCTAGAACAAAGGATATGTGTCCAATTTTCCCAGGTGAACATTTCTGGAGTAAATTACATTCTCATAAGACACGTGAAGATCTGTGGTAGAATAGGTCGTAAAAGGCAACTGTGCTTGTCGTAAGAGGCGACTAACGGGATCAGGTGGTCAGGCTCGCTGACTTGGTTGATGCATATCATTGTATCCCAATTGCGTGGATGGATGTCAATCACTGGATTGTCTGGTTCAGACTCGAATATTTACAGACCGCCGTCATATAGCTGGAATATTGCTGACTGTGGCGTTAAACAACAACCAAACAAAACATTCTAATAATATCCATTGCTTAATACATTCTGCCAGTGTATTTATAAGTCCATCTTTACAATGATGTAAGAAGACTCCCACTATATCCCTGACACTGCTTCCCTGCACTCCCCACCCTGTTGACACCCATAACCACACACGGCGCTCATCAGACACGACATATAGGACACAGACCTCATGCTTGATAGTGCGTAAAAAAACTTATTAATCCTGCTCCCGAGGTAAAGGAACGTCAAAGTGATTTGAACAATGAACAATGATAAATCTGAGAGACACATGAGCATTATAACACACAAAGCGTAAACAACACAAAGCACATTTGCAAGCTTACATGCACATTAGGCTGTTGGTCTGGGTTAACCGACTAAATCTACATTTACAGTCTGGTGGTCGAGACAGCGGCTGACCCTTGACCTCAAAATAAACATGTCAGGGTACGTCTGTTGATAATCTTCTGTGACACCTAGGGATAGAATGTATTGTGTATATGGTATCTTGTATGGTAGATCATGTCTACCTAGGAGGTTCAGCTTTGATCCAAAGAGGCGTGATATGATTTGATAAGGCCTAGATAGCAGATATCCCATATGACATGGGTGTATATACGGTATACATGACAACATGATACACCTGCTCATGTCTGGCAGTGATGTCTGTAGTGACGTATGGCTGCCTGGGGCAGAGGATATACATTATTTAACCTTGGCATTGTAGTCTCGTTTCTAGCCATCAGCTCAATACTTCAGCCTTCTTTCATCGCATTTGTATATATCATGGCAGCCTATAAATATTTAAATTGAGGCCAGATAAATCAATGGTTGACATTATGAGCAATGTCCAGGTATGGTCACATGCAATCAACAAAGGTAAGATCACCTGATCAAACTTATTCCCCTCTTATACAATATATTACTTGGGACTTACCATGCTTACAGTAACACGAACCTCGTTCCCCTACATCTGTATGATGGGGTCAGTGGAGTTTTACACTTCTCATAACAATAATGATAATTTATTAACCCATTACAATCTGTCACTTTAGCCATTTGTCTGAATTCCGAGGCAACTAAAATTCTGTTGGGTCTAGTAGTAAGTGAGTTTGGTTTAACACCATTTTTAACAGTATTCCAGTTATATCACAGCGTGTCAGCTTATGTGGGAGGAAAGCCTGAAGTGATGCAGGTCTCAG
The DNA here is from genome assembly GCF_022045235.1 of Haliotis cracherodii. NCBI lineage: Eukaryota > Metazoa > Mollusca > Gastropoda > Lepetellida > Haliotidae > Haliotis > Haliotis cracherodii. The sequence continues at coordinate 28,789,399 of NW_027266319.1, read as the reverse complement.
ACATTTACCACTTCGGTGAAACCCACGAGCACGGGTATGGTGCTGACAAACCTAGAAACATAATCAGGCCAAACCGTTGGGTCTAGTAAGTTCAGCTAATACTATCCATGTGTTAACTCTAAACTGTACTAAACATGATGCCAAAAGCCAAGTTTGGACTAGTAGTAGTAGACTTAAGTGTGGGAGGGGGCTGGCCCATAGGAGGAGACACTCAAAAGGAATTGTTTGTTTGTTGTTTAATGCCGCACTCAGCAATATTCCATCTATATGCCAGTTGTCTGTAAATAAACAAGTCTGGACCAGACAATCAAGTGATTGACATCATGAGCATCGGTCCATGCAACTGGGATATGATGACATGCATCAACAAAGTCAGCGAACCTGACCACCCTATCCTGTTAGTTGCCTCCTATGACAAGCGTAATGGCCATTTACGGCAAGCATGGGTTGCTTAAGACCTATTGGGTTTGTACAATGTGTGATGATTTTAACCACTTGACAACACCGCCCCTCATATGTATGAAATTCATGAAAATTTACAAGATAATCAACCATAAAAATACTTAACTAAATTTCCCATGACTAACAAACTTTATAAATAGATTGAATGATAACAAAATCTGATGTGACTCAGACTTTTAATCTTAATCTACTCAGATCTTTCACTTGTAGCATGTGTAGTCTCCCATCATGCACAATATTACAGGCCTTGAAACCAAGCTATCCAAAATTTGAAAGCAATACTCTACAATATTTATTTGACATTAAAAGACAATTTTCACCATCATATATTACAAATAGTTTCATCTCAGAGGCCAAATGTCAGTCTATCTGATATATAATGCATTCATATTCAAAACATTTTCCTAAAATGCACATTGTTATGAGCCTAGGAAAAATTGTTAGCCATATTATAAGGATGCACTGCAAAGTCACTGTACGAATCTTACAAACATGTCTATTAATGCCTGTTATTGTGAATCACAACATATGACTGTGTATCCTTGTGTTTGTTGTGGCAAAGCATGAGAGAAAACAAAGTCCAGTTCATTCAGTTTTTTCCCAGGTGGTAATGAAATCAGCTTGGACTATGTGCAGTTAGGGTGGCCTCTTGCCGGCACGGCAATTCAATTCCCATAACTCTGTGTAGAAATTCAGTTTGGCCTGATTTTACATATTTTCCCCCTTTTTGTTATAAAAAAAGTATTAACTTGCATGAAGAAAGACACAAATAGTAACATACATTCATTATGTTTGTATTAGTGTACTTTTAAAAAAAAATAACAGTAATCTTGACTTAGAAAGGGAAAATGTTAAAAAAAATGATGCAAAACAGTAGGGTCATTTCAATTGGCAACTGCAAACTTCATTTGATGAATTTTGTAATAAAACTTATATCATTAGAATCGCAAATGCTTAAGGAATACTATAACGCACCGTAACGCGATGATTTTCGCCAACTTCCATGCGCAACGCGTTGGCGAAAAAATATCAAAAGCAGGAGAAATGTGTTGGAATTGGTGGGCAAGCCATTCGCGCGCGTTCAAGGGAGATAACCGAGTGCGGCTTATTTACCATCAGCTGCCAAGAAGAAGAAGCGGCATTAAAATATACAACTCTAAGTACATCGTCATTATTAAGCGTAATACAATGTTGCCTTCAAACAAAAAGACATTGGAGAGAGAATGAGTAAATTCTCAAAAGCTTTGACTGTCTCAGGTACCCAAGAAATGACATTTCGTTACATTTTGAGAGCTCTTTTACCGGATGTGCAGACAACTTGAGAGTTCTTCGACCGGATCAGCTGACTACTTGTGCCTAATGTCAGGTCTCATCGTATGGTCAACGCAAGTTACACCATGTGAATTAATTATGGTAATTCCTACAAACACAATCGTGATCTTTGCTGTAACACACAGGAAATGTTACGTAATGACCATGTCGGGCAGGTGTTCTGTTTATGTAATAAACTTGTCAGTGTCACCAAGTTGTTTTTACAGTGATTTATGGCACCTCGTTAATAAAATCAAAGCCAGCATTTCCTCGAACCCACGAATTTTGCAAGAGAATTTTTAGTTGTTTAGTTATTTATGTTTATATTGTTTATGGCATTTTCTTGATTTCATGAATTTTGTATGACAATTTTGATAACATGAGAATCGCAAATGCTTACGGAACACTGTAACGCGGTGGCGAAAAAAGAGGAGAAATGTGTTGGAATTGAGACAGCAAATTTCAATATATTATAACCATGATAACGCGGTTGGTTTCCGTGGATATCGCCTGACAAATATGTATGTGGGATTTTATTATATGTAAATCTGCCGCCACACAATTGAATCGAAAATTACAGTCCCCAAGAAAATACATTTTCAGAAAAGATCGAAAGCAGGAGAAATATGTTGGAAATTAGGGGAGCATGTGGTATTTTATTAGCGATTTTAATTGTGACAGCATATATATGTGTGTGTGATGGCGATACTCACCTCAATGTTCCCTTCCGCCACTTTATTCTGTGGCGATACGGTACGGAATAATTCGAGCATGCGAAAGACGTTCGTGTGATGTTAGTCATGTCAGTCGGCATTTGTCACCTCGAGTTATCGGCACGGACACGATGTTTAATGCCAGAATATATACATGAGAAATCTTTGTCACATGTGGTAACCAACCACGATATGTCCACGAAGTTCCATATTTTAAACATCCGCGCGATTTCCATCTGAAGAACGGTCAGAATATAACAATTCAGTAAAAACGATAAGCATTGTTGTAATCAGACCAACCATGATCCGGCAAAAAGCTTTATTCCGGCGCAGTGGTGACCTGGCATTACACCTAATTTGCATATCATGTGACACAACATTTCGTAAACAAACGCGCTTATTCTGAAATTAGAAATGCAAGCCTTTCTGTGCGCTTTACATATTATTTGGCATAATTATTTAGACTGTATTGCTACTGGCTATAAATTATCGCCAACTCCCCGTTGTCGCACGGGATATCATTTTAATTTTGCTCGTTTTCATTAGAAGAGAGAAATATTTATCCGAAAATGATAAACTAAACATTAGTGAGGAAATTTTTTTTTTAAAAACCCACAATAATCGCCAAGCTCGAATACAGTTTTATCAAAGACATGCGGGCTAACGCGACTAATTCACTCAAACATTAAAAAAAACACAATGACGCACTTCCGTTCTGGCATTGCTTTCTATCGGTCAAAAATTTCTTTCTCAAAATACAATTCTGGAACCTATTTGAGCTGTACATAGCATGGGTATATATCGAAATCCATAGTACATAAGATAAGCATGTAGAGATCGAATTTGGGGAACATTGGTTTGTCAGATTGCAGACGACAAATTGGTAATGTCACTTGTATAACTGAAGCGCATGCGTGATCACGTGGCACGTGGCACGCGAAAGTTCTAACAGAGATCAACTGAATTTTATTTCACGAATTGGAATCACGGAGTGACTGAAATGAAAAAACAAATGGCGATAACTGGTCGGTGACCAGTAGCTCTATCATGTCTACAATGAGGTCATGGCACGACGCAAAAGTGATCTGTGCCGTGTATGTAATGAAATGTTCTGTAATGAGCATGTCGGGCAGGTGGCTCTGTTTATGTAATAAACTTATCTGAAGTTGTTATACAGGGATTTATGGCATTTCCTTGAATCCACGAATTTGATAACATTAGAATCGCAAATGCTTACGGAACAGTTTTTAAACTATTTTCGCCAACTTCCATGTGTAACGCGGTGGCGAAAAACATTTAAAAAGCAGGAGAAATGTGTTGGAATTGTGACAGCAGATTTCAATATTTTTAAACATGATAACCATGATGGTTTCCAAGGATACCGCCTGACGAATATGTATGTGTTGTTTTATCATACATATAAATCGAAAACAACAGTCGTCAAAAACGGAGATTACAAGAAAAAATGGCATACATTTTCAGAAAAGATCAAAAGCAGGAGAAATATGTTGGAAATTGGGGGACATGTGGTATAATATTAGCGATTTTGATTGTGACAGCATATATGTGTGTGTGATGGCGATGTTTACCTCAAAGTTCCGTATCGACACTGCATTATGCAAATGCTTACACAAATGAACACACGGTTGTTTTCGACTATTTTCGTCAACCTCCATGCGTAACGCGGTGGTGAAAAAAGATCAAAAGCAGGGAAAATGTGTTGGGATTTGGGGGGCATGTGGAATTTTAATAGCAATCAAAATAATTGTGACAGCAGATTCAAATATTTAGAACCACGTTATCGCGGTTGATTTCCATGCGTAAAGCATTACCAATATGGATCTGGGGTTATATTATATATGAAACTGCCGCCACACAAATAAAATCGATAGTAAAATCCCGATTGTCCTCATTGGATAAATGTTGCTTAAATATACGATTAGCAAGCATTAAATTCCAACGTGTTGCGCATATGTCTTTTACCCATTTCAACTGGTGGTTTTTTATGTGTGCATGTGGATTCAAGCAATTGAGATACTATGACATGCCAGCAACCCATGCTTGCCGTAAAAGGTGACCATGCTTATAAAAGGCGACCAACGGGATCGGGTGGCCAGGCTCGCTGACTTGGTTGATGCATGTCATCGATCCCAATTGCGTGGATCGATGCTCATGATATTAATCACTGGGTTGTCTGATCCAGACTCGACTATTTTACAGACCGCCGTCATATAGCTAGAATATTGCTGGGTGCGGCGTGAAACAACAAACAAACAAACGATGACATGCATCAACAAAGTCAGCGACCCTGACTTGGTTGATGTATGTCATCAATCCCAATTGCGTGGATCGATGCTCAATATGTCAATCACAGGACTGTCTGGTCCAGACTCGATTATTTACAGACTGCCGTCATATAGCTGGAATATTGCTGAATGCGGTATTTAATATATGTTGTGTTGGAGGGAGCGTTATTTGCATGAGCCAGTTTGGCCTGTTATCAAATCTCAGATGAATAAAATATGATTAAGCCTTATTACATGTTGCGGGGTGTCTTATTTCATACAAAACCAATGTTCTTAAACACATCACCTTGGGTGAAACAGATTTATTTCCTTGTTTTTAGCGTCGATTTCATAATGCTTGCATGCGTATGGGATAACATAAGATTGTTATTTGATATTGTTAATATGCTGTGGGGCATTTGATATTTACAGTCCACATGCCCACGGTGATTTTCTAATATATATTTCATATGCATACAGTACTTCTAGAAATAATGCAAATTCCTCAATCGGCATACATATCTGCCATACACAGGAAACTCTGTATATTTAATTATCCACTGTGATTGGCAGTTATACAGTCATCCCCCGCGATAACGCGGGTCTCGGGGCCCATGGACGACCCCCGTGTTATTCCAATTATGGAATGTAGGTCGGGTGATAGTTGAACTAAAGAGGAGTCAAATACATGTACTGTATATGCACACTTGAGGACGTATGTGCATAAATGAGTAAGATCGATCTTTTGTAGAAGTTTTGATGTTCCGTTATTGTTAACTACTTTGACTGTTGGGCCCATTTGAATGCAAATATGGTAAGATATACATGAATGAAATAATCTTTTGGGCTTGAAATTTCATAACTTCGCCACAGATGGGTGTCCCGTCATGTCGGGACAGCGTAACTCACGCAAACAGTGCATTGTCCAGTGTCTGGTCGTACCCCGTCTTTTCCTGCTTCATGCCAAGGCCTCCGATTCTGTCTTTAGCCTGTGAATCTCTTTCTCTCTTGATCAACGCTGACTTCTCCGCAATGCTTGTCGTCTGCTTTTCAATGATGCCATGATGAATTGGTACAGAAAAAACTGGGAACTGGACTTTTATATACCCAGTATGATTTCAGCACTCACTTCTCACTTTTAATGTAGTTTCAGATTAGTTTTAACTCTTACATGAACTTACCCCTCCACGTTAAAATATGTTGACAAACAGGGGGATAACTGCACATTCCATCAGCAACTAATATATATACAAAGCCAATTAGACCGTCGTGCACGCGTTGGCACAATATCCCGTAATTAATGCCAAAATATTCTTCATTTCAGAAGGTATATATATATATAAACTTCATATATGAGAGAATCACGATTTCTTTCCGTGGTATGATAGTTGATGACACCACGAATTAGCCAAAGTACTATGTATCGACATCACAGGCGCGGCGTTTTGCGAGAATGCAACGATTACTTGAATCGGAATTCGCTCGATCGTTCATACTTCCAGTCACTGGCGAAGAATTGTGAAAGTGTAAGAGAATCGAAGCGAAGCGAAAATTAACGTATTGATGTCAATATCGAAATATTTTCTATATGATTGTATATGAACACATTTAACATTAATAATATACCAAGAATTGCCCAATAACATATGGAATTGATAACGGGGTAAAATATTTTAAAACAAATTATTATCTAAAAATATTATGCTATTTTAATATAATACATTTTTATGCTGCTGTCACCCATCTTGAGTGCCTCATGTTTCAGTTAATTTAATATGTTTTATGTACATAAACATGTACAATTACATGGACATATCAATAAGAGGTCTGATTTACTCCTAAACGTTCATCCAGTAATGAATGCGTCAAATTAACAGTCACAACAATAACGCGTCAGGCTGTACTTTACAATGACACAACCTTACGAGTTTCTTTGTCAACAAGTAAGGGTTAGTATCTGGGATATGCATTAAGGCACTTATATCAACTTTTTACAGACGTGCACGTCTCGAATTCCTTGAATTGGCTGTATGGCAACGTGAACCCGGGAATGATTTTAATTGTTTGACAATCGACCGTGCAGCAATATACATCTACAATATACTTCATCGCTGTTTAGACCCGTTAATTCGACAGCCTCGCACTCCCGACATCGACACACTATATTTGCAACGAACTGCTGAAATCACTTTTTAATTAGCCTCGTTAATCCGACACAGTGATCAACGTACTCCGTGGTCATCTGCCCGCGAGTACACAGACAAGTGTTTTGATGCGAGACGAGTCGGCGAGTAGCTGCATATTTCAACGTCTGCAGAGATAAACTTGCTTAACAATAAACAATTACGGCTTTAAATAAACAAAACAGGATTAATCACATGCCTCGATTACCTCAATCTCATTAAACTCATATGCAAATTCTCGCAACCGCTGTGGACATTACAGGTCACGTCAGAACGACCTTCCGCGAAGTTTCACCGACCAATGAAATTACTAACAGGAAGTAGACATAAGCCACTAAGAAAGCAGCTTTCTAAGCATTTGCGGCACTAGTTTATAATTGGCGACTTGCATTCCCAACTATGCCTTACAAAGAATTTTAAGTCAGACAAACAGTCCGTATCAGTAGTTTTTGAAAAAGTATTCCGCTAACATAGTAACATAACAATATGATTATTTCCTTTTTTAGTACAACGTGTTTGAATTGTTATCGAACGTGTAGTTGTCCGATTTTCGATCACGAACGTTAATACTACCTAATTTCGTTTATCCGACATAATTATATGCAACCAATAATGACGGATTAACAGGACTTGACTGTACGATGAACACATCCGACCTTAGGAGGACGTTTCACAGTGAAATATGCCCCGGTCACATTCCCACAACAAGAAAAAAAATATCAACATAGTGTGCTTAGTGTTTGTCAAATTCTCGATTCTTCTTCTCATTGTTAACATAGCGAACCACATCGCGGTTGTTTGTTACACTACTACAACTAACTTGTGATTGTCATGTTTTAACATATTATTGGCAGCTGCTGTAGAAAATACCCATGTCCTTAAGTGTACATACAACGGTTCAAAATTACAAAACGTGTCTATTTTTCCGTTCTGGCCGACGTAATGTTAATTCATTGGACCTTCAAAACCTGTGTAGCATCGTTATCGTAACATTTAAATGACAACAAAATAAGTACACAGTATTATTAATATCAATATCTTCGTGAAGATCCGGGTTAGCATGGTTAGAATTGGTCTTCAGCAACCAATACTAACGGGATCGGATGGTCAAGCTCGCTGCATAGATTGATGCATGTCATCGTATGCTCGTGAATTGACTGGATTGTCTGGTTCAGACTTGATTATTTACAGTCCGCAGTCACCCAGCTGTGCGGTGTTAAACAACCCCACAAAGAAACAAGTCACCTCGCCGTAATGAAGTCCGGGAGTCAATTATTGTCGGTTAACCGCAGTGCATTTTTTAATTCCAATAAATAACGGTAGAAACGATGAAACATACACGTAAACACGCGCGCACAGTGAATATCACAGGCAACATTGTCTGTAGAAAACATACTGTCCACGTGTTTTCAGAATTTGAAAAACCAAGTTGGCCAATGGAATTTATGCCCGGGTAAAAATATTTGCATAAAGCGAATTCCGACCTGTCGACAACGGACAAGTACGTAAACCATCTGTCTAGTCATTGAAAAAGATCATGTTTTCTTCCCCATTTATATTTATGTTTGATGTTATTATTCTTGCATTTGCTATAGTGTAAATTATAGCTAATGCAACATATTGTTGCCATAACACGCGCAATTTAACTTGCTACAAACACCCGCCTGAAACACGTAGTGCTCTTTGTGATGCTGATGTATCCCATAATTATTATTGTAAGTGCTCACCAATAAATGGAGATGTTGATGACATCTGAACATGATTTCAGAATGAACATGTATATTTGGTGGGACTAAATATTTCATAAAGCAAAGAAACAAGACAACAGGCGTACGGATTTCTTCCGTTGACATTTATTTCTAACATCCTCAAATAAACGATCAAAAAGATATGCCTTAACTGTTCCATGACGTGGATGAAATAACTAATCAGCTGCTACCGTATTTTCTTGAGTATAGTGAGAAATATTTGTCAAAAAAACACAGCTGTGTAGAAGAGGGTGCGCACTGTACACGAAATAATGAGTTTTTATAAATTTTTTCCCCATGGAAAGATATTGCCGTGAGCACGTAACACCGGAAATACCATGTCAACAAATCCATACTGAAGTACGAAAATTAATCATGTAATAACACTGTCTGGCTATAAAAAGTGTTGTTTTTTTGTATATCTGGACTTATGCATGTAACTTATTTCATTAATTTGATTCAAAATTCCTTTTAATATTGTTTTAATTAATTTCGGCGAAATCGCGTGAGAAGCGAGCGGAAGATCGCGCAACTCACCTTTATTAACAGCAACCACGGTCAGATTACCGCTATTGACGCCTTGAAACGAACATTAATTCACAGAGAATGGATACATATATCATAAATGCCATACTTTGACCCGTTAAAAGTCATATTTGTTACAGTTTGACGATTCTATGTCAACACGTAGTTCTCGCGATCACGTGCGCGAGAGCCTTGACGGTGACTGGTCAGACTGGTTCCATGTGAAAAAGAATTACCCGGCAATAGCGATCAGCTGCTTCGCTAAGGGATATTATTATTTAAAATATGTTTAGTAAAAGCCGCAACTAAATTAACAAGATATTGGGATATATTATTCCTGATAAAAAATAGTTTCAGATACAATTTTTGCCGATCCTTGCATTAAAATACTGTAAAGTTATATATCATTGGGTGTGTCTTGACCGAATCACCGGTAGATTCCAAGAATACGTGTGTACAGCTGATTGCTGTGTCCGGCTTAGTTTACGAGAAAATACACAAGGTAATCTTAATCCCTGGATGTAAAACAACGCCTGGCAGAACACAAAATCCAATTTAAACGGTAAATAAACATGTCTGGTGATTTTTTATCTCAAATTTCGAATTTGTACTGACCAAGTTTTTCATCACCCGTTCGTTTACCGGAATTCGCTGAAGGGGTAGATCTACGGTGTAATTTTTTTCTGCACTTAGCATTCGATTTTTCCCCCCAAAATACTGAATGCCCTAGAGGGGGGTGCGCACCATACTCAAGAAAATACGGGTAATTGATATAGGAAATACCCACACACATTGTGTGAACTCTCAACATCATCTGAATGTCATATTGAATCGTAGACCATTCATTGTGTGCTATGATGAATAGATAAACCACTAAACTCGTGAAGTTCACGTAATAATTTTCAAACAATCCTGATAGTGCAACACGTCAATTTTAAATCACACACATCCAAGTACACACACGTCTTTCCATGTATTCACATTCACCCGCTAACCGCACAGGCCGCGGACAGCTAAACGAGCCTCCTGGTGGTAATGAAGGCCGGGAATCAACCAAGCGCTAAAGGTGAAGTGACACCAATACACAGGATATTCAAAGTCCTTTTACACGCGCTTCATTGACTTTGCCCACGCACGCGAAAAACCGGGTCCTGCAGTAGGAATTGAAAATCCACATCCCAAAGAGGCCACCCTGACTGATGTGCGGAATCTCCCTGCCTGTACATTAATCTCGTGCAGGTGCCCCTCTCTGACATGGCCACAGTGCACTCACTGACCTCAACATGACATGTGCAAACACTAGATTTAGCCACACTCATTATACATCAGCCCTTCTCAAGGGTCCCCCATCAAAACTGACTCTTTCTGCTTTTAATGACATTGACATGCACTGCACAATGCCTAAATGTTTCAAGATGTGAGCAAAGATTTTTTTTATGTTTATTATCACAGTCTCCGTTGAACAAAAGGATTGTGTGTCTGGGTGATGATTCAAGTTTCTTTTTTTTTCCAAGCAGAAACCTTTATTCATCTTTATTTGTATCAATTTATGAACAAAAAACAAAACAAAACAAATCCCCATGAGCATTCTTAATCCAATTCTTCATTGAGCAATAATACAGGCATTATTTTTTTGCCAAATGTACTGTTAAAAGTCCTGTGAATGTTCACATACGAAAATATATTCCAATTGTGTCATGTCCAGTACTTGTGTACTTCTTGTTTCTTCACTGAAGTTTCATCAGCTGTGAAAGGGTGTTACAACATCTCAGGGTTTCTTCTGAAAGCCACGTGGACCTGATTTGCCACAGGAAACTGTGCCATGCATGCTCCACTGACAAACTACACAGAGGGGATGTTCAGCCTGTAGTGTGGGAACGGAAGGGTGTGAGGCGAGACCCAGCCCGGGGTGGGGGGAGGTGCTGGTGCTGGTGCTGGTGCTGGTGCTGGTGCTGGTGCTGGTAGGCAAAAACAAACTATTATCAACCTCTCTGCTCAGTCCTTGGAGATGAAGAACACTATCTGACGTCTTGTAATAACTATTCAGATGTAAGGCACTCCCTGTTTAATTCCCTTTCCTTAAACAATAATTATTTTGAAAGCCTGACATCACAGAAATATTTAGTCTTCTTTTTTCACATAATGAACCAGGTAACACAGAAGTAATCTGCTGTCATGTACATGATGTGTACACCTTCAAATGAATCTGAAGTACTTAATTATAGACAACACAAGGTCATAACGTAATATTTTGTATTGATACTTTGTTGTTATCCTGACTTCTTGTGTATCTGTTTATAGAGTTTATAGAATATTATCACTGTTTCTCCTTGGAATGTTTGCGCAATAAAATTTTGTATCTTGTATCTTTTAGGCAATGTGGACTCACCAAATATGGGTTGGTATTTTTTAAAATATTTTTTTCTTTTTGGGGGGTTTGTTTAGAGACGGCAAGGTTAATTGCAATGTTTCTTGACTTTGTAGCAATTGTACCATGTAACATCTATTTTTCCTCTGTGTAAAATATGAGCTTCTTGCCAGCTTTTAGCAGTTGTGGTGCAAGGGAAACAGGTTACCTGAAACACAAGTATTTCTTGTGTGCCTCATGGGCCAGGTCTTTAACAGTCCTATGAGAAACATACCGTTTCTGCATTGTGCATTGAAATACCATTATTGGTTACTATTTTTGTGAACTATTTCATCAGTTAATGCACCTGGCGGCCGTTTCCACAATGGGGATTCTGGGGCAGAGTAGGATTCCAGGAACCAATAATGGCCCAGGGTCACAATGTGACTGGGTGGTACGCTTGCCTTCACTGATGCAGAGGGAAGGACACTGTAGTCATTGAATGATTGATAGAATTGTTTTACTAAAATTAAACAAAACACCTGCAGTGTTTAGTGTACCATCCAAGCACACACTGGTAGACAGCTTTGACTGGTAAATCAATTGTAGTTGGTGGCATGTACTGTATGACTAGATGAAGTTGTCACTTGCACACACAACAGGTGGCTAACCCTGCCAGTAGGGGAGAGAGGCATGGTGAGGTCAGTATACACACATGGTCAACAGGTGCTTGGTCCATCCTGAGTGCGTGAGTTTGTGGGTGGAGTTTCATGAGTGAGTTTGGTTTAATGCCACTTTGAACAGTATTCCCATCATATCATGACATGTCAGCTTAAGTAGGAGGCAAGCCCGGAGTGATGCAGGTCTCACACATTTACCACTTTCAGTGAGTGGGATTCATATGGTTTCAACATAAGCTGGTTAACAAAAGTGATTTTTTCACACCCTATATCATTGCTGACATAACTGACACTAGCTTACATAATACAGACACCATTGTGGAAGTGTTATGTTGCTAAACACTGTTAACTCAGTCTAGCAGATCCTGCTGACATTGCAAGCTGCTCAATGTAATTTTCAACAAAGATGACCATATTTCTTTGCCACAGCTAGTCAAAAAGTATGGATAGAGACAGATGTTACTTGTGTGTCACAACATGCAGTGTACACTGTACACAGTGTACACTTAACATAGTGTTATCTCTTGTGAGATTTCATGTGACATGGGTGCATACTGATTTTATTTATTTTTTCCCATTCATTTATCTATTTATCTTGCTCTCACTTAGCAAATACATTAATTCTGAAAAGTCATTTTGTTAAATTAGTACCACAAACTCTTTTAATAATTTCTACAATTCTCATAAAATCTCAATGGAAATGGTAATACGACACTAGCCATGAAACCTCCACAGTTACATAAATGCCTGAACGATGTTTTCCCTGTCCCTAAAAGGCTTTTTGTACACTACCCTATTTGAGGCAGTTTCTCAATATTAGAAACAGGGGGTACTTTTAAGAATATAATTTTGTTGAGAAAAAAAAAAACAGTGGAAAGAATGTTAATTTTGTGTTTTATGCTGACAGCCTGAAACGATACAAAAGAAAAGTGTGCCTATTATACACGACAGATATATTTTCCAGAATTTAATTGCCAATAATTAAGGGTGCATATAACACACGAGTGTGTATTTTACACGAATAAATAAGTGTACGTTGATCAATCGGATGGGGTGCTAATTGGGATCATTCACTCGCTAATATATTTGCAAGTATCGCAGTAGGCGCTTATTAGGGCAGTGTGTTTATTACGTCAAATACAGTATATTCTACTCTATTCTAAAGTTAACACTAAACTACTATCGCACAAACAGGACACAATGTTTATCTTATCAGTACTTAAATTTTCAAAACAAAAATGACGTCAAGGCTAGGATAATGAGTCATCCCTATTTAGCCACAGGCCACCCTTATCAAACATTCAACCCCCAGGATGACTTATCTGGGCATGCTCCTCACAGTCTCGCATATTCCAATCACACACGCCAAATGTTACTAACCGCTCAAAGAATGCTTGATAAGCAATATTTCTCACAATCTCTTTGTGGTCTAATCACATAAGCATAACGGCTGTTAATACCATGATTACATAATGCTCAAATTGTTCCACTGGGCAGATTTATGTTATCAGAATAATCCACATTGACCCCTACAACAGATTTGCAATGTAAAGGGTGTATCAAGGGTTAGAGAGTATCTGCTCTACAGATATGGGTCAGAGGCTATATTTATCCTCTTTGACAAGTGGCAGGCTGAGTTGTGGGCACTTCTAGTTATCAGCATCCAATCAGGGCTATCAGCACTGCTTCAGCAGTACACATGGTGCTTTGGATCGCCATGGAGTCATAGACTGGCTTCTAGTCTTCCATTTATACTTAGGGTCATTTAGCACTGGTTTAGCAGTAATAAAGGTGATTCTGATCGCCATGGAGTCTTTCATAGACACCAGTGATATAAGTATCATTCCTGCAGTAAATATGGTGCCCCAGACCAACATATTACTGGATGACGAGCGAACACTTTAACCACTAGGCTACACCACCGCCCCTTATTGTGGAGGAAAGTAAGAACCAGAATGTGACAAAGATGTTAAAGGCCACTAACACAGGCGTAATACTGACAAACATCAGAATCAGGACACAGGTATAATTTGAATCCATGACCAATGGACCCTGGCAGCCAAGAGAGATGACTCTTTTGAACGAGTTGTGGCGCTTGGCCAACCTGTCTCCCTATTCATTATCAGGAAGTTACAGAACCATTTTCTACTTAACAGTTAAGTCCTGAAAGAAATGTCTTCCTGAAAACTGTTATGAAAGATATTTGAGTTTAATTTCATTTTGTAAAAAATAATATCTGACATCTTAATTCTTGAAGAAGACTGAATGCTCCCATTCTTGTGAGATGGAAGTGATGCCGACTGCCATGACTACTGCTTGTATCTGCCAACACCAACCTGCTTCAGATACAAGTTGCTGGGAAAACTGATGCTCTGTTTTCTAGTTTTTATTACCGGAAACAGCTCCCCACTGTGACAGACGTTTTGTAAGTCAAATACCTCTCACACTACAATTGCCCTCAGCACAAGCTTGAGACTGACAGGATTAAAATCCAATCACACTAGCAACTTAAGATACATGTTTCCTTACTATAGATAAAGTGACCAATGTGAGGTAGAAATCTTTATCATTATGATGCACTGAGAGGTACATGTTTGCTCCATTTCTTGAAACTTTTGGGATCCCATGTGGACTACAAGCCCATTCATGCTCAGCTCATGTGCAAGACATTGTCCTAGACTTGCTGCAAGTTCTCCTTGACAAAATACATGCAATGAAATACTGCTCACATGAGACAAGTGCTGGAATGATACTAGGGGCATTGTCTGCTTTACTGTGTACTTGGTGTATGGGTTATTAATTATTTTTTCCTGTTAAAACAATGACCTTCCTAATTGGGAACAAAACCCTAAGCATATTCTAAGGTTATCTCAGGGTTTTCCAAGGTGTCTAATGCATTATTTCCCAAGAGAACAAATGCCACATAAAAATGTAAAAAAAACCCCGCAAATTGTACAATTTTTTACATCTTAATTTTGAAAATAACCCAATTATTTCATGGTAAAGATAACAAGATATGAGGAGATTGACCTGCCATGTATTCATCTAGATAATGGGACCATTTCAAATAAAAATCACAGGTGCTGCATAACGTTTGCCTGCACTTTCCTCTTGAACCAGTGTATTTGCTTACACAATCAGACATAATGAATCCAAACCCCAAGATCCATATTCAACTTAACATGTATAAGCACAGCTTAACTACAGATTTGAAAGCTCCTGTATATATGTTTAAGTTTTCATTTCATTCATTCAAAAATTTGAAAGGAAGTGTCGTAAGTTATTAGAGAATGTTTTTGCCCCACTTCATCATGATCATGATACAGACTCCTTATCTGCAACAGTCTGTACTGTTTGACTTGAAGTTTATCAAAACCCCTTCAGAGTCCAGACAGGAATTGTATTCCATCATCCAGCACGAGGTTGGAGGCGTGTACCCCCTGAGTGTCATCAATTCTAGATCTTGCAGGGTCATCAATAAACAGTCAGTATACAAAAGATGCGGTCTGCAATGGTGGTCGGGATTCATCGCACCAGGTCAGAAACCCAGGTTATGCAAATGGACATCTAGAATCTACTCTTCAACGCCCCTCCAATTTAGTGGGGTATGTTAGTTTTGTGAGGAGCAACTCAGTCATGACACAATATGTTTCATTCTTGAGAATTCATAAAGCACTACCCTTTTGATAGGGAAGTTTTATCTTTCCATGCCACACAAAACTGATTCTCGTGTTAAGTGTATATTCAAACAGAAAAACATATCGGATTATTCCCATCAAAAGATCAGTAGTATATGTGGGTTCAATGACAGTTCCACTGTGACAATGGTGAGCCAGGTGTTGCAAATCAAGGACCAGGGATCTCCTATTGCTAAAACTTGAAGGAGATTGTCATATTGTGTTTCCTGGAGTCTCTGGCAATATATAGTTTGTTGTTTAGAGCCACACTCAGCAATATTCCGACTACATGTCTGTCAATAATCGAGTCTGGACCAGCCAATCCAGTGATTTATATCATAAGCATCGATCTATGCAATTGGGATATGATGACATATGCATCAACCAAGTCTGACCACCCGATCCTGTTAGTCGCCTCTTGTGGTAAACATTGGTTGCATAAGATAAATTCTAACCCAGATCTTCACTGGTAGGCAATACATAGCACTGTTTGAGGCTTATCAATTCCAATAACTTGAAATCTGATATATTTGCCAATTTCTTATTTCACTAACCTATCATGAAGGTGTCCTCCCATTAGTTAGACGTCCCAATAGTTAGACAGCATATAACAACACTTTAAACGGTTGAGTGCACACTAATCCTTATGCTTGTTACCTCAGACTTTGAAATGGAATAGTCCAGATAAGATCTGAGAAACAAAGCAAAGCAGCTTTAAATAGATACTTTAATATTATACTTAACATTTAATGACACTTTACATTTGATAAATTTTATACAGTTTGTAACAACACTTTGTGACAGTTTTTGGTAATGTACACTTTACATTTAATAACTTAAATTATTTATTTATCCCAGTCGAAGCAAGTCACTGTCATTGTACATTAGAAAAGAGCTTTGTGGGGAGCCTGACAATATAAATTCCCCATCACCTAGAACAGCTTGTGTGAGCTGTTGTCAATTACTGCAATACACATCCAATTAACACATCATTAACACTTGTTTTTTACTAATATTTCGCCCTGAAGCAAAGGAGCGACTGAGTGACTGTTGTGTTAACTCTAGAGATAGCACTATTGCAATTTATAAGTTATAAGATACTAATGTGTAAAAATCAATTTTGTTTGTAATGAATTAAGCCTACACAAGATGAACCATGTATGGAGCAAACGTAGCCCTCAAATATTGTCATGCTGCCATTCTAAGAGACTACCATTCTATCATGTTGAAGTTCAACCGGGAAATACCATAGTTCTCCTTGCAGCAAGTCTAGGTTTCTTTGAGAAAAGAAACCCTACACTCCTGTTTCTAACATAGCATGTAGTTTCATACTCAGTTGCGTTTTTCTGAACAGGCACATGGGAAAAGTTGAGAGCTGGATTATTGTTCGAGAGCATTGGCTTACATCTCACAATGTTGATCTAATACATCCAAATAAACAGAGTTGTATGTGCTTGTGGGCTGGTTCAGTAGCCCAGATACCTGCACTGTATGTGGGAGCAGGCAGGTCACAGGCCATTGTTTGGATTCAACATAATGGTACAGCATCTCTATCAAACTTAACCATTTTTAATTCCGTGTTTTGTCTACAGGAAATACAAAGAGCTGAGCTGTCAACTCCATTTCAGTGCACGGTGACGGAATGTTCAACTGTTGAGGCACAGGGAATGTTCCATATCCAGCTTATACCAAAGGAATACAGCAATAACTCTCTGGAATTTAGTAAAATTGATTTAATGATCATAACTTGTAACCATGGTTACAGAGAAAGTATTGCCAGGTACACGACTTGGTGCTTTACATTTCCACGGCCAAGGGGTCATTGACCCTTTAACAAAATCTTATGACACCATTTTCAACAGTTTGGAAACTCGCTTGTATATTTCCTTGCCAGGCCATCAGTTCCATGAATAATGGATCACTTGACCCATAAACACTCCCATCAATCTATAAGGACTGACATATGTGTGTACTATCTACTATAAGGACTGATGATCAAGAATAAGATCCACACAACTCATATCAAGTAAATTATTGCCTCCATCTCCATGACTGCTTCAAAGAAATAGCACAATACTTCAAACACAACCCATAAGTACAAGGAGTATTGATATTTTCACATTTGTCAAGTGGCCAGTGAACTAGAACAAGATTATGCACCTAGCCGTTTCTTTTAAATATTGTACCTAGTGCATGTGGCATTTTTACAGAGAAAAAAGCATCTGGTCTGTGACAGAGTAGACAGAAAATTGATGGATAACAACCTCTTCATAATACTGCAACAGCAAAGCCGCTATCACAGTACAACAAAGAGGTTGTTATCCATTAACGTTTGTCTACTTTGTCATCCATCAACTTCATTGTCTGCCTATCAAACAGTTCATCTGGTCTGTGGGTGTGAATGTAGGAGTGAGTGAGTGAGTATGGTTTTACGCCGCTTTTAGCAATATTCCAGCAATATCACGGCGGGGGACACCAGAAATGGGCTTCACACATTGTACCCATGTCGGGAATCGAACCCGGGTCTTCGGCGTGACGAGCGAACGCTTTAACCACAAAGCTACCCGACCGCCCCCGTGAATGTAGGAAGTGAATACACAAGATAACAGGGAGTATACTGCAAATGTCAAAATTTAAGATAAATCAAGAAACAAATATTCAGAACCGTAAGACAAGAATCATAATTTTTACAATTCATACTGTTTTATTTTCTCAATTTCAGTTTCCTATGGTGCAGTTTGGGAACCATTAAATACACTGTATCATGTTTATTTGGCCTCAGCTTACTTTGTGTTACAAGTATTGCTTGTATATCGTATTTCGTGGACAAATATGTTCAGTTCTTTCTTTCACATAATCAGATAATAGGATAATACAAGCATGGCATTTTTTCCAAATAATTTAAATATTTCGTAAAATGGTTTCCTATCATTGGGTAAATACAATGCAAATTTACCATTCTTTCCACAACTTTCTAATCATTTTGAGTAGAAGGTACACATGGTACAGTGTACATGAACATCTGGAAATGTATTTACCACATCTGTTAACATGGTAATACACTGACTCTATAGCTCATGTATTGAGGGTTCTAATTATCATAATGCAGAGTATGCAAATAGTCACAAGATCGGACATTTCCCTTTGTAGTTGAACTTTATCCCCCATAAACCAACTGAATGGCGCATATAGATTCAGGTGGTTGAAACAATGGCCACTTACACCATCTCATCCTTGCAGGGTCAGGCTCCCAGCTACTTTCCTGGCTTATAATCTCATAATGGTGTAGACTTAGTCTAAATGTAAAGCATAGTCACTCTCATCCCACATGTCCCAAGTACCTTGAACCTGGCAGATTTGATCAACTTCAGCATGTTCAGTAACAAGACATAACCATTAAACAACACACAAGTTGTAGGGAAATGTTCAGTTGAAATTTGGTAAATGAAAATCAATTTCCTGAATTATTATTATACAAATCGTGAAAACCGATACAGCTTGCATTTAACCATTACATCAATGATTGTTAATGCACAATGGCTTCATAGACCCAAAGAAATTCATGCTTGTCCACTAGTCCAATACTAATAAGTTGTGGTGAGGGCAAGTACATATCCAATAATGAACTGAATAAAAATGTACGTGGTAAAGATTTTTGGCTCGTTGAAGACAGACTTGCAACAAATTTTGAGGACTTGTGCAGTGATCTGCCAAGGCAGCGACCTTACATGATTCTTGCCAAAAAAAATTGATTGGTGAATGATAAAAAATTGATTGATTGGTGCATGATATTTCCGCTCAATGGGACATCAGGCACATTCATTTAGATGGGTTTGTTTTACATAATTATGGGAGTCACGGTCACAAACATATTTAGTATCACTTGGAAAGCTGCTTCATATGTCTCAATGTATATATCAGTGCCTTTCATTGGTTGAAAGTCAATAGTCATAGGATCTCTCAGAGTGAGGCCCTATAAGTGTGGAAAATGACCCCATGTACTTATGCTGAAGGGGTCCTTGTCCCCAATTGTTCTGCTTGTGAAATAAGGTCCTCTGGACTGGTATAAAAAGAATAGCATTTCTAAGGCAGATATGGTACATATGGTATACCATAGTTATCAGTCAGAGGAATTTGCACATTGTAACAGTTCTCGGAAATGTAACTACATGTTTTACATGTTAAAACACATAAGGTGTTTGTTAACTAAAGATCATAGTGAATGAAACAGTTCAAAACTTACACACACATTTGTGACACTTAGTGCATGTGATATAAGATAGGAGATTTAAACAACCCTTTAAGTCGATCAGGTGATGTGGGGGCAAGAAGCAGCCCTGAAACGTTGTAATGACAAGCAAAGTTAACAACAATAAAAGTTTCAAGTCTTCATCAATGCTCATGTCCTACAACCATGACAACTTTAAAATGCCATTTCAAGAAAAGACCTTATTTATATTAGCCTATCCTAATCCATGAAGACTAACATTTAGTTCAGAAAAAAAGTTATGTTTCTTTAAAATACATATCTACATAATATAAGAAATAGAATCCAAATGGTGCCCAGAACAATGGTTAATTACAGCTTGAGCTGAGGCATTCTAAACTTGTCCTATAATTCTAGACTTGATTTGGACTCCTTTTTTATTTATTCTCTAGGGTCTGGGAGACAGACTTAATCAAGTTTACCATCTTCAATGTCGCAGAACAACACATTCGTTGAATCTGTACTCTAGATATAGATAACTTAAACCTGTCCTCACTTTCTCCTAATCCACAAATCAACTAACATACATCATACAGACTCAATAGAGTTAAAATGCTTTAAAATAACAATAGCTTTTATTACTGACAGAGAAAATTGCATATTCAACCATGCTAAACATCAAGGACAATAAAAAATAATAGAATTTACTTCACAATAGTATTAGGCGTAATTTAAGTGTTTTTGACAGGAAGATATCAATTCATAAAATGTTCAGCTTCCAGACCAGGGAAGTGTTGCCGCATGTTTAAGTACTCTTCAATGGGCTTCTCAATACACAATGCGAAATGAGACTGGGGACAAAACCTAGCGTCTAGCCAGTCATCAGACCATGTCAGACCACCAGGAGAAAGACGAGCCTCTATTTCAGTCCATGCATTTAAGGGTGGTGTGATAATGTCACCAGGTACAAATATCATATCATATTTAATGGAGGTGTGTGAAAACTTCCAACACCCATTCATGAAATCAGCAACTGCACAAACCAGTAAGGACAAATTTCAATATGAAGAGAAGCTGACATGTACATGAGGTATGGAACTCCAAAAACAGGATGAAATGGCAGCATTTATTTGACATAAATAATGTTTCATTGTTTGCATTCTTTCTCAAACTTTTTTTCGCAATTGACATGCTTGGAGAAATTGCTTCCTTTTGCCGAGTTGTCACATGCTTGTGGAGTAATGTGATGATGATAGGTGGGCGGAGGAGGTGGGGAAAGTCTGTTAACTTATTGAAAGAGTTCCCAAATCAATGTGTTCAGGATTTTTTACACATAAAAATTTCATAAGGTTAAGTTGACCTAGCTATCATTCAGACTCTCCACAACCAAGTCTGAATGGGCTTTGTTTCTTTGTTTTAAGGGGCAGATACCACATTGCTATGTTACTGATAAGGACTTAAAGTAATAACATGGATATCAGTGTTCTCATCATTAAGACTGGCAATTAGTGGGAAAAAAAATTCAAACATGTTGAGAAAATTATGGATTGAAGTTGTACTTCAAATGTCCTAATTGTTGGTTCAGGCTATTAAGCATGTTTTCCATGAATGAATCTCTGTTATTATTTATTGGATAAAAAGAAAATCACAGCCTCATTCATAAATACCGTCATTGGGCTTAAAATTTTTTACTATAATTCCATCAAAAATGAGGGATTTATCTAAGATTCCAAACCAAGTGAAAAAAATAATTATTTTGTTCAAAATTGGGATTTTTTCTTTTCTTTTAGTTGTGACTTTAATAGAATTATTCATATTGTAATAAACCTTTAATTTCACCCAACAATTCAATTTTTCTGCATTATCTATTGGAAACCTCACAGAATGCTGATGATGTTAATTCTTATCAGCTCTGCCTGAGACACAGAACCCAATGTGTACCAGGAACCAACCAGGGTTCCAGCATCAGCAGCTGGCTGTCAGATCACACTCTGATAAGTGCCCTAGTTGTAAATTAGACCAAGAGAGAATTCTAGACATAAGACTGGCCCACTTGTAAATTACACCAAGATGGTAACCAACACCAGTAGCCACCTCCTATAGCTTCTCCAGGAGGCTGTCACTGGGCAGTGGACAAAGGTCAGACAGGCTACATGTAGTCAGTGAAATCTGGTCAACCAATTACTTACAATGGTAACACTTAACTTTCTAAAAGACAAACTGCATGGGACATGGTTAACGAATCACTCTATTTTGATGTCATAATTCTGCAGTTAGTAAGAGCTTAATCAGAGAAGAGAATCTAATTATAACAATTAGATAATACATGAACATTCAAAAATCTTATACAATGTATTTAAACAACGGCACCAGATTTATTCCTAATTAGTTTTCAGTGAATGAAAGTTGAGCCTTCCCAGAACTGGGTCACTTGGCACATAAAGAAAGCTGCCTATGCCTCCAACAAGTGGACCGGTCATGTCAAAAGTTCTAGAAACTGTGCTTCGGTAATGGAAAGACTTACCTTTTAAAACTATACAACATAGTGTGACGTAGAAGAGAGAAAACTCCATGTTGGCAGTATAGAAGTATGTCACACTAGCGGCCGTCCATCCATAAATATATATATGTATATATCAAAACGTATCCTGTGAGTCACTTGGATGTGTCTCGCTTCTGAAGCCGGTTTGGGGACTGTCTTTAAATCCCCACCATCGTATCCGACTAGATTTCACCTGCAAGATAATGATATGTCACAATAAAGCCGTGTTTCATTAGTCCTACAGAAGCACTTCTGAGAAGTGCCGAGTGCATTGGCAGACAGACGCACGGGTACGGGGACTGACTGGGAAACTAGGCCCCTGAAAGTGGCAAGTTTGCAACTTCTGTAAAAAGTACCTCGAGATGACAAAAACACTACAAACGTATTATCTATTAAGACCGTGAAACTAGTAAACAAGATAAGATATGATTTTGCACTTAAACCCCACGGTGTTTACTTACACAACGTCTAAAGATCACGCATTGTGGAATACTTACAGGAGATGTCAACACAGACCATACACCATTCTTGGCGGGAGGTAAACGGAAAGGCTACCGGAAGTGAGCTCCTTCACAAATTCCTAAACTTTTCTGTGTTCATGTCTATTAAACCTGGTTCTATATTGCGATATTTCTTTTAAGTATTACACTGAATACATTTCTGTGGAACATCCCATGCTGAAAAATTGGGATTAAGTATAGAAAACATATAAATATAAACGATATTAGATTGCACACATTATTACGGAGGGAGCAAGTTTTCTTACCGCAACAGCCAATCATGTGGAAGAAAAGTTTGTGAAAGGGGAATCCATGGTTGAACTTCTGGCGCGTATGAACAACTATCACATCGATTCTTCTTTCTATTTCCTCAAATACAAATGATGGAAATTTTAAACTGTATTAATAAAGACTAATCATTAACACGTTTTCGATGACAGAAGATGCCACACTCTTTGATCGACAGAAGGTCAAAGGTTACAGGTCAACAAGGTCAATATTTCAAGAGGTCAGTGAACCGGGTCGTCATTTCCGTAATCGGCAGTCGGCACATCGTCGAATATTCTGTTCGGCTATAAGAAGTATTAGCATGCGTCTTATTAAACATGATAAATTAACATCTTTTGTTGTATAATTGATTCCTCATCATTACATTGTCAGTGCTGATATGCGGAATGAGAATCGGTATAAGGGAGCTAACTCTTATCTGACGTAAACAAATGACCTCTGATGCCGAGAGACGTGCCGATTGACGGGTAGGATGCTGAGGAACATATAGCCTGTCATTTCATTCTCATCATCTCCTGGTAAGACATTTATTGTCTGATTAGTTAGTATTGTACCAAGGTAGCTAGTGCATCACATTAATGGATACATGACAAACTTCAGTGGCGTTAGAAAAGTGAAGTTTCTGAAAAACTGATATCTCATTGATTGACATTGATCGTCTATTGCTGATCGCTGCCAATAGTGGCGGCGGCATGTCGGTTACATGGTCGTGACTGATGTGTGTATCAAACTGTTGAAATGTCTGACACTAGACGGACATCTGCGCCACCATTACTAGCCTCGTGGTGTCACGAAAGAAAACGAAACTATAAAATATTGGGGAATATTGATTTTTAAGTAATAAAACCAGCAGATAAGATCGACTTACACTGATACAGATGACAACGAAGTGTAAGTTGAAATAATTCTTCTGTACTGCAGGAGCACGTAGAGAAATTTAAAAAATAAAGTATTTTCAAGCTTTCTTGGAAATACAGATCCAGAATTTACCAATTTCACTTATTTTTACAAATTGTTCATGAATAAGAAGCATCAAAAGAATAGGATTTCATGATGGAGATAGATGGTGTCATGCCACTTGTGATCTTTCCTTTGTTGGTATGTTTGTTATTGACTGTGTACATACCTTAAATGTCATGATTTTATGGATGTTTTATAAGATCAGATGTCAAACATATTTGAAGCACTACTAAAATCCTTACCCTTGTTCAAAATGTAGTCAACAAACATGATCAAATTTGTTTTTTTTATTATATATTAAATGGCGACCTGTAATATTTAAGTCTGGAGCAGACAATCCAGTGATTGATAACATCGCCCCTACTGTCAGAGTATGACAACGTGATATCAACCATGTCTCTATTTTGTCACCTGTTACAGCAAGCCTGGATTGTTGATGATCTATTTCGACTTCACATAAAGTTTTTTCGAACAGTCATGAAACTTCGCAAGTAAAGTTGATCATTACTTTGTCTAGCTGTGCAAGCGTATAATCAATTTTGGTTCCTTCTTTACAACGACCTGAGCTGGTAGCTGTATGCAGGTTTTGTATAAGGGGTTATCAAATCTTACTGTATTACAAAGTTGTATGTCACGATACTCTACAAGGTAACCTCATTTCTGTTACTATTCTAATACCTCTGGCTGGTTGAAATGTAGATACTGTCCCATTTTATATGTATACTAGGGCTGGGACGGGTTACTCGGGTACCTGGGTCGGGTGGGTACTGAGTAGTACCCGGGTACCCACAGGACTACCCGGACCTATGGTTAGTCACATGATATATTGTTTAATAACAAAAAATATCTAGAACTCTATGGTTACACTACAAGTCACTAATGTTCGCATTTCTTTCTGACTCTGCACCCATTCCTTCTGAATTTTCATGTGGTTGAATAAAGATATAACTTAATTCAACTTCAGTGTATGAATGACCAGATTATTTAATACATGTATCTAAATATGTTTTGTCAGGGTTATGCTAAAAATGTCCCCGATCTGACATTTTGAGACATCTGACAACTACAGGTGGTACCCGGGGTAGGGTTGGGTAGTAGAGACTCGTTCCAGCCCTGTGTTATGGAACCCTGATCACAATGCCATAGGTTCAGAGAACTTTAGTTACCGTGGTAATGGAATGGAGGCCTCTGAATGGTTAAAATTGCAGTATACTATAAGGGTAACGCTATTTTTCAGGGCATTATCATTTGCAGAAGCCCGAGGTCTTCCATTAACTGCCCGACGAAGGCGTTACCGTTATTATAGCTAAAATGGATGGAATTTGTTATCAAATAAAAAGAAACAACAATGTCGATTTTGAAACATTTACTGCAATCAACACGAATGTCACTGACCCACTTTTACAAATATGGAAACGTCATAGAATAAACCAGATGACGTCACTATTGAACGTTACGTCACCTATCCCTATCCTATGACGTCACCTAACAACAGGCGTGATAATGGCCCGTCGTCAAGTAATATGAGGGCATTATCAAGTTACAGTGGCCCGCTTATTTCTGATAACATGTTGGCGTTTTTATGATAATTCTATCCATTTTAGCTATAAAAATGTATAATATAATTATATAATCAATATTTATCCAATTTTGTTCAAATTGATATGTCTGGTATGATGGCAAGGGTATCTTTGAGCATGTAATGGTCCCATTGCATTGAACACTTGTTTCGTTTTGGCATCCACTGTCTGTGTCCGTCCTGTGACTAGCGTATATATTAATAATGAAATTTTTGTTGTGTTCATTGAAATTCCTGCATTCTGATTAGCTGAATTGGTCACGTGTTATTGCATTCATTTCCCAATGAATGTAAAAAGTGAAGCCACGCCCACCGAGGCGGACTATTTTTTTACTTGCAATCTCAACATTACAGTCAAGGGAATTCCCTTTCTGTTCACGTGTATCGTCATGCACAGGACATTTAGCGACTTTCATGCATATTCATTGTCCAAACTACCCTTTGAAACCAAAGGTTCGCTCGCCTCGGTTCAACTTTCATGTCTTCGGCTACGTGGATTCATACAGTTTGCACATCGGTTTTTCGATTCATACCTCAATAAACCGAAAACAATACACAGTCAATCCTTAATTGGAGATGGTGTTTAATGAGTAGGGTCTAACTGTATACTAATTAGTAACATTTTTTTATTATTATTATTTCATTTT
Source organism: Haliotis cracherodii (assembly GCF_022045235.1). Taxonomy (NCBI): domain Eukaryota; kingdom Metazoa; phylum Mollusca; class Gastropoda; order Lepetellida; family Haliotidae; genus Haliotis; species Haliotis cracherodii. The sequence continues at coordinate 28,762,745 of NW_027266319.1, read as the reverse complement.
AAATGAAAAAACTCTTTCATTTGTTAAGATTCTTAGATTATGCGCTTATAAAACAAACCAACATCATTTTGTAAAGTCACTTTATTATATTGGTTGTAATGTAAGTTACATAATATTTGCAAAACATTCCTTTCTCTTTTATCCCAAATCTTATGTTTTTGGAAGATTGTAATTAAATTATGTAAATTGTAATGAGGATTAATGTAAATTTGTTTTGGTTTGGTTTTGCGGTCTATTAAGAGTGCACTCTATTCATAGTTATCACACCAAAATCTAACAAATCATTCAAGTTGCTCCTTAAGTCTTAAAAATGCTATTCTTCCACGTCCTGAAGGCGGGAAGTATAAGGGTTAGTTTAATTTTAACTGAAGAAGAGCACCATTTTGGTTTCTCTAAAAAAATGAAATGAGAGTGACTTAATCTGGACATGTGTTAACATTCTGTCACATTCTGTGTCAAGTCATGTGTCAATGTAGATAATCCATGCAATTTGTTCATTTGGTTTTTAAAAGAGCTAAAAATGTTTAGGGGAAATGTATCTCCTTTCCCTGAAGTTAAGCGGTCTAGATTTTGTAAGAACTATTGCGCATTGAGCGATTTTCTCCTTTAGCAATGGGCACAGTATAGAGCTTTTTCACGCACTGACCTTGCAATGCTTTACATCGTATCTTGTTGAAGCTGTATCACTGGGAGTGAGTGATTATCTCCCTTACCCGATCTCTATTGCGCACTACCTTTGCCGTGTATCGTATGTTTTTCAGGCAGCCAGCGATAAAGGTTCCAGGATTAATTGAGGTCAAGAAATGTGTCTGGAACACAACATACATAGTAATAGTATAGTGATAGTATAGTGATGCATAGTGATAGTATTCATTTATGCCACAAGTAAATATTTTTCTCAGCGAAAGGGACAATTGCTCATCCACATCATCACTGATTCATCCCAGGCTCTAATGTAATTATCTAAACATACAGTACATGACAACATTGCATAACTCTACAGGACCCTCATATTACCTGCAAGGACCCTGTAAAAATTGATTAATGAGGGTCCCCTGTATGTCAAGGTAAAACCCTGCGGTTATTATAACTTGTCACTTTGCCGCTTCCACGAGACATATTACTCCTTGGTGTTGTTTTGAATTCCGTAGTCTTTACATTCCAAGCTGTACGTGTTACATGGCTTAAGTTAGACACATTATTGTTGTGAATATACTCAGTATTGAATATACTTTATACAAATTATGCATATACAGTAGCATGGAAAATATATATCTGGAAAAAATGAATTGCGGTAATACAAAACGAGGCAGGCGACAAATGATTAAGTCTATGCAACAATGATGTACAACAATACAGTGGCGATATCAGTTTTTTGTGGAACTTAATCTATGTCACATTATCCAAATGGAATGCATTCGCTATGTGAGGTGAGGTGAGGTGAGGTGAGGTGAGGTGAAATGGTGTTTATTGCACTTGTATAGCGACATTCATGCATGTATGTGTGTGTTTCTCCTTGTACTAGTACGGACTGATGCCGACTTATAGTGCTAGTCCACTTAGATACCATGCCGCAGTATAACATGAATATCCCACTCAGACACAGTATACTGACTCTGAGCCGATAGTCCTTGCTTTAGACCGTTAATGCTGAGCTCCAGACAGGGTAACAACAAGTACCATCTTTTAACGTCTTTTGGGCCAGGGATTGAACCCTGGACCTTCCTCTCTCCAGGCGGACGTATGTCTGTTATTCATAGAAGAAATGTGTCCTAAACCCAACACAACTACTTAATACTTAAGGTATATTCACCTGGAAATAAATGAAGCACCACCCATATTTTCATGCATGAGTCAATTTACTTGTGGCCTAGTGCAAAAAGCATTTGAGCTCACAGTATTCAATGAAGAAAACAAGGGGTTGAAATGGAACAGCGACATTTAATTGTAACAGTTGGCATTTTTAAGAAAGATGTTATGTTCACCAAAAACAAAGTGGAAATTACTATTGTCTCACAATAAATACTGAGCTGCTTTAACCCAGTTTGTATTGAAGGAATCCAAGAAAATATCAGTAGATGCAACAGAAACAGTTCTCGCCGATACTTTGTGTAACCACCCTGTACACGAACGACTGCCGCCAGATGCCTCTTCATTCCATGAATTAGATGTTGCACTTGATGTTTGGGCATTCTAGCCCATTCCGCATGCTTTGTTTGTTTGTTTGTTTGTTTGTTGTTTAACACAGCTCTCAGCAATATTCCAGCTTTATGACGGCGGTCTGTAATTATTCAAGTCTGGACCAGACAATCCAGTGATGGACATCATGAGAATCGATCCACGCTATTGGGATACGATGACATGCATCAACAGAGTCAGTGAGTCTGACCTCCCGATCCAGTTAGTCGCCTCTTACGACAAGCATAGTCTCCTCTTAAGGGTAAGCATGGGTTGCTGAAGACCTATTCTACCCCGGATCTTCACGGGCCCATTCCGCATGCAAAGCAGCAACAAGTTCACGTAAATGTGGGACTGGTAATGGGTTCAGATCTGGACACTGCTGGCCAAGGCAGTGTCTCAGTGGCATTCTTACGTAAGCATTCAGAACAAAAAACATTTAAATTGTATTTCTTGCTCTCCAAGGCATTGTTTTATATGCAGAGATTAAGATTACCGTAAGTATTTTCTCGTAAATTAAGCCAGAAATATCAATCAGCTGTGCACACGTTCTTGCAACAATCTACCAGTGATTCAGGCAAAAAATATGCAATGTTACAACTTCAAAGAATTTCGATGCAATGTTCGGATCAAACTGTATCTGAAATTATTATTTATCATGAATAATATATTCAAAAATTGTGATCTGTGAGGTCTGCCTTGATAAATATATACCTGCATTGTTCACAACCAATATGTGTTTTTAACATTTTATGGGTATTGTGCTTCACATGCAGCAAGTGCAACATCAATCTCGTTGACAGTGGTGTTGGTCTGGTGTGGGAAAAGGGCCATAATGTCTAATGTATGGATACTACTTTTTCATTTTCAAAACTTATCATTCTGTGTCATTTCAATTTTGGTCGTGCTTAATTAATTTCGAGGTGTACATATTTTAGTTATACTTGTGCATTTCCATTTGTTAGCCAAGACACTCTCCACAAGACTGTTAGACGTGAGTGAGTGAGTGAGTATTGTTTTACGCCGCTTTTAGCAATATTCCAGCAATATCACGGCGGGGGACACCAGAAATAGGCTTCACACAATATACCCATGTTGGGAATCGAACCCGGGTCTTCGGCGTGACGAGCGAACGCTTTAACCACTAGGCTACCCGACCACCCCGTATGACAAGAGGGAGGACTTCAATTTCCCATTGTCAGCTTTCCTTTGTCAAGCAATATTCCTGTAGCTCCAGCCTATGGTGTCTACATTTCACAATTTCTGAGATACAATCGAGCATGCTCTTTCTACCAAGATTTCAATGTGTGTCATACGACTCCTGCTCATAAGGTGTTTGATCAAGGTTACAACATTCAAGACCTCGGTAAAGCTTTAAAAAGTTTTATTGTAGAGATGTTGAGGACATTTCCGAATTTGACTCATCAGTGACCAAAATGATGTCTGATGCAATTCCCCATTTTGACTTTTACCCCATGTTCCTGTGTTTTTTCAGTTGAACAATTGACTTGCCTTTGCATGTGTTTGTGATGGATGCCACTGGTGGGGCAGGATACGCTCACCTTTTCGCGGACACCTGGTCTCATCACTATTTGATAGTGATTCATAAACACTTGCTCATGATGTAGTCGGTATCATCGGATACCATAAAATTATATGGTCATTGTATCCCAATTGCGTGAATCGATGCTCATGATGTCAATCACTGGATTGTCTGGTCCAGATTTAATTATTTACAGACCACCGTCATATAACTGGAATATTGCTGAGTCAGCATTAAACAACAAAAACAAACCACCATAATATAGCTAGAATATTGCAGTGTAAAGCAATAAACAAGACAAGATATAGTTTGAATATTGCTGACTATGGAGTAAGATAGCATTTATTCATAAGAACAAAATTCAAAACATCAATCAAAAAAAAAATGTGGATGACACATATCGATTATAACAAGCACAGGTGCTACAGTAGCAGTATTGTATATCAAATACCACTTTCAAAGGAAAATATTGAATATTATACCTCTGTACATACATATCTAGAACAACAGCTGTGTATCAATTGGGTTAGGATTAATAAGCCAGCGTTCAAGGTGAGTTATGAGAAATGACTGATTAACAAGCGCACAGGCAGTAACACCGTGTAGGTAATCAGGTCTTATCAGCAAGGGATTGGCTGACGACAATCCACCATTGTGTCATGAAAGTACATTAGTATATATTGTACCTGTTGTGTGTGGTTTATCCGACTCAATAAGGTAGGGATGAATTTTATCATGTTTCGCAGAGCTTATTGCAGTGTTGTGTGCAAGATTAAACCATGTTTTGGGTGAGGCCTATCATGGTTAGTTGATAAGGTGTTGCCTTGTCATCTTGAAGACTCTGGTTTACATTTGTGAAAGTCATGGTGCACCTTGCTGTCATCTGGCTTTGATTTTGGTAGAAGCTCGAGTGTTTACGTTTTAAGTTGTGATTTCGTTGTGTTTATGTTGTGTTGATGTTTGAAACTGAAACACCGCCTCCTAGTTTGCTATTTATGGTCAGGATGGGGCTTTAAGATGTGCGTGCGTGAGTATTTGTCTGGACTGATGGCGATTTATTGTGCCAGCTCACTGAGATACCATGCTACAGTTTGACATGAATACCCCACTCAGACGCAGTATACTGACCCCGCGCCTGCCAGTCCTTGTTTTAGCCCCTTAATGCCGAGTGCCAGACAGGGTGACAACAAGTACCATCTTTTCATGTCTTTTGGTATGATGCGGTTCAGGGATCAAACCCCGGACCTTCCGCTCTCTGGGCTGACTCTCTACCACTAGACCACGGAGGCGGTCAGATTCTCACAGAAAACACATTGACCTCTGTAAACCTCTCTGAAATTACCCGGTTGAAGCAACTGAACTTTGGAATGTATCATTCGTTACCACTCGCCCCTTTCCGTAACCTGCAAGAAAACTTGTCACCCTATCGATGAATGTTATGTGCGAAAATATGACAAACCAATCAGAATGTGCGTATGATTTCAAGTTCTTCGTAAAAGAATCCCTCAAAAATAATATTTGATTTTACATATGTCTTGCATCTAAAAATATATCCAAGACACAGTTAAATGTATACTGTAAATCATACTGTATAATTCCGTACGTCCCGATGTGCTTTAAATTGCATCTGAAATATATATGATATATGGGGAAATATGTGTGAACCATTACGCAACAAGTTGACAATTGTTTTAGGTATGCCCGTTTGCGCTAAGACGGAACCCGGTCGTATGTCGTATGTGGCACGTATGTCTCTCCTTATGACATTGTATTTTGGTTCAGTTCATTAGATTTTAGTGTTAGTTTTTTCTTTATGCAGAAAATGTTTGAATATGAATGGTGATAGCAACTTTAGTTCTATCTTTGGTCTTAACTGTTGCCTACTATCCAGGTGAGCTATAGTGCCAGGGCACTATTTTTCATTTTTTCTTTCAGTGAAAATAGTTTGAATCAGTTGAATGAAAAGCATTTTTTTGAAAAAATTTTAAAAACTGCAGTTGGCAAATATGATTAAAGTTATGAGAATTAACATGGATTTCATTGTCTCTACGTTTCTTCTACATCCCTAAATAGTTACAGAGCTTGAAACTAAAACTAATTCCTGTTTGTTTTGCATAGTTAGTAAGATTAGAAGACCAGGAGATGAACCATCTCAAGATGACTGAAAATGTTCGCTATAAGGCCATAATAAATTCATTCGTAGATTATCGTCCTGCCCGACTCCAGACTAAACAACCCCCCATTTGCACAGCCATTACATATTTACAACATGGCGTGAACTGGTCTACAAGGGACTCTTAGTGTGTGCCTGCCTATGGTGTGTGCCTGCCTATGGTGTGTGTCTGCCTATGGTGTGTGTCTGCCTATGGAGTGTGCCTGCCTATGGTGTGTGCCTGCCTATGGTGTGTGCCTGCCTATCAGCTGCTTGCTGTGAGTTGTCAAGATGGTGCTCCCTACTTTGAAAGTACCATAGGGTGTGCAAACCATTAAAGGCTGGTATGCCTGTCCATGCCAGAGTCTATGAGTCTTGTGAAAATTTTCAACAAGTTTGAAGATAAATTCATAAATGTACAAGTATGAGTCAAGGCAGGGAAAACAAAAATAGGTTTGACACAGATATATCCAACAGTACTGTTGAAATCAGTGTTTATTATCTTTGTTATTTAAGTCAGTCTTCAACTTGACAACTTTATTGACAACTTAAAATATCAAACCCCACTCCCTCCTTTTTTTTGTTTTGGAAAAATAATGATTAAATAGCGGTTAATTTATTATGGCCTAAATATTTTCTCTCTGATGACGTGAAATAGTTAGGAGCAGTAAGTGTGTAGTGAAACTAGAGTTTAAAGTGGAAGAATTGGGCTTGTTATGAACATTATGTATATATAGAGCTCAAAGACTAGGACCTGCTGCGCCAGAATGAAGACAGTCATGAAGTGTAACGCTTGTATATTTAACAATGTCTAAGCCGTTAAGTTCATTCCAGGACATCAAATGCATATATTTACATCATTAATTGTGAGTGCTGCTGAAGAAAGCTTGTAAGGCAAAAATTAGCTGCAAGATATATAGGTTACTAACGGGGTCAAAGTACCCTTTAAAGGGAAAGGATGTCGAGAGGTCGACACACCAAGTTCATTCCAGGATGAATTCAACAATATTCACTATAAATAACCCTAAAAAAATTACACTCATTTCAAGACAATACATTTAGCTACAGAATAAGAGATAGATGACAAAATTAGAAGCCGTGCTTTGGGAGAGAGCATCTTCGAAAGCTATAACTGTTATGCTTTTTTTATTCCGATCCAAAATCCCTGCTAGAATTTGTACTGCTAACTTACCGAATTTCTTGTTTATTGTATCATGTACACAAACCCCACGCATCAAAGACACTGAATCGATGGCACCTGTCAGACCACCCATCATCTTTTCGAGACACCTAAATCTAAAAGCCATAATGGCATATTCTGTTTATCTACATTTATTCATCTCAATCGGGCCTGTGCCATTGACGACCTTGGCCTTTCATATCCCCGCACTGAAAACAGATGGCAATCTGATTGGCTGTAAATAAAATATGCATGGGAATTTGTTCCTTCTCCGTAGTCTGCTAAATGTGGCCTGAATCATGAAAAAACATATCTCTTCATTTCCTAATCATGATGTCAACAGTTAATTGGTAAGTTGTTACTTTCTTTTCATGCTTATGTATCATGTTTTATGCGTTTCAAGAGATTTGCTATCTTAATGATCTAAGTAAAAAACTTCAAGTCCTGTACTCTGTTTTGAACTTTTCCAACTGCTGATAATTTATGATTATATCCACTGACTGTATGATGAATTTAATTAACAGAAATTAAGTCATATCATGATATAATTGCTTAATTGTTTGTTGTTTAACGCCACACTCAGCAATATTCCAGCTATGTGACGGCGGTCTGTAAATAATGGAGTCTGGACCAGACAATCCAGTGTTGACATCATGAGTATCGATCAAGCAATTGGGATACGATGACATGCATGGACCAAGTCAGCGAGCCTGACCACCCGATCCTGTTAGTCACCTCTCTTGACAAGGATAGCTGCCTTAAGGAAGTTAATACTTGTACCTAATGCATCAAACACAATGATTGATGTATTCAGAAGTCAAATGTGTAACTCCTCCAACAAGGATCCTCAAAATAACTGTTGGACCAAAATCTGTTCTGTAAACTTGCTTGATATTATGGACAGTGCACCAGTGCAGTTACCGAGATATACTACTCAAAAGAAGTTAAGGATCACCCGATTCTTCCATATTACAATAGTTAATCTCTCATGCCATGACAGATTAACATTACCAATATAAAAGAATCGGGTGATCCCTAACTTCTTTTGAGTAGTATAAAAGAAATAATGGACAGCTGTTACTTCCATCACAATCACTCCTTGTTCTTTACAAAAACTCCATTGAACAAGGGGTAGTGTTGTCTGATGAAGTGTTTCTCTGGATGCACAATGAAGCAGAGAGGTTAAAGATACCTGATTCTGGAAGAACTGGTGGGATTCTGATTGATGAAATGTCAATACAGTCAGACATCCAAATGGTTAGAAGTGGCACAAGCATACAGTTTGGTGGCTTTGTAGAAAATTTTCCAGAGTCTGAACACATGAAAACAACCCAGAGTGGAACCAAGAAGAAGCATTTGGTAACTCATGTATGTCAGATCAGGGTATGAAACTCCCAAAAATTTCAGCCAGACCTCAGGACTGGCTAGCTGAAATAAATGCCAGCCCTGACCAAAACCTGCCTGCCCACTATAATCATATGTTTCTGAGGATAATTTAATTACAAATATGAAAACTGATGGCTTGTAGCATAAGCGCATCGCTAAATGTTAGGTTGTCGAAAAGCTAACAGGGTTTCTTTTTGGTTACATTTTATCATTCATCTTTACATGTGAATTAATGCTTATCATCGGGAAATATTTAGAATATTTTCACCTATGAAATATAACCCGACCGTCGGGCAGGAGGATTTGAAAATCTGACAGCCCGAGTTGAAATCAACCCGTCTCTGACGGTTGGGCAGGCAGGTATTTCGAACGCTGCTCAGATGCTGTTCATAGGAATGGGAGGTCTTCGTTTCCAATTTGCTCACTTTCCTGTTCAGACAGCCAGTGCATCTGAAACTTGCTGCATGTTTCCTGAAGCTGTTGATACTCACTCTTGCCATGTGGAATTTAGGAGTGATGTTCTTGACCATAGATGGAGTGGGATCATACCATGCTTTTATGAAACTGAATGTTGACATTGACAGACTGTCACTTACTGCATGTTCTGAATCCAATCCAGAAAGGAAAGTACATTTCATAATTGATGTTTCACACTGCATGGAAGAAATCCAACTCCCTTAAAAGTGCAAAAAGCAGTGAGGTGTGCTGTTGACATTTATCATGTGGCTTTCTAATTTTATGGCAGTTTTGGGAGGAGGCATACAAGTGGGACAAATGCAACTCATCGAAGTTACATAGAAAGCTCAACAGAGATCATGTTTACCCTGATCAGTCACGGGGACACGGGTGGCCCAGTCATCTAAGGCACCGCAGAGTTCCGTCCCTTGGGCACGCCAGAAACCTATGATTGTGGGTTTGAATCCCGGTTTGCCCCGATTATGTTTCTAGGTTTGTCAGCACCATACCTGCACCGAAGTGGTAAACGTCTGAGACCTGTATCACTTCGGGCTTTCCTCCCACATTAAGCTGACATGCTGTGATATAACTGGATTACTGTCAAAAATGGCTTTAAACCAAACTCACTCACTCATTATTCAGTTTTGTATGACAAGGATGTATAAAGAAATGTCGCGATTACGGCATTATTATGTTGTTATCCATCATTTTATTGTCTGTGTTGTCAAACGTCAACTTAAAAGAAATGCCTATCATTCAATTCATAACAGCTGTAGTTTCGGAGTAAAAACAGGAATTCTTAGTCATGATCAAAATGGAAATGAGGGTGAAAATTCGAAATGCATCAAAATACTTTAACCTGCAAGCTGTGTTAAACTTTATGATGCCCAAAGACTAAATTTGACTTTATTGCCAGTTAAAATATGAGACTAATGGCTGTGTGCAAGTTATGTTTTTGAAGCTTGTGTGAGATGTACAACAATGACAGACCCTGTGAGGTAAGAACCAGGTCGTGAGAGAGGTATGGGCAGTAAAGCCACAGTGCAGAAAGGATGTGTACAAAGTACATACAGTTGGAATAAGGGCTATAAAGTGGAACTTGACACAGACAGCTGGAGAGTAGAACGGACCGCTGTTGATGGTTTCTGGAGTATGACCATATGTGCTGTGACCCTGTCAAACCTATGTGGCTTCTTTTTGCCATTTTGCCCTGTTATAACATAGGATCAAAAACTGGTTCAGATGTCTTAAAGCATGTCATCAATGAAATTAGGTTATATGTGAAACTAGGTGATGTCTTTAGGTGCTTTAATTTGATGGAAAATTGTCAATTTAATAATGTTGTTGAGATGGTTTAATTGGTGCAGTTCTGATCAGTAATATATGATAAATCCTGCCAGAAAAAGTTGGGGGCAGACAGGGGTGAAACTACCATTGTCATAGAAAAGCAGTTGCTTACTCCCTCTAAAAGCACAATTTTTTTCCAAGAAAAAGTAGACCTCAATTTACCATCTACGCAGTAAATTATTAATCTAAACTCTAGATGTCGGATATGATTTTATGGTCTAACTTGAAAATGGGAATCTTTCCACACTTTAGGACTTTAGTGGTAGATGGTTTATGAAGTTGTGAGAGTGATGTCCCTTTGTTGACACAATGCACATTGTTAATATAGACTGTCAATGAAGATTGAAAGGCTATTTTAGATCATCATGACAACCACATGACAAACGAATAATCTATTAGAAGTCTACTAGTAACTTGTTTCTGTTTAATATGATATTCTGAACTGTAATATCCTAAAATGAGCAAGAAATTAAAATCAGGGGTGCATTGTAAAACAATCAATTCCTTTTTCATGGGAGGAAGTGTTAAAAATGACCCATACTGTACATACTGAACCTAGTTTCATGTAGCTATACTTACAAGTATTTCCCTGAGGCAAGCAGAGAGCCCATTAAAGTTACTGTTTCACAAAATGTAATACTTTGTGACGTAAGCAATCCACGCTGTCATAACTATTTTTATTATGATGATCGGTTGACTCATGTTAAAATATGAAAATGAAAAATTAAAAGCCATCACATACTACGAATGAACATGTAAAAACACATGAAAGAACTGTTATCGATTTGTTTTTGTTAATGTTCATATTTGATTTATCATCATAGATGTTTCTTGAATGAAAGTCGAAGATGTGTTGGTGAAACACGTATATATATTTTATTCATAAAAAATTATAATAGATAAATTACCTATACCTTTGTTACAAATGAGATGTAACATAAACAGTCCCAAAATGCAGCCAATAGAGTTAAAGATTATCTAATTTTGTATGGTATAACAGGCTACCCACTGTATGGTATAACCACCAGGCTACCCACTGTATGGTATAACAGGATACCCACTGTATGGTGTAACCACCAGGCTACCACTGTATGGTATAACAGGCTACCCACTGTATGGTGTACCACTAGGCTACCCACTGTATGGTATAACAGGCTACCCACTGTATGGTGTACCACTAGGCTACCCACTGTATGGTATAACAGGCTACCCACTGTATGGTGTACCACTAGGCTACCCACTGTATGGTATAACAGGCTACCCACTGTATGGTGTACCACTAGGCTACCCACTGTATGGTATAACAGGCTACCCACTGTATGGTGTACCACTAGGCTACCCACTGTATGGTATAACAGGCTACCCACTGTATGGTGTACCACTAGGCTACCCACTGAATGGTATAACCACCAGGCTACCCACTGTATGGTATAACCACCAGGCTACCCACTGTATGGTATAACCACCAGGCTACCACTGTATGGTATAACCACCAGGCAACCACTGTATGGTATAACCACCAGGCTACCCACTGTATGGTATAACCACTTGGCTACTCACGTTGGGACTTTAAGGTTATATGATGTTAAGTATAATGGTAAGATGTTGCCCACCTTTATATTGAATGAATAAATAAAACAATACTCACTCACTGTCGGGGGCACGTGCGGGCCAGTCTTCTCAGGCTCCCCGATTTGCTGTGCAGAGTTGCGTCCCTTTGGCACGCCAGAAACCTATGATTGTGGGTTCGAATCCCGGTTCGCCCCGATTAAGTTTTTAGGTTTGTTAGCACCATACCCGTGCTCGTGGGTTTCACCGAAGTGGTAAACATCTGAGACCTGTATCACTTCGGGCTTTCCTCCGACATTAAGCTGACACACCATGATATAACTGGAATACTGTTAAAAGTGGCATTAAACCCAACTCACTCACTCACTGTCATTAAAAATTATTGTCCAGATAATTTCAGGTGAGCTACAGAGTCTTGCATCTTTATTTTTTTTGTATCGTTCTTTATAGAAATTGAGAGAAGGTTCACACATGATGTTATTACCTCAGAGTTGGTTTTATCAGAGCACTGCATTAATCCACCCAGGTTGGCAGTGATTATCCTTGCCTTCACTGTTCTGGAGATGTTTTACATCATGTTTTCACTGATTAAACTCATTAAGAAGCAATTGAAGGGACTGAGCCAGAAGTGCCGACTTAACCAGAATTCTACTTAACCAAGCGAAACAATGTCACACGATTGCATAAATCCACAGCCAAAAATAATTACTTTCATGATTAATCAGCATGGGATGTTTGTTTGTTGTTTAACACTGCACTCAGTAATATTTCAGCTATATGACGGTGGTTTGTAAATAATCAAGTCTGGATCAGACAACCCAGTGATTGTCATCATGAGCATCTATCTATGCAGCTGAACTGGCTTGTGATGTTGACAAACATTTACATAATGTACAAAGTGTCGATATCTCATGTAAGAAATATACGACTCACTGTAGTTGTTTATTGTACAATGAAACACCATAAGGGGCACAGTTTTTTATTGTATGACAAACAACTCCCACAAATTGGTTATTTCTTAAATAAACATAAAACCTGGTGTGCACACTTTGCATTAATGACTGCTACAAGGATGCACACAATGTGCACACCAGGGCCCACTTGCACAAAGGGATCTTAGCACTAAGATGATTGTAACTACTATACTTTAACACAGGCTCACAATAGTCGCAGCACTAAGATCGCTTTGTGCAAGTGGTTCCAGATTTTACCTTCAAAGCTCCATAAATGTCTGGACAGACAATCGGGAGTTGACTTCCTTTTTTCTTCCTTTTTTTGAGGTAGAAACATCAACAATAATAACATCAGACTGCATAATTAATCATTAACACAATAAAACCTGTAGGCAACAGTACGGAATCAGTGACATTAATCAGAGCAATAATGCAACACAAGCCCCACCCATTCTATTATCAGCCAATCAGAAAACAGTTGTCTGTTAGTGGGTGTGGCCTACAATTTGTTTTATTTATGGAAACCCAAACGGATGCGAGATCAACCAATCAGATGCCACGGAATCATTTGCATTTTATTTATAACAACATAGACTACGGTATGATGTGCTTGTGCTTGTACCTTGGCTCTTATACGTCATTAGATAGAAGCTCATGAAATGAGGGACAATCTGACATTAGTTGCCCATTCAAAGTGTATAAATTTGATTATAATTGCCGTTCTCTGGTTTGTGTTAAGGGTTATTGTGGTATATACAACACTTCTATTGTTAGCTAGTTATTATTAATAGCTGTCATAAGCTTTAAAAATAAGCACATGAACCTACTGAAAACAGGCATTAATTTTCACATTTTAGTGTCAGTTATTGTCTATATATATTTTTCGATTTAGAAGTGTCAAGAATGTTTGAACTTACACTTGATTGACAGTGTAAAGTATGAGAGGTGAGTTTGTTAAAGTGCTGACTATGTACAGTGTTAGGGTAAAAAGCACAGCGGAAGTTCATGAAGGAAGCATCTGTAAAATGCTTGTTAAAGACTTGTTGCAGGTGATCAGTCAACGTGGAGATGTGGAGCTTTCATTTCAGTTGTCCAAGGACAATTTCTTATTCAAGTGATAGGTATAGTGTGGTAGCCTCCTTACCCCAGTCCCCACTCTACCCGAGTCTCCACCCCTACCCCAGTCTCCACCCTACCCCAGTCTCCACCCCTACCCAAGTCTCCACACCTTCCCCAGTCTCCACCCCTACCCCAGTCTCCACACCTTCCCCAGTCTCCACCCCTACCCCAGTCCCCCCCCTTTCCCAGTCTCCACACCTTCCCCAGTCTCCACCCTACCCTAGTCTCCACCCCTACCCCAGTCTCCACCCTACCCTAGTCTCCACCCTACCCCAGTCTCCACCCTACCCCAGTCTCCACCCCTACCCCAGTCCCCCCCCTTTCCCAGTCTCCACCCTACCCCAGTCTCCACCCTACCCCAGTCCCCCCCCTACCCCAGTCTCCACCCTACCCCAGTCTCCACCCTACCCCAGTCCCCCCCCTTTCCCAGTCTCCACCCTACCCCAGTCTCCACCCTACCCCAGTCTCCACCCTACCCCAGTCCCCCCCCTACCCCAGTCTCCACCCTACCCCAGTCTCCACCCTACCCCAGTCTCCACCCTACCCCAGTCCCCCCCCTTTCCCAGTCTCCACCCTACCCCAGTCTCCACCCTACCCCAGTCTCCACCCTACCCCAGTCCCCCCCCTTTCCCAGTCTCCACCCTACCCCAGTCTCCACCCTACCCCAGTCTCCACACCTTCCCCAGTCCCCCCCCTTTCCCAGTCTCCACTCTACCCCAGTCTCCATCCTACCCCAGTCTCCCTACCCCAGTCTCCACTCCAACCTAGTCTCCACCCTACCCCAGTCTCCACCCTACCCTAGTCTCCACCCTACCCTAGTCTCCACACCTACCCCAGTCTCCACCCTACCCCAGTCTCCACCCTACCCCAGTCTCCACCCTACCCCAGTCTCCACACCTACCCCAGAGTTCCCCCTTCCCCAGTCTCCACTCTACCCCAGTCTCCATCCTACCCCAGTCTCCCTACCCCAGTCTCCACTCCAACCTAGTCTCCACCCTACCCTAGTCTCCACCCTACCCCAGTCTCCACCCTACCCCAGTCTCCACCCTACCCTAGTCTCCACCCTACCCCAGTCTCCACCCTACCCCAGTCTCCACCCTACCCTAGTCTCCACCCTACCCCAGTCTCCACACCTTCCCCAGTCTCCACCCTACCCCAGTCTCCACCCTACCCCAGTCTCCACCCTACCCCAGTCTCCACCCTACCCTAGTCTCCACCCTACCCTAGTCTCCACCCTACCCCAGTCTCCACACCTACCCCAGTCTCCACCCTACCCCAGTCTCCACCCTACCCTAGTCTCCACCCTACCCTAGTCTCCACACCTACCCCAGTCCCCACCCTACCCCAGTCTCCACCCTACCCTAGTCTCCACCCTACCCTAGTCTCCACCCTACCCCAGTCTCCACCCTACCCTAGTCTCTACCCTACCCCAGTTTCCACCCTTCCCCAGTCCCCACCCTACCCCAGTCTCCACCCTACCCCAGTCTCCACCCTACCCCAGTCTCCACCCTACCCTAGTCTCCACCCTACCCCAGTCTCCACCCTACCCTAGTCTCCACACCTACCCCAGTCTCCACCCTACCCGTCTCCACCCTACCCCAGTCTCCACCCCACCCCAGTCTCCACCCTACCCCAGTCTCCACCCTATCCCAGTCCACACCCTACCCCAGTCTCCACCCTATCCCAGTCCACACCCTACCCCAGTCTCCACCCTACCCCAGTCTCCACCCTACCCTAGTCTCCACACCTACCCCAGTCCCCCCCTACCCCTGTCTCCACCCTACCCCAGTCTCCACCCTACCCCAGTCTCCACCCTACCCTAGTCTCCACCCTACCCCAGTCTCCACCCTACCCCAGTCTCCACCGTACCCTAGTCTCCACCCTACCCTAGTCTCCACACCTACCCCAGTCCCCACCCTACCCCAGTCTCCACCCTATCCCAGTCCACACCCTACCCCAGTCTCCACCCTATCCCAGTCCACACCCTACCCCAGTCTCCACCCTACCCCAGTCTTCACCCTACCCCAGTTTCCACCCTTCCCCAGTCCCCACCCTACCCCAGTCTCCACCCCACCCCAGTCTCCACCCTACCCCAGTCCCCACCCTACCCTAGGCCCCACCCTACCCAAATCAGTACCCCTATCCCAGTCCCCACCCTACCCAAATCAGTACCCCTTTCCCCAAATATGACGTTCCCTCAAACAATTTGATACAACTATTAAAAACATGAAATGATGAATGGCAAGATACTATCCCTCAACCATGAATGTTGGTTGGTCCAGAGACAAGTTACTCCCCTACCCCCTCCCAAGCATCATCCCCCAAGCTCATTATTTCACCTGTTTCTGCCTTAACACTGTTGCTAATGTGACACCAGTGAGGTTGGAGCTTAGATACTTTACAGCTGTGTGATTGGCTGAACAGGTAGGTGATTGACAAGGCTGTCTACATATAAGGGATGTGTTACACATTCCCTTACCCACTTTCCAGGCTCCATCGTTCCTGTTTATATCCAGGTAAGCCATTATCATTCATTTCATGCCAGGTATTTGTCAAGTCAGTGTCATATATTACTTTACTTTTTTCCTCTTTATGGGTAAAACAAAATTTATTTCTAGATCTGTAGATTCTTTTCTCATGATTTCCACATTTTTATGAGGCCTGAGTCAGTGATGAATTAGTTGGACAAGCTGTTAGTCAGAATTTCATGGTCTTTACTGGCAGAAATTGCATAGCATCATTTTGTAAAGCTGATGAGGCACGATAAACAAGCTCAGTTAAAACCATTATTTAATTGCCAATCTTATGCCTATTATTATTAACATAAATCCAACTGACATTAGGTTGATTTTTAAATATGATGACTTGTCAATTGTTTCCACTTGTCTTGTTTATCCTAACGATGTGTTTTCAGCTGCACAATTAAAATGAAAATATTTAAATAATAGTTGACTTATTTGAAGTACATTCAGAGAATATGAGATATTAGTTTGTTTCACTCAAAAAGATATGCTAGCTGGGAGAAAACTTGCCACATATGTGGGAATGTACAGTTGACGTGTAATCGGCCAGTTGGGTGTTTCCAACTCAACGTTTCTGCTTCGCTGATCAGCTGTAGATCCTGTGTTGAGGTCGACCACACTTTGTGTCCTGTAGACCCGAGATGCGGGAAAACAATATTGATGTAGATCAAGCTGATATTTTTAAGGAGCAAATGAGTAGCCGAAATATACTCTGCATTGTTTTGTTTTTTTTATTCAATTCATAATTTTTTTTAGTCATATAAAAGAATCTTTTATGATTTTTTCAATATATTTGATTTCTGTTCATTGAAAACCTAAGTGTTCTCATCATTTTGAATGTATAACATGTTATGCTAGTGAATAGATTTTGTGTAGCTTTCACAAAGAGTTGAAATCAATGCTAGATGACTGTGTAATAAATCATTTGTACTTGCAGTAAAACTGACATATTTAGTTTGGTTAGGTAGGGTTTTGTGACAAACACTGGTTTGAAAATGTTTATTTCAATTAAAGTGTTGAGATGTTATTGTGGTTTGCAAATCTAACACCAAAACACCCTGCAGTATCATAGGTCATCATCGTCTCCTCATTCCAGGGTTCACACGATTTGTCCTCCTTCTCCGGAACCGCCTTTATCATTGTTATACTTGTCCTTAATCTGTCAGGAGAGCTCAATGTCGGTAGTTTACTCCTGTCTTGGTCACACCAAAAGACTTTAAAAGATGGTACTTGTTGTTACCCTGCCTGGTGCTTGGCAGTAACAGGATAAAACAAGAACTGGTCACCTCGGACTCAGTATACTGTCTCTGGTATCCATGTTGAGTGGGGTGTTCTTGTTAAAACTGTGGCTGCATGCTGGTATCTCAGTGTAGCCAGGCTAGCACTATAAAACTCAGGCATTAGTCCGGACTAATACAAGCAGGCAAACACACACATCTGCATACACGTAGCTGTATGAGCGGAACAATTTTGTTAGAGAGAATTTCACCTCACCTCACCTCACCTCATCTTACCCCACCTCACCTCACCTCACCTCAAACCAAACCCAACCCAACCCACCTCACCCCAACCCACCTCACCTCATTCCACCTCACCTCATCCCAACTCACCTCACCCCACCCCACCCCACCCCACCCCACCCCACCCCACCCCACCTCAACTCACATACAAATCTAAGTAATACTGATCAGTGGTGGAGTTAATGCAAATCATACCTCTACACTGAGTGACTAGTAGTGACACAGTTAAAATCTTTATTGCATGGTTAATGTAAGCTCCTGGGGCCTTGAATAAATAAGCGTGCTTTGATTTAATATTTTGTCACAATATATAAAATCAATTATCAGTCCCTATGAAAATTAAATTATTCTTCTCTTTGGCACACTGACATTCCAAAAGACACACCTTCAAAAAGCCAGAAATACAAATTCCATCTATGATCTATGTAGGTGATGAGAGTTTAACTTGAATTAACGAAAATATAAATAAACACTCACTGTGACCCTTGAAAAACAATGGGATTGAAGGTGAGTGACCATTTGAGTCTGGAGTGAAAAAAGAAATTATCTGCCACACAAAAAATACATTGTAGCAAGATGTCTTTTAATTGTTTATTTTGGCTTATAGTAGTTTTAGTTACCCCCCATTATTATGTGACCGGGCCATCATAATTACTTCAACTGTAGAATTATTGTACATGTATTTACTTTCAACTGTCAATGACAGTTGGTCATGGGTATGTAGGAGGGTGTGTAGAGTAGACTGATATTGACAGTCACCGCACACAGTCACCGCACACAGGCAGCTCCAACACTCAGTACACACATGTTCTGTGTGTACAGAGAGATTGTACTGGTGGTATTTACAGTCTGGTGATAGGGGTCTGACTCTGACTCAAAGATATATATAACATACACATATGTTGAAAGACATATACTCAGATAGGCTTTGGCCTAGGCTGAAACTTGTCACATGGAAACTTTGGCCCAGAACAAGCCGGGTAAACTTTGCCCAAGTTTTCGGAGTAATCTTTGTCTTTTATTGAACATTACCTGTGGACACTTTGGCCTAAGTTCAACTTTTCACTGGGAAATTTGTGCTTTAGGAGGAACTTTCCCAGAGTAAACTTTGGCCAAGGCTGAATTCTTTAGTAATCTTTGGCCTAGATTGAACTATGCCTGAAGAAACTTTTCCGAACCTTGACGCAAGAGCCCCTGGACACACGTTTCCAGTGGAAACTTTGGCCAAGGCTCATTTTTTAAATGTGGAAACATTGGCCTTATGCTTGATGCTTGATGCTTGATGCTTGAGCCTTTGGAAACCTTTCCCACAGTAAACACTGCAGGCCTAGACTGAACTTTCAGAGAAACTTTTAATGCAAACTTTTAAGGGCCAGCTTTCCCATAGGAGGCCAGCTTTCCCTGCTATTTTGGTGATAATGTGTTGCATCATTAATGACTTATTACAACTTATTACATCAGGGTGAGATGTGCCCAAGTTTCAATGTATACCTTGGGGAGCCTTGACAGTTACACTGGTGCACACAATACTTGTCAACGTTTAAGTTTTCCGGTTTGTCCTGGATATTGACCTGTAATATATGGCTGGGCTATGTTTTATGTGTTCAAGGGCTGTTAGTCTCAGTGTCTGACAGTGTTGATAAACACCTCTGACGTGTTACATTATTTGACTACAGTACATTAAGTCAGCTGTCATGGATCACAATGAATATCCACAGATGCGCAATGAAAATTGCATCACATGCAGGAATTTCCATTCTGAAAATATAAAGACAGATGAAGCTAGACTTTCATTATGCCCCTGACCCAAAACAGCAGGGGCATTTAGTTGGACCAAGGAATTCTGTCCGTCCTTCCAAGGACATTTGTGTGTGACCAATAACTTGAAAACTACTACATCGATTCTTTTCAAACTTGGTTAAAACTTGTTTTGCCTATAGGAGAGGTGCAGCGTGAAGTTCGATGTCAATGTGTGAAATTTCTGAAAAAATACAGATATTTTCCTTTTTTTTTACTTAGGATTAATTTACTTCAACATTTGTGCAGCCTATGACTTGAACTTGACTTAATGGATTTATTTTCAATTAGGGCACAGTTTCTACACCAGTAGGAGAGATGCAGTGTGAAGTTTGTTTTCAATATTTTGATTTTCTGAACAAATACAACTTTTTTTCACTTAGAATTTTCTTATTAAAGCGTTTGTGCGAGATATAACTTGAAAACTGCTGCATGGATTTTTTTTCAAATTTAGGGAACAGTTTCCATAACTTCTAGAAGAGGTGCAGCGCAAGGTTTGATTTTGATATGTGTAATGATGTTTTACATGTTTTGAACTGAGAAATAATTTGGAGTCGAAGTCTGGGGTATAAGTGAGCCCTGCTTACTCTGTGTCTTGTTGGAGTACTATTAATGATGCCAAATGTCACCTTGACACAGAAATAGCACACAGTGACTGGCAACAAGCAGATGACTCTGTTTTAAGAGTGAAAGATTGACGTGAAACTAACTGACTGACAAAATGTAGTAAGGGAGAAAGTACTAGATTTTCATTAGGGAACCGGGATTGGGTTTGAGGTCAGCCTGTCTTAAGTGTTCCCCTATGACCAGTATATTTGAACTGGTTATGCATGATGCTCTTGGTACAGCAGAACTAGCTCATAAGAACTAGCCTCCAAAAACAATTACATTTCTATTTCTGACATAATTTTAACAGCCATCAATCAAATGAGTCATTTGAAGCCTCATGACCAATCACGTTGCTTGTTTTGTTTCTGTGGACCAATGAGAACTCTCCACCTGCTACAGGACACTGCTGAATGACACATGTTTACAAAGTAACCCACTTGCTTGATACCTCCAGCCAAGCTGCTGTCAGCATAACGCATGGGATCAGATTCATGTGAAGAAATAAATCCTGATTATGTATATGTGCTTATCTCTATAACTCGAGATGATTTAATCTAATTTCAAATTGAAAAAAGGAGGGAGTTTAATTTGTGTTCATTATGTTGCACAGGGCTCCCAGCCATGCCAAATTCCCCTTTTACTAAAGCAGTTTTTAGGGAAATCACTTATTTTATTGATGGCTAAAGTTATGTCAGAAATAGAAAAGAAAATGTATTTTAGTTCTGCAATAATGTATAATAAATAGCAATTAACTTTAAAAAAAATAATTTAACATATGGATGAAACGTTCATCTGTGAAACTCATCATATATATTAGCAGCTTTTAGGGAAATTACTTATTTTATTGATGGCTAAAGTTATGTTAGAAATAGAAAAGAAAATGTATTTTAGTTCTGCAATAATGTATAATAAATAGCAATTAACTTTTAAAAAAATAATTTAACATATGGATAAAACTTTCATCTGTAAAAGACATCATAAATATATTAGAGTGAATTATTTGTAGCATATGGATAGAAATGTGCGCATTACATACTTACCGGTACATACTGGTATTTCCATCAATGTTGAAGTGCAGCGACATTCCATTGATGATGTCATACAATGATATGACCTCAGAAATGCAGTTAACTGCTGTGGCGTAATAATTTACAGAACGTTGCGGTACGTCTCCCATTCCCATACACGACCAGTCGTAAAAGTGGAATTATTTCACTTTTTGTTTGGTAGATTAGACCATATGTGTTTGACCTCTAGATTTATTGTTTATAAATTCTGTGTTGGCAAACTTACAAAGACTTGAATCACATTAGAACTACGATTTTGTTTGCACCTAGTCCTTCCATGTTTCTAAAGGTTTATAGAATATATCATCCTTACATAAGGGTGAGAATATGTGATTGAGTTCCACTTTCTGAACTATTTTGCCCCAAACTGATAAGAAATTACCTTCTAAAAGGCTTGGAAAAATAGTATCGTCCTTTTTAAAACATATACATTCTTCATGAATTTGGATCCTGGTGCATTTAGGTGCTTTGAGATTGCAGACTTATCTCAATATGTGAAGCGTATCAAGATGAAAAAGTTTGTTCATTGTGGGCAGACTGCCTGGGTGGGTCATTGGCAGTTAGGGGGCGGGGGATGATAGTCAGAAGTAGGACGGTGTATATTACGTGCGTGCTTTAGAAGAGGGGATTGTATAGGAACTGTTTCCAGGTACAGTTGGTTTGTAAGAAAAACAGCCTGTGTATATGTCTGTTAAGTCAATACATAACCCTTTTTGAATCCATAAGATATGTTCAAATATCTATGTAAATAACCACGTGAGCATGGGACTTACGAAATCTTGAAATGCAAACTATGGAAGACAATCTGTGCCAAAATTACATTATGCTTGTGTTAGATAAGATGAGAAACATCGGAAAATACAGTCTCCTTGATAGATGTGGTTATGCTTGCTGTAAAATGATATTATTATTCTTGGTAGATTTTCTGCATCTAAAAGCATATATTACGTTAAAAAATTACATTTTAGCACAGATCCCCTTCCATAGCAAACACGTACGCAGCCATACTGACAACCGTCTATTTTTACCCTGTGGTTACTTGAACACACTGTCAATTGTCTTTTGACCAGATTTAACCAGAGACATTTATTATTCCCCGCCACGAAGTGGAAGGGGGATATAGGAATGGGTGCCGTCCTTCAGTCCTTCCGTCTGGCCGGCCGTCACATTTCGTTTCAGGAGCAGATCTTAAAAACCGTACCATATTTCTTCACCAAACTTGGCACATAGATAGATCTAGTGGTGAACTGGTGCCTTTTGATAGTTTGGGATTTTTAAAAAAGTTATTTTTTGTTTCCATGGCAACGACTTTGATTTAGACTGAAAATGGCGGTAGTCCTCGTTTCTGGAGCAGATCTTGAAAAACGTACCATATTCCTTCACCAAACTTGGCACATAGATAGATCTAGTGGTGAACTGGTGCCTTTTGATAGTTTGGGATTTTAAAATAAGTTATTTTTCGAGTTTCCATGGCAACGACTTTGATTTAGACTGAAAATGGCGGTAGTCCTCGTTTCCAGAGCAGATCTTGAAAAAGTACCATTTTTCTTCACCATATTTTGCACATTGATAGGTCTTGTGGTGAACTGGTGCCTTTTGATAGTTTGGGATTTTTTTTAAAAGTTATTTTTTCGAGTTTCCGTGGCAACGACTTTGAGTTAGACTGAAAATGGCGGAAGTCCTCGTTTCCGGAGCAGATCTTGAAAACGTACTATATTTCTTTACAAAAAGGCCCAGTGAACATAGTTCACAGGAGCTAATGCATTGCACACACCCGACATGTCATATTGGCGGGGATGTGAGTATTTCATGCTATTTCTTTATTGTGTTTTGGGGGAAGTAAACAAGCCATCACACAAAACTGGGAGGAACAAAAGCTGTATCCCCACTTAGATATTTGTCCATGCTGATACACACGGGATTCCGCTTTCCATTGGCTTTATGTGATTGGACAGTTTCAGGAGGAATTACGGTACCTCTCCATGGGCGGATACAGCTTTTTTTTAAAGGGGGGGGGGTGCACAATTAAGATCTATTTATTGTCTTTGGTGGTAATTTATACAGAATTAAAGATTTTTTCCACCCATGCTCTCTCTCTAACTACCCTTCTAATACTTAGTAAAACTTTTTATTATTCATTTTCTTTCATAAATATTTTTAACATATTAATGTTTCTGAAACCAGCTTTTTCCAAAATAATATTTGTCTTATTCTCATATTAAGTTTGTATGTCAGTGTCCCAGAAGCCAATATTTAGCTGGGTGTTAAACATCCGATTTAATGATCTGTGAGTAGTATGGATTTTGCTTTTGGCGATATTCCATCAATATGTCGACAGGGGACACTAGAAATGGGCTTCACACATTGTACCCATGTGGGGAATTGAACTCGGGTCTTCAGCGTGATGAGTGAACGCTTTAACCACTAGGCTACCCCATTGCCCTCGAACTGATGGTATATGTGCTCCTAACTATATATGTTTAACAATCTGACAATTTCATAATCTATTTGTGTCTGTGTCTGTGTCTGTAGCTAATGTGAGCAGTACAGACCATGTCTTATGAGCTGACAGATGAATTAAGGCAGTGCAGTGAAGCCAGCTGAGATATGAATGAAGCTAGTCTGTTTTACACAGTATTGAATCTGGTCCGTCATTGGCTATTGATAATATTTCCCTACATACATGTATAATACACAGCATATACAATACACAGGCTGGGCTTTAGTTTGTATGATACCTGCCCCAGTTAAGCATACGTCATGTTACTGTCTGTCTGTTGTACCAATTCAAACTGAAACATTTCATAAGTCTGCAGCTTATATATAACTCCCTTCCATGGACTACAGTTCAGTTGCACCCAAACAAATTATTCATACATGTCCAGGGCTAAGCTGTCCACTCTTGTGAGCCCTAAACAGGCTAACGTAATCTATTCCGTATCAGCTCAGCATTGAGAGGCCAACATTGACGGGTAATGTATTTTATTGTCTCTAATTAAAACAGTATGGAAATATAGATAGGCCATGTAAGATCTGATTCTAGATTTACGTGCTTGTGATTGAGAACTGTCACAGAATTGCCTTGTAGACTAGCCGGATGTATTGGGCTGTCGTGATACAAGTGAATTGTAAACAGATATAAATAGCTGAATCATGCTTGGAGGAAATTAGGTTTGCGTGATGTAGTGGATGTGGTTCTGCTTCAACTGTAGCGCCCTGTTATTGTAACACTGAGGTCACTTTGACTATCGGACATATGATCGGCTTTTTTCGACTTATCTTTACGTGGCTTTTTAGAAATGGTGGTATCAATGATTGACTGGATTTATTCTTTCTTCTTTCTACCCATGCAATGTTTAGGAAGCGTAGCTAGTTTCAAGCCTTTATCAAGCAAGTGCTTGCCGTGTTCTAAAATGTTGCACTGATAGAAAAGTTGAAATCCAGAACCCATGTTCAATAACTGACTCAGTAAATTTTCATGTCAAGCCCAAATGAACTGTTTTTGCTGAACATAATGTTGAAAAACTGTGTTTTGCTTTTCACCTTTTGACTGTATAATAAAAATATGATTTATTTTGCTGTTGCTATGTATATTGTATTTTTGGATAATTCATTTTCATGGTGTATTTTTAGCTGAATGTAATTGCATTTATTTAATTTCAGTCTTTTCAACTATATTGTATATGGTTGTACCTAGAAATCTAAATATATTATTGATAGCTATTTTTCAGAATGAATATATACTCAGATCCATCTGTTGCATTGTAGACAACATTTTTTGATTGTCATGTTCTGCGTTTTTATTACAAACTATCAATGTTGTTATAAAATACATGTTCACAGTTCAAGTCAATAGGTAACTGTTTAAATGGAGAAATACGTCTGTGTGTGTGTGTGTGTGGGGGGGGGGGGGGGGGGGGGGTGGGTGGCTGGGGTGATTACGTTACACTTGAATGTACTCTTACTTTAATTGATATATTCAGGTTATGACACGAGTGTGTTTTGGATGGAAAGTATCCTGTGTTGGAAATAACAATGTGTTTACTGGGCCTTGGTGAGCTACATACATAGTGTTATGTAATAGTAATGTCATGACAACTTTATCATATAATGTCATTCTTAAATTCTAGAGTTCTAGACGAGTCTAAATTTCCTACCCGGTACCTGACCCACTATTATACCCTACCCGGGAACCCACTTCAGGTCTCAAGAGTTGGGAATGTCTGATTGGGAATTGTGTTACCGCAGCCCTGGCCAAAATTATTTAGATACAGGTGTCAAATGATCAGATCATGCGTACACTGAGGCTTTATCTTTACTCAAACATATACAAGTCAAAAGGAATGTGTGCATCGTCAGAAAGAAATGCGAACATTAGCGAGTGTAACCACTGAGCTATAGTGAGTTTTTGTCATTAAACAATATATCATTTGACTAACCACGAGTCCGGGTAGTCCTGTGGGTACCCTGGGTCCTATTTAGGACCCACCTGACCCGAGTACCCGAGTTACCCGTCCCAGCCCAAGTTCTATCTCTCACAAAGAGTATCATGACATTGCAAATTCATTCCATTAATATCATAAATCATAACAGCGGTAGACACTAACATTTTTAGTCCACTCGTTCTTATAATGAAAAACATATAGAAAAACCCTTAAATTTTGCAAATTTCTACTTGTCCTTATGATGCCTTAACTATTGGGCAGTTTGGCAAGGACTACAGGACGAGTGCCAATTTCTAACAATGCATAAAGGCAGTGATTGGTCAGGCAGATAGTGATACCAGGAAATATAGTTCCAACTGAAACATGATTTTCCCTATCGTAGACTATTAATTTGATGATGATAACAAACAGAGTATAAGGTAACAGTATTACCATAACAGAGACCGTTTTCATCCTGCCAAGAAGCATACCCATTGTACCGGTATGTTAAATTCATATTTCAGGCGTGTTACTACTTGAGAGGCTGAAAGATGTTATTGGTACTCAGAGCTCCAGATAACTTTTTGAGCAGTTGAGTTTTTACTCTAGGGTTTCTATTATAATTGGGTTATTACATTTTTCATTAGGTAACCAATATTTTTTCACACATCTATTCATCACTCTGTTGGATTTTTCCCAAAATTTGTGAACATTTTAAGATTTCAAAAAAATGAAATAATGTTTTCGATGTATATAACTGTTCTAAATATATAGGCTAGACTTGGAAAGTAAATCAGCTCGTGATTGTGTTTCGGAAATTAGCTCCTTTGTATGCATGCTGAAAAGTCTTTATTGGGTATTTACGCATGCTGTTTTTATACATTTGAGTTTTTCATTAAATGCTTGTGTTTCTGTATGCAAGTTAATTGAAAGTAATTGGGTTTTGAATATTTTTAGGGGTATTCTACGCAAATACACTGCTTATATCTGTAGCTCTGTGGTACTTGGATTAATATGAAGGGTGGGGATGCTTGTTAGGAAACAAACTTGGCAGTGTATATGAAATATTTCTCATTCATGTCTATAGATCTTTCTGATCTTTCACTTTTAATTATATATTAGTCCTCTGTGATATATTTCAGGAATAAAACGCAATAAAAAAGCAATAAAACAAGGGACAAGATTTATCAATAAACATATAAGACTAATTTCAAAATTAATAGTACTCTTAGACTAAGTGTTCCTGTGTCAGTTGGGAACCTTATAGGGCTTGATTAAAAGTTTAAGGCCTTTGTTTCTCTTTCTAGATTTTTTTAGAAGGGCCATATTGTTTTCATCATCAAATATGTTCTGTGTTGAACCATGTCAGGTACTTGTAATTGTATGTGTTAATGCCTTGGCGGAGATAGAAACTAAAAGTATTAGTCCACTAGTTGTTATAATCATCACATACAGTAAAACCCTTAAGATGGGCAAATGTCTATAGGACTATAAGACTGGTGCCAATTTCTAACGCTGCTTGGTTTGATGTGTGTCATCATATCTCCATACATGAGGTGTTGCTCATAATGTAAACTACTGATTTGTTTGGCCAGACTTGATTATTTAGACTTGGATTAATTGTTGTCTTGTTTTCCAGACTGTGTGTCGCTTTCAGTGAAAAGCACACCTGAACACCTCTGCCCACCTCACCGTGACTCTCCTGACCAGGTGAGTTGTCTTCTCCATGTCCTACATGTCCCCCGACCCGTTGGAATAGAGCTCAGCAACCCATGCTTGTCTTATGAGGCGACTGTGCTTGTCTTATGAGGCGACTGTGCTTGTCTTATGAGGCGACTGTGCTTGTCTTATGAGGCGACTGTGCTTGTCTTATGAGGCGACTGTGCTTGTCTTATTAGGCGACTGTGCTTGTCGTAAGAGGTGACTAACAGGATCAGGTGGTCAGGCTTGCTGACTTAGTTGATGCATGTCATCATATCCCATCTGCGTGGATCGATGCTCATGATGTCAATCACTGGATTGTCTGGTCCGGACTCGATTATTTACAGACCGCTGTAATACAGCTGGTATATTGCTGAGTGCAGTGTTAAACGACAAACAAACAAAACAAACAAACATGTCCCACACTCAGACCTCAGCAGAGTTCAGTGCGGTAGATGTTTAAGTACCCGGGGGTGGGGGGTAGGGGGTGGTAGCCTAGTGGTTAAAGCAGTGGTCAAAACGTTTGCTTGTCACGCCGAAAACCCCGGTTCGATTCCCAACATGGGTACAATGTGTGAAGCTCATTTAAAAAGCAGTGTAAAACCAAACTCACTCACTCACTCATTAAGTATCCAGGGACGGTCGGGTAGCCTAGTGGTTAAAGCGTTTGCTCGTCACGCCGAAGACCCGGGTTCGATTCCCGACATGGGTACAATGTGTGAAGCTCATTTATAAAGCAGTGTAAAACCAAACTCAATCACTCACTCATTAAGTATCCAGGGGCGGTCGGGTAGCCTAGTGGTTAAAGCGTTCGCTCATCACACCGAAAACCCTGGTTCGATTCCCAACATGGGTACAATGTGTGAAGCTCATTTATAAAGCAGTGTAAAACCAAACTCACTCACTCACTCATTAAGTATCCAGGGGCGGTCGGGTAGCCTAGTGGTTAAAGCGTTCGCTCATCACGCCGAAAACCCTGGTTCGATTCCCAACATGGGTACAATGTGTGAAGCTCATTTATAAAGCAGTGTAAAACCAAACTCACTCACTCACTCATTAAGTATCCAGGGGCGGTCGGGTAGCCTAGTGGTTAAAGCGTTCGCTCGTCACGCCGAAAACCCCGGTTCGATTCTCAACATGGGTACAATGTGTGAAGCTCATTTATAAAGCAGTGTAAAACCAAACTCACTCACTCACTCATTAAGTATCCAGGGACGGTCGGGTAGCCTAGTGGTTAAAGCGTTCGCTCGTCACGCCGAAAACCCTGGTTCGATTCCCGACATGGGTACAATGTGTTAAGCCCATTTCTGGTGTCCCCCGTCGTGATATTGCTGGAATATTGCTAAAAGCGGCGTAAAACCAAACTCACTCACTCACTCACTCACTCACTCTTTAAGTATCCAATGAGACCTGAGACATGAGACACTGATTACGTAAACTACACTTTTCTAATTTAGTCGGTGTGTTATGATGCATGCTCATGACATGCTGCAAGCTGAGGTGGGGTCATGAGATATAAAACTGTCTGTCGATGTCATCTCTAGACACAAAGGTGTCAGCTTGCTCTTTAAGCACATTAAAGAGAATTGTAATACAAAGTATCCTTATCATGCACAAATGCATCTTCCCAAGGCAAGGGCGTTAACTGACCATAAAAGTCCAGTTTCTACCCTTGCTGAACCAACCTGGAATTCCGAAGTTCCATTTTGACTGGACTAAGAAAACAAACCCCATGAAGATACGGTTTAGAATTGGTCTTCAACAACCTAGACTTGTTGTCAGAGATCAGAAGGTCAGAAGGTCAAGCGTGCTGACTTTCCAAATGCCTAGATTGATGCTCATCATGTCAATCACTGGATTATCTGGTCCAGACTCGATTAATTACAGATTTAAGTTATATAGCTGGAATATTGCTGAGTGCAGCGTTAACCAACAAACAAACAAATAAAACTTTGAAAATGACTATTCTATTCCTGGCATCTCTGTATAGACCTGACTCTACCAAATTCATAAAAATGACAAGGCCTTGTATGAATCATCAAGCGATATTAAGTGATGTGTCATTGTCCAAAGATGGAGACCATTATGGTGACTTGGCTTTAAGCAACCTTTGTGGGCCAGTTTGAGAAAATGAAACTTATTTTCCGAAACCGAGTATTTCATAGAAAAGCTAGTTCCTGGTGTGACACTGATGGATCAATGTACACCAGCTATATAAGTGAGACTGTTGTGGCACTTTGTATCATATGGACTGGAACACGACAAGCCTACAGTGTATTGGGAATAAGCTGTTCGTGTTGGTGATACTAGCAAAACCTAAAATGAATATGGTAAGAGTTCATTTTCTGATCTTTTTTTAGCTTAGATTGATTAATTTTCACAGACTTCTCTTTTTTTCACAAATTAAAACTAAATAATCAAAAATGAACTCTTTGAATGAAAATAGGCATGTGATGTAAAACATGCCGAACTATATTTTTGCTCGTTATGCCAGACGAACTGTTTTCCTGGTCTTTGGAAGAATCTACCTTACATTTTGAAAGTGTATTTAAACAAAAATGAAATCATTATATTTGAATGAAAGCCTCATTATTTCAAAACCTTCTTTTGGGTTTAGCTATTTTCGTGAATTTTATGATGATTTTTGGTCATGAAAACACATTTATTTATAATCAACAGACATTTTCATAATACCCTTATTTTGTATGTTACTTTCTTGAACACCTGTAGAAAAAGAAATAAAACAAAAATTCGAAAATAAGATGCTGGGGTGGAGTTTAAACTGGTTGAAGCACCGAATGAGAACACAAATATTGTTAGCTTTTGATTAACTATATAAATGAGCATAAAAAAACAAATAGCTATACATATCAGTTCAGGACAATAGATGACCTCTGCAAGTCTTATCTGAAAAGTCCATTTACAATAGATGAATGGTCTGTAAGTCTTATCTGAAATGTCCATTTCACAAACGCCTTTTGTGCAATACAGAGATATGTTCAGGTAAATGATATTTATCTGTTATATTATGATGTTCATTAGTGCCGCCCACCTTGATATTATGTTATTACAGGTGTGTTGTATATTGCAGATTCGTTGTGTACCAGCGTCACCAGCTGTTTGCCTTATCAAGGTGAGATTAGTTGTGTTGTGGCTAGTATCATCGTGACCACTCAATACCGTGAAGTCATTTATTCATATCATGTTCATTAACGACCGTCGCAATCAATTCAGTTTATTGTCAGTGTAAGTGGTATTGAAATACACAGCTTTGAAATTGTCAATATGCATGATATGGCACAACAATTCTATTCAGTGTCTTTGTAAGTGATATTAAAAAATGGAGCTTCATATCGCCAATGTGGCACGTTTCTATCGAACAACATTTTGATAAATGATTTCTTAATTACAATTTTCATATGGCTGTGTGAAAAGGGTTATGATACTAACCTCAGGTGTGGTTTAAAAAATCCTGTTATAATTGCTGATATGGCAGTTTTATGTAAGTATAACAACATGTGTTGTCATATGTGTTCTATACTACTCAACATTTGCTAAGGACCAAACCTTTGACTTTAAAGATGAGTGTTTTGATCCTTAACAAATGTTGAGTTGTATATTTGAACTCCTTAACAGTCTGGAAGAACAGTAATGGAGAACTAAACTCTACACTCTTGTTCCCATTCTTTATATGTTCTTACATGTAAAATACTTCAGTACTATTGGTCAATGATGGCTTGCTTGATAGGCATTACTTTGAAGTTGATGGATGACAAACTAGAGATAATTTATGGATAACAACCTTATTTTTCTTTTTCTTTATCTTTTTTTTATTCAGTCATATACCACAGGATACAGATACAGTCCTTTAATACTGTAAAGGAGATGTTTCTGTATAGATACTTATTCCTGTCAGGCAATACTGACATGGTATATTGGTATCTATGCCGAAACATCACACTGAACTCTACTTTGTTGGTCAATGATGTTTTGGTAAATTTCTATTTACCCAGTTGTACAGTGGCGTATACTGGATGAAATATACCTGGCTGTCATGGCAACAGACATGTTGCTGATCTCCGTCTGACCTCTGTAATCCCTGATTCATGGTGTTATGTAATATATAGTAACACTGACTCTAGATGTATGTTATGCAGAGCCTTAAATTAACACAAAGGAACTGTCATTTGGGAATATGATGACCAACAGACTCCGAGTTTCTTGTTTGCACTAGTTGGTGGTATTGAGTGGATAAACATTCAACTGTGTCAAGGCGATCACACCTCCTCCAACTGCAAATATCGAGCATGTCTCACAATTGTGATCTGAATTCTTTCAGCAGACATGTCATAGTTAGAACCAGTTTTCGGCAGCCCAACTGGTAAATATAAGTCAGGTACAAAGTCACATGACCATGAGGAACAGTGGCCCCGGGCTTGTTTCGAGATCCTATAAAACAACTTGTTTACTGATTGACTCGATCTGGAATATAGATAGTTCTGTATATGATAAGGATAAAACACTTCTCTGAGGTTTTGCTTAAAAATGAAAAAAAGTGAGTAAGGAAAAAGCAAAAAGTGTTTTCTCTAACTCAGTAACCATCTAGATGCAAGAAATACCAGAAAAAATAAGAAAACATTGAGATGCTTTATAGTGAAACAATACAGTGTGTTGCTGTATAAAAGGAACCAATCAAATTGGTCAGTGTTAAAGAGGTCAAAGTTAAGATGGCCATAACTTAAATGGTCTTGAAGATGTTTTTGTAGGATAGCATAAACAACTACTGATTGGTGCTTATGTTTTTGAAAGAGGAGAGAAATGCGTTGCTTCATTACTCAAATTGTTTAGTAGTCCATATAAAATGTAGTATCTGTTACTACATCATCTGCATAGCCCATTAACAGTAGCTTATTCATTGAATGCTGACTATCCACTGCCTGGTGATCATGCTGTGCCTAGGTCTAGACATTGCAATTAATCCCATGTAGGATAATGTTTTCAATTTCTGCTAAATTTGTACATGTAATATAATTTTAACAGACCAAGAAAATGTTATTTGAGGGACGTGATTAAATTTGCCAGGACTGCAAATATCCCGAGCCTAGTCCTCCCCCTTTAAAATTCTTTTATTTTTATTGTATTTTTATTCACAAACATGACTTTGTGCATGAATACATTGTCTAATAAACAAGTGATATGCAGCCAGAATCACTCAGGCATCGGGAAGCCTCTGTTAAGATTTATTGGAAACATTTGGCAATAGTATGCCTAGGACTCACATACTTAAACATAGACACATGACAGCTACATCACCAAGATACAACACTATAGAACAGGCTGCTGGTGAGGTGGGGCAAGGTACAAGGTCTCACTATACGCAGATGTATCCTTCATCTGTACCATAATTTGTGGCCTGGGTTTGAATCCCTAACTATTTTCAGAGCACCATGAAGCGTCTGGCATGTCCGTTTCTGACAAAGATCCCTGTCAACAACCTGAGACAGTTCCCCCAGCAGCTCCTGAGCTATGCCAACCGCTGCCCAGTGATGACCCATGCCTCCCAGTATTCCTCGGCCAGCATGATGACCACCGAGGTCGACGCCAAGGAAGGTGAGACCCAAACCAAATTTGAAAATATTTATCTTATTTATGGAATTATCTTGTTATTCAATTATGTCAACGGTTTCTTCATCACTGTTTTTGACGACCTTTAATTTTTTATTCACCTGACTGAAACTTAAAATAAATGCCATACCTCCTATTCTGCTGTTAAGTTCAAATCTGATTTTCAATATGGCAACCAGAGCAGCCATATTAAAAAAAAATATATTCATGGCTCTTGTGCTATGATAGAAATTCTGTACAAAACCTCACTCACTCACTTCTCCATACCCACATCATCTCTGATGTTATAACAGCGGAGGTTGCCGGGACAACCAAGTGTCCTTTCCTGGCGAATGAGCTGCAGCTTCAGGAGGCTAGCCCAGCCATCCAGGGAGACATCATCACTGTCAACAGAATAGGTCAGATTCATCTCTCAATTCGGAAGGGAATTTATGTTTAAACTTTGGTTTATAGGCCTGCCACACCAACTTTTAACAAAAAATTTCAATTATTTAAGGTTTCATTTTTCTGTTGGTGTGTGTACATTGCATGAAGTCATGGATGGATACTCATGCTGTCATCCTCTAGTTTGCCGATTCTGGGACAGGCTGGCTGTAGTCATAAATGGTTGCTGGTTTCCATTGCATCCTTAACCATATACACTCACTTGGGGCGGTCGGGTAGCCTAGTGGTTAAAGCGTTAGCTCGTTCTGCCGAAGACCCGGGTTCGATTCCCGACATGGGTACAATGTGTGAAGCCCATTCCTGGTGTCCCCCGCCGTGATATTGCTGGAATATTGCTAAAAGCGGGGTAAAACCATGCTCACTCACTCACTATACACTGACTTAAAGGTACAATGAATGAAGCTCACTCACTCACTCAACCAGCTACCAAGAACTCACTCACTCACTCAGCACATAGGTATGCCACATGTCAGTGATCCATGTTGTGATATGGATGCAGGAAGAGGTGTAAAAGCATCCTCCCTCACTCCCTGCTGATGTTTTAGATGACGCTGACAACTTGACAGCTGCCAAGGACAACACCGGACTGAGCAGGGATGTAGCTCAGCATGCTGCCACCACTGCTGCTGGTGATGTGAGTGTGGAGATGCAGGGGGAGACGAACGTGGAGAAGGATTCGCGGTTTGGAGGAGTACAAGGCTGGAACCTAGGAGAGACCCTCAAGATGCTGAGAGGGAAAGGGTCGGGGCCACATGGGGGTGAGTAGACAGGGCAGCTTCAGGGGAAGTTCAGGGCAGTTTTAGGGGAAGATTGAGGCAGTTTTAGGGGATGTTCAGAACAGCTCAAGGCAAAGTTCAGGGCAGCTTTTGGGGAAGTTCAGGGCAGCTTCAGGGGATGTTCAGAACAGCTCAAGGCAGCTTCAGGGCAGCTTCAGGGGATGTTCAGGGCAGCTTCAGGGGATGTTCAGAACAGCTCAAGGCAGCTTCAGGGCAGCTTCAGGGCAGCTTTGGGGGAAGTTCAGGGCAGCTTCGGGGGAAGTTCAGGGCAGCTTCGGGGGAAGTTCAGGGCAGCTTCGGGGGAAGTTCAGGGCAGCTTCGGGGGAAGTTCAGGGCAGCTTCAGCGGAAGTTCAGGGCAGCTTCAGGGGAAGTTCAGAGTAGTTCAGGGCAGCATCAGGGGAAGTTCAGGGCAACTTCGGGGGAAGTTCAGGGCCACTTCAGGTCCGCTTCAGGTGAAGTTCAGCACCACTTCGGGTGAAGTTTAGGGCCACTTTTATGACTCTCTACAAGAGACTAATACTTTTGGTGATTCTCCCCTGATTCTTCTGGACTCCACTCCCCACGGTCCCTTGTGCAGACATGCACTTAATACTAAA
This sequence comes from Haliotis cracherodii, assembly GCF_022045235.1. Classification (NCBI taxonomy): domain Eukaryota; kingdom Metazoa; phylum Mollusca; class Gastropoda; order Lepetellida; family Haliotidae; genus Haliotis; species Haliotis cracherodii. Next base: position 28,727,780 of record NW_027266319.1, on the reverse strand, counting down.
ATCCTGTTGAAAGCAGTGATACCTCAGTTACCCAACCACTCTTGTCTTTCAGGTGATCCTCCAGGCTTCTTCAACTATGAAGCATTCTTTGCCAATGAGGTTGACAAGAAGAAGAAGGATCACTCATACCGAATCTTCAAGAAGGTGATGCGGAATGCAGATGCATTTCCCTTTGCCCAGGAGCACTCGGATGGCAAGAAGGACATTTCTGTGTGGTGCAGCAATGACTACCTAGGCATGAGCTGGCATCCGAATGTGTGCAATGCTGTCAGGTTAGTTTCTGAGACATTTCGTCTTGATCGTGTTTGTGAGGTGAGGTGAGGTGAGGTGAGGTGAAATGGGGTTTGTCGCATGCACATGTATGTGTGTGGCTGCTGAATGACTTATGCCGATTTATAGTGCTAGCCCACTGAGATACCATGCTGCATAATAACATGAATACCCCACTCAGACACAGTAGACTGACTCCAAGCCGACCAGTCCTTGTTTTAGCCCCTTAATGCCCAACGCCAGACAGGGTAACAACAAGTAACATTTTTTAGCGTCTTTTGGCATCAAACCCCGGACCTTCCACTCTCCGGCGAGCGTGTGTGAAATCAATCAAGACAAAAGCTGTTATAGTGTTGCAGACTCTATGCATCAGATCCAGATCTCTGAAGGAAGGCTTCTGGTTTCGGGGAATGGAGCATCTAATGCTGTTGTTTGAGACACAAGTCTGTGTGACTTAAAAGACAACATGAAAGTCGGTTATTTGATGACGGTTGTTTGAGAAATGCCTACATGATTAACAGGACAGTGTGGGAGGGGGTGTATTCGATAAATGTTGTTTGAGACACGTCTGCATTACTAACAGGAAAGCGCTGGAAAAGCATGGGGCAGGTGCAGGGGGGACGAGGAATATCTCCGGCAATTCCCCACTACATGAACGTCTTGAGCAACGTCTGGCTGATCTACACCAGAAAGAGGCTGGCCTCATTTTCACCTCCTGCTATGTGGCCAATGACTCAACACTGTTTACTCTGCTCAAAGCACTTCCAGGTACAGTGACTAAGGATTTATCTTAAATGTCCCTACAGGTTACCTCAACTCATTGTTCACCCTGATCATGATGTAGGTTTGTCAGCACCATACCCGTGTTCATAGGATTCACACAGTGGTAAACACCTAAAACGTACTTAGTCTTAAAGCTAATACACTGTGGTATGACTGATATACTCTCTTTATAACTTACAAAATGTAACTGATGCACTGACTCACACAAAAGATGAAATATTGTGATGTCAATGGTTCATATCATTTAATTCTTGTGAACAAATCAATCAATAGATTCAAACAAACCTTGCATATTGATTTTGAACAAAACTAATTTTTCCATTCCAGGTTGCCATATATTCTCCGATGCAGGTAACCATGCGTCCATGATCGCAGGGATCCGGACAAGTGGCGCCCCGAAGCATATATTCCGTCACAATGACCCTGACCACCTCGAGCAGCTTCTCAAGAAAGTGGATGTCAATGTCCCCAAAGTTGTTGCATTTGAAACTGTGCATTCCATGGATGGTGAGTGGCCATTGGTGTCTCTATGACCACAGTTAATGTGTGAGTCCTTGTTTGCGACAGAATTACAGGACATTGTGTGTTTTGTGAGACATTTGACGGTCATTCCGTTGATGTCATGCTTGTTGCTGTTCATGATAGTTTTGGAGAGAAAAAGGTTATATATGCTGTGTTTCATTTAACAAAATTTATGCTCTTTTGAAAAATCCTGTTGTGTGAATTTGTGGAGGGGGGCGGCAGGGAAGGATTTAATCTCAAATCAAACATGCAACAGTTTAGGGTTTTTTTTGTCTCCTGCCTTCATAAAGACCAATAAACTGGTTTTACGCCGCTTTTAGCAATGTTCCAACAATATAACGGCGGGGGACACCAGAAATTCGCTTTACACATTGTACCAATGTCGGGAATCAAACCCGGGTCTTTGGCGAACGCTTTAACCACCAGGCTACCTGACCGCCCCGTATGACCAATAAATGACTTTATGAAATATTGTCATGAAGCACATGACAAATGGTTTCTTGATATGTGACAAACTGTTGTCTTATTTCCACAGGATCCATTAGCCCTCTGAAAGAACTGTGTGATGTAGCACACAAGTATGGGGCCTTGACCTTCGTCGATGAGGTGCATGCAGTGGGTCTCTATGGTGACCATGGTGCCGGCGTTGCCGAGAGAGACGAGTGTCTTGATGACCTTGACATCATCTCAGGAACTCTTGGTATGACCTTCATTTTTAGATAGGAAACATGTTTCGACATGTTTAAGTTAAGGCCGCAACAAATTATTATTTGTTTGCTGTTTTGTTTTTATCAAAGGCAAGATGTTGTCTTTCGGCAGGATGCCAGTCAGATTACAAAAAATATCGAGTAAACTGCCTCACACTGTTTCAATATTATTAAGCTGAAAATATGATTCTGAGGTTATTGTGGCTGTGGCAAAAAATGGTACAACAGTGTTCATACAGTCTCTTAGCAATTATTTGTCTTTCGTTTAACATGCTTCATAACAACAGTTAGTGCCAAAGCAGTAACTTTGTTCAGTGAAAGAATGCATGAAGTGCTTGTCAAAATATTTCTGTCTTTATACTTTCGATCACTCACATGTTGTTCAGTCACAAACACATCTGTTGATAACCTGTCATCACATCATGGAGTATGATCTGTTTCCAGGCAAGGCATTCGGCAATATGGGTGGTTACATCGTGGGTACTGCCAACACCATCGACATGGTTCGGAGCTACGCAGCAGGGTTCATATTCACCACTGCCCTGCCTCCTACAACACTGTCCGGAGCTCTTGCTTCAATTGATGTAAGTCAATATCTTGCCACACTGTGTGGAGCTCCTGCTTCAATTGATGTAAGTCAATCTCTTCCCACACTGTGTGGAGCTCTTGCTACAATCGATGTAAGTCAATCTCTTGCCACACTGTGTGGAGCTCTTGCTTCAATCGATGTAAGTCAATCTCTTGCCACACTGTGTGGAGCTCTTGCTTCAATTGATGTAAATCAATCTCTTGCCACAGTGTGGAGCTCTTGCTTCAATCGATGTAAGTCAATCTCTTGCCACACTGTGTGGAGCTCTTGCTTCAATCGATGTAAGTCAGCCTCTTGCCACAGTGTGGAGCTATTAATGTCCGGAGCTCTTGCTTCAATCGATGTAAGTCAATCTCTTGCCACACTGTGTGGAGCTCTTGCTTCAATCGATGTAAGTCAGTCTCTTGCCACACTGTGTGGAACTCTTGCTATGACAGATGGCAGGTACTTGAAGCACGTGGATTCAACTTTGTCCCAGATAAAACCTTAGGAACAGCATGAGAATGTGTAACAGATATGAATACAATATTTTTCATAATCAACAGGTGTTGGCGAGTGATGAGGGTCGAGAGCTTCGAGCACGTCATCAAAGCAACGTCTTGTATCTGCGGGAGAAGCTAACTCATGAAGGAATCCCAGCCATGCACAGCCCCAGTCACATCATACCTATACATGTGAGTGGTCCCCGGGAATTAGTTTGACATGTCATCAAAGGTCAAAGGTCAGAGTCGTGAGATCTCACAAAACAGTTTGTGGTTATGCTTTCTCAAAACGTATTCGTATATTTAGTATTAAATTTGATATCCCAGTATATACCTTCTCTTTGGTGGGACCTTGCTTTGAAATATTTTTGGGCAAGTTTAGTCAAATGTCAAGGTGAGTGTTAAGGTTTTCGTAAAACATTGTCATTGTCAAATTCTGAGGAATACCAGCACAGGCGAGGAACTATATCGAAAAGGTTAACACAGGGTATTCCTTAACGACAGTTACAGGCTGTACGACTGAATCCGTCAAAACCATAGTCTGTTCTTGCTTCAATGGGGTAAACATTTAAACCAAAGGGACTTTGCATAGCCCTCGGGAATATTGACGTACAATCCTGGCTGTCTATTAGACATAGAAGTACCGGTATGTTGTTTGTTCAGTTTTCAAAATTTGAATCGAGAACTTTGTCAAAATATTTTGCTAAGTGCAGTGTGGAATGGAGGATGCCAGTTTGAAGCTGGTGCCATATGACTTGAGAAAGCAGCTTTCTGATTGGCTAATGTCGACTTCTTGTCAGTCATTTCATTAGTCAGTCAAAGTTTGCGAAATGTTGTTCTGACTTGCCCTGTAGTTATCTTTGTTTAGCAGTAGCAAGAACTAAGATCTGATTTTTAATAAGATTGCGAAACACATGTATATGAAGACTTTGTGAGTTTTGGTACTAATGTCGTGAAGGGGCTGCTCCTGTTTTTTTGCAAGTACTTGCGAATATCTCATGTTAAAAGAGGATTGTGGTGCTACTCTTCTCAAGTTATACTGAAGCAATACGCAAAATTATTCCCTTTGCGATGATATATAACACTGTGTCTTTGATGATTTGACTTTCAGTCTTTCATGCCTTCACTGCTCATGTTCGTAATAATTAATTCATACCTTTGTGTATGTGTCTTTCAGATTTGACAAAACTTGTGTCTCCTTTGGGAAATACAAACATTCTGACACTCAATCCGTAAAACCAGTTCAACGCTTACACGATGCATGAATTGATCTATTGCCCAATGAAGCCACCAGTAATTCTGGCAAACTGTGCAAATATTCTGAGAATGTTTATATGGTTATTGTCTCCTGCAGGTTGGCGATGCTCTCACATGTACCAAGGTGTCCAATGAGCTGATCAACAAACACGGCGTCTATGTCCAAGCCATCAACTACCCTACTGTCGCTCGCGGCAGTGAGAGGCTCCGCGTTGCCCCGACTCCCCATCACACTCGTGAGATGATGGACGTCTTTGTCAAAAACGTTGTTGATATCTGGAAGTCAAATGGCCTTGACCTTTACAAACCTATGTGTCCAAAGACTTGTGAGAGTTGTCGCAAGGATTTGGACATACAGGAATTCTATAAACGAGAACCAGTTTGTTCCCGTTCCAACTGTACCTACTCGTCCCTCCAGGCGGCGCTAGCGTAATTGCAGCCAATCAGAAACAAGCAAACTATTCAAAACATTATTCAATCTGTTTCAAATTTATACTTGTTAAACTATATAAAATTTGATAAACATGACATTTGGTTGTCAATGGATAGATAAAATGTGTTTGAAGAAATTGAAAACATAATGCTATAATACTTAATTTGCCATTTGGGGAACTATTATTTCAGCTAAGAAGCTAGTGTTTATTGTTAAACAGCAGACTAAGCTAAAAATCCTCAAATGGAAACTTGTGTCTGAATTTTGGTTTGACTGTAGGGATTTAGGTTTTGGTGTGCTTATGTAAGGCAACAGTTTACTAGCAACCGGGAAACTTCAAGTAGGATAATGTTATGTACACACGATAAGGAAACAAACAAAAAATTATGCAACTGGTTCTCCCGTGAAGACTTTTGAGAATAATTGTTCTGATGGTTAGCTTTTGTAGGTGTGAGAAAGTGTGCCACCTTGCTAAAAGAAATTGTTGTTTTTTTGGGTATTGGAAATTTCGGCTTTCTTTGGTAAAAAATAAATTGCTGTGTGTCGGAATGTTTGGGATGAAACAGGCATACTAGGGAACCAACACTATCAGTGTTTTCAGCCTGATTTCATCTTGGGATGCATGTAAATGGTATCTGTTGTCATTAGGCGTTCTTCATTTTTAGCTGCTTTTTTAGTTTAGTTTGAATGTATTACCACTTTCAGAAAGGGTTCTATTCCATCAAATATATTTCTTACAGTTCTATAAACCTATGCTCTAATACCATCACATCTCAAAGGATATAACACACTTTCTTCATCTTAATGTATTATTTGGTATTTGGTATTTATTTTATCAGATGTAGACAACATAATTATTGGGGCTCATATTGGTAATTAGCCATGACCTATTAATTTAGGACAAGTTTGAAAACGTTTTGATAAAGTTACTACTGTTGATAAATATATGTTTATCTCAATCCCATACTTACCTTATAACTCATTTTATGAATCATTTTGAGAAATATCAGGCAAGTTGTTTTATTGAAAGCTTTTTTAGGTGGAAAATGGTACAAAAATGCTGGGGTATTGACCTTAAATTAATATTTTCATAAAAGTAAAGTTTTTGTCATTGTTTATATTTCAAAAAGTATATCTTCCTGCATGTGGAAGACCTAACATACAGGAAATTGAGTTGGTCTGGCAAATTAATATAACTAAATATTATTTACATTGTGTAATGGGCTATACATGTATACGTTTGGGTAGGTGTATTTTTATGGTAATAATATTGTCTGATGATATCTCGTAGTTATAGGGTCTACTGTGTAGGGTATGTATCTGTAGAGGCTATTTAACTAGGTAATCACTACATGCTTCTCGGCCACATTCCATGAATGCTATGCTTGGTATTTCCTTCTGCCTAGAACTGCCTGTTTAGACTGAAGCTGATTTCTGAGAGTAGTATCTTGACCTGGCATCTGTACACGTACTCTTGGTTGTTTTATTTCTCATTTGTCAATAAGGAACAGATATGAGACATTGGAAATTAGAAAATGGGTCGAATGTGGAAATCAATATTTCTTATGAGAATGAAGTTAAAGGTTGGGTTAAAGTAAATATATTGTCAAACTATCGATTGTGTTCGTGTCTAATTGTTAGCTTAGGGATGGAAAAACAGCGTTTAATGATTTTAGATTATGTGATTAAGTTGTTCCTGATAAAGGACTGACTTAGGGGGACTGGGATAATTGTTGGAGACAGAAGATGTTTTCAATCAGAACTTCAAGACATACGACTATTTTCTCTGAAGGAGGAGCTAAACAGGTCTCCAGAGAGCAATACTTTTGGTGTATAAAATTTGAGAATAAATTATATTTATCAAGGATTTTTTTCGGAAACAGCTTAACTGTTCTCCCCCTCCCTCCCCCCATGATATGAAATGATTAGCCCCTAAGACAAAACTAATTGATAAACACTGTAGCTCTGACAAGGCAGTTAATGTTTACCATTTCTGCAGGTATACCCGGGAAACTATTGATTAAATGACTCAATGATTTAATTTTTTTATTTCTTGGTTTATGGATTTCAAACTCATTTCAAAAGTGAGGTAGGCAAATTAAAAGAAAAGAAAGAAAACAGAATTGTTTTTGCTTGATTTTTGTCCTAAAAAGTTAGGTACATAAAAAAAAATAATTTGAATTAACAAATGTAAAACAACTTAATTTTTAAGGAACATTTTATTAGTTCCCTGGCACACAGCTTGTGCAGAAATGGCAATATAACAATACTCATGTCATGGTGAAATGCATGCAATCCATTTTGGCAGCTTGGGTGACCATTAAACTGGTCATGATTGTGCTTTGCATTGACACGCTTTGGCGGTATTAGAGAAGAATCCCAGCAAGAAATATCAGAGTGACTTCCCTTTGTCACCTTTGTGTGAACATTTTATGCATTTTTTAAAGTAAAGATCAGCAGTGAAAAAAGGAGTAATTTGTATTTGTTTTATTTTCTCAAGAAAGAGTGACCCATCATCCGTAAACCAAGAAATAAAAAAAAATCACACCTAATGGTTCATACAAAATAAACAACCAAACAGTCATGCACAGTTTAGGTCATACGAAGAATAAAAAGAAAATGTATTTGTGAGACTTAGCTAACTTTTTAAAGAATGGACAGTTTTAGAAAAGTTGGAACAGTTTCATTTGGGTTTCTGCCATTTTGTCCGACGTCTGCTCTAATATTGTGATGAAAACTGAATGCAACATTTTGTGAGTCCAGTCAGTGATCACCAGAGTTTCAGGAATAACGCACGTCTGGAGGGAAACTATCATGTGACACTGTGGTGCAATATTTATGTAAGCGCATCATCGTCATATAGATATATCTTTGTTTTGAGTTATACCGGTTATTCATGCCGTCAGGGAACAAACAATATTTATCCATCATTCATGGAATGTCATTTCAAAAAGATTGTTTAGAATTGTGCTATTTTCCAAACAACATAGTATATCTTGTTTAGTCACTGTGTTGTTCCTGGGTGTTTTATCTGTAGAATGTAGTCTAGTCTGTCAACAGTCATCAAGAGGGGTATTGTTTGCTGTTGAGCTGAAAATATATTTTCTTAATATCTCTATCTTTGTTGGTGATTTTAAGTGCTAGCTTTAGACACACATTACAAGGTGATTTAGATATAATGCCATGTAACTTTACAGGGTGAACTTATTTTTGTTATTGAAACATTTTTAAATAAATCATTAAGTTCATATGCATAGGTTGCCATAGCAACAATCCATCTCAAAAACTAACTGAAGATTTGATGGTTCCCATTCAGTGTTGTTGGGTTTGACACAACATGTTGATGTGATTGATACAAAGTGTTGATGGAATTGACACAACGTGGCGATCGGTGGAATTGACACAAGGTGTTGTTGGGATTGACACAACATGTTGATGTGATTGATACAAAGTGTTGATGGAATTGACACAACGTGGCGATCGGTGGAATTGACACAACGTGTTGTTGGGATTGACACAACGTGTTGATGGAGAAATTAATTCAATATTAGCTTGAATTTATTGATTTATTAAAAGTGTAAAATAATGTCTTGAAACAACTACGAAGATCAAAACAGTGCAATATTCTAAGTGCTGGTATTAAACATGATTTTGTTGCAGTTTGAATTTGGAACAAACATTGAAAACTGACTTAATGCAATAGATACAGTTTATTTTGTCTAAAACATATTTGTGATACAACAACCAACATAGGATGATCTGATATGATTTGTGCAATGCATCCTTTAATGACCGCGTCTACTTAAGCATGTGACTATTCATGTTCTCAAACATCAGGTGCCTTATGCCTAGAGCTGTGACCAATCTTGTTCACTGACCACTGCCGGCAACACATTGTACGCCAAATGTGACACAACATACTATAGAATACTTATTTATTAGAGTCTATATTATTAGTTATTGTTGAAGATTATTGTAAACTGTTGTGTTATGTGACAAAACAGAAATAAAATGACCAAGATTATGATGGAGTGTTTTGGTTGATTTTACAATTACTTTTGGAGTGATGTCAATGCTTAATGTTATGCTTAGCGACTTTCGGGACTCAAAACTGCCAACGCCAGACAGTATCTATGAGACCCATGAAGATCTGGGGTAGAATAGGTCTTCAGCATCCCATGCTTCCCATAAAAGATGACTATGCTTGTCATAAGAGGCGCCTAATGCCTCCAGATAACTTTCGAGCAATTGAGATTTTACTCTAGGGTTTCTATTTTAATTGGGTTGTTACATTTTTCATTGGGTAACCAAATCTTTTTCACTCATCTATTCATCACTCTATTGGGTTATTTTCCCAAAAAGAGACTCAGTGAACATTTTAAGTTTTTAAAAAAGATGAAATAATGTTTTCGATGTATATAACTGTTCTAAATATATGGGCTTGACTCGGAAATTAAATTATCTCGTAATTGTGTTTCGGAAATTAGTTCCTTTGTAGGCATGCTGAAAAAGCTTCATTGGGTATTTACGCATGCTGTTTTTATACGTTTGAGTTTTTCATGTAATGTGATTATCACCCACATTACCCCTACTAGGTCGCCCACCTTTTCACGAAGATAGCGGGGTGGTCGGGTAGCCTAGTGGTTAAAGCATTCGCTCGTCACGCGGAAGATCCGGTTCGAACGAATCCTCACATGGGTACAATGTGTGAAGCCCATTTCTGGTGTCCCCCGCCGTGATATTGCTAGAATATTGCTAAAAGCGGCGTAAAAAACAAACTCACTCACTCACTCACTCACGAAGATAGCGACGGTCTTATTTCCCGATAGCGATAGCCAAGAAATTCGGGTGATGGAGGACCAAAGCCACTCAAATTATCAAAGAAAAGTCTGGCACCTGAGGCAACAAAACTGTCATCATGACAATCTTGTGGTAAGGCATTCTTAATTCATGCATGATTAAGTTACTATGGGTAAATAATGGATAATAAGGAATTTTAGAAGTGGTGGTTCTGGTGGCACCAACTGAAGGTTGACACTTATGATTTCACAGATTACACTCACGACGACATAACGTGATCCTAACTGTCACGACATGAATGTCAATGTGTTAATAATGTGTATGGCCTCCGCGTGCAAACATGCAGGCGTGTGTACACGACGTCGGACACAGGCGTCTAATGCCCGCCTTTCTTCTCTCGGTGCCTTTACCATCTGATCTCTGTTTCCTTAAAGATTGGGTCGGCATTGGATGTTCTGGTCAAGATCCCAAAATGTTCCATGGGTGTCACGTCTGGTAAAAGGGATGGCCGTTGAAAAACATTGACGTTGTTGATGGTAAGAACTATCTGTGTGAGGCCTTGCATTGTCCCTTTGAAACAAAATCATGGGGTTGCGTTGCAAGAACAGTGACACGAGCGCTGGGCATTAAGATTTCCATCAATGACAACCAGTTCGCCACATATCCCACCCCAAACCATTACACTGCCCCGCCAAACGGCACAGTCTCCCGAAGGAGCCGTTCTTTCTCCACCATGTCCGTAGATCCGTGTTATCCCGTCGACGCTAGAACCTGCTCACAGAAAATGACACTGCCAGTTACAACACTGCCAACGTTCTACTTATCGTCCCCAACGTAAACGTCTAAGCCGATGTTGCCTCGCCATCGATACGAGGCTCTGATACCATGCTCTCGGCAACGTATGGTGTGACGACCGATGACACGTACAAAAGAAAGTACAGATGACGTCATGGAGAGGACAATGTTACGTAGGTGCAAGGTACGGATACAGCGCGTTCCCCGCGGGATCTTCCACTTCGTGGCCTGTCTGCAGTTCTGCCAGTCGTTAAGTAACCCTGCGTCAACTTGGTGATCGTCGTTTTCGTCCATTACATGGTTCTTGCGATTTATGCATAACTTACCCCCAACTGCCCCAATTGCTCTCTCCCGCTGTTCAGCGGTTAACCTTGCCATGTTCTCAGGTATTTTACTGTTGACGGTTAATGGTTCACCTTTAAGAACGCCGCCATATAGCTGGAATATTGCTGAGAGTGCGGCGTTAAACAAACAAACAAACAAACAAACAAACCTAGTGAAGTGTGTTGGCCTGATTATTATTTTAACAGACGCAGTAATAATATCCGTAATGGTGCTCGTGGGTTTCAAGAAAGTGATCTGTGGGTAACCCATCCCTTGTCTTACAGTATGCTAAGCTGTCCCTGTGATCGTGGGTTAGAATCCACGATGCCCTTGATTATGTAGTTTTCAGCACATACCCGAGTAAGTGGATTGCACCCAAGTGACTAACGTCATCGTTCTGCATCACTGCGGAGTTTTCTCCCACATCAAGCTAACACGCCTTACTGTTCAAAGCGGCGTCAAACACACCTCACTCAATCATTAATTGCCGTGACCAGGAGCATGCGTGGGTTGGCGTTTTATTGCAACTATGGCAAGAAACATTCATACGAACTTGCAGTTTACTCTTTAGAAGGTGACCTAAGAATGTTCAAATACCAAAGATCTTAAGGTGATGTGTGTAGCTTTTCAAAAGCCCGGACCCTTTGAGCAAAAGAAACCCTCGACTGGAGCCATGAAGTTGGTCAAGGGCAAGGTACGTATGCTGGCGTCCTTCAGGTACATGTAATAAATTATAACCGACTACACTCGTGTGTGGAGCGATCTGTCTTGTGGTGTGACTATAGGCGTACTGATACAACGGTAACGCGAAATTTACAATCGGTGTCGGCCAAATTTGATAGGTTGGAAAACTCCTCGTGGCGTTCCCCGTGACCAGTAAGGGCTCAGACGCGTTTCATTGACACGGAATTTGACACTCCCACTACCTGGCAAATAAAACAAGAACAAAATGAGAAGTACCGCTCATCAATTTCATTACCGTATTTATGCATGTTAAGTAGTCTGTCTTACAGACCCTGATACAAATATATATCAAACACAGCCCATGCAAGTCTATGTTTGGCAAGTCTAGATCACTGCAGTGAAATGAAGAGAGTCACTGGGCTCCTTTTTATTCTATTTTTATTAAGATAACTGAACAACTGTTTTTATGTACGATATGTTCATTTCAGAGACTAGATTTTAGTCTACATGTTAAGTTAAAAATGTTTAAAATTATATTAAAATGTACATATTCATATCAATGTCAAGTCCAGGTGAAGAAGCTCCGAACCATGGTTTGTATAGTCAATGTCAGACAGATGGTGGTTGACGAGGTCGTCCTTCAATGATCTGAGGCGGGCGTCGATCTGGCGGTAACGTCGTTCACGGGGAGGTGCAGAGGGATTGCCGTTCAACCTCCAGGAACCTCTGGAACATCAGCTGCACCGTCTCGTAGATGTGAGGGTTGCTCTACCTGTGTTGAGTTGCGTTCTCTGGAACATCAGCTGCACCACCTCGTAGATGTGAGGGTTGCTCTACCTGGCTAGCTGTTTTATCTTATGGTGCCACCCTTCAAGATTAATGTTTGTTTGATGACCCGAGTTGCCAAAGTGGTTCCAGTTGTCAGGAGTGAACTGCCTCCCTTCAACCCAAGATGTTGTGACGTAGTCCATGAAGGCGGTGATCATGGGTCCTGCAGGGCTATTGGCAGTCGTCTCCAACCACACATCTTGTACCTTGTTGCGTTGCACAAGGGGCAGGACAGCGGCGGGCCTAACTCCTTTCTTCACCTCGGGGTCTTCCTTGTAGTAGGGCGCCAGCCCTTCTCTCTGTACACTTCGCCAGATACATTGTGTTTATTGGAAGACACACTTTGGAACCACGCTTTGGACGACAAATCGATTTGATTGGATTTTTGCTTTATGCATCTTATGTATTTGTATTTTTTCTGAATACGTTAACTCGTTTATATCATAAAGAGTATTTCTACTTATATATTTCGGTATGGCTCAATTATATCCTGAAACGGTACGTATTCACGAATCACCCAATTAACCTCAAATCAATCGATTTGGGGCACTGGGTACCAGCAGCAGAATCGGTGTTCTGCCTTCCCGGGACTATCTGATATTCTTACTTGGCGTTCCCGGTCCATAACCTTACAATCGATAGTAATGATGTTTTCGTGTGTTCAGCATTACACGAATGGATTGTGTAATTGTATACGTCTGCAGTAATTTATCTAGCTCTACATTGACACAGTATGTGTATCTCCAAATTTTATGTCGCTACGACAGTTATATGAGGAGAAAATGTATGACGTGACTGATATTTTCTGCCGTAATACCATATCCAAGCATCAGTGAGTGAGTTGGGTTTAACGCCGCTTTTAACAGTATTCCAGACTGAGTTATATCGCGGCGTGTCAGTTTAATGTGTGAGGAAAGCCCGAAGTGATGCAAGTCTCAGACGTTTACCACTTCGGTGAAACCCACGAGCACGGATATGGTGCTGATGAACCTAGAAACATAATCAGGTCGAACCGGGATTCGAACCCACAATCATAGGTTTCTGGCGTTGCCAAAGGACGCTTCTCTACACAGCGAATCGCGGCGCCTTAGACGACTGGGCCCCCCGTTCTCCCAGTACCCAAACATCAACCGAGGTCACAGTCTCCAATGGAAGCGTTGGTGCCAAAGAAACTACGTCTGTCACTGGTCACAGGAATGAGAAATCATTGAACTGTTGCATAGGCACACCTTCTGTTGCTCAGCATGGGACATTTAGCAACTTACTGAAGTCAAACAACAGTCTGTGCACGCAATTGGGATACGGTGATATGTGTCAACCAAGTCAGCGAGCCTAACCACCCGATAGGCGACTAACGGGTTTGGGTTGTCAGGCTCGTTCACTTGGTTAACACATGTCATCGTATCCCAATTGCGTGGATCGATGCTCATGATGTCAATAACTGGATTGTCTGGCCCCGACTCGATTATTTACAGACCGCCGTCATATACCTGAATATTGCTGAGTGCGGCGTTAAACAACAAACCAAACTAAACCAAAAAACATCCTCCGCCACGTTCGCCCCACTGTGACGTCATTTCGCCTCAAGCCGTCGTTTTACTTCAGTTTCAGTTAACGGGTACGGTATCCTATGTACCTTTAATGATGAGTCTGTACCTCTGTTTGATGTTGGTTTCTTGTCGTTTTACATACAGTAAATACATAAATTGCAGCTTTGTCAAGCAATGGGGCACATTTTAACCTCTAATAGTTAGTTAGTGCTTCTACTGGCAGCCATTGTGTATTATATCTAAGGTCGCATTTGAGCGCCCCATTTCGTGTACCGTCTTCAGTTATTCTTAAATTAACGCAGGTTAAGTCATGTCGATCCGAATGAGCCCTGGTAGCCAGAAATGTGATACTTCGGCTGACTCAGAATACTCAATTAATAGCCCCCACCCCCTACAATAGATGTGGTCCCCTGCTGCAGTGTCCCAGAAAGGCACGAGCAGCCACGTACTATAGAGCTCGTCAAGTTGAGTACGTACACATATTGATGACCTCCTTACCACTGTACAACAGCCACTCTCGTCATTGTGACTGGCACACACTATCTTGACACGTTTAGTGTTAGTTATATAACAATTGTATAGCCGCAACTGCGGAGATTTTTCATTCGTAAGAAATATTTTTTTCATTTTATCTGATGACATCCCATAAAACGAGTTCCTTGTCTGGCATCCGGGAAGTAATTTATTACATCATTAACTGAAAAATAACCTATACATATGCATATAAACTTGAACATTTCCTTATTCACATTTGCCTAATATATCTCCTTCTGGCTGTTTGATAGCATGTCTATAAACATTCACTTGTATTTAAATGTCACCGCCCTAGGGGTCGACAGCTTCGTGCTCGCGTCGCATGATAACGACAGATGCCCTGTCATACAAAGTAAGAATCACGAACCTGTGGTGATCATGGATCGGTGAAACTTGAGAACGTTTGGTTCATTACGGAAACCTGGGCTGATGGGTACAAAATGTGCCCCACACCCCTATCATTTGGCTTGAAAATTGGTCTCTACGTGCTATGTTTTTTTTAAAACAAGTGATGTTTGTTTGTTGTTAAATATATTCAAGTCGTTTCACGACAGTCTATCAATTATCAAGTCTGGACCAGGCAAACCTGTGGTTGATAGCATGATCAACGCCCCGCCGTCGGGGTACGATGACACACAATCAGCCAGGGTCGCTGAGTCTGACCATCCCATACTCATTTGTTGTTTGTTTTGTTTGTTGTTTAACGGCACTCAGCAATATTCCAGCTATATGACGGCAGTCTGTAAATATTCGAGTTTGGACCAGAAAATCCAGCGATTGACATCATGATCATCGATAAACGCAATTGGGATGCGATGACATGCATCAACCAAGACAGCGAGCCTGACCACCCGATCTCGTGTGTCGCCTCTTACGACAAGCATAGTCGCCTCTTACGGAAAGCATGGGCCGCTGAATACCTATTCTACCCAGGATCTTTACGGGTCTAAACTGGAATGTGTTCGGTGCAGGCAGTAAGAAGTCATGGTTTCATGGTTTATGATACATAGCATATATCTGTGTTTATTAAACTTGAATGTGGTCGTGGCAGGCAATAAGGTGTCATGGTTTAATGACTTAGGGGTTACTAAGCATGGGTTACTGAAGACCAATTCTAGCCCGGATATTCACGATCCCTCATTTGAGTAGGTCCTAACGGCAAACGAAGATACTAGCGATGTATTCTGATCCGGACTTCTAACATTCATCCATAAAGCTGGTAGTGATATTGTCATAGCCACTGATTTATGACTACCATTGTCTGCAGTACATTTGACTTCAAGGGCAATTTACCCTGTAGCCATGTCTCCATAACTTAATTGTCATTACGTTTTAGGCGCTAATCCCCGTTGTTAATCCTCACCAACATTTCATTGTATTTTGACTGTCAGTCAGCCTGGACTACCATATCACTTCCCTTTAACTACTGCTTTTTATAGTATGGCATTTATTGCCCTAATTGATCATCCCATGAACTGTGTTTGTTAATCACGCCCATATGTCCAAAGCAACGTCGTTGTCTCTTTGTCTGTCCATTGTTGTTCATTACTATATATGTGCTACCATTACACAGTTACAAGTGTGTTAGTCAGGCTTGGTATTCCGAGTGCTGGCATAGGGACGACCTCGAGCAGGATATGCTGCTCGTAGGAAACGCCCTGAGGTGAGCTGGAGCTCCGCTCACCTCTCGTACGCCTGAGCTGGAAAGTCTGCTCATTGCTGTGTTTGTGTTGTCAGAGCAGGTATTCCGCTCATTGTGCAATTGTTGTTTATTGTTTACATGTTGTGCATAAAGCGTTCCGGGACAGTGATGTCGATTTTGTCCTTTATTCCCCCAAGAGCTGATTCCCCGTCAACACATGCGCGTTGACAATATAACAGAAATTCTGTTCAAAGAGGATGTTAGAGATATATTGTATCGGAGCAAAAGATCTGATTTTAATGAGACCTGGAGCCATTCGGTGTATTAGCTTCGTTTTGAGTCCGGCACGAACGACACAACTTTAAATTAGGCGTCCAATCAATGTTCATGATGGAAACAATTAGCGATATCACCATCATGACTCAGCTCGCTTTGCTGCGTTCTGTCCCAAATATACCAGGGAACGTCTTGTAGGAAAAGGACTCCCCTGTCTTAATACCAAGGAAGCTGAATGTTCGTACATATACTCAACAACAAAAGTTCCTGTGACACCAATATTTTAGTGTATTTTTCAAAGAAGTTTGGTTTTCAATATTGTAGTACATGTATGGAATCAAGTAGCAAAAACGCAACTGCTACATGCATTTCACCACCCAAGAATGGGTATAAAAACATGTGCGTTTACGGGATTCCATATGCATTGTTTAGCATCGTGCTGACAACAACCACTCAGAAAAACAACAAAATTACGCAATTATTCAACATTACGAAATGCCACGCCTGTCCGAAAATCAGCGTCTGCGAGCCTTTGGTATGCTTGAAGCAGGATCGAGTCAACGTGATGTTGCCAGACAATTTAACGTCCACAGTCTAAACACCATTTGGTGTTTATGGCAACGTTGGCAACAGACGAATGCAGTCAAAGACCATCCTCGGAGTGGCAGGCCACGCGTAACCAATAATCGACAAGACAACTGGATTCGAACAACACACCTACGAAATCGATTCCAGCCAGCAACAGTGACTGCAAGAAGCATCCCTGGCCTTCGACGATTATCTTCACAAACCGTACGTCGTCGCCTCAGATGTGCAGGGATTGTCGCCAGAAGACCCGCCAGACGTCCCATTTTGACAGGAAACCATCGTCAAGCACGTCTACAGTGGTGCAGACAGCGTCTACGTTGGACGGCCATGCAGTGGGGACAAGTTCTATTCACTGACGACTCTCGTTTTCACCTCAGCCACAACGATGGACGGATTCGAGTGTACCGTCGTCGAGGTGAACGTTACGTCAATCATTGTGTCATGGAAGAAGATCGGTTCGGGGGCGGCAGCGTTATGGTATGGGGTGGGATTACAGCAAGGCAGAGGACCCGTTTGATAGTGGTAGAGGGAAATCTCAATGGACAGCGCTACCGCGACGAGATCATCGGCCCTGTTGTTCTACCGTTTTTACGTCGTCATGGCCCAGGCATTACGCCCGGCCTCATATTGCTCGACTTGTTCAACAAAACAACGTGAATTTTATTTCTCATAAACGAGTAAGTGTTTAGCTTTCTTGAGGGGACACAGGCGTCGCTGTGCTGAGTTGCGTCCATTGGACACGGTTCGGCCCGATTATGTTTCTAGGCTTGTCAGCACCAAGGGCGGATTCAGCTTTTCTAAAAAAGGAGGGGTCCAAAATCATCTGGATCCGCCATGTGACCAAACTCGTGGGTTTCACCAAAGTGGTAACCGCCTGACACCTGTATCACTTCAGGCTTCCCTCCCACGTTAAGCTAACACGCCGTGATACAACTGGAAAATTGTTACCCCAAATCACACACTTCGATGTTTGCCAATTGGTAAAACCTTCGAACAAATAAGCAGGGCGAATATGGGATTCGAACCCACGATAATAGATTTCTGGTATGCCTTAGGGACGCAACAGCACAGCAAATTGAAACGACTGCCCCCAAAGCCATTGATGTTTCGTGAAGGTTCTTACACTTTACACGAGGCTCGGGACGATTTGCAGTTCCAGCAAATGTGTGTCATGTCCTTCAAACACCGCTTTCTTTGTCTGCTTGTACAACCTTTAGGGTGCATGTGCAACGTGCAGGTATTGATAACCCTTACACAGTAGCACAATCCTAGCTTCACACGGCGCCTCTGTGGTCTGTGGATAGAGTGAAAGGCTCGGGGAGCAGAAGGTCCGGGATCGATCCCCGGCCGCGTCATACCACGTCACATGATGGTACTTGTTGTTACCCTTCCTTGCGCTCCGCAATAAGTGGATAAACCAAGGACTGGTCGGCTCGGGTTTAGTAATCTGTCTCTGATTCGGGTATTCATGTTATACTGCGGAATGGTATTATAGTCGGCTATCATTATAAAACTGGCATTTGTCCTGACTAGTACAACACACACACACACACACACACACACACACACACACACACACACACACACACACACACACACACACACACACACACACACACGAACACATACACACACGCTATATAAGAGAAATAGTCTACAACGCGACGTTAAAACCCTCTCACACATGACATTCAGTACAATGTCTAGATCCAGGCTTAAAATGTTTTCCCGACATGACGTAGCAGTAAAGTCGCCCTTTAAGGGCCAAAGGGCAGAACGAGCAGGTGTCATTCCTGCAACAGTGATCCGTGAGTGTAGGTCACTGATTTTGTCACATCCCTATAGTGTATAACGTGATACAAATAAAACCTCGGCATTGACAGCTTTTTCAAAGCCAGTGGAATCAAATAACAGTAGCCCCACCCTAAGCAGCGTGAGGCAACAAATAGGGTATTTAATCTATCAAACAAACTCCCCATCGGACTTCCGGAGTGGAATATTCTCTTTCTGATGATAGATACTTATGTCACGTGCGTCTTAAATCTGGATATGAAAGCAGAACGAAATTTATTACAAACGATATCTATGACATATTTTTATTGCGAGCAAAATTACGTAATTTCAGAGTGATGTATGAGAGGAAATTAGTTTACAATCGCATTAATTCAGGGCCCCGTTCCATAAAGCGACCTCAACGTTATGATTGTCGTAAGCACATGTAAAAGTATCGCCATCAAGCTCGGCTTCGAATCTGTGTACGGATCTGATTTTTATGAACACATGTGGAAATTGGCGTGTGTCCCTAATGCTGACCTGTTTCTTTAGCAATGAATAGGAA
Source organism: Haliotis cracherodii (assembly GCF_022045235.1). NCBI lineage: Eukaryota > Metazoa > Mollusca > Gastropoda > Lepetellida > Haliotidae > Haliotis > Haliotis cracherodii. The sequence continues at coordinate 28,708,378 of NW_027266319.1, read as the reverse complement.
TTACAGTAAAGTACGGTTATAACGAACTCAAAGGGACTACTAATTTTAGTTCGTTTTAACCGTAGTTCGTTATAAGCATATATACAGCATAACTACAGCAAATACTGTGGACCAAAAAAGTAGTTCGTTATATCCGTCAGTTCGTTATAAGCGTGTTCGTTATAAACGTAGTTTACTGTACTACTCACATTGAAATTTGGCCAAGAAGTTAAACTGAAGCTTGGGTATGTCGATGATCTGATGATATGTTTAAAAAAATGTCAGTTACCAAATTCCGTTCCACTGGTTTACCCGCCTGAATGGACCCGTGACGATCCGGGGTAGAATAGGTCTTCAGTAACTCATGCTTGCCATAAAAGGCGACTATGCTTGTCGTAAGAGGCGACTAACGGGATCGGGTGGTCAGGTTCGCTGACTTGGTTGAAGCATGTCATCGATCCCATTTGCGTGGATCGATGCTCGTGATATCAATCACTGGATTGTCTGGTCCAGACTCGATTATTTTCAGACCGCCGTCATATAGCTGCGACGTCAAACATCAAACAAACAACACCCACCTGAACTAAAAATAATAGAGATCAATAAAACCGACTCATCTGATTCTTTCTAGATCTATACAAACTATCCACAAGACATATAACTTCAACTTTCCATAAGAAGACTTTCTCCTTATGTCGAGCAATATTCCAGGAGCTCCAGCCTTTAGTGTCTACATTTCTCAAATGGTAAGGTACAATCGAGCGTGTGTTTTTTTCTGTGAATATTTCCAAGAGTGCTTTTTGACTCTTGCAAACTGGTTCGGAATTAAAACATTCAAGACCTCAGTAAAGCTTTCAAACAGTTTTGGTGATGTGAAATGGAGTTTAACTTCGTGGTCAAGATTATGGCTCTCATATAAATACCATATTTTAACGTCTTTAGGTATGATGCGCCGGTGATCGAACCCCGACTTTCCGCTCTCCAGGCAGACGCTCTACCACTAGACCACGGATACGGTCGTCAAAGCGTTTGGGAATACTGATGGAAACAACCTACAACTTATCGACTAAGTGATGACGTATTTCCTCAAGTCCCTTACCTTTCACCTGTTTCCAATGCTAGACATGTCTTCAAGGCTTTAATAAAGCTTTCAAAAAGTTTTATGGTAGGCATTTGGAGGACATTTCCAAAATTGGCGCATCATTTGTTTGTGGTTCATTCGGCAGACGCCCTACCACGGAAGGGGTTTATTTGTTCGTGTGAACAGTTGACTTGCCATTGCATGTGTTTGGGACGGGTGCAACCGGTGGGGGTGGATACGCTCACCTTTTTGCGAACACCTATCATCACTATTTGAAAGTAATTCATAAACACATGCTTATGACATAGTCGGCCAAGGAATGGTAAATTGGACTCTGCTTTTAGTTTATATTAATAATTTGGTAAAGGGCATATGACATACAAATATACGATGAATAAAAGAAACCCTTTAAAGTTGACATAGTTTGTCATGTGATGTCAAAAATCGAAACCATTGACAGAGCGTACCAAGCACAATATTCTGTGGTGGTTGTATTAATATTAACGTGCTGCTAATTAAAAAATGAGATATACAAATCTACAGACCCTTTAAACCTCAAACCACACCATAGGATTATATTGTTCATGATATGGCTAAAGGTGACAAAGGCCCATATGCATTGCCATCATTAACATACGGGAGGCTGTCTTAAAAGCAGACACATAGCGTCACAAGGTGTCATTAAAGCGTCTGCTCATTATACAGCGAAGTGCCAAAGAGAGATAAATCTACTTTTGAAGTCAGTAACGTTAATGGCGTAATTTAAGTGCCTCTAATATGTAATATCAAATGTACGAGGGATCATATTAACGATAACTTACATCTCAAAAATTATGATTTTAGTCAGAATAGATTATGTAAATGTGAAACTTCCTTTACTTATATGTCATTAACAACGTGTTCAGATGGGCGTGTCAAAGGTAAAAGACAAAGACCTGAAACTGTATAGGAAGTGTTTGACACTGCCTATGTTAAATTTTGACATTGTGTACTAGAGATGTTTGAAACTGTGTATATTAGGTGTTTAACACTGTTTATTTGAATTGTTTGACCCTGTGTATGTGATGTGTTTGAACCTGTGTATTTGAAGTGTTTGATCCTGTGTATTTTTAGTGTTTGACCCTGTGTATTTCAGGTGTCTGACCCTGTGAATTCCAGGTGTTTGACAATGTGTTTTTCAGGTGTTTGACCCTGTGTATTTGAAGCGTTATTTGACGTGCTTGCCCCTGTGTATTTAAAGTGTTTGACCCTGTGTATTTGAAGTGTTTGACCGTGTGTATTTGAAGTATTTGGCCCTGTGTATTTGAAGTGTTTGATCTTGTGCATTTCAGGTGTTTGACCCTGTGTATTTGAAGCGTCTGACCCTGTGTAATTGAAGTGTTTGACCCTGTGTATTTAAAGTGTTTGACCCTGTGTATTTGAAGTGTTTAACCCTGTGTATTTGAAGTATTTGGCCCTGTGTATTTGAAGTGTTTGATCTTGCGTATTTCAGGTGTTTGACCCTGTGTATTTGAAGTGTTTGCCCCTTTGTATTTGAAGTGTTTGACCCTGTGTATTTGAAGTATTTGCTCCTGTGTATCTGAAGTATTTGACCCTGTGTATTTCAGGTGTTTGACCCTGTGTATTTGAAGTATTTGCTCCTGTGTATCTGAAGTATTTGACCCTGTGTATTTCAGGTGTTTGACCCTGTGTATTTGAAGTATTTGCCCCTGTGTATCTGAAGTATTTGACCCTGTGTATTTCAGGTGTTTGACCCTGTGTATTTGAAGTATTTGTCCCTGTGTATCTGAAGTATTTGACCCTGTGTATTTCAGGTGTTTGACCCTGTGTATTTGAAGCGTTTGACCCTGTGTATTTGAAGTGTTTGCCCCTGTGTATTAGAAGCGTTTGACCCTGTGTATATAAAGTGTTTGACCCTGTGTATTTGAAGTGTTTGCCCCTGTGTATTAGAAGCGTTTGACCCTGTGTATATAAAGTGTTTGACCCTGTGTATTTGAATTATTTGCCCCTGTGTATCTGAAGTATTTGACCCTGTGTATTTGAAGCGTTTGACCCTTTGTATTTAAAGTGTTTGACCCTGTGGATTTCAGGTGTTTGACCCTGTGTATTGGAAGTGTTTGACCCTGTGTATTTGAAGTGTTTGACGCCGTGTATTCGAAGTGTTTGACCATGTGTTTTTGAAGCGTTTGACCCTGTGTATTTAAATTGTTTGACCCTGTTTATTTTAGGTGTTTGACCCTGTGTATTTGATGCATTTGACCCTGTGTATTTAAAGTGTTTGACCCTGTGTATTTGAAGTGTTTGATCTTGTGTATTTAAAGTGTTTGACGCTGTGTATTTCAGGTGTTTGGCCCTGAGTAAAGTATACTTCTTAATCGACATGTTGATATAGTCGATTTAAAATAGTCCCTATTTATGTAACCATCCTTTAATAACGTGCCTATTTTCTTCATGTGGTTTTACTAGATACATAAGGAGGGGGGGGGGGGGGGGGGGGGGGGGGGGGGTATCGTAATCGCCTGATCACTGAGAGAATTGGAATGAAAGCCTTGTTCTGAATCGTGTACAGGTGTACACCCGTAGGCGAGTCCGGGTATATGAGATGATTGCGGGGCCCGATGTTCGAGGCTCCAGACGGTTGCACCAAGCCCCCGTCCCCATCCACTATCTGTCAAGAAATCAGATCGGGTGAAATGCATGTTACGAAACGCTTGTTCCCAATCGGGTGCAGATGTCCGGATAAAAAGGACGATAGCGGGTCCCCACGAGTGAGGCTCCAGGCAGGTGCGCCAAGCAAGCGTCCCTCTCCATTATCTCTCAAGAAAGTGAGTAAGTGAGTTGGGTTTAACGCCGCTTTTAACAGTATTCAAGTAATAACGCGGCGTGTCAGGTTAATGTGGGAGGAAAGCCCGAAGTGATGCAGAGGCGTGTTCAGGAGGGCGAGCGACCGCGCGAGAGTACAGTGAGGCAATATCACGCCTTTCTGAAGCGGAGGCTCGTACTCGCTCTCGCGGCACAGCATCCAAAATGGCGTCGCCGGGGATCAAAACAGCCCTGTCCACAAGTGTCATAGGTTCACACATTTAATTTCATCACAAGTTTGATGGGTTCATACTTTGATGTCCATGATAAAAAAGTGTTTATTTTTATTATTAGTTACATGTCCCTGTGCTGGACCAGACAATCCAGCAATCGACATGAGCAACGGTCTGTGCATTGGGGATACGATGACATGCATCACCCAAGTCAGCGAGTCTTATCACTCGATCCTTACGGCAAACATATGGATTGCGGAAGACCTATTGCCTTCCCCGATCATCACGGGTCAATATATTGAAAATGCAAAAATAACTTTTTGATGGTAGATCTAGTCTAAAAGATTATTCTTTTGACATCGGTTCCATTCTCGTCAAAGGCAAACATTTGTTCAATGTGCGACGCCATCTTGGATTACGAGGCGAATTACCTCTCGGGCTCGATCGTGAGTACACGCGTGCGCTCGCGCGGTTAGCCGTGTTTAACAGCGCGCGCGAGCGCAATATCGCTAGCGCCCGCCCCCATGAACTTACCTAGCTCTACATTGAAACAGTATGTGTATCTCCAAATTTTAAGTCGCACCGACTGTTATATGAGGAGAAAATGTACGACGTGACTGATATTTTATGCCGTAATAACATATCCAAGCATAAACCCAACTAGTTAGTGAGTTAGTTGGGTTTAACGCCGCTTTTAACAGTATTCCAGTTATATCACGGCGTGTCAGCTTAATGTAGGAGGAAAGCCCGAAGTGATACAGGTCTCAGACGTTTACCACTTCGGTGAAACCCACGAGCACGGGTATGGTGCTGACAAACCTAAAAACATAATCGGGGCGAACCGGGATTTGAACCCACAATCATAGGTTTCTGGCGTGCCCAAGGGACGCAACCCTGCACAGCGAATCGCGGCGCCTTAGACGACTGGGCCACCCGTGCCTCCATATCTCTCAAGAAAATCAGATCGGGTGAAAGATATGGTTATGTTTAAATATTTGTCATTTTACTTTACAGTCATCAATATTCCGGTTATATCACGGTGGTCTGTAAATAATCAGTGTACAGCAGTGGTTGATAACATGAGCATAGAGCCACACCGTCGGGTGACAATGACACACAAACAACCAATACAATCACCCGATCATTATTGCCGTCGGGTTTACAAGCACAATAGTGTTTTATTCAGTGTTTTTCATAGTAATATTTCTATAATTAAAAGCTTCCGTGACATATTGGGCAAAATTTACGAGGGTCTTTTTAACGTTACAGTGGAATAATTTCTTTCATCTCATGATATTTGACATATTTGTCTATCTTGGTATATACGTATTTTCATCTTCAATAGTATTAAAACATTTTACATATTCGATTTACGATTTCAGTTTCTATACTTCTAATATTAGACCTTAATTGTAACTCCTGCAATCTAAGTAGACATACGTGCCTCCTGGTTTCTGCTATAATTTGTTATTTGCTACATAATATTCTACGGTTAATAAGGACTTAATGTGTATATAATATATAAAACGTGATGGCCCATTAAGTTTTTATTTCCTTTGCGACCGACTGGCGATCGCTGAGACCGGTGCAACTACTGTCCATATTTGGAATTAGCTTTCTGAGTACTTTCTGAGTACTTATGACAAAATGATGCTGTAATGCCCAGACAGGTTTTTTTGTCCAGACGGTGACATGTTGCAAACCCAACGGCGAATGATCGACGCAGGCATGGAAACCATTTTGCAACCGATCGACAACCAGTCACCGATGAAGCGCCGGTCGATTACAGATAGGTCGCCACTAGGTTGCAGAGTCAACGTTCTTGTGTAGACGAAACAGATCGACGACAGTGGAAACCAATCTGCGATTAGAATAACACCACTTGGGGACCTCTAGGAGACCAATGAAACCTCCGAGCGACCGAATGGGTTTTGCGACCGCTCTGAAACCATGTGGCGACCTCAGTGAAACTTTTCAGAGACACTTGAAACCTCATTGCGATTGTCAAATATTTTGGTCGCCAGGAGGTTGCATCGCGGTAGCATTGTCTGTGTGGCTGAGGCTTTAGGCCATACGAGCATGAGTTAAACTAGGACTTATTTCGTCGCTAGAAATACTCATATGTCAGTCTTGCTTCCGGCCTTGACAACCTAACTGTCATATGAACACTGCAACTTGTTCCATTGTAAATGATATAGGACAGTTGTAGTGAAACAGAACGTGCCCTATCAAACTTGTCCTGTCAGTTAAACAGACCATGTTCTGACAATGAACTGTATTCATATTAACGAATAATTTTGGTGACATGCTTTCCTCAAAAATAACAATTACTGGATTATGTTTTGGCTAACACGCGCAATGTGTTGGCCGAATGAATTAGTGATACTATAGGCATGTATCTAGCATTCCCCACCCCGCCCTTTTATGCTGTGGTAAGTCTGTTTTAAAGAAGGGGAGTTACGACAATTGTTATATGACAGTGTTATGTATTGTTAAACAATGATTGATGCTGTGTTACATTGATTCTTTGAGATTCAGTGGAAGTTCGTTGCATTGTATTTGAACAATGAACTGTTGTTAGGAATGTAGTACTATTTAATGTAAGCAGTGGTGAGGAAGTTGTTATATTTAGATGCTCGAATTATCTGTAAACTTCCGGATTAGCATGGATGAATGTCAAGCGATAAACAAACTAGCACTGTGTAGAAAGTGCTGGAAGCTAGTTAGGCTGTATAAGTGGAGCAGGTGCGTGCCTGTATCATCTCACATTTCATCTGAGAGTACAACAAGACCAGCTGTTGTGTGACCATTATTATCACTGAACCTGTTGATATCACCACTGCCATCATATGTTGTGTTTGATACCGCCATTGAATATTGTACTACCACTCTATTGCATATTGCTATTGTAATTGCTGTGCAGTAATTTGTATTGATTTGTAAACCTAGTTAATTGTGTAATACAATTGTTGATTGTAAACCATTTGTATCTTTCTTCTTTGATAGGCATTTAGAAGTTGGAGTACTAAGTACGGATAAGAATTTATGGATGAACAACTTCTTCATCACTTGTAACAAATGTTATATTTGGGTTAACACTTTCTTAGTAAAGTACAGATTCTCATTTGACCACTTTCTAAATGGCATTGTATATTCATTCTTTATCACTTGCTTGATAACGGTGTCAGAACCTACACTGAAACGTCGCTCTTAATTGAAATAAAGAAGTTGTTCATCCATACATTCTTACTCATTTGTTTCTTGTTTGTTGGTTTTACACTTAATTCTTATGAGTACAGATTTCTGGTCGACACGTCATAGAGCTAAACTCGCTTTGTGAAACGGGGCTCTGGTTAGTAGACTGACTAATACCTGATGCAAGCATAAAGAGGGGGTTATGAACAAAGACGAGTCAGTGTTATGACTCGTTATGTTATGATTTGTATCTTTTAAAGCTTACATTGATGACTTTAGTGAGCTAACAAAATGTCACTCCTACCACGGCGTTGGATGAGAGATTTTGACGCATTACGTAACGCTTGATCTAATCAACGTATTGTGCTGACATTCTCACTAACACGGCCATCAACTTCAACCTTTACATTCTACAATGTTACAAGGACGTATTTTACAGTGAGAGCAGGACACCAGGAGATATACACTCAACCAATGATGGTTTAACATAGACAGTTCACTGATGTATTTTGAAGACAACATATGTTTGTAAAGTATGTGTCGATCTAAGATATTTTGGAGGGGTGTATAAATTTGTCATATGATCAGAGTAATTACTTCTACGGCTACGTCTGGGGAGTTGGATAGTGTACACATTGTGTTGTATAACGGATAGTGCTATCGATGCGATAAACCATTGTAATAAACTTGGTAACACGATCCGATAGATATGCAAATGAGGTCACCTTTAGGGAACTACATTCTAGGTCCAACACCGATACAATGCCTTCACTCGGTCCCCGCATGCTCGGACAGGGTTTTCCCACTGTGTCACACACAAAACACAAGTATGCGTGACAAAAGAGGACACTAAACTCCGAACATTTTCATAATAAAGATGTTTTTTGAGGGTAGGGGGTATGTCTCAAAACTTAAGGAATTAATTTTTTTTATCCGACATTGAACTTTTGAACTGACCCTTAAAGGACATGTTAGTAATGACCAGTTAAGGAAACCTGTTAATTATATTACGAATAATTATAAGAAACCGAGCAAAAACAATGAAAAATGTCAAAAAAGAAAACAAATATCCAGTGATGGATATCGTGAATATCATTCTACGCCGTCGGAGTAAGTCACCGACCCTGACCACCCGATCCATTTGGTCGTGTGTTACGATCAGCAAAGGTTGCCGGGGACCTGTTTTAACCCGGAATCCCCACGGAGTGGTACTATATGATAAACTGGGCAGATCACGCCAACATTGTATTCATACGCGGTATCTAAAGCCTCTTTTATTGAGTGAAATTACGACTGAAACATCCATTAATCGAATAATAACATTCTATGATAAAGAGATTATTACCCTCCTGTGTTTCCGTATCGTAACTATCATATATTAAGCATAAAAACATGTATTATGTTCGCTAGAGGATAGCATGACGCAGTTTGTATTCCTAACATACGGAAATTTAGGATACGGAAACACATTCGGCCAATAATCTACTGAGTGTGGCAAAGTCCGGACTTTGGTACACGCAGACACGCACGCACGCACGCACGCACGCACGCACTTGTAAGTGAATGCAACAACTATTTCGTGAGTGTAGATCACTGAATATGTCACATCATTTTGTTGACTGAGTTTCTATTGTGCTGGAAATTCAAATAATAACGCACCCTTGGCATTGACAGTTATATTGTCACAGTCAAGGGAATCTATTGCCAGTAGGCCCCTGAAGATCCGGGGTAGAATAGGTTTTCAGCAACCCATGCTTGCCATAAAAGGCGACTATGATTGTCGTAAGAGGCGACTAACTGGATCGGGTGGTCAGGCTCGCTGACTTTGTTGAAGCATGTCATCGTATCCCAATAGCGTGGATCGATGCTCATGATGACAATCACTAGATTGTCGGACCCAGACTCGAATATTTTTCAGATCGCTGTCATACAGCTGGAATATTGCTGAGTGTGGCGTTAAACGTCAAACAAACAAACAAACAAAAAAGATATATAACCTCCAGTACAAGCATTGAGAGGCAACAAATAAAAGTATTTAATCTATGAAACAAAGTTCCTACTGGACTTCAAATTATATATTTCCCGAGTGGAATATTCTATTCTGATGTAAAATACTTATTTCACGTGCGTCTTATACCTTGATATGAAACGAGAACGAGCTTTGCGTAACATTAAATTCAAACGATATATATATATATATGATATTTTTATTACCCCCAAAATAGCATAATTTTAAGGTGATGTATGAAAGAAAATTATTTACAATCGCATTAATTCAAGCTACCGTTCTACAAAGCGACCTTAGCGTTCCGGTTGTCTTAAATCTGTGTTACAGCATCTCCATCAAGCTTGGTTTCGAATCTGTGTAAACGATTTTTATGAGATAAGAAGTAAGAATACATGTGGTGATTGGTATGTGCGCATGCGGCCTGATCATTTCCGGCGTATCACAACACCCATGCTGCCAGGAATTCTGAGCCTAACTACAAACGCTGTATAGTTATCCTAAACAGTTTGCATGTATTAAGTACAACATTTTCCATGCTTACAGGACGCATGGTAACCAAATACATAACAAGGTAGCATAGTTCTGCTGGCATCAAAGTGACTTTTTGACTATAGGTATTCTCAGATGAAAATGGACAAAATTGGCTACCGCGCTGTTGGAGAAACCATTCCGCAGTCTCACATGGAGACCCCACTCATACATTCTTATATTGACTACGAGGCGACCAATCTTTGTTCTATCCACTTAATGCCGAGCACCTGACCTGGTAACAATAAGTACTAACCTCTAACATCCTTTGATATGACACGACCGGGCATCGAACCACCGGAAACGGTCTGTTTTGGTTTGGTTTCTGTGTTTGTTGTTTAACGACAAGCATGGGTTGCTGAAGAACTGTTCTACCCCGGGTCGAAACTGTTTGTCCAGGTGAACACTTTATTTGCCTTTGCATGTGTTTGTGACGGTTGCCGTCGGAGGGTCACATCTTCGCGAACACCACTACTATCAACACTATTTGAAAGTGATTCATAAAGTTTGCTTATGCATGCTTATGATATATTCGGTCGCGAAGTCGCGCAGTGGAGATTTCTAATGATTATGGAGCTTTGCGTATTTATGAATAATTTGGTAAAATGCATATGATATTTAATACGATGACTTAAAAGTTAAGGTGTGATTTTCTGTCATGTGAGATATATAAATCTACATACCCTTTAAACTTAAGCGCATAATGCCGTCACTAATGTCATGGAATAGGACCCTGTCTCACGCAACGTGGCGTCAAACGTGAAATCACTCATTGCCTTTTAAGAGCGTCTGAACATTAAAGAGCAAACTCTTCTGTTTCTCTAAACATACGATACATATAAACGATAACTCACATCTCAATTCAAATCACAGTAACTTTATGTTCTATGTACATGTGTCAAGTGTACTCAGGTATATATATATATATATATATATATATATATATATATATATATATATATATATATATATATATATATATATATATATCATTACCATTATGTTCAGGTAGGCGTGTCAGAGATAAGACTTGGCACTGTGCACTAAACGTGTTTGACCCAGCGTATTTGAGGTGTTTGACAGAGAGTACCTCAAATCTTTGACACCGTGTATGTAACATAGGGCCAAATAGGTATCAAAAGGAATCACACGCTTCATGGAAGTTGCCATTTATTCATCTAAAAATTGGATTTTCAAAAACTAAGAATTAACAAGAATCGGGTAGTCAAAAACGGAATCCGATTCAGGGCGCTTCAAACACTTTCTCACAGTGTACTTCACATGCTTGACGCTCTATATGAATTGTTAGACATCGACATATGTTTATCCAAGTGGTATGAAATGTCATGATTCGAGTTACTTCAGTTGTCAGGGATTTCATAGACCTTTGTCGAATGAAAACTGGGGCCCGATCCTCAAAGCGATCTTAGCGATACCACGTATGACCTCAACCACACTATATAACCTCACAAACAGGTGGCCACGTAGGACCTCTACCGCCATACATAAGATCACAAACAAGTGGTCACGTATGTCCTCAGCCGCCATATATAAGATCACAAACAGGTGACCACGTAGGACCTCTACCGTCATAAATAAGATCACAAACAAGTGGTCATGTATGTCCTCAGCCGCCATATATAAGATCACAAACAGGTGGCCACGTAGGACCTCAACTGCACTATATAACCTCACGAACAGATGGCCACGTTTGACCTCTACCGCCTCATATAACCTCACAAACAGGTGGCCACGTAGGACCTCTCCCGCCTCATATAACCTCACAAACAGGTGGCCACGTAGGACCTCAACTGCACTATATAACCTCACGAACAGATGGCCACGTTTGACCTCTACCGCCATATATTAGATCACAAACAGGTGGCCACGTAGGACCTCTCCCGCCTTATATAACCCCACGAACAGGTGGTCACGTAGGACCTCTACCGTCATATATAAGATCACAAACAAGTGGTCACGTATGTCCTCAGCCGCCATATATAAGATCACAAACAGGTGACCACGTAGGGCCGCTTCTGTCGTATATAACCTCTAAAACACGTAGGACCTCTACCACACTATATAACCTCACGAACAGATGGCCACGTAGGACCTATACTGCCGTATAACCTCACAAACAGGTGGCCACGTAGGACCTTTACCGTCATATAAAACTTCACGAACAGATGGCCACGTATGACCTCTACCGCCATATATAAGATCACAAACAGGTGGCCACGTAGGACCTCTATCGCCTTATATAACCTCACGAACAGGTGGCCACGTCTGACCTCTACCGCCATATATAAGATCACAAACAGGTGGCCACGTAGGACCTATACTGCCGAGTGAATTTGAAGTGTTAGACACAGTGTATCTGAAGTGTTAGACACTGTGTCTATGATATGTTTGACACTGTGTCTATGATATGTTTGACACTGTGTCTATGATATGTTTGACACACTTGGAACGACACCCATTGATATAAGAAGTTTTGAGTAAAATAGATTTTCTAATCGACTCGTGCTGATAGAGTCGATATGAAATATTTTCTATTTATGTAACAATCCTTTAATTACATGCCTATTTCCTTCCTGTGGTTTTACTAGTAATATAAGAGAGCACAGGGTCGGGTGATATCGTATTTGCCTTATCACTGAAAAGTATGTTATGAAAGCAGTTTTCTGAGTCGGGTACAGATGTCCGGGTATATAGAACAATGGGTGGTGGGGTGTGTGTGTCAGAGCAGCGAGGCTCCAGACAGGTGCGCCAAGCAAGCATCCCTCTCCATTATCTTTCAAGAACATCAGATCGGGTGAAAGATATGTCCATTTAGGGCCTTTCTTCCGTATAACACACGTCCCTCAAGTGCAACACTGCACCTTATCATCGTGGTATTATTACACATTACACCTGTTAGTATAAATGCTAATCCGACACATCGGATTAAAGTTTGTTAACAGACACACTGAACCGCCTTGGCTCGCTGCCTGGGGTGCGAGATCCTCCAAGCTAAGGCTACCTACTCCGACGCCGCGCATTGTGGCACCTCGAATGTCACATCAAAAGCTTTATGTGACATACACGGGGAGAAATTATCGAACTTCAGTTCATACGACGGTGAGTCCCGACGCAAGATCTAAGGCCAAAGTCAGTGTCCATCTGTGAAGACAGAAGCTGGTTAGGTAACGGGTGGTTATATCGATGTCCCTGAGACCTAGTTAAGACTGGCGCCGTGACAATTGTATACTTGTGTTACATTAAATAACCTCTGTGTATTTAGATCAAGGCAGTCGTTATTTAGTACTTACTAGTTTATTATTAGTGTCGCTAACTTGTGATTCGTGGACTGTTTGACCTATCTCAAGCTGTGTGAATAAAAGAGACAAAGCTTTTTCCCTATTCATAAAAAAATACTGCTGAAAAGTATGATCGATTGTACAGTTCCGACTATATCATGAGCATGTGTGTATAAATCACTATCAAATAACGGGTGTTCGTGAAAAATACTTGTCACAAATACACGTGAGTGAGTGAGTTTGGTTTTACGCCGCTTTTAGCAATATTACAGCAATATCACGGCGGGGGACACCAGAGATGGGCTTCACACATTGTACCCATGTCGGGAATCGAACCCGGCTCTTCGGCGTGACGAGCGAACGCTTTAACCACTAGGCTACCCGACAGCCCCCACAAATACACGTAAAGACAAGTCAATTGTTCACCTAAAAGCCCCTGTTAAATTTGGAAATATCCTCTACATGTCCACAACCATGAAGCTTTTCGAAGGCTTAACTGAGGTCATGAACGCTGTAACCTTGATCAAACCACTTTTGAGCAAAAGTTGTATGGTGGTCTTTGAAATTTTGGCAGAAAGAGCATGCTCGATCGTACCTCAAAATCTGTGAAATGTTGATACCAACATTGAGCTCCTGGAATACTGCTCGACAGAAGGGGAAAGTTGACTGTTGGGAGGTTGAATCCATCCCTCTTGTCACACATTATTTTGTCACTCTGAATCTTTCAGCTTAATCCGAGCAGAAATTAGGATTCATATGCACAAAGAAACAGATCAGAAGGAGGAGCACAATTGGAGCCCATGGGGGTGCCTATTCTTACCCCTTAACCTAAATTATTGTTACCCTAACATTTTACAATGTTATCAATAAGGAAGCATTTCAGATGACATCTGTTTTCATTTTTTACAACTTTGTCCCGAACCTCTGAAAATGGTGTCTTCCCGATGTGCATACAGTTCTGTTATGCCTACAGTCCCATTGTGCCGATACGGTAAATCATAAAATTATACGGTCTACTGCTCAGAAAGTGATGCACCCATTTCCCCTGGGATAGGAGATAAACTTGTCCAGACTGAGACAACAAATAATGTAGGCACAATCGGAAACACGTGTGAAATTATATAAAAAACAATCTCATCAACATCAGATCTTAGTTCTCGCTACCGCTAAACAAAGATCTGAGAACACCCCATTACGTTACACGTCACACCGACCTTGCGCGACCTTGCGCGAACGAATGGAATGACTGACTGACAAGAAGTTGACATTAGACAATCAGAAGGCAGCTTTCTCGTTCTTAACGGCACTAATTTCAAATTGGCGACTACGCTTCAAAACATATTTTGACAAATTCTCGATTACAAATTTGAAACCTGAACAAAAGAACATTCTGGAATGGCTAATAGATGGTCTAGATAGTATGGATTCAGTCGTCCAGCCCGTAATTATCGATCGGAATACCCCGTGTTAAAGTTTTCGAGATTGCATGATTAGAAATCACATTCCGACTCACGCTCCTACCCAGAGTTCCATGCGACCAGCATAATACCTCTTCCACAGGCAAGCGCCATGTGACGATTCGTCACATCTTACAGTCCATTCAAGATATTGCATATGTTTTTCATCTGTTTCATTTTTGACAAGACTACATATCTAGATAAACATATGTCATAGAATGGTTAACTGTCATTGAGAAAATATCCTAAATCGTGAAAAACTGTTTCAATTTGCGTAGTTATCCTATGTTTACACTGGTTGTACAGCTCTACGTGCTGTCATCGAATCCCTTCGGAGAGCTAGCGATAGGGTTTACTTTGATTAGTATATATGTATTGTCATGCAACTCACTGTCGCAGTTGTAGTAGCATATCTATATAATTGTGCAAAGCAATATGTAAAACTCCCCCAAATATTTGCATTACCGTTCTATTCTGATTTCTGAAAAAGCGCGTTTGTTTACAAACAAGAGAAAAGTCCGGTCACGTGATGTGCAAATTAGCCTGTGGCAGTGGAGTTATGCTAAGTCACCATCGCGACGGAGTGTGATTCCGACTGTCACTTTCATGATCTGTTAAGTGACGCTCTGATTGGTCGGATGAACGGTCGTTCTGACGTGGCCCCCAATGGGATGTTCTCAGATCTTTGTTTAGCGGTAGCGAGAACTAAGATCTGATTTTATTGAGATTGAATAAAAACACAACACTTAATGAAAGTCACGGATATATTGTTGTTCAGCATACCATCAGTGGCAAACACAAACAGCTTGTCATCGTCACCATCATTCACACACAAAAATTGATCGCCAGTTTTTGTTTCCGTCCACCCGCCCTCTAGATGATGAACTTCCGACAAGGACTTCGGCAAGTTAGGCAGCACTTTGCTCCTGTGACGGTTGAGTCCTGATTTCACACTTGCAAAGGATGCAATGGTGGCTAGGTCAGGCACATTCGTGACCAACTCGTGTTATTCCGGGACAAGCCGAATAGCGACTCGTGCCCCTCTCGTGGCCACTTTTACGACCGGGTTCCGTCTTAGCGCAAACGGGCATACCTAAAATAATTGTCAACTCGTCGCGTTATGGTTCACATATATTTCCCCATATATGATATATATTTGAGATGCAATTTAAAGCACACCTGGTCGTGCGGAACTATACGTTATGATTAAACACATTTAACTGTGCCTCGGGTATATTTTTAGATGCAAGACAGGTGAAATCAAAAATTATTTCTGAGGGAATCTTTGACGAAGAACTTGAAATCATACGCTCATTCTGTTTGGTTTGTCGTATTTTCGCACACAACATCCATCGATAGGGGATGAGTCTTCTTGCAGGTTACGGAAAGGGGCGAGTGGTGACGAATGGGTCAGGCATCTTCATACAGCTGCTTGATGAGTGTTGCATCTGCTTGGAATATTGCGGCGTAAACCCATACTCACTCACCCACTCACTCACAACATCTGCATGCACTCGTTGTCTCAGGACAAGCTCCTCACAGCGATATAGTCAGTTCGCGGAGCTCTCTATTCTATTGCTGCCACCAGTCAAAACTACCCAATGTGATAAGTGGCCCCAACCATGCTTGGAGTTGAACTTGCAACCGAATGACCGTCATGTTTACAAACAAGTGACGACTGTCGTGACGCCGAATACACTTAACGCTGATAAATTGCTTTCTTTGTTTGTCAATTTGAAATTCTATTTCATTTAAAGTATCACCTTTGATTGATATAGTTAGAATGTAAGGGAGAAGTTGGTTGATTTTCCGTGAGTCTGCAATCTCGAACCAATCTGATTATTAAAAAACCCAAAGTAAATTCATCTGGAAAACATGGTCAGTCGTAAACCTTTTTAAAATGAAATATGATGGCATTCTCAAAGACATAAACAAAAGTATATACGTTACTAATATGGGGTTAGAGGGCAAATTTCAAGATTCGTGTAATGGCCGCGCCGACACTGGTGGCAGCGATGTTACCGAGAGTGTAACGAAGGTGTCACGCGCTGGGAAGGAGCTTGTGTCTCAGGGCTGCTGAGGAGACGTAGCTGCACTTCTGACACCACTAGTTGATGGTTGTTCCGAAGCGGATATGATGAAATCGCCAACAGTGGTGCGCCGACCTTTGTGCCCTGATTGCACACACCTCCAATGTGTTGCAACCCGACGTCTCGCGTTGAGCCGGAAACGGTAACCTGCATGGAACACTTGCTGGACTCCGGTCTGGGATGTAAGATACTCTGCTCGCTGAATATTTGCCACGATGTGATAGTGGCTTGCCACTAGGTTTTTTTTTTACGTTAAAATGTGATTGGATTAAAAGAAAGGAAGTAATATACATTGACACATTTTACTCAGTCTGATGTTAATTGCATTGGTCATAAAAGAAACTAAACTTTAAAGTTAACGAGCTTGTCGCGTCAACGACGAGTCTGAAGCGTGGCCCTGTCAATCAGATGTCACGTGACATCACGGCAGACGATGACACCGCTTTTTCTTGGACTGCACGGGCGACACGGACGGCGACGAGGGACTCGCCGATACCGCATGCCATTTGGTTCAGGGATGACGGAATGACTTTTGTTGTTGGCATCATTGATGTAAAATCTCCCCCATCTTCCACGTTTATGGAGTGTGTGAAATTTGTTCATCCGTATTTTATAATATGGTCACATTGTCAATCAAATGGAAACATGTATATGCAGCCATAAGTTAGTTTATTGCCAATCACCTCACACAGCAACATTCCAGCTATATGACGGCGGTTGGTACATAATGGAATCTAGATGAAACAATCCAGTGATTGATGTTGTGAACATGTTGTGAACATCAATCCACGCCGTCAGGGTAGGTCACCGACCCTGACCACCCGATCCATTTGGTCGCCTCTTGCGATCAGCAAAGGTTGCTGGTACCACGGACCTATATAACAAGTTATACAAGTCCGTGCTGGTACCTAACTAATCCCCGCGGAATGGCACTCTGTTACAAACTGGGTAGATCACTTCAACATTTTCATACGCGGTTTCTAGAGCCTCTTTTAAGTGAAATTACCCCTTGAACATCCATTAATCGAAGAATGATATTGTATGGTCAAGAGATTATTACCCACCTGTGTTTCCGTATCGTAACTTTAATATATTAGGAATAAGAAATGTGTACCATGCTCGCTACGGGAATGCATATCACGAACATATATTGTATTTCCTTATATATATTATTTACGGAAAAACAAACGCACGCACACACGCAGACACACTCACGTGCATGCTAAGTCGCTGAAAAGGTGCAATAATCTTGAACGCAACGTTAACGCCCAATGTCCCTCATCATTTTGATTTAATTGGACGAGAGCCCGGTCACATGACCGCGAAACAAACGCTGATATGACTGTTGTAACGACACATTTTGTTGGACTGACGACGTATTTCGACATTCCTGTCCATTTATAATTTGTGGATATACTATATGCGTGTGTACACGCTGTGTACCCTAAGTCATTAAACCATGACACCTTATTGCCTGCCACGACCACATTCAAGTTTAATAAACACAGATATATGCTATGTATCATAAACCATGAAACCATGACTTCTTACTGCCTGCACCGAACACATTCCAGTTTAGACCCGTGAAGATCCTGGGTAGAATAGGTATTCAGCAGCCCATGCTTTCCGTAAGAGGCGACTATGCTTGTCGTAAGAGGCGACTAACGGGAACGGGTGGTCTGATTCGCTGACTTGGTTGATGCATCTAATTGTATCCCAATTTCGTCGATTCATGGTCATGTCAGTCACTGGATTGTCTGGTCCAGACTCGATTATTTGCAGACCGCTGTCATATAGCTGGAATATTGCTGAGTGCGGCGTTAAAACAACAAGCAAACAAAACATTCAAGTTTAATGAAAACCTTAACGCGATATGCATCTTAAACCATGACACAGCGACTACTTTCAAGCTCAATGAACACAGATATACGGTATCCATGACAACGTTTGTCTTTTTCCTAACGTCATGTATTGCGGTGTAATTATAAATAAGCCTATCCACAATACAGGTGTGGCGGCAGGTGCAGTGATGTATATTTGTGTTACTAGACGCCATAAAAAACAACCTGACAGACCACAAACGAGAAGGTAAATCAAACGACCTTTACATTCCTGTTCTACAAGTACAATGACGAGAATGTTAAGAATAGTAAGAATAAATGCCAATTGTTTGGTTATGTCATTTCCTTTTACATTAACTTTGAGAAGCCTTGTCAGACTGCCCACTCGTTTGTACCTGAAGATTGATTGAGTTTGGTTTTACGCCGCTTTTAGCAATGTTCCAGCAATATCACGGCGGGGGAACACCAGAAACGGGCTTCACACGTTGTACCCATGTAGGGAATCGAACCCGGTTCTTCGGCGTGACGAGCGAACGCTTTAACAACTAAGCTACCCCATCGCTCAGGTTCGCTTTCTGTTTGGAAATTATTATTTTCTCTTGGACTTGGTTTGTCGTAAAAGTCAACTAAAAAGTTGTTGCTTCTCATGGGATGAGGTCGTCTGGTTCAGTGACTTGGTTGACTGCGGGTCATCGTATCTGAAATATTACTCACTGCAGCGAAAATCAACAAACAAACAAAGAAAGTTGCA
This sequence comes from Haliotis cracherodii, assembly GCF_022045235.1. Taxonomy (NCBI): domain Eukaryota; kingdom Metazoa; phylum Mollusca; class Gastropoda; order Lepetellida; family Haliotidae; genus Haliotis; species Haliotis cracherodii. The sequence continues at coordinate 28,689,114 of NW_027266319.1, read as the reverse complement.
TACGTAATTGAGACATAAAGTTACATCATATTATTTGTGAAAATTGTATCCAAATTTAAAATTGTGTACTTTTATTTCAAAGATTTCCTGATTGATACGGCGTACCCTCGTTGATTACACCAACTCTAACCACCGCCTCCGTGGTCTAGTGGTAGAGCGTCCGCCCGGAGAGCGGAAGGTACGGGGTTCGATCCCATACCGCGTCATACCAAAAGACGTTATAAGATGGTACTTGTTGTTATCCTGTCTGGCGCTCGGCATTAAGGGGCTTAATCAAGGACTGGTCGGCACGGTGTGGTATCTCAGTGTGCTGGCACTATAAATCGTGCATGCACGTCGCTATATAAGTGCAATAATCTTGGACGCGACGTTACACCCAATTTCAGCCATATTCTAACTAAATGACGGCAGGCTGTAGATAATCGAGTCTGGACCAGACAATCCAATGATTGATATCATGAGCATCGATTCCCGCAATTGGGATCGATGACATGTTTCAACCAAGTCAGCGACCCTGTCCACGAGATCCTGTTAGTCGCCTCTTACGACAAGCATATAGTCTTCTGAGGCGGCGGCACCGTATGGCATCCGCTATGCAGAGTTACGTCCCTTTAGCGAGCCAGAAGCCTATGGTCTAGGGTTCGAATTCCAGATTCGTCGTGATTGTGTTTCTTGGTTTGTCAGCACCACATCCATGCTGGTGGGTTCACAACAGCTGTACCCGTGTAAGATATGCATGACTGCGAGCTTTCCTCCCACATTAAGCTGAAACACCCTGTTTTAACCGATATGTATCCAAAGCGGCGTTAAACCTAGCTCACAAAGGGTCAGATGTGATCAAGCGTAATGTGTTTTCACGAACGAGCCAACGCGTTAAACACTTGGCTACCCATTTAATTCCAAAGACAGACGGACAACAGTTATCAAAAATAGGAAATGCGTCCGGGAAAGAGATTTAAATTATTATTTATTGTTTAAACATATCTTTAGACAAAATATATAGGAGATTCAAAACAATTCTGGACCGCTTAAACATGATTGGCAAACAGCTGTTTATAAATATTGGGTGTAGCTCCAAAATGCACCGAGCAAATATGAGGAATGTTTCTGGTTCTCTTGAACGAGAGGTATAATCGCCTCTCATTGACCCGGAAATGATTGGCTGACGAAGACAAGCTGGGGTCATCTGTCACAATGATACTGTTTCCGTACCAACTCACCACAGGATGAAAGTAACGATGTATGCTGTAGCTGCTCATTAGACGAGGCAAGTACAGCTGGGCCAAGCCGTGTTACTTTAATAAGGGGAATAGATGGCGGATTCCCACGCATGCCACCTCTCTCGCCCAGGGTCATGTTTAAGGTCGCTGAACCTTGTTTCAAAATGTAGTGAAACATAAAATGATTAATAAAGCTGTTGTTATCTGCTGTTATCTGGTCAGGTTAATGGGCTTAAACATCGGGTTCAAGGTTATTACACTTACATACAAGGACGTGAATGCACGTGTGTGTGTGTGTGTGTGTGTGTGTGTGTGTGTGTCTGTGTGCCCTTATACTAGTATAAGGAATACCGGGGCTTTATACTGCTGCCCCACTGAGATACCATAACACAATTTAACATGAATACCCCATCCAGACACAGTACACTGGCTCCGAGGCGACCCAGGCAGGGTACCAACAAGTACCATTATTCAACGTATTTTGGTATGAAACCTTGATCTTCCACTCTCCGGGCGGACGCTCTTCCACTAAACCACGGAGCGGTAAATTTTATATTAAAATGACAAATTTGAGTTCATGTCGGTCTACGAGTGAATGTGACCAATTACTCACGTGTGATGGTTGGGGTGTAGACTAACATTTAGTCTCAGAAATCTTATATTACACAATATCCTTCTTGACTCTAAAAATAAAATAAAAATTCCCTATGCTGATTTCAGAATAGAATAGAGCTAGCTTGAGCTGGCTATATTTGTTTTTGTAAGCGTTTCTAGATTTTTTTCATAAAATAGATATATTCCACGGTCATGGTGCAGGACAAGTTGGGGTAAAAAGGGGTGCCTAGTAAACTGTGCACACAAACTCTAGCCACGTGGTACTTGCTTGACCATGTCGCACTGACAAAGGTCTATAGCCCGTACCCTCTACGGTGTCCTGGTATAAGGACGCCCGCTACACCGTAAACCATTTTTTTTATAAAGTGTCAGATTACATGTCTCAGAGAGTAATTCTCCTCATATATTCCAGTATGCACACACCAGAACATGAATCTACGGTGTTTAACACAGGGGCCATCCCCTGAGTGTATAAGAGTGTGTAACGTCAGGTGTAGATTCAACGTTTGACGTTAATCTATCCGCAATTGATTTGTGAAAAAGTCCAAACCGGGGATCTTACTGAGAGTAAATGAGAAATACATGCATTGTAAATTTAGGTATTGTTTGAGCAAGGAATTAGAAATACACGTCTGTATCCCAAAGGTCTGAAGAAAGTTTCCAGCAAAACTGATATCCAGTGTTATAAATCGGTTGATATACATTCACTTTTCACTATTAAAACGTCAATGTGTATGTTATAAATGTTTGCACATCATTGACAGTAATGAAGTAAGGACATTAGTTGCCCAGTAGTCCTGCACCATGACCGTGGAATATATTTATTTTATGAAAAATAATAGTCTAGAAACGTATACAAAAGCAAGTCTAGCCAGTTCTAGCTAGCTCTATTCCACAAATCACCATAGTTTTTTTTAAATATTTTTAAAGTCAAGAAGGATATTGTGTAATATAAGATTTCAGAGACTTAATGTTTGTCTAGTTGCCCAGTTTCGGAGCTGCTACTATGAGATGGTGTACAAAGGTAAACGATTGAAAATTTCATCAACCACAAACATATGTGTTCCCTCTGTAATCTTTGTATGTTTGTGTCTTGCTTAACGACAGACGCAACAATATTCCTGCTATAAGAAGGCGGTTTGTTAATGTTCGAGTCTGGCCCAAACGATCCAGTGATTGACATCATGAACATCGATCCACGCAACTGGGACACGGTGACATGCATCGACCAAGACCAACCGATCTCGTCAGACTCTCTGACATGTCATCATACATGTCATCGTATCCCAATTGCCTGGATCGATGCTCATGATGTCAATCACTAGATTGTCTGGTCCAGACTTGATTATTTACAGACCGCCGTCATATTGCTGGAATGTTGCTGATTGTGGCGTTAAACAATATGGCCATCAGTTCTGAGATGAACTGATTTGAACTGGTATTATAAACTAGCATTTAGTCTCCGAAATGAACATATTTTACGGATGAAACAGTTCTTGACTTATAGTTATGAAATATAAAAAAAGAGCCTAGAGGCTCTCTTGATTTTCAGATACTGAAGTAATCTAGACTTGCTAAATATTATAAACTTGCATGGGCTGTATTGGGTATATTTGATTCAGAGTCTGTATGACAGACTACTGGTTTTATAAAACTGAACGGTACTACGCTGAGAGCGAATGTCCAATGCTCCGCTGTGAAATGGGTTGTGATATAGGCATACTGAAGACGATCTATTAGTTAAACGGACGACATAGATGCCGATAAGATCATTCGTTATCACATGGCCCCAGGGGATATAGTGTGATATCCCCTGAGTGCGAATCTGCTGGCTCGGAGTATACATGTAAGCCTCGCACACAGGGCACATCACGCCATATACCCAGGCTCGACTCGCGACCGATCGACATGTAATAATGTTGCAGGCTGAATGAAATAGGCCTTATGTTTGTATTAATGAACTACCAAGATAGTGATATTAATCTTAAGTGTCCAACTGCGAGGTAAGACTATTGTCTTGCCTTGGTAATTGATATACATTCCAGTTTGTGCTGAAGGGGTCGTTGTCTTGTAGGATCTACAGAAATGTACCCCAGGTCCCCGCTCAATCAAGGGATCGTAGAGCTTAGTCGTAACTATATGTTAAAGTTTGGGGTTTACGATCGCTTTGTGGAACGGACCCAAGATTTGTTTGAACGGACCCCATGTTTGTTTGATTGTATATTTGTTGTCTAACGCCGCACTCAGCATTATTCGGGCTATTTGACAACGGTCTGTAAATAATCTAGTCTGGGTCAGGCAATCAAGTGGTTGACATCGTGAGCATGTTTGCTGGCTTAAACCAAAACACAAAAATGCGTGACGTTGTTAGTGATGAGATACTGTAGTTATTTCTGAACCAATTTCAAACTGCTTCAATGGCACTCTGAATTTCAGAGAGATAAAGGAGACTATGCTGGTCGTAAGAGGCTACTAACGTCATCGTAAACGTCAAAGACCTGCATCACTTCGGGCTTTCCTCCCGCAGCAACCTTACACGCCGTGATATAATGGAATGATGTTCAAAGCGACAGTAAACACAACTCACTCACTCACTCTTGTTAAAATACGTGTTTATCTCATCTTGTTCCGTGACAAAGTTGCCATTTTCACTCGTGGTCTTGTCAGGTCACTCGATAAGATAAAAGAAGTTATTTGACAAGAAAAGACAAATATCCTCTGTACACCTGATATTGCTGGCGAATGGAGCCCGTGCAGGAAACCATTGAACGGGGCACGAAACCGTTTCGGGTGTCATTTGTACCGCAAAGACTCACATATTGCGGAACTAGATTGAATGGCGAGGGGATGGGGAGGTGTATGTGTGTGTCGGGTGTGTGGGTGGGGGGCGGGGGTGGGGTGTGTGTAGGGGTGTGTGTTTGAAGCACCATGGTAAGAGTTGTCCCCCGTACACTTTCTGTATTTTGAATCCAGCCAGGGTAGATGTCTGTTGTGCACTTCATGACAACGACACCTACATCGCAATTTGAATTGTGTTTGTTATACCAACATGATTTTGCAACAAGACATGTTCATATTGTGTTTTTTTCTTGAAGGGTCATGAAAATAATGGAAAGTCATTTACAATAGTATTAATAATTATGTATATGCGACAGCCATGATTCACCACTGTATACTTGACATCATGTGATGGCCAACCATTTGGGGTATGGCGTCGATATAAACGCCTGCAAAAAAAGACAAATATTTGAGGAGGGTAAATTAATTTTGGGACACTCAAATGAAATCTCTAGAATTTGGTTTAGATGTAGAGGCGAGATATATTTTCAGCTACAGCTGAAAAAGCAGATATTATTTTAAACTAATACTATGAGCCTTAATATTCTTTTTTTTACATTTGGGGTATGGCGTCGATATAAACGTCTGCAAAAAAAGACAAATATTTGAGGAGGGTAAATTAATTTTGGGACACTCAAATGAAATCTCTAGAATTTTGTTTAGATGTAGAGGCGAGATATATGTTCAGCTACAGCTGAAAAAGCAGATATTATTTTAAACTGATACTATGAGCCTTCATATTCTTTTCTAAAAAACCCACATTGCAACAATCTAATTTTTGTGGCAGACAATTTTTTTATCACATGTTAAATGGTCGGTCCCCATCAAGGGATTGTCCAGTATTCCTTGTCGTTACATACTGCGGGGTATTGCCAGTGTGTGTCTTAACCACGAGCTCTTGTGTCATTTATTAAATATACTACTCAAAAGAAGTTAAGGATCACCTGATTCTTTCATATTACTATAGTTAATCTCTCATGTCATGACAGATTTACTTTACCATTATGAAAGAATCCGGTGATCCTTAACTTCTTTTGAGTAGCATATCTCTCTCGATCGATTAATATCGCATAAGTGTCAGAAATGCAATATCCAGTATTATATTATAAAGAAATATACCTTTGTAAACCTTTTATGTAATCTGGTCTTTATCTAAAAAGTGTTACGAAAACATTGTATAACAAGGTCATTCCCAATCATTCAAATGTTTATCGTGCAGTAGTGTGATAGTGAGACATATAGGGTAGTACGTTTCGCTCACTGACACTCGAGATATTAATAGATCTAGAAATATTTCAGCAAGAGTACAGTGTGACATCGCGTCTTCGGTTATTTCACAATATCCTACAACTGGACCATGAAGAATAAATTGCTGGGGGGACCCGGTTATTATATAAGGTTTCGTAACACACTTAAGTTGCAGATCTTCTTTCAAAGAAACAGCAGCTAAAATTTCTAAAAATGATTCATCCTTTATATAACCCCCTAACTGTGTTACGAAAACGATTAGGGGTCACGAGTAGCCCGGCCGCCTAAGGTGCCGCGATTCGCTGTGCAGCGTTCAGTCTGCGTACTTTTAGTAAAGCCTGCTTTATCAGGCTATTCACATCCTTAAGCTCTTCTGTGCTGAGTTCGAATCCTAGATTGGCTCGATTCCATTGGCTGTCAATGCGATAATTGCCTGCATAATGTATGGTTTTAGTCACACAGATCTGACACGCCGTGAAATACTGGCAACAGTCTCACTTAAATCGACGTGAATCCCCAGTGTGCTTCCCATGTTTTTTGTAAGGATTCTTGACAAACAAGAAAAAAAAATCCAATGTTTGTATATCCTGGCATTTTCATGTATATCATACACGTGTGTAACATTGGAATTACATGAAGTGCATTTATATGTAACAACAACTACCTTAACGAACGCAACGTTGCGTCCAACTGGACAGTGTCCGCGTCAGACCAGAATAAACTTTTGAAACGGGGGATGTATTTGTAGGAGTTTCTCGCTTATTTTAATCATGGCTATACCACTACACGCTCAAGCATGCTCAATGACACAGGGAACATTTTACGAACGTTTCAGTCAGTGAGGCGCGGTGATGAATGGTTTAACCTTGTTAACGTCTACCATGCAGTATCTGCAAAAAATTAAAAATATCGATATAACAACTAACTCCATTTAAATTGAATAGGAGCCCCAGTGAGATGAAGTTGAGGGAAATCCAGACTTGCTACATTTAGTGCTTTTGCATATACAGTGGAATCTGTCCAATTCGGACTGGTTTGGTACCGGTAAAAAAAGTATGGCGAGGTCCGGATTACACAGAGATAAAAAAGAAGACACAACTAAAAACAACAATCATTCATCTTTATTCGCATGCACTCATATTGTACATGAAATATTGACATTGGCTGGCATTAAATACACATTAAAACATTCTTTACTCGCAAACATCATTGAGAACGGACTGCTTGTGTTTCTGAAGATTGTTTTTCAAAGTCGTGTATTCAGTTTCGAGGTTATGTCCCGAAAATGGTTCACTTTATTGACGCGTTCATGACACTGAGTTAAAATAATGAGGTAGATTTTCACATTAACAGGTAAGTAAAGTATTATGATCAATAGGATTACATGCAGGATTAGGGGCGGTCGGGTAGCCTAGTGGTTAAAGCGTTCGCTCGTCGCGCCGTAGACCCGGGTTCGATTTTCGACATGGGTACAATGTGTGAAGCCCAATACTGGAGTTCCCCGCCGTGATATTGCTGGAATATTGCTAAAATGGCGTAAAACCATACTCACTCACTCACATGCAGGATTAGCATTGTTGTTTAAGCTGACAATGACTGAGCTTACTTTATAGTGAGTGAACATCCGGTCTGGTCCAGTCCGATCTAGACAGCTTCTTTTCAATAGTAAATGGGTTGTTGGGACCGTGATTCTAGTCTTGTGTAAAGTGTAAAAACGCCGAATTAGAGAGTTGAAGGTCAGTGTGTGTAACGATAATATATTAAGGAACTGAGGGACTGAGGGGACCGGAGAAAAAGTCTGGTTTTCACCGAATTTGACAGATTCCACTGTATGTAGTAAGGGCTGGGCGGAAGGAAAATAATATGGTTCGAAGACTGTGAGACAGACAATGTTACCTCTTTGACGTTTGCATAACAATCAAAACGTGAAAGCAAATACTACTGTCAGAATTAACTACTGTGATGAAGTAAGACGAGTTTATGGATGAACAAGGAAGAAAACATCCTTATTGTTGTAGGGCATGCCTGCAGGAACAACTCCTTGAGACCATGCACTCAGAAACAAGGTGCGGGATAAAGGCTTGATAAAGGTGTTAGGATCTACACCGAAACGTCGCACTAATTGTAATACAGAAGTTGTTCATCGATAGAACTCGTCTTACTTTGTCAGAATTAAGTTTGTGTGAATAATAGCGTACCCGCGTACTCTCCCGATGTCCGTCAACAGATTGGGAGGTACCAAACCTAAGGCACCGATAACAATGGGGAACTTGGTACTTGGGATGTATGCGTGACATTTTGAAAGCGAAGTCCGCATATTTGCCATGTTGTTCCTGAATCTTGTCAATCGCACTGGTGTCAAAAGGGACAGAAAATTCTATAATATAAATTATTTCATTGGATTTATCAAAAAGGACAAGATCAGGTTTGTTGGCCTGGATACGTCTGAGGCTGTATACGGGCCTATTCCAAAGAATTTTGTATTGATCATTTTCCATGACGTCCTCTACTTATTCTGGGTCGTACCATGGATGGACCTATGTGTCAAAACCACAAACATTGCGAAGACGGTAATAAAGTGATCGAGCCACGCCATCAAGTCGCTTTAGATACTGTGTCTGTGCCAAAGCTGGGCATCCACCAATCTCATTAAAATCGGACCTCAGTTCTCGCTACCGCTAAACAAAGATCTGAGGACATCCCATTAGGGGTCACGTCAGAACGAACTTTCATCCGACCAATCAGAGCATCGCTTACCACATTGTGAAAGTGATAGTCGGAATGTGATGTCTAATCATCCAACCTCGAAAACTTTAACTCCGAACGATAGTTATGGGTTTAACGACTGAATCCATACAATCTAGACCATCTATTAGCCATCCCAGAATGTTCTTTTGTTCAGGTTTCAAATTTGTAATCGAGAATTTGTCAAAATATGTTTCGAAGCGTAGTCGCCATTTTGAAATTAGTGCCGTAAAACACGAGAAAACTGCCTTCTGATTGGTCATTCCATTGGTCGGTCATAGTTCGGGTCTGACGTGACCCGTAATGGGATGTCCTCAGATCTTTGTTTAGCGGTAGCGAGAACTAAGATCTGATTTTAATGAGATTGGGCATCCACTGACAATGTGTTGGACAGTCTCATTAAATTCATTACATAATCTACATTTCATATTTACATTTTGATGCAAAATGACACCTTGACGGTTTCGAGTGGGAAGTGACTGGTCCTGAGCAGCAAACAGAAAGCCTTCTGTTTCACTTTTTAGACCAGCCGACTTCATCCAGGCGAAGGTTGCCTACCTTCTCAACACACTGCACATAAACTCGATGCAGTGGTCGTTCAGATAGCCTCTCCTTGAAATACTGGGCCGATTTGATACTATTACATAGGTTTGTTATTTTCAACCAGTTTTATAAAAAAGCAATCATAAGAATGGTATATACTTTGATGTAAACTATGGATCAAGAGTCTGTCAGATTATACACTCCTGTCTCAGACTTGGCTGCAGTGATCTTAAGGCCGACAAATCCCCATATTTATATCCGACAGCCCGAGATGTTGTGGCTATCACACGGAAGATGTGCTTCATTTCTTTCTTACGTGTCCCTTAAACAGTACATAAAGGAAAATATGCATTATTTCGTAAAAGGCTGCGATTTAAATATAATTCTAAATGGTGATTCATATTTAACGACAGTAACAAATCTTGAAATTTTGAAATCGGTGCATAGTTTTATTCTATCTTCTTGCCGATTTAGAGATTTTGTCTCAGATGTTGGCTTTGCTATATATGGTACTGCGATGTTGTTGTGCTGGATGTAAATAATAACGTAGCTGTAGTCACGAACGATAATCCAGTAATTAAACACTTACAGAACAATATTATCTTTAATGTCAATTATATATTGTATGCTATTTCTTATGTCACTTTCAATACATTGCAAATTGTAGGTGTATCATGTTTCGGAGAGGCATTCAGATAAGCAAAATTTGCTTGTTTGCCAATCCCTCCAGTTTATGCTTATATCATTTTCAACCAGATTATCTTGGACAAAGTGTACTGTTACTCTTGTAAACAAAGCTAGCAATGCGCTACTAGTAAAGCTGTACGGTAAATTTCAAAATTTGCCTGTCAATGTTCTACATCTATTTGAAATAACTGACAGCAAGATTGTTGTCGCCGTGTTATATGCATATATGTCAAAACGTGAGTCCGAACTCATATAGACGTATAGAAATTGATTTAAGCAGAACACTTGTGTCTAAATTCCGGTATTTCGCACTCGCTCAGGAAATGCCGGAATTTAGACAGTCATGTTGTAAACATAATATGTCATGAACATTCATATGATATCCTCTATATAGTAATAAGAATCCATCATATTTAAGCCTTATATGGAGTAATATTTCGGTGATAACACCATAATAATCATGATAACTTAATGCGTAATAATTGCCCCGTGAACAAAACGCAAAGCAGGCGACATATACGTCGTCATTTCTGCCGGAACTTCTACCATTTTAACACGTGCATTATTGTTAAATTGTGAGATGGAACCCCAAAGCTTGCTCTCATAACAAATCTCGGTTTGCACTTGTGACTATTGAACACGTTTTCGGTTTGATGTTCTGCTCAATCAATTTATATGTTTATATGAGTTCGGACTCACGTTTTGAAATATATGCACGAAAACGGCGACAACAATCTTGTTTTTTTCTCGCGAGGGCCATTCGTGACCAACTCGCCTTGTTGTAGGTTACGGAAACATCCGAGTGGTGACGAATGTGCGAAGGCATGAGCAACTAAGAAAATGCATCAAGGGCAGTGTATATAAAAGCGACGAACCACTTTCTGTTGTAATCAGAAATCTCTACAAAATGCATTGTACGAATCCGACTATATCATAAGCCTGGGTTAAAGAATAGTGAGTGAGTGAGTCGGGTATAACGTCGCTTTTAACATTATTCCAGTTATATCACAGCGTGTCAGTCAGCTTGACGTTAAAGAATAACCATCAAATAGTGATAATATCAGGCGTAATAATCGTGTGCGTATCCTGCACCACCGGTGGCTCTCATGAGAAACACATGCAAGTCTATTGTTTAGCTGAAAAAAGCGATGACATATGAGGTACAAGTCAAAATATGGAACTGTATCGGACATGAGTTTTGACACTGATACGCCACATGTACTGAGGCCTTGAATGTTTTCAGCAAAAGTCGTATGACGGTCTATGTTATCTTCGCAGAAAGAGCCTGCTCGATGGTGCCTCAAACGGTGTGACGTTCAGACACCAAGGGCTGGAACTGCTGGGATAAAGTGAAAATTTATTATTGGGAAGTTGAAGTCATCCCCCTTGTTATAGAGGTTTACAAAAATACAAGCGCTTCAATGAGGTTTCCAAAAGTATACATATTTTCATCGAGGTTAACGAAAGTACAGATACTTCATGGAGGTTTACGAAAGTACTAATACTTCATCGAAGTTTACGACAGTGCACGCGTTTCAACGGAGGTTTACAAACTACAAGCACTGCATGGAGGCTAACAAACTACAAGCGCTTCAAGGAGTTTTCAAAAAGTAAAACTATTCCATGCACGCGCTTCAAGGGAGGTTTACAAAAGTGCACACGGTCCATGGAGGTTTACAAAAGTGCACGCGCTTCAAGGGAGGTTTACAAAAGTGCACACGGTTCATGGAGGTTTACAAAAGTGCACACGCTTCATGGAGGTTTACAAAGGTGCACGCGCTTCAAGGGAGGTTTACAAAAGTATACACGTTTCAAGAAGGCTTTTCAAAAGACCAAATACTTCATGAAGGTATACGAAAGGGCACGCGCTTCAAGGGAGGTTTACAAAAGTGCACACGCTTCATGGAGGTTTACAAAGGTGCACAAGCTTCAAGGGAGGTTTACAAAAGTGCACACGCTTCATGGAGGTTTACAAAAGTGCACACGCTTCATGGAGGTTTACAAAGGTGCACGCGCTTCAAGGGAGGTTTACAAAAGCGCATGCGCTTCAAGGGAGGTTTACAAAAGTGCACACGCTTCAACGGAGGTTTACAAACATGCACACGCTTCCAGGGAGGTTTACAAAAGTGCACGTGCTTCAAGGGAGGTTAACAAAAGTGCAAGCGCTTCAAGGGAGGTTTAAAAAAGTACGAATGCTTCATGAAGGTTTACGAAAGTACTAATACTCCATGGAGGCTTACGAAAGTACTAATACTCCATGGAGGTTTACGAAAGTATAAATACTTCATGGAGGTTTATGAAAGTGAACGCGCTTCAAGGATGGTTTACAAAAGTACAACTATTTCATGGAGGTTTACGTCAGTATAAATATTTCATGGAGGTTTACAAACGTGCACGCGCTTCATTGAGGTTTCCAAATGTACAAACCCTTAAAAGACGTTAACGAAAATACAACCGCTTCATGGACGTTTACGAATGTAAAAACGCGCTTCAAGGAAGGTTTAAGAAAGTACAACTATTTCTTGGAGGTTTACGAAAGTCTAAATACTTAATGGAGGTTTACAAACGTGCACGTGCTTCATTGAGGTTTCCAAATGTACAAACCCTTAATTGACGTTAACGAAAATACAACCGCTTCATGGACGTTTACGAATGTACAAACGCGTCATGGACGTTTACGAAGGTACAAATATTTCACGGAGGTTAACGACAGAAGAAACCCTTTATGGATGACTTGAAACTTTAGTTTTCCTTTGTTGCTGACCATAAGAGCGAAATATGGATTGTTTGCTTCACATTGCTGCACGAGAGTTTATGAGTTTATACACTTGGTTTTCGAGTGAGTACACTGACAGGTAGGAGTCATGTTGCATTAACTGTCCACGTACAGCGTCCCACCTGTAGCTGAGAAAGTTATCAAGACAAAATTCCAACCCCTCACCGCCCCACCCCGCAACCAGCTGGAATAGCAAATGGTCTGTCCCTTATGAGACTGAATCAAGCCATGGAAAAACTCCATATCCTTCTACATACTTGAATGGTTCCTCAAGCCAGAGGATGATACTTTCCTTACCCAGACACAGCTTTTGACGGATGAACATGCGTATTCACGGAAATGTAAGAATGGTATTGAGAGGAAAACATGTTATTAGGGAGCTTTGAGAGTGACTCGGGTAGACCCACGAACACAGGTATTGTTGGTAGTGAGTGAGTGAGTTTGTTGTTTAACACCGCACTCAGCAATATTCCAGTTATATGACTGCGGTCTGTAAATAATCGAGTCTGGACCAGACAATCCAGGGATTGATATCATGAGCATTGATCCACGCAATCGGGATCGATGACCTGCATCAACCAGGTCAGCGAGCCTGACCACCCGATCCTGTTAGTCGCCTTTTATTACAAGCATAGTCGCCTTTTACGACAAGCATAGTCACCTTTTACGATAAGCATAGTCGCCTTTTACGACAAGCATAGTCAGCTTTTACAACAAGCATAGTCGCCTTTTACAACAAGCATAGTCGCCTTTTACGACAAGCATAGTCGCCTTTTACGACAAGCATAGTCACCTTTTACGACAAGCATAGTCGCCTTTTACGACAAGCATAGTCACCTTTTACAACAAGCATAGTCACCTTTTACGACAAGCATAGTCGCCTTTTACGACAAGCATAGTCACCTTTTACAACAAGCATAGTCGCCTTTTACGACAAGCATAGTCGCCTTTTACGACAAGCATAGTCACCTTTTACGACAAGAATACATGCTGAAAGTATAATCAAGCGTGTTACTCCAAAAAAACCAATGCCCACCTGGTATGTAACGCAATAGTACTGAACGCTAGATTTAGATAATTGTATAGTATACTGCTCAATATTTGATATGGATACTGGGATACAACATATTGAACTGTGTATTTATGTTAAATCGACTTGAAATAAAGCAGAACATTCTTCAGTTGTATGGCAATAACGAATACTATTCGTATGACAACATATCAGGGCCCCACATCGACACGCCTGGAAGACCCTGATCATAACTTGAGACCAGCTATATCATTTTTGGATTTTACGAATTTCCTGATAGCTTGAAAATGGAGTTGTTTCATGTTACACAATTATTTGTGTTACACACTACAGTGGCCACATCCCAAATTTAGGCTTCAAACATTAAACAAGGACAGTCTTACTGATGCAGCTTATTGTGCCTTGGGCTGTTACATAACACGTATATACTAGAGTCACATAAAACAAATAAACGAAGCGGAAATGAAAGGTTAAAATAAAGGACAAGGTAAGATACAATGACTCCGATTGGTCCACTGAAATGTCAACTTTTAACATTAATTGCGGAAAACTGACATGAAAATTACCAGACATGTTCAAATGGTTGACAACTAGCCCTTTTTCTTCATTGCACTTCTTAGTATTGGACTTTTGATCAAATAGATTGGTAAGGCTGAAATACGTGAGAAAACCTGATTTCTTAAACTTCAAATGAAGCTCTAAGTATGAGGAGTGAGTGAGCTGGGTTTAATGCTGCTTTTAACAATAGTCCAGTTATATCGCGGCGTGTCAACTTAATGTGGGAGGAAAGCCCGAAGTGATGCAGGTCTCAGACGTTTACCACTTCGGTGAAACCCTCGAGCACGGGTATGTTGCTGACAAACCTAGACACATAATCGGGGGAACCGGGATTCGAACCCACAATCATAGGTTTCTGGCGTGCCCAAGGGACGCAACTCGGCACAGCGAATTGCGGCACCTTAGATGACTGGGCCACCCGTACTCCCCTAAGTATGAGGAAGACTGCATTTCATCAAATATTAGCGACAAAACTTCCAGAAAACCTTTAAAATCAGCCATTGGGAATCACTCTCACCTATGCATTTAGCCCCATATGTGCAATAGGTAAAGACATCTAAGCCTAATTCCTGTTCATACGAACTTATTTGCAAATATTTCTCTAATTTCTTAAAACAATGCATATCTCGTGGACCAAAAGAACCCTTATCTTACTTTATCCTTGGACATGCCATTTATGACTGTTTGACGAAGTATCTGTCACATATCATCAATCTGTTGCCAACGTTCAGATCTGAACTAAGTTAAATGGTGCTAGTAAATATATTTTATGAGCACTTCGCAATATTCAGACGCTATGTTAGCTCGACACCATGCACAAGGAAAACGTCTATTCATTGAGGTGAGGTGAGGTGAAATGGGGTTTAACGTCGCGTCCAAGATTATTGCACTTATATAGCGACGTGCATGCACGTGGGTGTGTGGCTTGTGCTTGGTGTGTGCCTGTACTAGTCCGGACTGATGCCGATTTATAGTGCTAGCATGCCGCTCTGAGATACCATGCGGCAGTTTAACATGAATACCCCACTCAGACACAGTATACTGACTCCGAGCCGACCAGTCCTTGTTTTAGCCCTTTTATGCCGAGCAACAGACAGGGTAACAACAAGTACCATCTTTTAACGTCTTTTGGTATGACGCGGCCGGGCATCGAACCCCGGACCTTCCGGAGGCGGTCTTCGATTCATTGAAACAATAAAGTCTTTGATAGGCATTTAGAAGTTGGATGAACATGACAACATGACACCTTTTATGGATAGCAACTTCTGTTATTCTTTTTCACGACGTTTCAGAGCTAGTCTTCGTGCTCTTTCATCAGATGAAAGTGACAGCATTCACCTGATGGAGGAGCAAGAAATAGCCATGAACTATTGTGACTATGGAAGGGGGATAACCTGATTGGTTGGTTGGTTGGTTGGTTTGTTGTTTAACGCCTTACAACAATATTCCAGCTATATTTCGGCGGTCTGTAAATAATCAAGTCTGGACCAGACAATCCAGTGATTGATATAATGAGCATCGATCCACGCATTTGGGATCGATGACATGCATCAACCAAGTCAGCGAGTCTGACCACCCGACCCTGTTAGTCGCCTCTAACGACAAGCATTGTCGCCTTTTACGGCAAGCTTGGGTTGCTGAAGACACACAGACAGACGCACACTGCGGCGGTCAGTGGTTCCAGTGCCGTTCTATCAATATATGAACCTTGGGACTGAGTTCTCTGCCTTAGACCATCGTTATATCTTTCATAACACATGGGGAATAAATTATTGTGATCATCAAAACAAGGATGCTATCATCTTCCCAAGGCAAGGGAGTTAACTGACTATATAAGTTCAGTTTCCACCCTTGCCGAACTAGGCTGGTATTATGGAGTTACATTTTGGCTGGACTAACGAGTCTATGCATAGTCCAATCAAAATGGCGCACCGAAATCGAAATCCGGTTCGTTAACTGTCAATCAGATTTCGGCCGATTGTGCAGGATTTGCAAAGCATGTGCACCGCCAACTCGTTGTCAGCAACTATTTTCCAAATCCTTTCATGTTTTTAAACAAGGTGCTCACGTGATTTGATGCTTTTCGCGATGTAAGACCCGTTTTATCACAATATAGATATTGATTATCGATCAGATCGTCCTGACCGGGCGCCACCATTTTGTGTGAAGCAAACGCAAGTGATACGAGAGGTGGAATCTGATTGGTCCATAGGAGAGGCTTAGAAGGGACATAGCTGGTAATAGCCACTGGTGGCGCTACGATCGAGCCCAGTAATTCCAGCCTAGTTCGGCAAGGGTGGAAACTGGACGTTTAAAGTCAGTTAACTCTCTTGCTTCGGGAAGATTGGATGCTATATGCTTTGAACTACACAGTCATCTTATAACCTGTTTCACTCCCAGTGTAAGATAAATGTGGTCTCGACATTTAAACACAACAGCAACAGTGACTATACAATATGTGCGGAGGTGCCTTAACACGACTGTTACCATACTTGGCAAGAACCACTAGGTACACTTAGTCCCTTAGAATTGCGTAACTGCAGATGGCCAACCCAGAGACAATCTCATTAAAATCAGACCTAAGTTCTCGCTGCCGCTAAACAAAGATCTGAGGACATGCCATTACGGGTCACGTCAGAACGACCTTTCGCGAACTTTGACCGATCACTGAAATGACTAACAAGAAGTCGACATCAGCCAATTAGAAAGCAACTTTCTCGAGCTTTACGGCACTCGTTTCAACCTTGCGACTTCCATTTCAGACTACGCTTGAAAAATATGTTTACACAGTTCTCGATTAAAATTTGGAAAACTGAACAAACGAACATTCCGGAAGGTCTAATATATGGTTGAGATTGTATAGCAGAGCTTCCCACGTACTGTGCAACGCCTCCACCGTTCAAATGTTTATCCCACGGAAGCGAGAGACACTTGACGGAATCAGTCGTACGGGCCGTAACTGTCGTTCGGAATACCCCGTGTTAACGTTTGCATGATTAGAAAACTCATTCCAACCGTCACTTTCATGATCTGGTAAGCGACGCTTTGATTGGTCGGATGAAAGGTCGTTCGGACGTGACTCGTAATGGGATGTCCTCAGATCTTTGTTTAGCAGCAGCGAGAACTTATATCTGATTTTAATGAGATTGACCCAGAGACAACCCAACTGATTGGTACGCAGCCCAGTTCTGTTTCCTCCTCACTATTACAAAAAGGATTGTTACTTTCCACACGCATTGAAGCTAACTACTGAATTGCTAACTCAATGATTAAACAGAAACATGGATATCACGGTGTAAGACTTCAATAGTCATTTGGCACAGCTAATTGGCACTTGTAATTCTCTTTGACTTGTCATGACATAACACACATAGTTCTCTGTGTTCACATGGTGAAGATTCAAATGGTGAGTTCAAACATGGACGGATCAGTTGAATTGTCCTCGTTTAGTACATGTGCCCGCGCACAAGATGATGGACGACCCATGGCGTCATATGTCTTGCGAGCTGGTGGCTGCTTGTCACGTACTGGTCTGGAGATTGATGTTGCTATCCCACTGTTGTCACTAACAAACTCATCTTGGGTTTGCACCTGTTCACCACTACTGTTGTTCTGACCTGATTGAACAAGGGGAACAGCCCTTGGGTTTCGTCCATTCTGATCAGATATTGGGAATGATGATAGATAGGCACTTCATCTCCGCTTGAGGATTCAGCTTCCCCCTTAAGACTTACGGGGGATCTTCTCCTCAAATGTCTTTCCTGTATCTTGTTACCTTCTGTACTATTGGGGTCTCTAGTGAAAGATCATTGCATTGAAGTAGCATTTGTAGGCTTAATGTCCTAGTTTTCCTCTTTGGAACTTCTGATTTAACTTCATACACCGGGGAGCCATCACCTAACTGTTTCTGTATCAGAAAGATTGTGCCCTCCACATATGATTAGCTTTCCAGGTCCTCCTTTCTCTAACACATTCTTCATTAAAACTGTATCACCAGGAATCAGCACTGAACTCCTGTATTTCCTGTCATGATACTTCTTCCCTTTCAACACACTCTTTATGGCGTTCCTACAGGGTATTAATACGCCTCTCTCATCCGCTCTGCCCACTTCCCAGTATACTCAACAGATGCAGTGTCACCTTCCTTCTTGCCTGCAGCTAATCCCAAAAGGAAATCAAAAGGGATTCTGGGTTGTCT
The DNA here is from genome assembly GCF_022045235.1 of Haliotis cracherodii. Classification (NCBI taxonomy): domain Eukaryota; kingdom Metazoa; phylum Mollusca; class Gastropoda; order Lepetellida; family Haliotidae; genus Haliotis; species Haliotis cracherodii. Next base: position 28,670,656 of record NW_027266319.1, on the reverse strand, counting down.
TCCAAACAGGAGATAAAATGGAAAGAATCCAGTTGTGTCATTGAGGGTAGCTTTGATTGCATGAACCACCCTGTTGGGGTGATTTTCCCCAGTCTCTGCTCAGGAGGGTCCTGTTTAACCTTACCACCTGTCCCTTCCCTTCCGGATTGTATGTGTTGTCCTCGATCAGGCAACGCCACACCATTTCTGAAGCCTGCTGAACAACTGGTTCTTAAATTCCCTGCCTTGGTCACGATAACCCAAATTTCAGGACAAAGTCGACGAAAATCTTATCTGCGGCAGTTAGTCCAGATTTATTCGTTGTGGCGAAGCGGTATAGTGTTTAAGACTGACCAATATAAATTGGTAACACCCTATACTCTCCTCTGGATGTAGGACGTCTATTGGGGCGGGGGGTAGCCTAGTGGTTAAAGCGTTCGCTCATCTCGCCGAAGACCTGAGTTCAATTCACGACATGGGTACAATATGTGAAGCCCATTTCTGGTGTCTCCCGCCATGATATTGCTGGAATATTGCTAAAAGCGGCGTGAAAACAATACTCACTCATTCACTCACTCTATTGAGACTGACGTGAGGATTGGTATCAGTAGAGCCCGACATCATTGATGTAAGAGCAAGCCTTTGTAACATAATGTTCCCCTTCCTTCAGCATCCGAGGCTAGTAGAACCGTTCTTGCACCAGGTTAAATGTTCTGTCTACTCTAAGGTGTCCATAGAGCTCCTTCATCGCCATCGACCTGTACTTATGAGGGAGGACTAGCTGGAAACGAGATTGCTAGTTTGGAACAGCAGACATGCGGACTAGTCCAAGTTTCCACCCTAGCCGAACTAGACTTGTATTATGGAGTTACGTTTTGTCTGGACTAACGAGTCTATGCATAGTCCAATCAAAATCGTGCACCAAAATCGAAATCCGGTTCGTAAACTGTCGTGCAGATTTCGACCGATTGCAGGGTTTGCAAAGCATGTGCATCGCCAATTCGTTGTCAGCAGATATTTTCCAAATCCTTTCATGTTTTTAATCAAGGTGCTCACGTTATTTTATGCATTTCCCGATGTAAGACCCGTTTTATCACAATATAGATCTTGTTTATCGAGTAGATCGTCCTGACTGGGCGCCACCATTTTGTGTGAAGCAAACGCAAGTGATACGAGAGGTGGAATCTGATTGGTCCATATGAGAGGTTTAGAAGGGACATAATTGGTAATAGCCACTGGTGGCGCAACGATCGAGCTCAGTAATTCCAGCCTATTTCGGCAAGGGTGGAAACTGGACTTTTAAAGTCAGTTAACTACTGCCTCAGGAAGATGGCCAAAGGCCGACATGGGTATAATGTGAGAAGATTCTTATTGGTGTCCCCCGCCTTGATGTTGCTGAAATATTGCTAAAAGCGACGTAAAACACAAATCACTCACTCCATTATCATATCATACAAGTTGGCCCTGTGTCGGTCCCGACTGCCTTTGCGAATATAACGTTGCTCCAACCTGAGTAACACGTGCACCACATCGAAAAATATTGAAGGACAACAAATACAGTTACTATTACTGTGAGACACAAAGAATTCGAACGTATGTATACAAGCACATGCTAATTTCACACAATTTGGGGGACAACTCCATGATTGATCATGATTGCATCAGGAAAATGCAGTCTTGGCAGATCGATTGTACCCCAGCATCACGAGATCCAGCCATCCATCCAATCATCATGACTGCTTGTTTAGTGCCGATGAACTACGCGGGTATCTACATAATTTGGCTATCGACCAGCTGTTACATCTCAACTCCAACTCAACATATTTAGATAAATAAACACGTGACCAACGGCATAGAGACAGAAAAGGTTTTCAGTTCTGGCATAATCTCATTCAACAGGCGTTGTAAACATTTTCAGTGTCACATATAATAATATGTTATTACGTACATAGACCATTGGACCCGTGAAGATCCGGGGTAGAATAGGTCTTCAGCAACCCATGCTTGCTGTAAAAGGCGACTATGCTTGTCGTAAAAGGCGACTAACGGGATCGGATGGTCAGGCTCGCTGACTTGGTTGATGCATGTCATCGATCCCAATTGCGTGGATCGATGTTCATGATGTCAATCACTGGATTAACTGGTCCAGACTCGATTATTTACAGACCGCCGTCATATATCTGGAACATTGCTGAGTGTGGCGTTAAACAAGAAAACCAACCAACATAGACGATTGTTGTTATTAATATATATTAATATCTTACTCTGTCACAATCAGAGGCGCGCATAAAATCTCTACTATCGTGTCAAACATTTTGTCATGTTTTACCGTTCTCCCATTGACAAAAGGGCATGGTATGACAAGTTTGTGAAAAATGAATACGTAAATCACGACTTGTATAAGCATAAACGTAACTTGATAATGGCTCAGACCTAGGCCCACATGCCTATTGACTTTGCATCGTTTTGTATACTACAGTACACATTAACATTCTCTATTTCATCCTGCATTCGCTCACAGGTTTCTATTTCATAGTACCAGAGACCATATAATAGAGGGACGGCCCTCTAGCCTATGCGCGAAACCATCAGTGCTACGGCTTGTACTGCGAAGCCTGTCCGGAAGCGAGCAGAAACGCGTTCACTGCAGTCATCGTTGTCGCCTTTTTTTCCCATGCAAAAGATATATTTTACAATAAAAAATTACACGCGTGTATTTCTTAACATTGTTAACATTAAAACTGAGATTTGTTGGTGCCCTAGAGCATGTCGTTGTCACTGTATTTGATGGCTGTGATCACGCTTTGTCTTTGTCCGAGAGAACAAAATGGTGCACATACAAAATCGGCAAAAGTGCAGATTTTCATTTTCAATAACGGCCTCTAATTCGCAATGAAAGTCCTTGGTTACCAAGGTGTATAAAAAGGAAATATGTTAAAAATTGGCTTAGTGCCATTTACAAATTTAGGGCGGATGGGATATTTCAGATTTTGACTCCAGAAATCTCGGATAAGAGAATTAACTCTTACCCCGGATATTATGTAACATTGTTTACGTGGTTACCAGAATGGTCAGTCGTGAATGTCTGCGCATCTATTGCGCATCTTCAGCGGTACAGGGATGTTAACAGCAGGGTGTCGGGGTGTATCAGTTACATGCCAGACCGTAGCGCTGATGGTTAGTGATAAACTGTTGGTGAGGGCCGTCCCTCTATTATATGGTCTCTGATAGTACGTATACTATTTCCCGGGTTCTAGTTTTAGATCATTACAGATAATTTCTCCCTTGTTCGTATTCTATTAGTTTTTATGTGTCAGTGATTTCCCTGAAGGTAACTACAGTTGTTTGACCCTATCAACTAAATCAAAGCAGTCAAGCGTTTGAACTCAAAGACGAACTAGTAACTGAACACGAAAATAGTAGCTCAGAGTAGCTTCCCTTTAGTCGCTCGCTATCGTAAGTCTTAAAAGTGGTTTAATATTGGCAAATTCGGATCAGATATATTTTTACGGAATGAGATTACTAAAAGATGTATATGTTCGACCTTAATTGATAGGACCAGAAAAAATACCTATGCTCGCCAAAATACATTTTTACAAAAAAGAGGATGACAAATGATTAAATCAGTTTAATTAAGCGCTTAACGTTGAAAGAAGCTGAAAACATGACACAGTGTGTTGTGTAACGATGATGACTTTTAAAAAGAATGGTGCAACAGAATCGAATGGCGCATTAGTTAATGAAAGTTTAATGATACCTTAAAGCATCAATGAAGTTTGGTACAGACGGGTTCAGTACGCGATCACTTGGATGGAATGGAAGGGATATTATTTTCCCCAGTAATTATCTCTTACACTGAGGCCGAATATTGCGTAACTAATGAGCATTTCTGAATTGAAGTTAGGTCATCAAACCATGTAAAGAAATTATGCACCAAAACTGGTTTCCATAGGATATATCGCTAGGGTTGAGATAAAGAGGGATATCTCGGGATATCGTTACCATAGATTGAGTAAATGAGTTAGGTTTAACGCCGTTCTTAACATCATTATTTATGTCAGCTTAATGTGGGAGGAAAGCCCGAAGTGATGCAGGTCTCAGACGTTTACCACTTCGGTGAAACCCACGAGCACGGATATGTTGCTGACAAACCTAGAAACATAATCGGGGTGAACCGGGATTCGAACCCACAATCATAGGTTTTTTGGCGTGCCCAAGGGACGCAACGCTGCACAGCGAATCGCGGCGCCTTAGACGACTAGGCCACCCGTGCCCCCTACCATAGATTTAACCACACTGCTATGCAGGCGGGTGGAATTGTCTATAGGACAAATAAGGGTCGAGATATTCCAAAAGTCGCGTTGACAATCACGACATAAGCAAACAGACACTGATACAGAGTATGCACTGGCAGCGAACATATAGGACCCACGAGCACAAAAAGTACATTGGGGTATATCATCATACAGGACCCATGATCACAACAAGTACATGGGGGTATATCATCATACAGGACCCACGAGCACAACAAATATATGGGGGTATATCATCATACACGACCCATGGTCACAACAAGTACATGGGGGTATATCATCATACAGGACCCATGAGCACAACAAGGACATGGGGGTATATCATCATACAGGACCCACGAGCACAACAAATACATGGGGGTATATCATCATACACGACCCATGGTCACAACAAGTACATGGGGGTATATCATCATACAGGACCCAGGACCACAACAAGGACATGGGGGTATATCATCATACAGGACCCATGATCACAACAAGTACATGGGGGTATATCATCATACAGGACCCATGATCACAACAAGGACATGGGGTATATCATCATACAGGATCCATGATCACAACAAGTACATGGGGGTATATCGTCATACAGTACCAATGATCACAAGGACACGGGGGTGTATCATCATACAGTACCCATGATCACAACAAGTACATGGGGGTATATCGTCATACAGGACCAATGATCACAACAAGGACATGGGGGTATATCATCATACAGGACCCATGATCACAACAAGGACATGGGGGTATATCATCATACAGGACCCATGATCACAACAAGGACATGGGGGTATATCGTCATACAGGACCCACGAGCACAACAAATACATGGGGGTTTATCATCATACAGGACCCATGATCACAACAAGGACATGGGGGTATATCATCATACAGGACCCACGAGCACAACAAATACATGGGGGTTTATCATCATACAGGACCCATGATCACAACAAGGACATGGGGGTATATCATCATACAGGACCCATGATCACAACAAGGACATGGGGTATATCATCATACAGGATCCATGATCACAACAAGGACATGGGGGTATATCGTCATACAGGACCCATGATCACAACAAGAACATGGGGATATATCATCATACAGGACCATTGATCACAACAAGGACATGGGGGTATATCATCATACTGGACCCATGATCACAACAAGTACATGGGGGTATATCGTCATACAGTACCAATGATCACAAGGACACGGGGGTGTATCATCATACAGGACCCATGATCACAACAAGGACATGGGGGTATATCGTCATACAGTACCCACGATCACAACAAGGACATGGGGGTATATCATCATACAGTACCCATGATCACAACAAGTACATGGGGGTATATCATCATACAGGACCCATGATCACAACAAGGACATGGGGGTATATCATCATACAGGACCCATGATCACAACAAGGACATGGGGGTATATCATCATACAGGACCCATGATCACAACAAGGACATGGGGTATATCATCATACAGGACCCATGATCACAACAAGGACATGGGGTATATCATCATACAGGATCCATGATCACAACAAGTACATGGGGGTATATCGTCATACAGTACCAATGATCACAAGGACACGGGGTGTATCATCATACAGGACCCATGATCACAACAAGGACATGGGGGTATATCGTCATACAGTACCCACGATCACAACAAGGACATGGAGGTATATCATCATACAGGACCCATGATCACAACAAGTACATGGGGGTATATCATCATACACGACCCATGAGCACAACAAGGACATGGGGGTATATCATCATGCACGACCCATGATCACAACAAGTACATGGGGGTATATCATCATACACGACCCACGAGCACAACAAGGACATGGGGGTATATCATCATACAGGACCCATGATCACAACAAGTACATGGGGTATATCATCATACAGAATAATTTGATATAAAATCAGATTTAAGGACTTAAATGCGGAACATAAAAATGGAAGGTTTTGATACGAGTGTGCCATTAAAACAGCGTTATTCGTGGAGAGGCTTAACTTCCTTAAAAGAACAGACGAAGAATAATGATGTCATAGCCCATTCCTAACTTCTCTTAAACAACCACACCATTAGTAATATTGATAAATGACTTTTCCGTCAGGGTATGTAATTGTAATACAACTTGAGGTGTTTCCTGTAAATATCGAAGGCTATCACTCACCTTCTTCTTGTTATTCGCTGTCACCAGTCTGGCAGCCACGTACGTTGAACAATGACGTCATCAAACGTCGCAAGAACAGAATCGTCAGTGTTTATGAATACTAGTATATCAATATATACACCTCTACCAGTATTTATGAATATGACTCCGGATAAACGTGAGCGTTGAATGTATTGGTTATAGAACAAGTGAATTCTATTATTTAATTAGACTGATGTTTTGTTAAAAATTAAAATATAATAATCAAAGGGAGACACTGGTATAAAGGCATAACTTAAGTACGCATTATCACTACATCACTAGCTAAGGGAAGCGATGCCAGATCTACAACAAAAAAACAACATTGAAAACATATGAAATTGTATAGACAATTTATTGATATTTTTTTTACGAGAAGTTTTAACTTTAACAGATTTTCCTGCTAATATCCCTAAGTTATATGTTGTCGTAGACGTCAGCACCTACACAGAACTGAAAGAACAGGACTTTATTTACACTCTGGCCGTCAACCACGGCATACGATGTAAATAATCTGTATATTCAAGCTTGCGGGCGGGGTAGACATTGGGCGCAATAATTACAGAAATATTGAAATTACCGGAGGACTTAAATTGCTGAAAATATAATTGCAAAATTTACTAATATTATTAAGTATACTAACTTTTTGGCTTTGGAAGAGAGGAGGGAACTTCAGTACATTTGGATGATGAGTAAAGTGTGAAGGCAGATATCTCATGCGTTCGTTACTGAAAAAAGGTACAGACAAAAATATAGTGGAATTCATCTCCAATATCCCTTTGATTAGAGTGGACGGCTTCTTTCACACAAAGGTACTTTTCTCCACCTGCCAGTTTCTACTGGGGGCCGATGATTTGATAATCTAAACTACAATAGTGGTATTCTATACTTTACATCCAAAATATTAAGGTATTGTTCAAATGATATACAATCTTTCATAATTTTATAACATGAGGTTTTTAAAGAGTTTGTAATTGTTTTGTTCCTGTGTTCCTGTGAGTGGACCAGACAATCCAGTGATTGACATCATGAGCATTGATCCATGCAACTGGGATTGATGACATGCATTAACGAAGTCAGCGAGCCTGACCACCGGATCCCGTTAGTCGCCTCTTACGATAAGCATAGTCGCTTTTCACGGCAAGCATGGGTTGCTGAAGACCTATTCTACCCCGGATCTTCATGGGTCCCTTTAGGCAATAAGAGAAGCTACCTTACACATCGGTATGGCACATTATGTGAAAAACACCTATTCATTCATTAAAAAAAATACACACCCGGAGTTTATGCAGAAGCTACAGTGTATCTCTGGAGTCGTTTTAACACGTTAATGATTAAAACTAATTTATAAAATACACCAACTGTTGTATTATCGGTGTTATAGTATGACTAACTCGTTTGTATTTTTGTATAATTTCCTAGTCACTCGCCCACCGCCTTAGCGGCTGTATCATTGGGTGCCGTTGTACAAAACAACCATAAGAGCGCTACGACTGTCGTAAGTCTATGTTAAGGTATGGGATTTACGATCCCCTTAAAGGGGCACTGATCTAACGCAATTCCCCGGACTGGTTGCTGCCTTTGTTATTGTTTTTTTCCCCGTGAGTACCCGGATGATACGCAACGCAACTGAGCGTGACCAGAGACTGGGCTACCGTCTGCAAGGACAGCTAAATGAACTTGAAGGCTGGAGGCAATATTTGTTTTACGCATTTTTGCATAAACACTGATTGGTTAACTATGATCTATAAAGATTTCGACAAAGGGCGCATGTTAATTAATTTCTTCGGCCTAAACAAAGAGACAAAAAGAACGGCGGAGCTCATCGGATGTCGTAATTTGGAAATACCCCAGATGGTTATAGTTTAATACTAAAAAAAGTATCCATGCAGTTAAAGAATTTTCGGGTTTTGGATTGCGTCGATAATACGATTACTACTCCCTTGTTGTCATCCACGTTTTCTCGTCTAACCCTACACTTGTGTATTTGTCGTCATTCCCTTGATGCTCAGTTAATGAATTTATTACAGGTACAATTAGTGGTAGCACCACTTAGATTACCTGACAAAGGTTCCCATTTGGCATTTATTGTGTCGGGGGTAATTATTCAGTCTAAATCCAGGTTGGAAGTGAGGTGAAATGTGTGTTATGTAATATGCACGTGACAGCCCAGCAAGAGATGAATGATCAGTTCATTTACTTTTTATGTATATCAACGGATCGTTCCTGATCATCAAAGGATTAAAAGAAAAAACGTTGATTGATTAATCACTGTTATCTTGCACAGTGGATATGTCAAAAGTGAGTGTTTACATGTCTAGGTTTACTAAAACAAAGGGAATACACTCATATCATGGCGTGAAGTGCCGATGTTAAAACAACATACTTTGTTCAAAGGGATAACTGATAATACGTTGATTGATTGATCATTGTTATCTGTCACTCAATGGAACCGTGGACGTTATGAAAATAGTTGTCACGTGGGCTTTCTCAGCCGACCCTTGAAGACTTGACACCTATGTGAAACACCTGAAACAATCCAAGTGATCAGTTGAGAAACGAACACGGGTTATAATATCCCGAAACGATATATATTTTTAAAAATATTTGATTGTTACAGAGACACGTGACATCGAATAAGTTTCTTTGTACAGCTGCAGACGAGTGGGATATTGTTCCTTTGTGTGGATATTCACGGATACATTCCTCGAACAAGGAAGCTGCCTAAAATTTATACACATAAATTTGGTGGGTTGTAATTATGGTATTTGCATTTTGTTTTCCTTCATTTGAACCGATTCGTTCTTGTTTCTCTATGTCTTGGTTGGGAAATTCTGCGCGATAGACGTTGTTTTCTCCGGTATTTTCCTTTGTAAGCGTGTATATATTACCGTCAATTTGTAAAATTTGATTCTCTCAGGCAATTTATAAAATGTGTAAATATTTCAGCCATTTTGACTAAGAAATCTGTCCAGATTGATTAAGACCAACAAAAGGGCCTATAAAACATCAAAACAGATTATTATGTAGGATTAGAAGCCAAACAACATAGACATGTACTTTTCAACGAAATGTTTTTCAGTCACTTTGTAAAATATTTAGACGTTTAATAAATATGTTACACATTTTGACAGTAAAAAAATATACACACTATAAAAAAGCAATGCTTAGGTGAAATATTTACTTCGTGTTGCAAGTAAAAATAGTGTAAACGAAAATCGCAAAATTACCAAGCAAGTGACTTATCAAAACTTCGTCACCATTACCGATGCTACCCCCAAAGATACCTACATATTCTTATTATCTCGAAAACTGTATTTCATTTTGTTGATCAATGTGACCATACGTCCTTATTACTACCGGTATCCATAAACGTGACTAATGCGCTTACGAAAGGCGCAGCAGAGGTCGAGAACTAGTCTAGATTCCTGCTATACATCCGGGTACTCACTGGGAAAAAACAATAACAAAGGCAACAACCAGTCCCGGGGAATTGCGTTAGATCAGTGCCCCTTTAAAGCTCGCTTTATACAACGGCACCCAGTGATACAGATCTATATGCAACATTTCTCTAAATGCCAACAGGTGCAAACATTTCCAGCTTTGTAAAGACATGCATGGTTACTGGTTTTCCCTCAGACTAAATGGCCTTTCTCATGTCCCATGCCATCCATCAGTTGTTCACTCAACAATCAACAATGTCAAGCTTCAATCGTAAATTGTTCAATTCCATTATGCAATATTATGTTAAACTGTATATAGGGAGAAGGCGGTAATAAGTGTTGCAATTGTGCCCAATCCCTTTATCTTTTTGATCAATAAAATATGTTTAATAATAATACCAATCAATTGTGTCAGCTCAATCATTCCTTGTACGTGACGTTACCTTGTATCAGCTCTCCTATAGCAACTCCAGCAACTCATAACAGCACATTGTACACCAACTTTAATCTTGTCACAACTGGCTTCATTTATAGTAAGTGACTATAGTTGTATGCCGCTTTTAGCAAAATTCCAGCAGTATCACGGCGGGGGATACCAGAAATTGGCTTCACACATTGTACCCGTGTGGAGAATCGAACCCGGGTATCTGGCGTGACGAGCAAGCGTTTTAACCACGAGACTACCTCAATGCCACGGCTTTACTTATATGTATCCAATTATTATTAACTGGCTTGAGTGGCTTCATTTGTTCATAAAGTTGTCTTTTTATGAATTTAGAACTTGGATATAATCATGACACGGAATATTATTGAAAACAACTTCTTTATTGCTCAACGATTCCGTGCTACTCTTCCCAATGATCAGATGAATGACAGGGTGGTAGAGCACGATGAAGGGGCAAGAGTAGCACGGAAACGTTGGGCATGTGTAATAAAGAAGTTGTTTTCCATAATACTCCTTGTCATGATTATATCCAAGATAGACACAATTTTTTTTTATAACAACTTCTTTAATACAGTAAAAAAGCGACGTTTCGGTATAGATCCTTATACCGTTGTCAAGCAAGACTGAATGAGGGACATAGTGCAGAATATATATAGCAAGTGGAGGATTAACAGTAGAGGATTAACAGTAACAACAAGGGCATACATGAGTGGGATAACATAGGTAGGTGTGACAAAGAAGCTGTATTAAAGAAGTTGTTATCCATAAATATTGTGTCTATCTTGTCATCCGTCATCTTCTAAGTAATGCCTATCAAACTAGTTTTGATTATATCCAACTCTAAATTCATACAAAGACAACTTCTAAACAGAGACCTTATATGGTCTCTGTTCTAAATGATCGTACAGACAACCTGAATGTGGCGACCAAAAACATATACCATGATGTAACGGCAAGATAAACACGTCGAAGAGAAAACCATTCAAGGTGATTGCCGAATTTTACTGTGATTAAATGCTTTATTTAACAACGGATGGCCAGCAGGGGACATACTTCCAAAATTGTCAACGGAACAATGCGCACTTCTTTGGAGATCAATTAACAATGTTGTCGGCTATGTAACAGTACCGCTTCGCGTGACGAATCAAAATACCGGTTTTGACCAGTTCGAGGCGAGAGACCATATTTCGTTTCGCTTCCCCTGCCAATCCTAAATTTAGCGGTTACTGTTATTGATTCACGACTAAGCGCACTGGCTTCAGTGTACACGGTAGCTATGGATAGCCATGTCGGCCGCAAAGCGGCGATCGCGAAAGAAAATGTGACAGTTTTACTGTTAATTTTTTAGCACGACGTCTTAGTGGGAAAACTATGAATGGCGCGAAGCAGTGCGGATTTGTTGACCAAAACGAACAGTAAACTTGAGAGTTTTCTGAAGAGAGCCGTTTCAGAGGAAACGTATGAGCGAATTCGTGCCTACGAATCATGTATTGTTGTGTCGGAGCGCGAGAACAAGGCGTTCAAATATATTGTTCTTGGGGACGAATGGATATACCTGACAGAAAACCCACCGAAAAGCATTCAGGAAACAGTGCCTTTGAAAGACATTGTCTCTGTGGAACTGGTAAGACGAAAAACTTTGCAGCACTGAACATGATTTGTCATAAACTTTAGGACTGGTTTACTGTCTCCAAGTCCCTTGTTTATACATTGCTATAGGCTAGGCATAGTCCTAATCAATGTCGGCATGCTGAAGTCAAACACGTGCAGTCATGTCATTATGACAGATATTGTCTTTGGTTTCATGCCTGTGATTTTACCATGTTTACAGTGGACAAATGACATTGGGACATTTAGTCGCGTTTTGCAAGCAAATTCTTGTGCAGGATATATCTATATCTTTGGGACATTTAGGATAATTAGTCAATGTCCTAGCCAAGAAAACGAACCCATCTGAAACCATGTAAGTCGTCTATACTTGGTCTGTCATAAATGAAAGATGCTCTCAAACTTGTCACATAAGACAGCAAATGTGTAGTATTTTCATATTCTGATATGAAATTTCTTTTCAATATGATCCTCAACTAACTCATTAATCACTAAGCTATAATTAAACTATGGAGTTTGTTATCCCGGCAAACAGATTAGCATGCTACCTCATAAACATGATCAAACTGACCCTGGTTCTAAAGTCCACACAGCACAGTACCATGATCCTATAACGTTACCCAGGGCATTGGGATAGTAAAGTGGTAAAAAACGTTTGTCTGCCATGTCGAAGACCAGGGTTCGACATGTGAAGCCCATTTCTGGTGTATCATGTGTAACCCACCGTGATGTAGCTGGAATATTGCTAAAAGCAGCGTAAAAACATACACACTCACTCACTACAGTGTACTGATGGTACACAAAATTACATACCGTATTCGACGTAATAAGCGCCCCGCTCTAATAAGCGCCCACGGCGATATTTGCTAATATATTGGCTAGTGAACAAACCCAATTAGCACCCCTTCCGATTGATCAATGTACACAAGACTTATTTATTCGCATATAATACGCACTCATGTGTTATATGCACCTTTAATTATGGGCAATTACATTCTGGAAAAATATATCTGTCGTATATAAACATATCAGGCTGTCAGCATAAACCACGAAATTTATCTTTTAACTCTGTTTTTTTTCACTAAAATAATATTCTAATTAGAACCTGCTATTTCTAATTTTGAGAGTGCCCTGGGCGCTTATTACGTCGAATACGGTACTAATAATTCCTGAAACTGAAAGGCGACTGTTCCCTGTCACACACATTTTCAGAAGGAATTTCCTTTGGTTTGTGACCGGTCATCTAAGCTGCAGCAAGTCACAGTCCTGCCAGTGCATCCTCACTTTCTATCTTATCAATGACACTGATCCCGCTGATCCTTCACAAGAGCCCAAACAAGAAAACCTTTTGTTTAGTCTAATCATGTATGTAAATGTATTTTGATTCTAAATTAAGTTTTAAATTAAATGCTCTGTATGTATGTAGATGTTAGCCAATGGGTGGAGGGGATGAACAAAAGTCTCCTTATAAACATGTTGAAAAAGCAATATAATAAAAATAATCAGCAGGAATGGGGTGGGGGTACAAGCCCTGCTGCTCTTACAGGGATGAAGAAAATCACATTTTTATTATGACTTGCGATAAAACTGACTACATGTATTTAGCATTAGCAACCCAACCTTTTGGAGTTTGTTGCCTGACATCTGCTGAATGGTATTGGTAACTAGCTGTTCATTCATGCTGCTTGTGATCAATGCCTGTCATCATGGCTACATGCTTCACTGAGCACCCATTGTTGTAGATATACCTTTACATGTGAATGAATCCAGCTTGATCTCAGTTGATACACGATCCATGAGTCACACACAAAATGATTGTCATGTTTTCTTTGGGAGTAACCGTTTGATTTTCAGTGGGGGAGGGGGGGATCAGCATTATTTTCTAAAATATTATTTCCTACATGGGCAGGAGATCAATTTTGTTTGTTTCAAACAGTTTGAATAATTGAAAATATCCAACTCTATTGTTCATGATTGTTTGGATACTTGTCTGAAGAAAAGCCACATTATTTTATTTCCTACAATGTGAGGTATATATGCAGTGAAACAGGGACTTGATTTTTTTATATTATTTTCACAGAATATTTTACATGTTTTAACAATGTTACTCATGTTAATATTCTACACGTTTTGCTGATCAGGCTTTGTAGTTGAGGCTTGTTGGTTGTTTTACACAGCACTGAACAATATCCCAGCTTATTGATGGCGGTCTGTTAATAATCGAGTCTGGACCAGACAACCCAGTGATTGATATCATGAGCATCAATCCACACAATTGGGATTAGATGACATGCTTCAACCCAGTCAGCGATCCTGACCACCCGATCCCGTAAGTCACCTCTTACGACAAGCATAGTGGCCTTTTACGACAGCATGGGTTACTGAAGACCTATTCTACCCTGGATCTTCACAGGTCTTGTAGTTGAGAATATTGTCAAGATGGCTGACATATATGTAGTTGAAGTAAGTTAACAGAAGTCCGCGGATACGGGTTAGTAAAATTCAGGAAGAACGTGTGATAATTCTTTGTGGACTGACACTTTTACAATTAGCATGATAGATAAATAGCAGATCATTTTGTGGACTTGTAAAACAAAACCCAACTAATTTCTAACCATGCAATGATGCATGAACATGGTGAAGTATGGCTACTGAGAACGTCTGTGTATAGATTATCTGTCACTGTGTCCCTGGCTTGTATTCCCAGACCCCAAGATCGGGCCAAGGTCACCATGCAGGCCACATATTGATTGGAGAAAGATACTTAACAAACTATGGCACTTACAAGAGTATAAACATACAATTCCTTCAGTTCAAATTTGACTTGCTTGAAATAGCCGAAAAACTGTCCACTGTCCTCTGGCATGGTATTCAGACACAGGAGGGTGGTGTCATGAAGCGTTTATGGTCAACTTGAAATAAGCATATTAACATAAATAAGATGCTTTGAAATCACCACAGCTTTATTGAACAGAGAGATTAAGCATACCCCAGTACGTGTTACCGGTAATTGTATTTGTGACTTTTCCCTTCATAAGGCCAATATAGTCATCAGAATATTGATCATGTTGAAGATCAGTAGTATTGAAGATGACCCGATACCTGCTTACGTGATTCTCAAATGGTTTAAATGCCTGTTAATTATTTGAAACCGAACCAGGTTAAATTTATCAGCTTCAGCGTATTTAGTATGGGAGTATAAAATTGTCATGGAAGATCAAGATGTGCTATATATATGATAAAGGTCTTTTTCTGGTGGGATGGGAAACAGTAGTGAATTAATAAAATGCTAATTAAAGCACAGGGCTCGAAAAAATCCCCTTGCCCGCTAGTATTGACATGTGGCAGCATGTGTAGGGAGAATTCATTTCTTTATCATTTTCAATAAAATATGCAATATTATTTCGATATGTTTTCATCTGGCATACGTTTTCAGCAATAACCATGTGATAACAGCGAAATACTTGTTGCTCATGTCATAAATAGACGGCACACTTGACAACAGAAAGTGTGTTCACAGTAACGGTAACTATTTTGTATTGTCTGTCGGAAATATCACCAACTATCAGATTCAAAGCTTGGACTGGTGATTTGTTTAAAAAATAACTTCAGAAAGGAATCATAAGAAATACCCAGGGAGAGTAGGAGACACTTTAATAGCTGTGAACATGAACAAGTTATTATAAACCTCAGCCAGTACAATATGTAAAATTATTGAATATATTTGTGAATTTTATTGTTTCATAAACTTCAATTACAGAAAGAAAATGTAATAAAAACTTAGAACATAAAAAATTATAAAATGTAAAATGGGAAGTGAAAATATCGCAGGACAAGTACATAATATCTACTTGGAGTACTTGCACTGCAAGACAAGTTGTGTTTATGAAATTTTTTCGAGCCCTAAAGCAAGTTTTCGTGAATAAGGCTTCATTTACAGCATGTGCACAGCATTAGTTCCTTAAGCAGATTACTTGCCGGAGTACAAGGGAACATTATGTAACCACTACCTAGGAATTTATAAATAGTAATACTGGTGTGATTTATAGAATAATCCGGGCGATGGGCCAATCTAGTGGTTTAAGTATTTACTTGTCATGCTCATTGCCTGGATTTGATTCCCCAAACGTATAAAATTTGTGAGCCCATTGCCAGTGAAACCGGAAAGAGAAAAAGATGTGAGATCCTGTACCCCATGCATTATAACGCCAAACTCAGCAATATTCCAGCTAATATGACGGTGGACTGTAACTAATCGAGTCTGGACCAGACAATCTAGTGATTGACAACATGAGCATCGATCTACGCAATTGGGATACAATGACATGTATCAACCAAGTCAGCAAGCCTGACCACCTGATCCGATTTGCATTATTGATATACGATAGTAGTATTAAACAACATTGAACAAGGTGATTCATAAATGGTTCCAATATTGCAGGAATATTGCTAAAAGTATTCAAAAACTAATTTAACAGAGAGAACTGCAAGAAATTTTTCAATAAGAGTTCTGTTAAGCAGATTTGAGTATTTGTTGTATTTCCCCCAAAGAACCTCTAGTCTGTTATGAGAACCACTTCTCCCTTATAACTGTCCTTACTTGTTCTTCTCCTGACTTCTAATACCATGGAGCTTGTTGATATGTTGTCAATAACTCAATAACACAGACGTTACTGATGACTACATTGCCGCTGTCAGTGTCATTGTCCCACACACTAGTGCTGGTTGTCTCCTTAGCCTGATCTCCACAGGAATAGCTATGATTGATCATGCTATGATGGGTTGTTGTAGTGGAGTCCTTTGTTGACTACATTTATTGGATATATGATCAACGTATATATGATAGCAACACCACCACCTCATGGTGAAAGGCCTGTTATTCTGGAGCGAGTAAAAGATGCAAGGGTGACCGTACATCATGCATTATCAGGACATATATGTACTGGCATTAAAACAATGAGGTGCCAAGTTCTGAGTGCAGCAGTACTTTCTTGTTTGTGTCCGACACTGTCATCAACATGATCAATAGATCTTCAGCAAGGTCGCGCTTTATGGCAAGCATGGTACATCGTAAATGTTGCCATTTTTTACAAATCACTAAATCACCACTCATGGCGTTATTTACAGCATGTTTTGAAATCTAAATTTCGGATATTTACTCGGAGAAATGAATTTCAGAAATAGCATATTAGTGATCAGGGGTATCTGTCTTTTATGAAATCACCAATAATCATTCCAAAACGTCCCCAATAACTCTAGAATCGGTTAGAATGTTTTGGAAAATACGCAAACACGAACGCTGAAGTGAACTTTCTGCCATATTGGATATAGTGTTTACAAAATCATGTTTCACAGACACCAGTTATGAGACACCTGTGACATCACGTATATAACTTAGCTGCCATACATACATCCTTGAATTCCTCATAAATTTTAGAATCAAATGACAAATAGTCTTTGACACCAATACAAAGTGTCTAGATGAAATCAAGCAAAATAAGTTAGGTGCACTTGTTTGGAATTTCTGACAATTTCTGTTGGTTTCAATGAAAATATACCAACAAATAACTGTACATAGATTGTCAGAATGTTTCTGATTACTTACATGTCACATTTATGTTGTATATATGATCCCTGAATCTAGGAAAGTCCCCTCGTAAAATCCGAGTACTGTTGACAGTGAACAGGCCATTTTGTAAAAGTCGGTCACAGGTAGTGATGTCATACGTCAACATTGTTGTACATATTTAGTAATTTCTTTGAGGTGAAGGTCCCTGATTGACAGTGCACACGATCATTGTATCCTGCTGTTTACAGTTTCAGTTTTGATGTAGATTTTGCATATCTTTTATACATTTGTTCACACAATTAATTTCACTTTGGATGGATATTTGTCAATGTTCAAAATGATATCATACGTAGATATATGCAACAACATGTATAACCGAACCTTTGTTGATAATTTCCTGTTTGTTTGAACATTGTTTACATAAGAATTGATAAGTTTATAGTGTCGAATGACGAATACGATATTTCTTTCCTTTGGAAAAGTGTTACAAGATGAAGTGTAAATGTAACTGCAGCATGTACGTATTTCTGGGAATGTGTAATAGTCAATATTATAAGTTCATATAACCAATGTCCATGAACATGATGAATAGCCGTTCCATTTTGTTTTATAACTAAAACTGAATATATTATTTTAACAAAATGGACAATATTTTGTTAAAATATATGCACACATTTCTGAAAGAATTGACTTGGAATTTTTTTTCATGTAGTTGGATACACATAACAGTGATATCTAACAATTCGCCAGGTGCACTTTAGTCACAAACAATTTATGAATTATTCTTCTCGTTTTGCATTATATAATCAATGGGTTTATCCTTTTTTAAATATTGTGATCACAAGATATTAAACTGTTTACTTTATTTCTCCAGGAATTGTAAAAAGTATACAAATTAAACCCATTCCATCATGTCCAGGTACCCCTTTGGTTCAACCTTATATGATTATCCTGATAATTCTAAACCAATAGCATGAATAGCATGAATAGAGCTTTCTTCGCATCTTTTATTGTGTAATTCTGAAATGAGATGAAGAGAAATAATCACATAATAATGAACAAATATATATCCAATATTGAATATTATTTTGGTTGGTTTGAAATATTCTTTTGGGTATTTCATTACGTAAATTGATGCCAAACAGGTGTATGTCTTGTCCAATCAAGATACACGATAAACTATCTAATTGTTTATATATTCAAGACATTATTTACATGGTGAAAGCAGTCATGTTGTGTCAAAAAAGCATCAAATTCTGTTAAACACATCTAGATTTTCCATACCATGAACAAAATTTAGGGGAGATATATACATGATATATTAATCAAAATACCAGTGTCGTCTTTCTCCGACGTTATCAAAGACCTAAAACGAGACATGACGTCAAATAGAATGGAGGTTATGTTTTTGGTATTTCATTACATTTGATGATAAGGCTAGTGCTCCATTAATAATCTCGCAACATTAGTCAAATTACACCTATGCATTCAGGAGAATGTTGGAATCAAAGGACTAATTTATAGGTTAGATAGGCCCATCCATTTCTCTATTACCTCTTTTTTATAAAGTATGGGGGCGGTCGGATAGCCTAGTGGTTAAAGCGTTCGCTTGTCACGCCGAAGACCCGGGTTCGATTCCCGACATGGGTACAATGTGTGAAGCCCATTTCTGGTGTCCCCCGCCGTGATATTGCTGGAATATTGCTAAAAGCGGTGTAAAACCATACTCACTCACTATAAAGTATGATTTCATCATTTCTTTTTTTTTTTATTATACCTAAACGTATACAGTTTCGATATCGATATTTGTGTTGGAATAGTTTGCTTCCTCGTGAACAAAACACCACGAAAATATATTGTCCTTACCCACAGCTAATTCTCACCAAGTGAAATGAGTTACAATAAACTAGTGCTAAGCATAGCGGAGTTATGCCCCCTTTACTTTGTACATGTGTAACCTCTCTGTCGCACTTTTGACGTCATAGAGAAAAAAAATCAGTTTTCATCATTTACAGCAGGCTATTTTTGGCATTGAATGTATGTCGTTGTACATACACATATAACTCCATAATTGTATTCTGACTTAATAATTCACTGCCTTAGAAATGTTTCCTTTTTTAAAGATTATCATGGTAAAGACAACATGGACAATGATTGACAAGGCAGAAAATTCACTTTTAAACATTGAATGGATCGAGCTAGTTCATATCTAGTTCATTATTGAATTGATTAATTTCAAGCGTAAATAGGTATGTTATATATACACACATAATAATTGAATCTATTATTGAATCTATTATCAATTAATGTCATGATACTTTACAGTTGGTATCTTGATAACATTTCCAGTTGTCACCTCTATAAACATGATAAAGTAGTTAAACACTGCTTTCAATGCAATAATATAAAACTAAGCATTAAGGCCTGTTCCTTTCATCAGGTTTATTGGTCCTCAGTTATCAGTGAAATACAAGTCTTCTAGGGCTGGGACGAGTCCAAATTTTCTACCCGGGTACCCATCCCCCTATTACCCGACCCTACCCGGGTACCCACTGTAGGTCTCAAGAGATACAAAATGTCCCATTGGGAATTTTTTTTTACCACAGCACTTGCAAAACGCATTTAGATACATGTATTAAACAATCTGGTCATCATGGTCATGCATACACCATGTACACTGAAGTTGACGTAAATTATATCTTTATTCAACCATATGAAAAGTCAGAATGAATGGGTGCACAGTCAGAAAGAAATGCGAACATTAGTGACTTGTAGTGTAACCATAGAGTTCTAGATTATTTTTGTCAATAAACTATATATCACTGAATAACCACGGGTCCGGGTAGGCCTGGGGGTACCCGGGTTCTACTCAGTACCCACTCAACCCAGGTACCCGAGTTACCCGTCCCAGCCCTAAAGTCTACCATGTCTACAAAAGTGTAACAATATACATGACGTTTAACATGTTAAAAATTGAAATTCCAATTTTTGAATTTCTGCTGCCATTACCATTGTTTGCTGCAGATTTGGGGCTGATACTGGCCTCTGTGCCTTTCCAGACAATCCCTGTCATGTCAAGTTCAATTGCTACCAGTGATGATGTCAGTATGACCTTGTTATGATGGCTAGATTGGTTGTACTTGACGCCATGCACCATGTGTACACTGCAGTATCTTTGATGGATCATGCATACAAATTGTGCAACATGTTCTAAGGCTATAATATTGTATTGGTTTCTTCATGTTCTTTGATCTGGTTGCCACAGACCTACTACCAACTAGAGCCTATTGATTGATAACCATTTTGTTCATTCAGAATCTTATTACCATGGTAACATGTAAACATAACATAATGTTTCTTTAATCAAATGGAGCTCTAGCTTGCACAGATTATGCATGACGTAGGTCAGTTAAATCAGCTGATTATGTTTGGCATGTATTTTCATTGACATAATGGATAGATTTGAATAAATATTTAATGGATTATCATGCTTTAGTGAGATTGGTTCAGTATCATTAATGTGGGAGGAAAGCCTGAAGTGATGCAGGTTTCAGACATTTAGCACTTTGGTGATACCCACGAGCACGGGTATGGTGCTGACAAACCTAGAAACATAATCGGGCGAACCAGAGGATTTGAACCCTCAGTCATAGGTTGCTGGCATGTACAAGGGACGTAACTCTGCACAGCGAATCGTGGGGCCTTAGACGACTTGGCCCCTCTTTGTATTGAATAAGACAAGTTTTAAGGGTAATGAGTAGTTTTGGTGGTGTTCTTTTGTGGTGAAGACATAGCACTCAATTTCAGAAAAATATGCCCCGAAATATTTGTGATCCCTATCATCATGATCATGTTTTGTGTATATATACTACTCAACATGTGCTAAGGACCAGACCTTTCAAGTATATTGTTAATCATATTGACTTTTATGTGAGCATCAGCATGATCAGGTCAAGGGGGGGATGTCTGGCCCTGTCGTCTTAACAGATTAAGGGGCCAAAATTCGAAATGCAGGAATGGGCCCCATGGTTAGGCCAGAAATGTTATTTTAGGTTTGAATCCCAGTTTGCCCAATTATGTTTCTAGGTTTGTCAGCACCATACCCGTGCTCATTGGTTTCACTGAAGTACTGAACGTCTGAGATCTGCATGGCTTTAGGCTTTCTTTTCACATGATATGATTAAGCTGTGATATAACTGGAATACTGTTCAAAGTGGCGTTAAACCCAATTTACTCACTCACTTCTATGTCAACTTACCAAGATAGACTTGAAATAAGCATGGTTATCTGTCATGTATATAGACTGGTTTGAACTTGTTGAATGGCTGGAGTTATTCCATTATTTAGTGGGAATAGGTTCTAATTACCTTGCTGTTAACATGATTAAACATGTTAAGTATCGTTAAGTGTTTGTTGGTCATGTTTTGCTCGTTGTTTTGCAAGGTCTGTTTGATTTAGGATTGATACCGTTTCGCAAACCTTCTTTAAGTGGCATATAGAAATTGGTATGGTGAACAAAGGAGACGTTTCTATGGTTATTCTACTTCTTTAATACAATGAATGTAACGTTTCGGTGTAGATACTGACACCGTTATCAAGTAAGTGATGTACAGACATGTGAAGTAGGAGGGTTATGTACATGTGGATCAGTGAGGTTTATACAAGGTTGAGCATGTTGAGTGATGGTAGATGATGTTTACACAACAGATAAGGTTGAAGTATGAAGCCTGATGATGTTCATATAAATGGGATTAAACAAGGCATGGTCGTAAGAAACAGTACAGTGATTGGTATGGACAAGTTGATTGGAAGCCATTTTTAACAGATTAAGATGAAAAGGATTAAGAGATGTATGGACAATGGAAATGAGAATAAGATTGTTTAGTGATGAGCTCATGGTAGGCTGTTGGGATGAAGTCATGGTAGGCTGTTATGATGAAGTCATAGTAGGCTGTTGGGATGAAGTCATAGTAGGCTGTTGGGATGAAGTCATGGTAGGCTGTTGGGATGAAGTCATAGTAGGCTGTTGGGATGAAGTCATGGTAGGCTGTTGGGATGAAGTCATGGTAGGCTGTTGGGATGAAGTCATGGTAGGCGGTTGGGATGAAGTCATGATAGGCTGTTGGGATGAAGTCATAGTAGGCTGTTGGGATGAAGTCATGGTAGGCTGTTGTAACTGTTGGGATGAAGTAACCTTGATCTTAGTTGATAGCTGCTTGGAGTCTTTGGATATGGTTGGCTTCAATGAGTTTCCTGATCTTCTAGTTGGTATGATTTTGGTGACTTAGTTGCTTGTCACTTATTTATTTTACAAGATGGTGTTTATACTTCAAAACACCCTATATGTTTCCATTTTCTTTATTCTGTTTGTATTAATGTCATAGTTAAACCCTTCAGTTACATTTGTTTTGCACAGGTATTTATGATTATTTACTATTTAATTTATATTATAATATATCATAGTTACCATGGTTACTTAAACACGTTAAACCCACCTGCCTCTGTCCATGAAATTGGAGCTCCAGAAATGGACGAAACTCCCCAACTGATGATTTCTGTACATCACTTGCTTGATAACGATGTTAGTATCTACATCGAAACATCACATTTATTGTAATAAAGAAGTTGCGTATCCATCATGTCCATAGAACTATCTCCTTTGTTTATCTTTTAGCATGTTTAGAGTTTGGTTTAGTGCCATTTTCAACATAATTTCAGCTTGATGTGGCTTCATGTCGGAGGGAAGCAGTTATGCAGGTCTTTGGTGTTTTACCACATTGGTGAAATCCACTGGCATGGGTGGGTTGGTGCTGACAAACCTAGAACAATAGAGTAATCAACATATCAAGATGAACTGTGATTCCAGGTTTCTGGCTTGCCTAAAGATGCAACTGCACTGAGAATTAAAGCACCTGGGACGACTGGGTCACCAGTGTTCTGCAATGTCTGATAGAATGCTGAATTAAGATTATGAACCATGTTTTCCAGTGGCAAGGCTTTTACACGATTACTCAAGAGCACTGGAATGCAATTTCAGTGATTTGTGGGTTGTTGACATTGCTGTTTGAAATCCAATAACCATTCAAACTGGTCCTGTAGATTGGGTTTTGTTGTCATGGCAATAATGCATTGGGACATGAGAACAAGGTTGTTTTTTTATTTCAATTTAATAAAACACTTTTTCTTTTTATGGAATGATTTGATCGTTAAATGGTCATGACTACATAAGCTGTGCAGGGATCAGTTTATCTGGGCATTCTCAGAGGAAGATAATATACTCAGCACTGTTTACAGCATGTCGGTAATCATGGTGTAGCTTCTCAAAATGGAATATATATTTCCCATTTCGGGTTATCATGTGATTATTGTATGTTTTAAAGCTAACATTTCATGATATTTCACTGGTAATCATGGAAACATGTCACCAATAAAGAGGAAAAGGCTTTATAACATGCCAAGTTTACAATGGTTTAACCATGTTAACCATTATAAGGTTAAATTTTTAAAAAATATATTTTTTAGATTGAGAATGGCATAGTCTAAATTGAACATTGTTGAAGTGGCCTGAAAACATGCTTAAGGCCAGATTTAGGAATCTTATTTTTGTACTTTTGTCATGTTAATCATGTTAATGTACACAATACTTAGGCAGACGTGCAGTGGAAGAACACAAGAGAAATAAACATATGAATATACAAAATGGACTGGATGATTCACAAACTAAATCTTGGAATTCAGAAACTGAACTGACTGTTTGATTGACAGAAGTTGATCTGTTGATAAATAAATACAGCTTTATGGATAGCAATTCTGGTTTATTAGCATTTAGCTAAATGCATTAGACCCAAAGTTGTTATCCAAAAAGCTGTATGTTTTCTTATCAGAAACTGAACGTGCCGAAAATCCATGAGATCCATGTGGAAAGGAAAGGGAAGTTATCAATATATCAAGGTGACATTTATTGACATTAAACATAGATTAAAGGACTGTTCTGGGAGGCTTGACATGCTGAAATTCCGTAGGAATCTTATCATTTTGTCTATGATGAATATTAAAACCATTCATTGGTCCAAATTTCTTCTAAATTTTCCTTCCAACATAACCAATTATCTAAATACCAGTTCAGATTATGACCATGATCAAAGTTATATACATGTGTATATAAACTCCTGAAAAGAACTTGCGGCACAAGCGACTTCAGCCTATAACCATTGGCCCTCAAAAGAAGTTAATGAAGCCCTGACGTTTTCATATGACTATTGTTAATATGTCATGGCTCTTCATGGAAGTTAAAGAACAGCTGATCTTTCATATGACTATACATGCACTTAAAATTTGTTTGTTTGTTGTTTAACGTCGCACTCAGCAATATTCCAGCTATATGACGGTAGTCTGTAAATAATCGAGCCTGGACCAGACAATCCAGTGATTGATATCATGAGCATCGATGTGCGCAATTGGGACACAATGACATGCATCAACCAAGTCAGCTAGCCCACCTGATCCCATTAGTTGACTTTTATGGCAAGCATGGGTTGCTGCAGACCTATTCTACCCCGGGTCCATGCCATGACAGATTAACTATCGTCATATGAAAAAATCGGGTGTGCTTCTTTGAAACGTTATTCCAGCAGTGAATATAGTAGGATACAGCTGGAATGTTGCTGACTGGCTTGCTACTGTCATTTCATGGATATATGAATGACACAGCTGAAAGTGTTTTCTGAATAATGACCTATGTACTTACATACACAATGACGTTTCGAAGGTGGTCAAATGTAACAATTGTTTTACTTAGGATTACGTTTTGTTAACAAATCAAAATTGAACTCCAACAACTGGTAGTCTAGATTACCTACATTACATGTGTATCCCTCTGATGTGTGTAAATTGACATGGCTCCAATGGCCAAGAGCTGTGAATACACAATGCCTTTTAGAGTGAGTGAGTGAGTATTGTTTTACGCATTTAGCAATATTCCACCAGCAACATCACGGTGGAGGACACCATAAAATGGGTGTCATCCATTGTACCCATGTGGGGATTCAAACCCGGGTCTTCGGCGTGACGAGCAAACGCTTTAACCACAAGGCTACCCCACCGCCCCCCTTTTAGAAAAGTCAAGTCAAATGTAACAAATGTTATATTCAGGATTATACTTTCTCAGTAAAGTACAAATTCTGGTACCGTTTCTGGTGTATTCCCATCGGGGATCCGAAGCCACGCTCTCTTTATTTCCTTATACATGTATCAAACATATCATCTGATGATATAGCTTGTACACATGTCCCTTCTTCAAACAGTGAAGCTAATAGAGACTACTGAGCAGGAACCAATATGGTGCAAGGCTATATAACTTTATTATCCTATGATCCTGTGATACTGTGATTCTGTTTATTCCAGACAAGTGGCTGTGTATTTGCACCTGGGGCTGGCTGTAAGTCCCATGCTAATATCTCCTACAATGCAGTCATTATTCCTATGTGGTGAGCGGTGGGATCAGCATGATTAGTGTCCACACCTTCCAGGCATATTTATGTTTTTTATAAGTGTCTTTACTAAGGCTGCAATACACAGGATAATTGAAACTTGACCTGGCTGACTGCTTGTGCGTTGGGTAGTAATTATGGGGATTAATATACGTGATATATGTGGCATAGAAATGTTTGATCTGTCACTGGGTATCTTAATGCCGTCGGAAAGCACCATGACTTGTTATTCTTAATCATGTTTATAGATCAATAATGGCAATTTGTCGTTTGCCTAAATAGACATGATAAATGTCAGCCTGGTTAGCTCTCAGTTATTTTTTATTTTAGAATTTGATTTATTCTTTTATTCCTCCAAATTGAACATTACAAAATATATTCCCAAAAGGGTTTTCTAAACTTGCTAAATATATGAAATGCTTGGTGCTCATATGCTCATAATTAACATGATTAACCTGTTATTGTTATTTATTATGATCATGGTGATTATTGTTGTTAGGAAAGACTAAGATATTCACTGATTCCTTTCAAAATCATTATGTTTTTAAACTGGAAACCCTTAATGTTAAATGCTGAATTTGATCAAAGTCAAATTCCATCAGTTTTTTTTTACAATTAAATCAATACAACATGTTCAATATGCATGAATATGTACAATAGGATTAATGTCTGGAACCATGGTTACAGATATTCCAAGTTATTTGTAGTCTTTTCCATGTATTTATCGTGTTTACTTTTTACACAATTATTTAAACAAAACCTGTTGTTCACATTAAACTGTTTCACAGCTATGTTGTGCAATTTGTTGAAACACCTAAAATATTTAAGAAAAAATCCACCAGTTCTTTTGTTGCACGGCTCGTGGCAAAACATTTGACTTGGAACAATGACGTCTTGCCAGCCAATTGAAATGCCCAACCAGGCATCACACCACTGTGTGTGCTTATTGAATCGACTGAGATACACGGTCACGGTGACGTTTGTTTGTTGTGACGACAGCAGGTTGTGTTACATATTAATGAGCCGTGAGCACTGATGAAGGTATTATGTGTTGCAACACATGTTGTTATGGACAGTTGAACATGGCTTTCCTGTGCCTGTAAAGTTTTTGGGTCAGCAAAACTGTAAAGTTGCCCGAAGGTCGTTGTGACATGTAACAAAGCTTAACATGAAGGACTATGCACATGATGCACCTCACTGTGATGCCCATGTTTTGTCTCGGTCTAACCCCCGGTATAATAAGTACCATGTGTCCAATAAACATATTATTTCTGTCTCAGGAATTAGGATAACCATTAACTGTTACATTTATGTTTATTGACTTAAAATTTGATCTAGCAATCGAAATAAATGGTATTTGAAAAACTGATCAAACCTACTTGGAACTGCCAATTTGCCCAAGCCTCGATCATTTACCTCATTGTTTGTTTGTTTGTTTGTTTGTTTGTTTGTGTGTACCCTCAGTATTGCTCACAACTGGACACAATATGATAGATGACATGCATCAGCCAAGTCAGAGAGCCTGACCATCTAATACCGTTAGTTGCCTCTTATCATGCTTATGACAAGCATGTGTCCTTTAACACACAGGGCCACGGATAGCCATACCGACTGTACTGATTACATTAAAAAATGTAATCAGTACAGTCAGTATAGTATGGCTATCCGTGGCCCTGTGCTTTAACATGTTGAAGACCAATTCTAACCACGATGTTCATGGACATGATGGATGGGATACCACAATATCTGCTTATAGCATGTATAGAACTCTACTTTCTGTGCAGTGTGGGTCCTGTTTGGGAAACTTGCAGCATTGTTCCCACAGTTAACTCAGGTCACTTGTGCTAACTGTCATGATGTATTCTCATCAGCCTGCAGCTCCAAGGACATGATGGAGTAAGTCTTCAAGCATTGATATGGAAGTTCTGAACTCGAGGCGCATAGAAATATGATGAACACATGAGGAAAAATGAAAGGGTTTGTAAACACATGAACGTGAACTTCTAGATTTATGAAACAAAATCCCTTTGAGAAACAAGCCCATGAGAGCATCAAGCCCTTGAACATATTGAGAGCATCAATCCCTTAAACATATTGAGAGCATACATTCCTCGAACATGTTGAGAGCATCAATCCCTCGAACATATTGAGAGCAACAATCCCTCGAACATGTTGAGAGCACAAATCCCTCGAACATGTTGAGAGCAACAATCCCGCGAACATGTCGAGAGCATCAATTCCTCGAACATATTGAGAGCAACAATCCCTCGAACTTGCTGAGAGCATCAATCCCTTGAACATGTTGAGAGTAACAATCCTTTGAACATATTGAGAGCATAAATCCTTTGAACATGTTGAGAGCATCAATCCCTTGAACATATTGAGAGCATCAACTCCTTGAACATGTTAAGAACAACGATCCCTTGAACATGTTGAGAGCATCAATCCCTTGAACATATTGAGAGCAACAATCCCTTGAACATGTTGAGAGCATCAATCCCTTGAACATATTGAGAGCAACAATCCCTTGAACATGTTGAGCGCATCAATCCCTTGAACATGTCGAGAGCATCAATCCCTTGAACATGTTTAGTCTATTATCCAATCTCATTTAAATCAGACCTTAGTTCTCGCTACCGCTAGACAAAGTTCTGAAAACATCCCATAAGGGGTCACATCAGAACGACCTTTCATCTGACCAATGAGAGTGTCGCTTACCAGATCATGAAAGTGACAATTGGAATGTGATTTCTAATCATACAATCACACGGGGTATTCTGAACGATAGTTATAGGTTTAACGACTGAATCCATACAATTTAGACCATCTATTAGCCATTCCAGAATGTTTGTTTGTTTAGGTTTCAAATTTGTAATCAAGAATTTGTCAAAATATGTTTCGTAGCGTAGTTCCCAAGTTGAAATTAGTGCCATAAAGCAGAGAAAGCTGCCTTCTGATTGGTCATTCTATTGGTCGGTCAAAGTTTGTGCAAGGTCGGTCTGACGTGACTCGTAATGGGATGTCCTTAGATCTTTGTTTAGCAGTAGCGAGAACTGAGATCTAATTTTAATGAGATTGGTCTATTATCATGATTATGCTTTTACAAATTCATAACATTCTTTGCATGTTTTTTTCTGTTACCATGGTTACAAGTTTGGTAAAGATGGATGTATTTCTTCTCTTATGCAGGTGAACGAATACCCAGATTTCCTGACAGGAGCTGAAAGAGAGAATACCCAACATATCACCATAACATACTTGACCTCTGACCACAGGAAACGATCCAGAAGGCGTTCAAAGAAAACTGGATCTCTCTCAGAACTCAGCCTAGACCGGTCTAATGCCTCAACACCACTTGGGTACGCAGAATCTGTAGAAAGCTTCTCCGAGGATTATGGGTACAGCACACAGAGCACATGCAGCTTGCAGACCAGCAGGCCAAATAGTCGTGGATCTGTGGCATCAAGCTGGAACACCACCAGCAGCATCAGTAAGAAGAAAAAGAAGCAGCTGAATGACAGTCTGGATCATGACAGCATCCTGCGGTCACTCAAGGAGGAGCTGGAGGAGGACCTGGACACTGATGACCGTCTGGCCACCATCCACTCTGTGCCTTCATCTTCCAAGGGGGCTAGATCTCACAGCAAGAGTCCCCGTACCTCGAAACCTAACTCAGCTTCGAAACGCCCCCTCCCCAGCCCCAGAAGCAGTCTTGCTGATACAACTGTCAGCACAAAGGAGCCAAAGTCCCCACCTACAAACATGGACTCGACAGAAACCTACACAGAAAATGATTCTTCCGCGTGTGGCTGTACGACTCTGATGTGTCGGGGTCGGAACAAGAACCAGGTGGTGCCAGTTGTGAATGCTAATAGTGCTCAGATGCTAGACCACAAGGGGGATGTGATCAGTGTTCGGTCAGACAAACGTCAACTTGTGCCAGAAATTGAGGTTGAGACAGACTCTGTGGTCATGAGGTCATCTTCACCTTCCATTCAACATTTTAGTGTAAGTCGGCTGTCGATTGATGGCAGTGTCAGAGGATCTCGGTCAGGGACTCCGGACCTTGCACGGAACAGAAGGTGAGTGGAACTTGTCGTATCATTTTGACATATGTACTTGTAATTGTACATCAAACATGTCTAATTCATAAAATAAGTATTGTTGTCTTTTTTTTGTAGATGTGAACTATTCATTGACAAATAACATTTTCAATTGTCAATCTGTTGATTGCACAGGATTGCCATCCAGCATGTCCAGTTCTCATGGTCTTTTAAATTCTCTCAACACCAGTCAACCAGAAGTGTTTACTGCTGTGACGCTGAGTTCCAAGAGACTCTTGTGTGATAGATGAAACCAACATTTATCAAGGAAAATATCTGATTGTAAAACATCTTTGCTACTACATGTTATACACGATTTGAAAGGTCTAAATCCTATTGTTTATACATATGAAAGTTATGTTTATCACATTTATTAAATAATGCATTTACAACTTGGTTAAGTTTCTTTTAAATAAAAAAATGTAAGCTAACACATTCATAACATCCAGATTAAGGACCAAGTAACAAGTAAGTTACTTACCTAATTCTTTTATCTGTTTATATTTTCATTGTTTACGTAATCAGAAAATTATTTTAAAAGAATTATAAACATGATAAATAGTAACTGTCATCCCCCATTTCCCGATAACAGCGGCTGTCTGCTCAGTAACATGAGGAAATACCTCCGTTTTCAAAATCTTGTATGAAAAACATGTTCATCAACGACTGGCTTGTGATACATGGATAGAAAGTTTAACTCTTTATCTATATGATGGTGACATCCCCTGGAAACTTTTTGTAGCTGTTACATGTGATTTTATTGGATATATATTGGTTTCTAATGACGCTTTCTTGCTGAAATCTGTTACAAGTTTGAGCATGTGACTTAAGTCGGCCAATCAAATAACAACAATGGTACCGTCCTTATGAATGAAGAATTTCAGATTTTGAGGAAAGGTTTTTGTTAAATCGTTTTATTCTGAACATTTTAAGTAGGATATCGCGATCTATATTAAAAATATGGAACTTATGAGCTGTGACAGAGATACTTTATGCATATATTTTGGCATTAAACATTGTGTCTGAGTTGAGAAATTGAGGCGAAAAAAAGCCGAGATGTCATTTGACTTCGATTTGATGCAATCGCATGAAAAGATGGAAATAATAACTTAGATGAAAGTTTGACAACTTTTAGCATGTTTAGATATATTTTTGTTGATTTTATTTATCACTTTGTATAATATGTTTAAAGATTTGCGTGAAACGTCTATATTTTGCTCTTTGAGATGTTCAATGTGGACACGTCGAGAGAATTGCGTGTTCGAGAATTTTATTTTCAATAACATTACGGGAAATAGTGAATAGTTTTTTAATCTGTCAATAAAAAAATGTAAATTGAAATGGAATACGTATTTCAGACGTTGTGAAATGTGATAGATTTAATAAATGAATGATATGACAGGTAGGTTAATAAAATTATATCAAATTTTTATCAAAGCCTAGTTTCTACCCTTGCCACATCAAGGCCACTTTCTTGGCTGAACCCTGGCGCCACCTCGCGTAGATCACGAGTTGTGCCCCTTGTAATGAAAACGAGATATCCAATCAGATCGCTGTTCTTATCTCGTATATCTTCACAAAGATGGTGACGACCATAGGCGACAACCTAGATATTGAAAACATTCATGATTTCATCCCTGACACATAGACAATCGTTTGGGGGTTTAAATGATTTTCGTGTCAACAAAGACAGGCAGCGGTAATCACTTTCATACGAAGGTGTACCAGTTGTGGATGTTGATTGTGTGAAACATTCTCTGATTGGACTATTGATATGTGCTATAGCAAGGGTGGAAACAAGACTGATAAAAAGGCTAGTGGACGCTCTTGCCTCGGGAAGATCGTCTACACCAGTTCTTTTTGACTTGTTCAAGTTCCTAGGCATGCCAATCTCATTACAATCAGATCTCTTACTCAGATAAATCTCTGCGTGAAGATCGGAGGACACTTCCATGTCCGCAGGTCAAGTCAGGGGAACTTTCTAATCAGCCAATCAGTGTTAAGGCTTCTAAATTCTTGGTATGAGTGAGCGAGACAGTCAGACAAACAAACATATCTTATTTCTGTATCTTGAAAACACAATAAAACAATTGTACAGCGTCATTATATTGTTGTGGAAATTTCATACTACATGTTGTTTCTGAGCATGCTGAGGGCAATCCCATCTACACTCATCATAGTATACCAGGAATAATTGTGTTATGTGTGGGTTTTCATTTGTACAAACTGAGATTTCCAAATCAAGGTTTTGAAAAAATGAAGGTGAATCTTCTTAGAAACCTGTTAACTAACTGATGGGCTCTGGAACCCATACAGCCTTCAGTTAGATTGAGAGGTCAAAGTTCACTCAGGGTTCACCTGACACTACCTTCTACGGATGTGAACCCGTGAAGATCTGGGGTAGAATATGTCTTTAGTAACCCATACTTGCCATAAAAGGCGACATTGCTTGTCGTAACAGACGACTAACGGGATCGGGTGGTCAGGCTCGCAGACTTGGTTGATGCATGTCATCGATCCCTATTGCGTGGGTCGATGCTCATGATATTAATCGCTGGATTGTCTGGTCCAAACTTAATTGTTTACAGACCGTCGTCATATTGCTGGAATATTGCTGAGTGCGGCGTTTAACAACAAACCAACCAACCAATCTACGGATGTGTCTTTGGAACTTGGTGCAGACAGGTATCATATTGGATCAACAGATCTGATTGGAAAGAGTTGGCAAGATTATGGTGCCATGTTTAATTTGTTGTTGGTTTATGGATCTGCCAACATGAAACATCAGGCTACGTCGTTACGTATTTGTTTTAAATTATAAATCCTTAAATATTCCGTGTCGTGAATACATGACCCCGGCAGTGAAATGCTGCACTACAAAAAACAACACCATCCAATATTGCGTGAGGTTTCTTCCCTTTACCGTTTTTACAAGCGTATTGCTTTATTATGTTTATTGTGCATCTTGTGTTGTGGTCATGGCATCAGTTTGTGTGCTTGTTTTACGAAAACCATCACTAGACATGATGATATACAAAGTCAGTGGTATTTGTGTACTGGTTTCATTGCAAAATACAAAATATATAGTAAAGTATTTACTGAAAGTTTGAATCAATGTAGACAGATAAGAGTTACAGCCCTTCAATATGATATATCCGATTGTGCAGTCATTTTGGTGGAAAAATGGCGACATTAATGTGCCTTGTGCCTTCAGCATGTTCAGGAAATTTAGAATGTGTGAGAAGAGAACAAAGCAAAATTACTTAAACCAACAAACACTTTTATCACCTATGTCATGTATGTAGCCAATAAACAGCAGTGATATAATTCTCTCATGAGCCTTTCAAGGATGTCATCAATTCTTTGAAACTGTACAGGGTTTAACCTATGTTTCTAGATTCCTTAGCATTTAAGATTCTGTCGATATAAATATCAGATATGTAATAATTTGTAGATGAAATGACTCTACATATATGTATGATTTAAAATATTTTTTAAATTTCTGCATGTTCAAGTACTGTTATTGTATTTTCAAAATGATAAAATTACAATCATGAAAATATGTAGCTATTTTTATGTTTCTTAGGTGTTTTTACATGTCTTTGATCACAAAAAGGGTGTAAAATCAGTCATAAATGCTTTAATTGAATTCCAACCTAGTTATAGAAATTGACCCAAGAAAAGCCACATAAACAAGAGGCCAGCCAAACTGTTTATCAGTATAATGTTTATTCATCAGAACAGAATTTTGAAACATCTTTCGTCATGTTCATTTGGTTTTCAGCTCCAGCATCTTGGCGTCAACATCCGATCTCGGTGACTCCATGACAGGCCTGAATCTGGTGGGCAGCGAGGGCGGACTGACCGAGAAGCGTCGCACCTTGCTGCACGTCTACCTCCTCAACCTCACCTCCCCTATGCTCATGCTCATACGCAGTGCCTGGAACAACTATCTCATTGTGAGTGCTGGCAACTATGTTTGGTTGTTTGTTTGTTCTTTAATGCCGCACTCAGCAATATTCCAGCTACATGAAGGCGGCCTGTAAATAATCGTGTTTGGAAGAGACAATCCAGTGATTGACATCATAAACATAGATGTACACTATCAATGATCATGCACTATAGGGATACGATGACATGCATCAACCTAGTCAGCGAGCCTGACCACGCAATCCTGTTCATCGCTTCTTACAACAAGCATAGTTGCATTTTCCGGCAAGCATGGGTTGCTGAAGACCTATTCTAACCTGGATCTTCACGGGTGGCAACTATGTTACCATATTCGACGTAATAAGCGCCCAGGGCGCTCTCAAAATTAGAAATAGGGGGCTCTTATTAGAATATTATTTTGGTGGAAAAAAGAGAGCTGAAAGATAAATTTCGTGGTTTCTGCTGACACACTGAAATGTTTATATGCAACAGATACATTTTTCCAGAATTTAATTGCCCATAATTAAGAATGCATATAACACACGAGTGCGTATTATACGCGAATAAATAAGTCTTGTGTACATTGTGTACTGAAGGAGTGCTAATTGGGATTGTTAACTAACCAATATATTAGCAAATATCGCCGTGGGCGCTTATTAGAGCGGGGCGCTTATTACATCGAATACGGTATTGTATGTGGCAGTTGGCAGTATTTCAATTGTAACATGGCAGCCTGCATATGATCAGTGCTGGTCTGGAACAACAATCTCATCGTGAGTGCTGTCACTTATTCTGTCCCTGAATTCCCGTACATTTTGAGTGTTGGCAGAGTTGTAAGGTACTGGCCGCAGTGTTGAAAATATTCCATGTTGTAACTAGCCCTGTGGACGAGTAGCGCATACCATCATTCGGCATAGATCACATGCCAACAATTATGGGCACTCTGAGTCCACGAGTAAAAGCTATAACAAATTAGAAAATCATCTGGGACATTCACATATTTTTATGGTGGATTAGATTTATATACTTTATTTGGAACAACTGTCTGAAAATAATTGTCATCATCCGATCATCACGATGGTGATGACGGTCGTTACAGCATTCTTCAGGGGTTTACTAGACGCGGAATCCTGGGTCCTGTATGCATACAAATTGCAAATTGACGTTAAAGAAATACAGAGTGCATCTACTGGGATGCAGAAAATTTGTACCTATGCATATTCAGCAGTAGAAACTAACATATTCAGTGATAACATATATGATGATAACATATAGCAAAACCCTTAAAAACGGCAAATTTCTCCTAGTCCTTAGGATACCTTAACTATTAGGCAGTTTTTAAGAACTACAGGACTAGTGCCAATTTCTAACACTGCATGTTTAGGAATGAATACTGCTGTTTCATTATTTGACACCACTTTAAATAATAATTTTGGTATATATATGTAATCATTTAAAATCTTCAATACACCATGTACACAGTCAAATGCTTCACGGTGCTCTAGTGCTAGTCCTTGCAGTTTCACTCGGGGAATTCCATATCTATTTTTAACTAACAACCTCTGAGCATGGGCAAGTTTACGTCATTGGCAGTAGAGTACTGTCCCCGTATTGATTGGGGTGGAGTCTGTGCGTCAAGGCATAGAAAAACAAACAAGATTTGTGAATGTTTTTCGGTCAGGCAAGTTTGAGTATGTCTTTGAGTTCAACATGTTTAAACAAACATGAGTAAAACTGATATATTATTTTACAATTTAAATAAAGTAAAAGTTTTTTTTATTTGAATTAATGTTGTTATATTCAGTATAAGACATTTCTCAGGGCCCCCATTTTGTAACCTGGAACTAAGGTTGAGAGTCACCTGGCCCCCCAAAATAAGTAACCCTTATACATCTCTGATGCTTGTTTCTAATTGTTTATCGGAGTCATGACGTAAGTTGCCCGACAGATTATGTGGAAACAGGGGTCCGGAAAATTTAAAATCCCAATCGGACTTTTGCATTTAGGCCACGCCCCCTTCAAATAACGTCTATATTTTCGTACGACTTTTCACACACATTACAAGTTGTTACGTACAGTGTTCCCTCATTATTGAGCGCTTCGGTCATAGCGCGTAAAGCATGGCTCCCCAAATTTACTAACATTTTTAGTAAACTTAAGTTTTCCAATGACACAATGTTTTCGCCCATCTCAGAAAACATTATCAGCTGATCATTGCGATCACGTAACACCGGAAATACAAGTCAACAAATCCAAACTGAAGAATGCAATTTAATCCTATCATTATAATATCTGGTAATAAAAAAGTTGTTCATTGTTTATCTGGACTAGAGTTTGCAATATATTTGATTAAGTGGACAGTGGAAAAACATCAGAAGATATAACTAGTTCTTTGAAGCAAAAAGAGTGGCTGTCATCTGTAAGCCTACAGTGTTCCCAAATAAATTTCCAAGATGGCCACTTTCTTGAAAATCTGTCAAAATTATCTCCTAATTCTTCCAAACACAGTAAGTGCATATATAATCATGATAATGGGGGGCGGTCGGGTAGCCTAGTGGTTAAAGCGTTCGCTCGTCACGCTGAAGACCCGGGTTCGATTCCCGACATGGGTACAATGTGTGAAGCCCATTTCTGGTGTCCCCCGCCGTGATGTTGCTGGAATATTGCTAAAAGCGGCGTAAAACCATACTCACTCACTCATGATAATGGATTTCCGACTCATTGTGACATGACTCATGCATTAAGTTATCAGCCATTGGCCACGCACAAGATTGTGTGATGATTGTTAATATGTGCCTAGAACATATGGATATAGAAAACACTTTGTACAATTTGTTCATGTGTTGTAAGGTGGGAATTGGCCCTTGATCCTGGTAGCCGCCTCCGTGGTCTTGTGGTAGAGCGTCTGCCCGGAGAGCGGAAGGTCCGGGGTTCGATCCCCGGCCACGTCATACCAAAAGACGTTAAAAGATTGTACTTGTTGTTACCCTGTCTGGCGCTCGGCATTAAGGGGCTAAAACAAGGACTGGTCGGCTCGGAGTCGGTATACTGTGTCTGAGTGGGGTATTCATGTTAAACTGCCGCATGGTATCTCAGTGTGCTAGCACTATAAATCAGCATTAGACCGGACTAGTACAAGCAGACACACACACACGTGCATGCACGTCGCTATATAAGTGCAATAATCTTGGACGCGACGTTTAACCCAATTTCACCACACCTCACCCCTTGATCCTGATCACTCTCTTTCAGAGATGTACTCTCCTCATTGACCCGGAGATGGAGAAGGTTGCCATGTCAACAGCTATCCGGGGACCCCAGGGCAAGAGGTGTGTTTATCTATACAGTATATCTATACTCAGGAATACTACACACAAGATCAGGTTGTCATTAAAATTAGATGTAAATGTCTCCCAGATATATATTGATCTACAGCTCATGTTTAATATCATGTTCATATCCATATAGCAGTGGATTGTCTATTTACTGATTTTGAGGTTTTTGTCTCTAGTTGCTTTTTTAATTTAGAATCTAGGAAGCTTTATTTTAGGTGATTAGAAGCACTGCTTATGTTGTTAGGGCAGAATTATTTTCTATCTTCGTTTAAGACTCCAAATATTGAAAAAGCAGAATTGTTTTTTTATAATAATCATTAGTTTTTTTCTCTTTTTGGTTTGTTTAAGACATGTGATCAATTCAAATTTCTTGCTCCAGACCATTCTGTCTACTACCATATTTTCTTGCGTATTGCATGCACGTTTTCAATGATTGCTGTCATTCTGTGCAGACTTAAGTTAAAAACATGTAATGTTTGGTAATATTTGTGCAGCAAATTTAGGAAGTTCATTCAGAAAAAACGGTAAGGTGTCCCACTGAATGTGTGTGAATCACTTGATACAAGAATGTCACATTGTTGTCACTCAGCAATAGCATGGAGGAAATATAGATCAATAGGCCCCATTTCATAAAACGATCGTAGCTACGACTTTCATACTTTAACATGGACTTAGGACAGTCGTAGTGCTATGATTGCTTTGTGAAACTGGGCCCTGCAAGTAAGTTATTGGATGTCACAAATTTGTCACCCTCACATCACTCACAGATGCATAGTTAATTAAAGGGCATGTGTCAGCAATATTTGTTTGTATTTGATAATTTCAAATAATCCATAAACATATTATGATTTTCATTAGCAGATATAGAATGCATTGGGTCTGGTTTCTTCTTATTTACTCTTTCTCGGCCTGACAATATATATTTTTTCAGAACCATTGAAAACAGTGTACTTTAACTAGACAACAGTATTAGAAGTTTAGTCTGTCTGCCAGACCCTAGAGAATATATTAGAAAAGGAGTCCAACTCAGGTCTAGTCTTGGACTACCTCACCTGAAATTAAACATTGTTCTGGGCTCTATTTAGATTTGATTTTTTTAAGATACATATTTTATGAATAAGATCACTTTATTTCTTGGACTTCATGTCAGACAATTGGAAGTAGTCTAGATTAGAATAGAATACACTAATTGTCATTTTTTACAAGTGAACTAGTCTTCAAACATCCAACAGAATAATGATTATGTTTGCTGAACACTACCCAAACATATTCCCTCTAGTTCAGTTTTATATAGGAACTTAATTTGTTTCCAACCCCTCCAGCCCTTTCTAAATGGGGTGTTATCAGTCTTTTTTTTATCAGAGACTTTAGTGCAGTGCTAATCTCATTAAAATCAGATGTCTCTTTCTGATACCTCTCTGTGTGTAGATCTGAGGACACCCCCATAGTAGGTCATGGCAGGTGAACTTTCTGATAAGACAATCAGAGATGAAATGTTAGAGGTATGATTTTGGATGATAAACAGAATTTTACCCTCGTGTCTCTTCTATGTTGAATATATCAACACTTATAACTGTTTAGAACTCTTCAGAAAGCCTTGGAGTTTAACTGTTATTGACTTGTGTTGCTATATTTGATATATCACAAGACACTCAGGTGGGGTTCACTGTATGTCTTGCTACTGACTACCCCCATGTTATTAAGCTGCATATATTGGTATCTCCTGTTGGAAATTAAGTATCAGGTATTTACAGTGAACCCTCGTTACTCCGGACAAGTGAATTACCCAGATTAACATTTTTTCAGGTTAATAAATCAGTGAGTGGGAAGGGTTTTACGGCACTTTTAGCAAAATTCCAGCAATATCACGGCAGGGGGACACCATGCACCCATGTGGGGAATGGAACCCTGGCTTTGGGCAGGACAAGCGAACGCTTTAACCACTAGGCTACCCCACTGCCCCTTAAAATCAAGGGTATGGAATACTATAATCAGATAATGAGGTATGAATAGATGTCCCCACCAAGATCATCTCAATAACAGGGTCCTGATTAACGAGGTTTGACTGTAGACAACCAGCTTCTAGGAGTAGGATGTACAGACTAACGTTGGCAGTATTGATTACACTGACATTTATTTTTGCGACGCTTCCAGGCTGGTTAACAGGTGAGGAATACTGATTTCTTTGTCTCCCTCTCTTCTAGCTTCTGTCAGCATCCTGTAGCTTCAGACAGTCTGTGACTGCCATGTAGTAACCTTTCCAAGTTGCAAGAAAAATATCATTGTCACAATGCATATCCCCTTTCTGTGCTGTGTACTCAAACAATATTTTTTAGTCTTTCTTTGAATCACAAGATGGGAAGTGTTGTCTGACATAGGTAGAGTTCTTGTATTACTGTGTCAGACCCTATCAGCACACACAAGATTTTGGGGGTGGAGGATGGAGTTTCCATATAGGGATTTTATTAATTAATGACTGGTCCTTTTGAATGGACAGAAAATATAACTGATGATCAATGATGAAATATTTACTAATCATTAACCCAGGTGACCGTGGCAACAGTGAAGTCTCACGAGAAGGAATTAGTGCTTGTCATGGTTTGTGTGCTAATAGGGTCAAGTATGGTACTTGGAAACAGTCATGTTCCATAATATTAGAATCTTCGGTTAACAAAAAAAAGACATTGGCTTGGCCTGCTGCATCTTGAGGATGGTAATGTGTTAACAGTTGTCTCCCTTGATCAAGTCAACAGAAGGAAGGTGGGGAATTACCCATAAGGCCATACTAATTTGTTTCCTTGTTTTACGGATTGTCTCTTTGTTGACTAAGATCACTATGGTCGTAACTCCCATTCTTTAACATTGACTTACGACAGTGATAGTGCTCAGATGACTTTGTTCACAAAGATCACTAAGATTACTATTTCCACAAAGTAATCTTTGTGGTAAGAGGGCTGTAACTAAGAGGGCTGCATTCTTCAACATTGATTTGTGATAGTCATAGTGCTAAGATCACTTAGCAATCTTAGCGCTAAGGTGATCGTAAGTCCCATACTTTAACACAGGCTTAAGATCATTGTAGCCCCTGATATCGCTTTGGAGGAACGAGGCCCAGAGCACGAATTCTCAAAGTGTTAGTACTGCTATGACTGGCTTAGATGATGTTAAAGTATGTGAGTATCAGCTGCCATTGAGCTGTGAACACTGGGTGAAACAGGGATTATCTCACCTTACATTAAAATACAAGCTTCTGATTGGGAAAGGAGGCTACAATTATTTTCCATGTAGCCCGCTCACGTAACCCACTGAGAAATCAATCAGAACACACAGCAGGTAAATTGCTTATCTCTCATGAGTATCATTGACCTCATATCAACCGATGTTTATCCAAATTCATTTGGTAAATATGGTAAAGGGAAGTTACTTGGTTCGTTTGTGTTGTCTGCTGGATATAAAAAAATATCTGAATCAAAGCGACACGGACAAATTTAGACATATATTCCAGGTCGGTATGAATGAATTTTGGTGAGATAAATTTGTTGTTAACCGATCCCTCAGGGCACATGGTGTGATGTACCCTGTGTGATGTACCCTGTGTGTGTACCCTGACGGCTCTGGAGTGAGTGAGTGAGTATGGTTTTACGCCGCTTTTAGCAATATTCCAGCAATATCAAGGCGGGGGACACCGGAAATGGGCTTCACACATTGTACCCATGTCGGGAATCGAACCCGGATCTTCAGCGTGATGAGCGAATGCTTTAACCACTAGGCTACCCGACTGCCCCTGTCGGCTCTGGATAGGTTTAGGTTGCGTGGGAAAGGTTGTAGTAGATTGTCTGTGCATGGATGAAGGCAAGGCTCATTTACGTTTTGCGTTATCATTTATTTAGATTTTGAAAAGGTGAACTCATCATCTGAAACTGAGAGCAACATCAAAAGTGTGGCAGATACATTACTGGTGTATATTTGATGAGTAGATTTTTGAACAGACAATCTAGATTTGATGAATAGTCAGACAGTGTATGTTTGATAAATAGATGGTATATGTTTGAATAGACAGTGTATGTTTGAGTAGACAGTGTACATGTGATGAATAGTCAGACCGTATATTTGAGTAATAGACAGTGTATGTTTGATTTGAAATGTTTAATGTTTGATGAACATGATGAATACTCAGACACAGTATATTTGATGAGTACACAGTGGTGAAAAAGGAGAAAATATTCAGTAAGGGGCATTTCTTGTTGTCGGCTAAATATAAAAGGGACACAGGTGGTCCAGTTGTTGTGTCTCTAGTCTATGCCATGATCCATTGGTCCTGTGTGTGAATCCCAGGTTTAGCCTGATAATGATGCTTGGTTTGTCAGAACCATACTCTGCTGATGGATTTCACTGAGGCCTATAAACT
The DNA here is from genome assembly GCF_022045235.1 of Haliotis cracherodii. NCBI lineage: Eukaryota > Metazoa > Mollusca > Gastropoda > Lepetellida > Haliotidae > Haliotis > Haliotis cracherodii. The sequence goes on along the minus strand of NW_027266319.1, from coordinate 28,628,799 downwards.
GCTAAACTCTATGAATTATGGTCCACCAACATTAAGCTGATGTGACTGAATGTTGTTTAAGGCAGTGTATTTGAACATATTTATTACAAAATACCATCCATGGGTATCAGGGATGTCACGATAAATCGAACTATCAATATATTGCTATTGGTAAGCACTTAAAGTCAATAAATCGATTGTTAAATCAGTTTCCGATCAATAGTATCGATTTCAGTTAGGAATATCGATAGTTTCGATTGTAATTACCATATCAATAAAATACAATTCAAATTTGTTTTTCTTTTGATCATGAGTGGTAGTAATTTACACATGGTGATGTGGAAGTTTCTCTTTCTTACATTATTAGGGTAAAGAAAAAACAAATCCATCATATCATAAACTTTACTTTTTATTTGTTGTCATGATTATCACATTCAAAGGAAACATCAGTTCCAAGGTTTAATTCAACTCTAAAATCCATCTAAAATGATACACTGAAAACTATCGATATTTATCGCAACAGTTGCTTGCAATACCAATAGTTATCGCAATAGTTTCTTTCAATATCAATAGTTATTGCAATAGTGATTTCCAGACCAATAGTCACTCCTAATGGGTAGTGAGGTCTTTCTGTACTGGCACTTCTCGTGCTGGGAGTCTGTGACACTGTTGGTATAGGCCATATTGTCAGTTGTAGCAGTATTACCAGGGGTACAGGTGGTTATATGCATCCCTTATTATGTTTAGAGGCGGTATAAAACCTAACGAGGGTTGCATATTACCGCATGTACCCCACGTGACTACTACAACAAATTATTCTTACTGACATGTTTTAATCTGCAATTGTAAAATAAGCTACAGATTCAAAATAGTTAGAAAACAGCTGTTTGATTGAGCTGAGGTTAACTTGTGCTATGTCACGTGAGTGACGTGACGTTCATTCACTCTGAAAAAGTGTGCAACTTTTTGTTTTGAAGCAGGGTATAAGGGATGAATTCTCCCGCTCCCTGCACAGCCTGTCTTCTTCGTGGCGGGGTATAAGAGATTTATTCTCCCACAAATATATTTCCCTCCCGGACTGATACATAGTATATTATCAAGATCTCATCATTCTTTCATGGAGGTGTACGTGTAACCAGGTTAAAGTTGCATGCTCTAATCCCTGTAGATAGTCCTCTCATTCATCATGTAACCATGGTAACAGACATTTCATAACAATAACAATTATAACAAAACAGGCATGAATCCTCTTAAGAGAGGTTCTCACTCCGGGCCATCAGCAGTGATTTCTCTAAGTTCTTCAAGCATTTCATTCTGAAATAGACCCGTGAAGATTCCGGGGTAGAGTAGGTCTTCAGCACCCCATGCTTGCCGAAAATGGTGACTATGCTTGTCGTAAAAGGCGACTAACGGGATGGGGTGGTCAGGCTCGCTGACTTGGTTGATACATGTCATCGATCCCAATTGTGTGGATCGATGCTCATGATGTCAGTCACTTGATTGTCTGGTCCAGACTCGATTATTTACAGACTGCTGTCATATAGCTGGAATATTGCTGAGTGCGGCATTAAACAACAAACCAACCAACCAACCAAAATCATTCTGAAATAAATGTCTACAGCTAGCATGAACTGATTGTCTGGTTATGTATGTCCATTTTTAGGTATTGGAGGTAAAACAGCATCCAGGCACCTGGAATTTGTGATGTTCTGTTTGTAGCATTCGCTAGTTCTACGATTAAATTCCAGCGGTATCAGGTGGTGTTAGTCCTGTGGGTACTGTGTTTGCTTGCAGGACATAAGGCTTAGTTTTTTATACCCCGACACAAAGTGGAAGGGGGATTGAGGAATAGGTGCTGTCTGTACGTCCTTCTGTCCGTCCCTCTGTCAGGTTTCGTTTCCGGAGCAGAACTCAAAAACATGAGAGATATCTTAACCAAACTGGGCACATAGATAGGTCTAGTGGTGAACTGGTGCCTTTTGATAGTTTGGGATTTAAAAAAAAAGAAATGTTTTCGAGTTTCCATGGCAACTACTTTGACTCAGACTGAAAATGGCGATAGTGCTTGTTAAGGAACAGATCTTGAAAACTGTACAATATTTCTTCACCAAACTTGGCGCATAAATAGGTCTAGAAGTAAACTGGTGCCTTTTGATATGTTCAGATCTTCAAAACCATAAATATTTTTTATCTTGGACACAACCGGACATGTCACATTCGGAGGGGGGTGTGGGGGTATGAGTATTTCATCCTTGTTATTTATGCACTCGTATTGTATTACATGAACTCTTTGTGCCTGCCTCCCACTCTCTCCCCCACCCCCCTGCAGTACAGAGACATTAACGCTGATGTATCTGGCTTATTGCACTAGCTACCAAGCAAGGAGAGAGTTGTCAGAGCTGGCCCCCTTAATGAAATGTCACACGATATAGAACAGAAACTGCAAATCACTTTAGCCATGTTAGCCATGCACCGCCTGCTTGTCAATACTGCACCGCAGTTTGCCATTTTCAATGTGTTAGCTTCACATACAGGTCTATTATGCACTTTTAATTGGATATGTAAGTTTTTCCATTTCAGTGTTATCAATAAGTTGTTATAAATGCTTATATGTACTGATCGCATGACATATTGTCGGTCATCTGATTGTCTGACCTTTATCTGTCCAAACATGTCTAAAAATTATGAAAATTACTTTCAATAAATATTTCAACAAGTTTTTAAAACTCTAGAATGATAATGACAAGAAGCATAAGTTGTACTTCAGTACATCATGTACACTAGATAAACATGATAAAAATGCAAAGGTACTTTTTTATCCTTTTTCTCAGAATGTGCTGAATATATTTTCACCAAATGTCCTAAAGTGATGTTCATTTTTATTAGTCAGCATAAATGTGAAGCACAATAAATCATACAATCATACTTTTCAAAATATGAAGGAAAATATTAAAATTTAATTTTAAGACAGCATATAGCCAATATAAGGACAATACATTATCTTAAAGGTCAAGGAGACTTTATAAACATGGCAAAAGCTGCTCGTGAAAATGGTTTCAAATTGCCTTAAACATTTTAAGGCAGTAAATTTGGATGCAGACTAATGTCAAGAACAGGATCCCTCCAGAAAATGATTGATATTTCAATGGGAAACTTTCATGAATTATTTTTAGGAAGTGATGTTTCTTTTGCAGTTAAGTATAGACACGTATTACGTCATAGATATTAGCAACAGTAATGAATCAGTGACATAGGTGCACAGCTCGTTCAGGATGGCAGACAGTCAATGTAAAATACAATGGGGAATAGCATCTTATAAGTAATGGTAATTAAGACTCTAGACATATACATCTACAAGCTAATTAGCCTTTGTTCATTCAGATAAAGGTTTTCCAAAATTTGTCACTATTACAACTGTACCAAAAAAACAACATGAGTTATATTTCTGTATCTTACGCATTTGTGCTTCCGAGATGATGTGACCTACAAGTGTGTTTTTTATTCATTAGTACTATCATTAGTTCCATCTCACTTAAAAAGGATTTTATCACGCTTCAGATGCAGTAACTTTCCAATAGCAGTAAATACTGGAAGATACCATGTTACACCATATGAAGAAAGACTCTGCCCTCTCTGTCTATCTAAAAATAAGTACTTTATTGAAAATGAATATCATGTATTATTAATTTGTGAATCCTACAGCTCCCTTCGTAATGCACTTTTGATAAATGTATTACCTCTAACCTTCAGCATAACTTTATCTCTATTATTTCCTCAGATGCATATGATACCTTATATAAAATATCTATTTTTCTTACCAAAGCTCATCAACTAAGGGTAAATAGTCAATAATCCACTGCAAATAATTGAAAAAAAAAATAATAAAAAAAATTAAAAAAATTTAAATAATATAAATTTTCCCAGTTTGTAAATATGTCATTTTGCACAGGCTTTATGTATTCCTGCATATGTATGTAATTTGGGCCAGTGGCCTTTTATTCAATAAATTGTCTGTCTGTCTGTCTAATATGGACATTAAATTAAAAAATATAAATGTTTCACCACCCACATTAAATTTATGACAGATGTGTTTTTGAAATAGATGACTTGTATAATTTACATTGAGAGGGTTTTGTGAATACAATTTAATTAAGAATTCTGCAGAATGTACGGAAATTTGACCTTGGGAACTTATTATTTATAATCTGGAAGAAAGAATGGGAAGGAAGATCAATATAGTCCCAACTTTTGGAGGGTTTAATTGCTACATTTGACATTTGCTTTTGAATGCAATACTGTTGAATACTTGATGTTGTTTTGGATGATAGGTTTACAGTAGACTTCAAGGAACAATGGAAATAATGAAAAATTAATTTGGTTAATAGATTTCACATTGGCTGGAGATTGAGAATAGTAATCATAGATTAGCTGTCAATACAGCTGCAATACTGGTGAGTGAGGCATTTAACAACAGACAAACAAACATGGATTTGCAACACTATTTTTGTTTTATTTTCAGTATGAAATTACACGGAGTACCATATTCGACGTAATAAGCGCCCTGCTCTAATAAGCGCCCACGGCGATATTTGCTAATATAATAGCTAGTGAACAATCCCAATAAGCACCCCTTCCGATTGATCAATGTACACAACACTTATTTATTTGCGTATAATACGACTAGTTTGTTACATGCACCCTTAATTTTGGGCATTTAAATTCTGGAAAGATGTATCTCTGGTATTAAACATTTCAGTGTGTCAGCATAAACCACGAAATTTATCTTTCAACTCTGTCTTTTTCACCAAAATAATATTCTAATAAGAGCCCCCTATTTCTAATTTTGAGAGCGCCCTGGGCGCTTATTACGTCGAATACGGTATATGGGGTTTCAAGGGTTTACATGATCATGATGATGCAGAAATGTCCATCCAGTACACACAATTGTATAGAATGGACACAGAAAAAAGTGTATTTCGGCCCGAGGGACACACAATAATATTCAGTGTACCCAATTCTTTAAACTGATCCGGTGGTCAGACACGCTGACTTGGTTGATGCATGTCATCAATCCCAATTGCGTGGATCGATGCTCATGTTGTCAATCACTGGATTGTCTGGTCCAGACTCGATTATTTACAGACCGCCGTCATATAGCTGGAATATTGCTGAGTGCGGCGTTAAACAACAAACCAAACCAAAATTGTCTTCCTATCAAGTTAACCATAGTTTGAGACAAGCAGACAGTAAAATGTAAAACCACAGTGCCATTAACATTTCTTCAGGTAATATATTGAACTAGATGTACAATGCACCACATCCATTTTTTTGCACCAGCTGAGTCTGGTTGCATGCAACCCTTTGATTACTTCTTTCGTCAGAATTATCAGGACAATGTAATCGTTGTTTTCAGACTGAATTATTAATCACTAATTTTTCTCTCTTTTCCCTCAGGAAAGTAGTTATGGCTGTAAGAGTGTTTTGCATGTCACGTTACTTACGACAGAATGGGTGAATTAATTATTATTCAGCTTAAACCTGTGGTTGATGTTGTCGGTGTTGAGATTGCTATGTTAGTCTTCTCTGTGGAAAGGGATAACTTGGTTGTGTAAGGAAGATGGTATTTAACACTGTTGTAGGTTGTTGTCTGTTTATTTTCCAGCAATATTATGGATTTGAATTTTCAGATTTTATGTAAAACATTTCGCCAAAATCCCTTTCACTTGAACAGGTTTGCTGAAGTCACATGATGTATTAGAAAGATTTTTCAAGTTTATTATACAAGGATGTGCTGTTGGAATTATGTGTCTGAGTACATATTATCAGGGTCAACTCACACCATGGAGATAGGGATACTGGACCCAAGAGGCTGTTTCGTTTGTCGCACTCAGCAATTTTCCAGGTATATGACAGCGGTCTGTAAATAATTGAGTCCAGACCAGTGATTGACGTCATGGGCATCGATCTACGCAATTGGGATACGATGATATGCATCAACTAAGTCAGCGAGTCTGACCACCCATTCCTGTTAGTTGCCTCTTACTACAAGTTGCCTCTTTTGGCAAGCATGGGTTTCTGAAGACTTATTCAAACCCGGATCCCCAAGAGGCTGTTAATTATCTATATATTTCAGGATAATGTCAAGGAAACTATGGAGACTGGGTTGGTAAAAGGTCTCCAGCAGCATATTCTTGTCATAGTTGACGACTAAATGGATCGGGTGGTCAGGCTTCATGTCATTGTGTGTCCTTGTACCCTGCCAATGTGGGACATTGCTCATACTATCAGTCATTGGTTTGTCAGGTCCAGACGTGATTATTTACATGCTGCCATCATATAGCTGGAACACTATCAAGTGCAGTGTTAAACAACAAACGGACAAATATATCGGGGAGTTGTTTCGAGTTGATAATTTTGCCTACTGATTTATCAGTTCCAGTTATCATGACTTCTAGGCTGACTTGATATGGTTGTAATGTTTGGTTGTAAACTCCATTCATTTACTCACTCACTCACTCACTCACTCACTCACTCACTCACTCCAGAGAGAAGACCGAGCTTCTGTTTAACCAGCTGAAGAGGGAGCTGTTCAATGCCGCTAACACAATGGAGGAGCTGAACAGCCTCCTCATTGAACTCAAGGCAGCCACAGAGAAGAACTTTTCTCTCAAGAAACTCTTCTGGAGGGTGAGTTTGAGTGTTGTCAGGGTTCTGCTGCACATAAAATATTGAGTCCTATGCACATACACATTTAGAATGGGCGCATGTAATTTACATTCAAGTCCTGGGGGATACAAAGAAGTATGGCTGGTTTTTTTCATTAAAACGAATCAAAATTGTAGATTGCATGCCACATGTAGCTGACATTCTATTCTGGTAGGAAATACAAAGTGTTTACTAAGAGCAGCGTTCCCATTTACCGGTAATTACCAGTTTTTTACCCATGAAATTAGTCTTGGACCGGTAATTCATGTGATTGTCAGTCCCTGTGGACCGGCAAATAAAGTACCTTATAAATCTTTGTTGTTGTACAAAATACATTTTTCAAACAAAGTCAGCTTGTCTATTACCACCATTTGTAGCGACTTCATCTCAAAATATTTTTTAAAAAAAAGAGAAAAAATTGTGACTGAAGTTTGTGTGAATGACATATAGATCTAACTAAGTTACTTCAGAGATGACAACTTTGTGTGAACATGAGGTTGAAAGAAATAAAAGCAAATAATTTGCATACGTTTTTTTTTGGTTGTTTTTTAAAGTTGGGACTGGCAAAAATTAGGGGGTACTGGTAATTTTTAGCATTGTTTAGAGTTGCCAGTCCATAAGGACTGGCAGTTTCAAAAGCCATCGGGAACCCTGCTGAGAGATCCGTGGACTTTGAAAAAGATAGATCCCTAGTAGTTGTGCATGGTTAGGCAAGACATCCAGATGTGTTCATAAGGCCTGTAACATATTTTATTCAAAGTCTGAATAGGACAAAGTATAAAATATTGGTCATTTTGTGTCTCCAAATTTGTCAAATACAGTGAAATCTTGTCAATTGTAATTGCTTGTGGTCTTACTGTGTCATGTCATAGTTCAAGATAAGTGGAGTGCCAGTATTAGGCCATAGCGGTAGTGACGATGACATGTTCTTATGTACAAATATATTGAGTTTGTAAAATTTATTTCCAAATATATGTTTTTTTTGTCAGGACAGATCAAATAGTAACAATGATGAGATTGATTGTGAGTCCTCATGTTTTTTTCTGATCTCTGGCTTCGTGCTTGACATGCTTGAAGACCACTTTGTTTTTTCAACGCTTAGAGGACTGAAGATGAATTTGCCTGATCTGGATTCATTATGGGTGTTTTCGTGATGTCATGGCCACTCAGCTTGATAACATTGATTAGGATGATTATGATGAACACACAATGCCATTTAGCAATCATTAGCATACAAAGTCAGCCATCTAACCCACTCAGCCACCGAGGCTTCCATGATTATGATGTTGATATTAATGTTGACTCTATTGCTGCTGCTGCTGCTGCTGATGATGATGATGATGATGTTGCTGATGTTGATCCTGGCATGTGAATGCTTGCTTGCTTGCTTGTCCAGAACTCGGACCTCTTCCTGTTCATGGTGCGCCACCTCCAGAAATATCTACCCAAGTCCCCTAGCAACCTGTCCACTGATGAGGGGCGGTCGGCTCGAGCTGATGAGTTTGAGTGAGTAGTGATTAAGAAAATAGTACCAGTCAAAGTGTTTTTTCTTTAAATGTCATCATGTAATATTTTTAGTAGCTGGAGTATGCAGACATGTAAATAGTACATGGATCATAGTTTTCTGTGAGACTTTCTGATTTATTATTCCCTGTGATGGAATAAAATGACTTTTTTGGAAGATATTCATTCTAATATAGCTCAAAGATTATGTCATGGAGAACTCATGAGAATTCCTCTTCCGGTATATAAATTTGAGTGATTTCTCCGACTTAAACAATATTATGGTTGATATATAATTTTGCATTATGACCTGCAGATCCGTCACTTTTGCTTGTATGAAATCCGCATTCTGAATGACCAATGAATTCCTGGCTCAGAATCAACTGCTACAACAATAGCATGACATCGCCATAATGGTTTAACTGGTTTTTAACTATATGGGCCTGATTATTAATTTTGTATGAGTCAGCTTTCTAACTTCCAATATTAAGTCACGTCGCGAGTTGTTGGTTGAAGTGCTCATAAAATGTCTGGTGCAGGTTTGTGATTCTGCTGGTGGAGATCCTCAGCCTCATGTTCCGGGAGACAGAGATCATACAGGGCAGGATACAGACACTCAAGGCTGAGAGGTAACCAAAACACCTGGTACAGATATTGGAAACTTGTTGTTTAGGATAGATCTGGAGTTCTATCCAATGGCTAGGAAAGAACACGCTTGAGTTTACTTTCACAAAATGTCAAACATGTGAGTTAAATTTTAACGTCGCATCGGCAGTATTTTAGATATAGCGTGCATGCATGTCGCTATATATGTGCGATAATCTTGTATTCCTGGACAGAATAGATCCCCAGTATTCCATGTTTCTCACACTGTGGAGATTCCTGGACAGAATAGATCCCCAGTAACCCATGTTTCTCACACTGTGGAGATTCCTGGACAGAGTAGATCCCCAGTACCCCATGTTTCTTACACTGTGGAGATTCCTAGACAGAATAGATCCCCAGTACCCCATGTTTCTTACACTGTGGAGATTCCTGGACAGAATAGATCCCCAGTACCCCATGTTTCTCATACTGTGGGGATTTCTAGCCTTGTCTCACTGTGGGATCCTGAGACTAGATATGTCCTGTGTGGTCAATGCTTGTCATTCCTTGTGTTCATGGTATCGCTGTGCGTGCTATGGGCCACTGGTGTGCCTACTCCAGACTATTATCTTGTACATGACATAAAACCCAGTTTCACCTCATCTCACCCGTACCAACTTAATCACAATAATAAGCATGGAATCCAATGTCTTGGATTAATGAAAGGGGGGGTATGTATCTGAGAGATGTTTATCAATTACACGTTTCACCATTGTCCACAGAGGGAAGGCTGTCCTTGACCTCCTGATGGCCTTGACCTGTGTTCCTGACCTGCCAGACAAGCCATTGTCTCCAAAGAAGATCATGAAGTTGGGTATTGGTGACCAGCTGATGGAGCGAGTTTCGGATGAAGATGTGAGTAGAGATCACCATGGTTATGTTCAAACATCCACTTGACAAACAGGAATTTACCTAGGCGAGCCCAGAGACCAGTACTTTGCCCCAAATCTGCAGCAAATGTCAGTAAATATTTCCAAATTGGAATTATAAACCTTCCCACTTCATGTTAGTATAAAGTAATGGCTTTGTGGAGGCTTGTTATAATTATACATTTTCCAATTTGGTCGTCAGTCTCACAGTCACTAAACCATATATTCCCATCCACACATCCGTTACTGTAATGCTATGTCCTAGATGAAGCAAGTCTAGATTTTCCTACAGTTCCAGTCTACCTATTTGCCTGCCAAGGGCACTTAGTTTGGAATCCTAGATAAATCTCTGATAAAACAAGACCCTGCAATATGCTGCATAATTGTTTAACCACCTTGTACTTCATGCAAAACTAACATAAGAAACAAAATTGAGTGGCCGCCTTTTTTGAACCAGTACTAGGCTATTTATGGGGACAGGCGAGGCCCAGTCGTCTAAGGTGCCACGATTCGCTGTGCAGAGTTGTGTCCCTTGGGTATGCCAGAAACCTATGATTATGGGTTCGAATCCCGGTTCGCCCCGATTATGTTTCTAGGTTTGTCAGCACCATACCTGTGCTCATGGGTTTCACTGACGTGGTAAAACTTCAGGCTTTCCTCCCACATTAAGATGATATGCTGTGATATAACTGGAATACTGTTAAAAGCGACGTTAAACCCTCACTCACTCACTAGGCTATTTATTATTAGTTTTTAAGACATAACAACCATCTAAGTGTTCTTGTGACCAAGCAGGGAGGTGCAGTGGTTAAAGTGTGAAGTGTGGCGTCCATTCTTGGTGCTTACCATGATATAACTGGAATATTTCTGAAAGCAGAAGGGACGTTGGGGTAGCCTCGTGGTTAAAGCATTGGCTCGTAACGCTCAAGACCCTGGTTCGATTCCCCACATGGGGACAAAGTCCGTTTATGGTGTCTCCCGCCGTGATATTGCTCCATACTCGCTCACTCTGAAGGCGGAATGACTCCATACTAACCCATTGATGTGATCTGTCCGGGGCGTGGGTGGCTGAGTGGACTGAGGTGCTGGAACTTATCCAGGATCCCTGGAATATAGGGCTGGGACGAGTCTGCATTTACTTCCCGGGTACCCACCCCACTATTACCCGACCCTATCCGGGTACCCGCTGTAGGTCTAAGGAAATAGGTACAAAATGTCCGATTGAGCATTTGTTTACCGTAGCACTGGCAAAATGTATTTAGATACATGTATTAAACAGTCTGGTCATGCACACACTGACGTTGACTCATGTTATATCTTTATTCAAAGATATGAAATGTCAGAAGGAATGAGTGCATAGTCAGAAAGAAATGCAAACATTTGTGACTTGTAGTGTAACCATAGAGTTCTAGATATTTTTTGTCATTAAGCAATATATCACTTGACTAACCACGGGTCTGGGTACTCCTGTGGGTACCCGGGTCCTACCAAGTACCCACCCGACCCGAGTACCTGAGTTACCCGTCCCAGCCCTACTGGAGTGTATGTTTCTATTTGCTGAACATTATCCCCAAATATTGATTAACTTGAACTAAATATTGAAAATCATGGAAGAATATATGACATACTTGGGTTGGGATCCGAACCTGCCATTATGGATGGGGCTGCTGGGACGAGGGCTGTGATGAGCATCACCTTATGTTTCAGCTGGCCAGGCTGGGGGATGATCTCACCAAGATGGCCATTAAAGCAGTCTTTGAGTTGTTCCTCATGGCAAGACAAGTAAGTGAAGTTTATCCTTCAGAACTGTAATCAGTCAATCAATTACTTCACATTGCCATATGAGTTGTAACAGACAGAAAGATATTAGTATGGAAGCGTAGTAGGGCCATGGTGAAAATTGTTTTTTGTCTAAGTATCTTCTACGTAGGACTTAGTATCTTCTACGTAGGACTTAGTATCTCCTACGTAGGACTTAGTATCTTCTACGTAGGACTAAGTATCTCCTACATAGCACTTAGTATCTTCTACGTAGGACTAAGTATCTCCTACGTAGGACTTAGTATCTTCTACGTAGGACTAAGTATCTTCTACGTAGGACTAAGTATCTCTTACGTAGGACTTAGTAGTAGGACTTAGTATCTCCTACGTAGGACTTAGTATCTTCTACGTAGGACTAAGTATCTCCTACGTAGACTTAGTATCTTCTACGTAGGACTAAGTATCTCCTACGTAGGACTTAGTATCTTCTACGTAGGACTTAGTATCTTCTACATAGGACTTACTATCTCCTACGTAGGACTTAGTATCTCCTACGTAGGACTTACTTTCTCTTACGTAGGACCTAGCATGGCCTAGAATCACTATTTCCTATGTAGAACTTAGTATCTCCTTAGTCCTACGTAGGATATACTAAGTCCTATGTAGAAGATACTAAGTCCTATGTAGAAGATACTAAGTCCTACGTAGAAGATACTTAGACAAAACAAATTCACCGTGGCCCTACTACGCTTCCGTACATTAGAGATGGCAAAATGTTTTTAACTTTTTACATAAAGTGGGTTCCATTCATCTACTGCAGAGCTCAGATGTTGAATTATATTATGAACTTATATCATTAGAATCGCAGATAGAATATAACCAACACTAGTATGATGTGGAACTGTAACCAATGTTCACTGGTGTCATCAAATCCAAAAGCGTCAGATATTGCTTGGATATTGATCACGGGTTTGTCTGGACCATATTCTAGTTTAAGGGGCTGTTTTCACATAACTGTAATACTGCTGAGTGTTACACTAGACAACGCCTAAACAAACTCCCACCCTTCTGATCGTGTTGTGTGTTGAAACCCCTATAACACTGAGTGTATCCAACAGGCCAACTGGAACCACAGCGAGGGCAACTTCTTCAACATCAGTTGGATGGTGCGAGTCCTGGAGGAGATTCGCACAACAGTGAGTACACAAGAGTCAGATACTTGTATGCATTGTTTTGAAGTGAACAAGGACTTGTATACTTCCAGAATGTACCTTGCTTGTCTCTTTGTGGAGATTCCAGGACAGAATAGACCCTAGTTCCCAATGTTTCTCCTCCTGTGGAGATTCCTAGACGTAAGACCGCCTCCGTGGTCTAGTGGTAGAGCGTCTGCTCGGAGAGCGGAAGGTTGGGGGTTCGATCCATGGCCGCGTTATATCAAAAGACATTAAAAGATTGTACTTGTTGTTACCCTGTCTGGCGCTCGACTTAAAGGGGCTGAAACAAGGACTGGTCGGCTCAGAGTCAGTATACTCTGTCTTAGTGGGTATTCATGTTAAACTGCGGTATGGTATCTCAGTGAACTAGCACCATAAATCTGCATCAGTCTGGACTAGTAAAAGCAGCCACACACACATGTGCATGCACGTCGCTATATAAGTGCAATAATCTTGGACGCAACGTTAAACCCCATTTCACCTCACCTCCTGGACAGACTAAACCCCAGTACCCCATGTTTCCCACACTGTGGAGATTCCTGGACAAAATAGATCCCCAGTACCCCATGTTTCCCACACTGTGGAGATTCCTGGACAGAATAGATCCCCATTTCCCCATGTTTCCCACACTGTGGAGATTCCTGGACAGAATAGATCCCAAGTACCCCATGTTTCCCACACTGTGGAGATTCCTGGACAGAATAGATCCCCAGTACCCCATGTTTCACACACTGTGGAGATTCCTGGACAGAATAGATCCCAAGTACCCCATGTTTCTCATACTGTGGAGATTCCTGGACAGAATAAATCCCCAGTACCCCATGTTTCTCATACTGTGGAGATTCCTGGACAGAATAGACCCCCAATACCCCATGTTTCTCACACTGTGGAGATTCCTGGACAGAATAGACCCCCAGTACCCCATGTTTCTCACACTGTGGAGATTCCTGGACAGAATAGATCCCCAGTACCCCATGTTTCTTACACTGTGGAGATTCCTGGACAGAATAGATCCCAAGTACCCCACGTTTCTCATACTGTGGAGATTCCTGGACAGAATAGACCCCAGTACCCTATGTTTCTTACACTGTGGAGATTCCTGGACAGAATAGACCCCTAGTACCCCACGTTTCTCATACTGTGGAGATTCCTGGACAGAATAGACCCCAGTACCCTATGTTTCTCATACTGTGGGGATTCCTGGACAGAATAGATCCCCAGTACCCCATGTTTCTTACACTGTGGAGATTCCTGGACAGAATAGATCCCCATTTCCCCATGTTTCTTACACTGTGGAGATTCCTGGACAGAATAGATCCCCAGTACCCCATGTTTTTCATACTGTGGGGATTCCTTGTCTTGTCTCACTATGGTATCCTGAGACTAGATATGTCCTGTGTGGTCAATGCTTGTCATTCCTTGTGTTCATGGTATCATTGTGCGTGCTATCCGCCACTGGTGTGCCTACTCCAGACTATTATTTACAGGGTGTGATAACTGAAATATTGCAAAACTGCTAGCTCCCATCGTTATGAAAGATGATCATGTTAGACTGTGACATAATATTTCTGTACCCGGGTTTCGAATCCCGACATGGGTACAATGTGTGAAGCCCATTTCCGGTGTCCCCCGAAGTGATATTGCTGGAATATTGCTAAAAGTGGCGTAAAAGCCATATTCACTCACCAAGGTAAATCTAGCAGTAACAGGCTTTCACTTGGCACTGATAATAGTGTCTAGACCAAGATTTGTGATTGTTCCAACTTGAGGGTCCATCTTTGTTGCACACAAGAACAGTTTAGATGTCAGTTTGAAAACATTTGCTTGATCATTGTCATGTATAGAAAAGTAATGAAACATGAAACAAATCATGCAAGTATGCAGCAGCATATTTTGTATGTATGCATTGGAAAATGAAGAGAATAGTTTGATATAAGTTTTTAAATCTTTTCAGGAAAAGTTTGTGGAGCGAGTGATTGCCCAGATGATGGAATTAATTTCACCAGCCAAATTTGACACGTTGGCTCCAGAGGAAGGTGTCGCCCTCTACCAGCAGTTCTCGTTACTACTGACGTTCCTGGAGTACAGTCCACGCATCACCAAGTTTATCAAGCAGCAGTACCATGAGGAATTCAAGTAGGTCGTACAGAGAATAGGACCCCAGCCAAATTTAGCTTATGTCACAGGGAATTCTGGGTTAGAATAGGACCCCAGCAAAATATGCTTTGTCACGGGGGATTCCAGGTTAGAAAAGGACCTCAGCAAAATATGCTTTTGTCATAGGGGATTTTGGGTTAGAAATTTAGAATAGGACCCCAGGTAAAATATGCTTGTGTCACGGTAGCTTCTTGATTAGAATAGGACTCCAGCAAAATATGCTTGTGTCATTGAGGATTCCAGGTTAGAATAGGACTCCTGAAAAATAGGCTTGTGTCACTGAGGATTCTTGGTTAGAATAGGACTCCTGAAAAATAGGCTTGTGTCACAGGGGATTCCAGGTTAGAATAGGACTCCAGCAATCTATTCTTGTCTTTATGGATCAAATTGTCAGGCTTGGTGACTTGGTGGATTGTGTGTCATTGTCATTGGTGCTAGATGTTGCTCATAGAATCAATGACTGGTTTGACCTAATATTTACAGGCCGCTATATCTGAAATATTGTTGAGTGTGGCATTAAATAACAAACACCAATATACTATATTTGTATATATATGAATGCTACATGTTCAATGCATATTCATTACCTCAGTGTTTCTTCCTGGCATATTTTTCTGAATGCATGATCCGACTGGCTAATAAACGGCAGCGGGGTTGCCTTGTAGTTGAATCATTTCCTATAGTGTGGAACCCATTCTTTTTGTCACCCTGGTCATGATATTTGTGGAAGATTGCATAAAACAATACTCCCTCACTCACTCAGAAGGAAGAACAATTTTTTGTGTTCAGATATTTCATCCAAGTGCCGAAAGTTGCGAGGAAGCTTCCCCCTCAGTACCCAGTGTCCAGCTCTACCAGGAACATCATGGACCAGGTCATAGCCAAGGTGCTCAGTCACAGCCGGTCCTCATCACGCTCACCCAGGTAACAAGACTCACCCATCTCACACTGAACTCCTCGCTCACCCAGGTAACAAGACTCACCCATCTCACACTGAACTCCTAGTTCACCCAGGTAACAAGACTCACCCATCTCACACTGAACTCCTAGCTCACCCAGGTAACAAGACTCACCCATCTCACACTGAACTGCTAGCTCACCCAGGTAACAAGACTCACCCATCTCACACTGAACTCCTAGTTCACCCAGGTAACAAGACTCACCCATCTCACACTGAACTGCTAGCTCACCCAGGTAACAAGACTCACCCGTCTCACACTGAACTCCTCGCTCACCCAGGTAACAACACTCACCCATCTCACACTGAACTGCTAGCTCACCCAGGTAACAAGACTCACCCATCTCACACTGAACTGCTAGCTCACCCAGGTAACACTAATGAACTCCTAGCTCTCCCAAGTAACAAGACTCACCCATCTCAAACTGAACTGCTAGCTCACCCAGGTAACAAGACTCACCCATCTCACACTGAACTGCTAGCTCACCCAGGTAACACTAATGAACTTCAGCTCACCCAGGTAACAAGACTCACCCATCTCACACAGAACTGCTAGCTCACCCAGGTAACACTAATGAACTCCTAGCTCACCCAGGTAACAACAGTCACCCATCTCACACTGAACTGCTAGCTCATCCATGTAACAACCATTATCATAGATGCATTTCAGAATGATATCTGGGTTTTTGTAGTGATCTTGATAAAATACTATCTATCCTGCCTTGGAGGGAAATAAATTAATTCACAATGGCAGATTATAACATGTCAGGTAAGATATATTTGTAGTAGCAGTATCACGAGGGGTACCATATGCATCTCTGGTTAGGTTGTATACCACTCAGCTCAAGCTCGAGGTATAATACCAAACACAGGACGCATAATCCCACATGTACCCCTCATGATACTACCACAACTATCATTGTAGGCCCCTCACATTGAACGTATAATTCCGATCTGAAAAAAAAGATAACTTAAACATTGCGGAAAGGAAAACTCTTAAAACTTTGAAAGCTGACCCATCCATCACCATAGCCCCAGCAGATAAAGGCAGAGCAACTGTCATCATGGACACCAGTGACTTCAATGCCATCACCAGCAACATCCTAGATGACCAGACAACATACCAAGAGCTGAAGAAAGACCCCACCACCCGACTCCAAAGAGAGCATAAAACCCTGCTGAAAGAGCTCCGAGAAAAAAATGAAATTGGCCCAACCCTCCACAAGAAGATGACTGTCCCTCACCCCAAGCCACCCTAGCACTAATTGTAATAAAGAAGTTGTTCATC
This sequence comes from Haliotis cracherodii, assembly GCF_022045235.1. Taxonomy (NCBI): domain Eukaryota; kingdom Metazoa; phylum Mollusca; class Gastropoda; order Lepetellida; family Haliotidae; genus Haliotis; species Haliotis cracherodii. The sequence goes on along the minus strand of NW_027266319.1, from coordinate 28,611,720 downwards.
CATAGAACTTGTCTTACTTCATCACTCCAACTTCTAAATGCCACTGAAAGAAGTCTATAGTTATGCTTTCATGTTTTTTGTAGCACAATGAGCATGCACTAAAGGGTAGATATGGTGCTATAGAAATGTCCCTTGTTAATCTTCTTCTTCTATAACAACATGTCTAGCCATCTAAGAATTCTGTCCATGTTGTCTGCACAGTGTTCATCCTCTTGTGTCTTCTTCTTTCAGGTAGTCCCTGTGTCTGCAACATCTCCATGACAACTCCAGCAGACATCTGTGGCTAATTGTTGACCATCCAGTTCCACAACAAAGTCAATTTACAGTTCCACAACAAAGTCAATTTAGTTCATCTAGGAGGGCATGTGTCAAAGACTTCAAATCCTTCAATTTAATCCGCTACATATCTGGTTGGAATCTGCATCAGATCTCAGATCAGAGGTTGAGGCCTAAAACCCTACCGGTCGCACAGATATCAAAGTTGCCAAACATCAAATATTTGTTGTCTCAAAATCTTTGTTTGAAGTGATATGTTTACTGTGAGTGCAGTGATGCACGTGCCCAATGTATGAACCTCAGTTTTATTTTCTCAGCAAGTTTCCAGTATATTCCTAAACCCATTTCATTCATCTGTAAAACCATCTCGATATCTTGGCAAGAAGGAGAGTATAACGGTTGATTCCCCCACCTTAGACTCGTCCACTTGTCGGAGTCCGTGGGGATCTTGACATGACAGTTTATCGGGTTATCATTTTCAATTTTTGGTACATTTCCTCAGAGACAGATAAATATGTGTTATATCAAGCAATGTTTGAGATATTAATAGTGTTCTTCTAAGAGAAAGTGTGCCTTCACGACTGTCAGTCAGTGTCCTGTGATATTGCATCTTACTGTTGTGCGCAAACTGCCTCAGTTTGTCTGAGGTGACAGTGTAGTATCCTGTCAGGTAGGCTTGTCACCATTGTGCATCTCTGTCATACCCTAGCTGCAACATGAATACCTCAGTACCACCAACACACCATAGTTAATGTGTGTCACAAGTCTGACCCTTGTTAATGTGTTACATGTCACACCAATGTTAATGTGTGTTCTACGTGTTGCCACCCCCAGTCTGACCTGTGTTACATGGGTTGTTGGTAGTGTCCGAGCCCTACCTCAGTAGCTGTGTAGATAAACTTGAAAGTGGAAAAAACAAAAGCATTAATTCAACCTGTGAGCCAAAACCTTTCGAGTCCACAAGACAGAATTTGGCTCTGAATCATCGTTTTCAGATTTTAGTTTTATTATATGGACTATCATTAGCTGAGCTTTCATTACCGAATAGAATTTTACTCGACTCGGGCTTCGGACTTGTGTAGTTTTGCCTTTTATGTTTCCGCTCATGATGCTGGGATGAAAGCGACATGGTCCTAGCTGTATGTTAATGCTTGTACAGACCAAAGGGTTGATGGCCACAACATATTCCTGAACTTCAAGTGAATCATCATCTGTTGTTGGTAAATCCACTGAATGAAGTGTCTGTTGCTAGTAAATCCACAGAATGAAGTGTCTGTTGCTGGTAAATCCACTGACTGAAGTGTCTGTTGCTGGTAAATCCACTGACTGAAGTGTCTGTTGTTGGTAAATCCACAGAATGAAGTGTCTGTTGTTGGTGAATCCGTGGAATGAAGTGTCTGTTATGTTGGAAATAAGAGATGCTGCCTATGATTGCGGAGGGTCCTAGGTCCTGATACTATCTTCCCCTATACTTCCAATACAATACATATTGCACGATATTGCCTCATGGGTTGCCAACGTTCATCATACAAGACATGATGACAAATACTTGTCGATACTTTGTGGGTATGAAGTGACAATTTCTGGACTTCTGGCCCAATTTCACAAAGCGATTGTAGTGCTGTCAGTGTTGTAACTCCTATTCTTTAACATAGACTTAAGGGAGTTCCAATCACTTTGTAAAACAAGCCCTTGGACCCTGTTCCACAAAGCGGTCATAATGCTAAGGTGATCGTAACTCCAATAGTTCAACATTGGCTTACGATGGTCGTAGTGCTACAATCACTTTGTGGAATGGTGCCCTGGGCCCTGTTCCTCAAAGCGATCTTTGCGCTTAGGTGATCGTAAGTCCCATACTTTAACATAGGCTTACGATGGTCGTAGTGCTACAGTCACTTTGTGGAATGGGGCCCTGGTCTTCAGTTGAGTTGATTGTATAGGAGATGGGACCTATGGCCAATCAGGCAAGCAGAGCTGATTCAGTGTTGCAGGCAATGTTCTGCAATACAATGACATCATTGTGAGGCTTGTATCAGTATGCGGGTATTTTGTATCACAATATCAATGTAGTGTATCACTGCTCAAGTAGAACAATGCTGATCAATGTTGAAGAATCTTACACCAGTAGCCCTGCCCATTGCTCATAATTTTGGAATCAATGTCATGTGTCAAGATTTGTTCATATTACATATGAGTCAGATTAGTTTTGTTATTATACTTTGGTCAATCTTGTGAGAGCATGATCAAGAAATGTATAGTTTAATATTTTGTCAGTGTTGAGGTTTTCTGGAATGTATTTTCTCTCCTTCCTTACATTGGTATGAATTATGCATGCCAAGCTCAACCAAAGGCCTGATGTAGCAGCTGTAGTGTTCTATTCTTTAGTATCCTGTATTCTGCTTGTCCATCGGATAGAGGGTCCAGATTTGTCTGTGAACACCATTAGGGCTTTGATATTCTCTCCTGCAGCCCTGAACAAGGATACAAGGTCAAGATTTATGTGTGAAAACGTCCAGGGCTGAGATATTCTCACCTAGAGCAAATGAACAAGGATACAAGGATGCCATATATGAGTTTCCTGGATGATTTTTTTTGTTTTAAGTAAGACTTTTCTTGAAGTTTGGGTGGGCATGGGTAGCCCAGTCGTCTAAGGCGCCGCGATTTGCTGTGCAGAGTTGCGTCCCTTGGGCACGCCAGACACCTTTGATTGTGGCTTCGAATCCTGGTTCTCCCCAATTATGTTTGTAGGTTTGTCAGCACCATACCTGTGCTCGTGGGTTTCACCGAAGTGGTAAACGTTTGAAACCTACATCACTTCGGGCTTTCCTCCCACATGAAGCTGACACACAGTGATATAACTGGAATACTCTTAAAAGCAGCGTTAAACCCAACTCACTCACTCACTCTTGAAGTTTGGTGAGGGCTGTGTTTGTAGTAACAGCTTTATGCTGTGGGTGAGTTGCTTCGCGCTTTGTGTGGGATATTCCTGAGGGTTGTAAACTTAATATCAAATGAAATTGTTATGAAATATTGCTTTCTTGTTTGTGTATCTTTTTATCGTTGTTGATTGATTGAGTTGATGTTCAAATCAAAATATACACAAAGTTCACTATGCTTACAGTTGTACAGACTGATTATGTCTGTGTTTTTTTTATAGTTTTAATTTGGTGTCATCTCTGTATGTCAACATATGTTCTGTTGAGCCTCTTAAAGAAACATATGTATATCATGAATTAAGAGCAATCTTATTTTTTATTTATACTTTATTTTTTGGAAGTAGGTGGCTCAGAACTTCTGATAAATCCTTTCAATAGGTTCTATAAAATCAAAATTTCATTTTTTTGTGATGTTTAAGGAAAGTCTCCTTGAAACTTTTGATGTTGATCTCAACGCTTGCTGCTGCTGAATGTTTGTTTCAGAATTTCTTCATGGCTTTCTGTTAATGTGGACATGAATGCCCAAGCTGCCTAGGCACTACACTTCACTGTGCAGAGTTGTCTGCCTTACCCATGCCAGGATCATGGGTTCGATACAGATGAACCCTGCTTTATGAACTGTGTCCTATGTGCTTGAATTAACAATAATCAATATATTAACCCCTGTGACACCTGTGTCACATGGTTCAACTGACTGAAGGAAGCCCAGTGGTTACAGCGTTTACTCGTCACGCCAAAGACCCAGGTTCAATCCCCACATGCGTACAATGTGTGAAGCCCATTTCTGTTGTCCCCCACCGTGATGTTGCTGGAATATTGCCAAACCCGGTGTAAAACCAAACTCACTCACTCACTCTTACCTAAACCATCTTGTAAGGCTTTTGTCAATATACGCATTTAGTTATGCTCAAGTTTAGTAGTTACAAGATTGTTTATATCTGCTTTTATGTTCTTCAATATAAATTGTTCATATGTACATGATATATACTACGCAAAAGAAGTTAGAGAAACCAGATTCTATCATGTTTCTATCCGTCTTACTGCTTTTGAGTAGTATATATCGATCTCCAGAGTTATTTTATTTTTCTCGGTTGCCAGTGTGATCAGTGATATCCATGACATGTATACTTTATAGTCCGTATTTGTGCATTTGTTTTTACTGAGTCCCTTGTTGCCTAGACATATACATAAGTTTGATGGAAACAAGCATGTACATTTAAATTGGAAAGGAGCCCGAGTGAGATGGGAGATTCAGAACCAGAACCTGTGGAAAATCTAGACTTGCTTCATTTATCACATTACAGTAAGGGCTGGTCATCATGAGCAGGACAATAAGTATGTACGGGTAAACAGAAAATATAGTTGATGAATATGCATCGTTCATGAGCGTCTTTGTCTGGTTTCGTTCCAAGGAAGGGTAGTGGTAAGGATGGTATATATATATATATGTAAGCTTTATATTCGTACCTTGCTGTGTTCTATTATCAAGCTTTATATTCGTACCTTGCTGTGTTCTATTATCAACTTTGAGTGATTATAGTTTCAGTGCATAGACGGTAGTTTGGAGTTGTGAAGATGGCTGAAGATGAGCCGAGTCGACTTGACCCATGCATGCGCCGACTCGTGTCGAGGATGTCACATGGTCACATGGTGCTCGCACTGTCTGTTCATATTTCACATTCCTTCATCGACTCTTGAGGTTAGACGCTTTAGTTGTTTCCTCAGTTTGAAGCTTGATTCTCGAGGTTGAACACTTTAGTTGTTTCCTCAGTTTGAAGCTTAATTCTCGAGGTTGAACACTTAAGTTGTTTCCTCAGTTTGAAACTTGATTCTTGAGGTTGAACACTTTACTTGTTTCCTCAGTTTGAAACTTGATTCTCGAGGTTGAACACTTTAGTTGTTTCTTCAGTTTGAAACTTGATTCTCAAGGTTGAACTCTTTAGTTGTTTCCTCAGTTTGAAGCTTGATTCTCGAGGTTGAACACTTTAGTTGTTTCCTCAGTTTGAAACTTGATTCTCGAGGTTAAATGCATTAGTTTGAAGCTGGATTCTCCAGGGTAAAACGCTTCTGCTTTTCCCGATAGTTGACTGTTATTCAAGCAGTGAGGATAGCCAGTATTACACCACAGTACAAGCAAGTATGTGAGGGTCGTGGGAGTACAGGCTTATAAAATGTTCTTGCGGGTATAGATAACAGACATATTTCCTTGAGCTTGTTCTCGTGACTTGAGGGGGGCACGGGTGGCCCAGTCGTCTAAGGCGCCGCAATTCGCTGTGCAGAGTTGCGTCCCTTGGGCACGCCAGAAACCTATGATTGTGGGTTCGAATCCCGGTTCGCCCCAATTATGTTTTTAGGTTTGTCAGCACCATACCCGTGCTCGTGGGTTTCACCGAAGTGGTAAACGTCTTGAGACCTGCATCACTTCGGGCTTTCCTCAGACATTAAGCTGACACGCCGTGATATAACTGGAATAGTGTTAAAAGCGGCGTTAAACCCAACTCACTCACTCACTCACTCTTGACTTGAGCATATTTCCTGACCATAAACAACATGTACAACAGCACATAGAAGGATCTCTACTCATAGAAAGAGTATTTTTAATCATAAACCATATTTTTATCTGTCATTCTTTATGAACCAGTGCCATGAATTGTGTTGTAAATAGTTCTATATATCATCAAGTGTTGCCAATCAATATTGCTGCCTTACACTGCGGGATGCCTTAAGGCTTTGCCTAGAGTCTGATGCATTTCCTTGTAATGCATCAACAGCTAAATTAGGCACTGGCTAAAGAATCATTATATCAAACATTTGAGCATGATTGACTTCTATGTTTCTATGCAATAAGGACAGAACTTTTTGATTTCTTGCTTACATTTATGACTAAGGCCTGGTTTGTATTAGGCAAGGCTTACGGATCCACCGACTCCAAATAATTGAAATGTGAAAAAAGAAAGAAAAGTAGTTGGGTTTATAATCCTTGTATTTTGTATTATGATAAGTGAAATGTTAAAAAGCAACTCCCAACTGTCAATATGAATATTAAGGAATTATATTTAAATTTTTCTGAACATTTTTCTTGTATTTTCTCCATATTAAGGTGAGATATTGAGTTTGTTATGATATGGCTCAACCTAAATGCCGAACAGCCCTTGTGATGATGCAGCACCTGCCTTACATGATCTCAGTGTACAGGGAAGGGATGCACCTTCTAGAATAATTTACATGCACCACTGTTCCATGGTGAAAATACTGGTGTGCACAATCAACCCCAAAATAACATACACAGTCATTTAAGGGACGTAAATCTCATTTCTTGGGTGTTTTTTAGGTTGGATCAGTTCAGTTTTAGGGACGTTTAAAAAATATTGCATGTCGGCTGTAAAATGGTTGATAAGACATAACATTGAAATGATGCTCTTATTCAAATATACTGCTAATAACAAGTTAAGCACTGTCCGATTCTTTAATATTACTATAGTTAATCTGTCTAGGCATGACATAAACTATAGTACATGTAATATGAAAGACTTGGGTGGTCCTTAACTTGTTTTTACTAGTATACCTGTGGTTGCTGATTATTTTGTGAATACCCTTACAATTGAAGAATTTTATTGAAAGTTGTTTGAAATACTGAAGTGTACATTATCAGTTATAATAAAGGTTGTCATTGTTGATGTTGCCAAGGATATATGCATGTACTCGGTATCAGTTTGTGTGTACAACTAGTTGACTAGTTGACTGACCTGTTGTGTATGTATCAGATATATGACTCATTTATGAAACAAACTCAATGTTCAGGTCGTATGAATACCAGACTGAAATATTTCTGTATATACAAAATGTTAATTGTACTGTGAATGTGTGTGACTAAGAGAAGCAGATGGCTACAAGTACCCCTTGTACTGCAATACCCACATACAAGAATACCTCTCAGTGTCTTTTTCAGTCATTGCTGTCCACATCAGTGTTTGTTGCATACCTGGGCCACAGCACACAGCACTGCGTTCTGCTTCAGTGCTTAAGGATGTACCCAAGTCGTAAAACAGCAAACCAGATTCCAAATGTACAGATCTTTTTAAGAGGTTTTGACCAGGGACTATACATATTTACACCAGGCACTGCAATCAATACCAAGAATTGGTCTTCAGCAACCCATGCTAGTTGTAAGAGGTATTAGGTGGTTAGACTCATTGACTTGGTTGATGCATGTCATCGTATCCCAATTGCATGGATGGATGGAGGATGGCAGTCACTAGGTTGTCAATCCATACTCGATTATATACAGACCGCCGTCATATAGCTGGAATAGTGCTGAGTGTGGCGTTAAACAACAAAGAAACAAAAACAAGCCACACTTTGATATGAGACTTTAGTGTAGATCCTTTTTTTTTTTCACAAGTTCTTTTGGCAGTCTGGTAATGGAGGGGAGATCGATGAACATTCAGGCAAATATGTATGGATTTCCATTATTTTCTTCAAAGACGAATGTTCAAATGCTGGAAAGATCTGACAAAGGTGGATACAAATTTCTCACAATTTGAACCTGCTTGAACAAATTCAAACTTGTAATGTAAGCCGATTTGATAACCCATCAGTCTGACTACAGTCAAGTCTCGTTAATCCGACACTCATTAATCCGACACTCGGCTTTATCCGGCACAAATGATGGGAACTGATTGATTCAGCGCTATTTAGTCCCGTTAATCCGACATTCTCGCACTCCGACTCCGACACACCTAATTTGCAACGAATTATCGAAATCACTCATTAATCAGTCTGGTTAATCCGACACAGTGGTCAGCGTACTCCGTGGTCATCTGCCCGCGAGTACACAACCCCATGTATAATGAAAAGTGTAGGAAAGGAAATGATGGGTGATGTAGAAGTTATGTAGAAACTGATGGTTTTTTGTGGCCTGTTGAAATAGTATGGTCCTTGGGTGTAGTACTGTTAGATCTTTGACCTGCATCTCACATCTTGATTTAATAATAAGGAAACAAGCTATGTTAACACTGGATTAACCTTACACTATCAAGCATATGGTTTTAGGCTACCGTATGTGTTTTTTCTTCATTTTCTCTCTTAAAATGTCAATTAATAAGGTATTAAATAATCTACTCGGAAATACAAATTACGAATTATCTGTCCCTTGTGAATGAATGCTGTAAGTCCCTGCTAAAAGATCGGGATTGACACCATTCGTTCACAAGCGACAGATAATACTAAATTCCTTATGTATATGTAGCTTGTTGGTTATTCTGTAAATCTACTTGAAGACAAGGGGGCCATATTTGTTTTTAACACCAAGTAGTAATTTGGTCCATGTTCATGCTGAAAGTTTCAGAAAACATTTTTAGCCTGCTTTTGTTTCTGATTTTGATTGATATATCAAATTCTGGTCCAAGAAGTATGATTCTATACTTACCTTTTGCTGGAATTATTTTGTATTTATGATTTATGATCTGAAGGATGTAGATGTGGCTAGTGATCATATTGCTGTAATTTACTATTATTTGTAATACATATTGAAATATTTTGTAAAAAACAGGTCATGTCCGGAGGTATATTTTTCAGTGATCCATTCATATTATTTTAACCCCTATTTTGCCTTTTTACAACCAGTGGAATCAGTTTCATCAGAAGACCAAGACTGATTATCCTCTGGCATTGACATTTTATTTTTTTAGGATAGAAATAGAAAAATTAGTTATATTATTAGCCAAGTTGTACTACAAGTAATCTGTAAATTGCACACAGCGGTTTACTTTGTTGGATGGAGTTGTTACTGATTCTGCAACAATTGTTGCATTGTGTGAAACTTAAAATGGCATTGTATTTTAATAAGATGATTTTTTGTTGAGCAAACAAAAATATGATTGAATGTTGTAAAGTGAGACCGAGACAACCATAGGTCATCTGACATGGTCATTATGTACTTCGCAAACACCTGGGCCCACTTGCTCAAAGCGATCTTAGTGCTAAGATTATCGTAACTCCCATTCTTTAACATAGGCTTACGATAGTCTTAACGCTAAGATCGCTTTGTGCAAGTGGGCCCTGGTATCAGCACTGCTTTTTAGTGATCTCTTCGTATAATTTGACTGCAATTTTGCCTTTCACGTCCAATGAGTCTGTTTCGTGGACATTTTATGTTCTACTGCAGCACTTTTGTTATTATTGGTTTCCTTGATCAGCCAGAAATTTCCAATTTATTGATGAAGTTTTCCCTTGCATGAATAGTAACTCAGGACTACCATGGTGTTTCTGGGGAAGAGAGGTTCTTAGGAGCCAATGTGAAATAAGTGGAAAATAGTTGGTCACTTTGTCTTGACCTTGTGACCTTGAAACCAAGGTGTAGATTTTGCTTGCTTCAGATAATTTATTGCCTCTCTGTCAGCCTGTCTTTATTTCAGACTCAAGCTTGAAGTGTTTTTGTCTCGACACTTTTAAGATCTTTGAATAATATTTGTCCATTTTTTTATCTGACACTCCAATGATCAATGTTCTGTGCAAACTTGATAGCAATCTCATTAAAATCAGAGCTTAGTTCTCACTACAAAGATCTGAAGACATCCCAATAGGGGTCACGTCAGAACGACCTTTCATCCGACCAATGAGAGCGTCGCCTACCAGATCATGAATGTGACAGTCGGAATGTGATTTCTAATCATACAACCTCGAAAACTTTAACACGGGGTATTCCGAACAATAGTTACAGGTTTTACAGGTTTAACGACTGAATCCATACAATCTAGATCATCTATTAACCATTCCAGAATGTTCTTTTGTTTAGGTTTCAAATTTGTAATCAAGAATTTGTCCAAATATGTTTTGAAGCGTAGTCGCCAATTTGAAATTATTGCCGTAAACACGAGAAAGCTGTCTTCTGATTGGACATTCTATTGGTCGGTCAAAGTTCGCGCAAGGTCGGTCTGACGTGACCAGTAGTGGGATGTCCTCAGATCTTTGTTTAGCGGTAGCTGGAACTAAGATCTGATTTTAATGAGATTGACTTGATAGTTTATTAATTCAAATGTTTTTCAGGATTGTTATTTAATAGCAGGTGCTGAGTGAGAAGTACATATTGATGATGCAGATAAAACCTTGGGCAGTGATGTATTGTGTCAACATGTCGTATCACCATGTATGTGTATGTTGTTTACTGTGTTACCATGGCAACTGCTGATTGATATGCGAAGGCGACATCACTGTCACAACCATTATGTTTGCAATAAACAAAGTAATTCTTTCAATGCCCTGTCTTCCTTGTTCTGTTATTGTGGATTTAAGAGGAGACTCTGTTTTTTTTCTTTTTTGAAAGAATAAACATTTTTGTTTTCTTCCAACATCCTGTCAATTCTTATGTCTGGAAGAGGCTTCTTCATGAAGATACATGCTTGTTGTAACTGCTCACCATTTACATGGTCATTGCAATCCAAGCAAGGAGGAGGTGAGGTAGCCTATTGGGTAAGGATTTAGCCCCACATGGGGTTGATTCCCCACATCGAGCTTGTTTCACTCAGTGTAGCTGGACTGCTGCTAAAAGCTGTGGAAAACTCACTCACTCACTCACTCACTCACAGAGAAGGCTGTCATTTAAGGTGGCTTGATTACTGCTATCAGCTGTGTAAATATCAAACTCACTCCAAACAAAGAGAAGACTTGTCATTTAACATAGCTGGAATACAGCTAAAAACTTCTTAAAACTTGCCTCACTCACTCCAAACAAACACAAGACTCTCATTTACTGTGGCTGGAATACAGCATCAAGCTTAGTAAATCACAACTCACTCACTCCAAACAAACACAAGACAGTCATTTACCGTGGCTGGAGACCCCTCAAGATCCGGGGTAGAATAGGACTTCAGGAACCAATGCTTGCCGTAAAGGGGGATTAACAGGATCGGGTGGTCAGGCTCGTTGACTTGGTTGAAGCATGTCATCGATGCTTATGATGTCAATCACTGGATTGTCTGGTCCAGACTCGATTATTTACAGACCGCCGTCATATAGCTGGAATATTTGCTGAGGTCGGTGTTAAAGAGGAGACTCTGGGTTTTTTCTTGTAAGGATTTAGCCCCACGTGGGGTTGATTCCCCACATCGAGCTTGTTTCACTCAGTGTAGCTGGACTGATGCTAAAAGCTGTGGAAAACTCACTCACTCGCTCACTCAGAGAAGGCTGTCATTTAAGGTGGCTTGATTACTGCTATCAGCTGTGTAAATATCAAACTCACTCCAAACAAAGAGAAGACTTGTCATTTAACATAGCTGGAATACAGCTAAAAACTTCTTAAAACTTGCCTCACTCACTCCAAACAAACACAAGACTCTCATTTACTGTGGCTGGAATACAGCATCAAGCTTAGTAAATCACAACTCACTCACTCCAAACAAACACAAGACAGTCATTTACCGTGGCTGGAGACCCCTGAAGATCCGGGGTAGTATAGGACTTCAGGAACCCATGCTTGCCGTAAAGGGGGATTAACAGGATCGGGTGGTCAGGCTCGCTGACTTGGTTGAAGCATGTCATCGATGCTTATGATGTCAATCACTGGATTGTCTGGTCCAGACTCGATTATTTACAGACCGCCGTCATATAGCTGGAATATTTGCTGAGGTCGGTGTTAAAGAGGAGACTCTGGGTTTTTTCTTGTAAGGATTTAGCCCCACGTGGGGTTGATTCCCCACATCGAGCTTGTTTCACTCAGTGTAGCTGGACTGATGCTAAAAGCTGTGGAAAACTCACTCACTCGCTCACTCACAGAGAAGGCTGTCATTTAAGGTGGCTTGATTACTGCTATCAGCTGTGTAAATATCAAACTCACTCCAAACAAAGAGAAGACTTGTCATTTAACATAGCTGGAATACAGCTAAAAACTTCTTAAAACTTGCCTCACTCACTCCAAACAAACACAAGACTCTCATTTACTGTGGCTGGAATACAGCATCAAGCTTAGTAAATCACAACTCACTCACTCCAAACAAACACAAGACAGTCATTTACCGTGGCTGGAGACCCCTGAAGATCCGGGGTAGAATAGGACTTCAGGAACCCATGCTTGCCGTAAAGGGGGATTAACAGGATCGGGTGGTCAGGCTCGCTGACTTGGTTGAAGCATGTCATCGATGCTTATGATGTCAATCACTGGATTGTCTGGTCCAGACTCGATTATTTACAGACCGCCGTCATATAGCTGGAATATTTGCTGAGGTCGGTGTTAAACAACAAACAAACAAACAATGCCGTGTCTGGAATGCAGCATAAAGCTTAGTAAATCTCAGCTCACTCACTCCAAACAAATACAAGACTGTCATTTAATGTGACTGGATATTGCTAAAAGCTGTGTAAAACTTACCTCACTAACTCCAAACAAACACAAGACTGTCATTTAATATGGCTGGAATACAGATAAAAGCTGTGTACAATGTACTTCACTCACTCCAAACAAACACAAGACTGTCATTTAATGTGGCTGGAATACTGCTAAAAGCTGTGTAAAACTTACCTCACTCACTCTAAACAAACACAAGACTCATATAATGTTGCTGGAATACTGCTAAAAGCAGTGTAAAACTTACCTCACTCACTCCAAACAAACACAAGACTCATATAATGTGGCTGGAATACTGCTAAAAGCTGTGTAAAACTTACCTCACTCACTCCAACAAAGGTGTCATTTAAGGTGGTTGGTATACTGTTAAAAACTGTGTAAAAGTCACCCCATTCTTATTAAACGCTGCACGCAGCAATATTACAGTTATATGACAGCGGCCTGTAAGTAATCGAGTCTGGTCCAGAAAATCCAGGGATTGACATATCGATCTAGGCAATTGGGGTACGATGACATGCATTAACCAAGTCAGCGGGTCTGGCAACTGAGAAGGGAGAGAGGTTCCTACTTCGGATAGATCAGAGACCATATAATAGATGGTCTCTGGGATAGATTGACCATAACGATGTTCTTTCTGACTGACAAAACTATTGAACTTTAAGTGACAAAGTGACAGTGTTACGGGGATGGCATGTTCTATGAAAAATACCCTTTCTGACATCCAGTACACAGACCATGTGTGCGAACTGCCACGCCTTTAAAATGTATTTATATAATTTGTTTACCTGCCTATTGAATCATTTATTTGTATCATATAAATATATATGGTCAGTCGTTAAGGAGGGATCATGCGCATGATAGTAAACAACTGATTCTCACCTAATCTCCTACTGGGACGTCGTGCGATGTTTTTCTCGAAATGTGCTTGTGTCTCGCTTAATCCGTATTGAGGGGAAAGTCGTCTCAGACAGAACAGAATTTATGTTTCAAAAGACTTGGGCAGATCCCCTCGTCTTATAATACAATGTACGGAGAGTATGGAGGTTGGTCAATTCGGGTGAACAATTGACCTTTGTATGTGTTGTGACGGGTGACACCGGTGGGGCAGGATACGTTCACCTTTTCGCGGGTAGGGTATCATCACTGTCTGAAAGCGATTCATACAACACATGCCCATGATATAGTTGGAATCGTACAATCGTTTTTGGCAGAGATTTCTTACGAATATAGAAAGGGTTTTGTGGCTTTTTTTTATCACACCTTTAAACTTTGAAGTTGGTAATGCTTGGGTCAGTCACCAGATGAAGACTGGCAAGCAGTCTATCACAATGGTCAGAGAGGGCGACCTTGACATTGGATTCAATATTTACAGCGATGGCAGAAGCAAAAGGTAGGCTCGGTGTTTTGGAGCTGCTTGTTGATGTTTGTCATGTTAGTTAGTAAGAGTGCGTGTCCCAAATAGCTAAGGATTGCCGGGTGTTGCATGCAGTGATGACAGTGAAATTTTCACACGGGGAATCTAGAGGATATTGATTATCATGGGTGTTATATGTCATACCAGCTCCTATGTGAACTTATGGCACGAGTGTCTTAATTTCGGTAGGCCTATTTAGCGAGCGAGAGCGAAGCAAATACCGTTATCTAGGCACGAGTGTCGTAAACATAGTATGACATGAACATTCATATAATGTTCTATTTATTGCCGAAGAAGATATCTCGGCATTTTACCGAGCGCTACCATCCGCTCCGTTACCGCGCTATAACGCGACCGCTGTCTCGCTATACCGCTACCGTGGCTCTCGCTTTACAATCCAAGACCCCTTTTCGGTCTTAGGGAAGCTGACACGCCTTTACCATCCAACACCCTTTTTCGAAATTACTTAAACAAACAAACATCCACCATACCCAGCTCCCTTAGTTCTCCTCCCCAACCCCATCGGCATCTATTCCAAATCTCAAAATTCCAAAATTCTATATAAGCAACCCCTAAAGCCCCCTCTTGGGTTGCACACAACACTTTCGCCCCTTTCGGAAACCCATTAAATGGCCTGGCCGGGCCCGTGTGCGAAATACGCATCAGTCGGAAAACGCACGTTAAATCTCCAAAGTAAGTAAGTAAGTAAGTAAGAACATTTCATGCACAATCATGGCAGGTTTGCAGCAGGTTGAGTTCATTACCAGTCAAAGAGGTACTCTCCAGGTCCTCTTTCAGGGATATCTCCACTAACAGAACAAAGTAAGACAAACTGGTACTCATTGGTGATGTGCCGTTAAGACCTGCATTGGCAAATGTACAACAGTTGGAAATTTTGTTAGAAATTTCACTGTACACAACCACCCACCAGAAGACACCAGCAGAATCCAGTTCCTTGGCAGCTTAAGAAAGAGAGCAAGAGAAGAACCAACCACTCCTATGCCAGCCCTCTACAACGACGAGGTCTTGAGACATGATCCGGAGGCTGCAGCTATATTTCCCTCGTTCAGCTCAGCCGGCAGCGCCATGTACAGACACTGCAGTCACACCATCCGGAAACTCCCTAAAACCAGAGCTGAAGTCGACATTGCAGCACCCGGGAGAGAGACCCATGATGGTGAGCGGTTTCTGCTTTTTGCCGACGGTGAAGAAGATGCTGGTATTTGAAACTGATGATCAGCTTAGAGTCCTCCAGTCAGCTTCCATTGTCTACATGGATGGTACTTTCTCCGCCTGCCCAGATTTTTGGAATCAGCTTTACATACTGCATGCACGGAAAGGAAGCATTACCTATCCCCTAGTCTACGCATTGATGCCTGATCGTCGGACTACAACTTACCAACGCCTCTTTGCTCAGTTGAAGGTCCACATCCAACAACTACTGAACCAACCATTCAACCCAGAGACATTCCAGGTGGACTTTAACTGGATTTTAATGGATTTTAAGGGATGGATGAATTAAAATGTTGAATTAAATAAAGTAAAAGAGGGTATCAAACATCTTGAGTCATTTCTTTTGTCTATAATAAGACAAGTCCATTTTCATGATAGCGGTTAATTACCTGATTAACATGTGCAACCAGGTATGACCTTGTTGTTTTAAGGTGTCTCACAACTGGGCTGTCTTACTAATGGGAGGAGACCAAGGATGAAGCAAGTAATATAAACAACAAGATTATGGCTGATTGGGGTCTTTGATGAGTTGATGGTACGCCGGGGGTATGTAATAGCCTTGGTCACGGTTGATCAACACCCAAAGTTCACAGAACGTTAATATCAATCAATTTTAATCTTCAGCCGGGTCTGGATTTCTTTCCAACGCTAACTTTACTTGGTGCAACTTTTATTTCAAGTGAATGGCCATTTTCTTCTGTTTGTAAAACCTAGTGATGTCACTTCAAATGGAATGTTTGGGACGGATGACGTCACGACTCTCCACGTTCATATAGTTCACTTTAAATGATTAAAGTCTGATGTTTAATGGATTGTTTTGTTATGATTTATAAGTCAATATAAGAATTGAAGTTGTATGAAGACAGTGCCTCACGTGAGTAAATTTACTATGAAGCGCCTCGCCTTAAAGGGGGTGCTAATGACCCGTTAAACGAACACTGATTACATTGTGATGGTGCTTGTGCTCGTGGCCCAGTGGTAGAGCGTTGGCTAATCATCGCATTAATTAGCGTAGCCAGTGAGCCGGTAAAGCATGTTCGAGCCCCCACAGCGCTAATTGGATGATGTCTACATACAGAGATGAATTTTAGTGTTTACAGAGTAATTATTAGTGATTAATAGTTATTATTACCTGCAAGGGCAGACACATCGGGGTTCATAAAAATCATATTATAAGAACATTATATTAGCTCATGCTTGGGAAATACTGGATTTTAGACACTTGTGTCATAAATAGTCTGACATGAACACTCATCTAATATCCTCTATGTCTAGCTGTGGTTACCGTACCAATCATTGTTCATGCGGGTCCGCCGTTAGCCGAGAGCTGCGTAGGGTCCCTAGTCAAGACAGGCTCATGTCTTGACTGTAGGACCCCATCGCGGCTCACGGATATTCGGTCTTCTTCTGACAACCAGGGTAATTCTGACCACAGGACCATGTAACTAATAATAATAACAAACAAACTCGCAGATGAGGCCGAAGGCTAAACGACACACTCAGCAATATATACCGGCTGTATGACGACAATCTGGAACTAATCGAGTCTTGACCAGACAATCCATTAATTGATATCATGAGCATCTATCTACACAACTGGGTTATGATGACATGCATCAGTCGAGACTATCCGATCCTGTTAGTCACCTCTTACGACAAGCATAATCGCCTCTTTCAACTAGCATGCATGGGTTGCTAAGATCAAACACATCGACAACAACATTCTAAATGACCCATCAACCTACCTTGCTGAAGAAAGATCCGACCAACTGCCTCTAGAGAGAACACGAAGCCCTGCTGAAACAATAACAACTAAACAGGCCCCACCATACAAATGAAATTGACCGTTCCACATTCCAAACCACCCAATACCAGAGCCACCTTCAAGATTGACAAAGGTCCCATTAAAGCCCACCTCCTAGTCTGCTCAAGTGACACTGTAAACTTCAGTACTGCTCAGCACCTTGCCGGCCTCCTAGAACCCCTAGGGTTCAAGTCCTTCATCCCTGATTCAGTAGTATTCTGTAACAAGATCAGCACCATCAACCAGCCAGGTACGCTAATCAGCTGTGATGTAGTAGAACTCTTCACCAACATACCCATAGACGAGGCCCTACCCATCATCATCAGAAGAACAGACGATATCCACGCTACCTTGGATACCTCCTCTCAACTCCTGTGTCAGCTTATCTTACTTCACTGGGCAAGACAAGATCATACAACAAACCTAAGGCCTCCCTTGGGAAATCCTCTCTTCGCTCATCATCACCCAGATCTCCACACATTCAGAAACTGACAAACAGCTACCTTTCCTTGATGTTAGAGTCCACAAGTTGACAACAAACTCCAAACAAGTGGGTATCGCGAACCCTCCCATACTGACCAGTATCTTCACCGCTCATCAAACCATCCCCAACAAGTCAAGAGAGGTATAATAGCCACCCTAGCTCGATGAGCCAACTGCTCCACACCTGAATACCTTGAAGCTGAACTCGTCACCTACAACATGCCAGCCAAAACTACAACTGCCCTGCCAGACTAGGAGCCCAGACCATCAACACCACTCTCATCCCTAGAGAGAAGACCCCCCACTCCATGTAACAGCTCCAGTTGTCATCAGCCTGTCCTACATCATCTTCCCGAGGCAAGTGAGTTAACTGACTTTAAAAGTCCAGTTTCCACCCTTACCGAACTAGGCTGGTATTATGGAATTACATTTTGGCTGGACTAACGAGTATGCATAGTCCAATCACAATCGCACAACGAAATTGAAATCTGGTTTGTAAACTGTCATGCAGATTTCTGTTGATTGCAGGATTTGCAAAGCGTGTGCAATGTCAACAGATATTTTCCAAATCTTTTCATGTTTTTAATCAAGATGCTCATGTGATTTGATGTACTTTGTGATGTTAGACCCGTTTTATTACAATATAGATGTTGATTATCGATCAGATCATCTTGACTGGGTGCCGCCATTTTGTTAGAAGCAAATGCAAGTGATACGAGAGGTGGAATCTGATTGGTCCATAGGAGGGGCATAGACGTGACATAACTCTTAAAAGTCACTGGTGCCTGGAAACTGGACATTTATAGTCAGTTAACTCACTTGGCTTGGGAAGATGGTCCTACATAGGGACAGCCATATCAGCCGACTTCTTAAACACCAAGTCATCATCGATGTAGTGTTCCACAGAGGACATCCAGAACATTTTTAAGGCCAACAGCAGACCAGCTTGTAATAATAAGCTATTTATATTGCGCATATTTCCACACCACTCAGGGGCATGCTCAAAGCGCAATTTTTACCCCGGTCACTGGATCACTGAGCACTCAAGAATCATTCTCAGCTCCCTTGGGAGTATACAACCCAAGCTGCCCGTTAAGCGCTAGAAGGTTAACATCCACATTCCCATCTCATCCTACTGGGTACCCATTCACTGCTGGGTGAACAGAGGTACATTTTGGACAAAGTCACTTGCCCAAAGAGACGCCACATGTGTTACATATAAGAAATGGTCATTGTTTATTGTACAATAAAACACTGCATCGAATATAAACCATGTGGGATGCAGCAACTATCATAAGCCTATGTGAAAGTATGGTAATAAAGATCACCATAACACTCCGATTGCTTTGTGGAATGGGGCCACTCCCACTGAGCTGATTTGTGACTGCTATAATCTCGACGTGTGGCCCCATCCAGCACAGGTCACTCTCACTAAGTAGTGGGTCAGGCAAACAGTATCAAGCAGGGCATTCATCATGGTCATAGGAGCTTGTATTTCTGTGTTGACACTAGCTTTTGCACTACACTATATGTAGACTGTGTGCCATTCTTGATTGTCAAGTATATGAAATTTCCAACTCTGAATGGAAGCTGTATCATGATAGAAGGGAGATTGAGGCACTGGATCAGTCAAGCAGGCCTGGTACATGTATCCAAGAAAACGTTATCGTAATTACTGGAACATGATACGCGACTGCAGTGGTTGAAAAATCCATAGGTCTTAGGTCCAGGACCAATCAATTTATTAAAAGGACCAAGAAATATTTTCATGAAAAATGCTGATGAACCAACCCATTTCGTTCTCATTTGTTACGCAGTCTTAGGTATTTTGTTGTACGATAAACTTGTCGTTTATTTCTTAAATAAATGACAGTCATTTGAATAAATTAAATATCAATTTTGATTGTAAAAGGAATGAGTTTGTGCTGCAGTCTGATTGGTTGAAAAACGTTGATTGAGCCTGGATCCCGGAAATCTTTCGGACTTTTCACTGCGCACGAATACTTTTCTTGCCAAGTATCCTTGTTTCAAAAACCGGCAATTTGACTTGCCCAATATTGTTGGATCAGTATTTATCAGAGTCTTTCATTTAGTTGCTTTTTGCCTCATTTTGCAAACCAGCTGGTTCATTTATCACAGAATCATGTGATGTTATCCATTGTATCCGTGACGTCATGACATTCTGGAGTGATGTCATGTCTGTCTTGCTCAGACATGGTTCCAAACATAATTTTGCGGCGTCAAATACTTAATCACACCCACACATAATATTGATCTCCTCATGGTGTTGTTTTTTCCTCCCAATCAGATCAGCTCTACGATGCCCCTGTGGTTTCGTGTCCATCTGTGGAGGAGTTGACCAAAATATCGGAGGAGATGAGACTAAAATGCTCAGCAGAAGATATTGAAACTATACTAGGTAAGGCATGACAAATATAGGCATGGTTTCTGTGGAAATATTGTATCTGGAGCAGTGGTAAAGAATTCAAATGCAAAATAACCCAGTTACCCAGTTGACACACACCTCCAAGTTTACTCTTTGTCACGTGTGTCTGTTCCGTGTAAGTCAAATGAAAATTAATTATTCAATTTGGGAATATTGTACCTAGTGCAGTGTTAAAATATTCAATTACAAAAACAATGACAGAATGTACCTTGCAGACAGAACAGAATTCTCCTTGCTATGTGTGTCTATGTAAGGCCAGTACAAATTTAATGTTCGATTTCACTCAATTCTCTTCAAATTCCCTTGAGTTTGAGTCTTAATTATTTGCTTCTGCCAGGTCAGTTCAAGTCCACGGTGCCTGCGTTCCAGCGCGTATCCCATCTTCAGCAGCCTTCACTTCCTGTCAAGTATCCTCGCACCCCGGGGTACCAACCCGCAAAGGATGACAACCCTTTCAATGCATGGTAAAAATACTGTATTGTTTGCGTCAGTGTTCCACTTTCAGGATTTATGCAACGCACAAATGCAGCCGAAAAAGAATATACTGTGTTCCAAGGGACGCACAATAATATTTGTTGTCCCAACACAGCATCAAGAGCAGTCTGTCATCCATCAAGCATGACCACTGTCTACATTGACTCATTCTAGGTTCTAAAGGAACAATCAAAATGTACAGTACAGTACATCATTTCATTACTTTACAGGACCCTCAAATTGCCTGTAAGGACCCTTATTAATTATTGGGATCCTTGAAGATTCCAGGGTAGAATAGGTCTTCAGCGACCCATACTTGCCGTAAAAAGGCGACTATGCTTGTCGTAAAAGGCGACTAACAGGATCGGGTGGCTGACTTGGTTGATGCATGTCATCGGTCCCAATTACTTGGATCTATGCTCATGATGTCAATCACTATTTCTGTACTTGCATACATTATGTGCTAGATCACATGTGCACTTTATTTTAGGTCACTTGACTGAAAGTCAAGTGAGCTTATGGCATGGCTTGATGTCAGTTCGTCTCTCCATCATTCACTTTTGTAGTTTCGACATCTGTTGTGAAGCTACAAAGGCTATTAAGCTGAAGCTTTGCATGGACGATCCCAGCTGTGGTGACTGGTGACTCTGAAGGAGAACATGCTTGTAAATGTCAGTTAGTGAAGTTACAAGAGTAGCCGAGGCCTGTGAGGCGATTATTTGAACAAGTCAACAGTTATTTTGTGAAAATTACAGTAAAGAGATGGCACTAGTAACATCAGTTAAAAACACTTGATTTCCCTTCTGAACATAACGTTATCAGGTTTGAACTTGATCATTGATATTGTCATGTCCAAATTTCCCAGCCTGCATGCGAGAGAGACTCTCTGTCCATCTGGTATTTTTAAGGCATGGCTACCAGCCACCAGGATACCCGTGGGTAGCAGATGTTTTGGACATGTCTTCTCCATGGCTATCTGTTATTATACAGGTGGTGTATTGCAGCTGCTAATATGGGAGTAAGTCAGTATGATACTGTGTGACTCAGATCAGGCCCCAGACAGCAGGCAACTCAGCTAGAAACTATATGGTGAAGGCAATTGACCTTTCTGTACACAACAACCTAATTAGCGTAATTATCGTCATTTTGTGTGGTATACAGTTGAAACCCTGTAAGCCATATATGTTTGTGATGTTTGGTCCCTGGTGTCGTGTGAAACCCTGTAAGCCATATATGTTTGTGATGTCTGGTCCCTGGTGTGATGTGAAACCCTGTAAGCCATATATGTTTGTGATGTTTGGTCCCTGGTGTCGTGTGAAACCTCTGTAAGCCTTATATATGTTTGTGATGTTTGGTCCCTGGTGTGGTGTGAAACCTCTGTAAGCCCTATATATGTTTGTCATGTCTGGTCCCTGGTGTAGTGTGAACTCTGTAAGCCATATATGTTTGTGATGTCTGGTCCCTGGTGTGGTGTGAAACCTCTGTAAGCCCTATATATGTTTGTGATATCTGGTCCCTGGTGTGAAACCTTGTAAGCCATATATGTTTGTGATGTCTGGTCCCTGGTGTGGTGTGAAACCTCTGTAAGCCCTATATATGTTTGTGATATCTGGTCCCTGGTGTGAAACCCTGTAAGCCATATATGTTTGTGATGTCTGGTCCCTGGTGTGGTGTGAAACCTCTGTAAGCCTTATATATGTTTGTGATGTCTGGTCCCTGGTGTGGTGTGAAACCTCTGTAAGCCTTATATATGTTTGTGATGTCTGGTCCCTGGTGTGGTGTGAAACCTCTGTAAGCCTTACATATGTTTGTGATGTCTGGTCCCTGGTGTGGTGTGAAACCTCTGTAAGCCATATATGTTTGTGATGTCTGGTCCCTGGTGTGGTGTGAAACCTCTGTAAGCCATATATGTTTGTGATGTCTGGTCCCTGGTGTGGTGTGAAACCTCTGTAAGCCATATATGTTTGTGATGTCTGGTCCCTGGTGTGGTGTGAAACCTCTGTAAGCCATATATGTTTGTGATGTCTGGTCCCTGGTGTGGTGTGAAACCTCTGTAAGCCATATATGTTTGTGATGTCTGGTCCCTGGTGTGGTGTGAAACCTCTGTAAGCCTTATATATGTTTGTGATGTCTGGTCCCTGGTGTGGTGTGAAACCTCTGTAAGCCCTATATATGTTTGTCATGTCTGGTCCCTGGTGTAGTGTGAAACCTCTGTAAGCCCTATATATGTTTGTGATGTCTGGTCCCTGGTGTGGTGTGAAACCTCTGTAAGCCTTATATATGTTTTTGATGTCTGGTCCCTGGTGTGGTGTGAAACCTCTGTAAGCCATATATGTTTGTGATGTCTGGTCCCTGGTGTGGTATGAAACCCACTAAGCCGCAGAGGCTTCCACAAAAAATGGAAGTCTGACAACTAGTAGTCTAGATCACATACTTTGTATAGCTCGGATGGGACTCAACCCCCAAAGTATGTGAATATGTGCTTCACTATGAAAGTGTTATTCCAAATATAAGATTTGTTAAATACCATTGCATTTGTAAATCATCATGACTCGTGATGTTGCATCGTAAATTTCATGTTTTCATTGGGCAAAGTTGCGAATGGTAAACCAAACACACAAACTCCTACTGTCGCCATGACAATGAGATGCGCAGTAAAGCAGTGCGCATGTAAAGGGAAGTAACTGCACGCTATATTGGTTCGCATTGTTTTTAGTATTGCAGCATTTTTTGAAAATTGAAATAAAAACAAAACGTGCGGTGCACTTTATGATGCCGTGATGCCTGAGAACCAAGACTATTTCTTTTTTAGCCTCAGGCTGTCAGTTTAACTGGTTTGATGTGTGAGAAAGCTTCTGTTTCCCAGAAAACCATTTGGACTGTTATTGTTGATATATTTTTAGTGTCTGTTTACGTGAATTTGACTGGAATCATAGATATCAGTGGAACTGTGGAATAATCAATATTCTTTTGTCAGCAAATAACATATAAGGTCATTAAGAAAAAGTATGAAAAGTATATATGTCTATACGAAGACTGCCTCCGTGGTCTAGTGGTAGAGCGTCTGCCCGGAGAGCGGAAGGTCCGGGGTTCGATCCCTGGCCGCGCCATACCAAAAAACGTTAAAAGATGGTACTTGTTGTTACCCTGTCTGGCGCTCGGCATTAAAGGGCTGAAACAAGGACTGGTTGGCTCGGAGTCAGAATACTGAGTGGGGTATTCATGTTAAACTGCGGCGTGGTATCTCAGTGAGCTAGCACTATAAATCGGCATCAGTCAGGACTAGTACAAGCAGCCTCACAAACACACACTATACATACACATCGCTATATATAAGTGCAATAATCTTGGACGCGACGTTAAACCCCATTTCACCTCACCTTTATACGAATAAATTTGTTTGTTGCATCCTCTTGCCTGACTAATATAATGTCATGGAATAAAGGTGAGCTTCAGTCCATGTGGTACTCTAGTGTTGTTGCGCTGTGAAGAATGATTTGCAGAGTTGATCTAAAATTAAATTAAAACTTATCAGTTATATGTAAATCACTTATTTAGTCGAAACAAGGAACTAAACATGATTCTTTTAAATATGAGAATAAAAAAACAAGAAGTGAAAATAATGGACATTGGAAGATTTATTGCACCAAGTTTCATTAGACTTATTTTACATATTTGTCACCATAACAACAGGCTACAGAGCCTTATTGTATATTCTGATAGAGAAATATTTCCTTCATCAATGTTGATACACTTAAAATTTTAGGATTGATTTAGCTGCCAAAAGTATTCTTAACCTAAGTTTGCATCCAAATAGTTCCCTGTGTGGACCAGCAGTGTGTCACTGTTGGATCATCCTCAATAGATATGTTGGTTGCCTCAATTCGCTCACATCTGACAGGTACTGGCGATGTGACATCAAGGGTGCTGACAAAGGTAAACTGGCAGGTAAAAAGATCGGAATCAAGGACAACATTGCGGTGGCAGGGGTTCCTATGATGAATGGAAGTAGGATTCTGGAAGGATACACACCTGAGTATGATGCCACTGTGGTCACCAGGATTCTGGATGCAGGTAAATAAAAATGACAAAAAATGTTTCCATAATCATAAGAAATATCGTCTTCTCAAGGCAAGGGAGTTAACTGACTATAAAAGTCCAGTTTCCACCCTTGCCGAAATTAGGCTGCAATTATGGAGTTATATTTTGGCTGGACTAACGAGTCTATGCATAATCCAATCAAAATCGTGTAACGAAATCGATATCCAGTTTGTAAACTGCCGTGCAGATTTTGGCCGATTGCATGATTTGCACAGTATGTGTACTGTCAACTGGATGTTGAGAGATATTTTCCAAATCATTTCCTGTTTTTAATCAAGATGCTCACGTGATTTGATGCACTTTGCGAAATAAGACCCATTGTATCATAATATGGATTTTGATTATCGCCCAAATCGTCTTGACTGGGTTCCGCCATTTTTTTAAAGCAAATGCAAGTAATATGAGATGTGGAATCTGATTAGTCAATTTGAGGGACATAGAAGGGACATAACTGGTAAAAGTCACTGGTGGCGCTACAATCAAGACCAGAAATTCGAGCCTAAATCGGAAAGGATGGAAACTGGACTTTTACAGTCAGTTAACTCCCTTGCCCCGGGAAGATGAAGAAATATCTGTTAAAAGCCAAGTCAATTGTACAATTCTGTCTATATCTTGGCATTGTGCGGTATGATGTGTTTTGAAATATTCATAGATATAACATGCTCAATTGTGTCGGCCTGCAGATATGCCTGTTGTTGCATGATTGGTAGTAAGAACAATCAGTGTGTACATGAATGTTGTTTAACCCTGCAATCAGCATATTTTACTTTTCAATTGCAGTCTGTGAATAATATGAGTACCTGAAATAATGAATCGCGATCCATGCCATGAGGACACGATGACACACCAATCAACCAAATCATTGTCTTTAATTACCCAGTATGACGACAAGCTTGGCATTGTTGGGACCTATTAAAAATTATTAGAAATACCTATCTGTTGGATAGTAGATTGTGACATCCAGATGGTCAAGGTGTATGAGAAGTTCAGTGCAGTATGCTGGATCTAATAAGTGATAAGGCTTCATAACCCAACTAAAAAGCCTTGAAAATCATGGTTGGCAGCCTTGAAAGCTTTGAAAAGGCCTTGAATTTTAGTGTTCCATATCATGTACCATGCTTAAAGTATGTTTGAGCCCGCTAGGCGACTAAAATTTGATAAAACCTTTGATAAAACCTGTCATTTCTGCTGACCTTGGTGGACATATCTGTTATGAGTTAGCTGTTGCATGTCATTTGGTACCCTAACATGAAGTGGACCCATGAAGGTCCGGGGTAGCATAGGTCTTCAGCAAGCCATGTTTGTCCTAAGAGGTGACTATGCTTATTGTAAGAGGTAAATAATGGGATCGGATGGAAGTAGAATAGAACTTCAGCAACCCATGCTTGCCGTAAAAGGTGACTATGCTTGTCGTAAGAGGCAACTAACAGGATCGGCTGGTCAGGCTCGCTGACTTGGCTGATGCATGTCATCGTATCCCAATTGCGTGGATCGATGCTCGTGATATTAATCACTGGATTGTCTGGTCCAGATTTGGTTATTTACAGACTGCCATTATATGGCTGGAATATTACTGAGTGTGGCTTTGACACGGCATATGTATACTACTCAAAAGAAGTTAAAGAACACCCTATTCTTCATGTTACAACCTAAGATTTGATAGATACAATTCAACCTCTTCAAGTGTGTAGTTGAGCTGCAGTAAGAGATATGCTTGGCTTCTGGGTGCAGTTGTACAAAGCCATCTTAGTGCTAAGGTAATTGTAACTGCAATACCTTAACATAGACTTACGACAGTTGTAGTGCTAATTAAGGTCGTTTTTTACAGCGGCACCATGGTAAATACTCTTGACCAGTTGCCAGGGCAACAGTCTACACCACTGGAGTACAATGACACGCAGTCAACAAAGTAACACATTGCAACCACCAGATTGACATTTTGATCATCCCTTATGACAAGCATCAAGTTCTATGGACCTAGGTGTCTCCAAAATATCTTTAGGATCAGTTATTATGAAATCAGGAACAAGACATTTTCTATAATATTGCAACTAACAATCAATTGTAGTTTTGAGGAAGATAGTGTAAGACAACATGACTGTTTCCAGGTGGGCATATTTTGGGAAAGACAAACTGCGAGCACCTGTGTTTAAGTGGAGGAAGTTTTACCTGCGACAATGGTCCTGTGAGAAATCCCCATGATGAGACGAGGAACACAGGGGGCTCCAGCTCTGGCAGTGGAGCCCTGGTGAGTACACTAGAGCCCTGGTGATTTCAGTGGAGCCCTGGTGAGTAGAATAGAATCCTTGTGAGTAGAATGGAGCCCTTGTGAGTAGAATGGATGGTTGATGAGTACAGTGGATTCCTGGTGATTTCAGTGGAGCCCTGGTGAGTACAATAGAGCCCTTGTGAGTAGAATGGAGCCCTTGTGAGTAGAATGGAGCCCTTGTGAGTAGAATGGATGGTTGATGAGTACAGTGGAGTCCTGGTGATTTCAGTGGAGCCCTGGTGATTTCAGTGGTGAGTAAAATAGAGCCCTTGTGAGTAGAATGGAGCCCTGGTGTGTACAGTGGAGCTCTGCTGAGTAGAATGGAGCCCTGGTAAGTACAATGGAGCCCTGGTGAGCAAAGTGGAGCCCTCGTAACTTACGAGTCGTAGGTACAGTAGAGCCCTGGTGAGTACAGTGGATCCCTTTTGAGTACAGTGGATCCCTGGTGAGTACAGTGGATCCCTGGTGAGTACAGTGGAGCCCTGGTGACTACAGTGGAGCTCTGGTGAGTACAGTAGAGCCCCGGTGAGTACTGTGGAGACCTGGTGAGTACAGTGGATCCCTGGTGAGTACAGTGGAGCCCTGGTGAGTACAGTGGAGCTCTGGTGAGTACAGTAGAGCCCCGGTGAGTACTGTGGAGCCCTGGTGAGTACAGTGGAGACCTGGTGAGTACAGTAGAGCCCTGGTGAGTACAGTGGAGCTCTGGTGAGTACGGTAGAGCCCCGGTGAGTACAGTGGAGACCTGGTGAGTACAGTGGATCCCTGGTGAGTACTGTGGAGCCCTGGTGAGTACAGTGGAGCTCTGGTGAGTACAGTAGAGCCCCGGTGAGTACTGTGGAGACCTGGTGAGTACAGTAGAGCCCTGGTGAGTACAGTGGAGCCCTGGTGAGTACAGTAGAGCCCCGGTGAGTACAGTAGAGCCCCAGTGAGTACAGTAGAGCCCTGGTGAGTACAGTGGAGCTCTGGTGAGTACAGTAGAGCCCCGGTGAGTACTGTGGAGCCCTGGTGAGTACTGTGGAGCCCTGGTGAGTACAGTAGAGCCCTGGTGAGTACAGTGGAGTCCTGGTGAGTACAGTAGAGCCCCGGTGAGTACAGTGGAGACCTGGTGAGTACAGTGGAGACCTGTGAGTACAGTAGAGCCCTGGTGAGTACAGTAGAGCCCTGGTGAGTACTGTGGAGCCCTGGTGAGTACTGTGGAGCCCTGGTGAGTACAGTGGAGCCCTGGTGAGTACAGTAGAGCCCTGGTGAGTACAGTGGAGTCCTGGTGAGTACAGTAGAGCCCCGGTGAGTACAGTGGAGACCTGGTGAGTACAGTGGAGACCTGGTGAGTACAGTAGAGCCCTGGTGAGTACAGTAGAGCCCTGGTGAGTACTGTGGAGCCCTGGTGAGTACTGTGGAGCCCTGGTGAGTACAGTGGAGACCTGGTGAGTACAGTAGAGCCCTGGTGAGTACTGTGGAGCCCTGGTGAGTACTGTGGAGCCCTGGTGAGTACAGTGGAGACCTGGGCCCCGTTCCACAAAGCTATCTGAGCGCTAAGTCAGTCGTAACTCCCATTCTTTAACACTGACTTACGACAGTCGTAGCACTAAGATCCCTTTGTGGAACGGGTCCCTGGTGAGTACAGTAGAGCCCTGGTGAGTACATTAGAGCCCTGGTGAGTACAGTGGAGACCTAGTGAGTACAGTAGAGCCCTGGTGAGTACAGTAGAGCCCTGGTGAGTACTGTGGATCCCTGGTGAGTACAGTGGAGACCTAGTGAGTACAGTAGAGCCCTGGTGAGTACAGTAGAGCCCTGGTGAGTACAGTGGATCCCTGGTGAGTACAGTGGAGACCTGGTGAGTACAGTGGAGTCCTGGTGAGTACAGTGGAGCCCTGGTGAGTACAGTGGAGACCTGGTGAGTACAGTGGAGCCCTGGTGAGTACAGTGGAGACCTGGTGAGTACAGTGGAGACCTGGTTAGTACTGTGGAGACCTGGTGAGTACAGTAGAGCCCTGGTGAGTACAGTAGAGCCCTGGTGAGTACAGTGGATCCCTGGTGAGTACAGTGGAGACCTGGTGAGTACAGTAGAGCCCTGGTGAGTACAGTGGAGACCTGGTGAGTACAGTAGAGCCCTGGTGAGTACAGTAGAGCCCTGGTGAGTACAGTGGATCCCTGGTGAGTACAGTGGATACCTGGTGAGTACAGTGGAGTCCTGGTGAGTACAGTGGAGCCCTGGTGAGTACAGTGGAGACCTGGTGAGTACAGTGGAGCCCTGGTGAGTACAGTGGAGACCTGGTGAGTACAGTAGAGTCCTGGTGAGTACAGTAGAGCCCTGGTGAGTACAGTGGAGACCTAGTGAGTACAGTGGAGTCCTGGTGAGTACAGTAGAGCCCTGGTGAGTACAGTGGAGACCTGGTGAGTACTGTGGAGACCTGGTGAGTACAGTAGAGCCCTGGTGAGTACAGTAGAGCCCTGGTGAGTACAGTGGAGACCTGGTGAGTACTGTGGAGACCTGGTGAGTACAGTAGAGCCCTGGTGAGTACTGTGGAGCCCTGGTGAGTACAGTGGAGACCTGGTGAGTACTGTGGAGCCCTGGTGAGTACAGTGGAGACCTGGTGAGTACAGTGGAGACCTGGTGAGTACAGTGGAGACCTGGTGAGTACAGTGGAGACCTGGTGAGTACAGTAGAGCCCTGGTGAGTACAGTGGAGACCTGGTGAGTATAGTAGAGCCCTGGTGAGTACAGTAGAGCCCTGGTGAGTACAGTGGAGACCTGGTGAGTACTGTGGAGCCCTGGTGAGTACAGTGGAGACCTGGTGAGTACAGTGGAGACCTGGTGAGTACAGTGGAGACCTGGTGAGTACAGTAGAGCCCTGGTGAGAACAGTGGAGACCTGGTGAGTACAGTGGAGACCTGGTGAGTACTGTGGAGCCCTGGTGAGTACTGTAGAGCCCTGGTGAGTACAGTAGAGCCTGTTACACTAAGTACTGACAAACAATGGAATTTGTTCTGAGCTTCAGTTATATCGATGATCTGATATCGATGATTAATGGTCAAATAGCTAATTCCCTTCTACTGATTTACTCACCTGAACTAGAAATTAAATTGAAACAGTGAAACAGCCTCATCACAATTAGATCTGTGCATAAAAATGAAGAGAGAGACACAAAACTATCTTCAAGACCATGACAAGTGTGATGACTTTTGAATAGTCAACTTTCCCTTTATGTTTAGCAATGTTTCAGCATCTCCACCCTTTGGTGTTGACAAAGGGTGTTGACTGTTGACTTGTCCGTCCGTCCGTCACATTTCGTTTCCGGAGCATAACTCATAAACCATTCAATATTTTTTCATGAAACTTTGCAGGTTTGTCAGGTACATGCTGAACTGGTGCCTTTTGCTATTAAGAAATTTTAGAATTTTTTATTTTTTACGTTTCCATGGCAACAAGATGGACTTAGGTTCTGTGAGGATAGGGTTCGTTTCCAGAGCATAACTCATAAACCGTTCAATATATTTTCATGAAACTTTGCAGGTCTGTCAGGTACATGCTGAACTGGTGCCTTTTGCTATTTAGAAATTTTAGAAATTTTTATTTTTTACGTTTCCATGGCAACAAGATGGACTTGGGTTCTGTGAGGGTAGGGTTCGTTTCCGGAGCTTAACTCATAAACCGTTCAATATATTTTCATGAAACTTTGCAGGTCTGTCAGGTACATGCTGAACTGGTGCATTTTGCTATTGAGAAATTTTAGAAATATCTATTTTTTACGTTTCCATGGCAACAAGATAGGACTTAGGTTCCAACTTAGGGCCACAATATAGTCACATTAGTGGCAAACTCTTGTTGATTATGTAATTAGTTGTGTCGCTTTTCTTATTTTTAATCAGACTTGTTAGGATTGATTCATTGAGTGCACTTAATCTCTGTTTGTGTTGATCCTATGTATGTATTTTCCAGGTTGCATCAGGTCAGCTGGACATGGCTCTAGGGGGAGACCAGGGAGGCTCTATCAGGATCCCAGCCAGCTGGTGTGGCATTGTGGGACTGAAGCCGACACATGGACTGGTTCCTTACACTGGGGCCATGCCCATTGAAATCTCCATGGACCATCTTGGACCCATGACCAAAACAGTGTTTGATTGTGCCTTGATGCTGGAGGTGAGTTTTTGACCTGTGATCCAAACAGTGTCCAACTGTGTCTTGATGATAAAGGTGAATCTTTGATGTGTGACCAAAACAGTGTCTGACTACAATGCCCTGATCCTAATTGAGTCTTTGTCCCAGGCCCAAACAATGTCCGACTATGTTTTGATAATAGAGATGAGTCTTTGACGTGTGACCAAAACAGTGTCTGACTACAATGCCCTGATCCTAATTGAGTCTTTGTCCCAGGCCCAAACAATGTCCGACTATGTCTTGATAATAGAGATGAGTCTTTGACGTGTGACCAAAACAGTGTCTGACTACAATGCCCTGATGCTAATTGAGTCTTTGTCCCAGGCCCAAACAATGTCCAACTGTGTCTTGAAGCTAGACGTGCAACTTCGTCCCAGACCAAGCAGTGTCTGACTGAGCCGTCATGGTCGAGGTGAGTCTTTGACCTGTGGCCCAAACAGTGTCTGACGATGCCTTGATGCTACAGGTGTTCCTCTGACCCTGTCCTAGCCTATCCATGATGGAATAGGCCATGTAACTTGGGATGATGGCTTTAAGATTATTAATTTTATCAGCTCCTTATCAACCATCAGTGTACCTGCAATTATTCCAAGATATAGCTAGAATATTGCTGGTGTTGGCATAAATCCACATTCACTCACTCACCCTCCTATGTTACAGGTGCTTGCTGGTTATGACGATGGCCGGGACCCAAGACAACTGCCCCACATAACTGTTCCAGAATACACAAAAGAGGTAGGTTCATAGCACAGTCACAGCAAGAATGCTGATATATAGCAGAAGTATCTGGTCATGGCTGTGTGTATGCTCCATAGACAGAAATTGTGTCAAAAGTATATTGCAGTTCAGATAGTAATATGTCTGTCTTTGTTACAGCTTGAGTCTGGCATCTCCGGCAAGAAGATCGGCGTGTTGAAGGAAGGTTTTGACGTGTGTACGGAGCCTGACGTGGTGGAGATAGTGAGGAGAGAAGTGAATAGACTGAAGAAAGCAGGGGCGGAGGTGGAGGAAGTATCACTGCCCACTCACTTGGATGGTAGGGGCAACATTTACTACATTAGATAAAAAGACCCGTGAAGATCAGGGGTAGAATAGGACTTCAGCAACCCATGCTTGCCGTAAAAGGAGACTATGCTTGTCGTAAGAGGCAACTAACAGGATCGGCTGGTCAGGCTCGCTGACTTGGTTGCATGTTATTGTATCCCATTTGCGTGGATAGATACTCATGATATCAATCACTGGATTGTCTGGTGCAGACTTGATTATTTACAGACCTCCGGAATAGCTGGAATATTGCTTAGTGCGGCGTTAGCAACAAACAACCTAACAAAAACATTTGAATAATTAAGGAGTGCTTTGTGTTTAATGAACAATTTCCAGCTACGTCATAGCATCCACGTAAGGTAGGGAAAGAGGCCAGTGTGACACAGGGTGCAGATGTTGACCACTTTGTTGAAACCCATGTACATACTAGAGGTGTGACGATAGAGTTACCGTATTCGACGTAATAAGCGCCCCGCTCTAACAAGCGCCCACGGCGACATTTGCTAAGATATTGGCTATTGAACAATCCCAATTACCACCCCTTCTGATTGATCGATGTACACAAGACTTATTTATTCGCGTATAATACGCACTCGTGTGTTATATGAACCCTTAATTATGGGCATTTAATACTGGAAAAAATATATCTGTCGTACATAAACATTTCAGGCTGTCAGCATAAACCACGAAATTTATCTTTCAACTCCGTTTTTTTCACCAAAATAACATTCTAATAAGAGCCCCCTATTTCTAATTTTGTAGCGCCCTGGGCGCTAATTACGTCGAATAGGGTACAATTTATTTCATGTTGACTGTTCTAGTCATTAGGGGAATGTTATGCTTCATTTTGATACTTAGGAAAATGAGTTCGAGACAACTGAAAAATTTTGACACG
The DNA here is from genome assembly GCF_022045235.1 of Haliotis cracherodii. Lineage (NCBI taxonomy): Eukaryota > Metazoa > Mollusca > Gastropoda > Lepetellida > Haliotidae > Haliotis > Haliotis cracherodii. Next base: position 28,578,847 of record NW_027266319.1, on the reverse strand, counting down.
CCCAGTTCAACAGGTCCCAGTATAAATGATGATAAATATAGAAGGAATTCACAGGGACAGGAAGGTGAGTTAAAGAAAGATTCTACACATCCAAGCTCAGCACAGCAAGTTCGACTATACATCAATTTCATGTACCATGAAATAATAGGGTGACAAGGTAGACACAATTTTATGGATAACAACTTCTTTTATACTGTAAAAAGCGATGGTTTGGTATAGATCCTTATACCATTGTCAAACAAGACGTCTATACCAAAATGTCGCTTTCTACGGTATTAAAAAAGTTGTTATCCATAAAATTGTGTCTACCTCATTCGTCAACTTCTAAGTAATGCCTATCAAACAATTTAATAATAGTATTGTCTCCATTTATGTTCAGAAATTTATTTTAAAATTTCACTAGTCCTGTGGATACCATTATGTAGAGTAAACTACAGTTATAACAAACTAAAATGGACCTCTAATTTTAGTTCGTTATAACCGTAGTTCATTTTATATGCTTATATACAGCATATATACCAGTACTGTACTTGGACGGGACCAAAGAGTAAGTTCATTATATCGGTCAGTTCGTTATAAGCATGTTCGTTATAAATGTTGTTTACTGTATATTAGTCGTGACTATATATGTCGAGTGCCAGATTCTAAAGTGATGTTTTGACATGAAGACCCGAGGTGTTTTGAAAAGCGCCCACTGTGTAGTATGTTTCTCCTTCAGGTCCAGCCATCTGGAATGCAGTCATCCTTCAAGGGGCCTACAACTGCATGGTAAAAGGGAATGGTGAGTGGGAGGAAGTCTTCGTCCAATCATTGGCCATCATATGATTCGAGTGAGTGAGTGAGTTGGGTTTAACGCCGCTTTTAACAGTATTCACGTCGCTATATAAGTGCAATAATCTTGGACGCGACGTTAAACCCCATTTCACCTCACCTCACACCTTTAACAGTATTCCATTTATATCGCGGCGTGTCAGCCTAATGTGGGAGGAAAGCCCCAAGTGATGCAGGTCTCAGATGTTTATCACTTCGGTGAAACCCACGAGCACGGGTACGGTGCTGACAAACCTAGAAACATAATCGGGGAGAACCGGAATTCGAACCAACAATCATAGGTTTCTGGCGTGCCAAAGGGACGCAACTCTGCACAGCGAATCGCAGTGCCCTAGACGACTGGGCCACCCATGCCCCCCTCATATGATTCGAACATTTCATGGACATGCACTAAAAACAGATGAAGTTTCTGTTAATTTAAAAATGAATCAGTCTGTTATTCTGTGAATAGTGATGGTTTCTGGAATGGGCACATGAGCGTATCAGAACTGTTTGTTTCTTACATTCTCACCCATGAATGAAAAGAAGATGAATAGAAGCGATCTTCATGTTTGTTCTGGGTACCAGACCACAGTAAAATAAAATGTGTGGGTAGTGAGAATTGCCACGATAATGCGAAATCCTTAACAATTTTAGAAGTAACGTTTTACATGATGCAGAAATGTGCATCCAGTGCACATAAATGTAAAGAATGGACATTGACAAAAATTATTTATCATCCAAAACTGACTCCCACTCTCGCTTGGGTGAGATCAAGTGATATCTACATTGTAGATATCGATGCAATGAAATTGTATCACAATGCTTTGCTGATCATTGTGACATCATTGGTTGCCATGATGTCACAAACAAATGACATCACTAATGGCTCTGGTACTGAAGCTGTTAGCAGTACTTTTTACACATAAGACACTGCTTATTAGTGTCTACAAATTGAAAAAGTTGGAAGAATGATGTTGGATGATAAATAAAATCTCACCCGAGTGTCATTGATAAAAGTGGAAAATATCCTCGGCAAGCCTCAGAGTTTTCCAACTTTTATCAACCCGTGTTGATATATTTGATATCAAAAGACACTCGGGTGAGATTTTCTAAATAACAATAATATTCATTGTACTTAATTCTTGACAAGAAGTACAAAGGTCCTGTAAGTAAAGTAATTATCAAATCCTACGGTACAGTACACTACACCATTTCATGCCTATTAGTATTAGGGGGTCCCATGGTTCCTCTAGGTTGTTAGGTCCAGGTAAAACCCTGATATACATCTAATGTTAAATGCGACATCTGCATATCAAATTAAGGGCAGTGACAATACAAGTATATCTTCAGGTAATGGATTCTTCTGGAAAGGGTTCTATGGAGTTTCCCTCCAAGAGGCGGTGTCGAGAGGCTTGTACACAAGGCCCCAGGACATGTCCGGAATTCTGAAGTCGTTCTGTCTGATGGCCGAGTACATGGACAGAAAGTACGAGAACAAGTTCTACGCCCAGGGACAGAACCTCACCATGATGCTGACCAGAGCTTATGACAGTGTTCTGGCAAAGTATGATGTTCTGGTGATGCCAACACTTCCCTATAAGGCATCGAAGATTCCGTCATCTGATTCCACACTGAAAGGTTAGTGAGGTTAAGGAACTTATCTTGTAACCATGGTGACTGTTTCAAGTTTTGGAATTTGAAAGGTGTACACCAAGAAATGAGGGAATGTATGTGGTTTCCTGTTGACAGTAATATATTTGTGCACTAATGGTACTTGTAGGAGTTTCTTGGTCATTGTGTCTGGTAAATAAAGAATCACTTTTGATCAATCAACATGATTCAATTAAAGAACTTGTGAATATTAATTTTCCCCAAATTTGGGCCCAGTTTTTATGTCATATAATTATACAGTGATAAAAAAGTCTTTTTAAATTGGTAAGCCTCATTGGGTTGACATAGTGGGCCCTTGTTTTTATTTTTTTGGTATGGATATATAGCAACAGATAGTATTCTAGTCTTGCTACATTGTTGGGAAATGTCTTTATAAATTAGTTATTTAGTGTGCTAGGACCTCCGTGATAGGTACTCAAAGTACACAAAGTTTCAACAGGATCACCAGTTGACTTTTTATTATCACACATTACCAAAGACATCTGACCGAATGTTTCTTGACTTCCAGAGCAGCTGGAGGTGGGACTCACAATGATCACAAACACCTGCCCTTTCGACAGCACCGGTCATCCCGCACTCTCCATCAACGCCGGCTTCAGCGAGGGGCTCCCCGTTGGGATGATGATAGTGGGCCGTCACTATGACGAGACGACCATTCTCAAGGTTGCCCGCGCCTATGAGAAAATTCGAGATGCAAAATGAAGTCATGCCGTGAAAAATGAGATGAGATCATGAAAACGTGAAGTTGCTCAAGTGGTATATTTTGGAATCATCACTTATAGTGGATAATTGGAACCAAATTATGATACGTATCTCACGGAATATGCACCGTGATCCTTAATTATGATACATATCCCACTGAACATACACCATGATCCTTAATTATGATAAGTATCCCACTGAACATACACCGTGATCCTCAACCAAAACCAGAGCCTTTTGAAATGTTACATCATCTGAAAATGATAATGCCAAAAAGTTATCAGTCTAATATATATGGAGTATATGTAGGTATTTGTGTTGTTTCCCCCGAACTCAGTGTGTCTACGTCTCTATGCTGTCAGGCGTAAGGTGTGTGAAGTTTCATTGTGGAGAAGGTCCACAATGTCTCCTCAACACCCCTCCTCGATAACCCTCAGAAAACTTTGAACTTGCCTTCGAATAGACTACACAAGACTAGAGTTTGACAAGACTACAGTAGATTAGAGCTTGACTAGAGTAGACTTTGACTAGACTAGCCTTATAACATTGGTATTGTACTTATCCTGATAATGTGATTGAGAAATGGTAGAATGTAGGGCTGGGATGAGTCCAAATTTTCTACCCGGGTACCCACACCCCTATTACCCGACCCTACCCTCTGTTGGTGTCAAGAGATAGGTACAAAATGTCCGATTAGGAATAGTTTGACAGTGGCACTGGCAGAATGTATTTAGATACACGTATAAAACAGTGTGGTCATGCTTACACTGAAGTTGACTGATGTTTTAGCTTTGTTCAAACATATATAAGTCAGAAGGAACGTGTTCATAGTCATGAACAAATGCGAACATTTGAGTCTTGAAATTCTGTGGTTGTTTACCCTGTCCCATTATTTATTCACTGGCTTGCAATCATCTTAATCAGCTCTCTGTGTCCATCGATCAATTTACTGTATAAACATTGATGTTAGTAAGTATATATACCTATGTTGTCCAGTACTATCCATCACTTGCTTGATAAAGGTGTTAGGATCTACACTGAAACGTCGCACCAATTGTAATAAAAAAGTTGTTCATCCATAGAACTTGTCTTTTTTTAGACTTGAAATTGTCCTGTAACCATGTAGATATTGTGAGATTGTGGCAGCACCGTCTTGTCTTTAGTGGGTTGTGTACTGGTCTTTGTATCCCTGCTGATTTTTACCCTTTTAGCTCACCTGAAGTGAACTTATGTCACGGCCTGCATGTCATGCATTCTTTCCCATCTGCATCAGTGTTTGTAGTCATCTTCTCCTCTCCCAAGAATCACAGATGCTGAAACTTGACACACTGTTTCCAACCAATGATGGAACCTGACTATTTTCACAAGGTTTCATTCTGTTTTCCAAAATGTCTGCCATGTCCAGAAAGCATACACAGGGTCAGAATTAAAACTTCATTTATGTAAATTTATACAATGTTACGTATTATGTTCATTGTTGATGATTGAGAAATGTTGAAATTTGATATTTTTTACATATTTGTCAATACTTTCATCCTCAATATTATACGGAAAATGCTGACAGCACACATTCTTCTATAGCTTTCTTTGTTGACATTTTAAACTGTTTACAAGTTAACCAGGAGAGCTACAGTACCTTGGCACTACCCACATTTTTATCATAATATACCAAGTTTATACATTAGTTTAAGATTAGAGATTTCATGTATAGATATAGTCAGAATCGTCCAGTGGAGTCTTCTTTGAGCAGAGAATTGTTATGATTGTGATTTCTTATGATTATGGGGAGCAGTTGGGTAGCCTTGTGGTTAAAGCGTTTGCTTGTCACACCGAAACACCCGGGTTTGATTCCCCACAAGGGTACAATGTGTGAAGCCCATTTTCCTTTGTCCCTCGCCGTGATATTGCTGGAATATTAATAAAAAGGCATAAAAGCAAACTCACTCACTCTTATTATTATGGAATGTGTTTTGTCACCTTTTGTTTATATATTGAAGAGTTTACATTATGCCAGATAAAGACAAGACCATATATTTCAGGATAGTGCATTAATATAATATGATGAAGCATGCATAATGGAGTTAAATAGGTTCCAATCCGAGTTTGCCCCAATTATGTTTCTAGGTTTGTCAGCACCATACCTGTGCACAAGACATCTTCCTAATCAAAACATGCCTACACGGCCGCATCTAAAAAAGTACATCAAACAAGCTGTCCATACACCCTAAAATTCTAAACCTATAAATTAAAACACTCTCCCGGATAGCATCCAATAGAATTTGAGAAGGGAAACTGGACGATAACTCGAAGCAATCGGCGTTTCTCATCAGAACAACTGATCATGCTCTTGAGCAAGCCAATAAAAAGGTGAAAGGAGTAGTTGGCATTATTGGTCTGACCGGAAACCCACCCATGCTGGAACGCTGGATTATAAGTGGCCCAGAAATATGCTGTGTTGTAGAGGAGTTTACCCGGGCATATGACAATGCTGATGATGAAGAACTCTCTCGTCATGAGGAAGGCTATGCATCTCAGCTCCGATTTCAACGTCATGCCAGAGACCTGACCGATGTGTTGCTAAGGAAAGGAAATCCTTTTGAGGAGGGCAGTAACGACCTGGTTACATTAGACAACAAGGTGTGAGAGTCTGTGGCTGCTGCCGAATCTGCCTATAAAATTGAGTTGGACAAGAGCAGTACAAGTTCAGGGAGCGTGCTTGACTCAAACGACACACTTCTGACAGCGCCTATTAAGCGAAACAACTTACTCTTGTTCTACGAGAAGAAACGACAGAAGAAGACAGCCGTTAATCTGAAAATGCACCACTTCAAACATCATGCTGAACTTTATGGTCAAGGATTTCTTATGCTAGACAGCCGTGGGGGTGGGGGGCATTTGGGGGAGTTTTGTCATCTGAAGGATCCCTCAACTCTTGTACCAAGTCGGATTTATATCTTGGAAACCAGTACGAGTAGTGCCATTTCAGTTGATGAAGACGTAGCTGCACCGGATGTGTATGATTTTTATTGTTATTGACGGTTGAATTCTCATGTACTCACTTCCTGGTACAAGTGTCCAAGGCAAGAACTTTGACTCATATTTCGACAAGGTGTTCTGCCCAAGAGTTCACCATGACTTGAAAAGATCAACCAGAGTAGACATTGTCTGGGACGAGTATTTTACACTGACAATCAAAGGAGGCAAAAGGGAAAAAAGAGGAACAGGTACGCGACAACGTGTAAATGGTACTGCCAAAATGCCAGGAAGTTGGCAGATGTTTCTGGCAAATGTTGACAACAAGAAGGAGCTGTTCAAATTCATATCAAACAAAACAGAAGAACACTTCTCAGATGAGAAGGATGTTTATAAAACTACAGGTGATCAAGTACACCATGTTTGAAACAATCCATCAATGGGTAAATGCAACCACGAGGAAGCAGACACACGTGTCCTAATACATCTCCTCCATGCCATCCAGACCTCGTCACTTGGAATGGTTCACACTGGAAACACAGATGTTGTCATAATACTCCTAAGTAACTTCCATCACAAAAAAGCTCTGAATCCAGCTGCAGAAATCTGGATATCCTTCAAAGCTGGAAAGACAACCAGAAAGACCTCCCTGAACACTATTGCTACGAATCTGGAGAATCCCAAGAGAAGTGTAAGCATCTGGACGTCAGCTCGCATGTCAATTGTGCCTTTCAAGAACCCCACTGATCATGGGTGGAAGGAAGAGGATAGCAAGCTGATTCCGTTTTCGGCCAGAGTGCCCCCCCCCCGCGAAGGATGTTTTCCATCTGGATGTAAAGTGTAATTGCACAGGCCCCTGTTCTCGGTGCAAGTGCATGAGATCAAAGTTGAAGTGAACACGTTTGTGCAAGTGCTAATGCGAGAAGTAGCTTAACAATATCCAATAGGTTGATTTGTGAACAGGACGTCCGTCTACTCAATTATTTACTTTTTTTCACCACAGTGGCCGCCATCTTGAAAATGGTGGCCATTTTGAATTTGGAAATGTCATAATTGGATTTCTTGTCCCTGAAAAACCCTATTTTGATGGATCTAATGACTCTCTACTAGCGATATCAGCAAAGTTATGGATTTTTTAAATAATGTTGGCGGCCATCTTTAAAAATGGCTGTCAGAAGACTCATTTTTTATGTGAGAGCTCGACACTCGGAGCAAAATTGTTCTACGAGGTCGTACCTTCACACTAGTACCGAAATCAAAACTTTTACATTAATTTGAAATGACTCAGTGTCTGGGCACTCCACTAAATGTAAAATACGTCAGTCACTCAACCAATTCATGTACTCAACCATCTCAACTATTATTTTCCCAAAAGATCAGATTAAAATCAAGATTAATTTACATATCTTTAGAAGTACTTAATCTTTGCATGGAAACTGCCGTCTTGGTTTATTAGTTTGTATTGTATGACATTATAATTAGATATATGCTCCTGTTCCGCCGCTGGTGGTTTTATTCATGAGAAATAAACAGAATTTGGTTTGCACCCAACCATGCGCGTGCTAAATTATACAGCGTCAAGCGTTCAGAGCGCCAACAAAAAAAAATTTAAAGAAATTAAGAAAACGAACATTTATCAAATTTATTATTGCTAGAACATATGCATATGCTGTTGTGGGTTTTCAAAATAATCTTCGTTCTCCCTGCTGTTAAGAATATTAAAACAACAATTACTATAATCGGAAATATATTACATGTTATTTACGCACCCGGATGCTCAAAACCTTAATACAATGCTAGTATCAGACGTTTGTGTTCCAGGGAGTTAATACCAAATCGACGAGTACCAAGCCAGGTCTACAGACACTGGTTTTCTTTGAACTCAAAAAGCAGGGCATTCAGCTGTCGGGGCTGTACGGCAGCTTGTGAATTATATTAATTGTTACCAGATGGCCCCAGCTGGGGTAGCAGACGACACACTTTCCAACAATGGGGAACACGGTAAAAAAACCGGCCTGTCCTCATTTCGCCGACACCCTTATCAAAACAAATTTACAGCTGACTGCACATAAGTCAAGTGCTGTGTTACATCTAAAATAATGAACTGACCCAAAAGAAGGTGAAACAGACAAGACAATCTTGAAGCTTCACACATTATTTAATAGCTATTTACATTATGCAGTAGTAATAATAATGACTCATGATTACTGTAGCTTTAGTACATATCCAACGGCATCAAGAGATTTACTAAACAAGATTTACTTGCACATTCAAAACAACTAAGGATTAACAGAATGACCAAGTCAAACAAGAGTTGTGAGAAGTTGTCATAGGTTGTAAAAACTTCACTTTGAACCTATATGCCGCTTGGATTAGATTAGAGCTTGGATTAGTTAACAGCCTGAGATGGACAATGCCCATTCATATAATAGGGGTGAGGCAATTAAGCATTTGAATTATTGTAGGCGAAATGAGGGCAAGCCAAAAAAACCCACACAATTAATTCTCAACCTTATCTAATTCTAATTAAGCAATTTATCATATACTTAGCAGTGAGATATTCTGTTCTCTCTGGTGAAATGGACACAGACACAAACTCTCTCAAAGGCAGCAAGGTGCATTATACAGTTAATTGAAAATTGGACTGTATCGCACCCGACACCGCTCGTGCCCTGATAAAATGTCGGATAACTATAACATACATAAAGGTATCTTGTTCTGTTCTGATTAAGTTTTAATCTACCAAAATACAATATGTCATGATCAGTTGCGATGCATCTCATTCGTGGAAAGCTATATAATGCAGGCACGGCCTGTTATGTATCATTCAATCTATAGTAAGCTTTCTCACTTTCTCACTGATGGATAACCTCTCGTGTTGCTTACTTACTTACTTACTTTGGAGATTTAACGTGCGCTTTCCGACTGATGCGTATTTCGCACACGGGCCCGGTCAGGCCATTTAATGTGTTTCCGAAAGGGGCGAAGGTGTCCTGTGCAACCCTAAGAGGGGGCTTTACGTTTTCACCTACGCTTTGATAAAGGCTCCCAGAAAGTTTACTTATATAAATGTTTGACAGAAGTACAGCTTGGTAAACCAGGTACAACTCTTGCTGCTCCTGGTTGCAGTTTTTTCTTATCTGTCACTCTGCTCTTTGCTACAACCGTCTAAAACTTCACATGCATATTCAAAATGTTGTCAAATAAACAACACAATACGACTGATCACAAAACGTTTGTTTGTTTGTAAACTTTGTATTTGATGTAGTTTTAATAATCGAATCAATATGACATGACCACTTGTCCGATGATGAGAATATAGCAGGTCTTTGTGTGTTTTAACATTTTCAATGTTTTCATTATCCAAAAATCATTTCAGTGTTCGATGCCGCTCTTTTATCCAAAAATCATTTCAGAGTTTGATGCCGCTCTTTTATGGAAAGATGAACTGATTTTGTTTTGTCTATATAGAATTAGCCAGGTATTTTGTGGCGAGTTTCATCTTTTTTGACGAACAGACCACGCCGGTAAAGATCTTCGAAAGTCGTGAGACCAAAAGCACTGACGTTAGGGAGGACACCTTTTGAGATGTATATAAGAAAAACGGTACAAAACTGAATAAAATATACCTGCACCATATTTTCTCCATGTATTGCCACAGAACATATAACCAGGTGTAGAAGAGAATAGAAATTCCATGTTGCCGAAAGGTTGCATACATAAAATTCGCAATGTGTTTATATTACCAATACAATTATGACATTATCAATAAAATGACAGAGAAACATTTCCAAAGGTGATGGGCCGAACTTCTATCCAAAAAGTGAGTAAACGAGTATGGTTTTACGCCGCTTTGAGGAATATTCCAGCAATATCACGGCGGGAGACACCAGAAATAGGCTTCCAACCCGGGTCTTCGACGTGACGAGCAAAAGCTTAAACCACTAGACTACACCACCGTCCCTCTAACCCCCCCCCCCCCCCCCCCCCCCCCCCCCCCCCCCCCCCCACCCACCCACCCACACCCACACCCACACAAACACTTTGGGATGCCTGAGACGGGAAAATAACATGGGAGAATTGGGACGCTCTTCAGTAACTTCCATGAAAAAGTGCCTCACATACAGGACAACGTTATTAGTGATGCCAGATTAAATGTACGTATCAAATGATTATCTCCCTTGACAATAGTGGTCGTAGAGGCTTGGCTGGAGATGTACGCTTATATTATTTTCTTTAGGATTTGGACCCGTGGAGATCCAGGGTAGAATAGGTCTTCAGCAACTCATCTTTGCCGTAAAATGCGACTATGCTTATCGTAAAAGGTGACTAACGGGATCGGGTGGTCAGGCTCGCTGACTTGGTTGATGCATGTCATCGATTCCAATTGCGTGGATCGATGCTCATGATGTCAATCACTGGATTGTCAGTTGCAGACTCGAGTAGACCGCCGTCATACAGCTGGAATATTACTGAGTGCGGCGTAAAACAACAAAACAAACAACTTTAGGATTTGTATACGCTTGGTTTGCTCAAGGTGTTGTCAATACGTTTATCTGTGCTTCTCATCAACGACTCAAAGATGTGCGCCTTCAGAAACGGAAACCTAATATTCGTGATAATTATAAACTAAATGTATATAGTCAACTTAAACTATAGAAAAGTATCTCTTCCACATGATATGCTTCAAATTAAAAAAGGCACTTAGTATATTTAGATGTGGAAGCATTAATCTACACATTGGGACGGGCAGGTTGGATAATATTCCAAGACTTTGTCGCTCGTGTCATTCTACAGCAGCCATCTCCGTTGTGGAAGATGAAAATCATTTTCTGTTTGTTTGTCCAATGTATAACAGTTACAGAGAGAAATATGTACAGCCATCTAACATTTGCTTATGTATCAATACTATACTGAACAACAAAAATTCCTGTGACATTGAATAAGATTTAATGCAAAGTTATGTTTTTTTACCAAATCTGAAACAATTTCGGTTTGCAACAGATAAAAAGACTCCTGTAAGTGTTCAAATGGTTTAATTTGCCATACTGACTTCAGAAAATGCGTGATTTCCTAAAAAACATGAACATGCCAAAATGTCAATTTACAAATCAACAGCGTGTGTGTCCACCTCTGGTTGCGATGCAAGCAACACAGCTTCGTCTCATGGAATGGACCAGGCGTCGCACAAAGTCCTGTGGGATATCTGTCCATATCTGCTGGAGCATGTTTCCAAGTTCCTGGAGTGTGCGGGAACACGTGGTTGACGTCGAAGGCGCCGATCCATCTCATCCCACGTGTGCTCGATTGGTGAGAGATCAGGGGAGCGAGCCGGCCAGGGGATTACATTCACATTGTTTTGTTGAAGAGATTCCTGAACAAGTCGAGCAATATGAGGCCGGGCGTTGTCATGTTGAAAGGTCATGCCTGGGTCATGACGACGCAAAAACGGTAGAACAACAGGGTCGGTGATCTCGTCGCGGTAGCGCTGTCCATTGAGATTTCCCTCTACCACTATCAAACAGGTCCTCTGTCTTGCTGTAATCCCATCCCATTCCATAACGCTGCCGCCCCCGAACCGATCCTCTTCCATGACACAATGATTGACGTAAAGTTCACCTCGACAATCGGTACACTCGAATACGTCCATCGCTGTGGCTGAGGTGAAAACGAGACTCGTCAGTGAATAGAACTCTGCATGGCCGTCCAACGTAGACGCTGTCTGCACCACTGTAGACGTACTAGACGGTGGTTTCCTGTCAAAATGGGACGCCTGGCGGGTCTTCTGGCGACAATCCATGCACACCTGAGGCGGCGACGTACGGTTTGTGAAGATATTCGTCGAAGGCCAGGGGTGCTTCTTGCAGTCACTGTTGCTGGCTCTAATCGATTTCGTAGGTGTGTTGTTCAAATCCAGTATCTGACTGCATTCGTCTGTTGCCAGCGTTGCCATAAACACCAAATGGTGTTCCTGTGGACGATAAATTGTCTTGCAACATCACGTTGACTCGACCCTGCTTCAAGCATACCAATGGCTCGCAGACGCTCATTTTCGGACAGGCGTGGCATTTCGTAATGTTGAATAATTGCGTACTTTTGTTGTTTTTCTGAGTGGTTGTTGTCAGCACGATGCTAAACAATGCATATGGAATCCCGTTAACACACATGTTTTTATACCTATTCTTGGGTAGTGAAATGCATGGGGCTTGCATAAAAGTCAACTTTTGCATGGAAAGCATGTTTTTCTGTAGCAGTTGCGTTTTTGTGACTTGATTCCATACATGTACTACAATACTGAAAACCAAATTTTACTTGTTTGAAAATACACTAAAATATTGGTGTCACAGGAACTTTAGTTGTTGAGTATATATGAAACATGTTTGACAGAGAAAAGGAAACTTGGAAAGTAGGAGCTTTTTCATATTTCAGTTTTATCCAACACATGAATTGGATAGGTAAACGCTTTTGGATGTATTTACTGAGGATGAATTTGTTTCATAGTTATGAATGCTGTTTCAAACACAGCATATCACTTTAAGCGACTTGAACTTGTAAATGTATCTATCAACTTAAATATTATATAATGTGATCATTCGGGACAGGTAACTGCCGAGAGGTTAGCAGTCCGTTGTATTCTGTTCATACGCATTTGTAATGGCAATTACGGTAATATATTATTATTCTGTTCATACGCATTTGTAATGGCAATTACGGTAATATATTATTATTATTATTATTATTATTCACATAAACTGGTTGCACTGAGAATTATGAGCTGAGAGGCCTACATTCTGAATAAAATGGTATTGAATAAACGTAGTTGTAGGATATAGTTTTTTAGGCGACAGAAATATATCGGGTGACAGGTGTTGCCTTGAAGTGTGTGAAGATGTCGCCCTTAACATAGCATATATATGTTTATTACCCACGTGGTGAAGATACAGGTGGTAAGATACTAAATCCGTACGTCACACGTGTGTCGTACAAGGTTGACCTTGTTTTATTCGTTTTGATTGGATAACCGTGACCTCTGTCACACCGGGACTACTTTTTTCATTCATAAAAAATCGCGAGACGTCATTCATTTTGCGATTACAAGGCAGAACTGAAGAAATTCATGAGAACGAAAGATATTTACAAACACTTTATTAAACCAAACAAGATAGTCACACGCATCAAATTCGGTTTGCATTCAATATAAGTTATGCATAGAGCTCCTACAGACGTATAATCGAACTAGATCTATAAATCGATTTACAATGTACGACTGCCGATCGAGCGCGTCCCTTGAGCGTGACGCACCCGACCATTTTCGCAACTTTCAATTTGATTTAACGTAAAAGGATAAGCGTGGTGAAATGAAGTCTGTTGAAACTATCTGGACAGATATCTAGACTTACTTGCGATGATCCGGTTGTGCCATCGGTGTCCCCTTTGAAGCGTATTTTGTGGCGCTGTTTCGGTAGGTGTTGTTCATGAATGAACGAACACGACAGCACGACCAGATCACTTAAAGTTCACAGTTCCGATAAAAATCATTCGAAAACTCCGTGGAAGTGTGCCTGACTTCTGATTTTGTGGCCCCAAACATCCCAAATGTGAACAGTAACATTCCCTATCTCTAGCGTAAAATGCTGTGAGTGGATCGCGGTTGTCTTTTCTTATTACGGTGGCGACCTTGCCCTTCGATCGTTCGAAGCTGTCACTGACATGCAAGCAGACTTGAGTTTGTTGATTTTCACGTCTTCAGTGAAGGGTGGTACAGTTAACATGAATGTCTTTGGCGAACAGTCTGATTTCCCTCTTCCAAAATGGTACGGACATGATATAAATTCAGCTGATAGATCAAGGAAACCGAACCATTTTGATTGCACAGACAGGACCCCGGCAGTGTGACCGACTGTTGGTCCGATATTCAAAGCGCGGCGCTAATGTGACATTTCAAATTTTCTTATCGGTGTCCTGCGTACTAACAACATGGCGCTTGAATTGCCATAAGTTGAAGACTTTCTTCCAAAAGGATCTTGAGCGTCGGTGCTGGTTTGTTTGCAAACAGAACAGCAGGCGCATGTTGTTAATGCGTATGCATAAACATGTCAACAATGCCCATATTTGGTCATATATCAATATTCATGCGCAACCAGATTTTGCAACCGGTTTCAGTTTGGTCTGTCAACGAACGAAAGTTGTTATGTATTTACACTTAAATATATATTTAACGTGGGTAATAAATAAAATACCACACTCATTCTCGTTAGATACCATTTTTACGAAACTCGTGAACTTTCTATGGTATCTGACCTCGCTTTCGCTCGGTCAGATACCATAGAAAGTCCACTCGTTTCGTAAAAATGGTATCTAACGAGAATGAGTGTAGTATTCTCTATATAGAGATTATATTAGTACTGAAACCCTTCTACAAACTATGAGGAACAAGGTAAATCTTCTGCTCAAAATTGAGCAGGCTGTTTTTTTTAACTGCATAGGTCAGTAGGTGATTGATAGCTGGTAATTAATTTTTACCAGATGGCTGTCGCTGGGAAACTTGGCAGAAAGCCAAGACAATTGTAAATATATGCGCGTTCGGTTTGGTATCAAGAAATGTAACTAAATTCTCATATAATTTATATTGCACAGTTAGTTATCAGAGGATAACCGTGCTAAAAGAAGTACGAATAAATGGTTATTGTCAAAAGAATCTATTTTCTATTAAGACTGGATTTAGGTATACATCACATTCACATTATTTTAAGTCTGTCCATTCACTAAAATGTATTGTGTCACATAGATTAAAAGATCACTGTTTACAAATATGGTCATCTGAAGTGTTTGAATCATTAAAAGCTGCAATGTTAATTATATATAAATCCTAACTTGAAGCTGAACAATATTTTTTTTAAAATTATGTAAAACACAATGGTACTCACTGTTTCAGTTTAGTTGGTTGGTTGGTTTGTTGTTTAACGCCGCACTCAGCAATATTCCAGATGTATGACGACGGTCTGTAAATAATCGAGTCTGGACCAGACAATCCAGTGATTGATATCATGAGCATCGATCCACGCAATAGGGTTACAATGATACGATTCAAACAGGCTTCCAGTTGAAGTGGGTCTTTATAGAAAGAATATGTAATTTATGTGACAGTAGTGACTTTAGTGATGAATTCCTTGCAATTTTCAATTGTAACTATTTTAAAAACTATAGATTTTGATTTGTTACCTTGATATTATCACAATAGGTCCCTTGTGTTAAAATGCCACAAATTATGTTTAATTGTAAGTGTTTAAAATAAGTGTGTAAAAACATAATACAAACATATGAATCCTTTCGGAAGAAGCAACATGTCCACTGTATTGCTGTAAATTGTTGTAAATTGATATACGTAAAATGATATATGCAGGCTGATTCTCTTTGAACTGTGTCATACTGCCCTGCACACGATAGCAGGTGATTGACAGCTGGTGATTGATGGTTACCAGATACCTCCAGTCGGGCTAGCAGCCCACACACTAAGTTGTATTTGAAAAAAACACATTTGAAAGCTTACTTGTAAGCACAGGGACAATACATTTTATATTCATTTTATCAAGTGTCTGTAACAATTTTAAAATAATAAAGATTTAATTATACAAATTTAATAACACAAACTAAATCTAAATTTGTCCATGTTGTGATATCCTAAAGCATTAAGATTTTTATTTACGATGGCAATGTTAGAAATAATCTCTACTTCTCTCTTTGTTTATGAAATAAGTATCCAACTTATATTTGTATAAATCTGAAGGTATAATAATGGGTAGAGTAATTCTAAACTGGTCCTCTACACTATATATTCAATGAAGAGGACATTTTAACATACTGACATATGATTATTAATATTGTTCAGCCAATTCAGGCACAGAGAAGTACATAAAGTTCATCACAATAATGTCTCCTTATAACACTATACTAAACAACAAAAAAGAACACTTTGTCATTACATTCAGTAGAGAGAAGATTCACCTAATTGACAAGTAAAATTATCATTTTCAATCAGTGCATGTGGCTCTTTCATGTTGTATTTCCTGAAATATAAGTATAAACTCCTTTCCAGCTAGATCAAGAGTTGAAGTTAAGTTTGTGAGATAGCAAATGGTAATATTTAGTTGAACTCTCATCAGCCAATACTGCATAATGGAATTGTAAGTCTACAGTCTTAGTGTGGTCGTTTGCTGATAAGCTTTAAAGTTCTAAGTCTATCATACCATACCATATTTGATAATAATAACAACAACAACAATTATAACAGAGGCTCATCAGAGGTACGACCCGGAATATGTAGAGGGCGTCATGGAAAATGATCAATGCAAAATCCTTTGGAATAGGCCCGTATATATCCTCAGGCGTATCCAGGCCAAAAAACCTGATCTTGTCCTTTTTGATAAATCCAATGATATCATTTATATCATTGAATTTTCTGTCCCTTTTGACACTAATGTGATTGACAAGATTGACGAAAAACATGGCAAATATGTGGATTTCGAAATGTCACGCTTGCTATCAAGTACCAAGTTGTCCGACGCCCCATTGTTCTCGGTTGCCTTAGGTTTGGTACCTCCCAATCTGTTGACTGACATTTAGAGAGTACCCGGGTTTGCTACCAGGAATACAGCCCTTCTGACAATCTGGGTAATGCAGAAGGCTGCAGTGTTGGGGAGTCTTCACATTCTCCGAAAATTTCTGGTTGGGTTTGACTGGGCTGCGCTTCCTGGGAGAAGTCCCATTCGCTGTCTGTGCTGCGTGTAGAGGGGACAAGGGCCCTGAGCTGATGATGAGCCTAACCAGCCTGACTGTGCCAGGTTCAATATTTGCTGCATATTTTATTTTAAATAATGATAAAAATAAAAATAAAAATAAAAATAAAAATAAAAATAATAATATAAAAAAAACAACCAAAACCAAACAACTGCGGGCAGAGTACAAATGTGGACTTAAGAAAATCTTGAGTTCTGAGTTGAACACTCGCAATAGAGTTAAAGCCACAAATACTTATGCTGTACCCGTCCTTTCATATTCTTTTTGTGTTGATTGATTGGACGAAACAGAAATTCAAAGTATGGAGTGAGTGAGTGAGTTGGGATTAACGCCGCTTTTAACAGTATTCCAGTTATATCGCGGCGTGCCAGCTTAATGTTGGAGGAAAGCCCGAAGTGATGCAGGTCTCAGACGTTTACCACTTCGGTGAAACCCACGAGCACGGGTATGGTGCTGACAAACCTTGAAACATAATCGGGGCGAACAGGGATTCGAACCAATCATAGGTTTCCGGCGTGCCCAAGGGACGCAACTCTGCACAGCGAATCGTGGCGCCTTAGACGACTGGGCCACCCGTTCCCCCCTGAAGGTATGGACACCCTCACACGAAGACTATATCGTGCACTTTAAGATTAGAAGCAAATATGGCAGACTGGATTATCTCGAAGTTGTTATTTGCCACATTACAATTTTGAGAAGCGCATGTATGTTTAACACTGTACGTCACGGACGCTGTAGCGGCTCAAACATCTGTTACAACATTCAGCGAATGAAGCAGCCGTTGCCCGTTTTAAAGTAAGAGACGTTCAATAGTTTGCACACTCTCATTGGGAAATCTATCGCAAAGCATCTGAATAGGTAATTATTGTACTTTTACTATTTCTTGTTATTGTTATTGTAATCGATAATGGATTCAGCTTTGGCAGAACTGTCCATGATTATTGAAGAGGTTTGGTAGCTATTAATATGACATGCACCTGGGTGCATTATTGCCTGAAATATGGCTGATGTGAAAACATGCATTATTTTCTTGATCATATCCTTGTGTATACAACCCATGAAGTTCCGGGGTAGAATAGGTCTTCAGCAACCCATGCTTGCCTTAAAAGGTGACTATGATTGTCGTAAGAGGCGACTAACGGGATCGGGTGGTCAGGCTCGATGACTTGGTTGATGCTTGTCATCTTATCCCAGTTGCGTGGATCGATGCTCATGATGTCCATCACTGGATTTTCTGGTCCAGACTAGATTATTTACAGACCGCCGTCATATAGCTGGAATATTTCTGAGTGCGGCGTTAAACAACAAATAAACAAACAAACAAACCTTGTGTATAGAATTGCCTGATATTATCATCATTTTGTACATTTCATGTCGGCAATAGTTTGTAAGTTTGTTATATGTCTTTTCAGCGAGTGTTTGATTAATTGTAATTCTGAAAACTCTGCTAATCATTCCTTCACTGCTGCATTGCCACGTCTATCTTACAGCCTACATCTAGCCTACACCTTATATCGCCTACACCTCATCTAGCCTACACCTTATATCGCCTACACCTCATCTAGCCTACACCTTATATTACCTACACCTCATCTGGCCTACACCTTATATCACCTACACCTCATCTAGCCTACACCTTATATCACCTACACCTCATCTAGCCTACACCTTATATCACGTACACCTCATCTAGCCTACACCTTATATCGCCTACACCTCATCTAGCCTACACCTTATATCGCCTACACCTCATCTAGCCTACACCTTATATTACCTACACCTCATCTAGCCTACACCTTATATCACCTACACCTCATCTAGCCTACACCTTATATCGCCTACACCTCATCTAGCCTACACCTTATATCGCCTACACCTCATCTAGCCTACACCTTATATTACCTACACCTCATCTGGCCTACACCTTATATCACCTACACCTCATCTAGCCTACACCTTATATCGCCTACACCTCATCTAGCCTACACCTTATATCACCTACACCTCATCTAGCCTACACCTTATATCACCTACACCTCATCTAGCCTACACCTTATATCGCCTACACCTCATCTAGCCTACACCTTATATTACCTACACCTCATCTAGCCTACACCTTATATCACCTACACCTCATCTGGCCTACACCTTATATCGCCTACACCTCATCTGGCCTACACCTTATATCGCCTACACCTCATATGGCCTTCACTAAATGCAAATGGTTACTGTCACACCCCTGTTGTGTAGAATGGTACTGTCCATTAACCCATTAATGATTTCATTCATTGATATGAATTAATGACTTGAGTACATTGGCCTTTCAACTAATCCGATGTTTTTATAGTGGTATCTGATCCTTGAGTTTGTTTTGACTGTTTATACAGGATTACTGTTATAATCCACTTTGATCATTTAACAGGTCTACTCATCTCAAAAGTTTTGTAAGTGTGTATACATTACCTTACCTGATATAATCCAATCTGAGCATTTTAACAGGTCTACTCATCTCCAAATTTCTGTAAGTATATATATATATATACATATACATATACATATACATATACATATATGTATATATATATCTTAGTAAGTGTTTTATATATACCTTAGTAAGTGTCTTATATATACCTTAGTAAGTGTTTTATATATACCTTAGTAAGTGTTTTATATATACCTTAGTAAGTGTTTTATATATACCTTAGTAAGAGTTTTATATATACCTTAGTAAGTGTTTTATATATACCTTAGTAAGTGTTATATATATACCTTAGTAAGTGTTTTATATATACCTTAGTAAGTGTTTTATATATACCTTAGTAAGTGTTTTTGTTTCTCTTTAGTTTGATCAACGAAATAGCTTTCGCAATGTTAACAGGATCACCTCATCTCCAATTTAGGAGTAGGTATATATGTTAGTTTTTAAGTTTCTTGGACATTTCATCAAATTACAGTAATTGTGCTAGTAATGATGTAGTGCTAATGTTATAAAACATAAAGATGATGGATATAAACGTTCAATGCTGTGATAATACATGTGTATTTATGATATATGATGTTGTGAAAACATTTGAGTTGTGAAGATAAACGTACAGTGCTGTGATAATACATGTGTATTTATGATATATGATGTTGTGAAAACATTTGAGTTGTGAAGATAAACGTACAGTGCTATGATAATACATGTGTATTTATGATATTTGATGTTGTGAAAACATTTGAGTTGTGAAGATAAACGTACAGTGCTGTGATAATACATGTGTATTTATGATATATGATGTTGTGAAAACATTTGAGTTGTGAAGATAAACGTACAGTGCTATGATAATACATGTGTATTTATGATATTTGATGTTATGAAAACATTTGAGTTGTGAAGATGATCTCATATACAAAATGAAATTACAGTATCAAAAGTCATTTACATTCTTTGATCTTGTTGGAAGAGTTCATTTTACTTAAGGGATAAGGGTACAAGTGTGATGCGCACTCATCCATAAATTTGTTTGGATAGTAGTGTAGGCGATATGAGGTGTAGGCCCGATGAGGACAGGCCGTCTTACATTATACATGTAAGCCAAGCGTAAAAGCCCTTCTCTGGAATAAATAATTACCTTAGATACTGTCGTCCCGATACACACGCACATCATATGCAAGGATCGACACGGGTTATGCCATGTCTATATTGTTCACAGATTTTGCAACAGTCATAAACATGGCTTCAGATGAACGACAGATGGAGCTAGGGTCATACGAGGAGGCAGTTGTGATAATAATGGTCACATGGTGTAACAATAGTGATTGGTTGCTTGAAAAAATAAGTCCTGGGTAATTTCTGCTTGTAATATCTGAACTTCATTGTCCCTCAGAGGAGACATATTTTTCGACACCAAACTATTGATTGCGCAAAAAGATAGCAGTCTCTGTACAAGCTGTGCGAGAAGATAATTTCAATTTTCCAATCGTGGATTTCCCTTTCGTGTCGACCCGTGAAGATCCGGGGTAGAATAGGTCTTCAGCATTTTGCCGTAAAATGCGACTATGCTTGTCGTATATGAAAAAAGGCGACTTTTAGGGATCGGGTGGTCAGGCTCGCTGACTTGGTCTGGTCAAGACTCGATTATTTACAGACCGCCGTCATATAGCTGGAATATGGCTGAGTGCTGCGTTAAACAACAAACAAACAAACAAACCAACTATAAGATAGTTATTCATAAACACATGCTCATGATATAGTCGGAACTGTACAATCGCTTCTGCTATATGCAGAGATTTCTATTTGACATGGAAAGGGTTTTGTCGCTTTATTTGATACCTCAAAAGAGAGGCCCTCACTATGTAAGGCTTTGACACTTTATCAGAAGCCCTCACACAGGTAAGCCAATGATATGATTGCAACATCCTCTTTATCCTGAACTGTCAATTTTATACTTATGGTCAGCATCTTCGTGAGGCAGGGGCGTTAACTGACTATAAAAAGTCCAGTTTCCACCCTTGCCGAACTAGGCTCGAATTGGGGACTTATATTTGGGCTGGATAACTAGTTAATGCATATGGTCCAATCAAAATCGCATTACAAAATCGACATCCGGTCATCGTGTCGCGCGGTGTATAAAAATCGGCAATATTTAGTGCAGCCCGGGAAACATTAACTGTATCGGGGTTACCTTCTGCTCATGAAGCCTGTACACTATATTTGTCGCTATATGGCTGAAATAATGCCAATGCGACGTTAAAGTTTAACTCACTCACTGTACACTATATCCCTTTACGCCCCGGTTTCGTTTTTAAGACCACACTTAAACATTTTTGTTTTGTTTATCAATCCTTAGACTTGATGGTATGACTTCTTTCAGTGGCATTTAGAAGTTGGAGTGATGAAGTAAGACGATTTCTCTGGATTGCACTAATTGTAATAAAGAAGTTGTTCATCCATAGAACTCGTCTTACTTCATCACTCCAACTTCTAAATGCCACTGAAAGAAGTTATACGCCGTCTACATGGAGACGTGGCAATCTCAGCCATCAATAAACTCAGCAGCACTAATTGTAATAAAGAAGTTGTTCATCCATAGAACTCGTCTTACTTGATGGTATGAATTGAAAACCCCATAGCTTGGGCAGTTCGTAATTCGCGCTAGCTAAACTAAGAAATGGTTTTCCCTCTACCTCTCTAAAGTGTAAAGAGCTTTCCTCATACAGACTCCATATCGTGTACCATGGATATGGCTATGCAAGTCTCATGTAATATGCATCATTGGAGCAGTGTTGACAAAACAAACGCAGCGTCACTTCGATGCACATCTAGAATGTTCTCAATATGATTTCTTTTGTGTGGATTAGATATTTTGTGAAGACTTCGTTATTATCATTATATTATTCTCATATTTGTATAGTCCGTTTTAGAATTCCATCATTGGACTTAGAACAAATCCAAACTTACTGTTTTCGTTCGAATTTTTCTCCAGTAGAATTGTCGATAGGAAATTCATCAATCCTTGTGACCGAAATACTTCAAACCACAGGTAGGTCGATCGGTCGATCGATATTTCAATAGCAACACTCTGACAAATCCTACCCTTTTTTAACGGGCAAAAATCATTTTTCTAGCGCATTTCCCACAGTACTTTAATGACATTGCTCCTTTCCAGAGTAATGTTTTTCTTTCTTTCTTTCAAGCGCTTGTTTACAAGCAAAGAGGTGCTACTGGAAAATTTGAAGATTTAAAAAAATTCAATTCATCATTTTATGAATTATTTGACAGGCATTACTTAGCAGTTGACGGATGACAAAGTACACACAGTTTATGGATAACAACTTCTTTAATACTGTAGAGAAAAACGTTTCGGTATAGATCCTTATACCGTTGTCAAGCAAGACTGAATGAGTACTTACTTACTTATATTGGAGATTTTACGTGCGCTTTCCGACTGCAGCGTATTTCGCACACGGGCCCGGCCAAGCCATTTAATGTGTTTCCGAAAAGGGGAAAAAGTTGTTTGGCAATCCAGTAGGGGTGTTTTAGTGGTTGCTTATATAGAATTTTGGAAATTTTGAAATTTTGAAAAAATGCCAAGAGGGTTTGGGGGGCGAACTAAGGTAGCTGAGTATGGAAGTTTGTTAGTTTGATTATGTGGTTTAGTTTTGGTAGTTTATTGGGGTTTTAAATGCGATTTATTAGTCCTGTTTTGATTAAGTATACGCCTAAGGCTTTGACATTTTCTATTTTATTTTGTGGGTTTAGGATTGCTTCTAGAGTAAGTGCCTTATTTAGATTTCGGGTGGTTTGTAGTGTAGTTCGGTGTGTTAGGTAGAGGGTGCAGTGTATGAGTGCGTGTTCTGGGGTTTCTTGTTTGCAATGTGGGCAGGTTCCTGTTGCGTGTTTTCTTATTATTTTGAGGTGGTTATTTAGAATGGTATGTCCCGTTTGGAGTTTAGTAATTACTCTCTCGATTTTTTGGGACGAATGTAGAATTTTTGGTTTGGTTAGGGTTTTTTTTAGAACCTTTTGATTTGGCTATTTGAGTTTTGATAAAGGTTATGCCATTTTTTGGTGTTTTTTTGTTTGTTGACACTTTTAATTTCTGATTTGAAGATGGGTAAGTTTAAGCTTATTTCTGGGATTTTAAGGGATAGTTTAGCTGCTTTATCGGCGTTTTCATTGGACGGGAACGGGGATCCAAATGAATACTATTTGTTTGCCTGCCTTAGTTAAATCGTTTGAGCATTTTAGTATTTGATTTATTAGTTCAGGGCAGTTTTTGGTGTTTTTATTTTGGAGGGCTTGTAGTCCACTGAGCGTGTCGGTGAGTATTAGTTTGTTTTTTTGTTTTTTAGATTGTTGATTATGAAGGGCCGAGGCCATGCCCATTAGTTCGGCCGTTACTGAATGAGGAACATGGTACAGAATATATATAGAAGGTAGAGGATTAACAGTAGAGGAGAAAACGTATCCCGTTTAATTGGCTTCATGTCTCCTTGGCTTCCACCTATGTGTTCTCTGTCTATCATGTTGTGACAGTATTATCCTTCAGTTGTCAACACCTACTCTGTTTTCCCACTCATGTATGCAATTGTTGTTACTGTTAATCCCCCACCTACCATATACCTAAGTTACCAATGTCTGGGTTTAACCATGGGGACATTTAACCTTCCACAGCGAGCTGTCACGATATTACTGAAATACTGTTCAAGGTGGCGATATAAACCAAACTCACTCGCTGGTTTGACTTATAATTTAACAGGTTAAAAATAATCAGGCGATAAGTGATTTTGGTTGGACTGATGCTGATAAGAATATAACATAATATTTGGGTCCGAGTTTACATGCTAATGAATAGTGTTGGTTTGGATTGTTTGTTGTGTAACGCCGCTCTCAGCAATATTCCAGGTATGTGACGGCGGTCTGTAAATAATAGATCTACGCAATTGGGATACGATGACATGCATGAACCAAGCCTGACCACCCGATCCCGTTAGACGCCTCTTACGACAAGCATAGTCGGCAAGCATGGGTTGCTGAAGACCTATTCTATCCCGGATCTTCACGGGTCGAAAAGTGTTGACTAATGTCAACTATTACAGATTTGAAAACAACAACAAACATTTTGTTTATAGATGTGATCTGACTTATGTTTTGGTTTTGTTTTGTTTGTTGTTTAACGCCGCACCCAGCAATATTCCAGCTATATGACGGCGGTCTGTAAATAATCGAGCCTGGACCAGACAATTCAGTGATTAATATCATGATTTCTTTGTTTGTTTGTTGTTTAATCTCGTTAGTCGTTATGTAAAGTGACATATTTTTATGGTAACCGTTATATTCTAGTTTTAATATAAATCTGTTTCACTGTCTTTGTTGTCAGTTTTTTTATGATCTGAATTTTTTTTTGGTTAGTTTAATTGTTGTTTAAGGCCGCACACAGCAATATTCCAGCTATATGACAACATTCTGTAAATAATCGAGTCTGGACAAGACAATCCAGTGATTGACATCATGAGCATCGATCCACGCAATTGGAAGACGATGACATGTATCAACCAAGTCAGCGAATCTGCATGGCAAGCAGTTTTCACATTTATTACGGACTTACATATATCTTCAACTGTTTTAAAGATATCGGTATTTTATTTAAAGATATCTTAAATTCATTTCTGATATCGATAATACAATTACTGACATCTTAAAATGTTACGATGATATCAACAAACTAGTTTGTGATATCTCTAAATGTATTTAAGATATCATTAAACATTTACCATCGTACTAAATATATTAGAAATAACTTCAAGATATCTGAAAGTCAATTCAGGATATCTTGAAATAAGTTATACATATCCACAAATGCATTACAGATATCATTAATTCGTTTTATATATCTTTAATTCAATTAGAGATATCTTTAATTCAATTCAAGATATCATTAATTCTGACCGTTACTGATACGAGTATCAAACATCAAATTAAAGATATCATTGATAATTTTGATAATATCTTTATATCTATAATTGATATCAGTTAGCTAATTTAAGTAACATTATTAAAGTAACGTCTTTAATAATGGCAACAATTGAAGATATCAATAATTTATTATTGATATCTGTATTTAGTTTCAAGATACCAGGAATTGAATTACTGACATAACAAAACATGACATTTTGATATCTTTAAATCATATTTTGATATCAATAATCGAATTTAAGATATCAGCAATTCTTTTCAAGATATCAATAATACGCTTCACCATATCCTTAATTCATTTCATATCTTAAATTTGATTGCAGATATCTGCAATTATCTAAATTTAAGATATCTTCAATTCCATTCACGATATCTTCAATTCAATTCAATTATATCTTTAAAACCATTAGAACTTAGAACATCTATTTGACAATTTATGCTGTTATGTTATCCAGCTTAAGCGGACGTGATCTATATTTGGTGGGAGTTAGTGCATGTGTTGCAACACACACGGAGTGTTTGCAGTCCAATCTAAAACAACACAACAATACAGTCATGAGAGCGAAACAGTAAGTATTCAGTTTGTTTGTTTGTTGTTTTACGCCACACTCAGTGATGTTTTATATAGCTGGGCTGTAATGGTTAGGGTGTACAACTCGTTATCTTATAGATTCTAATGTCGTTATTTTCAGTTTCAGGTTACTTTTTCGGTTGACTGCCGTATCAACCATCGTCTGGGTAATATTGGTTATTTTTCATGGTGAGAAATACACTTTAAGTACATATCTTTACATTTGTTTATGGATCCGTGAAGATTCCGGGTCAGAATTAGTCTTCAGCAACCCATGCTTGTCGTAAGAGGCGACTAACGGGATCGGGTGGTCAGGCTCACTGACTTGGTTGATGCATGTTATCGTATCCCAATGTGTGTGGATCGTTGCTCATGATATCAAAACCATTGAAGATCCTTCACCTTGATTCAAACACTGGCCCCGTGAAGATTCCGGGGTTGAATAGGTCTTCAGCAACCCATGCTTGCCGTAAAAGGCGACTATGCTTGTCGTGGGAGGCGACTAACGGGATCGGGTGGTCAGGCTCGCTGGCTTGGTTGATGCATGTCATCGATCCCAATTGCGTGGATCGATGCTCATGATATCAATAACTGGATTGTCTGGTCCAGTCTCGATTCTTTACAGACCGCCGTCATATAGCTGGAATATTGCAACAGGTCGTTGGTCTTGTCCACCCGATCAATTTGATCACCTCATAGGGATCCATGTTTTTACCCGGAATCCCAGCCGGAAGTTACATGAATGTTTGGGGATTAATAAGTAAAAACTCGGGCGAGCGATAGTGTATTATATTGAGAGTTGTTTGTTTCTTGTTTAACGCCGCTCTCAGCAATATTCCAGCTATATGAAGATGGTAGGTAGAAAATCGAATCCAGTGATTGACATCATGAGCTTCAATCCATGCAAATGGAATGCGATTACATGCAGTGTGCCTGACCACCCGGTCCCGCCTCGTTGCCTCTTACGACAAGCATGGGTTGCTTATGATCAATTCTTACCCGGGACTTCACGAGGAGTTTTAGGACTGCGACATGAAACAACACTCACTCAATCCCATAGAAATTCTATTTTTAGTTGACATGGCCTGAAAGGCAAGGTGAGTATATGTCGTTGCAAATTTTGTCGTCTTCACCGAAAGTGTTTGAGTGATTCAGCTGATCTTCTGTGTGTACATGTTTGTTGGAGGCATCAAAATTGCACTTTCAATAAATATTTACTCAATTACTGACTTTATGCTTCACCATTTCGTTTTTCAGATCAACTCATATCCACTCGAACAACGTTTTCATCTGGAGGACATTTAATAGTAATATACAGGCTTATCTTTAAATAGCGATCCGTAACGCTGGAATAGGCCTTCAGAAACCCAGGCTTGCCGTAAAAGGCGACTAACGGGATCGGGTGGTCAGGCTCGCAGACTGTGTTGATGCATGTTATCGTATCCTTATTGAGTGGATCGAGGTTTATGATGTCAATCACTGGATTGTCTGGTCCAGACTCGATTATTTACAGACCGCCGTCATATAGCTGGAATATTTCTGCGAGCGGCGTTAAATAACAAACGAACAAGTTAAATTGTTAAAATCGATACAGTTCGATAATATCGAATAATATTAATGCAAACATATATTGATAACACTGTTTAAAGTGACGTGCGAATCCATTTTGACTTCATATAAAGACATTATAATAGTTAATGCAGAAACTACAATCAAGTGATCTTGGAAATTGCTGTCATGTTAGGCATGTGATGATGTTGAATAAATCCCATATATTTTGCAATGTGGGAAGGTATGAACTAAAATAAAAAAGTACTGTCGGAAATGCTAGAAAAAAGCTTTTTGCCCGTTCAAACAACAAAGCGCGTTTCACAGGCTGCTGCTATTGAAACATCGCGTAACTATCGATCGACCTACCTGTGCCTTAAAGTATTTCAGTCCAAAGGAATGGTGCTTGTCGTAAAAGGCGACTATGCTCGTCGTAAGAGGCGACTAACGGGATCGGCTGGTCAGGTTCGCTGACTTGGTTGATGCATGTCATCGATCCCAATTGCGTGGATCGATGCTCATGATATTAATCACTGGTCCAGACTCGATTATTTACAGACCGCGACCATTTCGCTGGAATATTGCTGAGTGCGGCGTTAAACAACAAACAAACAAACAAAGGAATGGCTACTTGACCACAATTCAAAGTTAACGAAAACAGTTCAGATTTATTTAAGTCCCATCATGGAAGTCTGAAGCAGACTACTGAAATATGCGCATGCGACTCCGTTACAATATAAATAATGTAGTTTCATAAAACCTCTAATTTAAAAACACATTCAGTTTGAGTTGAAATCAACAAGATGCTGCTGCATCTTTTTTGTCAACAATGACTCCATGGCACATGTTGCATTGCACATGCATAGCCATAGACCCATGAAGATTCCGGGATAGAATAGGTCTTCAGCAACCCATACTTGCCGTAAAAGGCGACTATGCTTGTCGTAAAAGGCGACAAACGGGATCGGGTGGTCAGGCTCGCTGACTTGGTTGATACATGTCATCGATCCCAAATGCGTGGATCGATGCTCATGATATTAATAAATGGATTGTCTTGTCCAGACTTGATTATTTACAGACCGCCGTCATTTCGCTGGAATATTGCTGAGTGCGGCGTTAAACAACCAACCAACCAAACCAACCGTGATCTGGGTCTTATTGAAGAATGTAGGCTAGATTTCGAGGCGAAGAAGAACAAAGGTGATTATCGTAAGGAAATGCATAGTGGGGGTTCATAACGTCCGGGATCCCGATACTGTCGCGCAAACCATGAGGCGTCTGAAGGCGACCATGCAGAAATGTCGACCTCAGAATATCTTAAACGAAAGTTCAACCCATGGAGAAAATTCGCTTGTATAATAAACCAGTCAAGTACAAGACGTCTTGGCGGCACAGCACGGTCACCTTGTCTTGCATACACCGGCCTGACATTGTGAGCTTAACCCTATTTATCTCATCTGGGTTAACTGTAAAGGGTTCGTGGCAAGACATGACAAACCATTCAAACTCACACATGTCAAAGGGTTGATCACCTTTTTAGGCCACTCATATTGTCCGTTAGGATAGGCGCTAGACTAGGTAGATTTACGTTATTTTGATATATGATATTTACATAGCCCTATGATTGGTATTTATTTAATGAAGCCAGAAAAGCATTTCCGACAGTATTTATTTCAATAGTATATTGATATTATGATATTATTACCGTAGATTAAACAATACAAAATATGAATTAATTTAAACGGCTTCAAACACATACATACACTCTCTCGCATGTTCAAATTATTTGCCTTAGGGTGGAAGCTGGCAAGACTCGATTGAGAAAATGTGTAAGGAAATGGGGTTGACATCGGATCGAGCCACAAATGCGTACAAGAGGATCATTGTGAATCATCGGTATAACGTTCTCTACTGCGAATCCCCGAAGGTCGCTACTACGAGTTGGAAGCGTGTATTCCTCATGCTCTCTGGCAAACTGAATGCATCCACGGCACTGAAGTTGAGTCAATATGACGTTCAGCACGGGTATAAAAAATATCTCACCTATTTATCAGATCTTCAACCCGAGGAAATAGATACAGTGATGAAGACCTATTACAAGTTCGTCTTTGTGCGGGAACCATTTGAGAGACTCATATCAGCTTATAGGGATAAGCTCAGTGTCGCGGCAAGTGACGAGATCTTTTCAGCCTTTGGTAGAAGCATAGTCAGGAAGTATAGGAAAATAGCCCATGACCAAGGTCGTAAGAAAGATCCTCATCCGTCATTCTTCGAATTTCTGCAATATATAGTGGAAACTAAGGAAGAGGACTTAAATGAGCATTGGCATCTGCAGGAGGATCTGTGTCAGGTGTGTCATATTAAATACGACTTGATAGGAAAATATGAGGAGTTAGAGACAGCCGCTAAAATTATACTGGAACACATTGGTGCACCTTCCGATGTCCACCTCCCAGTGTCCTATCCCCACGAGAAAACATCCAGCCTCCTCAGACACCATTACCAAGACATCCCGCCATCCTTTCTAGAGGGTGTATGGCGGAAATACTACCCCGACCTTCAGCTGTTCAACTACACAGTGCCAAGTGCCATCAGAAATCTTATCACCGTGTGGAATTAAAAGTTGCATTAAATCACGTGTGTATTTATGTTTTATTGTTTTCTCTACCTACTATTACATGTCTTTTTCTCCAGCTGGGTGGGTGTTTTGATGTGATAATCGGATCTATTTTCTTTGTAAGCGACAGACAAAAATTACATTTCGGTCATTGCTTCAAGATGTATAAACGTGTCTTTCGGCATTATACGTGTGCTCTTTGGTCTACAAATGGTAACGTTCATAAGATGTGCAATTAGCTAAGTTAAAAAGTTAATGATAATTATTGATTTAGCGCAAGGTCATAATCTGTATAGCACTATGTGTTATAAGATCAGTTTACCCTGCGGTGCTGGTGCTTGAAATAGCCAGGAAATTACGGTCTTCTAAGGTTCTAAGGTTCTTCTAAACAGGACGTTGAACACTTGCATGGATCACTATCCTGTATGTCTGTTGGCAAACCGCCCCAAAGAAAGTATCCGGCATTTGTAAATGATCGTCCCCATAAGATTCCATGCCCGAATTTCAATCCCCAAAATTACCCGTGAAGATCCATAGTAGAATACTTGCCGTAAAAGGCGACTATGCTTGTCGTAAGAGGTGACTAACAGGATCGGGTGGTCAGACTCGCTGACTTGGTTCATACATGTCATCGTATCCTAATTGTGTGGGTCGATGCTCATAACATCAGTCACTTGATTGTCTGGTTAAGACTTGATTATTTACAGACCGCCGCTGGATTTATTGCTGAGTGCGGCGTTAAACAAATAAACAAACAAACAATCAAAAGAATGGTCATGTGTATTGCATGTTGGTTCATATCCATTGTAACCACCAGATAAGGCCCGTGAAGATCCGGGGTAGAATAGGTCTTCAGCAAATCATGGTTGCAGTAAAAAGCGACTAACGGGATCGGGTGGTCAGGCTCTCTGATTTGGTTGATTCATGTCATCGTATCCCAAATGCATGTATCGTTGCTCATGATCTCAATCACTGGATTGTCAGGTCGACTCGATTATTTATAGACCGCCGTCATATAGCTGGAATAATGCGGCGTTAAACAACAAACAAACAAAACTCGCATACGACCATTATGAA
Source organism: Haliotis cracherodii (assembly GCF_022045235.1). Lineage (NCBI taxonomy): Eukaryota > Metazoa > Mollusca > Gastropoda > Lepetellida > Haliotidae > Haliotis > Haliotis cracherodii. The sequence continues at coordinate 28,547,617 of NW_027266319.1, read as the reverse complement.
AAGACGGTTTAAATCTGATTCCATCCGTTAGCTGCTATGATGACCACTGACCTTGATTCAAACACTGGCCCCGTGAAGATTCCGGGGTAGAATAGGTCTTCAGCAACCCAAGCTTGCCGTAAAAGGAGACTATGCTTGTCGTAAGAGGCGGCTAACGTGATCGGGTGGTAAGGCTCGCAGACTTGGTTGATGCATGTCATCGATCCCAATTGCGTGGATCGATGCTCATGATATTAATCACTGGTCCAGACTCGATTATTTACAGACCGCCGTCATATAGCTGGAATACTGCTGAGTGTGGCGTAAAACAACAAACAATCAATCAATTATGTCAATCGTCTGAAAATAAGATGCGTCTATACAACCGTGTTTACCCATATAAAATATGTATAAGTTATATTTCTCCTGGTCCTTCTTTTTGAGAATATATTATTTTATTTAGATTTCATAATACTAGAAATCAGAGGATATTGTTGTCGAACACAGTCCGATCTTCCCATTACATAAATGTAAATAAAAGCGATAAAACCCTTTCCATATTCATCAGAAATTCCTGCTAAAAGCAGGGTCGATTGTACGATTCCGATTATATCACGAGCATGTGTTTATGAATCAATATCAGATAGTGATGACATGAAAAGGTGAGCGTGTCCTGCTCCACCGAGGGAACCGGTCACGACCGACTTATGTCATCTTTACCCATATTATATATATATATATATATATATATATATATATATATATATATATATATATATATATGAGAGAGAGAGAGAGAATAATATTTAGTATTATGTAACACGAGACGTTGTTATCAACCAATACTGATGTCGCAAACAACCATTGTTGTGGAACCGCCTCCGTGGTCTAGTGGTAGAGCGTCCGCCCGGAGAGCGGAAGGTCTGGGGTTCGATCCCCGGCCGCGTCATACCAAAAGACGTTAAAAGATGGTACCTGTTGTTACCCTGTCTGGCGCTCGGCATTAAGGGGCTAAAACAAGGACTGGTCGGCTCGGAGTCAGTATACTGTGTCTGAGTGGGGTATTCATGTTAAACTGCGGCATGGTAGTTTGCTGCACACGAAGTAGACATATTTAGGATTCCATTAATGCACACGTAGCCGTTTCATTTTTGAAAGTTTGACTGTGTTTGTTTGGAAGGGAACATGTACTTTTTCCGACTATAATCAACCCAACACATACACACGCGCTTGGAAAGATACCATATATAATAAAATCATTTCCATGTAGAAGTAAAATATAAATATTATTATTTATAAGCATTAAAACACCAAAAAACATACATTGTAATTTGTTCAACAAGTTTATTATTCAATCCTTTAAGATACATGGCAAAACCTTTTTCCATAAATCTCTGCTAAATTCTGTTTCATAATCACGTGCATATGAATCATTATCAAATAGATTTTATCAGATATTTCAGTTTTAAATTAAACGATTCGTTTTTTCGTAAGTCTGAAAAGAGTGGACAAATAAATACTGTATATCTTGAAATTAATGCGAGCGTGAATTAAATCCGAAAAATGCGAGGGGTCTTTGCTCGCATTATCTAAACTGTCTCAGGTGAATTATCGCTGCTGGGGTCAAGAGTTCTACTCACTCGTGTCAAACTAGGCATTATTGAGTATCTAGTGATACGGATCCTCGAAGTTGTGACCACATTTACAAAGCGGTTTAGGCTGCATCTGTCTGAGAAAGCGAAGCAACAACATGGGGCCTAAAAGGCCACTCAAGCGACATGCCCTCCAACCAACTTATAAATTTACATACAAACATACCAGAATATACAATCAAACAAGGACATTTGAAATAGTCAGAGGAGTGATTTGAGCCCGGAAGTCACTGGGCCTACCAGAGTGGAGTACTGTGAACCAAGGGGGAGTGATCAGAGCCAAGGCTAAAACACACTGGAGTGATCTCAGCCTCGGCTAAAACACACTGTAGCGATCTCAGCCTAGGCTAAAACACACTGTAGCGATCTCAGCCTAGGCTAAAACACACTGGAGTGATCTCAGCCGAGGCTAAAACACACTGGAGTGATCTCAGCCTAGGCTAAAACACACTGGAGCGATCTCAGCCTAGGCTAAAACACACTGGAGCGATCTCAGCCTAGGCTAAATTACCCTGGAGTGATCCCAGCCTAGGCTAAAACACACTGGAGTGATCTCAGCCTAAGCTAAATGACTCTGGAGTTATCTCAGCCTAGGCTAAAACACACTGGAGCGATCTCAGCCTAGGCTAAATTACCCTGGAGTGATCTCAGCCTAGGCTAAATTACTCTGGAGTGATCTCAGCCTAGGCTAAAACACACTGGAGTGATCTCAGCCTAGGCTAAATTACCCTGGAGCGATCTCAGCCTAGGCTAAATTACCCTGGAGTGATCTCAGCCTAGGCTAAAATACACTAGAGTAATCTCAGCCTGGGCTAAAACACACCGGAGTGATCTCAGCCTGGGCTAAAACACACTGGAGTGATCTCAGCCTAGGCAAAAAAACACCGTAGTGATCTCAGCCTAGGCTAAAACACACTGGACTGATCTCAGCCTGGGCTAAAACACACTGGAGTAATCTCAGCCTGGGCTAAAACACACCGGAGTGATCTCAGCCTGGGCTAAAACACAGGGTTCAACACAGTCGGGACTGTTCAACTCAGAGCTGACCTGTTCAACATGGGGGAGGGGACTGTTCAACACGGACGGGACTGTTCAACACAGGGGGACCGTTCAACACAGAGGGGACTGTTCAACACAGAGGGACTGTTCAACACAGAGGGACCGTTCAACACAGAGGGGACTGTTCAACACGGACGGAACTGTTCAACACAGGGGGACCGTTCAACACAGAGGGGACTGTTCAGCCCAGAGGGACTGTTCAACACAGAGGGACTGTTCAACAGTGAGGGACCGTTTAACACAGAGGGACCGTTCAACACAGAGGGGACTGTTCAACCCAGAGGTACTGTTCAACACAGTGGGACTGTTCAACCCAGAGGGGACTGTACAACCCAGAGGTACTGTTCAACACAGAGTGACTGTTCAACACAAACGGGCAGGTCTGGCACAACTAGAGCAGTGAGAATTTTAATGTCGTTAAACAACCACATTTGCAAATGTCATTGTGTAAAATCAACGGCACAATATACAATTGCATTACACCTAAACGAGGAACGTTTGTTGTGTGGTATATTAATGTTTAGCGCACATAGAACAAAGACCCCAGTGCAATTCAGAAACAAAACGCTATCAAATAATGTCCGCCTGAGAAACTCATAAGAACTACCAATAGAGACAAGAAAGCGGTACATGTAACTTCATAATTTTCTGTTTATGAAAAGAGTTCGATAATACTAGTATACCACTAGTTCCCTCATGTCATCAAATACCGCGAATATGTTTTTTTTATTTATTCACATCCCTTATTTTCTCGTATGATCTCGCCACTTGTAGGATTGTTGTCTCGTCAAAATGGCGTCCAACTATCTGCATCCCGACTGGAAGTCCTTCACTGGATCCGGCGTTGATGGAGAGAGCTGGATGCCCGGTGCTATTGAAGGAGACTGTGTTGGGGAGCATGAACTTTTGAGGTTCTAGCATGAAAAAGAAAAAAACATGGATATGTAGTCACCAGTATGAAAAGACAGCCTCTTATCAGGACAGACAAGGGTGTGTATTATTAACCATAATATAACCCTCCACCATTGTAGCTGTCAGAAGCCTTTAAAAAAGCCTATAATAGGGGCTTATTAAACACGGTGGAAGTCTGGTCAAAGGAGAAACAGAAGCACCAAAGGACCAATGTTCCCGTACAAGTCTTTGATAGGCATTTAGAAGTTGGAAGAATCTGAGGTGGTAAAGGGACAAGAGATAGCCCTGAAACGAGGTTATAAACAATATAGAAATTGTATTCTGTAATGTTCTTGCTGTACCAGTGTTATTCTACATTCTACTCTTTAAACCTGAAAAGTCACCTCCTATGGAACAGAAACATCAACGTGCTAAGAGACTCGTCCTATTTTTTATTGAGCATTGTATTCGTTTGCTATGAAAATATATTTGTCAGGATCTTACCGTCGTCCGTTTTGGGTAACTTGGGCGCCTTGTGAGGCAAAGTCGGCATGACAAGAACGTCGTATTGTGCCAGAACCTCGTCATAAGCCTTGGTGAGGACCATGGTCATGTTTTGTCCCATGGCATAGAACTTGTTCTGGTAGTGTCGATCCAGGTACTCGGCCTTGAGACAGAACTTCTTCAGCTCCTTGGACAGGTCCTGCGGGCGGGTATAGAGGCCCCGACTGGTCGCTTCTTGCATTGACACGGGATAGTAACCCTTCCAGAACTGCCCATTGCCTGAAGAGTAAATAGACGCAGGAAGTTTCACATAATTTCATTTACCATGTGAAATACCTTTTTGGAAAGTGCACGTAGATTAATATTGATTACTGGTAAGTGATACTGATACTGATAATGTATGGTATGTATATAATATTTGCGTTTAACTCAGCAGAATAACTTAGGAATGACTGTAGCGTATGAGATCTTGCGAAAATATTGGTCTAACGTCGCATACCAGATTATTGCACTTAAATGTATATGGCGACGTGCGAGCGTGCGTGCGTGCATGTGTGTGTGTGTGTGCGTGCGTGCGTGTGCGTGCGTGCGTGCGTGCGTGCGTGTGTGTGTGTGTGTGTGTGTGTGTGTGTGTGTGTGTGTGTGTGTGTGTGTGAGAATGAACATGTACACGTAGTTCAAGAATGAAAAGAGTCGTAGGCACTTTCTTACCATTCCCCTGGATTAAACACTTGTAAGTTCCCTGCATACATACTGGAGTCCAGATTGCTGGGCCTGCAAAAAGAAATTAACTCTAACAAGTAAGTGTGCGCGTAATATAAGCAATAAGGAGGAGTTATGATGACTGTATGTATTGCTTGACGAATATGGTCAGAACAGCCCAGCCCAAAACGGCACCAAGTTTGCACCTGTTGTACCAATTGGAGAAATTTGAACCAGGTATTCGCCGCAATGAGTCCACGCATTGACCACGAGGTGACAATTCATCAGGCTTGCCTGTGACAAATTTGGTTTTCTAAACTGGCGCTTTATAATACCAATAAGCTTCTCTTTTTAGTCTTCTGTTTGACGTCATGAGCTTTGAACCATGCAATTGGAATACGACGATATGCTATCTACCAAGTCACCGACCCTCTCCGGCTGATCTTTTAGTCGCATCGTCACAGGCATGGGTTGCTGGGGACCTATATTCTTACCCTGAATACCCACGGGCTGGTAATACGAATAAGCGACATTATAACCTGTATGTTATAATCTGTATATTAATGTTAACCTGTATATTAATGTTAATTTAGGGGCGTAGGGTAGCCTTGTGGTGAACGCGTTGGCTCGTAACGTCGAAGACCCGGGTTCGATACCTCACATGGGTACAATGTTTGAAGCCCATTTTCCGGTGTCCCCGGTGCCGTGATATTACTGGAATATTGCTAAAAGCGGCGTAAAAACATTCTCACTAATGTTAATTTGTAACATAATCTTGTAGCAGTTCTGATGTTGGAGTTGCAAAACAGGGGCAATGAACTGAAGTGTACTCGAAACAATTGTTGATTTCTTCATTATTGATCCTTTTGCATTTACTGTCCATGTGCGATCGTAACAGAACTCGAGTGAAATAGACCCGTGAAGATCCGGGTAGAGAATAGGTCTTCACCAACCCATGCTTGTCGTAAAAGGCGACTGTGCTTGTCGTGAGAGGCGACAAATGTGATCGGGTGGTCAGACTCGCTGACTTGGTTGATGCATATCGTCGTATCCCAATTGCGTAGATCGATGCTCATGGTGTCAATCACTGGATTGTCTGGTCCAGACTCGATTATTTACAGACCGCCGTCATATAGCTGGAACATTGTTGAGTGCGGCGTTAAGCGTGAAACAAACATGTGAAATATCGTGTTGATCACACCACGTTATTGTAGTCACCATTTATCAAGTCAAATCGTCACCATGATGAGATGCGCCATATCATGTTATGTAGATATTCATGAGCATGTAGCGTGCATCAGCTAGCCGTGGGGATCGGCCTAGAACACGCATCCAACACTCTTGTCCTTCTTTGTGATAGGAAGCCAATAATTTGGGTAATGCGTGTCATCGTACCCATACGGCATGGAACATTGCTCATACTATCAACCATTGGTTTGTTGGGTCCAGACTCAAGTACATTAATGGCCGTTATATAGATTAAAACAGACATACAAAAGTGTTTCAGTGATATCGGCTTCATTACGACCTTCGTATTAAAAGGTTATAAATGTATCTCGATCACTGAGTTGGTGGCCATCTTGGATTTTCAGCCACCAGGGGGCGCTGCTGAGGTGGATCCATATCCAGAAATGTTCGGAATGGTTCAATGTATAAGTGTGCCAAGTTTGGTGCTTTTAACCCAAAGTGCACAATTTTTGCCTTAACCGCCCAACTAAATGGTTACCCTACCATCCAGATGTATGGGCAGTGATACTTCCTCCACCTCCGCCCCTGCTTCCTTCAGTCTATCCACTTCTCTCCTCACTATCTCCACCACGTCAGGCTCCGTACACACGTCAAACCCTTGCTTCAACACACCGATCTTCTTGCCGGAGATGCCAGCATCAATCTGAATATGGCAAGTTCATAAGACTCGTTATTTAATAACATCAAGGTATGTTTTGCTAAAAAATGGTAATAATTCTCCGGCATCAGATCGTGATGTCCAATGCGATTTCCATTTTCACATATACTATATATTCGCGTGTTTTTTCAGGTGAACATTTGACTTGCCTTCGCAAGTGTTTGTAGGGCTACCGGTAGAGCAGGATACCCCTGTCGCGAACACCTGGTATCATGGCTAGTTGATTGTGATTTATAAACACATGCTTATGTCGTACGTACAAATGTCTCGGCCTTTAGCAAAGGTTTCTTATGGTTATGGAAATGGCTTTGTCGCTTAAGTTCAAGTCCTGCGGGTCAGTTATATGTTGGCGACCGCCTCCGTGGTCTTGTGGTAGAGCGTCCGCCCGGGGAGCGGAAGGTCCGGTGTTCGATGCCCGGCCGCGTCATACCAAAAGATGTTTAAAGATGGTACTTGTTGTTACCCTGCCTGGCGCTCGGCATTAAGGGGCTTAAACAAGGACTGGTCGGCTCGGAGTCAGTATACTGTGTCTGATCGGGGTATTCATGTTAAACTGCGGCATGGTATCTCAGTGGGCTAGCACTATAAATCGGCATCAGTCCGGACTAGTACAGCTGCCACACACACACGTGCATGCACGTCGCTATATAAGTGCAACAATCTTGGACGCGACATTAAACCCCATTTCACCTCACCTCACCAGTAATATATGTTGCCACTTTTAGTTTCAAAAAAGTTTCCAGCGTCATATGAAGCAGATTCTCTCCATGCTTGACAACTGACATTTTATTTAACAGCGAAGTTCAATACTCAAAATAAAAAGTGATCCTCCTCTAATCACTTTTGAAATTTAAAGAAATGTGGCCGAGAAACATGTTTTATGCTAGTGATTATGTACAGATTTCTGGTATTATACATCATCCGTGGAACATAATGACCATAAACATGTTCTGCATAGGGTTGTCAGGCTCTGCGACTTGTCTCATTGCTTGTCACCATGCCCTATGACATATTTGCTTCCATTCTTTGGTATGGCTGGTCCAGACTCAATTACACGTACTTAAACCAAAACCAAACAACTGCGGGCAGAGTACAAATGTGGACTTGAGTTCTGAGTTGAACACTCGCAATAGAGTTAAAGCCACAAATACTTATGCTGTACCCGTCCTTTCATATTCTTTTTGTGTTGATTGATTAGACGAAACAGAAATTCAAGGTATGGAGTTAGTGAGTGAGTGAGTTTGGTTTAACGCAGCTTTTAACAGTATTCCAGTTATATCGCGGCGTGTCAGCTTAATGTGGGAGGAAAGCCCGAAGTGATGCAGGTCTCAGACGTTTACCACTTCGGTGAAACCCACGAGCACGGGTATGCTGCTGACAAACATAGAAACATAATCGGGGCGAACCGGGATTCGAACCCACAATCATAGGTTTCTGGCGTGCCCAAGGGACGCAAATTCTGCACAGCACTGCTGGCCTTACAATATTGAGTCACTCACTCAAAAGGTTCGGTTAATTTAGTAACGCCACATGCTACTCACCAGTTTTGAGTACTCAGGCACCACAGTTTTTGCATACTGTCTGGGATCTCTGCCTTCGTCGTAACCTGCGAGTACCTGAAAGTACAATTCTCGACAGTTTTTAGTTTTGAAGGCGTTAGCCCTACTCCTCAAAGTGTTGCTGGTGCTGCTAGTGTTTATCGATGCAATGGTTGTTGGACAATCTCAGTGCCTCCAGAGTTCTCCTCTATTCGTATCAACGCAGGATGTATATTTCGATTGTGTACTGTCTTGTTTTGTAATTACGTTCAAAATAGCGTTCATCCCCTCGTTTGATGGCGTTTGTTGTAAAAAGGGCAGAAGCGATTTGACTAATAATACGAAAATTAGTCCTTTAATAAGATACAGATCAGTCATTGCCATCTATTTGAACACTTGTCCAGTTTGCCTGATCCAGAAATGCCCGAAGAAAGGCCAAGATGGCGTGACTTTGTATTCATGGTTACATTGGTGGAGCTTCATCAAAGAAAATAAACCATAGTCAAAATGTTGGATCAATATAAGTCAAAATGTTGGATCAATATCAGTCAAAATGTTGGATCAATATAAGTCAAAATGTTGGATCAATATAAGTCAAAATGTTGGATCGATATAAGTCAAAATGTTGGATCAATATCAGTCAAAATGTTGGATCAATATCAGTCAAAATGTTGGATCAATATCAGTCAAAATGTTGGATCAATATCAGTCAAAATGTTGGATCAATAGCAGTCAAAATGTTGGATCAATATCAGTCAAAATGCTGGATCAATATAAGTCAAAATGCTGGATCAATATCAGTCAAAATGCTGGATCAATATCAGTCAAAATGCTGGATCATTATCAGTCAAAATGCTGGATCAATATCAGTCAAAATGCTGGATCAATATCAGTCAAAATGCTGGATCAATACATTGCCAACATTGGAAGGTAAATAGTTAAGGCTGAACACTTACATCATTTCAATAACATTCACAATATTACATTTATATTAAATACGAGTGAGTGAGTTTGGTTTTACGCCGCTTTTAGCAATATTCCAGCAATATCACGGAGGGGGACACCAGAAATGGGCTTCACACATTGTACCCATGTCGGGAATCGAACCCGGGTCCTCGCTTTAATCACAAGGCTACCCGAGCGCCCCACACTAAATATGAATATATATCAATATATTAGTAGATATACATATATTTGGAATGACGCCTTGTTTTACCCCCTTCACAGTTACTGAGTCTTTACCTACCTCAAGTAGCACAGCGCAGTCCGCGACTGTTTTCGTCATGGGTCCAAGGTGATCCAGGGTTGTCTCCAAAGACATAGCTCCGGTATAGGGGACCAAACCAAATGTCGGCTTCAGTCCCACAATGCCACACCAGCTGGCTGGGATTCGGATAGACCCTCCCTGGTCTCCCCCAAGCGCCATGTCGACCTCACCTGATGCAACCTGCAACATATACGAATCTTTCGTGAGGGATTTGATAGCTGATAGTATTTTGAGCATTCCCTGTCACTACTAGTGAGTGAGTTGAGTTTAACGCCGCTTTTAACAGTATTCCAGTTATATCACGGCGTGTCAGCTTCATGTGCAAGGAAAGCCCGAAGTGATGCAGGTCTCAGACGTTTACCACTTCGGTGAAACCCACGAGCACGGGTATGGTCGAACACACAATGATAGGTTTCTGGCGTGCCCAAGTGACCCCCCCCCCCACCCCCCCCCCCCCCCCCACACACACAAGCTCCTTTCCTTTTTCGCGTATCCTGCCCCACAGGAGTCACCCATCAGAAACCCATGCAAAGGCAATTCAATTAAAACAAACCATGAATCCTATGATCGAAAAGGGAATTACATCGGACTTCATTTAATTTTGTCCCTGATGCGTTAAATTTGGTAATGTCCTCCACATGTTTATCATTAAACATTTTGAAACAGTATTGGAACTGTCAAGGCAGAAAGCTGGCCCAATCATTCACTCATTCGACACCCGTGAAGATTCCGGTGTAGAATAGGTCTTCAGCAACCCATGCTTGCCGTAAAAGGCGACTATGCTTGTCGTAAAAGGCGACTAACAGGATCGGGTGGTCAGACTCGCTGACTTGGTTGATGCATGTCATCAATCCCAATTGCGTGGGTTGATGCTCATGATATTAATCACTGGATTGTCTGGTCCAGACTCGATTATTTACAGACCGCCGTCATATAGCTGGAATATTGCTGAGTGCGGCGTTAAACAACAAACAAACCAACAACCAACCAACATACCAGAGCCCCGCTGCCAGAGCTGGATCCCCCTGTGTTTCTCGTCTCGTCATGTGGGTTCCTCACAGGCCCGGCGTCACAGGTGAAACTAAACCCACTCATACAGAGGTGTTCACAGTTGGATTTGCCCACGATTCTGCCACCTGATGGAAATAGAATCCGATGACACAGAACGGATGTGATTGAACTGCTTCTTTAAGACAATACATCTGAGTGGAAACAATACATAAAGTTTCGGACCCGTGAAGATCCGGGGTAGAGTAGCTCTTCATCAACCCATGCTTGCCGTAAAAGGCGACTATGCTTGTTGTAAGATGCGAATAACGGGATCAGGTGGTCAGGCTTGATGACTTGGTTGATGCATGTCATCGTATCCCAATTGCGTGGATCGATGCTCATGATGTCAATCACTGGACAGTCTGGCCCAGACTCGATTATTTACAGACCGCCGTCATATAGCAGGAATATTGTTGAATGCGGCGTTAAACAACAAACAAACAAACATAAAGTTTCGACTGTCTCGATTTCCCATGGATGCAGATCCTAAAAACATCGAGAGCATGGCTGAGAGGCTTGTGGATAAATCATCATAGAATTGGAATCAAAATATATTTGATACCTTAAGTTCGGAATGGAAACGCTCTTAATTACCGGCATCCAGGATTCTCGTGACTACAGTAGCGTCGAACTCGGGAGTGTATCCCTCCAGGATTTTACTTCCGTTCATCATCGGAACCCCGGCCACGGCTATGTTGTCCTTGATGGCGAATGTTTTACCTGCCAGTTTCCCCGTGTCGGCGCCTTTGATGTTACAACGCCAGTACCTGAGAATTCAGAAATACCCTCTGTTGTGATCACATGGTCTATTTGAGACAGGTATCGATGTTCGTGGGTACAGTTCCTGCATTGGTACGTACATGTGCGTCATGCATGGCAAACAATGACACTCCTGACAAACAATGTACTCCCAACATAAACATGTTTATTACCAGGCATTGTGTGGATTTTTCTCCTGTACAGGTCTGTATCCCGGGGTTCGAGGATAATTGACCGGAAGTGATGGTTGCGGAAGCTGTGAGACTCGCAGGAGTGGACGTGCGGTGTTTTTAAACTCCGCTGTAAATGCAATTTGAGAATGTTAACTTCATGAAGACAATTTTATTACTGTAGTGTCTAACCATTACATGGGTACAATGTGTGAAGCCAATTTCTGGTGTCCCCCGCCATGATATAATATTGCTAAAAGCGGCGTAAAACCATACTCACTCACACACTCACTAATCTATCAACGTTTTTCTATGAAATACGGGAAGGTGAACATGTTATGCTTTTTCAGTGAAACGAATTTACAGTAATGCGTTGTTATGGAAACATTGTCATTTCGTCAAATCAACATCCATGTCAATCAATCGAAGTGTTCCATTACTTGGTTAAGTCCGTGGAATCTAATGTAAACGCAGTGTTTTGGCAAATAAGGATAACGTATATCGATGATCTGATATCGGTCAATAACCATCTAATAGCCAATTCCCTTCCACCGATTAACATACCTGAACTAGAAATAAAGGAGACCAGTGAGATCTGTTTCATATTTAGATCTATGCATAAAAATTCAGAGTGACAATACACTTTCCGCAAGCCTGTATGACACTTGGGGTGACTTCAACTTTCTGATAGTCAGCTTTCCCTGTATGTCGAGCAATATTCCTGTAGCTCTACAAAACACTTTCCACAAGCCTGTATGACAAGAGGGGTGACTTCATCTTTCTGATAGTCAGCTTTCCCTTTATATCGAGCAATATTCCTGTAGCTCTACAAAACACTTTCCAAAAGCCTGTATGACACTTGGGGTGACTTCAACTTTCTGATAGTCAGCTTTCCCTTTATGTCGAGCAATATTCCTGTAGCTCTACAAAACACTTTCCACAAGCCTGTATGACAAGAGGGGTGACTTCAACTTTCTGATAGTCAGCTTTCCCTGTATGTCGAGCAATATTCCTGTAGCTCTACAAAACACTTTCCAAAAGCCTGTATGACACTTGGGGTGACTTCAACTTTCTGATAGTCAGCTTTCCCTTTATGTCGAGCAATATTCCTGTAGCTCTACAAAACACTTTCCACAAGCCTGTATGACAAGAGGGGTGACTTCAACTTTCTGATAGTCAGCTTTCCCTTTATGTCGAGCAATATTCCTGTAGCTCCAACCTACAATAGTGTCTACACGTGTATGGGAGCGTCACACCACCCTTGCTTAGAAGTTGTTTGATCAAGATTACATTCAAGGACTCATTCAAAGCTTTCAAAAAGTTTCATGGAAGACACGTAGATGAGTGAGTGAGTGAGTTTGGTTTTACGCTGCTTTTAGCAATATTCCAGCAATATCACGGCGGGAGACACCAGAAATTGGCTTCACACATTGTACCCATGCCGGGAATCGAACCCGGGTCTTCGGCGTGACAAGCGAACGCTTTAACGACACGTGGATGACATTTCCAAATTTGACGCATCAGTGACAAGAATGATGTCCGATGCAATTCCTTGTTTTGTCTTGTACCATCTGTTCCCGAGTTTTGCAGGTGAACAAATGACTTGCCGTTGCATGTGTTTGTGACGTGTGCCACCGGTGGGGCAGGATACGTTCACCTTTTAGCAAACATATCGTGTCATTACTATTTGATAGTGATTCACAAACACATGCTCTTGATATGGTAGGAATCCGTTACAATGGCTCTGCTTTGAGCAGAGATTTCTTATGAAAATGGGATGGGTTTTATCGCTTTTATTTATTGAAATAAAAAGAATTTTCAAGACTGCCATCGGTCTCAACAGATTAAGACGACGTTTGAGCAAGAGTCGTATGACGCTCTTCGAATCTTCGGAGAATGGGCTTGCTCCACTGTAAACACTAAATGCTGGAGCTGCTGTATAAAATTGCTGTCAGTTCTACAGATTCAGGAAATTAATTTGAACTATACATGGAGTGACTGGATGTGAAGGCCGTTTGACCCCCATGGACAAGTCATACCAAATGACGTTAAAAGATGATTTGTTGTTACCCGACTTGGCGCTCAGCATTGAGGGGTTAAAACGAGGACTGATCGGCTCTGAGTCAGCATTATGTAGGGTATCCATGGTGTATTGTGGCATGGCTTCTCAGTATCAGGACTAGTGCAAGCAGCCACACAAACACACGCACAGGATCAGCAGTACGTGACTCTGACTGAAGAGTGGACGGTACGTTGTATATATAGTTAGATTAGTCACGGAGGTGGTATAGGTGGTATATTTACCATGTCACAGGTTTAGATTGACATTTCGTGTCAATGTAAACTGCTGATAGTTGAAATATATCCGAGTCAAAAAGAAAGAACACGTCGTATCATTTATTGCTCACAACACCACGATTACGATACTGATAACATCTCACTGTACCGATGACCTACTGTTATTACGATACCGATAACATCTCACTGTACCAATGACCTACCGTTATTACGATACTGATAACATTTCACTGTACCAATGACCTACCGTTATTACGATACTGATAACATTTCACTGTACCAATGACCTACCGTTATTACGATACTGATAACATCTCACTGTACCAATGACCTACCGTTATTACGATACTGATAACATCTCACTGTACCAATGACATACCGTTATTACGATACTGATAACATCTCACTGTACCAATGACCTACTGTGATTATGATACTGATAACATCTCACTGTACCAATGACCTACCGATATTACGATACTGATAACATCTCACTGTACCAATGACATACCGCTATTACGATACTGATAACATCTCACTGTACCAATGACCTACCGTTATTACGATACTGATAGCATCTCACTGTACCAATGACCTACCGTTATTACGATACTGATAGCATCTCACTGTACAAATGAACAACCGTTATTACGATACTGATAACATCTCACTGTTCAAATGACCTACCGTTATTACGATACTGATAGCATCTCACTGCACAAATGACCAACCGTTATTACGATACTGAAATCACTCCACTGTACCCATCCTATGATGGCTATAACTATATTACGATACTGATAACACCTAACTTTATTATGATACTGATACTACCGCCCTATACCTTTCTCGTGTTAATGGTACCGGTATTGGTGCAAATAACACCACATTGTACCTATCCCATGCTGACTACAGTGTTATTATGATACTGATACTACCGCCCTATACCTTTATCGTGTTAATGGTACCGGTACTGGTGCAGATAACACCACATTGTACCTATCCCATGCTGACTACAGTGTTATTATGATACTGATACTACCGCCCTATACCTTTATCGTGTTAATGGTACCGGTACTGGTGCAGATAACACCACACTGTACCTATCCCATGCTGACTACAGTGTTATTATGATACGGATGAGATCTCCTATTGAGGTCGTCCTTCTACACAAGAGAGAAAGCACTTGCCCTACATACATCCTGTGTTTACCATAAATTTATTATGATAATAACATCAGTAGCGGTTCAATGTTGGCCGTCCCCTTATCCCGCGTCTGAATGCACCTACCTTCTACAACCTGAAGATCGTCATCGGTGCATTGCAGTCTCATCTCCTCTGACAGTCGGGTCAGCTCGGCCAGTGACGGATACGCCACAGCCGGGGACTGGTATAGACCTGGTATGGGACATAACGTGTATACATAATTATTTCTATTGACTGAGATGTTTCATATTTAATACCCTCATCCCCAACTCCTTGCGCCATTGCATCAGATTTATCAAGCATGTATCATATGGAATAATTCATATCACTTTATATTCCATAGTATTGCATGATCACAGTATATTCATATATTTCTGTATTAAACATGTATCTGCTAGGTATTCCTGATAATCATGGTATATTGCATGGAACTTTATTTCCAGAATTACATACTCTGAATTTTAGGTTTATTTCAGCATAAATGATTCATTTGTTTGTTGTTTAACGCCACACTCAGCATTCGAGTAAAAATTTGCATGGCAGCAATGATAGCTTCAGTAGTGCCGTTCACCCAAGATTTTGTTTGTTTGTTCGTTTGTTTGTTTATATATTGTTTAACGCCGCACTCAGTAATATTCCAGTTATATGACGGCGGTCTGTAAATAATCGAGTCTGGACCAGACAATCCAGGGATTGACATCATGAGCATCGATCCACGCAATTGGGATACGATGACATGCATCAACCAAGTCAGCGAGCCTGACCACCCGATCCCGTTAGTCGCCTGTTACGACAAGCATAGTCGCCTGTTACGACAAGCATAGTCGCCTGTTACGACAAGCATAGTCGCCTGTTACGACAAGCATAGTAGCCTGTTACGACAAGCATAGTCGCCTTTTACGACAAGCATAGTCGCCTTTTACGACAAGCATAGTCGCCTGTTACGACAAGCATAGTCGCTTTTTACGCCAAGCATAGTCGTCTGTTACGACACGCATAGTCGCCTGTTACGACAAGCATAGTCGCCTGTTACGACAAGCATAGTCGCCTGTTACGACAAGCATAGTCGCCTTTTACGACAAGCATAGTCGCCTTTTACGACAAGCATAGTCGCATTTTACGACAAGCATAGTCGCCTGTTACGACAAGCATAGTCGCCTGTTACGACAAGCATAGTACCCTCCCTCCTTTCAATATTTTTTTATGATTTGTCATTCTTCTGTTCTCCTACTTACTAATGTCAAGTATACATTTTGATCAATACAACCCAGATCTAAAC
Source organism: Haliotis cracherodii (assembly GCF_022045235.1). Taxonomy (NCBI): domain Eukaryota; kingdom Metazoa; phylum Mollusca; class Gastropoda; order Lepetellida; family Haliotidae; genus Haliotis; species Haliotis cracherodii. The sequence continues at coordinate 28,531,357 of NW_027266319.1, read as the reverse complement.
AACCCCTATCCATACAACCCCTATCCACACAACCCCCTATCCATATCCCTATCCATACAACCCCTATCCATACAACCCCCTATCCATATCCCTATCCATACTACCCCGATCTATACAACCCCTATCCACACAACCCCCTATCCATATCCCTATCCATACAACCCCTATCCACACAACCCCTATCCACACAACCCCCTATCCATATCCATACTACCCCGATCCATACAACCCCTATCCACACAACCCCCTATCCCTATCCATACAACCCCTATCCCCACAACCCCTATCCCCACAATCCCCTATCCATAATACCCCGATCCATACAACCCCTATCCACACAACCCCCTATGCATATCCCTATCCATACAACCCCTATCCACACAACCCCTATCCATACAACCCCCCTATCCATATCTCTATCCATACTACTCCGATGTATACAACCCCTATCCACACAACCCCCTATCCCTATCCCTATCCACACAACCCCTATCCACACAACCCCTATCCACACAACCCCCTATCCATACTACCCCGATCCATACAACCCCTATCCACACAACCCCCTATCCCTATCCCTACAACCCCTATCCCTACAACCCCTATCCACACAACCCCCTATCCATATCCCTACCCATACTACCCCGATCCATACAACCCCTATCCACACAACCCCCTATCCATATCCCTATCCATACAACCCCTATCCACACAACCCCTATCTACACAACCCCCCTATCCCTATCCATACAACCCCTATCCACACAACCCCTATCCACACAACCCCCCTATCCCTATCCCTATCCATACTACCCCGATCCATACAACCCATATGCATGCAGACCGAACATAAGTACATGGTACAAGTGCAATAACCTTGAACCCATTTTCGCCTCACATAACGATGTCAGTTATTCTCTACAATCGTCATAGAATGAACATTCTCTAGCAAAGCCCTTAACTCTAAATGCCGCATTTGTTAAGAAATGCACTTGTCGGAAATTAATATGTCTAAAATGGCTATAACATGAACAATGATTTGAAGTCAATTTAACAAGTACGTACCTTCCGCCATAGTGTTGACAGCGCGTTGTTGACCTGTGGCGTGAAGGCCAGTCAGCCTGTTAGCCTGCAGAACACTATACACAGAGCTGATATGGCACTGATAAACGTGCTACACATCACGTGAGTACACCAGCCGAGTTCATGTAAATGTCATATACCGTTCAAGGAGCCAACTACAATTGGCCTGGGTGGGTTGTGTGGGTGAGGTGATTATATTCTTGGAAATTGAGGTAAATATGGAAATATTTTTGCTGGGGTTAATCTCACAAACATGAACTGTGTTTACAAATTGTAGTTTCAGTGATAATGGTTCCAGTATCGTTAGTGATGTTTGATTAATAATAATAATAATAATAATAATAATAATAAAATAATAATAATGATGATTAAAATATTAATAATAATAAGAATAAGTGCATTAATAATGCGCCAGATTCCATTCACCAAGTGAGCACCCGATTTTCATTCTCATCTCCCTGAGGAGCATACAATCCAAGCTGCCTGTGAGGCGCTTAAAGGTTAACAGCCACATTGCCATCTCATCCTATCGGGTACCCACTCACTGCTGGGTGAACAGAGGCACATTTCGAACAAAGTCACTTGCCTAAGGAGACACCACATGTGGTTCATGTGCTTCAGTGTGGGGGAGGGCCGAAGCCCTAGAAACTCTCAGGAGTCAAGCTGCTTAACGTGGTCACCCATCCAACTACTCTCCAAGACCGACGTTGTTTAACTTCACCTCATTTATGATCTGTGCGCTGTACACAGGACCACGTGCCACGTGCATAATACACTTCCACATGTTATTATATTTTGTGTATTTCAATGCTTAAATAGTTCGGTATTTCTAATTATGAACCGTGTTTATGATTCTAAAATTCACTTCAACTGACAATAGGACGACTTTAGTTAGTATTTCCCCTGATACGTACAGCAGGTATCGTCATGCTCACCCAGGTGTGAAAGTGGTAGGGTGACAGGTGCATATACCTGTGTTTTGATATCATTATTTATGAACAGGTGTTCACGGGAAATTTCTGTAAAATGCATTCTTATTGTTTTTGCAGCCCTCCAACCACAATTTTAACTATTAAGTTCCGTTAACAGAAAACGAAGTTTTACTCATTTAATTTCTTTTAAAAAGAAAAATATTTAAATGTTTTTTTTGAGTGAACGGACCCGTGAAGATCCGGGTTAGAAGAGGTCTTCAGCAACCCATGCTTGTGTCGTAACTGCTTTCGGGCGTCAAGTGCGACCCTACTACAGTTACTAAATGTATTGCCGTTCCTGGTCATCATGGTCAATTACGCCATGACTTTGCAACTCCCCTTGTCCGCAGCGGCTCGGCTCCGTCAAGGAGTGATTGGTTTAACGACGCTTACTCCAAGTTGTCTCTATCAGCTTTCATACTCGCATGATAAAGAAACGCAACACCAGCTTTATACTCACATAGTTTTACTTACTCTCAGCCCATCTATCAATACAGGACAGGATCAGACCGGCCAGACTCGTCACTAATTGGGGAAAACTTAGAAAGATTCAATCGATTGCAAAGCGCGCTCTCCTCTCCTAATGTTGAAGGTATCATTTTATAATGTTCGGGCCTGGCCTGTTTTTGTCACATGTCACAATACCTAATTTTCATTCGTTAAAAATTAGATCTGACCATGAACTCATGTGTGTCGTAATCGGAAAAATACAGAAGCCTACGTGCCAGATTGCTAATCTCTATATTGATTTTGTGACTCGCCCGGATGCTCCAAATGAATTATATCTTAAAATTCTCTGCTTGTTTCATTAACTAATGGACGATAACCTGGAACCAATCCAATGATAAATATGAAATGTCAGAATAGACTTGTGATAAATGGAAATGTCTTTTATCTATTGATTACTTTCGAACTAAAAGTTCTCTGTCACAAACTATATCTAATGCAACTCCTCATTGCAGCTATAACGGTTTTATTTGTGACCATTTTCTAATGTTTTTGAGATGCATTTTTAACCTTATAACACTTGCCATAAAAGGCGACTATGCTTGTCGTAAGAAGCTACTAACGGGATTGGGTGGTCAGGCTCGCGGACTTGGTTGATGGATGTCATTTATACCAATTCGGTGGATCGATGCGCATGATGTCAATCATTGGATTGCCTGGTCCAGACTCAATTATTTACAGACCGCTGTCATATAACTGGAATATTGCTGAGTGTGGTGTTAAACAATAAATAAACTTACAATCTTTGGTGAACGGCACTACTGAAGCTGTTATTGCTGCCATTTTTTACTCGAATCGATACATTTTGTTACCCAAATATAATTATGTATTCTCCCTGGTTCCCTAAACCTAAGTCACGTTATCTCATTGCTACCTTGTCAGTTCGTATTTGGCAGTGTTCACATGTTCACAAATACGTTTTGCATAAAATCTCGGGCATAACTATACGTTGCTAGTAGTGAGTGAGTGAGTATAGTTGTACGCCACCTTTAGCAGTATTCCAGCAATATCTGGGCGGGGGACACCAGAATTGGGCTTCACACATTGTTTCCATGTCGGGAATCGAACACCTGTATTACAAATAAACATTCTATTTGGCCAGGTGTATTCCTAATACAGGACATTTACCATCCCGAAACCTGTATTACAAATAAACATTGTATTTGGCCAATGTGTATTCCTAACACAGGACATTTACCATCCCGAAAACTGTATTACAAATAAACATTGTATTTGGCCAGTTTTTATTCCTAATACAGGACATCTGCCATCTCGAAACCTGTATTACAAATAAACATTGTATTCTTATCTCTCACAAACGGTCTACAGATTTTTTCCTGGAATGTGCGCATTAATATATTACGTCACAAGATCTGCGATAAGTCAGTCGGATAGAGACAACAGGCAATATAGTTCCAATTGAAATTTGTCTTCGGCTATTATTTGGTTACTGATAAACTGAGGTAGCAATGTCTCATCAATGAACATTTGAAAAAAATAACTACAAACTGAAGGTTTTTTTTGGTTAACTCTTCTGTACGCGACTTCATTTACTCGACGATAGGCATTGGTGGTGTCTTATTTACACGATGGCGTTCAAGTTGTCCCCCATAATCAGTCCAGATCTGAAACAAAAAAAGACTTAATTTAACTGTGATCTATTATCCCAGTTAAAGGTTCGATGGTCACTTCCGACTCGATGGCCGACAAGGGTGACACCATGTTTGTTTGTAAACATTTTTGTTATACATTTTAATTGCAAATGTGGGGCGGTCGGGTAGCCTAGTGGTTAAAGCGTTTGCTCGTCACGCCGAAAACCCGGGTTCCATTCCCGACATGGGTACAATGTGTGAAGCCCATTTCTGGTGTCCCCCGCCGTGATAATGTTGAAATATTGCTAAAAGCGGCGTAAAAGCATACTCACTCACTCACTCATTTTTTGCAAATTTACCCGTTAGTGATCCAGACGGAAACTGTCGAGAAACCTACCCATGATATTATAAACATATAATTTAGAAATATACATTTCTTCAGGTTCTGATTCGGATAATGTCGAAAATATTAATTGATTTTAATTAGTTATATGTCCTGCTTTTATGATCAGTATAAGTTTTACTTGTCTCGGATCTCTTCGTAGGCTCTCGCCACTTGGTAGACTGTGGTTTCGTCAAAATGGCGGCCAACAATCATCATCCCAACCGGAAGTCCATCGCTGAAGCCTGCGTTGATGGAGAGAGCAGGATGTCCGGTACAATCAAAAGGCGAGGTGTTCAGGTTCATGGAATGACTAACCTTGAGTAACTCTGAAAATCCATAATTGTATAGGTTTCACCACTTGAAAAGTCGTTAAATGTTTCACTTTTTGTAAAATTTGAATGATGTATTCGCTGAGGGCACCAGCTACCCCCCCTCCCTCACAACTGAAAATGAAATTATATTATCACTTTTTGACATTTTGATTCGAAAAAAAGACAAAGATAATGATTGTTTGTTTGTTGTTTAACGCCGCACTCAGCAATATTCCAGCTATATAACGGCCGTCTGCAAACAATCCAAGGATTGATCGCATGAGCATCGATCCACACAGTTGGGATACGATGACATGCATCAACCAAATCATCGAGCCTGATCACCCGGAATATCAAGGTTAAACGTCATCGAAAACTGACTAAAGGTGCGCTGGTCCATCAGGAGAATGCATCTGTGCTCATGGCTTGCAAAGCATAACCGTGGCTCTGAACATCATCCACCAGATTTGGCAAAGTCAGATGTCCACCTCTTCCTAACCTTGAAGAAAGAACTATTTGACAAGCAAAATGCAAATGCTGATTAACGATCAATGACCCATCAACTCATCTTTAGGCTAAGAACATTTCAGTGAGTGGGTGATTATGGTTTAACGCCGCATTTAGCAATATTCCATCAATATCATGGCGGTGGACACCAGAAATGGGCTTCACACATTGTACCCATGTGAGGAATGGAACCCGGGTTTTGGGCGTGACGACCGAACGCTTTAACCACTAGGATACCCCACCACCCCCTGAGTTTTTCAACCACGCTCGTACAAGTACAATGTTCATGTAACCTAAGTTGTTAAACTGAATACTCCTTATACAACTTATGTAATTGGTTAAGGAAATGTCCTTTTAATGTATATTTATAAGCACTCTTAAGTACTCTGGGGGCACAGGTGGCCCAGTCGTCTAAGACACCGCGATTCGCTGTACAGAGCTGCGTCCCTTGGGCACGCCAGAAACCTATGATTGTGGGTTCGAATCCCGGTTCGCCCCGATTATGTTTCTAGGTTTGTCAGCACCATACCCGTGCTCGTGGGTTTCACCGAAGTGGTTAACGTCTGAGACCTGCATCACTTCGGGCTTTCCTCGCTTATTAAGCTGGCACACCATGATATGACTGGAATACTGTTAAAAGCGGCGTTAAACCCAACTCACTCACTCACTCTTAAGTACTCCACATGTACACCTGATCACATAAGTCGTCTATGTTTTGCCTAGAGGTTCTGCGGCTATTCGATGTGCCTTACTTTCATAATTCCATGAAGGAATATACCCCGTACCTGTATAAGTGGCGTCAACTTTCGGAAGTTTCGATGCCTTATATGGCAAGGTCGGCATCACGATGACGTCATACTTTTCCAGAACACGGTCGTACTCTGAAGTCAGCATCATGTTGAGGTTCTGTCCCTTGGCATAAAATATATTCTGATAGTTCCTGTTGAGATACTCGGAGGTCAGAGATGCTGCTTTCATGACAATAGACATATCATAGGGCCGAGCAGCAACACCCCGACATGCAGCCTGCAGCATCGATATGGGGTAGAAGCCTTTCCAAAAATAGCCAGTCCCTATGAACAAGTGAACAGAGTTTTACGCCATATCATGACAGCAGCCTGTGAATAAGATAATCTCGGAGCTACTCTCTCTTCAACCTTGCCACGTTTCAGATGAAGAGTGTTGCATTTGTCAAGCTTAAAGGACATGCCAATATCATCAGAAATAAACTCGACAAGGAGAATCTGTGGTTTTAGTGTGGATTCTCCTTTGGCAAGAAGTTCAAGGTCCCCCGTGTTAAGGAGGTGAGTAAGAGGTGTTTGGGGATCTGTGCTGAGGAGGTCAAGGATTAAAGAGACAAACAGAAAAGCAATGGATTAAAAGAATCGCCCTGACATATTCCACTTCTAATAGAAAAGAAATCCGAAGTCTATTAAACGCCTGAACTTTACCATTGCCTTTCACCATGCAATTGTAGGTGCCTTGGAGACAAATAGCGTTCCAGATAACAGGTCCTGGAATAGGAAGGAATTGGAATGAATGTCCGTGTCAACGTTTTTGTCATAATAAGACACTTTTCAGCATATGGCATAAGTCTGGGGGCACGGGTGGCCCAGTCGTCTAAGGCGCCGCGATTCGCTTTGCAGAGTTGCATCCCTTGGGCACGCCAGAAACCTATGATTGTGGGTTCGAATTCTGGTTTGCCCAGTTTATGTTTCTAGGTTTGTCAGCACCATACCTGTGCTCGTGGATTTCACCGAAGTGGTTATAACGTCCTGCATCATTTCGGGCTTTCCTCCCACATTAAGCTGACACGCCGTGATGTAACTGGAATACTGTTAACAGCGGCGTTAAACCCAACTCACTCACAATGGCATAAGTCTAGTATGACGTAATATAGGATCAGGAATCATTGCGCTACTGCATTCCTCAGGGATATTTTATCAATTGTTTATCAAGCGCTGCTGATGTATATTGATCTGAATGTTGTTCATTCATGAGACTGATGAGAATGATTATCAAGGTTCCAATAATTGCATTTCTGGTTGAATTCATTATCTTAAAACATGTTAAAAAAAAATGTTCTCGGATCAGGTGGTTCTGTTTCATGGATTTGTGCCCAGCTTTCAGTCTCTGGTTTGTATAGATGAATGAAACAGACGTATGAACTAGTTTCAGTCTTATTCGTTCACACATCCCGAAAGCAGAAATGGTTACCCTACCATCCAGATGTATGGGCAGTGATACTTCCTCCACCTCCGCCCCTGCTTCCTTCAGTCTATCCACTTCTCTCCTCACTATCTCCACCACGTCAGGCTCCGTACACACGTCAAACCCTTCCTTCAACACGCCGATCTTCTTGCCGGAGATATTCACATTGATCTGAAGGGAATGAATGAGTGACGTGTTATGTAGTGATCCTTACATGCAACCTAATGTTTAAAATACTTGCGATATTTGGATTTCATATTGAATGAGTGTGACATATCTTGCAGCATATATAAAATGTGCAATCACTTTGTATAAAGAACAAGTTAGTTTTCAACTGACATTTTTGTCTGATTTGAGTCAGAATTAGATATATTAGTAATTTCAGAACGGGGACAGATGACGATAAATGGTGATTAACAGAGATGCTGCTGTTAATGTTACACGTTCACTTTTTCAGTAAAATGCTGGACTAACCGACTAGACACGCCCCTGCTCGCTATTGTGACGTTGAGATCGAACGAATACACATATACCTGTTTCGTATACTGAGGGACGTTGAGATCGAACGACTACACACGCACCTGTTGGCTGTAGTGAGGGACTTTGAGATCGAACGACTTCACATATACCTGTTTCGTATACTGAGGGACGTTGAGGCTGACTACACACGCCCCTTATCGCTATTGTGAGGGACGTTGAGATCGAATGACTTCACATATACCTGTTTCGTATGCTAAGGGACGTTGAGGCTGACTACACACGCACCTGTTTGCTATAGTGAGGAACTTTGAGGCTGACCGGTTGTCTGGGATCTCTGCCTCCATCGTATCCAGCTATTACCTACAGAAAGCATGTGTGCTTTGAGACATGTGCAGCTTTCAGGCTAATCAAACCAACAAATCTCCTACAAAAGATGGTTTTCATGGAGACACACCACACGCAATTTCTTTTCACTCTAACTTCAAAACCACTCGTTTGTGACATGCCTTCAAAATTGAAATCAATCCATTGCCTACAACATATACATTTCTGTTATTGGGGAGTAAACATTTCAGCGTAATGCTTCGTTCATGGAACATGTCCATGTTTAAAAAAGAACACCGTCTACCTCCAGTAGTAAGGCATTGTCTTCCACGGTTCTTGTCATTGGTCCCAGGTGGTCCAGTGTCGTGTCTATAGAAATGGCCCCAGTGTAAGGAACCAGTCCATGTGTCGGCTTCAGTCCCACAATGCCACACCAGCTGGCTGGGATCCTGATAGAGCCTCCCTGGTCTCCCCCGACGGCAAGATCCACAAGACCCATAGATACCTGTCATAAAATGAGCACAGCGTTCAAAGGAATTCTCAGTTACAAAAGATATATACATCACGTAGATAAGAAACGGTCTATATATACCAAATAACAATACACTCTTCAAAAAAAGAAACGCACGCGTAGTATATAGTTAATTGAACCTGACTACAGAAAAAAATCCGGTATATAAATTGGATATATATGATTGAAAAATGTTAGCGGCCTGATATTCGACAAACGGTGCGTCAAAACGCAGCCATTGTCGATTTGCAATGTCTGAAACGGCATTATTTTCACACTTGTTCAAAAATGTCATGGAGGAAAACAGTAAAGCAATATACACGTGCAAGTTATGGCATTCGTAACTCGTGGTAGTGGCTTTAAAAGGCAAGTATAAGCCAATAATCTGTCATTCAATTGTCAACATTTTTCGAGTTCGAAAATGCCGACTCAGGGCTGCCGATCGGAACATCGCCATATGACGTATCCAAAGAGGGGTATCGCAGTCTTCTGTTGCACGCCACTTCAACGTTCACCACCACACCATTTGCCGCCTTTGTGACCGATACACACAGTTCAATTCCACTACAGACCGTCCGAGAACCGGCGGACCAAGAGTTACCGCCCCTGCACAGGATCGCTACATTCGACTGTTCAACCTACGTCATCGCAATGCAACAGCTATGGAGACTGCAGGACGCATCCCTGGTTTGAGGAGGAAATCGTACCAGGAAGCATCTTCGCGAGGCTGGAATCCGACCCAGAAGACCAGTTATTGTCGCTGTTTTGCAATAGATCCACTGACAGCGACGCTTGTGTTGGTGCCATACCTTACAGCCTTGGAAACGAGACGAGTGTGGTCTAGCGACGAATCACGATTTCTTCTTCACCGGCGAGATTGAAGACAACGTGTTTATCGTCGTCGAAATGAGCGTTTTACCCCACATTGTTTACGTGAAATCAACAAATTCGGTCGACAACGCGTTACAAGCGGAATGGCGCAGAATTCCACAGGACATAATTCGAACACTTATCCAGTCAGTGCCGAGGAGATTGCTGCCCGGGGCGGTCACACGATATACTGAGTTCAGCGCCACCTTGTGGCCTTATGTGACATGACAATGAACAGTTTTCAATGCCTTTGTACAACGACAAAATTTAACTATCGAGCTCGAAATTTTCATATTTGTATCTATGATATTAACTTAAATATATCGACTTTATTAGGTACAATAAATTTACTAATAATCTACCTGTGAGTTTCATTTTTTGAAGAGTGTATATAGAGGGTATATTCAGCAACCATAATATTATGGACATTTGTGACATCACATAAGTATATGTACTTCGTATATAGTTTTATTGCAGACAGGGTTTCGACAGTACTGACCAGTGCGGCGCTGCCACCGCTTGATCCACCTGTGGTCCGGGTCTCATCATACGGGTTCTTCACAGGGCCACTCGCGCATGTAAAGCTACTTCCGCTTTTGCACTGGTTCTCCACTGACGTCTTGCCAATAATGTGACCTCCTGTTGGGAATTGTTTCATATCGATATTTGGAATCGCTTTCATGACGTTGAAGCTAAACATACATTAAACTTAACGAAATAAAATTGAAGAAGGGCAAGACGTGAACGTGAATATGCAAGTGGCTATTGATTGGGGTCCAAAAAGAGAGAGTTGACAATTCAAAACTGTTCCCTATAAAATTCCCACATGAATGTCACCACATACAAGATCACGATTCATCGTTCACATGCACTATGTCTGTGACGTTTTATATTAAATTTTATATTCACATGCAGTATGTTTGGAAATTTTCTTGGAAGTCTAGATCGGTACACACTGCTGTCACCTTATACGTATGTCCATTATAAAAAAATGGTTGGATCGGTTTACATGTGTCTGTAGGGTCTAGATAAGTTGACCTCGTTTTTTATCTTACTGAAATGCACCGTACGTTACTGAACTGTGTACGTTACTGCTCATTGTGTTATATATGCTGTGAACATCATGCAATGTGTTGAGACTTTATTTAACTATTACTGGTTATGCAATGTATTTAATGTATGAACACAGCTTCTAGTTGGTATATGGTCAACCGATTGTGTTTGTGTTGAAATGTTGAAAACTACTGGTATAACCTGCATCTAGGATCCTTGTTACCAAAGTCGCATCGAACTCTGGCGTGTAACCTTCCATCAGAGCTGTACCAACGCCCATCGGAACACCGGCCACTGCAATGCAGTCTTTGATGCCCACTGTTTTACCTGCCAACTTGCCATTGTAGGCGCCTTTGATGTCACATCGCCGATACCTGGAAATAATTATAATCATAGAAGGTTTAACAGAAACCTCTACTCAGGAGTCTGTGCATTCTACAACAGTTTGTTTGTTTGTTGTTTAACCCCGCACTCAGCAATATTCCAGCTATATGACGGCGGTCTATCAATAATCGAGTCTGGTACAGACAATCCAGGGATTGACATCGATCCACGTAAATGGGATACAATGACATGCATCAACCAGGTCAGTGAGCCTGACTATCCGACCCCGTTAGTCGCCTGTTTCGAAAAGCATAGTCGCCTTTTACGGCAATCATGGGTTGCTGAAGACCTATTCTACCCCGGATCTTCACGAGGGGAGACAAGCATGGGTTGCTGAGGACCTATTCTACCCCGGATCTTCACGGGCTCTACAACAGTGATAAGCTAGATGTTGTTCCAGTTCCAAGGATTATAACCCTAGGGTCAGGTGGTTGTCCATTTTGATTTATACATTAAATAAATCAGCAATCCTCTTTGGGTAGAAAGTGAAAGGTATTTACCGTGTATTTGATTGTAACTGGAATAGAACTGTCCGTTAAACTAATGTGATCCATATCCAATCCAGTTGCTTTTAATAAGCAATAACTTGGGTAATGCCTTTATATCGTGTATTTAATTGTAACTGGAATAGAACTGTCCGTTAAACTGATAATCGAGATAATCGAGACGCTCTTGCGTTGACGTTTTATATTTACTCCTTACAGTGAGTGATTGGGTACACACTGTTTAACAGTGTTCCAGCTTTATCACAGTGACCTGCAAATAACCTACTCAGAAACAGGCAATCTGAAAGCTAAAAGCATCAGCAAAATACACAGAAGCCGATTTCCCAAATCGTTTTCACGAAACTGGGGTTCTATTTTGACCCAGAATCACCCTGGTTCAATTGTCGGACGTGTTGTGGCAGCAATGTAAAGGTGGAAATATCGGTATGTCAATGTGGTAATGATGATCTAATGAATCGTCAGCTTTGTCAGTTCAAAGAGCAACCCATCATGTGTGTTGAAGGATTGTCTAGCATTGGTTTGATTTTCGCTGACGTCGGCAACTTACCAGGCATTGTACGGGTTGTCAGCTGGAACCGGCTTGTAACCCGGAGTTCGAGGATATTTTACCGGAAGTGAAGGTTCCTGGAGTTGCCATAAGCGGGTAAAACCGCCAGCAGTACCTTTGAACTGATCTTCAATGGTAAAGGTAATAATTATTGTCATTCAAACGTAGCGACTCTGTGAAGATGCGGGTAAGAATTTGTCTTCAGCACCCCATGCCTGTCGTAAGAGGCGACAAACGGGATCGGATAATACGTGAAAGATAATGGCATTAATCATTGTTTGAATAAATTCTAATGTGAAGGTAACCCGATATAGGGCATTCTCACTGGACGAGAAGCCAGACATATGACGGCGAAACTTTGTTGCAAGGTTCATAACATAATGACAACAAATTTTGACATTCACATGTATTTCACCAGCTTATTCTTGAAATAACATAAACACTGACGGACTATTTCTACACGCCTGAGGAAACCGTTGGGACTTCTCCACCTCGAATAAATACAGAATCGCTGTTTCTGTTCATTTGGACATTTTAAACTGGAACTCAGCGTTTTTGCATACATTGGAAAAAGTCAAAGTATTTGACAGCATGCCTGTGATCGAATATCCCACTACGACCTATCCCACTGAAGACAACGAAGTCTCACCCTAGCTGTGGCTAGATTTGCAGTAAAAAACAAGTGTACGGCAATTTATGTAATTTACTTCAGTGTCTTTTCGCTACATCTTTATAATCGCCTTTGAATGATTCGCCAGTACTTAACCACCACATGTGTATTGCCAACTTTGGAAATCTCCACCGTCAAGTTGATTTTTTTCTGTCCATGAAGTAAATGTATTACTGTCGGTTTTAGTGACTTACTTACATTTATCATCAAATGATGATATTAGCTGGTTGTTGTTTGACTGTCAGTGTAAACATGAAATTGTGTATTCATCCTTCGAGGTACACAATAGGGATAAGAATTGAATGTCACTTTGTGTTAGTTTTGAAGCACGTAACTTCATAGAGTGAGAGCTACACATTGTATGAACGTCATTCCAAGGTCCAAGCTCATTCACTGTTTGACACTCACTTCATGAACGTACCTTCTCCAAAACTCATCCAAAGTAGGGGGCACGGGTGGACCAGTCGTCTAAAGCGCCTCGATTCGCTGTGCAGAGTTGCATCCCTTGGGCACGCCAGAAACCTATGATTGTGGGTTCGAATCCCGGCTCGCCCCAATTATGTTTCTAGGTTTGTCAGCACCATACCCGTGCTCGTGGGTTTCACCGAAGTGGTAAACGTCTGAGACCTGCATCACTTCGAGCTTCCTCCCACATTAAGCTGACGCCGTGATATGACTGGAATAATGTTAAAAGCGGCGTTAAACCCAACTCATACACTCACTCATCCAAAGTAGAAGTCCGGTCTCAATTATCTGCAATGATGTGGTAACGTGCAGTGAAACGTCTTTAACGTTTGTTAAAAGAACCATCAGTATATGTGGAGTGAATCCCATATATTGAGATGATGTTAATGCTCGAGTTAAAGGTTTGACCGAACGATGTCGAACTGGATCAACACGAATCAGCTCCGGAGATTTAAGACGTTTACCACTTTGGTGACTCCCCTACCCAACACACATTGAGAACGGGTATGGTGTTAGAAAAACAAGAAACGATATCAGGGAGAAACGGGATTCGAACCCAATATCATAACATGGCACTTCTCAGAGTCGCAAATCTGCATAGCGAATTGCGGCTGCACAGCGCATTGCGGCTGCACAGCGAGTTGCGGCGCTTCAGACAACTGGGCAACCCGCGCCCCCAAGTCAACTTACCACAAATTGCCTCCAGTTCTTCAGTGGAACATTTCAGCCGGAGGTCATCAGAAAGTTGCTGGAGGTCATTGACAGACGGGCAGCAGACAGTTGGGGCGTGGTAGAGGTCTGAACAATACAGGAAGATATACTCTCACACGGGCATCAGAACGTATACCCATACCTACTGCAAGAGAGCTGGTACAAAAACATAGCAAAAAGTAATTATACTAGTAACCATAAGCCGGATAACATTAGGACGTTCAGTATACTGAAAACCATAGGGGCCTTGAATTTTTCCGTTATGGATCAACTTCAAACAGAGCTATATTTTCACGAGTTATGTTGTGCCTGCTGCTTTTTGTGTTATCAGATGGCCCAGCGTGCTGATACTTTCTTCTCTGCCAAAGCGCCTGTTAAAATGGACTGCACTGAGTCTCTTCTGGGAAATGGCTTCTTAACTAGCAATATGACGTTCAGTCTTTCGCGGGTCGGTCATCACCGTCTCGTGGGTTCTCTATCATTTCTGGTGTTGCGGACGTGGCGGGCGTGACAGGCCTTCAAGAACCAAGGTCGCCTACAAGTTTGTCCATTTTCCAAAGGTCACCTTATTTTTGACAGCGAAACAATTTGCTCAACTGATTAATTTATGTGTGGATATGCCTCCATGGAATCCTGTAAAGGCCACAATACACAATTACACGGTGTCTTCTATGTGAGGCTATGAACTATCAATCAATGTATTTTCTGTTAACAAGAAAAAAACCTTTCTAAATATCGGCCGTCATTTTGTACGTTATGCAGCGGTAACTGGCGTTCGTAGCCATCACTACGACTCCATTTCTTCCCAAGGCATTATGTAGTAAACAGAATAAGCCGAGTGCACCCGAAGGCAGTCATATTATAATATCATGTGGCCAATTACTGTTATATAATGTTATATGATTTTAGGAACTGATATGCACTAAGTACGCGGAATAATACATATTTGTATGGTATTTTGATAAACGTTCTTTCATTATGTTTGCATATTCATATTTATCCCTGTAAAACATTAGGATCAGATGATTCAGCATAGAGCACAACACACAGGTCTTATTGAGACTTATATCTGCTTGTATCTTTCTTAGGCCGACACACTTCTTGGCGGCCATGCAACTAGACCCTGACCGCAGTTGGATGGGACATAATATATTCCTTTCTTTAAACACACATGGTTGCAAAATCCTATCCAGTAGGTTAGGAGTTAGTATATTAAGTATTTAGGTGAAAAGTACACAGTACATAGTAGAAAATACTTGACCATGTGAAGACAGTGCAAGTCTGCACATTGTATGCCAACAAAGCCATTAACCTATGAATGAACATTGTCCAAGTATCAGGCATGGCCTTATTTAATTATTGTTTGGTTGTTTAACGTCGCACTCAGCAATATTCCAGCTATATGCTACAGTAACTGTAATGTCAAGAAGTCGTAATATAAAGTCGAAACGCCAGTCACTCTTTCTCGGCCCTGTGCTCTATTTTACTCTACCCCTACCTGTTCCCGACGCCATCGCTGAATAACTGAGAAAGCTTATCATGCAGTCGACAGCTAAACTAACACTACTATTTGATGTAGTGTCACGATGTACATGACCCGATACCGGGTAGGATAAGACCCATAGTTATCACGAATAGCATCTTCATAACCCGAGTTTAAAATAGGTCACCAGTAATCTATGCTTGTCGTAAAAGGCGACTGAATGGATCGGGAGGTTTAGAATTAGTACCTTAATGTGTGTCTAAGCACTCCGTAGTGTGTGTTTGGTTTTACGCGCTTTTGACAATATTTGAACAATATAACGCCAGGGTTGGTTGTTGTTGTTTTGCTGTTAAACGCCACATTCAGCAATATTCCAGCTATATGACGGCGGTCTGTAAAGAATCGAGTCTGGACCAGACAATCCAGTGATATCATGAGCATCGATCCACGCAATTGGGATCGATGACATGCATCAACCATTTCAGCGAGCCTGACCAACCAAACCGTTAGTCGCGTCTTACGACAAGCACAGTCGCCTTTTACGGCAAACATGGGTTGCTGAAGACCTATTCTACCCCGGATCTTCACGGGTCGGCATCGCGCTGGTGAATGGCGACTCGCCAGGTGAGGTCGGTTTTTAAGTGGAGTACACCGAACACAGTAATTAAGTTAACAAGCGAGGAGAGTTCCACATGAACAAGGAGTATCCTATATGATGGAAGATCATGTGTTTCGTGGGGAATGCCTTGGAATTTAGCATGGGCATTCGTGTAACAATTTAACAGTTTTTTATTTATACATGTAGAACAAATTTTAATAATGAAGATCCAGTGTTTTAATTATGAAAAACATGTGTATCTCATGGATACACTATTTGACCGATTATGTGTTTCGTGGTGATTGTCACTGGGAGTTGGAAACACCCTTGGGACTGAAACTTTCAGCTATTATATGTTTTATATGATTGCGTTAATACCTTTAGTGACAGTTAGCATAGAATTGAGAAACGAATTCATGGAAATATAACACTGTAAACTGTGTTTCAGATCAGGCCATGCTTACTCTTTTCGCGAACACCTGGTGTCATCACTGATTTTCAGTGGTCCATTCAAATAATTTGCACAGCTGTTTGCCCTTTATGCCAACTGGAATCTTTTTCCTCAGAAAATCTAGGGTGGTTATTATCTTGCATTGACAATTTATATTTAGAATAGAACATTCGCCTCTTCTTTTCAAATCACATGTTTATCTCATCACGTGACCTGAAAACGTTGACATTTTCACACGTAGCTTTGCCACTTACGTAAATATGGATTTTGTCAGGTCACTCGATGAGGTAAACTTATCATATGAAAAGAAAAACCAAATATATGATATGTTGAAAGATGAATATCATTTTGATATGTGATTGTTACCAAAACTAAAGATTATGGTACTGATGGTTGGTTGTTGGTTGGTTTCTTGCTTAACGCCGCACTCAGCAATATACCAGATATATGACTGCGGTCTGTAAATAATCGAGTCCGGACCAGACAATCCAGTGATTGATATCATGAGCATCAATCCACGCAATTGGGATCAATGACATGCATCAACCACAAGTCATCAAGCCTGACCACCCGATCCCGTTAGTCGCCTTTTACGATAAGCATGGGTTGCAGAAGACCTATTCTATCCCGGATCTTCACGGGTCGGTACTTATGGAATCAAACAAGGGAACAACGAGAAATATACGTAAATAAGCTATAAGCTGTTTATTCGGAACAACGCACATACAAAATCCCAACTTGGCAAATGTCAGGATGACCTGGAATCAGCGTGGTACACTCTGGATTAAGTTCCAATTGAGTGAGTGAGTTGGGTTTAACGCTGCTTTTAACAGTATTCCAGTTATATCGCGGCGTGTCAGCTTAATGTGGGAGGAAAGCACGAATTGATGCAGGTCTCAGACGTTTACCACTTCGGTGAAACCCACGAGCCCGGGTATGGTGCTGACAAACCTAGAAACATAATCGGGGCGAACCGGGATTCGAACCCACAATCATAGGTTCCTGGCGTGCCCAAGGGACGCAACTCTGCACAGCGAATCGCGGCGCCTTAGACGACTGGGCCACCCGTGCCCCCCCCCCCCCCCCCCCCCCCCCCCCATATATTAGAGATTCCGGAAGGTTCGTTTGTTCAGTTTTGAAATTTTTAATCGAGAACTGTGTCAATATATTTTTCAAGCGTTGTCTGCAATGGAAGTCGCCAGGTTGAAAGAGTGCTCGAGAAAGCTGCTTTCTAACGGGTTAATGTCGACTTCCTGTAAGTCACTTCAGTGGTCGGTCAAAGTTCGCGAAAGGTCGTTCTCACGTGACCCGTAATTGGATGTCCTCAGATCTTTGTTATGTGGCAACGAGAACTTAGATCTCATTTTAATGAGATTGTACTGTCGCTTCATCTTTACTTCAACCATTGGCCGATAGACTGCAGCTTTTAAACGATTACTAACTGTTCGATCACTGGCTCGCACTGTTTATTATTTTATACTTAGATCTGTCCGGCAATGAAATAAGTCGGGTCTATCGGTTATTGTGGTAAATAATGAGTAAAGCTTTATTTAGGTTTAACTCGGTAAGCGATCCGCACGATCAGTATGTGTTTCTGCTACCGCGAGGGCACTGCGCCTCACCCAAGACGCTCAGGCTTCTCCCTGCAGGCGAGAAAATAAGACTGGCGAGCAATGGCGTGCGAAGAGAGTGTCGACTGCAAAACCTGGTTGGAAGAGCTAGATTTCAGCCATAACTCCATCTCGAAATTGCTGGCGGAAGAGTTCGTCGCTCCAAGTCAACTTGCAGACTCACTGTAAAATCAGGCAAACAGACCTCACAGGGAAAGGGTTTAGATGGTTTATATTTCCAAAATTCAGGAAGGTGTAAAATTTCAGAACTGCAAATATACGGAACCGCAAAAGAAACGTCAACATGGATAGATATATGAGAAACCTTATTTATCCAAACACTGTAAACATACTTTGAGACATATTAAAAAGATGAAACTTGGCAAAACTGATCATCAAGGTTGAAATTGAAGTGTCAAATGTTCTGAAAGTGAAACACAACACTAGTGTCTGAGAAGATGGCATCACAAGTCAGTATCTCGTGTGTCCGCCATGTGCATTGATAACTGCCGTGCAACGTCGATACATGGAATGGATGAGGCGGTTGATGAAGGCCATAGGCACTTGAGCCCACACTCTGAGGAACGCCTGACGCAGTTCATCTGCAGTTGTCGGCCTTGGTCGGACGTCATTCATCCCTCTTTGAATCTCGTCCCACAGGTGCACAATGGGATTTAAATCGGGACTGAGGGCAGGCCAATGCATGGTTCTGATGCCATTCTGCTGGAGGAAGTATCTTGTTGCTCTCGCAGTATGGGCACGGGCGTTATTGCGGCGACGTGCCAAGTGAGGCATGGCGTGTCTCAAGACTTGATCAATGTACCGAGCTGCTGTGACACCATTGCCTCTCCCTGTACCGATGTTCTTGAAGACCACAGGGCCGACCCCCTGTGCAAGACCAATTCCATCAACACCATGACGCTCGGGCCACTCCGCGAGTCTCTCAACAACACAAGCATCCGAATAACATTCCCCACGGCGTCGCCAGACTCGCTCTCTGCCATCTGCTGTTGAGATACGGCTCTCGTCTGAGAAGAGGATTCTTCTCCACTGCTGTTGGCGCCAATGCTGGTGCTGTGTTGCCCTGTGACAGTGTAGGTGTCTGCTCGTCAATCGTCGACGCACGGTGTCCACACTTATGTGCATGTGTCGCTGGTGTGTCCCCATGATCTGTCGAGCAGTTTCCGCAGCAGTAACAAAGTGATCTTGATGATGCTGTCGCACAATCTGACGATCCTGACGTCGGGTGGCAACCCTTGGTCTTCCACTACGTGGTCGGTCATCAGTAGTGTTGGTGGTCTGGTACCGTTGCTGGAGCCTGTATATGGTCCTTACGTGGCTACTTGCCGGGCGGTTTGTCCAGCTTGCAATCGTCCAAGGGCTGTGTGTTGCTGATTTCTATTCAATCTTGGAAATTCAATAACGAATGAATGTTATCCGATCTGGGTGAATTTTTATAGGGCAAGACATGAGGGAACGCATGTGCATTTCAATTTGCACGGAACTCACGTGTATCGGGTTGTCATGGACGTTGCCGTGATGTGTTTGGGCGATCGGTTTTATTGTCATCTGCTTTGGGTTTTTTTTTTGTCATCAAATTTCTTTTTTCCCGACACGGTAATGTTAGATCTTAGAAACTTTGACAAAAAGTACCCAGATATTTTATGCAATGTTTCTTGGGGTGACGTTTCTTTTGCGTTTCAGTGTAGACTAGGGTATTACAACCGTTTTGGGGATTCGGTGGTATTTTTACATTGTTTTCATACATAAATAATTCATTGTCAATTAAATATTGACCTATTCCCCAACGCGGTTGTTTGTCTTTTCTTGATAAGAGTTAAGTGGTAAATAATGATTAAGCTTTATTTAGGTTTAACTCGATAAGCATAACGCAGCCAATCCGCTGCTCAGGTCACGATTCGCACGTACTTCTGCTACTGCGAGGGCACTGCGCCTCACCCATGACGCTCAGTCTTCTCCCTGCAGGCGAGAAAGTAAGACTTGTTTTGGGACGTCCGTACTGAATAGGCCTCATCGCCACGCCTTTAGTCGGACGATAGAGTTTCCACAGATTACAAATGAAACTTTTCAACATCTGGATATATAAAGCTGTTAGGCAAATTGACATCCCGACCCTTATCTTCCCGATTGATTGTCATTTCTGTCCCACCGTCATGTGTTGCCTGGGCAGTGTACTGGTCTGTGGTTTACCCTTTACATTTTTGTCATTGTATTAGCTAATTGGTGCTTCTAGGCTTTCATACTCACAATTCATGTTTTGCACGCGCTGCTTCTTCTGTAGAATTGTTTGCATGCATGGTATCTACTGGCCATGGCTTAGTCCACCTGATAGAATGGACCCGTGAAGATCTGGGGTAGAATAGGTCTTCAGCAACCCATGCTTGCCGTAAAGGCGACTATTCTTGTCGTAAGAGGCGACTAACGGGATCGGTTACTAGGTTGATGCATGTCATCGATCCTAATGGTGTGGATCCATGCTCATGATATCAATAACTGGATTGTCTGGTCCAGACTCGATTATTTACAGACCGCCGTCATATAGGTGGAATATTGGTGAAATCAACCAACCAACCAACCTGATAGAATGCTGCTCAACTGTGCCTAAACCACAGCGTTCATTTATTCCTTACCGTCTACCATGTCTACGTGCACTACTAGACGATGTCTCTCTGCTGTCTTTCATATGTTGTTCATGGGCCTTTGACTTGCATACATCTAGGGAATGCACAAAGGCCAAAGGCCTATTCATTACAACAGTCTTATGTCGTTGTGAACTTTATACAGGTCTCGTGCACGAGACGAGCATTCTCGAGGAATTGACTGTGGCCTAGAATTGACATCGCGTGATATTACAACATGCCTGTAAAAAAAATACATCAAACTGTTATTCAGTGAGATATTCTATCAATGAATGTGTTCGTTTGACGTGATTTATGGGTTCTTTGGATAATAAAAAGCAGTCCATTTGAATTTAAATACAGATTTGGTAAAGGGTTCTATTTCACTTATTTAAAAAAAAACATGTCCATGCATTAAATATTTTGTATCATGCACAACTGAAAACAAAATGTATTTAAGATTCATCTATTACTAAACAATGTATATGCAATGTATATTGTACTATGTAGGCCTGTAGCCTCATAAGTACGTAAACAAACCCAGCAATTGAAAAGAATTTAAATAAGAATGACGTATTTTGGGACTACGGTTTGGTGCTAACAGATCATCATAACCTGACCGCTTTACTTTTACTACCACAACCTTATCACACTAACGACTTGTTCTATGTTTGTTTTGGATACGGGTGGCAACAGGAGAAGAACGCAACATTCGAACAGCGAGCGGCAGTTCCAGAAGACATCAAATTTTTGTGCTCTGAAAAGGGTAAGTAAAACAGCAGTTTCTTCTTTATTTCAGATTTTCAGTTGATGCAATTATTCATCTTTCTAAGCAGGAATTATACTTATGAAATATTTAAATCGAACATCCTTCTTGTTGACTTGGGACTCATTACTAAGTACTAATCTTATACTTTTAATTTCAAATGTTCCAAAACTTGATACCCTGAATGCCAACCCTGATTTTCAATGGTACATTCATATAATT
Organism: Haliotis cracherodii; assembly: GCF_022045235.1. NCBI lineage: Eukaryota > Metazoa > Mollusca > Gastropoda > Lepetellida > Haliotidae > Haliotis > Haliotis cracherodii. The sequence goes on along the minus strand of NW_027266319.1, from coordinate 28,509,500 downwards.
GCCACAGCTATTTGCTTTTTACGCCCAGTGGAATCTGTTTCGGTGGATGAAAGTTCTTTTCTTGTGTATTCACACCGCGTGTCAGTTTTATGTGGGGGAAAAGCCCAGCATGATGCAGGCCCCAGACGCTTACCACTTTAGTAAAACGCATGAGCACGGGTATAGTGCTGACAATCCAAAGATAATATTCGGGGTGAACCGGGATTCGAACCCACGATCATTGGTTTCTGGAGTGCCCATCTGCACAGCGAATTTGGGCGCCTTAGACGACTGGGCCACCTGTACTGTTTAGTACATGATGGCGGGTATTTCATTTATGCCAAACTCTGGCACTCTGTGTTACTCACAACTTCTGGGTGCTTGCGGTGTTTCATGACGATACAAGTGTTCCGGGTGCCCACGTATGCCAAACGCGTTTTGGACGAGGTTTGCGTCACGTCATGGGCGAAAGTAAAAATCCAAATGTCAACCCCAGATAATATCTGCCGAAATGTACGAGGCAAAACGGGATAAAAATAAATGTTGTGTGTCTCACTGAAAATCAGACCCGTGAAGATTCCGGGGTAGTATAGGTCTTCAGCAACCCATGCTTGCCGTAAAAGGCGACTGACTGTGCTTGTCGTAAAAGGCAACTAACAGGATCGGGTGGTCAGGCTCGCTGACTTGGTTGATACATATCATCGGTCCCAATTGCGTGGATCGATGCTCATGATATTAATCACTGGATTGTCTGGTCCAGACTCGATAATTTACAGACCGCCGTCATATAGCTGGAATATTGCTGAGTGCGGCGTTAAACAACCAACCAACCAACCAACCACTGAAAATCAATGAGTACACTATTTGAATGGCTGTAATGGGTAAGCATGTCCTGTTATACCTGTACCACCCTCGACTCACACAGTATTAATTAAAACAGTATGGGCCAATGTGGAAGGGGGTATGAAAATTCCACGAAGATCATAACATGGATAAGCATGACTCATCATGCTGATATCCGATGTGTTATATTCAGTATATTTCTCCGAATATCTGCCATAAACGTTATCTGGAAAAACTACCAGGTCGTTGATTGGGAAGCCGTGATTGAAAGTTAAGTTGTAAGCACGTCTTTCCATGACATTCGAGTGAATTTCGCCGCCTTTAGCAATATTTCAGCAATATCATGGCGGGGGACACCAGAAATGGGCTTCACACATTGTACCCATGTCGGGAATGGAACCCGGGTCTTCGGCGTGACGAGCGAACGCTTTAACCACTGTTCAAAGCGGAGTAAAACCTACTTACTCACTTACTTACTCACAGCAGGTGAGGTGCACATGATGCAATACCACATTAAACAGACTGAAGCAGGTATTGTCATGATCAGTATTGTAATTTGTTCAGGGTTATTAGACATTCTCAATACAATATGGAATATGCCCACCATAATGCACCGTTGCATCGATGTCGCCAGTCACCCATCAGTCAGAGGAGCTTCCAGGTGTTGACGGTTATGTAGTGGATGAGGATACTGGCTATGGGGGCACGGCGATGCTGTGCACAGCATAGAAGACCTGGACTACTTTTGCGGCCTAGCCTTGTCATGTTCCTTATTGCCGTTGTCAAAGGAATGGCAACAGCACGAGTTGAAAAAAAATCATCCCGGTAGATCTGGCCGTTTAAGTTGCAACGGATGATGACAAGTCCCGTCTGTTTGTTGCCTTGAATACCTCCTTGAATCACAGCTCCATCGCAACCATATAGATGCATTTCCTTGATGCACTTTGGAGCCGATCTTACCCTCTGCGACAATATATTTAAGAACGGCCATCTTTATATAATAGGATAAATATGCTTTCGTCAGGGAAAGGACGAGTGACTCTCTGCCAGTCACCAATCTGTCCTTGACGACTGTCGTTTTCGACGCTGATGTTCATGGGTCTAGGTTATTCCTGTCAAATGTTAAGGTTAGACAGGAATAACCTAGACCCATGAACATCAGCGTCGAAGACGACACTCGTCAAGGTATGTTTCTAGGTTTGTCAGCACCATACCCGAGCTCGTGGGTTTCACCCAAGTGGTAAACGTCTGAGACCTGCATCACTTGAGGCTTTCCTCCCACATTAAGCTGACTAGCCGCGTTATAACTGAACTATTGTTAAAAGCGGCGTTAAACCCAACTCACTCACTCACTCACTCACTTTCTTTGTAAAGTACAGATTCTAGTACTTTTTGGGGTTGAGTGACAAGTCCCGTCCGAATTCGAATCCACACTGCCAGAGTGAGGCACCTAATAGCCAGCTCACGAAGTCAGCGACCTAACATACTCAGCCACCGAGGCTTTACAAAGAAAGTGTTAGTAAAGAATTAGTAAAGTTTAGAATAACTCTTTCTCGATTTACACATTTTCTCTACTTGCTTTCCATTCCTACTGCCTCAATCATTGCTTGTGTGTGTATATTGTATATCATACCGTGCAGCGCTTTGAGCAGATACTGGTTGTCTGGAAGTGTTTTGCGCAATATAAATATACTTATTATTATTACGATTTAGCCGTGAAGATCCGGGTTAGAATTGGGCTTCAGCAATCCATGCATGTCGTAAAAGGCGTCTATCACTGCATTGTCTGGTCCAAACTCGATTATTTACAGACCGCCATCATATAGCTGGAATATTGCTGAGTGCGGCGTAAAACAACAAACAAGTGAAAATGAAAACTTCCCATTTGGAAAAAAACATTACAACTGAAAACTTTAAAAATAGTTTACAAAGCTATTTCCATTTTATTTTGGATAAAATACATGCCATATACTATGTCCCTTCTAGGATTCCATAATATGCAGTGGTCATTAAACCAGCAAAGTCCAATGTATGCCTCTGGCTACATTAAAACGCAGGTTATATGCACTTCCAGTTTAATGACCTTGGCCTTAATCCTCAATCACATGCCCGATTGCATTTTAAAACATGGGTGCTTGTTCTTACAAACATGTCAAACAAGAAGCAAAACTACGTTCAGTAGTATAGGTAATGGGGGTTCTGGACCACTTCCACTGGAGCCGGATTTATTACCTACTGCTACTACAGATGGCATTTTTTATGCGAAAATAATTATGCGATTCAATGATAGTCATGAGATTAAGTTAAATTGGCTCTAGGTCACCAATACCTGGGGCCAATCATTGCTTTAGATGAGCCTAAATGGTAAGAAAAATATTCTTCATTATTTTTATCGATAAAGCGATATTCAACATTTTTATTAAGTTCTTCGTTCATTTTACTAGGAGACCAGACTATATAACTACACTCTTCTTGTAAATTGATAAGAAACAATTGATAACCGTATTTGGTTTGTTTGACATCGCTGATATAATAAAAACCTTGTGGTAATTCTCTCCATTTAATAGTTTTTTCTATCTCCATTATTATATATATTTATGTAAGCATTTGTCTAAATGTGATCAAACGATAGTAAGCTATCTATTTTTAATCTCCAACCAGTTCTTTGGTTTTGGCAAGGAATAATTGACGCGCTTGTTGCCTCCCCTGTTCTATGAACTTTTTTTCCTCGTCTTCGCTAATACCACTGGTCTTATGAGATTTTGATCGAATCTCCTGCTTCATTTCATTGTATTTGGTGAGTTCTGACAGCACTAAACGAAACTCATCCTCAGATATCTTACAATCGGCCATTGCTGTCGAAATATGATCCTCAATGCTGTTCAACTTTGCTTCGGCGAGTATCCGAATACTATCGTGTTTTAATGTTTTCTTTTGCAACCTACGAGAAACGAATTTTATCGCTATTCCTGTCAGTCCCGAGACTCCGGCACCTATTTCCATGCCGAGCACAATAGGCGTGGCGATTATAGTTGATAGTAAACCGACACCAGCTACACCGAGTCCCATGCTAGCCGCTACAAGAGCGGTGTCAACTCCGTCCAGAGCATTCACGGCTCTGCGATACTTTTTATACAATCCAAGTCTCAACTCCCTATCCTTCTCTATTCAATGTTTTATGTCGCTTATTTGATGTAATCGAAATCCATCAACAGTTTCCATCTTTTCAATTGCTTCATTGAGCCCCGGATATAAACTCATAGTGTATATTACGAATATATAATAGTTTTTAATTGGTCTTGCTTAAATGTTTTGAGAGTATACATCAACCTTATCAAATGTATATTATATGGCAAGAATATCTTAGTAAGAGAAATGCTGTCACTTTTAATAATTTGAACCCCCTCGAGGGTTGCAACGGGTGATGCTCAGATATGAATAATACTGCAACGTTGACGCTCGTGTTTCTTGAGCCATTTAATCGATAGACCTGGTAATATTTCGAAGGCATCTTCCGGTGCATTTCCGAACAAGACGTCAATAATAAGTGTAGAAATATTAGGTATTGCACTCAAGTTATCTTTAATATCATCGAATTCTGTAACCAAATGTAAACTAACATTTTGGACTGCCGGACGACTATATAACATATGACCTGGTTTTTCTGGCAGGGGAGTGACTAACACACTTTTTCGTTTTGACGGGATATAAGCCGCGAGTACGATGCCACTATTTATTATCTTACTTAAATTATGTCCCTTACCCATCATAACATAAGGTGGGGTAATGACGATATTCAATAGCCACTCGATGTTTGCTTCGACCATAGTCCATTTATTCTCATCGTTGCGAATAATATTGTACGAAGTGTTTTTATGGAGTCTACTAACGTCGACATCGCTTAAATCTTCTAGATTACCCGTGAATGTAACTTCTTTCCGCTTGTATACATTATCGTGTAAGTGTAAAGCGTATAACTTACCATTGGTACCGGGTTTACCGAATCCTTCTGTGTCTCCGAGATCGGAAAGAGCAATTGTATTACATTGTCTAAGCGTTCCAGGGCCTGATGCATCAACCATTATTTATAATATGGAGTGTTACACTTAAGTATCCTATATGTACAGGTTGGTGTTTTACATCTAATATAGAAATTTTGAGGTCTTAAATAATTCCCCGCTTTATTTTTTTATATTGTAATGGTGAGAAAGATTCCGTTCTACCGCTATTATATTTTTCATCTTTGACTGTAATAGATCTGAGTAGAGTTGAAGGACTTTCTAGTTGAATATTATCCGTCGTGCTTATTTGATCAAGATGGATACACAACTCTTTATAGGGAACTAAATCGGGTAATTTAACTCCCTGAGCTGATGTCTTGATTATTGTTATATCTCCGAGTGCAAATCCAAGAGTAACTGCTAAGTTCATGAAAAGCTTTACATCCTTTTCTCCAGCTTTTAATATCAGCATCCCATTCGACTCATTTTGTGTGAGACTAACTCCCAAAGGCTTAAAAATTTCATCATTGAGTGAGCATACGCTGTAATACCCATCAGGTATAATGTGTCCTTTTCTATTTATCATTATCTGATTATTTCTTCTCACAGCATTTATATTGGTCCACAGCGGGTAATACGTTACAGCACAGATAGCTACTTCGAGTTGTCCATCCGAGTTATCGATAGTATGAAGCAGTTGAATAGACTGACCATTTGTTATTCCCGGGAGTGTAAAATACATATTAAATATACAAAGATACTATTTCATAACTTAAATATGGAATCAACCATTATTTATAACATGGAGTGTTACACTTAAGTTTCCTATATGAACAGGTTGGTGTTTTACATCTAATATAGAAATTTTGAGGTCTGAAATAATACCACGCTTTAATTTTTTATATTGTAATGATGAGAAAGATTCTGTTCTACCACTATTATATTTTTCATTTTTCACTGGAACACTTCTGAGTAGAGTTGAAGGACTTTCTAGTTGAATATTATCCGTCGTGCTTATTTGATCAAGATGGATACACAACTGTTTATAGGGAACTAAATCGGGTAATATATCAACATGTGTAAATCCAAGTGTAACTGGTAAGTTACCATAAAAAAAAATTGTACCTTTTTCTCCAGAGTCGAATTTCACTGTCCCATTCGACTCATTTTGTGTGAGACTCATAACATTAGGCTTAAAAATGTCATCACTGAGTGAGCATACGCTGTAATACCCATCAGGTATAGTAATGACTTTTTTTTCATTTGATATAAACATCGTATTATTACCTCTCGCAGCACTTATATTGGTCCACAGCGGGTAATACGTTACGTCACAGATAGCTACTTCGAGTTGTCCATCCGAGTTATCGATAGTATGAAGCAGTTGAATAGACTGACCATTTGTTATTCCAGGGAGTGTAACATACATATTAAATATACAATGATACTATATCATAACTTAAATATGAAATCGACTTACATTACTAATCAATCGATTATAGTAACTGCCTCTGGTGCTGAGTTTACCGTTAAATTCCACGATATCTTTGAAAAATACAGTTTCACGGTAACTAACGATAAAATGGTGCACGATTGGTTTCACAATCCGATGCAATTTTGGCAGAATCAGTTAAACTTTGCCGTTTGGTGTGCCACAACGGGATGTGGCGTATCTGTTAATGCCTCAGGATTTAAAATATATAAGTCTGTTATATTATTTCACGTGTACTATCAGATTAGACGTATACTTAAAGAAATTAATGCTCCATTACCGCAGGATCCAGCGTGGAATCACCCAAATAATATTTATGATAAGACGGCCTTCGAACATATTTGTAATGAATTTAATGTTTCTACGAGTAAAGATTGGCGCATTAGTGGACCTAGCCATGGTCTAGGTATTCCGTACTCTGGACAAAGAACTATTAAAGATAAAAGCGATTATTTTATTAAAAAGGGTCTGATCCCTTCAAGCTTTGCTCTCTCGAGTAAAGAGTTTAGAGCAGATCGTATGAACTTTGAGAGTGGCATTCCTTATATTATAACAAAGTTTGTGGATCCAAACGATACAACAGACGCGTGGAATAAATTTCTTAATGATGAAACGGAAAATAATTTCACTAACCCAGGATTTGAAAGAGTTAGTGAATCGATAAGAACTTATGTATGGGCAATTCTCGGTGCGCAATCGCAAACACGAACGGGAATCTTCGGTACTGGGACGGCGTTCGATGCGCAAAAACAGTTTGTCTCAAACGTGGAGGACGCCATTAATTCACCAGTTGACATACAATCGTCTATAAAGTGTTTTCAAGATGCATTACAGTACGCTCAATCCAAAGTGGACTACGTTTATGCACCAGGACTATACATGTCTCCAAGTAATATGGAACTTAAGATCGGTCAAGTGATAGGTTATAATAATAAAATTGTTATCGCTACAAACACCAACTATCGCTCAACCATCTACTGACACACAAGTGTCACCGCATATTGTGGCTAAAAATCAACAACATATCGATGAAAAAACAGCGCTTGTAGTTGATGGAGTCACGGTTGGTTTACTCATGATTTGGTTAGCGAAATGATTTGGTTAAATAGTTCTTAGCGAATATGTACAAGAGCCCTGCGATTGCTACGATCAGCCCCAACAAGTTTTGACTAAGCCAAGTGGTGGTCTTAGCTAATAAATTCAATAGCCAGGAAACAACACTCCCTATTATACTGGGAAGTGCGGCCGCGGCTTTTTCAGCGAGCTTTCCCAGTGCTGAACCTAATGCTTTTAAATGCTTTTTTATCCACTCTTTTATACCACCCGAGGTAGGGGGTGTGGGCGGTGTACCACCACCTGTACCACCTGTGCCACCGGTAAGCGCGAGAGTCAAAGCCGATATAATAAATCCCAATGCGGTTAAAATACTGGCAATTGTTATTCCGTGTTCTCTGAACAATGTTTTAATTTTATCGGCCAGTGTAGTGTCATCGTTGAGGACTCGATCGATAGTTTCTCAAATTCGACTGATTTGCGAACGAAGTGCCTCTCTATTAGTGGAAGCAGCCTCGAGGTGGGCCGATCTTTCGTCTTCTAAGTTACGCAATCTTTCCACTACGCGGCGTCTACTGAACTCATCGCCCGCCTGTTCAAGTTTTGTTTTCTCGTAAACTATATGCTTGTCGATTTATGATATTTTAGCCATATTATTTATCAGTTCTCCCCGCATTGTTCGCATTGCCTTGTCAAGACCTCGTAATTTCCTAATACTGAACTCTAAGGATGGTGATACCTGTAACTGAGGATCATCAATGGTAGTCAAGATTTCTCCGAATCCGTCCAAGGCCACCTTCGAGGAAGCCTCCAAATTATCTGTGTTACTGAGTTCAGTACGCACAGTCTTAAGAACCTTAGTAGTCTTCGCGGAAAGCCGTGAGTAGTCCACAAAACTTAATTTATCACGAACAGTGCCGATACCGTGTTTAGCGGCTATCGTAGACAAGGCTAGGGGCTTACGAGTACGATAATGCATAAGATCAATATCAGGTTCGCCTCATAATCGCAATATTCCTTTACCATCTATCATAAACTTTGAATAGTCACGACCTATTGGGGTAACATAATTTTTATCTTCTTTTGAGGCATCATAATAATCATTGACGTTTGATTGTAAAAGTTCATCGTTAAGACTACTAAACCTGGTTTCATCAGTATCTTCGATTGGATTCTGGTTATCCAAGTCATCAAAGGTACTTAGATCAAAGTCATTAAGATCAAAATCACCCATTTTTATATTAAACATATGGTTATATTATTTCAAAATAACAATGTCTTGGCAATACGGACGCAAGTTAAACCCACAGCGTAGACTTCGAGATCCATTAGGGGTCAAAGCAATTCGTCAGTCTGTAACTATAACTAATAACGCTAGTACCATCGATCAGAATCAAACGCTTCTGGTTTGCTTTCCTAATCTCGGCGCACACGATGTGTTAGTTCCGGGAACTGTCCGACTAGCATTTACAATTATTTTGACTTCTACCGACGTTAACAGGGAGCCCGTTCAGAACATAGGTCGTGCTATCGTTAAGAAAATCGCCATTAAAATTAGCGGTAAGAGGTTTTGAGTATCGACGATAGCGATGTATAGTATTGTTACATGGATCTCTGGAGAACGGATAAAGAGCGGGAAAACTTACAGTACCAAGGTATTTGTAATAAGAACACATTGAGACTGCGCGTAGATGCTTCTAGTGGTGATGGTACTGTCGTAAAAGATCAGGCTGTTGCCGACGCATTGGGTAACCGATTCTATATTCCGCTAGACTTTGAATTACTAGATTCCCACATGCCTTTTTATCAAGCATCCTTAGGCGATAGGTTAGAATACGAACTCACTTTTAATGACTACGGCAGAGTTATCAGAGCTGCTGAAGATGCTAGCTATTCCATTGACAATATCTTGCTGGAGTACAATATGATAACGGATCCCGAATTAGCCAGACAAATTCGTAACCAGTATACAGGAAGTTTAGCCATTTTGTACGATCGCGTGCTGTGACACCGAAAAATCACGAGGGACAAAAAAGATACGATTTGGAATATCAATCTAAACGTCCCCACAATGTCGTTGAAGGGTATTTTAATGTTGTTCGAGGACCCCTCCGATGCATTTAAAAGAAATACCGAGAAGTTCTACAATCCCAAGATTACGAAAGTAGAATTGACTATCGAGGGCGTTCCTAATCAACTATATAGTCAAGGAATGCTAGCGTATCACCAGTGGGATGAGATTAAAAAACTTCCTTCTATAAAACGCTCCCCGGAAGTTAACGCAGTCGTGAAAGATCTGTCTCTCGGAAGTGTACCGATGGGCGAATACCTCACCACGAAGTACGCGCTATGGCTAGACATGTGAACAACGGACAATGGCAGTGGGAGGAGAATAGAAAATGCTAGCGAGGGTGCCACCATACAGATAATGAAGCTCCAGGAATCGGCTGGTAAATTAAACATATATTTGTACGTGATTATGGATGCGCAACTTAATATACAGAATGGGAGATTCGTGCAAACAATCTATTAATAATCTTTTACCTAAAGATCCGCACTGCGCTATCATATGCGGGCAAACGGGCTGTGGAAAAACAGCTTTTATTCTAGATATTTTACAAAGTCATTATTGGAACGTTTTCGATCATATTATTATTCTGTGCCCGACTATAAGCATTACTAAAACATACCTATCGAGAGATTGAGTAATGAATTACGACAGGGTACACAGAGTCGATCCGGGCGATCGTTTACAAGACTGTCTCCGAGTATGTCACGAAAAATACAAAGGAGAATGAACCCTTTTCGTAATAGACGACTGCAGTGCTAGTAAAGAACTCACAAAAAAGAAAGATATGCTTTCGTATTTAGCGTTCTCTGGACGGCATACTCAACATAGCATTTGGGTACTTACTCAAAAATACAACTCTGTCCTGAAAGATCTCAGAGAGCAGACCAAATGGGTAGCACTGTTTCATTGCAAAGATAGAGATTCATTCGAGGAATGTTTACGCGAAAATGATGTCATTTATACCAAGCTCGAACAAGATAAAGTCAGAAAACTGTTAGCAGCAACGAAGCACTGTAAACTCGTATTAAAAACCGATCAACCAGCTGCTTATGCAATTGCTTAGCAAAATGTAGCAAAATGTAGCAAATATAGCAAAATTATAGGAAAATTATAGCAAATAAAGCAAAATTACAGCAAAAAATATGATAAGTTGAACATTAGCGGTTAATATGACATAAAATGTGGTTCGAAATCATCATTCTTTCGCAACAGTTCATTATTACGGTTTTTATTGGATATGTCATATCATATTATGTTAGACTTAAATATCTCCTTAGGTATTACATGATGGAATGCGACGAATTCATCGAACAAATGCTCAAAGAATCTGATGCAGATCAAAATGTAGATAAATCTTTAGATAAACATAGAGAAAGACTCGCGGCTTTGGTAGCCGGTGGAAAATGTTCCCAATATTTGGGGGAAAATTATACCATCGAAAAAATTGATAACATGACCGACGAAGAAATTAAAAAATTGTACGCGAGTTATGAGTCTAGACTGGGAGCTACCATGACTAAAACGATAGGGTCGGCTATATTACAACTATACACAGTCGTAGCTAGTCGTTTCTCCCTATCCCGACAGATCATCGCATGTATTTATGCGAATCTCTCGAGAAAGACCCATTCATCGAACACGCTATAAGCTCAGTGAGCTGTGAGTTTTATCATAGATATGTAATGTTTTTAGCTCCACTCACCACAGCTTTAATAACGGCTAGGTATTGTCAATTTAAACATACGTGCCCACTTAATAATATAAATGGAGAATCAACAGGTGACACCCCAGATTGTGAAAGAGAAAATAACTGCACAACCACAACAGATTGCGGAACAACGAGTGAATGAGGATGTGAATGCACCACATGTGAACGAGGAACAACTAGTGAATGAGGAACCACCACAAACACAAAAAGAACCAAGAGTGACAAAGAACCCCCCAAAAATAGCCGCAGGAAGAAGGGTAGGACTGGCGAGGAAAGCGAAATTAATAAATAATTCTAATATTTATCCGATTAAAACATGGGCAGTAGTAGGAGTTGTTGGTATAGTGGCTGTATGGTTGTTTTATAAGACCGTAGAAGAAAAAACATCACCCCCAATACAACAACAAGTTCAATTAGAGGTGAGCCCCCATATAATGCTATAAGAAGCATGACTACTCCAGTTACAGACGGTAAAATGTTGGTAAACGCAACGTATCATTCAGCGGTCGTCACCGGCTTGGCCATTGGCTATGCTCGTATGGCTAAAATGATTACTAAAGCCACACCTCCCAAGCTAGATTTTAATAGTTATGATATACAGATGATGGTTCTGGATATTGGATTGGCTATAGCAACGAAGGATATGCTCATCAAACAAGGACTTATCCCGGAAGACATAATGAAGTAATTAAACAGTTGAATATTTTATATTATTGAACATTTGAATATTTTATATGGCAACAATTGCGATGATGGTCGGTGGAGCTATTGTTAATGCTCTAGCTTTTTCGGGGAGTAATTATTTATTTTCTAGTATGAAGGAATCAAACGCTAAAGAAGTGGAAGAGGAGCGTAAACGACATAACGAAGCAATGGAACAACTCCAAGCAGCCCAGTCACAATATACGTGGCAGAGAATGAAGAGATTAGACTTTATTCATGAAAAACTGCTTAAGGAAGGACATTCAATTCAAACGTTTAAGGATGTCGAATCTGCCATGCATGAATACTACCTTGTTTATGGGAAAAAACTAGACCCAATACCGACACCAACAATGAGTCAGATTTATACACCGTCAGAGGCTCAGAAAGACCGCGAGGTCACATTTGTGATTATGGGGTTGACTGCTGTATTGACTTTCAGCTATACAATAGCTACGCAGTGACAGCTGTGGCTAGTTAGGAGAGTCAGAGTGACAGCTGATCTGTAAATCAATATCTCAATATTGTAGATGTGATTTGCATTTAGACAAATGATATGACAGATGTATAAACCATGAATAATTGCAAGTTTACACTCATGGTTAAGACGACTCTATGTAACCGACGCTGTGTTGATGTTTACTGCGGCGTACACAATTATTACATCAGGTGCGGAAACATAAACTATACGTGTTCTAAATGCGGGATAGGGGTCAAAGGTCGTTATTGTTTATGTAAGAAACACAGTGCTGATAGGGTCAGGAACCAGATTATGTATGCTAGGAAGAGAGATTACATCAATGAGAGGAATAGCTTGGGGAGAATACGTATTTAGATATATGAAAAACAACCAATTAGACATTTGTCTCATTTTGCATATACCATTTAACCACAATGGTTTTTGTCAGAGAGTTGAAGGCTATGGCAAAGCAACGTGGTCTACATGGATATTCTCGAATGAGAAAAGCTGAATTGATTACCTTACTAGGTTTGGAATACAACAAACCCCAGACTGTTAGAGAACTCAAAGCTCGAGCGAGAAACAGTGGGCTGAGAGGTTATTCTCGAATGAGAAAAGCTGAATTGATCGCTTTACTAGATAATAATGATGATGTTGATAATCAACAACAAGAATTAATATTTATACCCACATCCGCCGGCGTTGGTAAATATCTAAGAGGTTGGAAGATTGATATTAATTCCAACATGGATGTTAACGATATTAAGCCAATCATATCGAGTAAAATTAACGAGGAGTTAGATGATTTACATAGTATAAAATACCAGCTGACGATTAAAATGTTATTGAGTAAAAGTAACACAGACGATAGCACCGAATATACCGAACCATATTTCCGTAGCAATCAAGAAGTTATAACTGAATCCGATACTATAAACGCATCATTAGATACATCAATTCAGAGGATACAGGAAACTTTAGAATGTTGGACTAATAGAAGTTCGGGTTGGGGTGTGGATAAAATCGATAGTTTATATTTAGATATAGCAAATTATATGCCCTTCAAAGGTGGATCTTATATAGATTTACTCCCGTATTATAAGAAGAAAAAAGCAATAATTAACGTAAAAAATAAATCAGATGACTGTTTAAGAATGATGATAAGATCTGCATTGTTCCCCTAGACAAGCATCCGGATAGACATTCTAGCTATCCCCAAAACGATGGACTCAACTTCGATGGTATAGACGAACCTACACGAATATCACAAATTGATAAGGTGGAAAAGCAAAATAATTTAGCTAGAAATGTTTTTGGACATTCTAAAGGAATTGTTGTACACAGGATAAGCTCCGCTCCAGAACATATCCCCAGAATCAATTCATTTTTGATAAAAAAAGATGGAAAATATCATTATACGTGGATAAAGAGTTTAAACAGGCTATTATATGATCAAACAAAACATAAGGAAAAGAAATATTTCTGCGAAAGAAGTCTGCATGGATACAGCAGAGAAGATCTATTAGAAGCGCATAAAGAAGACTGCAGAGGTGTTGGACAGAATGCTATCAGGATCGATATGCCTAAAGAGGGAAAAAATATATTAAAATTTGAACATTATTGTAATCAAATGCCAGTACCGTACGTAATTTACGCAGACTTCGAAGCGCTTATCAAACCCATAGAAAATACCAACCAAGATAATAATCAAGATAATACTTTTACGTACAAAACTCAAGAACATATTCTTTGTGGGTTTGGATATATAGTTGTAAGGTATGATGGGAAAACAAACACTCCCCTGATTTACAGAGGTCCCGATGCAGCGGGAAAGTTCCTAGAATATCTACAAAATGAAGAGAGAATAATCAGGGAAAAATTATCGTGTAAGAAACCCATGCGTATGACGAGGGATGATTGGAGGGCCCACAAGAAGTCAACGAGTTGTCATGTTTGTAATAAACCCCTGGATGGGGATTCCGTAAGAGATCATTGCCACGTCACGGGTAATTATCGGGGAGCCGCGCATAACGAGTGTAACTTGAAACTAAAAATGAATTCTCAAACAATACCCATCCCCGTTGTGTTTCACAACCTTAGGGGATACGATTCACATCTCATTATGCAAGCTATCTCAAAGACCGACGGCGGTTTAACGTGCTTTCCTAATAATATGGAAAAATACATATCGTTCCCGTTGACTAAACCTATACATTATAGGGACAAGGATGGGAAATCTAGAATAAAGCAAAGTAATGGGCTTAGATTCATAGACTCCGTACAGTTTCTGTTATCTTCCCTGGACAATTTAGCTAATTCGAACAATCCCGATGACTTCGCGATAACAAATAAATATACCGATAAGATAACTCGTCATTTGTTGCTGAGAAAACGTGTATATCCTTACGAACATATGGATGATTGGTCTAGATTCGAAGAAACTGAATTACCACCCCTCGAATCATTCTATAGTAACTTAACAGAATCTAAAATAACAGATGCCGATTATGAACACGCTCTGACGGTCTGGGATAACAATTTGTACGGATGGGCTATGAGTCAACCTTTACCCACGGGTGGTTTTGAGTGGGTCAATGATATCGATGTGAATGATATCAATGAGAATAAAGGGTACATACTAGAAGTTGACTTGGAATATCCAAGTTCGTTCCATAAAGACCATAACAGTTATCCGCTAGCTCCCGAAAGATTAATGGTTAATAAAGATTGGATGTCGGAATATCAACGCTCCTTGATGGGTAATAGTAGGTTAGCTAACGTAGAAAAACACGTACCAAATTTGATGGATAACACAAAATATATAGTTCACTACAGAAATCTCCAGTTGTATCTATCGTCAGTAATGAAACTAAAGAAAATACACAGTTCTAAAGTTTGATCAAAGCCCTTGGATGGAGCCCTATATAAGGCTGAACACAGATTTAAGAAAGATA
Source organism: Haliotis cracherodii (assembly GCF_022045235.1). Lineage (NCBI taxonomy): Eukaryota > Metazoa > Mollusca > Gastropoda > Lepetellida > Haliotidae > Haliotis > Haliotis cracherodii. Next base: position 28,494,237 of record NW_027266319.1, on the reverse strand, counting down.
TCCACCAGCGATTTCGAAAAGAATCTGTATAAGCTCATGAATAACTCGGTATTTGGTAAAACTGTGGAGAATCTAAGGAAGCGTGTTGATGTTAAATTAGTCAGATCTAATGAGGAAGAAAGACTCAGGAAATTTATAGCCAGTCCGGCTTTTAACAGAAGCAAGATATTCGATAACGACTTAGCCGCGTTGCATATGCAGAAAAGTGATATAAAATTCAACAGACCGCTGTACGTCGGTATGAGTATTCTCGACTTGTCAAAACACTTAATGTATGACTTTTATTACAACGAACTTAAGAAGCAATACGGCGATAGATGTGAGGTGTTATATACCGACACAGATTCTTTGTTGATGGAAATACAAACCGAGGATGTGTATAAAGATATGGCAGAAAAAATAGATATGTACGACACGAGCGATTACCCTAAAGATAATCCACTGCACAGCCTAGTAAATAAAAAGGTGTTAGGTAAGATGAAGGATGAATGTGCTGGGACACCTATAGCGGAGTATGTAGGATTAAGACCTAAGATGTATTCTCTAAAGAAGTCTGATAATGGGGAGATAAGAAAAGCTAAGGGTGTTAAGAAGTATGTGGTAAAAAAGCAGTATAAAGAATCATTATTCAACGGTAGAACGTTCAAACACGAGATGAACTCTTTAAGAAGTTACAATCATAGGATATATGGATTAAGAATGAACAAGACATCATTATCCCCCTTAGATACAAAGAGATGGATTGATAATGATGGTGTAACTACCTATGCTTATGGTTATGGTGGTAATACCGTACCGTCGGGAACTATGAACAACTCTTCTCGTACAAATGCCCTACCCGGTCCATCTTGAAGATAATAAAGAATAGGCTCTCCTTCTTTCGTAACCAATCGACTAATGTTATACGTCTTAAGGGACCATATGGGATCGGTTGCGCGACGTAGGCCTCCCTCGAGTTCACCGGGCTGGTATAAATATCTTACCCTCACTCTATCCGGAAGTTTTTGTTCTTTGCCTCTCCTCGGTGCTGAAGATTCAGAAGTCACAGATTTCAGTTTAATAGCATCGGATGGCTTCTTAGCTATTAATCTCGTTACTTCATTATTCAGCGCTGATACAACGGCTGATAATCGTGTCACCCATTCGGTTGATCTAAATCGTTCGGATTTCATTTCGATCCCATACTGATAGCCAAACAAACGTTCCGCTAATGTCCTGTTAAATCTTTCGACGATAGCTTGACTACGTTGGGCCTCTCTTTCACCACGGACGATTTCGACATTGTGCTTTGTTAACAGTTTTGTTATCGATCACATAAACTCGCGACCGGGATCTACTTGAAATAGCTTAGGCCATTTTAGCGGTCCGCGTTTATATATGCGGCTCAGTGCATTAGCTACTTCTGTTGAATCTTTCGAGGTTAATGGCTCTGCCTCTTTGTATCGACTAGCCACATCCACTACTGTTAAAGCGTATTATACGTTTTGAGTTTTACCTTATCGTGGGGAAGAAACAAGAGGTCAGCCTTATCAAACAAAAAATATCAAACTTCTTCCTCGGTATATAACGCGGTGCCGGTAAATATATTTGCCACAACGCTTGTTTCTTTAACCAATCCTTGGCCACATCTTTAGATACCTTAGCCCCGGTGGCTAATTTTTTTTATTGCTCCTATACCTTTCCAATATCCTCGTGGGCTATAGTAAATTTTATTCATTATTGATTAATATTGATGTTTCGTTTAATACAACTCATGACTATCGTTAAATCGCACAATCATTTTCGCATAAAAAATGCCCTCTGTAGTAGCAGTATAGGTAATAAATCCGGCTCCAGTGGAAGTGGTCCAGAACCCCCATTACCTATTCTACTCGTTACAAATGACCAATCAAGAGACCTTGACCCTTAATGAAGGTCATTCAAAATCTTACCAATTCAATGCCCAACACTAATGGTTATATGTATCAAATGCCATTCTACTTTAGAGACCGCCTCCGTGGTCTAGTGGCAGAGCGTCCGCCCGGAGAGCGGAAGGTTAAAAAGACGTTAAAAGATGGTACTTGATGTTACCCTGTCTGGCGCTCGGCATTAAGGGGCTAAAACAAGGACTGGTCAGTATACTGTGTCTGAGTGGGGTATTCATATTAAACTGCGACTTGGTATCTCGGTGAGCTAGCACTATAAATCAGCATCAGTCCGGACTAGTACAAGCAGCCACACAAACAGACACACGTACATGCACGTCGCTATATAAGTGCAATATTCTTGGACGCGACGTTAAACCCAATTTCACCTCACATCACATCACCCATTCTACTTTAGTGATTTATCACGAACATAATACATTTTTGAGTGTGTGACTTTGAGAGCGAATTTGGCTTTCAAGACCATTCAAAAGAGCTAGCCATCATAAAAACCAAATACGATCTCCCTTGGTGAAATTCAGTGCATCCATTAAAAACAGCATATGCTCTTCGCGCATAATAGGTCACAGTGACCTACCACTAATATCATATTTAAATGACATAACCACTACATGCATAAGGCTTAACAGGAATTATGCAGAAAAAGGGATATTGGTGGAATTGGAATAACATACTTAAAGAATACCTTGACCTTACACATAGTCACTCACGGAATTTTATTATATTTGATCCCGCCCTAAGAGTGAGTGAGTGAGTTGGGTTTAACGCCGCTTTTAACATTTTTCCAGTTATATCACGGCGTGTCAGCTTAATGTGGGAGGAAAGCCCGAAGTGATGCAGGTCTTAGACGTTTACCACTTCGGTGAAACCGACGAGCTCGGGTATGGTGCTGACAAACCTAGAAACATAATCGGAGTGAACCGGGATTCGAACCCACAACCATAGGTTTCTGGCGTGTCCAAGGGACACAACTCTGCACAGCGAATCGCGGCGCCTTAGACGACTGGGCCACCCGTCCCAGTGCAGGAATAAGTAAAACCACAGAACTCCCACAAGTTAATTTCTCTGAAGGGCTTTGGAAGTTTTATGTTAAATAGAAATTTGTCATTACAAGACCTTTGCTCAATAGAGGAACTGTGTGTTCCTTTCAAACCAGCGTTGCTCTGGTTCTAGTCTTAGAAGTACAGGTTTTCATTTGATGTTGAATGGCTTAAACAAATACCAAGGATTGGCTGATGGAGTTTATATATTATCGCTAAACGATTTTCCCATACAAAACATGCCTCTACAAAGTGATAAATTGTGATACAATAACCATTATATCTGCATTCATTGACCTAAGGGGGAAGCAATAAAAACGCATAACGATTTTGCGCATGCGAGGTACTAGGTGGTAAGTTTGCTTGCTTCTCGGTTTCTCAGCAAAAATATACCCCCCCCCCCCCCCCCCACAGTGCGTATCCACAGCGAGGATCCAAAGCTGAAACACTGCTAAGTTTTTACGACGAAAGAATGGCACTGAAGCATCATAAAATCCTTTAACACAAACTTGTTGAAAGACATTAAAATATCGATTTGACTTGATAGTTTGCAATATCTCTGATCTCCGTCTTCCACTCATCCACATGCGATCTTGCACGTATCTATCATGTTTAGCTATTATTGTCGTTGTTGGAATCAGATATATACTAAACCGCAAAAGAAACGTCACCATGGATAGATGAGAAATCTTATTTGTCCAAACACTCTAAACATCCTTTGAGACATATCAAAAAGATGAAACTTGGCAAAACTGATCATCAAGGTTGAAATTAAAGTGTCAAATGTTCTTAAAGTGAAACACAACGCTAGCCTCTGAGAAAATGGCATCACAAGTCAGTATCTCGTGTATCCGCTATATCCTTTGATGACTGTCGTGCAACGTCGGTACATGGAATGGATGAGGCGGTTGATTAAGGCCATAGGCACTTGAGCCCACACTCTGAGGAACGCCTGACGTAGTTCAGCTACAGTTGTCGGCTTTGGTCGGACGTCATTCAGTCGTCTTTGAATCTCGTCTCACAGGTGCTCAATGGAATTTATATCGGGACTGAGGGCAGGCCACTGCATGTTTCTGATGCCATTCTGCTGGTTGAAATCTCTTGTTGCGTTCGCAGTATGGGCACGGGCGTTATCATGCTGAAATTCGTGGTTGCGGCGACGTGCCAAATGGGGCAAGGCGTGTGGTCTCAATGTACCGAGCTGCTGTGACACCATTGCCTCTCCCTGGACCGATGTTCTGGAAGACCACAGGGCCGACCCTCTGTGCAAGACCATTTCCACTATGATGCTCGGACCCTACGAGTCTCTCTCAACAACACAAGCATCCGAATAACGTTCCCCACGGCGTCGCCAGACTCTCTCTCTCTGCCATCTGCCGTTGAGATACAGCAACGGCTCTCGCCTTAGAAGAGGATTCTACTCCACTGCTGTTAGCGCCAATGCTGGTGCTGTGATGCCCACTGAAGACGGTTCCGGCAATGACGTGGTGTCAGAATGGGTCCTCGGTGTGGCCTGTGACAGTGGAGGTGACTGCTCGTCAATCATTGACGCACGGTGTCCGCACTAATGTGTCGCTGGTGTGTCCCCATGGTCTGTCGAGCAGTTTCCGCAGCAATAACAAAGCGATCTTGAAGATGCTGTCGCACAATCTGAGGATCCTGACGTCGTGTAGTGACCCTTGGTATTCCACTAAGTTGTCGGTCATCTGTAGTGTTGGTGGTCTGGTACCATTGCTGAAGCATGTATAAGGTCCTTACCTGGACTGAAAATGCATTGGCTACTTGACGGGCGGTTTGTCAAGCTTGCAATCGTCCAAGGGCTGGGTGTTGTTGATTTCTTGTCAATCTTGGCATGTGGTAGCAATTCAATAACGGATCAATTTTATCCGATCTGGGTGGAGTTTCATAGAGCAAGAAATGGGCGAACGTTAGTGCATTTCAATTTGCACGGAACTCACGTGCATGAGGTTACCATGGCCGTTGCCGTGATGCGTTTGGGCGATCGGTTTTATTGTCATCTGCTTTGGGTTTTTTTATCATCAAATTTCATTTTTTCCGGACACGGTAATGTTAAATTTTAGAAACTTTGACAATAATTACCCAGATATTTAAATGACAACTTTTCATGCAATGTTACTTGGGGTGACGTTTCTTTTGCGGTTCAGTATATAATGTCCCCTTTTCTTACATTTGTGAAAAATAGACTCTCGAGCAGGACCATCTTCCCTTTTGTGTGCAGGTTTCGTTCCGCATTGTGACAATATGGTCTTCTTGACTTTGCTGAAATTATCCAGATATTTAAATGACAACTCTTCATGCAATGTTACTTTGGGTGACGTTTCTTTTGCGGTTCAGTATATTCGAATATATAAATCCATATCAAACTCCACAATATTTTGTCATCCATATTTTCATTGGTTCAATTTTGTTTATAACACATGTATTTGTAAAGAGATATTGTTACACATTAACGGTTTAATATCATGTGCCAACGTAAAACTTCGTTGTTTACCTTAATTCCCTCAGAACGGACACTTTTATCATGGATTCAATGTAAGTATTTCATAAATGCACATAAGAACAGGTCAAGGACACGTTTGAACGATTTGATCTCTTATGTTGTTGTCAAATGAATAGCGAAACCGTTTGCCTTTTTCTCGAGTGAGTGAGTAAGTATGGTTTTACGCCGCTTTTAGCAATATTCCAGCAATATCACGGCGGAGTACACCAGAAATGGGCTTCACACATTGTACTCATGTCGGGAATCGAACCCGGGTCTTCGGCGTGACGAGCGAACGCTTTAACCACTAGACTACCCGAACGTCCCCCTTTTGCTCTGAACACAAGGCAATTATCTGCGTTCTTTGAGAAGAACCGATATCAGTATTACTTGTATGTGTTTTTCAAACCTACAAATGAATCTTATTAACACTAGAACGACACCTGAGCCGCACAACAATACTACAACACCCACGTCGTCCCCTTCAGGCTGAATGACGTAAATGTTTTGGTACATATTTAGTAGATCAAAGATCTACTTATTTTGAGGCAGCTTCTTAGGTAGCGGTAGGGCAGGACATGATTACCTTTTTCGTGAACATCAGGTGTTATCACAGATTTTCACTGATACATTCATATAATTTTCACCGCTGGTATTTTATGAAATCTGTTTCGGCGGATAATCGAAACTGGATATGCTCTGGTGTTGACGTTTTATATTTACACACATATAATTATATATTAGTCATCAGGAACTGTGGTTTGTCTTTGCAGTATTACTTCACCTCCTACTGACCATAATGGGCGTGTGTGGTTCTCAGCTTGAGATGGGTAAGGTATTTGTGTGTACACATATATACATGTAAGCGCAGACATGCAAAAGTGGAGTCTTATCATTTCCCCGCTTTCCCACAGAATTACAGTTATATCACGGCATGTCACCTTGGTGTGGAGAAAGCCTGAAACTGGTGTGATGCAAGTCTCAGACGCTTACCACATCACCATGAGCACGAGTGTAGAACTTACAAACCTGGAAACCTTACAAGCGCGTATTCGAACTCACATTGACCTTCTAAAAACGAAATGTTAAATTATAGAGCCCAAATATGTAATGTATGTAGTACGTCATATGTTTCTGTTTTATCTTCCCTAGATGGTAAAACACAATTGATTTCAAATATACTCTTCAAAAAAAAAACTTGACATAGATGTAAAACCACTTTTTGCCAAATATCTAAAATAATTACATTAAATGAGAACCAAATAAGTCAAACAGAAAGATGATGTGTCCATAATTCGCGAAAACACATGAAAAGCACATAAACGTAGCGTTTGGGGATCAATTTTACAGCTTCATCAAAACGCAACCGCCTGTAAAAAAACGTGCAGCACAGGATCCTGCATTTAGGCATGCAGGCATGCATCCCCCCCCCCCCCCCCCCCCCCCCCCTGGGGAATGGGTATTAAAATCCACATCAACGGCTGTTCATACGGTCTTTATAACGACAGTAGGGGCGGTGACAGAATGCCAAGACTGAATGCAGCTCAACGGAACAACGCCATTGGGAGAATACAAGCTGGAGCAACTCAGCAAGAAGTGGCCAGGCACTTTGGCGTATCCAGACAGACAATCTCCGCACTGTGGACCCGATACAACAACACCAACAGAGTTGACGACAGACCAAGGTCAGGAAGAGTGAGTTAGTGAGTTTGGTTTAACGCCGCTTTTAACAGTATTCCAGTCATATCACGGCGTGTCAGCTTAATGTGGGAGGAAAGCCCGAAGTGATGCAGGTCTCAGACGTTTACCACTTCGGTGAAACCCACGAGCACGGGTATGGTGCTGACAAACCTAGAAACATAATCGGGGTGAACCGGGATTCGAACCCACAATCATAGGTTTCTGGCATGCCCAAGGGACGCAACTCTGCACAGCGAATCGCGGCGCCTTAGACGACTGGGCCACTCGTGCCCCCAGGTCAGGAAGACCAAGGGTGACAACCCAAGCACAATATCGATACACCGGGCTGCGACACCTCCGAGACCGCACTACCACAGCCACGTCTACAACCACACAGATCACTGGGGTACGCAGAATATCAGATCAAACGGTACGCAACAGACTGAGGGAGGCTGGACTTTTTGCACGAAGACCTGTTCGACGTCATGTATTGACCCCACGTCATATGGCGGACCGTCTGCTTTGGTGGGTAAGATGGACACGTGCAAGGTGGAGAAATGTACTGTTTACTGACGAGTCCCGTTTCCTACTCACACGCGCTTATGGGCGCGCACGTGTCTACAGACGTCGGGGTGAACGTTACGCCCCCAACTGTGTGCAGCAGGTTGTCCCATTTGGTGGCGGGGGTGTCATGGTATGGGCCGGAATTCATCACGGTGGTAGGACGCCTCTCGTGCATGTGGCAGGTGCATTGACAGGTGTGCGTTACAGAGACTTGACCCAACAGCCTTACGTTCTTCCTCACGTCAACGTTCATGGCGGACAGTTCCAGTAGGACAACGCTCGACCGCATATTGCACGTGTTTGTCAGGACTTCTTACAGCACAACAACATCCAGACATTACCTTGGCCAGCCCGGTCACCAGATTTGTCCCCGATTGAGCATCGGTGGGACAAATTGGATCGACGCGTTCGCAGAAGGAATCCACCGCCCCAAACACTTCCGGCGCTTCTTGATGCACTTCAGCATGAATGGCAGCACATCCAACAGCGTGTTATTGACAACTTGACTGCATCTATGGGTCGTCGGTGTCAAGCGGTGATTGATGCACGTGGTGGGCACAACCGATACTGACATTTTCTGTACCCCTGTCACATTAACTGTATCGTGTACGTGTGTCTGTCTAGGTGACAAGATTAATGTTTTGAGCATTGTGTACATTGATCTTCAAACAGTGTTTCAATTATGGTTTCTGTGTCCTATGTCCTTCTGTGTCCAACTTGTTGACATCGTAAATTGGACTACGCTATTTTTTAGAGGAAAGTGTCTCATGAGTTGTTCCCAATAGATGTAGCTGGGCCAAGCAGATATACACATTGGGCGACATACGACAATCGGTATTGGGTGAAAAGATACAGATAATCGACGTGAAAATTGTGGGAATGCAAAACTGTACATAAAATGGACTTGTCCGACACTGCCGAGGTCGGATTGTATTCAGGGAGTCATTATTATTTTTAAACATGTATATGTTTTTAAAGCTTGTAGATTTTATCGACATCCTTGAAAAGGCTGTACAAAATATTGATGCCTCATATAAGAAATAAACGACTCATTGTCGTTGTTTATCGTACAATAAAACACTGCAGGGAGAATAAACAACGAGGGACTACGCTCCTCATGGTTATTCTCCCTGCATTTTTTTGTATGAAAACCAACTCCTACTCCATTTATTTCTTAAATAGATTCACAATATTCATACACACATATTTAACACTTATTATTGTGCCAATACTTCATACACGTATGAATTTCATTGTTTAACTTTTATTCTTTGTATTTTATACGTTAAAGACTAAATTTCTCAAATTTATCTCACCACACACTTCAACACATACATTATCTACCTTAATAGCATATATTTTAAGTTTGCCTATTTATGTTTATTTCAAAATCATGCTAAGGCTGAATAGCTTTATCTGGGTTAATCTGACATGGACAATAAATATGAGATTTAACGAATTAGTTACCTTAGCCTGTTATCACATTCTACATTGTCCAACACTTGGAACTAGGCGGCATGTTACGTGTTAACAAAGGCGGGAAGACATCACAATATTTACTACTACAAATCTGTCAATCTGCATCAGAATGACATGATGCAGTCAATAAGACCGTCTTATGTTTGTTTGTGTGTTTGTTGTTTAACGCCGCACTCAGCAATATTCCAGCTATATGACGGCCGTCTGTAACATAATCGAGTCTGGTCCAGACAATCCAGGGATTGACATCACGAGCATCGATCAACGCAATTGGGATCGTTGACATGTATCAACCAAGTCAGCGAGTCTGACCATCCGATCCCGTTAGTCGTCTTTTTCGACAAGCATAGTCGCCTTTTACGGCAAGTATGGGTTACGAAGAACTATTCCACCCGGATCTTCACGGGTCCGGCCGTCTTATGAGTAAAATGAATAAGGCCAACAGCGTCCTATACATGAGGTCAATACATGTTCGCTCAGTTCCCCGTACTTTTCAGTAAGGTACCAACCTCTCCAGCCTGTGAAAGTTTCTTCGAAGAAAATATTGCAAGAACATGTATTACCAGCGGAGACACACGTTCCATTAGTGCCTGCTTGTAAAGGATGGAAAGTCTACACATGCATTATAAACGTGGTGACTACTGGGCCTGGGGCAACGTGAGGTGATGACAGTAAGGTGTCTAGTCGAAGGATGATAAAGCTATAACAATCGCCTGAACATCTTAAGCTGAATCCACACGTTTCAGAATGACACTACAATATTTGAGGATGCTGCAGTAGACTCGCCCGCTGAGGAAGAGGAAGGCTTGGTTTGTGGCGAGTAGGATAAGGTCCGGAGAACAATTTCATTCTGGCCAGTAAGGGGCGTCCATGGTCTATTGTTTGGAGGGAGGAGACTGCCAGGACATTGGCCATCCATGGAATGCGCCGAACTCGACCTCGGTGTGCACATATTCGTTCAGATGGTAGAACTGAAACGTTAGATGTAATAGCCGTTGCGATTGCATTCGAACCCTGCTTATTGGTGTAATAAGACACCTTTGAATGGATTGTTTGTTGTTATCAAATGCGCATGCAGAAGTTGTTGACGCAACTGTTATATAGCCAGAATCACTGCTAAGAATTCCAGACAATTGCTGGGTGGTGTTTCGTGTGTGCTCACCATGCATTTGCTACGGTCATTTGATTGAGATGAACACCCCACCCTTTTGGGGGAATGCATGGCCTGGAGCTCTGTTATGTGGGTGCACTTAAAGACGTTTTATGGCAGGAGCAACCATTCGAGATAATGATAAAGATTGGTGGCTAGAATACCTCACTCAGACACAGTATACTGACTCCGAGCCAACCAGTCCTTGTTTTTACCCCTTAAGTCCGAGCGCCAGACAGGGTAACAGCAAGTGCCACCTGTTAACATCTTTTGTTATGATGCTGCAGGGGATTAAACCCCCGACCTTGCGCACTCCGGGCAGACACTCAACCACTAGACCACGAAGACGATCCTTTCGGTGAGTGAGTGAGTTTAGTTTAACGCCGCTTTTAACAGTATTCCAGTTACATCACGGCGTGTCAGCTTAATGTGGGAGGAAAGCCCGAAGTGATGCAGGTCTCAGACGTTTACCACTTCGGTGAAACCCACGAGCACAGGTATGGTGCTGACAAACCTAGAAACATAATCAGGGCGAACCGGGATTCGAACCCACAATCATAGATTTCTGGCGTGCCCAAGGGACGCAATTCTGCACAGCGAATCGCGGCGCCTTAGACGACTGGGCTACCCGTGCCCACCCACCCCCCCCCCCCCTTCGGTGAGTGTGTAAAGATGGCTTAAGAAACATCAATCAAATGGATTCAGTAGATTCCAAGCCTTTTCGAAATGTCTGCCAATGAACATAACATATTGTTGGTATTAGATCCGATTTGTCCTGAAGCACTTGTCTAGCAAAGGTAATGTGTAACTGAACACCAGTCGTTGATGTAGGTGTCAAACCGAATAGTTATTCTGAATGTGAAAACGGTACATTGAAAGTAAATACAGTGAGGATATGTTGTGGGGTGGAGGTGTTGGGGGAGGCGTCTGTGCAGGATGGTATCGCTGTAATTAGAACAGTGAGTGAGTCATTCGTTGGCAGGTCTGCCGTGAGATGCACGGGGCTTGTCATATCGGAACACTTGTGTGGTATCAGAAGAGCTGTTGTCTTTCGAAAAGTAGTGAGAGCCCCGGTTGTAAGAAAAGGTCTGGGTCAGGTGCACTTTGTCCAGGTAGTGATGGAAAAACAGCAGCATAGGCTTATGGGCCCCCTGCATCCATTTTACAGCACAAAGAGGGTTGCTAGCTTTGTAGTCGATGCTTCCTCCTTTCTGGTCGCCACATTGACACTTATGAATGAAACAGTTCTCTAGATGCCAAAGGCCGATGAAAGAAACACAACTTTCTTGCGTCGTCTAAAGCAGTGCTGGAAAGAAAATATTGGTTACATGTCTCCAGGTTTTAGGGTCAAGTCAAAAGTTAGTTTTGATGCATGGTTTGGGCAGATTTCTTCCTCCGTTAACATACTGGTCTTATATGTGGCGTTATTTGATATGTCAGTTATGCCCAGTTCTTTGATCAAACAGTAAATGTAATGCTATATAACGGTTATGTTATTTGGAGCAACTACAAACTCTTCATGCAGGGCAGCCAGACTTTTTGGATGACAGCTGACTGGGACAGCATGGGTTTGTTCGATTTCTGTGTCCCCTTTGTCAGTTTATGCATCTTACCAATGTCAGCATTACGCACTAACCTAACACACATTGAATGATATTCAACAGGTTCTTCTCTTTTGGCCTCAGTATTGACATATTGTTCTATAGCATCAATATTGAATTTAAAGTTGGTAACAGTGATGATGAGCCGTGACAGCCACAAGTAGTGGAATTTACACCGTAAGCTGCTAAGTCCACGTTCTGCAACACTTTCCTATAACTTAACAACCTGGATGAAATGGTGTTCGTATAGGAAAACGAATTTGTTGGTGGTTCATGAAATTTGGAATATTGTGGCACATTTTGGGAAACTGAATTTTGTCTGAGAATGTTACTTACATTTAAGGCATCATTCCCTTGTTTGCAAAGTTCAACTTCAAGAATATTCAGTCTTTGCCTGGAGTCTGTTTCTGGTTTGGCCATACGTTTCAAAGCAATATCAAATACTATACTCACCACTCGATATTGTGGGCTCTTACAGTTTGTAGACGAACCTGGCAGCAAAAGTTGCTGGAGTCGTTTAATTTCTTTCAGTGACACAGAGTATAGTTTTGTTATTACTTTGTGCAGTCCTAATGGTTCCTGAAGGAGATGCAACAATTCTTCTAATGAATGGAAACGTAGGTGGTGCAGGAGAACCATCTTGTGTGTTGACCAGAGCCACAGCAATAGCAATGGAGGATGACAGTAAGAGTGCAAATCCGTAGACGACAGATTCACAACACTCTGGCACGGGGAGGACATTTTCTGCGTGCTTCTTGGGCAGGTCATCCCGATGCAAAATCCTCACAAAAACATTGCTTTTGAAGCTCAGACGTTATCTGAAATGAAACAGTATAAAAATACCTTCAAAAGCACAACAAATAGTTATGTGCTGACAACGACCAGACGTCTAAATGAAACCAACGATTTCGAAACGATGAACGAACCGCACGAACTTTACCCGCCATTATATTGAACTGTGAATGTACACAACACAGCAAAAACAAACGAAACAGGTCAAATTATTTTGAATGCCACCAGTTGTCGAGAGAGGCTTCAGATCACGTCCGTTCAGATGCACGACAGAATGAAGAAAGAAGTACTGAGGGCATGATGGGAGGCAGTGCGCATGTCTGGACAGGATAGATAAGAAGTATGTTTGCTTCCATCAAGTGTCGAGGTGAAAGAATGATAATGCAGAATGTGATAACATATTAAGGTAAATAATCTGCGTTATTAGAATGGTAAAAAGGGAATGATAATTAAGGTTCATTAGTTTTTTAGAACATATATACTCAAATTTAAAACATTTTGTCACAGCCATACTTGTTCCCCTTTACAGAGAGAGTTGAATTGAAAGAGAAACTCAACACCAGAGAGGAAACTATATCAAATCTAAGGGAAAAGACCTCAAAACTTGAGGATGACAACCGAAAAAGTCAGCATGACATCCAAGACCTTCAATACCAGAACAAAGACCTGACACAGCAGCTTGCCAAGGAGGAGCAGGGACAGAGAGAGCAACGTGAAACAATTCGTGACCTAGAAATTGAAAATAAGAAATTGAGGAAAGATCTCGAGAATTCGTCAAGCGTTAAAGGGGCCGTTTCTAATGTTTGGAAACGGGGGCAGGGGTTAATTTATGGAGAATAATTTTCCTGAGACTACATGCCCATATTTATATTAGATGTTTAATCATAGATGCTTATTGTTTGTAGACACTCTCTGGTATTTTGTCTATGTGTCTGGTTTTTTATTTAGAAAAGCGACAAAACCCTTTCTATATCCAATAGAAATCCATAATGCCTCAGTCACATTTGCCGCGGCGGCCGTGGGGTCTAAAATATCTACGACCAATAGCAATTAAAGGGCCGCCACAGCATTCCCACGGTCACATACTGTAGGAGTCCAATATGTTAGGGTAGCCGCACGGCGTATTTTGAATTTGTGGAGACAGAATACCTACGGCTGCCGTACGGCCTTTGATGTGATGACGCACGGTCGCCTTAGGGCGCCCCTGCGGCGGCCATAGGTTTTTGACAAATACCAAGGCAGACGAAAGGCGGCCGCAGGAGGGCCATACGGCTACCGTGCAGTCAGACTGACGCTTCCGCTACACAGGGCAACCGCATGGCAAACGCAAGGCCACCGTACGCCCGACGTATGGTCGCCGTGGAACCGCTCTACGGCATGGCTACAGCGTGTCTCATTGTCTAATTGCCGCGACGAACCTAGAAATTACAAAAAGTTGTAACTCCGCGCTATAATCCCACGGCGACCCCTACAGCCTGTAAAAGATAGGGCGACCATGAGGCCACCGCAGATCCTTTGCGGCCGTCGCAGGTATCTCTCGATTTCGGGGGCTACGGAAAGTTGAAGGCATCTCTCTTGTCATACAGTCTTGTTTTGTCACCCTAAATCTTTATGCGTAGATCTATATATGAAACAGATGAGGCAGTCCTACTGGTCTCTTTTATTTCTAGTTTTATTTTGACTTTGCCAATCAGAGCAGAAATTCCGATTCATATGCATAAAGAAACAGTTCCACAAGACCAGGAGCACAATTGGTGCTCATGTGGATGCCTACTTCTTGCCTAAATGTCTTACCCTCAAGTTTTACGTAGATGTTATCAATGAGGAAGTCCAGCAATTCACATATTGATTTCTCAGTAAACCTCAGGTGGAATTTGCTTCCATTCTTTACAAAGTATCCTTCGTGATATTACTGTGACTGTAGATGGAACATAGTTCTAAAATGAAGTTTTATTTCGCTCGATGAAGATACGATCCTGTTTCCGATAACTGTAGTATACAACATGATGGATCTTTGGCAGGAACTAAAATTAGATTCTTTGAAATCCTGTAGAGGAATTGGCGTGCAATTCCCGTTTCGGACTCGTACCATGTGTTCCCGTGTTGTTTCAGTAAACATTTGACTTGCCTTTGCGTGTGTTTGTGGCAGGTGCCACCGGTGGGGCAGGATACGCCTACCTTTTCACCGACACCCGGTATTATTACTTCTACGAAATAGACCCATTGTCTACCATGACTAAGGTGCATGTCCACCGTCAAAGTAGGGAGAGTTGGCCATTTTTAATTACACCCATCAGTATGGAACAAGTGACGAATACCACATGTGACATTGCAAGACGCAGGGTGGCCCTGGGGACCTAGCGAATCTTGAGCACAGATAATGGTAATCATATTACTTCATCACTCTGTCACCCTAGTTTGTTTGTTGTTGTTGTTGTTTATCTCTGTATACGCAATTGTTAGCTATAGAACCATGTCCTACCCAGGTGTTGATCAATTGCTTGATAAAGATCATCTGTACCCAAACGTCACATTGAAATAATAAAGAAGTTGAAATCCACAAGTCAACTCTGTCTTCAAAACAACAGTCACTCCTTTATTAACGCCACCTTCACGCGTGTGGTATATACCTGTTAGGAGCCTAGGGTACTTGGTACCTTTGTGTGACATTTTTGCGACATCATTGATCAAATCCTAGATACCAGTATTCAAACTTGAACCAGCCTTTGCATACCACTGCCTGGATCAATGTGTGAAAAAATAATGTTTGAGCACTTATACGGCCTTATTATTAAAGTACTCATGGAAATGAGTATGGAAAAAACCTGTTTTGCTGGATTTAATAATCGACACAAAGCATTACGTAGATGTAACTACGAAATAACAAAACAACTGGAAAAGTACTAGTCTGGATTTGCTAGTTTTATCTCAGTGCCCAATACAAAATGTACTTTACAGGAGGTAATTTGTAGGCACTTTCAACATTCAAAAATGTCATGACATGGCAGAAACAGGCTATAGGCATTATGCAAATTAGCCTGGAAAAAAGTTATCAAAACAACAATAAAAATAACAGCTATGTTTATGTACATAATAATAATGACATGTAAGTTGTGGTTTGAAAAGGGAATATGTTACTTTTACGTTCTGATATTTTGACGATGATTCACTATCCCACAATGCCACTCACAAATCACTAACCACTGACAAATCACATGCACGTGGGTTTCAAGCACCTGTTTTCACCTGTCGTCAAGGTGTCATAGGTCATGGACATTCACCTTGATCTACTAACACCTGGTTATGCTCAGGTCACAATAGTCTGTTTGTTTCATATTTTTACACACTTTTACGTGTAAAAAGACATAAAAACTTTTGAAACGCTGTATTTGTGCCAAGGCCCAATTGGTACTAATTGAGTTGTTTGAATATTTATATATTTGGTATATTAACTGCATCTATTTAAAATCTGAGATCGAAAAAAAAGGTTTTTTTCATTTCCGCGAGTACTTTAATTACCAGCAAACTTATTTTATCTATCACGGTACCCCAAAAAGAATTTGGAACACAGATGAAACAAAGAATTAAAATTTATGTTTCTGGGCCAAACCGCTGTATGATAAATACAGGTATCATACATAAGTGATGAATTCGACTACTTACGTCCAATATTTGAAACAGAATGACGAAAATATATCAAATATATTTCACCTTACGGATAGTTCAAAGTTGGAAAATTACGAGCTTTCGCAAATGTGAACATTATACAAAACAAAAAGAACTCCATATGTTTTTCAATGTAAGTCTGCGTCATCCCGAATGCCTTATTTCATACATGTGTGCACATTTCAAGAAGAGAAGGAAAGCTTTGTTATGCATTTGGTATACACCATGTATGTCTTGTACGGCTGTTTGTGATCACGTTCTGTTCTGTCAACATCGGCAAGGTAAACAGTAGGGAGACAGTAACGGGCGTGTTTTCTATCCCGACATGCAAGGAGAACCGTGCGCTTGCCAGTCTCACGCTCTGATTGACAGGTGACGCTGTCATTCTGACATTTACTGATGATGCAAGGACTCAAACTACTTTATTCCTACCTTTGGAAGTATTCGTCTCGACGCTGTACAACCGAGGAATGTCAACAAACAGTTCATACCATTGCTACGTTAACTGTGATTGTCAGCTTTATGGTTGCAAAATGAAGAATGTCGAATGTTGTCTGTAGACTGAAAGAGGAACCATCTTTCTTACAGCAAATATTATAAATGCAATTCCCGTTAACAAAAAATATATCAGTTTGGTATGGTGGACGTTATTTGATATGTTTCCCTATATCGCGAACGACTGGTGTCATCACAAAAGTTGGCATATTGTTTTCTTAAAAAAAAATGTCTTAAATGAAGAATAAGCGAGATAAGGGTATGTTGGATGTTCATGTACGCGCCCATTAGTGAGTGAGTGAGTTGGGTTTAGCGCTACTTTGAACAGTATTCCAGATATATCACGGCGTGTCAGCTTAATGATTTTGGTTTAGGTTTGGTTTGTTTTACGCCGCACTCGGCAATATTCCAGCTATTTGACGGCCGTCTGTAAATAATCGAGTCTGGACCAGACAATCCAGTGATTGATATCATGAACATCTATCCACGCAATTGGGATCGATGACATGTATCAACCAAGTCCGCGAGCCTGATCCCGTTAGTCGCCTTTTACGACAAGCATGGCCACCTTTTACAGCAAGCAGGGGTTGCTGAAGACCTGTTCTGTCTCTGATCTTCACGGGTCGTCAGCTTAATGAGGGAGGCAAGTCCGAAGTGATGCAGACATTAGCATTCCGTTTTATGAAGAAACGAAGAAACATAATCGGGGTGAATCGGGATTCGAACCAACAATCAAGGGTTTCTGGCGTGCCCACGGGCCGCACCTCTGCACAGCGAATTGCGGCTCCTTAGCCCAATCGGGCCACCCGTGCTCCTCTATACCTACGAAGTGATGACATACAATACCATATGACCTAATTCTATAAACCAGGCAGTGGAACGACATTGATTCATTTGAGCCTTTACAAATTCGTTTTCATTTTTCAACTTTTTGAATAACGCCATTAAGTGCAACCACTTTTGCATGCATCGTTAAAGCTGAATTGTATACTTCGGAAAATCTACACGTAATTATGAAAAATAATTAAAATGAAAGTAAGATGCGTATATTTACCATCACAAAATGCAACTAAGGTAACCATCACCATGGCTGGTTTTATCAGTACTTGTTGTGCAGCAACACAACATACAATTACATACCTACATAACCCTGAAGTACGAGTCAGAAGCAGCAAATGTTTGACGGGGTAAGTATGTTCGTTAATACTTCATAACAAATTTGATAAAGAAACGTGTTCTTTGTAAATATGCATTAAGAAGTAAAGTTTCCGTGGAATTTAAACATCATGATTTTAAAATATGCAGACAAAGAATGAGATGTTTGCTTTGTGAAGAGAAAAGAAACAACATTGTTGCTCTTCCGTTTTGTATGTAGATATTGACATTTCAAAACATTAACATTAATGAACGAGGTATAATAAGCGCTCTTTCTGGCCATCTGGAAATGGTAAGTTACCAAAAATATTATCTCGTTATGGACGTTATCGATCATGTTCGTATGAGTGACAACTAACTTTAGCCTTTTCGTCCTATCACATTCAATTTTGAAATCATAACATCCTCAAGTACAGAAGTGTCACTAAAGGACAGCCACACCCCTGTGTAGAAATTTGTTAGCAAGTCTGTAACCACCAAAGAGTATTGTTGGATTTATCTTTAACTCCAAAGAAAAGTCGAAAAAAAAAAAAACTCTGCAAAAATAAAAAAAGAAACGCAAAAGTGATCTTAAATGTAGAGTTTATATGTCATATAAATAATCAACAGATGGTTAGAGATTGTTGAAAATGGCACTCATCACTGTCATTGACCCAGGTTCCATATGGCACACATGGAACCGTAGATTTCCAAGGTGAATGTGATCTGATCACAATATCGTCGCTACATGGAAATCAGTCATATCCTGAATTGTGCTCTGGGGAATGGTCATCCATCCTGCCTGCAGTGCTTGTGCCAATTGTCAGAGGTTCTGTGGTTGATCCAGTGCTTCCATAAATGTTCGATTGGGTTTAAATCTGGAGACCTGGAGGGCCATGACAGGATCCGGATCTTTTGATTCACGACAAAGGCTTTTGTGAGTCTTGCCGTGAGACGTCGGGCGTTGTCTTGTTGGAAAATGACGTTCTCTTGTTGCACAATGGGAAGGAAGTGTGGCCCAAGAATATCATCCGTGTAACGTTGTGCCGTTAAATGCCCCAGACCTTGCACCAAGTTTGTTCTACCAGTGTACTCCCTACCTACGCCTCCCTACCTACGACGTTTACTATCCGCACAGGGAAGCATAAAACGCCACTAACCCAAACTTATCACCGTCGCAGCTGTGGCGATACTCTGCGACCTTGACACCACTGACGTCGCAGCCGACGATGGAGGTCCTTCAAAATGACACCTCGAACTCGTCGTCTAGCGCGAATACCTTCAGTGCGTAGACGGTTCCTCATTGTCTGGGTTGATATCCTACGCAAGCTTGGTGTTGCCGTGGTAGTTCTTTCCCGTAAGTGGGGGCGGCCGAGTAGCCTGGTGGTTAAAGCGTTCGCTCGTCACGCCGAAGACCTGGGTTCGATTCCCGACATGGGTACAATGTGTGAAGCCCATTTCTGGTGTTCCAGTCATGATATTACGGAAATATTGCTAAAAGCGGTGTAAAATCAAACTCACTTACTTTCACGTAAGTGACGTACAGCTGTATGAATATGTTCTATGCTCTAGCAATGATACGTGGTCGACGGGTACTGGCAAGGTCAAGTGTTGTCCAGTGTGTCTGACAACGGTTCCAAAGTCTTTTAATGGTGCTTGGTGCTACGTGGAAAAACCTGGTTACAGCTAAAGACGATTCTCCTGTTTGCATTCGGCCGATGGCGTTGTTGCGTTGGGCTTCCGTCAGTCGTGGCATATTCTGCTGTTCACTTGCTGTAAGATTGTGATGGTGTGGATATGAAAACCCAACGTCTTTCATAGCCCAACAAGTGCACGTGCACAAGTGCGCCAGGCTCTCACGTGGTTGTGTATTTGCGTTTTTCCATCTTTTCACCAAATTTCTCATTTTTTCCACTCAAATCAATCCGTATCCACGCAGAAATGACCAGTTCCTTTTTGGTATTACATTTGGATGTCGGATTTACGATTTTACTGCTTTTGCGTTTCTGGTTTCTCAGAGTTTATAATTATAAAGGAAATGTTTACGTATGTATTTTAAAATATGCTGAATCTGCCTGTCAAATGCGATTTTATTTGGGTCCCGCGTACGACACTCTCTCTAGACCCCCGACTTCCGCACACCGAATGGGGGTTGGCAGCCTCATAACTTCACCGTACATATAGAGCGTAAAACTTTTGAATATTTGGATAAATAAGGAAATACTATAATTCCATATGTTCCTACTTTACTAACATGCTTAAAATTAATTATGCTAAATGATGTATTTAATAATGAAGGTTGTTGTTGAAAAGTTTCAGAATAGCCTTACAAACAGCAGATAACCTGAGTTGAGAAACATCATGGGTATCTGTGGATCGTCGCCATTTCCTGGTAGGTCATGCAGGATTATAACGTTACCATTACATTGCAATGAATAGAAGTTGTTGTTGGTGTTATAGCCAAACATTATGACAGGTGCTTGCAAGTTATCGTGTACAGGCCAGACCAAATCGTGACTGATTGCATGGACAGTGATCGTCACTGCCAGGGCACAATGACACACAGTGACCTCGGTCTGGGGGCGTCTGTGTACTTTGTTAAATTTGGTAAAAATTACTTGAAAAAATAAATTCGCCTCTTGTTCGTTTATGTTTTACTCCCTTCTCCAAGCACCAAAAATGTTCGTTGGATATGTGGGATGGGTTCAACTCCCCCTTTTCGTATCTCGGAGCAATGACGAAAATATATTCTGACTCTGACAAGAACCTCCATACTGAAGGGCCGATCCCGTACGGCCGGCATGAAAGACACATATTCCACTTAACCATGGACAAAGAATACTACTCAAAAAATGATATTTGATTCTTTCATATTATTATAGTTAATCTGTCATGCAGTTAAAGAACTCCCGATTCTTTCATATTACTACAGTTAATCTGGCATGCCATGACATAACAGATTAACTACAGTAAAATTAAATAATAGGGAATTTTTAAAACCTTTTTGAGATGTGTATAGATAAAACGTCAATGCCAGAGAATAACCAGTCTCGATTATCCGCCGAAATAGATTTCATTGGGCGTAAAAGGCAAAACAGAGGTACAAATTATATAAATGGATAACTGAAAATCAGTGTTAACACGAAAAGTGTAAGCATGACCTGCTCTACCGGTACCAACCGCCACTCACATAAACATAACTATGTGTTTGTTCGTTGCCTGACGCTGTATAGCAGTACTCATGAATGGAAATATATGAATGAATGGAAACAGTTGACATGACACGAAATTGTTCCTAACCTGTTTTTTTTAAAATTCAGATTCTTCGGAATGGAAACCCACCCTAAAGACGGGTGATTCCACAACAAAGAGTCTGAGCGAGCGAGCATCAGAACGAGCATCAGAGCGAGCATCAGAGCTTAGAGCTCAGAGTCAGAAGAAAGCTGACAAGGTGGAATCCAAGGAGTATGACGCTGATGGGAGAAAGAAGGAAGGGGCGAAAACATTTGTTTCCAAAACCCTTTTGAGTACATGTTCAGACTAACCGCCCACACAACGAACTGACGCTAAGATTTTCGTGATGTTCGAGTATTTACAAAGTAAGATAGCACTCTAAATATTCAGCGGTCTTCTAGCTATTTTCATGTGTCTTAAAATACTTAAGCTGTTACAAAGGCCAGAATATATTTTAAAGGTTGGTGGATTTTTTAACCCCAAAATATCTTTTTGGGATTTCCTGAAAATGAGGGCTGCAGGAATAGAGAAGGAAACCATTTCAGATTTCCTCTTTCCTTAATAGGGCGGTCGGGTAGCCGAGTGGTTAAACTGCTCGCTCATCACATCGAAGAACCGGGTTAGATTCTCGACATGGGTATAATGTGTGAAGCCCATTTCGGGTGTCCCGCCGCCGTGATATTGCTGGAATATAGCTTAAACCATACTCACTCACTCTTTCCGTAATAGACACATATGTCTCGCGATTTGACATAATTCGTCATGTTTTGCATTTATTTACAACCATAGAAACAATATATGAAGTTTTTTAAATTTATTTCTGCTCAACAGAATAAAAAACTACACTGCTTTGTCACATATAAATGTTTAGGAGTCGGAGAACCCAAATGTGAAAAAAGTCTGGCCTAAAAGTTAACAAACATGGTATCATCTCTGTGCACAGAGAGTATATTGCACGCATTTTGAAGATTGTTTTTTGTCTGGCATCATCTGTAAATAAATCTGTACCTCGTGACGGTGATTGCATGTATTTGTTTGAGTAATTATTACTGGAAAATCCTCATGTTCTTTTCAGACATGAAAGGGCAAATTGTTATCGAAGGTAATGTCATTGTCAAATGTCATGGGTTTGTGCACACGTTAATGGAGCAAAGTACATATTGACGATGGAGGTAAATAAACTGTGCTTATTTTCATACGTCGAAGATATTTTAATTTCCTTTTTCACTTATACATGATGATGTCATGTATGACCTTGTGCAGTGAGTGTGAAGTTTGTTGTGGATACAGAAATAGATGAAGCGTTATCTAATGACCATCAGAGGAGATCGCTATGGCATACCTGTATAAACATAAACACAAATGTAATAAATAAATATAATAAATAAATATAAATAAGAAGGGAACCCTTTGTTTCAGACACAGTACAATTATATGCTGTCATGGGTTCCCAGACTTGTCCACCAAATACGCTTTGGAAACAATGCACACAAACACATCTCAACATTTGATTCTGACATGTATTGACTTTGTATGCCCGCTATTCCAAATTCGACAGTGAAGCTTATTTCCCTATATTTTTCCTTGCTCCATTATTCGTTTCTATCAGTATAGTAGCATGAAGTAATGAAGTGCTATCCCACGGTCATCTGCAAAATTCCTGGCCCTGGGATCTTGACAACAACTCATCTTAACGATTGTTGACTTACATGATCATGGGGGCGGTCGGGTAGCCTAGTGGTTAAAGCGTTCGCTCGTCACGCCGAAGACCCGGGTTCGATTCCCGACATGGGTACAATGTGTGAAGCCAATTTCTAGTGTCCCCCGCCGTGATATTGCTGGAATATTGCTATAAAATAGAATAAGCGGCGTAAAACCATACTCACTCACTCACCTACATGTGCATGGAAGACCAATGTTTGTTTTAAATCGGGGATAGGGGATCAATGTCAATAACAACATCTTTAGTCTAAGACCGAATCTGAGCTGAGCAAAATCTTCAAAATTCTTGCTTAGCAACATTTGAACTAAGATCGCTTTCATGATCCCGGGGGTGAATCTTTTAGACAGCTATTAGACAAACACGAGTAATTGTGCTAACCCCGTTTCCACCATACAAGTTGAATTAATACCACAGCGCTGAGACCGGTACATTATCACTGAAAAATAGAAAATCAATGATGAAGAACAGAATAATCAGTCAATACAAGGATGATCACATAACAATGTTAAAACTGCCGGGGTTAGTTTGAAGAGAATACAGAGTATCGAAAAAGTGACTCTATCCACGGAAATCTATCTCGGCCAGTTTGACCATTATATTGTAGGGGTTATAACTGGCCCAGGGCCCACTTGCACAAAGCGATCTTAGCGCTAAGATGATCGTAACTCCCAAACTTTAACATAGGCTTACAATAATCGTAGTGATCATAATCGGCAGACCTACCTTGTCTTGCTGAAGCGTCATTGTGGACGTTATACACGTGCGACGGTCTCATTTTGTTAACGACACCTGTCAGGTTTCCCTCCACCGATGTCCAGGTTCCATTCCGCGATGTTCAGGTTAGTTCGACAATATGCCAGCCCAAACCATGCTTCCTCCGCCACACCTATTCACTTCCATCACAAGAGCAAAATCACTTTTAGCAAAATAAATTGTGAAATTGTCCATCTCGAAAGACATGAAGCCACGAATAGCTGCAAAATTGCTGATGCGACGTGAAGCAATAATCACCCATGCTGACGTGATGGCAATAGACTTACCTAATGATGCCGTCCATTCAGAAAGGGCCTTCTTGAAGGACGACGAGATCTAATGTTGCTGTTCCGACAGTGGGTCTCCGCAGTCTGCGGTTTGTGGTGTCACCGAAGGCCCGGTATCGAGTCCACGCACGTGTACAATGTGTGAAGCCCATTTCTGGTGCTGGACCAGCCATTGGGTGTCATGGATGGGTGCTCGAACCTTTTCTCTCTAAAGTATTGCTTAAGGGTAGGTTTTCCCGAAAGCTAGGGTTTAGGACCCCGCCCCTTGGTTACTGACAACCAATCCTTTGGCTACTGACTTCCCATCCCTTGGCTTCTGACTACCCCGCTCCTTTGTAACTGACTACCCGCCCCTTGGTCACTGACTACCCATCCCTCGGTAACTGACTACCCATCCTTTGGCTACTGACTTCCCATCCCTTGGCTTCTGACTACCCCGCCCCTTGGTAACTGACTACCCAAACCTCGGTAACTGACTACCCAAACCTTGGCTACTGACTACCCATCCTCTGGCATCTGACTACCCATCCCTCGGTAACTGACTACCCATCCTTTGGCTTCTGACTTCCCATCCCTTGGCTTCTGACTACCCCGCTCCTTGGTAACTGACTACCCGCCCCTTGGTCACTGACTACCCATCCCTCGGTAACTGACTGCCCATCCTTTGGCTACTGACTTCCCATCCCTTGGCTTCTGACTACCCCGCCCCTTGGTAACTGACTACCCAACCCTCGGTAACTGAATACCCAAACCTTGGCTACTGACTACCCATCCTCTGGCATCTGACTACCCATCCCTCGGTAACTGACTACCCATCCCTCCGTAACTGACTACCCAATCCTTGGTAACTGACTACCCATCCCTCGGTAACTGACTACCCCGCTCCTTGGTTACTGACTACCCAACACCTTGGTCACTGACTACCCATCCCTCGGTAACTGACTACCCAATCCTTGGTAACTGACTACCCATCCCTCGGTAACTGACTACCCAACCCTCGGTAACTGAATACCCAAACCTTGGCTACTGACTACCCATCCTCTGGCATCTGACTACCCATCCCTCGGTAACTGACTACCCATCCCTCGGTAACTGACTACCCAATCCTTGGTAACTGTCTACCCATCCCTTGGCCGCTGACTACCCCGCTCCTTGGTTACTGACTACCCAACACCTTGGTCACTGACTACCCATCCCTCGGTAACTGACTTCCCATCCCTTGGCTTCTGACTACCCTGCCCCTTGGTCACTGACTATCCATCCCTTGGTAACTGACTACCCAACCCTCGGTAACTGACTACCCAAACCTTGGCTACTGACTACCCATCCTCTGGCATCTGACTACCCATCCCTCGGTAACTGACTATCCATCCCTCGGTAACTGACTACCCAACCCTTGGTAACTGACTACCCATCCCTCGGTAACTGACTACCCAACCCTTGGTAACTGACTACCCATCCCTCGGTAACTGACTACCCATCCCTCGGTAACTGACTTCCCATCCCTTGGTAACTGACTACCCATCCCTTGGTAACAGTCTACCCATCCCTTGGTTACTGACTAACCCGCTCCTTGGTAACTGACTACCCATCCCTTGACTACTGACTTCCCATCCCTTGACTTCTAACTGGCCCGCTCCTTGGTTACTGACTTCCCATCCCTTGGTAACTGACTACCTATCCCTTGGTTACTGACTTCCCATCCTTTGGCTTCTGACTTCCCATCCCTTGGCTTCTGACTACCCCGCTCACGTGTGTGTTGATTTAACTGAACAAAGGTTCTCGAGGCATGATAAAACGTTATCTTGTATTTCCTTGTCTTATCTTACCAAGCCAATACTTTCTTCTTACTGTAGTGTCTGCGTTAAACAACTGTATGTGTACACGAACTGGACCACACTGTCACCTTCAAGGTCTTTTCACGAGAATAAACAACCCAGTGTCAAGTTAAAGTACAAGGTATCTATTTCC
Source organism: Haliotis cracherodii (assembly GCF_022045235.1). NCBI lineage: Eukaryota > Metazoa > Mollusca > Gastropoda > Lepetellida > Haliotidae > Haliotis > Haliotis cracherodii. Next base: position 28,468,243 of record NW_027266319.1, on the reverse strand, counting down.
GCAGACAAATTAACCAGGCATATTAGCAAAGGTCACATGGTATTTATTTTATTAACGCTTCAGACAGTTTAACAAACAACGGGGAAGACTATTGAATATCGGTTCCTATTTTAATATACCATACATTTATACATTGAACCGTATCGCCGCACGGTGTAGGTATGTATACACATAACACTGTTAACAATTTCAATTGGCAAAGAAAATCTAACAGAAATCTCAAATTGTAGGAGGTGTTTTAACCACAGTCAACAGATCAGTATGCATATAATACACTTGTAATACTCGGGTCACTGTGAAATAAATAATCTACTTGGCGTCAAAAATGTAGTTCTTTCCACATTACATTTAATCGCACCATTCGGCGTAAAAATCAGTGTTACACAACATGCATGGTAGATCGCTCTTATCGTGTTTACACTTCAGACGCGGTCTGAGTGTTTATTCGAATGTTATTCACAAAAGACGAACATGACGGTTTATAGGGATAGTTATATATGTCGTTGCGTCCACAACGCCGCAATTTGATGACCAGAGTTACGTCCCTTGGGTGTAGCAGGAAACTATGGGTTCCAATCCCACATCCGCTCTGACTTTCTTATTTTGTCAGCACCAGGCGCGTGATCGTGGTTTCACCTCGGACTGTCCTCCCATATGAAGCTGATGCGCCGTGATATAACCGAAGTATTACTCAAAGAGGCGTGAAACCCAAATCACTCACTCACTGGATAAAGTTGGATAACGCCCTTTCGAGGGGAATAGCAGTCACTTTCATGCGACATTTTCTTGACTTCATAGTTCTTTGAAAATCAAATATTCGCCTGACTTTGAAAACAGGTTCCATTATTTGGAAGTCTATTCATAGTGAATTTAATTATCTGGACGTGGTTATGTGACACACAAACTATATCTTTACTGGTATTAACACGCACATCCAATGATCTCAAAGAACGCACCATTCCTGGTTCAACAGACAGTAAATGGGGATGTTTGTTTGTTTGTTTGTTTTTTTGTTTGTTGTTTAACACCACACTCAGAAAAATTCCCGCTAGATCATGGTCAAGTCTTGACCAGACAATCCAATGATTGATATTATGAGCAACGATCCACTCCGTCGGGATACGCTAACAGGCAATCGACTAAGTCACCAAGCCTGACTGCTCAAGTCGCCTGTTCGACCTGCACGCTCTAACAGACAGAATATTCACTATATTCTTTACCAAAACCCCAACATAGTTATTCTAATAAACCAGAACACATATTTTACCTTTACTATCATATCGGAATCTACAGTAATCATTAGAGGACGTTTAATATCGAGTGACATGACATTTTCATTTTCATGAAAGTATATCGACGTTGTCAAGTCACTCGATGAGATAAGCATGTTATTTGACCAAAAAAGAGACAAAAGTCTTATTTATTGTATGTTTTCTTACTGAACGTGCTGATCTTACGCATAGATTCTTTACCATAGTTTCGTTGAGGCAAAAAGAGAGCAGTTCCGACACAAACACCATAACATTGTGCGTCATTGCGGCATGTAAGTAATCAATCTGGAAGAGACAAACAAATGGTACATATTTTGAACAAGGTCTCACTCCGTCGGCGTACCGATCACTGAACCTCATCACACGATCCAATATACTAACCTCAGAAACAACCAATAGCGGTCTGGGGACCTATACTATTCCTGGTCCCCACAGAGTGATTGTTATAGAAGCTGTGACTGCAACAAGCATATGCCAATATAAAATCTTCATCGAGGAAATCGTAACTCTCATATTCCGTAATTGAATTCACATAACCCATTTCAGTCTCTCATACAGACCCTGAAACAAATATATCCAAAACAGTCCATGAAAGTCTATAATAGTGGGCAAGTCTAGATTACTGTAGTATCAGTATCTGAAAATGAAGAGAGTCTATCGGCTCCTTTTTAATACATTTTATTAAGATAAATTAACAACTGGTTTATTCTGTAAGATATGTTCATTTCAGAGACTAGATGTTAGTCTACACCCATGTTTAAATGCAATGTTAAATATCCTGATCGTGTTGCCAAGATAAAAACTTTCTGATCAGCGACCATTCAACTCGGTCACTGCTACAGAAATCTGACGACTGCCCTATATGCACATGCAAGATAACCCCAACTAATTGTCACCAAATGTAGCTTCTGTGAAAATAATGGGCCGCCGCATCATTTAGACAGCTCACCTAAACTGAGATTTCTGACAAGGAATTACGATATAAAACTGTGATGTTATATAATTTTTCGGCCTAAATATTGGAATCGGTAGCAGACAAACCGGTGACTGATAGTGTGAAAAGCAATCAACCAAGTTACCGAGGTTACCAGGTGACCACCCGATGATGAACAGTCCCGTCCGTGTTGAACAGTCCCTCTGTGTTGAACAGCCCCTCTGTGTTGAACTGTCCCGTCTGTGTTGAACAGTCCCTCTGTGATGAACAGTCCCGTCAGTGTTGAACAGTCCCTATGTGATGAACAGTCCCTCTGTGTTGAATATCCCCGTCCGTGTTGAAAAGTCCCTCTGTGTTGAATATTCCCGTCCGTGTTGAACAGTCCCTCTGTGTTGAACAGTCCCTCTGTGTTGAACAGTCCCTCTGTGATGAACAGTCCCTCTGTGTTGAACAGTCCCTCTGTGATGAACAGTCCCTCTGCCTGTGATGAACAGTCCCTCTGTGTTGAACAGTCCCTCTGTGATGAACAGTCCCTCTTTGTTGAATATCCCCGTCCGTGTTGAACAGTCCCTCTTTGTTGAATATTCCCTCTGTGTTGAACAGTCCCTCTCTGACGAACAGTCCCTCTGTGTTGAATATCCCCGTCCGTGTTGAACATTCCCTTTGTGTTGAATATCCCCGTCCGTGTTGAACAGTCCCTCTGTGTTGAACAGTCCCTCAGTGTTGAACAGTCCCTCTGTGTTGAACAGTCCCTCTGTGTTGAACAGTCCCTCTGTGTTGAACAGTCCCTCCGTGTTGAACAGTCCCTCTGTGTTGAACAGTCCCTCTGTGTTGAACAGTCCCTCTTTGTTGAATATTCCCGTCCGTGTTGAACAGCCCCTCTGTGTTGAACAGTCCCTCCGTGTTGAACAGTCCCTCTGTGTTGAACAGTCCCTCCGTGTTGAACAGTCCCTCTGTGTTGAACAGTCCCTCTGCCTGTGATGAACAGTCCCTCTGTGTTGAACAGTCCCTCTGTGATGAACAGTCCCTCTTTGTTGAATATCCCCGTCCGTGTTGAACAGTCCCTCTGTGTTGAACAGTCCCTCTCTGACGAACAGTCCCTCTGTGTTGAATATCCCCGTCCGTGTTGAACATTCCCTTTGTGTTGAATATCCCCGTCCGTGTTGAACAGTCCCTCTGTGTTGAACAGTCCCTCAGTGTTGAACAGTCCCTCTGTGTTGAACAGTCCCTCTGTGTTGAACAGTCCCTCTGTGTTGAACAGTCCCTCCGTGTTGAACAGTCCCTCTGTGTTGAACAGTCCCTCTGTGTTGAACAGTCCCTACTTTGTTGAATATTCCCGTCCGTGTTGAACAGCCCCTCTGTGTTGAACAGTCCCTCCGTGTTGAACAGTCCCTCTGTGTTGAACAGTCCCTCCGTGTTGAACAGTCCCTCTGTGTTGAACAGTCCCTCTGTGTTGAACAGTCCCTCTGTGTTGAACAGTCCCTCTGTGTTGAACAGTCCCTCTGTGTTGAACAGTCCCTCTGTGTTGAACAGTCCCTCTGTGATGAACAGTCCCTCTTTGTTGAATATCCCCGTCCGTGTTGAACAGCCCCTCTGTGTTGAATATTCCCGTCCGTGTTGAACAGTCCCTCTCTGACGAACAGTCCCTCTGTGTTGAATATCCCCGTCCGTGTTGAACATTCCCTCTGTGTTGAATATTCCCGTCCGTGTTGAACAGTCCCTCTGTGTTGAACATTCCCTCTGTTATGTACAGTCCCTCTGTGTTGAATATCCCCGTCCGTGTTGAACAGTCCCTCTGTGTTGAACAGTCTCTCTTTGATGAACAGTCCCTCCGTGTTGAACAGTCCCTCTGTGTTGAACAGTCCCTCTGTGATGAACAGTCCCTCTTTGTTGAACAGTCCCTCTGTGTTGAATATCCCCGTCCGTGTTGAACAGCCCCTCTGTGTTGAACAGTCTCTCTTTGATGTACAGTCCCTCTGTGATGAACAGTCCCTCTTTGTTGAATATCCCCATCCGTGTTGAACAGTCCCTCTGTGTTGAATATTCCCGTCCGTGTTGAACAGTCCCTCTCTGACGAACAGTCCCTCTGTGTTGAATATCCCCGTCCGTGTTGAACATTCCCTCTGTGTTGAATATTCCCGTCCGTGTTGAACAGTCCCTCTGTGTTGAACATTCCCTCTGTTATGTACAGTCCCTCTGTGTTGAATATCCCCGTCCGTGTTGAACATTCCCTCTGTGTTGAACAGTTCCTCTGTGATGAACAGTCTCCCTGTGATGAATATCCCCTTCCGTGTTGAACAGTCCCTCTGTGTTGAATATTCCCGTCCGTGTTGAACAGTCCCTCTGTGTTGAACAGTCCCTCTGTGATGAACAGTCCCATCCGTGTTGAACAGTCCCTCTGTGTTGAATATCCCCGTCTGTGTTGAACAGTTCCTCTGTGATGAACAGTCCCTCTGTGTTGAATATTCCCGTCCGTGTTGAACAGTCCCTCTGTGTTGAATATTCCCGTCCGTGTTGAACAGTCCCTCTGTGTTGAACAGTTCCTCTGTGTTGAACAGTCCCTCTGTGATGAACAGTCCCGTCCGTGTTGAACATTCCCTCTGTGTTGAACAGCCCCTCTGTGTTGAACAGCCCCTCTGTGTTGAACTGTCCCTCTGTGATGAACAGCCCCTCTGTGTTGAACAGCCCCTCTGTGTTGAACAGTCCCTCTGTGTTGAACAGTCCCTCTGTGATGAACAGTCCCTCTTTGTTGAACAGTCCCTCTGTGTTGAATATCCCCGTCCGTGTTGAACAGCCCCTCTGTGTTGAACAGTCTCTCTTTGATGTACAGTCCCTCTGTGATGAACAGTCCCTCTTTGTTGAATATCCCCATCCGTGTTGAACAGTCCCTCTGTGTTGAATATTCCCGTCTGTGTTGAACAGCCCCTCTGTGTTGAACAGCCCCTCTGTGTTGAACTGTCCCTCTGTGATGAACAGCCCCTCTGTGTTGAACAGCCCCTCTGTGTTGAACAGTCCCTCTGTGTTGAACAGTCCCTCTGTGATGAACAGTCCCTCTTTGTTGAACAGTCCCTCTGTGTTGAATATCCCCGTCCGTGTTGAACAGCCCCTCTGTGTTGAACAGTCTCTCTTTGATGTACAGTCCATCTGTGATGAACAGTCCCTCTTTGTTGAATATCCCCATCCGTGTTGAACAGTCCCTCTGTGTTGAATATTCCCGTCCGTGTTGAACAGTCCCTCTGTGTTGAACAGTTCCTCTGTGTTGAACAGTCCCTCTGTGATGAACAGTCCCGTCCGTGTTGAACATTCCCTCTGTGTTGAACAGCCCCTCTGTGTTGAACAGCCCCTCTGTGTTGAACTGTCCCTCTGTGATGAACAGCCCCTCTGTGTTGAACAGTCCCTCCGTGTTGAACAGTCCCTCTGTGTTGAACAGTCCCTCTGTGATGAACAGTCCCTCTTTGTTGAACAGTCCCTCTGTGTTGAATATCCCCGTCCGTGTTGAACAGCCCCTCTGTGTTGAACAGTCTCTCTTTGATGTACAGTCCCTCTGTGATGAACAGTCCCTCTTTGTTGAATATCCCCATCCGTGTTGAACAGTCCCTCTGTGTTGAATATTCCCGTCCGTGTTGAACAGTCCCTCTCTGACGAACAGTCCCTCTGTGTTGAACAGCCCCTCTGTGTTGAACTGTCCCTCTGTGATGAACAGCCCCTCTGTGTTGAACAGCCCCTCTGTGTTGAACAGTCCCTCTGTGTTGAACAGTCCCTCTGTGATGAACAGTCCCTCTTTGTTGAACAGTCCCTCTGTGTTGAATATCCCCGTCCGTGTTGAACAGCCCCTCTGTGTTGAACAGTCTCTCTTTGATGTACAGTCCCTCTGTGATGAACAGTCCCTCTTTGTTGAATATCCCCATCCGTGTTGAACAGTCCCTCTGTGTTGAATATTCCCGTCTGTGTTGAACAGCCCCTCTGTGTTGAACAGCCCCTCTGTGTTGAACTGTCCCTCTGTGATGAACAGCCCCTCTGTGTTGAACAGCCCCTCTGTGTTGAACAGTCCCTCTGTGTTGAACAGTCCCTCTGTGATGAACAGTCCCTCTTTGTTGAACAGTCCCTCTGTGTTGAATATCCCCGTCCGTGTTGAACAGCCCCTCTGTGTTGAACAGTCTCTCTTTGATGTACAGTCCATCTGTGATGAACAGTCCCTCTTTGTTGAATATCCCCATCCGTGTTGAACAGTCCCTCTGTGTTGAATATTCCCGTCCGTGTTGAACAGTCCCTCTGTGTTGAACAGTTCCTCTGTGTTGAACAGTCCCTCTGTGATGAACAGTCCCGTCCGTGTTGAACATTCCCTCTGTGTTGAACAGCCCCTCTGTGTTGAACAGCCCCTCTGTGTTGAACTGTCCCTCTGTGATGAACAGCCCCTCTGTGTTGAACAGTCCCTCCGTGTTGAACAGTCCCTCTGTGTTGAACAGTCCCTCTGTGATGAACAGTCCCTCTTTGTTGAACAGTCCCTCTGTGTTGAATATCCCCGTCCGTGTTGAACAGCCCCTCTGTGTTGAACAGTCTCTCTTTGATGTACAGTCCCTCTGTGATGAACAGTCCCTCTTTGTTGAATATCCCCATCCGTGTTGAACAGTCCCTCTGTGTTGAATATTCCCGTCCGTGTTGAACAGTCCCTCTCTGACGAACAGTCCCTCTGTGTTGAATATCCCCGTCCGTGTTGAACATTCCCTCTGTGTTGAATATTCCCGTCCGTGTTGAACAGTCCCTCTGTGTTGAACATTCCCTCTGTTATGTACAGTCCCTCTGTGTTGAATATCCCCGTCCGTGTTGAACATTCCCTCTGTGTTGAACAGTTCCTCTGTGATGAACAGTCTCCCTGTGATGAATATCCCCTTCCGTGTTGAACAGTCCCTCTGTGTTGAATATTCCCGTCCGTGTTGAACAGTCCCTCTGTGTTGAACAGTCCCTCTGTGATGAACAGTCCCATCCGTGTTGAACAGTCCCTCTGTGTTGAATATCCCCGTCTGTGTTGAACAGTTCCTCTGTGATGAACAGTCCCTCTGTGTTGAATATTCCCGTCCGTGTTGAACAGTCCCTCTGTGTTGAATATTCCCGTCCGTGTTGAACAGTCCCTCTGTGTTGAACAGTTCCTCTGTGTTGAACAGTCCCTCTGTGATGAACAGTCCCGTCCGTGTTGAACATTCCCTCTGTGTTGAACAGCCCCTCTGTGTTGAACAGCCCCTCTGTGTTGAACTGTCCCTCTGTGATGAACAGCCCCTCTGTGTTGAACAGCCCCTCTGTGTTGAACTGTCCCGTCTGTGTTGAACAGTCCCTCTGTGTTGAATATCCCCGTCCGTGTTGAACAGTCCCTCTGTGTTGAACATTCTCTGTGTGTTGAACAGTCCCTCTTTGTTGAATATTCCCGTCTGTGATGAACAGTCCCTCTGTTTTGACTATCCCCGTCTGTGATGAACACTCCCTCTGTGTTGAATATCCCCGTCCGTGTTGAACAGTCCCTCTGTGTTGAACAGTCCCTCTGTGTTGAATATTCCACTCTGTGTTGAACAGTCCCTCTGTGATGAATATTCCCGTCTGTGATGAACAGTCCCTCTGTTTTGACTATCCCCGTCTGTGATGAACACTCCCTCTGTGTTGAATATCCCCGTCCGTGTTGAACAGTCCCTCTGTGTTGAACAGTCCCTCTGTGATGAATATTCCCGTCTGTGTTGAACAGTCCCTCTGTGATGAATATTCCCGTCTGTGTTGAACAGTCCCTCTGTGTTGACTATCCCCGTCTGTGTTGAACAGTCCCTCTGTGTTGACTATCCCCGTCTGTGATGAACAGTCCCTCTGTGTTGACTATCCCCGTCTGTGTTGAACAGTCCCTCTGTGTTGACTATCCCCGTCTGTGATGAACAGTCCCTCTGTGTTGACTATCCCCGTCTGTGTTGAACAGTCCCTCTGTGTTGACTATCCCCGTCTGTGATGAACAGTCCCTCTGTGTTGACTTTCCCCGTCTGTGATGAACAGTCCCTCTGTGATGAATATTCCCGTCTGTGTTGAACAGTCCCTCTGTGTTGACTATCCTCGTCTGTGTTGAACAGTCCCTCTGTGATGAAAAGCTGGACACGCTCACCTTTTCGCGAACACCTGGTGTCATCACTATCTGATTCATAAACACATGCTCGTCATATAATCGGAATCGTACAATCGACTCTGGTTTTAGCAGGAATTTCTGATGAATATGGAAAGGGTTTGTCGCTTTTATTTACATGTATATGTTATGGGAAGAGCGGACTGTGTTCGACAACAATATCCTCTGATTTCTAGTATTATTAAATCTAAATTAAATAATATATTCTCAAAAAGAAGGACCAGGAGAAATATTACTTATACATATTTTATAAGGGTAAACACGGTTGTATAGACGCATCTTATTTTCAGACGTTTGATATAATTGATTGATTGTTTGTTGTTTTACGCCGCACTCAGCAGTATTCCAGCTATGTGACGGCGGTCTGTAAATAATCGAGTCTGGACCAGTGATTAATATGATGAACATCGATCCACGCAATTGGGACCGATGACATGCATCAACCAAGTCAGCGAGCCTGACCACCCGATCCCGTTAGTCGCCTCTTACGACAAGCAGTCTCCTTTGAATCAAGGTCAGTGGTCATCAGTGCAGTTAACGGATGGAATCAGATTTAAACCGTCCTTTCATAATGGCCGTATGCGAGTTTTGTTTGTTTGTTGTTTAACGCCGCACTCAGCAATAAATCCAGCTATATGACGGCGGTCTGTATATTATAAATTCTTAACCAGACAATCAAGTGACTGATGTCATGAGCATCGACCCACACAATTAGGATACGATGACATGTATGAACCAAGTCAGCGAGCCTGACCACCCGATTCTGTTAGTCACCTCTTACGACAAGCATAGTCGCCTTTTACGGCAAGTATTCTACTCCGGATCTTCACGGGTAATTTTTGGGATTGAAATTCGGGCATGGAATCTTATGGGGACGATCATTTACAAATGCCGGATACGTTCTTTGGGACGGTTTACCAACAGACATGCAGGATAGTGATCCATGCAAGTGTTCAACGTCCCTGTTTAGAAGAACCTTCTGATCTGAGACCGTAATGTCCTGGCTATTTCAAGCACCAGCACAGCAGGGTAAACTGATTATCATTAACTTATAAACTTAGCTAATTGCACATCTTGTGAACGTTACCATTTGTAGAACAAAGAGCACAGGTATAATGCCGACAGACACGTTTATACATCTTGAAGCAAGGACCGAAATGTAATATTGTCTGTCGCTTACAAAGAAAATAGATCCGATTATCACATCAAAACACCCATCCAGCTGGAGAAAAAGACATGTAATAGTATGTAGAGAAAACAATAAAACATAAATACACACATGATTTAATTCAACTTTTAATTCCACACGGTGATAAGATTTCTGATGGCACTGGGCACTGTGTAGTTGAACAGCTGAAGGTCGGGGTAGTATTTCCGCCATATACCCTCTAGAAAGGATGGCGGGATGTCTTGGTAATGGTGTCTGAGGAGGCTTGATGTTTTCTCGTGGGGATAGGACATTGGGAGGTGGACATCGGAAGGTGCACCAATGTGTTCCAGTATCATTTTAGCGGCTGTCTGTAACTCCTCATATTTTCCTATCAAGTCGTATTTAATATGACACACCTTACACAGATCCTCCTGCAGATGCCAATGCTCATTTAAGTCCTCTTCCTTAGTTTCCACTATATATTGTAGAAATTCGAAGAATGACGGATGAGGATCTTTCTCACGACCTTGGTCAAGGGCTATTTTCCTATACTTCCTGACTATGCGTCTTCCAAAGGTTGAAAAAAACTCTTCGTCACTTGCCGCGACACTGAGCTTATCCCTATAAGCTGATATGAGTCTCTCAAATGGTTCACGCACAAAGACGAACTTGTAATAGGTCTTCATAACTGTATCTATTTCCTCGGGTTGAAGATCTGATAAATAGGTGAGATATTTTTTATACCCGTGCTGAACGTCATATTGATTCAACGTCAGTGCCGTGGATGCATTCAGTTTGCCAGAGAGAATAAGGAATACACGCTTCCAACTCGTAGTAGCGACCTTCGGGGATTCGCAGTAGAGAACTTTATACCGATGATTCACAATGATCCTCTTGTACGCATTTGTGGCTCGATCCGATGTCACCCCCATTTCCTTACACATTTTTTCAATCGAGTCTTGCCTGCTTCCACCCTAAGGCAAATAATTTAAACATGCGAGAGAGTAATAGTGTCATTGCTATAGTTAATATTGGGATTCTATTGAAAAAAAAAATACTGTCGGAAATGCTTCATTGAATAAATACCAATCATAGAGCTATGTAAATATCATATATCAAAATAACGTAAATCTACCTAATCTAGCGCCTATCCTAACTGACACTATGAGTGGTCTAAAAAGGTAGGTGTGTGTGTGTGCGGTGTGTGTGCGCGGTGTGCGGTGTGTGTGTGTGTGTGTGTGTGTGTGTGTGTGTGTGTGTGTGTGTGTGTGTGTTAAATGATGATAAACTTAGAAAATAGTCGTGTGTTTTCAAGTGTGTATAGGGTAATTACCTGACACCAGTCCCGAAGTGATGACCTCACACCTAGGCTCGTGCATCCTCACCGGTTCACTTGTCACCTGTGTTGGAGTCTCAAGATAGTGTTGTAATAGTATTTTATTGAGATATGCGTTGACGGGGGTAAAAATCAAGATGTGTACTGCATGATATTTGCTTGGGAAAATGATGTACTATCACCCAAAGGTATGATAACTGGTGCAACAAGGCTGGTATCTACCCCATCACGTTGGCGGCACTGACGTTCTTTTTCAAGGACGTGACCTTCAGCCTTTTGCCATACCGGTTTTTACTGGTTTCTTCAAGCGTTGGTTGGTTGGTTTGTTGTTTTACGGCGCACTCAGCAATATTCCAGCGAAATGACGGCGGTCTGTAAATAATCGAGTCTGGACCAGACAATCCAGTGATTAATATCATGAGCATCGATCCACGCAATTAGGATCGATGACATGCATCAACCAAGTCAACGAGTCTGACCCGCCGATCCCGTTAGTCGCCTCTTACGACAAGCATAGTCGCCACTTACGACAAGCATAGTCGCCTTTTACGGCAAACACCATTCCTTTGGACTCCTATGGACAGGTAGGTCGATCGATAGTTACGCGATGTTTCAATAGCAGCATCCTGTGAAACATGCTATTTGTTTTAACGGGCAAAAAGCATTATTCTAGCATTTCCGACAGTACTTTTGATTTCGTTCATACCTTCCGACATTGCAAAATATATGGGATTTATTCAACATCATCACATGCCTAACATGACCGCAATTTCCAAGATCACTTGATTGTAGTTTCTGCATTAACTCTTATAATGTCTTTATATGAAGTCAAAATGGATTCGCACGTCACTTTATACAATGTTATCAATATATGTTTGCATTAATATTATTAGATATTATGGAAGTGTATCGATTTTAACAATTTAACTTGTTCGTTTGTTGTTTAACGCCGCACGCAGAAATATTCCAGCTATATGACGGCGGTCTGTAAATAATCGAGTCTGGACCAGACAATCCAGTAATTGACATCATAAACCTCGATCCACTCAACCACGACAAAATGCATCAACCTAGTCAGCGAGCCTGACCACACGATCCCATTAGTCGCCTTTTACGGCAAGCCTGGGTTTTTGAAGACCTATTCTACCCCGGATCGTCATGGATCGCTATTAAAAGATAAGCCTGTATATTACTTTTAAATGTCCTCCAGATGAAAACGTTGTTCGAGTGGATCTGAGTTGATCTGAAAACGAATGGTGAAGCATATAGTCAGTAATTTGATGCCTTCAACAAACATGTACACACAGAAGATCAGCTGAATCACTCAAACACTTTCGGTGAAGACGACAAAATTTGCAACGACATATACTCATCTTGCCTTTCAGGCCATGTGAGTGTTGTTTCATGTTGCAGTCGACCCGTGAAGATCCGGGGTAGAATAGGTCTTCAGCAACCCATGCTTGTCGGGATCGGGTGGTCAGGCTCGCTGACTTGGTTGATGCATGTCATCGATCCCAATTGCGTGGGTCGATGCTCATGATATCAATCACTGGATTGTCTGGTCCAGACTCGATTATTTACAGACAGCCGTCATATAACTGGAATATTGCTGAGTGCGGCGTTAAACAACAAACAATCAATCAATTGCGTGGGTCGATGCTCATGATATCAATCACTGGATTGTCTGGTCCAGACTCGATTATTTACAGACCGCCGTCATATAACTGGAATATTGCTGAGTGCGGCGTTAAACTAACAAACCATCCATCAAACCATCCTAAAACTCCCACCAATGTCAATCACTGGATTGCCTGGTCCAGACTCGATTATTTACAGACCACCGTCATATAGCTAAAATATATTGCTGAGAGCGGCGTTAAACAACAAACAAAAAAAACAAAACAAATTGAATAGCAATTTTCCACAACGTTTTCTCATCCACATCAAGATACCAGCAACCTACAATATACTGTAGATCGGCTGGTCAGGATCGCTGACTTGGTTGATGCATGTCACCGATCCAAGTTGTGTGTATCGATGCTCATGATATCAGTCACTGGATTGTCTGGTCCATATTCGATTATTTACAGACCGCCGTCATATAAGCTTGAATTGAATATTGCTGAATGCGGCGTTAAACGACAAACCAACCAACCACTGTAGCCTTCATATACGTCAGGTGAACAGAAAAAGTCGTGTTTTCGGATTTCTTGTGAGTAGTACATGTATATAGATACAATGTAGTGGGGCCAGCACAATGTCATATCTGCAATAAAGTTGCAAGTGTGTGCGTTAATTTTCAGGGGGTTCAAAATGCCAAAAAACATATATCTATGAACATTGTTCTAATTGTTCGTATAAAAAAAGCGAAAATACAATATCCAACAGAAATCTTTGCATAAAGCAGAGTTGACTGTACAATTCCGACAATATCATGAACATGTGTTTATGAATCAATATCAAATAGTAATGATACCAGGTGTTCGCGAAAAGGTGGCCGTATCCTACCCCACCGGTGGCATTCGCCACAAACACATGCAAAGGCAAGTCAATCGTTCACCCGAAAAAAATATGGAAACATATGGTACAAGTCCAAATAGGGAATTGCATCGGACATCATATTTGTCACTGATGCGTCAAATTTGGAAATGTCCACCCCATGTCTACCATAAAACGTTTTGAAAGCTTTACTGAGGCCTTGAATGTTGAAACCTTGATCAAACAACTTCTGAGCAAGAGTCGTATGACGCTCTTTGAAATCTTGGTAGAAACAGCATGTGCGATTGTATCTCAAAAGTTGCAAAATGCAACACCAAAGGCTGGAGCTGCTGGAATATTGCTCGACATGAAGAGGAGGTTGACTATTGGAAAGTTGAAGTCATCCCTCTTATCATACAGTCTTGTGGAGAGTGTTTTGTCTGTTTGTTTTTTGTTGTTTAACGCCGCACTCAGTAATATTCCAGCTATGTAACGGCGGTCTGTAAATAATATGTTTGATATCATGAGCAACGATCCACATACATCGGGATACGATGACATGCATCGACCAAGACAGCGAGCCTGACCACCCGATCCCGTTAGTCGCCTCTTACGACAAGCATTGGTTGCTGAAGACCAATTCTACCCCGGAATCTTCACGGGTCCATAAACAAATATTTACTTAAAGTGTATTTCTCACCATGAAAAATAACCAATGTTATCGCGACGATGGTTGATACGGCAGTCAACTGAAAAAGTAACCTGAAACTGAAAATAACGACATTAGAATCTATAAGATAACGAGTTGTACACCCTAACCATTACAGCCCAGCTATATAAAACATCAACATGCAAAGTTGTCTTGATCTGGGTAAGGCAGACCAATGATCAACAACTTGAGCAGCGAACCGTGTGAAATGGTTTGTATATTTGTTGTTTAACGCCGCACTCGGCAATATTCCAGCTATATGACGGCGGTCTGTAATTAATCGAGTCTGGACCAGAGTGACTGAGGGATTGACATCATGAGCACGCAATCCACACAATTAGGATACGATGATATGCATTAACCAAATCAGCGAACCTAACCACCCGATCCCCTTAGTCGCCTCTTACGACAAGCATGGTTGATGTCACCGGACTGACAACTGAGCACTACGACATTGTTCTATTGATTTGCAGAACACAACGGATGCCAGTGCCTCTGGATGAGGAGGCGCAGGGTTATGGGAACAAAAGACTGCCTTGTTGTCATACCAATTACAGAGAACTGATGGCAAGTCGTCTATGTTTACGGGGTTTTGTGACTTTACTCAGAGAACCCGTGAAGATAGGTCTTCAGCAACTCATGCTTGTCGTAAGAGGCGACTAACGGGATCGGGTGGTCAGGCTCGCCATCAGAAATGGGCTTTACACATTGTACCCATGCCGGGAAACGAACCCGGGTCTTCGGCGATTATTTACAGATCGCCGTCATATAGCTGGAATATTGCTGAGTGTTTTGTTTAGATTGTTGTTTAACGCCGCAAATACACAAGTGGTAAACGCCAGCGACCATTGTCACGTTCGACATGAAGTTCCCTTCCGTATTAGACAAGGGCGGTTGATAAGACGAAGGCTCGAGTTCCGAGTCCACACATGGGTACATTTTCAGTGTCTCCTATCTAGTTATATTGCTAAATGCGGCGTAAACCATACTGTAAACGCGCGCTTATTGATACGAGGAAGCATTGTATACCCGTGAATATCCGGGGTAGAATAGGTCTTCAGCAACCCATGCTTGCTGTAAAAGGGAGCCATGCTTGTCGTAATAGGCGACTAACGAGATTGGTTGATGCATGTTATCGTATCCCAAATGCGTGGATCGATGTTCATGATGTCAATCACTGGATTGTCTGTTCCAGACTCGATTATTTACAGACCGCCGTTACATAGCTGGAATATTGCTGAGTGTGGCGTAAAACAACAAACAAACAAACTGAATACTTACTGTTTCGCTCTCATGACTGTATTGTTGTGTTGTTTTAGATTGGACTGCAAACACTCCGTGTGTTGCAACACATGCACTAAACTCCCACCAAATATAGATCACGTCCGCGTCAGCTGGATAACATAACGGCATAAATTGTCAAATAGATGTTCTAAATTCTAAAATCTGGTATATGGTAAAACAGTGATCGTTACTCTCACTATTAATAATATTCAAATAACTATCTTAACATTTGGTATTCAAACATAGCTGACACAGTTCCCAGAAGTGGTGGGTTGTCATAAATCGACCAATCCGGGTGATGTGCGTTGAAACAGCTGATATCATGAGTCAGAGTGAGTTAAAATTTAACGTCACATCGGCAATATTTCGGCCATATCGTGACCAGAACAATTTACACATAAATAATAAATACATTCAGATCCGGGGTAGAATAGGTCTTCAGCAACCCATGCTTGCCGTAAAAGGTGACTATCCTTGTCGTAAAAGGCGACTAACGGGATCTTGTGGTCAGATTCGCTGACTTGGTTGATGCATGTCATCGTATCCCATTGCGTGGATCAATGGTGATGACGTCAATCACTGGATTGTCTGGTCAAGACTCGATTTTTTTACAGAATGTTGTCATATAGCTGGAATATTGCTGAGAGCGGCGTTAAACAACAATTAAACTAACATAAAAACCCATTCAGATCATAAAAAATCTGACAACAAAGACAGTAAAACAGATTTATCTTAAAACTAGAATATAACCATAAAAAGATGTCACTTTCAGAACGACAGCCGTCATATAGCTGGAATATCGCGGAGTGCGGCGTAAAACAGCAAACAAACATAACAATACAAAATAAATACGAGCTAGAGATCACCAGCAACCAAACTTAGGCCACTACATTTGGGACCATGGGGACTTTGTGCCTCTGCTACCTGCATGGTAACCCAGCAGGATTTACACCATCCCTTTATATTAGTCATTGGTGATTCTGGACAAGGTTTAGCCATAGATTAATACGAACAAATATTCTTCAAAAAACACTGGTAAACATAAAAATACTTTGAATGACATGGGCTTACATACCCTCTCAGGGGCACAATAGTTTTACCTACTTCAACCCTATCAAGGCACAGCCACTAACAATCTCAGTTAATAATCGTTAACAACCAATTTATAAAATACATAACTTTCTACATCAAAATTTATCACTTTATTCAATTTCATTCCCAAATTTTTTTTATGGGTGAAACCTTGGATTAGTTTTCCCTTGTGATGGAAAAATCAATACAGTCAAGCAGGACATGCTTGACCGTGATTCTTTCATCATAAGGGATACAAAATGGAGGATCCTCACATTTCAATAAATATTCATGAGTATATCTATTGTGGCCAATACGACATCGTCGTGAACTGACCTCTTCAAACCTGGACTGACAACCCAAGAAGGTGTAACCGATATTTCGTTTAATTTCATGAAATTTGTTTATACCTTCTTAGGTGTCCCACTTCTCTTGCATAAGATCTCTGATGTAACATCTAATTACAGGTTTAATATCACTGTATGGAATTAGAAGTGTCACAGCTTTATTGAGTTCTCTTTTAGCTGCAGCATCAGCCATTGTGTTACCAACGATTCCCACATGGCTGGGTAACCAACAGAAAGGGATGTCGTTTTGGCCAGTAGCTAGATCATTCAACAATTTCGATCAATAGTGGATGTGTACTGGACATACTTTGAATAGCCTGAAGACACGAAAGAGTGAAAATATTATGAACTGCTTATGCTTAGATTGGTTATTCAAATATTTAAGAGCTGTTAAGATGGCTTGTGATTCTGCTGTTAAAACTGAACTGTCATGTGGTTACCTGAACGATATGGTTCTGGTTCCAATTGTTCCAATGATAGTAGCGCTAGCTACTGTGTCACTCTGGAGTCAATCCGTGGGTCCACAACACTCTATTCGTGATCTTAATATAAATATATGACTCCATAGTAGTCCAGCAATGGCCAGGCAACATCGGGGGCGTAAGAGGGCCAACCTGCCTAGCCTTTGTCCGAGGGTCAAGTCCCGACCAACAGAAAGTATTCTCATTTTAACCAGTCAAATCACTGACCAGCTGCCACGTATCGAATACGATACCTCTCTGGTCAGCCTGCAGTATCCCACACCTCATCCACCATGTTAAGCTTCAGTGGCCACCCGGCCATTCGCTTATGTTAATTAGGAGCCACTGACCTGCACATGACTCCGTGCTCTTGACCATAGTTGTAACAGTCTAGCTGTTGTTATAATTTGAATTGGGCAGCATTGTGAATATTTATCTATATACTTATTTAACACAGGGAATATACAAGACATATATAAACTCCCTGTTAAAACCTATACCCTGCCAAACTGCCTACGACACAAGTTTGTGATTTTATTAATGTCAGGTCTACATGTACCTCTGACGTAAAGGAGAACTATTTTCAAGATGTATATTCGCATCAGATATTAAAGTTTTTATCTTTATTCCAAGAGGGGGGAATAAGAGAAGATATGTTAATATGCAGGATTAGGGTGATTTAAAGAGTAATTGGTAATATACTGTAAAGATAATTTCATACGTCGGGGTTTAAGTGATGGTTCTTCAGCCTATAAACTGTGAAAGGGAGAAGTTCTTAAGGACCCAAGGCCTTGATGGTGAATAGAATCCAGTATTTTTAGATTGCTTTTGCATTCTCCTCCATAAACGATGGAGCCGTAATCCAGTTTTGAACGGATGAGTGCCCTATATAGTTGGAGTAGGGTCTTCTGATCACCTCCCCACTTTGAATTTGAAACGACTTTTTAATAATTCGAGCGCGTTCAGGCATTTAGCTTTGATTTGTTTGTTTGTTTGTTTGTTGTTTAACGCTGCACGCAGCAATATTCCAGCTTTATGACGGCGGTCTGTAAAATAATCGAGTCTGGACCAGACAATCCAGTGATTATCATCATGCGCATCGTTCCACGCCATTGGGATTGATGACATGTATCAACCAAGTCAGCGAGCCTGACCACCCGATCCCTTTAGTCGCCTTTTACGACAAGCATAGTCGCCTTTTACGGCAAGTTTGGGTTGCTGAAGACCTATTCTATCCCGGAATCTTCACCGGTTCATTTAGCTTTGAGGTATTTCATATTGGTTAAGAGGTCAAATGGTTATCAGAATTAAGTCCCAAGAACTTGGCTTCCTTTACAATTTTAATAGTTGTACCATCCAAATATTGTTCAGGATATGGCTATTATTTTCGATAAAAATGTATGCAATTGGTCTTGGCTTAAGAAACTTTAAAGCCATTTTCCAGTGACCATTTTGTTTATTAAGACATAACTGTAATTGTCTTTCAATTGAATGCATATTTTTACCACGACAAGATATGTTAACAGTATTCACGAAAAATGATCCATCTACAGAATCATTAAAAACCTTTGCGAGGTTATTTATCTTAATACTAAATCTTGCAACAGACAAGATACTGCCTTGTAGAACACCCTGATCCTGTTGATAATGATCAGACAGGGTGGAGCCCACGCTGAAATTGTCTGTCGGTTAAATATTGGGATATAAATTGAGGCCAACGGACTTTCAATCCAGAATCATGTAATTCTTTTGAAATACCATGTTTCCATGCGGTGTCGGAAGCCTTTTCGAGATCGAAAAAGAATGGCACTGCATATTGATTGTTCATAATTGCATCTTTAACAAATTACTCCAATCGAAATAAATGGCCAACAGTACTTTGGTTTTACGAAAACCACATTGGTTGATTGGTTTGTTGTTTAACGCCGCCCTCAGCAATATTCCAGCTATATGACGGCGGTCTGTAAATAATCGAGTCTTGACCAGACCAGCCAGTGAATACCAGGTTTAGGTCCCTTATCTTTGATTTTTTTAATCATATTCCATACCTAAGACATAGGCCTAAGGGAATTTAATTTTGTTGCGTTTATTTTGCTCAAATGAACGGCGTGCCTTGGCTTTGACAATTTTGAATTTATTTATATTAAGAACCATAGAATGACGGAAATGATGCTCAGCCTTCTTCCGTGCCTTCCTGGTTTGTTTGCAAGTATAATTGAACCATGGTTTGTGTGGATTTGCAGAGGACTTGGGATACATTCATCAGCTATGTTATTCAGTATATCAGAGAAACATTCTATATAGTCCATGAGCCAGACTCCAAAATTTTATAAAGCGGTACCACCTGGGGTGGCAAAATCTCAGTATGATTTTTTGATAGTCATATATCCATAGATAAAAAAACCCTTTGAAAGCAATCCGGGACTCACAGCTTAGTGGTAGTAATCACCACATAAAGGGGGACCCCAGAGTAGAATCCACGGGACTAGATTTCAGGGTAGGGGAAACAAGAAAGTGGAATAACTTTACAAACAATAGTCATATGGAGAAGTATGACCACTCAAAATGTTGGTAACTTGATGCTCTACGTGTTGGTATGTAATATAGGACTAAGAAGTAAAAATGTAGGTCACCAGAGGTCAAAAGGTCACAACATTTGACTTCTGCTTAAAATATTACCACCTGTCAGAAAATAAACTGCACATACCACACCAATGGGACTTTCTTAACCCAAATGGGCCAAGAAGTACCCAAGTCCGTTACAAGTCTGAAAAAAGTGAAATTTATGATCTTTTGTATTGTTTCAAAGAACGGTTTTTGATGCATTTTAAGACAAATGTCGTTTTGCGCTTAAAGCATACAAGATTTGTATGAAGTTGGACTTCCTGAAATATGTCGTTATGTTTTGATAAAAAAACTACTCCTATTGCTCATAGTAATGCCCTATATGTAATCAGATGATGGTTAAGTTACATTTTGATGTAATTTGGTAACCACTAATCCAAGATGAATGCCATCTAGTACCATATATGAACTCGGTTTTAACCTGAATATATTACAAAATATAACCCTTTGAGTTAGAATAAGCAGGGACCTTTATTCTGCAAAAGAAAAGACCAACTTAATGTTTTGTACTAAAGTTGAATTTTGAGACAATGACTGCTCGCTTTCAATGGCCTCCTCATAAGAACAAGAACAGGGATGTGAGCCAGAAGCATTATGTGAGCATAGAATCTTTTTTTCTATTGGAAAACAGTTGCTAATATTTAACTCTACTTAACATATAGGAATGTTTAAATGATCAAATACACATTTTCCAAGTCACATTACCGGTACTAAACATTCTTAAAAAGGAATTCAAACAGTGTTATCTGCTTTTCAAGAGTTTTTCAAAAGGGAGCAGTTCATGTTTTCGAAGTCGCTGCTGAAGGAGATTTCCATCGCTCTGGCTATACACTAAGCTTGGAAAGACGACACAAGCCAAATCTAGTGCTGCTGCAGCTTCCACAGACTCTGTTTCGTGCGACCTTGACCAAACAAATACTCAAATTGAAGAGTATCCATATGATACCTGATAAGAAGAGCAAATCTTCGGATTATCCTGACAAACATTGACTGAGCTAGTCAAAGAAAACCAGAAGTTGAAGGAGCAGCTCCTAGCTGCCAAGCAAAGTACTTCTCATTTTGATAAAATGATGTTGAATGTAATTTTTATGCTTAGAAATGAAGTCAAGGGATAAGATGTTACAATGTCTTGGCTAACAGTATCAACAGAAATGAAACATGCATCTGCCTACATTCCTGCATCATTAAACCTCTTCTTGAAAATGCTTTTAAGGTGAGACACTAACACATCAATTCTTGTATCAGACCATATTCACAGACTCTATAGGGTAGGACATTTTGATGGCAAAATGTGTGTCAAGGTGAAACTCCAAAAACAAATCCTGCTGCCATATGTTGCGAAATTAGTCACTGGGTGTGTGGAACTAATTCGCATTCTGAACCGGATTGGACATGGCGTTTCATACTCCCAAATTGAAGAGACTGACACTGCACTTCAAAAATTGTCACTGAACGAAGAAAGTGTTACACTACCAGGATGCATACAACCAAATGTCCAAGGAACATTGGCGCTTGATAACTTCGACTCACTTGAAGAGACACTGAGTTGAGGAGGGACATCACGCTAAGTGAATGGAATCAACGTGCAGCAAAGGGTGAGTGGTCCACAGCATTTGAAGGATGTCCTGAATGGTCCAACACAGAAGCATGGAACTATCAAGGTTGTCAAGTCGCAGCTTCCTATCTTCAATGCTTGTGTATGAGCTGGTCCGCCACCTCGTGATAACATTTAAGTAGACGACATGGAACTGAAACAGGAGGTGAACAAGAAAACCCTACTATGGATGATAACTCGGTTGCATTGTTCAGCAAACCAGACTGCGAGCAGCTTGAAAGGGTTCAATATTCATGTCCATGTTAAAGTTGTGATTGGCTTTCCACTCACTGTCCATGAGGTTTTTTGTCAGTCCCAGAAGATCAGAACGTCACTAGCCCTTGGGAACATTGTTTTGGTTTGCGACCAAGCATTGTATGCAAAGGCCAATGAAAACATTTTGAAACAGAAGAAGCTATTCTCTGAATCGTTCCTAGGTTAGGCGTATTTCACACAGTGTACACACTGTTGGGTGTGGTAGAAAAACTGGGTTAAGAGACCTCTGCATAGAAACTGGAGTGATCTCTGAAGATTCTGTTGAAGGTGTACTTGATGGTTGAAGATACAACCGTGCTGTTAGATTCCACAAATTGCTATATGAGGCACGGCAACGGCTTGTTTGGAATGAGTTTAACTGATGGAAAGCCTCCAAAAAGATAAAAGAGATGATCAATGCGTTTTCACAAGACATATGCCAGGAGCACTCCAGAGTATATATCTTTGGCAGAGTATTTCTACCAGGATCAGGATGATCTTTATCACCAATTTTGGATGTCACACTTTGATATTGTCGATATCTTGTACCTAGAAGGCAAAACGAGGCACCAAAGGTTTCAGTCTGAAGCCTGGAGCCATTAGCAGACATTACCTAACTGCAAAGTACAGAGTAATTGGCGGATCTAAATATGTCGTATGCTGAAGTTCCCAAAGCCTTGCGAGAAGGAATATCCTGTGGGTATACTGACATGGTGTTTGATGTTAATCAAGAAGAATCAATCAAAAATGCAGAGAGAGCCAACAGAGGATCCCAGCATGGCTTACCATTCAGGACCCTTGCACCCGAACATTTGGTCATACAGTGAATGTCCTCCTGAACCTAGAGAACAAGGCACACCTGATTTAAGTACTTGTTGCTGGCTGGAGTGAAGATGAAAGGAGAAGCAGATTTGCATAAGACTAACGGTGGAGCCAGTCAACAATGGTAAAGCCCTCAGATGTAGCCAAGAAGAGGCAGACACCAGACTCCTCCTTCATGCAAAGCGCTGTACTGATTCTGGCTTTACTGCAGTTGTGATTGTGTCTGATACGATACGTATGTCCTTATTATTGGCTTGGCATTACCATCACAGCTACCATCCTCAATTTACATGAAGGGTGGAACCAGGACATGAAATAAATATGTTGACGTCCAGAAAGTTGCTGACACGCAAGGCCTTGACAAATCTGCAGAGCTTCTGGGATTGCATGTGTTTACAAGGGGATTGCCTAAAAGTCGGGCCAAGAAAAGTCGGGCCGGGCCGGGCCAGCGGGTAATACTAAAAATGGATTGCAGAATATTAAAAAGAAACGTGCATATCTAGGCAGGTCGCAAATGTCAACAAACGTATAGCTTTGCTCATTTAATTGAGTTTGAATCAAAATGCATCTTCAACAATGTAATAAACTGATAATTATGACTACATACCGTGAGTCCTCGTAGAAAAGTCAGTGTCTTGACTGTGTGTTTTCTTTGATGAGAAAGTTTCTCACCGACCTTAGCGTGTAGAGGTGTGATGTCCAGGGCAGGAAACGACAGTGTTTTGACTTCTCTTCTTTCAGTTATTAACGTGTTGGGCATCCCTAATTAACCTTTACTAATTCATGTTATACCAACACAGGATGTTTTCTGGAAGTGGCTATTCGCGAATGTCATAGGGCTGACACGACACGTGTTAAGAACTGTCCTAGCACTTCTTAAGTTCCTAACATTCTTTATATCTAAAGACTAGTATTATATCTAATTATATACCACTTTATTGTCTCATATTGCGGTAGTTAAAGAAAACACAGTGCTCAAAGTGAAGCCCTTTTCCCTCTACATTCTTAACATAGTCTCTATCAGAAGTGTTTGGCTTGTGTTGCGTCCGACTTGGCCCGGGCTGTCACAATCAACTTAAACATCACAGATGTAACACCAAATGTGTTTACATCTATAGACAAATATTATGTCTACCTAAATACCACTTTATAGTGTCTCAGATCGCGGTACTTAAAGAAAACAAGGAGCTCAAAGTGAATCTCCTGTGTGTAATCGATTTAGTTGTACGGTATACATTGTAGACAGACAGACAATAATTTATTTTTGTCTCACTTCTGTACATAAATAAAACAGCTTTCTACAAATAAACATTGATAGAATGTACAGAACCATTCAATAAAATTATGAGAGATTATTAACAGAATATCCCACTGCTAAGTATATGATAAATTGTTGAATTAACATTAGATAAGGTTGAGAATTAAGTGTGTGTTTTTTCAATACATCTTAGACGATGATAACCAGCCTACTCATATTTTTACCCTGTTCCCCATTGTTGGAAAGGTTTACTCTCACTTTGCCAGCAGGCTGGGGAGATTAACTTGTACGGTCCAGTGACTTGCCAGCTATAGTCTGTTCTGATTATCTGAGCTCCTTGGTGACTTACCTGTGACCCACTGTGAGCCAAACTAAACTTATGAAGTAAACTGTGTTCAGCTTAACAGATATGGCGAAATTATTTGATGTGAACATAAATCACTGATTACTATACTTTTCCAAACAGACAATTTGAGTGAGTTTAAAATAACTGGTATATACACTGTCTATATATGGAGGTGCCATTTGAGAATTTATTGCAAAATGGCAAATGCACAGGTAAACGTTAAATTCATCCCTAATTCGCGAGGTGGACAGAGTTTATTGTATGTTGGACATAAGTTCAGAGTCAAGACAAGAAGACGAGACACAGTGCACTGGAGGTGTTGTAAGGCCGGATGTCCTGCAACCATCAACACTGCCAACAATCTCATCACCACCTACAGGAACATCCATAACCATCTTCCCGATGAAGCCAAGTTGAAAGTCGACGTCTTCCTTGCCTCCATGATAGATACAGTTCAAGTTGACCCTAGGCCGGTGCCTAGTATCTATCAAGACGAGCTGAACAGTAAGAGTAACAAATGACATTTTCAGCAATTTTCAGTTTCTACTGTAACTATCTGGTGATATCTTTGTATTTTGTTTGTGTTGTAGCTTCCATTAAATCAATTATTGATTAAATACTTTTATTTTTAGAGCTGAGATGTTCCGAGGTCGATGAGGTACTTCAGACTGTATCAACCCTGTACAGTGTCAGTGCCAGTGCTAAGACTTTACCACCTTTACCCAAGCAGCGTCACAACACCAACCTGCCTGACATCTACCAACAGACCACCAGAGGCCAGAACTTCCTCCTCCATGCAGAAGATGACAACAAGCTCCCGATCGTTTCAACATGCGGACAACATCCGTCACCTTGCTACATCAGAAATCTATTACTGCGACGGAACTTTCAGCATGTGCCCAGTCCTTTTCCATCCATGCTTTTGTCAACGAGAAGATGTTCCCCTGGTGTATGCAATTTACGTACCAGAGACTGTTCCATATCCATGAACAACTAACCACGTCGAGGGATGACATTCCAAGATGTCGAAGCTCGCTGCCTGCCACCCGAACGTATACAAGTTCATCAACATGATCAAGAATGAACAAAACTTTACAGAAGTGACCATCATGCAGTTACATAACGGTGGCACACTGAGACCAAGGAAGAAGAAGTACCGCCAGCTGGAAGACAAACTAGACAGAGAGAAGAGACTGCTCGCAGCTGGTGTTAAATCTCCCATCGAGTATGGTGATGCTGTATCTCACCTTATCGGACTCTAAGTGATTTTGCTGTAGCCAGACAATTTTGCAAGCTATATTGTATTAGATTGTCTTGAAAATTTGTACATCTGAACATAAATGGAATTTTTAATTAATAATTAATAAAAACCTATACTCTTACATACATTTTTGGTATCAATACAAACTACTGCATTATATTGTCTTGAAAATATGTACATCTGTACATAAATGTAATTTTTATTTAATAATTAATAAAAACCTATACCACTACATACATGTTTGTGTGTTACATCTTGTGTTATAGCAGTCTGGCTATAGACAATGAAAGTGAAACAGTCTATAGTGTTAATCCCAATGTTGTAGGGATCATCACAGGCTACAGATTTTTTAAACTAAAACAATAGCTGCTGGCAAAGTGAGAACACCCCGTTGGAAAGTGTGTCGTCTGCTACCCCAGCTGGAGCCATCTGGTAACAATTAATCACAAGCTGTCAATATACAATACCTTATAATAAATCAAGATGTCAGTTTCAATGTAACGATTAAGTATTTCTAAGCAACTTAAAGATATGTACAATATCTATATATATGTATCTTTAATTTGCTTAGAAATACTTAATCATTACATGAAAACTGTCATCTTGATGTATTATTCTGTTTTGTATATATATTGACAGCTGGTGATTGAGCCGTGATTGCTGCCAAGGGCGGTCACACGAGATACTGAGTTCAAACAACGGGTTTGATATCAGATATTTGTAATAAGTTGGCTTCACAATCACATGCATGGTGCTTGCGGTGACAGATTTGAGCACAGTTCCTAGTAGTTCACTGTATGTAAAATATGATTCATACCGTCTCATACGGCGGTTTATGGTTCTGCATGGTTTATTGTATTGACAGTTGTTTTAACTTCCTGGAGAGATTATACACCAGTATAAGATCTTTGCTTCTGGATACATTAGAATTCAACATGTTGGCCCTTAGTTTGCAATTATTCTCCTGAAAAATAATTCGGTTGCATGATATATTCACGATGTTTGGCTTGAACATAGTAACATTCTTCTAAACATACTTCAAATTTAAGCCGGAAGTAATCACAACACAAACCCAGTTAACTAAACGGAACCGTACACAAGAGTAGTGAGTGAGTGAGTTGGGTTAAACGCCGCCTGAATAGTATAATTCCAGTTATATCACGGCGTGTCAGCTTGATGTGGAAGGAAAGCCCGAAGTGATGCAGGTATTAGACGTTCACAACTTTGGTGAACCCATGAGCACGGGTATAGTGCTGACAACATAATCGGGGCGAACCAGGATTCGAACACACTGTCATAGGTTTCTGGCGTGCCCAAGGGACACAACTCTGCATAGGCGAATTGCAGCGTAAACGGCGACTTTGGCCAACCGTGCCCCCGTACACAACTGAAACAAACTATTTGTAACCAACTGCTCCTGTGACAGTGATGGAATTGGTTGCATGTAACTGTTTTAACAAGGGCTTAGAGGAGAGCTGTACCGGCCTTCAGTATAACATGAAATAAACATACCTTTGCAAATTACAGACTGTAGCAATCACCAAGTTAAGGACGAGGTTGAATTTGAAGCGAGTGATGTTGATGATGGTCCAGATGATGAGTAATCAACAGTGTCATATGTGACCACCCTTGTTTCGGTCTACAATAATCAAGACTTAAGTTTCTAATACTAATGTGATAAAAAAAGTTTTTGTGTCTAATTGTGTGATCTTATCAAATATTAATATTCATTATGCAATGCAACAGATAACTGCATTTTATGTTATTGCGGTTACCATATCCTATTTGACCCCTATTTTATCTTCAGTTTAATCTTGTGAGCCAAAAAAACGAACAATGTATCTTCAAAACATCTTCTGACTAAATCTAGCACATGGCCTTTATAATTTGGAGTTGAGAGTTATAAATTCATGTGAACCTATTTCAAGCAGCCCAACCTCATACAATTTTTCATCTTTTTAGCGCATGATGACATTCTTTTTAAGATGTACCAAAAACAGTTCTGTACCACACCATAAAAAAAGTTCCTTTTATCAGACTTTAAACAGACTTAGGTACTGCTTGGCTTCAATCATAGCCCATTTGGGTTAAGAAAGTCCCATTGGTGTGGCATCTGCAATATGTTTTCTGGTAGGTCGTAATATTTTAAGCAGAGGTCAAATGTTGTGACCTTTAGACCTCTCGTGACCTACATTTTTACTTCTTAGTCCTATATTACATACCAACATATAGAGCATCAGGTTACCAACATTTTGAGTGGTCATACTTCACCATATGACTATTGCTTGTAAAGTTATTCCACTTTCTTGTTTCCCCTACCCTGAAATCTAGTCCCGTGGATTCGACTCTGGGGTCCCCCTTTATGTGGTGATTACTACCACTAAGCTGTGAGTCCCGGATTGCTTTCAAAGTTTTTTTTCATCTATTGATATATGACTATCAAAAAATCATACTGAGATTTTGCCACCCCAGGTGGTACCAATATCTGGTCTGGCTCATGGACTAATATATTCTGTACAATGTCCCTCATTCAGTCTTGCTTGACAACGGTATAAGGATCTATACCGAAACGTTTTATTTACAGTATTAAAGAAGATGTTATCCATAAATTGTGTCTACTTTGTCATTCGTCAACTTCTAAGTAATGCCTGTCAAACAATTCATAACATGATGAATTGAACTTTTTAAAGATCTTAAAATTTTCCAGTAGCACCTCTTTGCTTGTAAACAAGCGCTTGAAAGGAAGAAAGAAAAACATTACTCTGGAAAGGAGCTAGAAAAATGATGGTGTGGGATTTGTCACAGACTGTTGCTATTGAAATATCGATCGACCGATCGACCTACCTGTGGTTTGAAGTATGTCGGTCACAAGGATTCATGAATTTCCTATCGACAATTTTACTGGAGAAAATTTCGAACGAAAACAGTAAGTTCGGATTTGTTCTAAGTCCAATGATGGAATTCAAATATGAGCACGTGACTTCGTTATAATGATAATAACGAAGTCTTCACAAAATATCTAATCCACACAAAAGAAATCATATTGAGAAAATTCTATATGTGCATCTTCTAAAATAACGAAGTGACGCTGCGTTTGTTTTGTCAACACTGCTCCAATGATGCATATTACATGAGACTTGCATATCCATATCCACGGTACTCGATATGGAGTCTGTATTAGGAAAGTTCTTTACACTTTAGAGAGGTAGAGGGAAAACCATTTCTTAGTTCAGATTTAGCGCGAATTACCGAACTGCCCAAGCTATGAGGTTTTCAATTCATACCATCAAGTCTAAGGATTGATTAACAAAACAAAAATGTTTAAGGGTGGTCTCAATAACGAAACCGGGGCGTAAACGGATATAGTGTACAGTGGGTGAGTGAGTTAAACTTTAACGTCGCATTGGCATTATTTCAGCCAGATAGCGACAAATATAGTGTACAGGCTTTATGAGCAGAAGGTAAACCCGATACAGTTAATGTTTCCCGGACTGCACTAAATATTGCCGATTTTTATAAACTGCGCGTGGCGATGACCGAGCAGTTTTCAGGGGAAAATATTCCATTCATATGTGCTGGCGGCACAACACGGTCACGTTGTCTTAAGTACGCCAGTCAGATATTGTGAGCTCAAACCTATTGTGCCTATCATGGCTAACTACGAAGGGTTTGTGACAAGACAACCCAACATTCAAACTCACACATGTCAAAGGGAGGATCAACGCAGTCTTTGCTAGACATCAGCCTTGTTCAAACCAGTTACTATACCTTTGGGTGATAGTACAGATTCATCTCCGACATCAGGGGAGAAGATAGCTGTTACCTCAAGAAATCATCTCTAGAACAACAAATACTTCTTGATTCAACACCCCAAACTTCCAATACTCATCCCATTTCACAGCGTTTAACTATTCCATCATTTTTCCAAGCTAATACAATGCAAGGCATATCCTTAATTGCTACCCCATCAACGCACATGTCAATAACAATAACAAGTACAATAACAGAAAATATTTTGAGACTTGGGTGACATTTGCACCTGTGAGAATGCAAGGGCCGGTGTGAGGTCATCACCTCGGGACAGATGATGGGTAATTACGTCAGGTTATAGGCCGTTTCATACATGCATATCATCATTTTACCTGTAAAAATACATTTTAAGGGTAATCACAGTGTCAGTTAGGATAGGCTAGATTAGGTCAATTTACGCTACTTTGATATATGCTATTTTCATAGCCCTATGACATGTATTTATTAAATGAAGCCAGAAAAGCATTTTTCTAGCATATCCGACAGTACTTTAAATAATGAGTGATTGTGGCTCGCATTTCGGCAAACCTATGCTAACCCCTGGTTCTCGCAATCTCAAATTATCCGCACTTGATTTCCTTTAGCCACTTTGATTGGCTACGCAACTACACAACTGGGTCTAAAATCAGAATCTAAACCAATCAGAACGCGAGTTACAAACCAGCCTCAATGTCGGGTTGGCAGTATCAACAGCAATGCGGACAGAACCGTTGATTATGACAGTGTTTGCAAGAATTCAACGTTGAAAAACTTTTTGACACGCAAAATAAAAGCCCTCAAAAACCATTTTGATTGAAAGGATGCCTTCGTGTCCATCAAAACTGGCGGTGCCTTTGGTTTCTTGGCGATACGAGTTACCTCCCTTACCAATTTTCGTTTCCCTGATCTCGGCGTTTGATGGGTCAGTAAAATGTTAATGAAATCAAGGGCAGGTAATTTAAGATTGCGAGAACCACGGGGATGAGTTCAGGGTCAGTATTGGTTTACCGAAATACGAGCCCTGGAGATATAAAGTGAGGTCATGTCACTTGTATTTGCTTCAGATAAATTGGCGTCGCCCAGTCTAGACGATCTGATCGATAATCAAGATATATGTTGTAATAAAACGGGTCTTACTTCGCAAAGTGCATCAGCCACGTGAACACCTTTATTAAAAACATGACTAGATCTGGAAAATATATGTTGAAGCTAAGTTGTCGGCACACGTGCTTTGCAAGTCCTGCAATCGACCGAAACCCGCATGGCAGTTGACGAACCGGATGTTATGCATTAACTAGTTATCCAGCCAAAATATAACTCCCCAATTCGAGCCTTGTTCGGCAAAGGTGGAAACTGGACTTTCTATAGTCAGTTAACGCCCCTGCCTCAGGAAGATGCTGACCATAAGTATAAAATTGACAGTTCAGGATCAAGACGATGTTGCAATGATATTATTGGCTCACCTGAGAGAGGGCATCTGATAAAGTGTCAAAGCCTTACACAGTGAGGGCCTTTCGTAAGGTATCAAATAAAGCGACAAAACCCTTTCCATGTCCAATAGAAATCTCTGCATATAGCAGAAGTGTAGTACAATTCCGACCATATCATGAGCATGTGTTTATGAATCACTATCTTATAGTTGGTTGGTTGGTTTGTTGTTTAACGCCGCACTCAGCCATATTCCAGCTATATGACGGCGGTCTGTAAATGATCTAGTCTGGACCAGACAATCCAGTGATTGACATCATGAGCATCGATCCACGCAATTGGGATAAGATGACAAGTATCAACCAAGTCATCGAGCCTGACCACCCGATCCCGTTAGCCGCCTATTACGACAATCATAGTCAACTTTCACGGCAAGCATGGGTTGAAAATAATTCATGTTTTCACATCAGCCATATTTCAGGCAATAATGCACCCAGGTGCATGTCATGTTAATAGCCACCAAACCTTTTCACTAACAAGAAATAGTAAGTGTAAAAGAATTACCTATTCAGATGCTTTTCGATAGATTTCCCAATGAGAGTGTGCAAACTATTGAACGCCTCTACCTTTAAACGGGCAACGGCTGCTTCATTCGCTTAATGTTGTAACAGATGTTTGAGCCGCTACAGCGTCCGTGACGTTCGGTGTTAAACATACATTCGCTTCTCAAAATTGTAATGTGGCAAATAACAACTTCGAGATAATTCAGTCTGCCATATTTGCTTCTAATCTTAAAGTGCACGATATAGCTCCCTCTCAAGTGTTTTGATCACCTCCTTGGCAAATGGTAAGGTCAGAGGTATATATACATATATATTATGTTTAACTAGTGATAGTCACGATATGGCTGAAATATTGTGTGACTTAAAGGTTTAACTCACTCACTCACTTCGAGATAAATGTACAAAATGCTATAGCAAAGTCACAATTGTGACCGAGTCCAATTTTTGAGATAGCACGATGTCTTTTTATCTCGATTTCGAGATAAGTGGGCGAATTATATGTTTTTAAATAGTGAGGCGTTCGGGACCGGCAGATAGGTTCGAGATATCGGTACATTCGAGATATTGGTCTTCGACTGTGTTTATGTTCACGAAAATGTGAAAATGGATTAGTAAACAAAAGAATCACTTATATCACCGCTCCATGACACATTATATATGATACTATTAATACATCATTGAAATTTGAATGTAATGTTTATGTGATAAATATATTTGCAGCTTATATCAATCAATGCATTTACTTTTAAATGAAAATCTGTCAGTCTTTATTAGGTTTGTTTTTAGTAGAATCTAATATTACCAACTTGGTACTTGGGATGCAAGCGTGACATTTCAAAAGCGAGGTTCGCATATTTGCCATGTATTTTCTGAATCTTGTCAATCACATAAGTGTCCAAAGGGACAGAAAATTCAATGATATAAATCATGATTTCATTGGATTTATCAAAAAGGACAAGATCAGGTTTGTTGGCATGGATAGGTCTGAGGCTGTAAACGAAGTTTGTATTTATTATTTTCCATGAACCCCATCTACATATTCCGGGTCGTACCTCTGATGGACCTCTGTGTCAAAACCACAAGCACTGCGAAGATGGTAATAAAATGATCGAGCCACGCCATCATGTTGCTTAAGATACTGTGTCTGTGCCAAACCTGGGCATCCACTGACAATGTGTTGGACAATCTCATTAAATTCATTGCATTATCTACATTTTAAATTTACATTTTGATGCAAAATCAACACATTGACATTGAGTGGGAAGTGACTGTTCCTGAGGAGCAAAAAGAAAGCCTTCTGTTTCACTTTTCAGGCCAGACGACTTCATCAAAGCGAAGGACTCTGCAGGGTTGCTTACAACACACTGTACATTAACTCGATGCAGTGGTCGTTTAGATAGCCTCTCCTTGAAACGCTGAGTCTGGGCAGATTTGATTCATTTCTGTACTGTCAACATTGACGGTAAATCAACATTGACATTGAGATAATGTCCTTCATCCGTCGGGCTCGATGACTTGGTTGATACATGTCGATTGCGTGGATCGATGCTCATGATATCCATCACTGGATTGTCTGGGCCAGACTCGATTATTTACAGACCGCTGTCATATAACTGGAATATTGTTGAGTGCGGCGTTTAACAACAAACAATCAAACAAAAAATATTATTAAACACCTTCCAACAATGAGAAATTAAACTTTTATTTTCTATATAGTTAGTTTTATTCATAAAATAATTTGATTCATAATTTAATCATTGCGTTGCCTTTTTGTCTGTCATTCAATGCACATGTTCAAACCCCTAAACTTTTAATATATGATTTTTCACAAATGGTTACGTTAGTGAGTTGCCTCGATCTTTTGTTACCTACTCACACGAACAGATTAAAATAATTTGTGTGTACTATCATATTTCAATTTATTTAACTCATAATACGAAATTAATAATTCATTTATCACAGTATAGGTCATATTCGTAAAATATAATGAATTCAAAATGTAGAAAGATACAAAATTTGCCATGATTTGAAATGCAATATTTCTCAACTTTTAAACTATACAAAGTATAATATAATGATTTTATGTAACAGACAGTGTTTAAGAAAGAAATATTAGTTGATTATTCCCATTTTTCAGATATGCCCTTCAGTTGTGTTATTGTATATCTCCAGATAGACGTTTACATTGTAGTTCTCATTATTTGTGGATAATTAAAAAAAGCAACATAGAAAATATATATTCTACCATAACGAAAGAATACAGAGTATACAATAACTCGCAATTGTTCAAAAAGAGATTTCAAATCACAATAACATATCTGATATAAACAGTGGTAGTGATGCTTTAATCTCTACATTGTGCTCTTGTTTGTGAGCCATTGTTCTATTCAGCAAACAGCCCAAACTTGAAACTCCACAATATATCCGATTACACTGACCCAGGCTTGCCCCAGCTGGATTCTCCCAAACGTCAGTTCTCCATGCGATACTGACACCCTTGTACGTCTCCCAGACCATAGAGAAAAAAGTTAAAAGGAATCCAGCTCAAGTCTAGAACGATTTGGCAAGCCCAGATTGCCTCAATGCTATCCATGGAAGTAAGCATTAATAAAACAATATTGTTCTTAGCTCCTTTAGATTATATTTTGTAGATACATATTTTTAACTACGAAACTTTTACCGACACCGGAAGCTATTTTCTAGCTTGAATAAGAATTTCGAAATGTCGTCCATTGTTCAGTGTCAATACATTGATGACAAGTAAGGATATCATATAGTAATCGTTGATGTCGTGCTACACTATAATAAACATTATTATCAAGTTGACTAGTATGTACATTACAACAGTGAACATGTACCTGATCACGCCCTTCGTAATATCAAATACTAATATGTTATTGTGTGATGAATTTAACTGGATCATTGGTGACATGTGATATTAATATTCAATCAATTTCTTTCCTGGTTGGTCTATCCATGTCTACAAAATAGAAATTAAAAATTAAAAAGGAGGACAGAACAATTCTTAATTTCAGGCTAGAGCTGTGGAAATCTAGACTTTCCAAATCATTGTAGCCTTGCGTTGGTCTCATTTTTTACTTTATTTTCTTTGGTCTATGTCACAACTCATACCACACAACAACAAGACCAGTTTGGACTCGCTGACTGTTTTCAATTCAAGACGCACATGTATCAGGTTGAACTTCTACGACAGATATAACTTGGTTACCGCTCCCTAACTGTAACATTAACTGAACTTTACGCCTTTTATACATATTTGTGATGGGGCGACAATGCTAGACATATTTTGACATTGAAAAATGTCGCGTTAAGGCATTGTAGCCCTTTTGTAAATATAGAAAAAGATTATTCAAAGAGCAAAAATGCGACAACGCGACAATGCGACAAATGGCCAAAATGTGGCGTTGTCGAATTGTCACGCTTTGGTTAATTTTGACACGTTTTGCTTGTTTTTGTAAGGGCGTCAATGCGACAATACGACTACGCGACAATGTCCCTTCCAAGATTCCATCGTGATCCGTGCAAATAGTTATGAAATAGAAGTTTAACATGCCAATTAAAAGATAAAGTGTAAAAATGCGCTGATGAGTTCTTCTGCATGCCGAGTCTATACGCTGTGATAAACAATAATGCTCTGAGTCAATACATTTTGTCAAGTGTCGCAATCTTGCATTCTCGCATTTTTGAAAATAGCTGCATATGACTGTATAGGCACGAGAACGTCACTAAAGTAAGCAATAACAACTTTATCGTCAGTTTAATCAGTCAGTGAGATTATCTGTGGTTGCTAGAATAGGTATAAATACGGATGACAGACAGTAACATATCATTCTGTCCTGCGGAATTCGGCGTCATTTTGCTTGTAACGCGTTGGCCAGTTGTTGAGTGTCTGCGGCGGTTCTGACGTTGACGTACACGTCGATCGAGTTCATCCCAGAGTTGTTACATTGGGTTGAGATCTGGAGATCTCAACGGCCAGGGCAAGACGTTGATGTTGGCATAAGGAGGTAGTCTACCGTGACACAAGCTGGGTGCAGTGGAGCGTTGTCCTGTTGAAATAGCTCCCTCTGGCGGTCAATGATTGGAAAAAGGTGAGGTTGAAAAATTTGATTCATGTAGCGATTTGCTGTCAAATTTCCCTGAACCACAACCAAGTCAGATCTCGTGGTGTATGTATATTTATAATTTATATAATTTATGATGTAGCTAAGGTATGTGCACGTGTAAAAACTGTATTTTGCTGTCAACCAAAGAAGATCTTCAACACCTTATAATTCTAGACTGTTTTGAAATGTCTCACCTCATGAACACGTTCCTTATTTCAATATTGTATTCAGTTCCACACATGGCTGTACACAACATTTATATAATTTACATGTATACGATGGCTACATGGGCAAGCATAACGGTAAACACAAACGTGTGTTTGTTTAACATTTTTGTGTGTTGAAACACGTATTATTTTAAAGGGAAATATAAATATTTAGTCTGGTTCTTCATGTGTTCTTCACTGACTTTGTTGCAGGCTTCAATGCAGGGTT
The DNA here is from genome assembly GCF_022045235.1 of Haliotis cracherodii. Classification (NCBI taxonomy): domain Eukaryota; kingdom Metazoa; phylum Mollusca; class Gastropoda; order Lepetellida; family Haliotidae; genus Haliotis; species Haliotis cracherodii. The sequence continues at coordinate 28,432,548 of NW_027266319.1, read as the reverse complement.
GGAGTACGCAAAAACTATTCAGAGACAATCAATTCAATTAATTAATCAGTATAACTACCAGCGCAAATGAAGAATGTTTATCATAACATGTCATTGTGTGTATATATGCGAACTCTGATTGGCAAGCGCTGCATGTTTCGACTCAAACCGTAATAAACGCGACAATGCAAGTTCGCAACACCTGACCAATGTTGCTATCTCGCGATCTCGCATTCTCGTGCTTTTGTGTCAATTGCCTTTTCAGTCATATGCAACTCTTTTAAAAAACGCGAGAATGCGAGATTGCAACACTTGACCAATGTCGCGATCTCGCGTTCTCGTGCTTTTGTGTCAATTGCTTATACAGTTAGATCTAAGGGACATTTACAAATTTTCGGCAAAAGTGACAAATTGATGTCTGATACAATTCCATTGTTTGGCTTGTATCATATGTTCCCGTATTTTATCAGGTAAACACACGACTTGCCTTTGCATGTGTTTGTTGCGGTTGCCACAAGTAGGACAACGCTTGATATCACCACTAATTGACAGGGATTCATAACAGATGTTTATGATATACAGTCAACTGCGTTTATAACGAACACGTTAAAAACGAACTGTTTTTGTGGCCTGTTCATTTGCTGTGTAGAGGCTGTATATATGCTTATAACGAACTACTGTTATAACAAACTAAAATTAGTGGTCCAGTTTAGTTCGTTATAATCGTAGTTTCCTGTATGTGGAAGCGAAAAGTGGACTCTACTTTTAGCAGAGATTTTTTCTGATTATGGAAATGGGTTTCTCGCTTTAACTTAAAACGAACAACGCGCCAATTTTCGCTTTTGGCGTTAATGTCTTTGTATGTACTTTGCAGTGACCAAATGTCTTGAAATCTTTTGGAAACATTGAAACTATGCAACAATGTTAAAATAACCACCATGGTGTCGCGCATGCGCGTGCGGTAACACCCTAACAGAGGCCTCTGACATCAATTTGGACGCTTTCAAACGCTTGTCTTTCCCTAACGACCCCTTATAGGTGTATCGGATGTGGTATCAAACGTCTTAGAATTTGGAGAGCTTTCCAACGTTCCATCATGCACTAATCTCACTTGAGATTTAAGAAACGTGTGTTCTCAAGCAAAAGTACATCCAAGTCAACAAACGGAAAAAACCTTGTTCTACATAGGTATCGTCTGGAAGTTAATTTAAGGTACCGACGTTTACTACAATATCTGAAAAACTATTGGACCTACTCCAGTCAAAGTTAGTATGAGATTATTAAACAGTCATACATAACTGGATATTACATTTAAAGACAATCGGTGCATGAATATAAAATCTGTCTATTTAGCTATCACTATATTTCATCAACAACCAGACATGTTCGTCACGGGTGGAACGAGCATTCATTATAACAGCCATCTGCATAATGCTACCCCTGCGCCACCGGGCCATATGACACAGTTGAACGAATCAACTCAACTCGAAAGGTTGCACTGGAATCACGCACGCATGAATACGGTGTTAGCGTTGGGCGTCTCAAACAGTTATTTAATAATTTATCCAATTATTTTTGCATTCTTTTTCAGGTCAGTGTTATTGACTTGAATGTATCATTCATTGCAACATTATTATATTTCATGCATCATGTTATTAGGTGTAATATATCATACGTAATTATTCATTTAGACAAATCATTGCTGTATGGTTTCGAAGAAAATATTTTAATATTTTCGTAATGATTCGAGACTTTCGGGGCTGTTTCGGGTGAAAGAGAATCAAATTCTGAGCCAAGAATTGCACAAAGTGGACAAGATCCGATTACGTCATGTACTGCAAATACAAACCTGAAATTCGTAGACGATTCCTAGAAATTCTTTGATAAACAATTTTTTTCTCACGAATCCCACGAACTACAAGAATGTTTGGGAATAAAATAAGATATATCTAAGATTCTTAAGAAATGATTAAGAATATGTACGAATATGTAAGAATTCATATCCGTGGTACGAGGGGATATCAAAAAGTTTTGAACCTCACCCAGTATTCCCGGTCGAATGGTACAATGCGCTACACCTGATGTACATGAATGTCTTAGCTACTGATGCTATGTAGAAACATATTGCTGGCTGCAAATATTTTGTCACAACACTTCGTGGAAGAGACCTACCCCTAGTGAATTGGCAAAATGGACAAATCTGAGTACAGAGCGGTGATAAAGTTCCTTGTCCTAGAGGCTCAATCTGCCAAACAGGTGGGAGAGCGATTGACTGCAGTTTATGGAGAGTCTGCCCCATCGTCTGCAACTACCAAACGGTGGGTGAAGGAATTTCAGCGTGGCAGAGAGAACTTTACAAGATGATGCCCGGTCCGGACGGCCATTAACCAGTACCAGCCCTGAAAACATCATATGGCCTATCATCAGGATCCATACATAATATAATTCATGGCAAACTCCACATGTCCAAAGTGTGTGCCAGATGGGTCCCGAGAATGCTTACAGATGACATGAAGCTATCAAGGGTCACCATCAGTGGAGCCTTGCTAACTCGGTACAACGCCAACCCAGATGATTTTCATTTTAGGATTGTAACCAGTGATGAAACCTCGTAATTCGGGCTATTACATGTCGTAGTGAAACAGGGGTATATGTATTGCACTATTCTTGGTCCCACGAAATGCGTTTCCAATTCTCTTCCTCAACTTTGATAACATGTTGGACACAGTTTGCCCAACGTACATCAGTAATTTCTCCCATCCCTTTAAAGACAATCTGCTTGACGTCGGCAAGCTTGAAGGTCTTATTTTGCCGTGCGACCATATTTTTCAAATCACCCCAGATTAGTTTGATTGGATTCAAGTCACAATGGTAAGGAGGAAGTCTAAGCACTTCGTGTTCTCTCAACATGTTGTCAATCAAATAAGAGGGCGGGGGTTTGTTCTGAAGAACCAGTTGGTAGTAGTCAGTTTTTTTTACTCTCGTGGGCCGAGCAATGCGGTTGTTGTCCAACCACTGACATATCTCACCTTTGGTGGAATTTGAGGTTGGACAACGGTTAATAGGATCTCGACAACTGTGATAGGGAGCATTGTTCATAACCACCAAGGATTTATCAGGCAGTGCTAAGAGGAGCTGCTCCTCAACATACGCAGTGAAAACCTGACTATTCATCTCTGTATGGTAGTCTCTGCCATCTGTAGATCTGGATCTGAACACTAGATCACACCCTACTGAGGAAACCTCTGTGGGAGCCTGCATGGAGGACAATCAGGCGCTCCCCTTTACCAGGGGAGAGGGGGGGGGGGGGGGGGGGGGGTCTTGCGCTTTGGCTCTCTGGTATCTGGGTGAGACCATTGGTAAGCCGCTGTGTGGCAGGCGTTAACCCAGGTTTCGTCCAAATAGACAGGTTCGTAGCCTTCTTCTCGTTTCTTTTTAATAGTGCGCAAATAATTGATACGCAAACGAATGATATCTGGTCGTTCACACATTGCTAGTTTCGACCCTTTCGTCTTTTTGTACTGATACCCAAATTTGGAAAGGAGTTTACAAATGGTCCATTTGGAAATATCTAAGTCATGCTCTGTAAGGAGAATTTGTTTTAGTTTTCGTGTTGAAATAAATTCATTTGCTCGTGTTAACCGCCGAATCACGTCCCTGACAACTTTCTTATCAAAGGAATCTAACTTTAATTTCCTATCCTGTTTTGAGATGCCCCCTAAGGGATGTGCAGGGGAGCATGTGTTTTTATGAGCGTTCAAAATCTTAACTACGGTTTGTTTGGGAAGCTGTAACGCATGAGTTGTTCTTTTCATGTACTTTGAAATGTCAAAGAAGGGCGAACGTCTTTCACTTTCAGCCTTAAAGTATTCAAATATTTTAACAACGAAACCTTTCGCATCAGCGGAAATATGCTTGCGCTCAGACATTATGAAATCTAATGCTAACACCGTATTCGTGCGTGCGTGATTCCAGTGCAACCTTTCGAGTTGAGTTGATTTGTTCATCTGTTTCATATGGCCCTGTGACGCAGGGGTAGCATTATGCAGATGGCTGTTATAATGAATGCTCGTTCCACCCATGACGAACAGGTCTGGTTGTTGATGAAATATAGTGATAGCTAAATAGACAGATTTTTTCTTCATGCTCCGATTGTCTTTAAATGATATATCCAGTTATGTATGACTGTTTAAAAATCTTATACCAACTTTGACTGGAGTAGGTCCAATAGTTTTTCAGATATTGTAGTAAACGTCGGTACCTTAAATTAACCTCCAGACTTATAGATAGCTTGGTGTGTTTATTTCACAGTGACCCGAGTATTACAAGTGTATTATATGCATACTGATCTGTTGACTGTGGTTAAAAAACCTCCTACAATTTGAGATTTCTGTTAGATTTTCTTTGCGAATTGAAATTGTAAACAGGTGATATGTGTATACATACCTACACCGTGCGGCGATACGGTTCTATGTATAAATGTATGGTATGTTAAAATATGAACCGATATTCAATAGTCTTCCCCGTTGTTTGTTAAACTGTCTGAAGCGTTAATAAAATAAACGCCATGTGACCTTCGCGAATATGCCTGGTTATTTTTTTCTGCGGAAATAGATACCTTGTACTTTAACTTGACACTGGGTTGTTTATTCTCGTGAAAAGACCTTGAAGGTGACAGTGTGGCCTAGTTCGTGTACACATACAGTTGTTTAACGCAGGCACTACAGTATGAAGAAAGTATTGGCTTGGTAAGATAGCACAAGGAAATACAAGATAACGTTTTATCATGCCTCGAGAACCTTTGTTCAGTTAAATCAATATCTATTTATAGTTTAATCCATGTACATACAGGCACAAACACACGTGAAATATGTGTAATTGTCATTATTACAGCACATGTTATTTGTTATCAACACAACCATTATTCAATCATTTGCCGAATGCTATTTGAAGGTCAGCTATTGACGGGATTGTTAAGTATGGGATATATCTGGTACTGTGTCTGGGCTGTGTTTGGCGGTAGTCAGTAGCCAAGGGGCGGGAAGTCAGTAGCCAAGGAGCGGGGTAGTCGGAGGCCAAGGGGCGGGAAGTCAGTAGCCAAGGAGCGGGGTAGTCAGAAGCCAAGGGATGGGAAGTCAGTAACCAGAAGCGGGGTAGTCAGAGGCCAAGGGATGGGAAGTCAGTAACCAAGGAGCGGGGTAGTCAGAAGCCAAGGGATGGGAAGTCAGTAGCCAAAGGATGGGTAGTCAGTAACCAAGAGATGGGAAGTCAGTAGCCAGAAGCGGGGTAGTCAGAGGCCAAGGAATGGGAAGTCAGTAACCAAGGAGCGGGGTAGTCAGAAGCCAAGGGATGGGAAGTCAGTAGCCAAAGGATAGGTAGTCAGTAACCATGGGATGGGAAGTCAGTAGCCAGAAGCGGGGTAGTCAGAGGCTAAGGGATGGGAAGTCAGTAACCAAGGAGCGGGGTAGTCAGAAGCCAAGGGATGGGAAGTCAGTAGCCAAAGGATGGGTAGTCAGTAACCAAGGGATGGGAAGTCAGTAGCCAAGGAGCGGGGTAGTCAGAAGCCAAGGGATGGGAAGTCAGTAGCCAAAGGATAGGTAGTCAGTAACCATTGGATGGGAAGTCAGTAGCCAGAAGCGGGGTAGTCAGAGGCTAAGGGATGGGAAGTCAGTAACCAAGGAGCGGGGTAGTCAGAAGCCAAGGGATGGGAAGTCAGTAGCCAAAGGATGGGTAGTCAGTAACCAAGGGATGGGAAGTCAGTAGCCAAGGAGCGGGGTAGCCAGAAGCCAAGGGGTGGGAAGTCAGTAGCCAAAGGATGGGTAGTCAGTAACCAAGGGATGGGAAGTCAGTAGCCAGAAGCGGGGTAGTCAGAGGCCAAGGGATGGGAAGTCAGTAACCAAGGAGCGGGGTAGTCAGAAGCCAAGGGATGGGAAGTCAGTAGCCAAAGGATAGGTAGTCATCAACCAAGAGATGGGGAGTCAGTAACCAAGGGGCGGGGTAGTCAGAGGCTAAGGGATGGGAAGTCAGTAACCAAGGAGCGGGGTAGTCAGAAGCCAAGGGATGGGAAGTCAGTAGCCAAAGGATGGATAGTCAGTAACCAAGGGATGGGAAGTCAGTCACCAAGGAGCGGGGTAGTCAGAAGCCAAGGGATGGGAAGTCAGTAGCCAAAGGATAGGTAGTCATCAACCAAGGGATGGGGAGTCAGTAACCAAGGGGCGGGGTAGTCAGAGGCTAAGGGATGGGAAGTCAGTAACCAAGGAGCGGGGTAGTCAGAAGCCAAGGGATGGGAAGTCAGTAGCCAAAGGATGGATAGTCAGTAACCAAGGGATGGGAAGTCAGTCACCAAGGAGCGGGGTAGTCAGAAGCCAAGGGATGGGAAGTCAGTAGCCAAAGGATAGGTAGTCATCAACCAAGGGATGGGGAGTCAGTAACCAAGGGGCGGGGTAGTCAGAGGCTAAGGGATGGGAAGTCAGTAACCAAGGAGCGGGGTAGTCAGAAGCCAAGGGATGGGAAGTCAGTAGCCAAAGGATGGGTAGTCAGCAACCAAGGGATGGGAAGTCAGTAACCAGAAGCGGGGTAGCCAGAAGCGGGGTAGCCAGAAGCCAAGGGAAGGGAAGTCAGTAGCCAAAGGATAGGTAGTCAGTAACCAAGGGATGGGGAGTCAGTAACCAAGGGGCGGGGTAGTCAGAGGCCAAGGAGCGGGGTAGTCAGTAATAAAGGGATGGGTAGTCAGTTACCGGGGGATGGGTAGTCAGTTACCGAGGGATGGGTAGTGAGTTACCGATGGATATGTAGTCAGTTACCAAGGGATGGGTAGTCAGTTACTGAGGGATGGGTAGTCAGTAACAAAGGGATGGGTAGTCAGTTACCGAGGGATGGGTAGTCAGTTACCAAGGGATGGGTAGTCAGTTACCGAGGGATGGGTAGTGAGTTACCGATGGATATGTAGTCAGTTACCAAGGGATGGGTAGTCAGTAACAAAGGGATGGGTAGTCAGTTACCGAGGGATGGGTAGTCAGTTACCAAGGGATGGGTAGTCAGTAACCAAGGGATGGGTAGTCAGTTACCGAGGGATGGGTAGTCAGTAACCAAGGGATGGTTAGTCGGTTGCCGAGGGATGGGTAGTCAGTTAACAAGGGATGGGTAGTGAGTAACCAAGGGATGGGAAGTCAGTTACCAAGGGATGGGTAGTCGGTTACCGAGTGATGGGTAGTCAGTTAACAAGGGATGGGTAGTGAGTAACCAAGGGATGGGTAGTCAGTTACCAAGGGATGGGTAGTCGGTTATCGAGTGATGGGTAGTCAGTTAACAAGGGATGGGTAGTGAGTTACCGAAGGATGGGTAGTCAGTTACTGAGGGATGGGTAGTGAGTAACCAAGGGATGGGTAGTCAGTTACCGAGGGATTGGTAGTCGGTTACCAAGGGATGGGTAGTTAGTTAAAAAGGGATAGGTAGTCAGTTACCGAGGGGTGGGTAGTCAGTAACCAAGGGATGGGTAGTCAGTTTCCGAGGGATTGGTAGTCGGTTACCGAGTGATGGGTAGTCAGTTACCAAGGGATGGGGTAGTCAGTAACCAAGGGATGGGTAGTCAGTTAACAAGGGATGGGGTAGTCAGTTACCAAGGGATGGGTAGTCAGTAACCAAGGGATGGGTAGTCAGTAACCAAGGGATGGGTAGTCAGTTACTGAGGGATGGTGTAGTCAACCAAGGGATGGGTAGTCAGTTAACAAGGGATGGGGTAGTCAACCAAGGGATGGGGTGGTCGGTTTGCCAATGGTTGGCCAGGTTTGGTCAATGCTGCAGTCATATCAGTCCCTGTATGGAAGTCAGAGATCAATGGTACCGGTTCCGCATAGGCCTACAAATATTCAGTCTTGCCTTTTTTTCTGTTGTTGGCTATTTGCAGCGTTGTTAACTGCTAAATTAAACACCTCCCTTATAAGGGCTGACACAGTACAGTACGTCTGTAGACGTGAGGGAGTGTCATCTGTGGGTATCCGTTGTAGGACAGGGTCTTGTCTTGATTGATTTAACATACACGGCTAGCAGTACAGGTGTCTTATTTTACTCCGACGGCAAGTCACAACAGACTTGTTAACTTCGTTGTCAAGGCGCCAGCAGAAAGAAAGGTCCAGTAGGCGTCATGTGACGCCCTGAAGAATGTTTCTCCATAAGTGTGATGCATCGCATAGTGTATAGAGGCAGTGAGGTGAATTAAAAAATCCAACTAGTTTAACTATGTTTACTAACTTCCGCGTTAGAAAATGTTTCTATACGTAGCCTTATCTTCATCAAACATAGAGCCTAATACAGTTAATTTAGTTTTTGAAACAAAATCAGATTATTAGTGACGACTTTGAATTGCTGTAAAAATTATGGCTTGAATAGATACCTTGTGAGACTCTATAATTTCCTGTTAAAGCATCTTCCGCAAGCAGCAGGTGTGTGTGGACGTGACCGCCAATACAGCTCAATTGGGATTATATATATTACGCATGGGCAAACGTTTTATCGGTACATGGTTACTGCATAATGGTGTTACCTCCCTTGAGTTCGCATCATTGAGCCATATTTTAGTGTTATACTCTGGATAACTGAATTCCGAGGGGTTGTATTTCCTGTTGAAGACGGATCATACCGAAATACTTATGTTGTCTTAACAGAATACTTTTCGTAAGTATTTCACGACTGCATGCCTGATACATTTGCCATTTTACGTATTTACAACTTTTTATGTGGTTTATTTCTGTTGAGAAACGCCCTCCGATCGCAGCAAGAACTAGTGTCCAACAGGTGCCCGTCCGATGGACGGAAGTGCAAATACGAAAGTTGTCAGCTAGGTTAATTCATCAGATAGACGTGTTTAAGGCATATCTTCAGTAAATGTCCGATTTGTCTAATTCACCAATGACCATGTCACACTGTATGCAATTTAGAGTATAATGGAAATTAAGATCTTGATCAAATGTAACTGGGCATCTTGAAATAATTAAATGATGTTCTTATTCCCAACACGGAAGTTAGCGGAATGCTGATGATTAATTATGAAGTCACTATTTATGAAGAAGGATATATTAAATTTCATGATTTTGAATTATTCTAATAAAATATGTTATATACATAATTTCTATTGTATAATTAATCTAATTTAGAATGTTCTTATCACAGTAAGTGATTACCATTATTTTATCCACAAGAAGTTCTACTCATAGCTGAGTGTACATATGCAAAATATAGATTTTGAAAACTCATATCTTTTACCATTACTTCAGCCACTAGTCCAAAGCCTGAGTCTAGTAAACATGGTAAACATTTATGAGGTCTAGTAACCTTATCCACATATCAAAAAACCCTAAATTCTACTGAATATTATGTTAAGATCAAGCCATGTGTGTGCTAGTAGACTAAACCATTTGGCAAAGACTGTTTCATGTATGCCTATGTTGGTGCATCAGGAAGACCATGTATATTTCAGCATGTTTAAAAAATTAAAATTTTACGCAGAGAGTTTTTCACAATCTGGTAATCATGATACTTATTTCCTATCTACATGATCTAATTCTAGATGTTGTGATTTGTGCCATGTGTGAAATAGTGACTGTCATCTTCCCGAGGCAAGGGAGTTAACTGACTATTAAGTTTCCACCCTTGTCGAACTTAGCTGGAATTTTGGAGTTTTGCTTTGGCTGGACTATCAAGTCTATGCATAGGTCAATCAAAATGTTGTAAGGAAAATGTGTGGCTCGTAAACTGACATACAGATTTTGTTCGATTGCAGGACTTTCAAAGCATGTTTACTGTCAACTTTGCAATGACAGATTTTTTCCAAATCTTTTCATGTCTTTTAATCAAGGTGCTGAAGTCATTTGATGCACTTCACAAGCTGAGAACCGTTTTAATACAACCTGTCAGTGCATAGCTGGCACATTGCCAGGTTACTTGTACGACCTCCTGACCTTATACCAGCAATTATTGTTGTTGTTGTTGTTGTTATTATTATTATTATATATCTTGATTATTGATCAGATCGTCTTGACTGGGCACTGCCATTTTGTTTGAAGCAAATGCAAATTATATGATAGGTTGAATCTGATTGGTCAGTAGGAGAGACATAGAAGGGACCTAACTCATAATAGCCACTAGTGGCACTACAATGAAGCCACAAGATTCCAGCATATTTCAGCATGGGTGGAAACTGGACTTATATAGTCAGTTAACTCCCTTGAATCAGGAAGATGAGTGACATAAAATTAACTAAAGCAGACGCTTATCATGCATATATAACTGGTATATAATGATGTTGGAAACATTAAGTGTGTGTATGTTTGTTTGCCTCACTCAGCAATATTCCAGGTACATGACAAAGGTCTGTAAATAATAGAGTCTGGACCAGACAATCCAGTGATTGACATCATGCATCAACCGAGCCTCTGAGCCTGACCATCCGATCCCGTTAGTCGCGTCTGAAGACCATTTCAGACAATCATGGGTTTTCTGAAGATCAGTTCTAACTGCGCTTTTCACAGGTCTATAAAAATTAAAAAGTTTGGAAATGTCAGCTTCTTGAAATATATGTTGGGTTTTGTAATTGACCATATTCACAGCAAGATCAGTTATTGAAATTGAGACTTACATGATCAATGTGACAATTAATCCCAGTGCAGACTGCCTGTATAAGTTGCAATACAGGGTCCTACATTTTCGTAATTCATTTAGCTCCAGTTCACACCGTTTACCTTTTTCATGGTTTGTTTATTATGATGCTTTAGTTGGGGGCAGTTTCAAATGCTACTTTCAATAAACTATCAACTTGAACATACTGTGGGCAAGGTCAAAGTTACCTGAGTTAGTTGGGTTAAACACCGCTTTTAACATTATTCCAGTTATATCACGGCGTGTCAGGTTAATGTGGGAGGAAAGCCCGAAGTGATGCAGGTCTCAGACGTTTACCACTTCGGTGAAACCCATGAGCACGGGTATGGTGCTGACACACCTAGAAACATAATCGGGGCGAACCGGGATTCGAAACCACAATCATAGATTTCTGGCGTGCCCAAGGGACGCAACTCTGCACAGCGAATCACGGTGCCTTAGACGACTGGGCCACCCGTGCCCCCCCCAAGGTCACATGAACACAAGACATCCTACACTATGAGATCATAGGCAGGCAGTGTTCCAAATTAAGTGCACTTGGCAAGCAAATTGGGACAAAATCATGATATTGTTCAAAATTTGATTATTTTAATGTTCTTATTTTGAAAAATTCTAAAGAATTGGGAAATGTTTAATTTAAACTGTGAATTTTTACTATCATTTGTTGCAGGCTTTGGGCCGAATATATAACAAGTATTGCCCTGAACTGTTATACAGTCGTGCCCCGCTTATACGGACTTCAGATATCCGGAAACCTCGGTTCCCGGACGATTTTCATTCAAAACGAAATAATTACTATATAAATTTACCCGTATATCCGGAAATTCAGTTTCCGGAACCGGACGGTCATTTTCATACACAAAACACTGAAATGCACTCAAAATTGTCTCACTTATCCGGACAGTACACTTCCGCTGGTGGTAATATCTTTGATTCGTGAGAAGTCAATTAACCAGTGACACTGAGTTACGTTGTACTTCATTACGTATTACGAGAACATTACGAGGCATTGTTTTATATCTAGGGATTACCTTGTGTATTTTCTCGTAAACTAAGCCGGAAACAGCAATCAGCTGTACACACGTTTTCTTGGAATCGACCGGTGATTCGGTAAAGACACACCCAATGATATAACTTAAATGGATTTTTAATGCAAGGATCGACAACAATTGTATCTGAAACTATTTTTTTTTATCAGGAATAATATATTCCATTATTTTCTTAATTATATGCAGCCTTTACTAAACATATTTAAAATAATAATAACCCTAAGCGAAGCAGCTGATCGCTATTCTCGGGTATTATTTTTTACATGGAACCAGTCTGACCAGTCACCGTCAAGGCTCACGCGCACGTGATCGCGAGAATTTCATGTTGACATAGAATCGTCAAACAAAAACAAATATGACTTTTAACGAGTCAAAGTATGTCATTTATGATATATGTATCCATTCTCTGTCAACTAAAGTTCGTTTCAAGGCGTCAATAGCGGTATTCTGACCGTGGTTGCTGTTAATAACGGTGAGTTGTGCGATCTTCAGATCGCTTCACACACGATTTCGCCGAAATTAATAAAAACAATATGTATAAGGAATTTTGTCATGAGTTGCATAATTGAAGGGAAGTAACTCTTCCAGTAAGAAGCTGGTTTCAGTTATACGGAAATTCGTTTATACGGACGAATTGTGAAATGACGCAAGTGTCCGTATAAACGAGGCACGACTGTAGTTAAAACATGAGTATGCGTGCATCTAAGTGCATTGACGTTATAATATTTTAAGGCAAAACTAGGCTTTTATTACACTACACATAGGAGTAGAGCAACCTTTACTACTTTTCTAAGATGACGAAGACTAGCCTTGGGATATATTGGAGCTGGGTTTAAGTCAAACCTGTAATGACCTGTGATGTAAATTGAAAATCTTTGAACAGGGCTAACTGACGCGCTCTTCCACTTAATTGCTGGCACCCTTGTGGTAAGAGACATAGTTACATTTTAAGCATAATACAATCCATAAACTTGGTAGATTATTAAATATTTAAATAGGTCACATTTCATTATCTGTTTAGTGTGTGGTTATTCGTAATCCCATGCACCTATAAGTAGAATTAAAATTTAAGTTTTTTTATTAATTTGCTGGAGTTTAATCATGCGACTCAAAACATTCCACACATGCATTGTGGGGCTGAGGTTACGCATGTAAATATGGCCGTAGTTTGGTATTGCTGGTTATTGTGAGTTGAAGTGTTTTCTGTCATCCAAGTTGCAACTTTGTTTCCACACTAATGTTAGTAGACTGGTGCAACTGCAACCCATGAAATAGAGTGCTTCCTGAGATGGTCCCACTACAAATGTCGTAACCGACCTGAATCGAGGGCCTGGGTTGGGATATTGCGGCGCCACGGGACGTAAATGGCGGAGGAAGAGCAACAGCGGTTTTGTTTGACCGTTGTATATTGTTAAATGCTGTACGTTGAGCAACAGGTGAACATGTGGTTATCATGGTGTTGCAGCATTTGAAGGAACGCTCATGCCTGTGTCCATAGACAAACCAAATTCTTAGGGCACCAACGTCCGCCTCAGGCAATTTTGTGACTGCTGTGCCGTGCACGTAGTGGTTTGAATATGTTTGACACCATCTTACCGATTTTCTTCTCAGGTAAAACATATTCAAATTGTCGACAAGTTAAAAGAAACCATTTCACCAAAGGTGCCAGATTCGCCATCTTGCGTGACAGTAATGAGTGAGTGAGTGAGTGAGTATGGTTTTACGCCGCTTTTAGCAATATTCCAGCAATATCACCGCGGGGGACACCAGAAATGGGCTTCACACATTGTACCCATGTCGGGAATCGAACCCGGGTCTTCGGCGTGACGAGCGAACGCTTTAACCACTAGGCTACCCGACCACCCCTTGACAGTAATGAAAGAGTGATGTTACCAAGGATATGTTAGATCACGGGGGATGTAATTTGAAAAGCGCTATGATGTCAGTCCATTATGATGTAACTCAAAAAGTGTACTTTATCGCCCGATAATGTACAGTCGCACCTTTCATCTTTTAGTGAAAGATGTTAGTTAGAATCATCAATAACATCATCATGTTCTTTAATCATCATCTTAATTATGTAAATTTTAAAATTGGGTGGAAGAAAGTGAATTTTTTTTTAAATTGAGATCATTTTTCCCTTGCCCTGTTTATGCCTATGTTCTTAGCATAACTTTTGAAAATCAACTTTTCGTAGCATTAAACTCATCCCCATCTCAATTTGGACTAGTGGATTACTTAACATGACAGATTGGACTGACAGACTAGTGCCTGTATCTAACCCTGCTTTAGCTTTGATAGTTGCTAGTGAATAAAACAGGTACATAAGTAAACGAATATTCATTGTTAGAAGATTTTGTAACTGGTAGTGGTTGCAGACATCAGTAACAGTAAACAGCCTCTGCAAGAGAGACATTCACCTGTCACCAGGTGTGTAGATGAGATGAGTTTGCATTATCCTCACAGGTGTGTAACATTGCTGTCCCTCCTTACTACAGGGTCTCAATGAGAGATGGGTTGCCACCAGGTAACACTAATTGCCGTTTTATAGGGTATATAGAACAAGCTGGTGTGTTGTGAGGGGGGGGTTTGGGTATATCAACTGTATGAAGGGTCATCTCCAGTGATGTGTTGGTCCCCCAACGCCACCTGACCACACTATTCATTCAGTTGCCTCTTACGACTGCCATTTTCGTGTTGCTTGGGACCTGTTTGAATACCTACACTTTCCAAATAGCTGCTTCTTACGACTTACAGTTGATAGCTGGGGATGTTACCTAATCATCAGGGTTAGAAGTGTGCCCAAGTCCAGGGTTAGAAATTGGCACTAGTCCTATAGTCCTTGCCAAACTGCCAATAGTAAAGGTATCCTAAGGACTAGTAGAAATTTGCCATTTTTAAAGGTTTTGCTATTTGTTATCATTTTAAGGACTAGTGGACTGAAACTGTTAGTTTCTACCGCTGCAAGTCACTACTTCTTTTCCCAGTACAGGCCTGTAGAGTACCTCAAAAGCTACCAAATTTAGAAAGTTTTAGGACAGAATGTGGTTGCTGAATGTGGTTGCAGTTTCATGAATCGCAATTTTTATTAATGTATGTGTGTTGACGTGACATAGTCCTACTGTATGGCCCAAATACTTGTCATCCTGAACTGCCCAGTATTAGAAATTGGCACTAGTCCTATAGTCCTTAACAAACTGCCCAATAGTAAATACTAGTAGAAATTGGCCCATTTTAAGAGTTTTGCTATATATGTTATCATTATAAGGACAAGTGGACAAAAACTGTTAGTTTCTAACCCTGCTGCCACATGTTTGTTCAGCAAAATATTTAAACAGATGCAAATACATATTTAGTATGTTTAGATAAGGTATTCTTTTTCTCCTGAACTATGTTCTAAAATAAAGTTAAGGATCAGCCGATTCTTTCATATTTTGACAGTAGCGGTTGACCTCACCTAGATAAACAACAACCTAACTCAGTAACTGTCGTTCCTTTCCCGATGAATGTCAGTATGTCATGTGATTACGTTATCAATTGAGTGAAAAGATACAGAACAACTTCAGGGAGTACAAAAGCGTCAAATAGAGACAGAATCATTAAATGACATTAAGTTCACCGAATGCTCTACTTTCTCACCAATAGAAATCTATAAGCTCCACACTGTTGTGTGAAAAAAACATGTTGTGATCTAAATACATCTTCCCGAGGCAAGAGAGTTAACTGACTTTAAAAGTCCAGTTTCCACCCTTGCCTGACTAGGCTGGAATTCCTGGGCTCGATCGTAGCGCCACCAGTGGCTATTACGAGTTATGTACTTTCTATGCCTCTCCTATTGACCAATCAGATTCCACCTCTCGTATCACTTGCATTTGATTCAAACAAAACGGTTGCGCCCAGTCAAGACGACCTGATTGATAATCAAGATCTATATTGTGATAAAACGAGGCTTACATTGCGAAGTGCATCAAATCACGTGAGCACCTTGATTAAAAGCATGAAAAGATTTAGAAAATATCTGTTGACAACGAGTTAGCAGTGCACATGCCTTGCAAATCCTGCAGTCTACCGAAATCTTCACGACAGTTTACGAACCGGATTTCGATTTCGGTGCGCTATTTGGATCATGTTGGATTGGACTATGCATAGACTCGTTAGTCCAGCCAAAATGTAATTCCATAATATCAGCCAAGTTCGGCAAGGGTGGAAACTGGACTTTTATAGTCAGTTAACTCACTTGCCTCGGGAAGATGTCGAAATATGAATGAATGAATGTAGTGAAAGTAGTCCTGTAAAGGTCAGCCAATCAAATGCTTAAAATAAATGAAAATGATATGTCATTTTTTCTTGTTCCCCACCTATCAATCAGGATTTTTTACTCAAAATCCTTCAAGCAACAGTGACCAAGAATTAAAAATAAGTGTAGTCTTGAACTAAGGGACTGCCCCTTTGATATTTAGGCGCACAGTTTTAATTGAAAGATATCTGGTTTTGCAGTTTCTAAACAGAATCACACACCCCTCTTCCCACTCCAGAATATCAAATGATCTGTCCCTAATGTCCAAGTGGCCATGTTGAACCCTGAAAGGATGAAGATGAAACTTGATGTACACTCAGACCATGTAGACAGCTCAAGATTGAGCCAACTGAACATCTGTATGCCTCATCAAATGACCTGATCCTCTCATCCCTACATCTCCCCCTACAGATCTCTCTGTACCCCTTCAAGTTCCTATTTTTCTATATCTCACCTACCACTATGCCTCCTCCCCCCTTGCCTCTCTCCCCCCCTCTCCATCTTTCCCCTTCTCCATCTTTCCCCCTCTGCCTCTCTCTCCCCTTCTCCATCTTTCCACCTCTGCCTCTCTCCCCCCTCTCCATCTCTCTCCTTCTCCATCTTTCCCCCTCTGCCTCTCTCCCCCCTCTCCATCTCTCCCCTTCTCCATCTTTCCCCCTCTGCCTCTCTCCCCCCTCTCCATCTCTCCCCTTCTCCATCTTTCCCCCTCTGCCTCTCTCTCCTCTCCATCTCTCCCCTTCTCCATATTTCCCCTTCTCCATCTTTCCCCTTCTCCATCTCTCCCATTCTCCATCTTTCCCCCCTCTCCATCTTTCCCCCTCTGCCTCTCTCCCCCTCTCCATCTTTCCCCTTCTCCATCTTTCCCCCTCTGCCTCTCTCCATCCCCCCTCTCTATCTCTCCCCTTCTCAATCTCGCCCCCTCTGCCTCTCTCCATCCCCTCTCCCCCTTCTCCCCCCTCACTCTCTCCTCAGCAGACTTATCTACTGTCTACAGCTTCCTGATCAGAGTAGGAGTAATGCTGCTTAGGAAAGTTCAGCTGGATGTTGTTCATGTTGTTATTGTCTTTCATTAACATCGCAAATCACATTCATGTTCTTGTATGAGTCGCAGATAAAAGATAACAGAATGTGAGGATATTTAGGCATGCTTTAGTTCATAATGAGTCATTAATACAAGAATGGATGGGCAAGGTAAGGATTTGATAGTTTGTGTTGCTAACACTGGTTGTGATGGATGCTTGTCATTGTTGTCCGAATATACCAGTCCAGTGTCTGTGAGAGGTTGGCCTGTATGCTTGTCTCCGTACACCACAGAGAGCCAGTACTGTGCCTGTGAGAGGTTGGCCTGTATGCTTGTCCAGGTTGGCCTGTATGCTTGTCCAGGTTGGCCTGTATGCTTGTCTCCGTACACCACAGAGAACCAGTCCAGTGTCTGTGAGAGGTTGGCCTGTTGGCCTGTATGCTTGTCCAGGTTGGCCTGTATGCTTGTCTCTAAACACCAGAGAGAACCAACAGGTTGGCCTGTTGGCCTGTATGCTTGTCCAGGTTGGCCTGTATGCTTGTCTATATACACCACAGAGAACCAGTCCAGTGTCTGTGAGAGGTTGGTCTGTTGGACTGTATGCTTTGTCCAGTTTGGTCTGTATGCTTGTGTCCATACACCACAGAGAACCAGTCCAGTGTCTGTGAGAGGTTGGTCTGTTGACCTGTATGCTTGTCCAGTTTGGTCTGTATGCATGTCTCCATACACCACAGAGAACCAGTCCAGTGTCTGTGAGAGGTTGGTCTGTATGCGCTTGTTTTATAACACTTTTATCAATATTCCAGCAATATCATGACAGGGGACCTTTGCAGACTAGAACCAGGCTACATCATTTAACGCTATTTATGAATTGGTCGGATCACTCTTGCAATGTACTCTTGCGTGGTTTCTGTTCTTACTTCAGTGAGTGAAATTACAAACATGGATTATATTAAGAGTGACATTATATGATAAAGATAGTAATACCTTTGTGTGCTCCTGAATGCACAAATATGATATATGATATTGATGGAGGCCTAGGAAACTCTTAATTACACATGCTCATCATACTCAGCTACTAATCTCCACTAGAAGCATAGACAGAATGAAAGCTAAATCATTTTTGTTTTCATTTTACATGTCATTTGTCTAAGATGCAGCATTTATTTTTTTCTCTTTTCTTTCTTCGGACTGCTGGTCCATTCAAAAGCATAACATAGCAAAAATACTGTCGAAAACCCCGATTTCCTCTTCACTTTGTTCCCCATGTTTTTCCTTTATATCAAACTGATAACCTGTCTAAACCCCACAATGTGTTTGTTTCTGGTAAGTGATAAGTGAATTTCTCAGCATGATGACCAGACCCGTGAAGATCCGGGTTTGAATAGGTCTTTGGCAATCCATACTTGCCGTAAAAGGCGACTAACGGGATCGGTGGTCTGGCTGGCTGACTTGGTTTATGCATGTCATCGTACTCCAATTGCTTGGATCGATGATCATGATGTCAATCCCTGGATTGTCTGGTCCAGACTGGATTATTTACAGACCGCCGTCATATAGCTGCGACTGCTGAGTGCGGCATTAAACAACAAACAAACAAACATCATGTCCATTATAATGTTAAGTCCATGGTAATTTCCTGTGCTCTTTGTTGTGTTCATAACTCAAATTTATGTATTAAGGACATATGCATAAAGTTTGTCAAGTGGGACACAATAATTTGTAGCAGTATCATGATGGGTATATTTGGTTTTATGGTTTTATGTGCCAAACTGCAAGAGATTTATTGTCTTCAAAAGTCCACATACAGCCTGTTTCTTAATGGCGGGGCAGGGATATAAGGGATTTTTTCTCCCGCTCAAAAATGTACTTCCCTGTTCGTAGTATTATATCAATATCACATGAACGAATCAGATCTCAACCTTCTGACATGGAGGTACGATCATATGCATTCAACCTGTTTAATATGTTTAATATGTTTCAGTTTTGTAAGATGGATTCATTTCCTAAATGTATTATCATACGTCCCTATTGAAACTGACCAAGCATGGTGATAAGTGTTGATACGTCATCTACACTTGATGTGAATCGCCACTGTTAATGAGGACATGAGGTAATATACATGTGACCATACATGGCAATAAGTTATAGACCTATTCCACGTCACCTGGCGCAATCCATGTTGACAGTTACACTGTTACCATGGTTACCCCCCTTGTTTCTACTTTCATCCCAAAGCCAAGGTGCTTTCATTATTCATCATGTACATTTGTGTTAAAACATCATCTTGATCATATCGGGCTAGGACGATATACCAACTGTGCAATCCGATATTTATCACGATACCTTGCTCACGATCCGATACTTATCGCGATACCGTGCTCACGATCCGATACGTATCACAATACCTTGCTCATGATCCGATACGTATCACGATACCCTTCACGATCTGATACATATCACGATACTTTGCTCACTATCCGATACGTATCACGATACCTTGCTCACGATCTGATACGTATCATGGTACTTGCATGTGCACTTTTCTGTGGTGCATGAACCATGTTTTTCATAGACAGGATGGCCAAATACCTGCCACACTAATGATTTACAGTTGGCAGTGTCAAGTATAATGCAATGGATGAAACTATTTACGTTTTTACTACTCATTTTCATGAGTAATTAGAGTTTGGTGTAACATTCATTGAAGAATACATTTAAGGTAAGAATCTATACTTTTTACTTTGTGTGCGATTGTGATGGATATATGCATCAAGAAGAAAAAAATCATGATCAACTGATTCATTTGTGTATCGTTCCACTTCTAACAAGGTATAATAATTATAGTATTAAGGAAAATATCTTCTTTCAGTTATCACCTGGTTATAGATCCATGATGTCTTAGCAGTGTAATATCGTGGCCTTTCGTATTGTTGCAACCATACACCCCCTGCTTTTCAATTGGCATCTATCAGTATGTTTGTTGCAGAAGCTTTTTCAAATGTAATTGTTGGTAAGTGAATTTGGCGTTTGGCTGATACACAATCATTTTATTTAACAGTTGTAATATGCGCAATCATTGTATCTAAAAGTTACTAATTTCATTTCAATAGTGTATTTATAGTTTTTGTTATGTATTTGATACGCCAGGATTTGATTTGTCTGCATAGTTCAGTTTTTTTTATGCTTAGTTTACGCAAATACACAGTGTCCCAGAGGACTAGATTTTTATGATGAGCTATGACCCCGACGTTTTAAGATAAGCAGACTAAAGCTATGTTGCAGTAGGTTCAGAATAAGCTACCATATAATATCTCTTCAGGAAAACATGGTCATAGATGGCAATGGTGATATCAGTTGACAATACATCCTTGTTGCTCCCTGAGTGCCTTACTGACATGCTGCAGATGATTTATCTGAAGGAAACATTTTCCTCAACATGCTGAATGACAACAGCAATCTGATACCGTGTGACACCCTGGTGTATGTTTAAAAGATTCTGAAGCTGTCAATTTCCAAGTCATTCTGCATAAAGGGTATGATTTGAGGAAGGAACACGAAGTATCTTAGATCCTGAGTCAGAGATACACGGTCATGTTGATGGTCTCTTGTTGCAGTAGCTTTTATCCAAAGCTTTTTCTGTTTGTTCACAGAGGATATTGGACTGTTCAAACATCAGTATGGATTATTATTAAGGATATGATATCTATACAGCTAGTCCAAACAGTTTATGTGACTATGTACATAAAAATGGTTGGTACATGAACATGCTTTGAAAGAATGTGAAAATATGTTGTCATTATGATATCCTTATGCATGTTGTGCTGGTCACGGGAGCCATGGACTGTTGTGTATGTGTATTTCTTGGTAAAGATCTCAAAGGATCACATTATGTTACAGCATAGACATGTTACCATGGTTACTTGCTGGGTAATAAATTAATAAAAAAGGATGCATTTCTGATGTAAATTATTTTCTGAATGATAAGTTGGCTGAGTCTTAACGTATTATAAATATTATTTTCATGTAGCTATTCACATTAAGGTAGTGTGGATTTCTGGTACTTTCAGATCCATGAAGATCCAGGGTTCTTCAGCGACCCATGCTTGCTGTAAAGGGCGACTAATAGTGCTTCATGAAAGTAGGGGACTGGTCATTCATTATTTGGGGGTTGGGAGGGTTGCAGTGAGATGGGACTTTGGTCTGTATCATATTTTGGTGACACCACCACCCCATTTTGTAACATTTTGTTAAACCCCCTTATATGAAATCACCAGTCCATAAACAATTTTCAAATCTGTAATTTTTCTATGTATAAAAATAGAACTGTCATTGTATTGTACCTTTGAGAGAAAAAATTGGCAATTTTTAAAAAATAAATGATGTTTTTGATTTTTTTCTTCTATTTTCTTGGTATTTTACATGTTTTAGGTCAGGGATCTGTAAACCAAATAAAAAAAATGGCTTTATGGCATTTACTTGTACAGAGCAGATAGTGAATATATTTCATAGTTTGGCCTACAGTGAATACATATAAACTGACCTTTCTAATAACATCTATCAGGAAACTGTGCTGAGTTGACTGCTATGGTAGTGATATGACTGAACATTTGAGAACTGTCTGTCTCACTTCTATATAAGGCCTCTGGCCGCGTAACACAAGTGTCCTATCCAGGAAGTTCTTGTTTTTCCCCAGTAAAGGCAAACATGCATAACAAAAGTTTGTACTTGTCACGAAAATAAACGACACATTATACGTGTAATATGTATCACATTTTTTATCGGTTTGGTCTGGCTTATTGTTTTTGTTGTCCCCATTGTTGTGTTGACGTGTACGTGGTTTGGTCATGATTGAGGAAGTGAGAAATAATTTGAAAAAATCAGAAAAAATAGTTTTATTATTGATGTAGATTATTTTATATGCTTGTGTGTCACAAAGCGAGAATTCTTGCATTTCTAAATGAGGTGAGGTGAGGTGAGGTGAGGTGAGGTGAGGTGAGGTGAGGTGAAATTGGGTTTAACGTCGCGTCCAAGATTATCGCACTTACCGGTATATAGCGACGTGCATGCACGTGTGTGTGTGGCTGCTTGTACTAGTCCGGGCTGATGCCGATTTATAGTGCTAGCACACTGAGATACCATGCCGCAGTTTAACATGAATACCCCACTCAGACACAGTAAACTGACTCCGAGCCGACCAGTCCTTGTTTTATCCCCTTAATGCCGAGCGCCAGACAGGGTAACAACAAATACCATCTTTTAATGTCTTTTGGTATGACGCAGCCGGGGATCGAACCCTGGACCTTCCGCTCTCCGGGCGGATGCTCTACCACGAGACCACGGAGGCGCACGCATGCACGCGCACACACACACACGTGCATGCACGTTGCTATATAAGTGCAATAAACTTGGATGCGACATTAAACCCCATTTCACCTCTCCTCACCGATGCTCCAGAAAGGCTGTATGATTGTGTAACTTAGGCAGACTTAACAATTACAATCCAGTCAATGTTGAGCTGCTTGAGTACAAATACACATGAAGAAATTCTGTAACCTAATGATAGAACAACATGGTGAGTTGATTACCCAGTGTACCTTGTCGGGCAGGGACGGGTAACTAGGGTACTCGGGTTGTGGGTCCTCAGTAGGATCCGGGTACCTACAGTACTACATGGACCCGTGGTTAGTCACGTGATATATTGTTTAATGACTAAAACTATAGCTCAGTGGTTACACTACAAGTCGCTAATGTTTGCATTCCTTTTGACTTGTATTGGTTTTGAGTAAACGTTATGCTTCAGTCAATTTCAGCGTACGCATGATCTGATCGTTTGGTACATGTATCTAAATAGTTTTTGCCAGGGCTGAGGTAAAACAATTCCCTTTTTTATGGCCCAACTTTTTGTTCCCAACTCTTGAGACCTACAGTGGGTACCCGGGTACTGCGAGTAATAAGGGATCAGGTACCTGGGTAGTAAATTTCAACTCATCCCAGCCCTAGTACCTTGTTCAACTGGCATACACGTATGTCAGTACAGATCTTTTCTTGCTGACTGAATGCAGGCATCACGTAGACATGAACTCTTCAGCAGTGAATAATGCACAGATGGGCAACACCTCACTGGCAACTTTAACAGGTGTCACTGTTAGGAGGTTATGTGACATTATTATAATGACTCACTTGGTAATTCAACTTAAATGCTTATTTTAATTTACTTTAAACAGCATCAATCATGTTAAAAGAGAACTATTTATAAAAAGACTACTCGGTTTACAAAACCCAAAAGACTGGACTCAATGTCAGTGATAGGAACTAACTTTTATAGTTCATACAAAATGTACTAGTCCTTATAATGATGACTTATTGCAAAACCTTTAACAATGGCAAATTTCTACTTGTCCATCTGATACCTTAACTATTGGGCAGATTGACAAAGTACTATGGTATTTCTAACGCTGAAAGGAGTAAAACTATATTGAATACCCAAATAAAACTATCGACAACCAACGTGAGCGATAACATATGAGTAAATACAATGACTCAAAATATTAACTGGAACCCTGGCATCCTGCACTCTGCAATTTTGTAAATTGGATGATTCAGACATATTTTTTGGTGTTCCACAATTATGAACGCCTTTCCTCAGTTCGGATGCATGTCTGTATGCGTTTAACCCTGAACTTTTATTGAGCCTGGGCAAGATGTTGATGAGGTAAGTTCTGTCCAGCATCCTGCTGTGCACATGTTGGTCAGGTCACAGTGATGAATGTCACCGGGATGGGAGGGGGGGGGGGGGGAAGGAGGAGTGCTGTATCATCTGTACATGTGAAGCCCACGACGGATATCCTCCCCATTGTCACGCCAGTTATTTGGGTTGGTTGGGTCATAGTGCCAAGCCTGTGTTTCTATGGTATACACACACCATAGGGGCAGCAGGAGGCTGAGGTTTGTAGTACTATGAGTATTAATTAAATTCATTAATCAAGTTTAAAGTTATGTAGTTGTTAATGGATTCCGATGGTTCATCTTTTCGAAAAAGGCCATACCAATTCATGTTCTTGTTTTGCAAAACAATCTGTCCTCAACTTTCTGGAGCAATACAAGAACAAGAATGATTGATTTGCTGCTTAACCATGTTAATCTTTTCGGGTTTTTTTTTTTTTGTGTGTGTAAAATTAACAAGTTCTTTTTTTTATTCCCTTCCTCTTGGCTTCATAGTTGCAAAAAAAACCAATGAAACAGAAATATAATTTGGTATGGCCAAAGTGTTCTTTGGTATTTCTGACATGATGACCTAGACTTGACTGATACAGTGTACACATTTTCAACACATGTCATTTTGTTAATACCGCCTCCTCCGTGGTCTAGTGGAAGAGCGGAAGGTCAGGGATTCAAACCCCGGCCGTGTCATACCTAAAGATGTTAAGAGATGGTTCTTCTTGTTACTCTGCCTGGCGCTCCACGTTAAGGGACTAAAACAAGGACTGGTCGGCTCGGAGTCAATATACTGTGTCTGATTTGGGTATTCATCTGTTCATGTCAAAACTGCTGCCTCAGTGGGCTAGCACTATAAAATTGGCATTAGTCCGGACTAGTCATCCGGCAGCCATATACATCATGGACATACACATGCAGGGGGGAGGATTCATTTTCAAAAGGGGAGGATTCATTTTCAAAAGGGGAGGATTCATTTTCAGAAGGGGAGCCACATGCTACTTAGTGATCTTAAGCTCAGGGTGTTCTTTCAGAATTTCTTAGTTTATCCCATGAATCAATTTGATTTTTTTAATGCACATTCAAAAGTCAATGATTATTTCTGTCAAAACGTAACCAAAAGATTTACCCAAACACTTCTCTTGGAAAAGTACAGTTGGTCCATGACAATGTTAAATGCTTGCTCTTCCACTTGCTATTGGGTTTGATGATCACCAGATTCTAACCGAGAGTCTGCTTTCAACTGTCCCAACACAAGATTCGTTGTCTTTTTCCATGTTTTGTGTCAGTAGAACATTTCAATAGCATCTTTAAGAGCATTAAGGGGATAAAACATGTACTGAATTCGGTATTGAGGCTGAGTATACTGTGTCTGAATCAGGTATCTATGTTAAACTGTGGCATGGTATCTCAGTGGACTAGCACTATGAAACCGGCATAAGTCCAGATTAGGAACATCAACTCGAAAGGGTGCACGGGAATCACTCATGTTGAGACACCCAAAGCTAACATCGTATTCGTGCGTGCGTGATTCCCGTGCACCCTTTCGAGTTGAGTTGATTGGTTCAACCGTGTCATATGGCCCTGTTATGCAGGGGTAGCATTATGCAGATGGCTGTTTCGATGAATGCTCGTTCCACCCATGACGAACAGGTCTGGTTGTTGATGAAATATAGTGATAGCTAAATAGACAGATTTTTTCTTCATGCACTGATTGTCTTTAAATGTAGTATCCAGTTATGTATGACTGTTTAATAATCTCATACCCACTTTGACTGGAGTAGGTCCAATAGTTTTTCAGATATTGTAGTAAACGTCAGTACCTTAAATTACCTTCCAGACTATGCAAGCGTCACACTTATATCATTATATTGGGCAACACACTACACTTTAGCGATGCAGGATGTATTATCTATTTGCAGGCCATCAACTATAGTGTGAGTCAAATATCCGGAAAATGAGTCCGGTAGGACAGATGCTTACAATGGACAGGAAGTCACTTGAGAAGTAGCTGTTCTACTTGTAAAACTCAGTTCAATTATTCGCTATTTCTATCTCTTTCCCAGGACATCCTAGTCTGGTCTGCTCCCAGATCCAAGCGTAGAGAATAAATTAAAAATGGAGTCCAACTCAAATCTAGAATGATGGGGCAAGTCTAGATTGCCTAAGCCCTTGACCTGAAATTAAGCATTGTTCTGGGCTCCATTTGGATTTTTATTTTTTTGTTTTATATATATATATATATATATATATATATGTATATATATACTTATATTTCTAGATACTAAGTTAATATATATATATTTACTTATATTTCTAGGTTTGTCAGCACCATACCCGTGCTCGTGGGTTTCACCGAAGTGATAAACTCACTCACTCGAAAGTTTCAGGGAATACCCTATTTTCCCTATTAAGAGAGCATGACAAATTACGCACAACCCAGGGATCAGTGATGCAGTATGGTAAATAAAGCTAAGAGGTAATTTGAGTGTGTTCAAAGATAAATTTTGTGGGGACAATTAAGGGCCAGTAAAGACACAAGTTTGAATTTTTTTGCCATGCACTTGGTGCATGTAGGTATAAATATTAGGTTGCATTTTTCAATAATAGGTTGCACTGGTGCATGTTGAATGTGTATACCTGTCGGCCTGACATTGATACCAGCCCAGTTACATGGGTGACACCTGGTCCTTTTGACCCTGGCGGTGTGGTTTGTTGCTCACAATATCAATCACTGGATTGTCTGGTCGAGTATTAGCAGGTCATCGTCATTTGTTGGAATATTGCTGAGTGCGGCTTTGAGCAACAAACGAACAAATATCACATCAGCATTATGGAGAAATGTATGATGATGTAACTTCCTGCTACAAGGCACAAGTTAGCCAAGTGATGTGATAAGCCCTGCAGTTCACTGCACAGTTACATCCCTTAACTGTGCCAGGATCTGCTTGGTCCTGGGTTCAAAATTCAGACTTGGCTCTTTATTCTATTTACCCTTGGTAAAAGATTGTTAGCACTATGTCTGTTCTCATGGGTATCACCAAAGTGGTAAATGTTGGTGATCTGTGTCAGTTTTACCCTGCACCTCACACTGAGCTGACACTCCGTGCTGAAACAGAAATACTGTACCGAGCAGTGTCAAACCCAGCTCTCTCACGTACCGGTAACTGAAATATTGTGAAGACCCTCTTATCATGCTGAGTTAACTTAGCATCTACATTGACAGACCCCAACATTTCTAAATCCTGGTTAAATGGATATTTAATGGTTGAATGGTTTTACTGTAAACAATTGTAAACTATGCTATTTTCATGCTATTAATGTTTGATACAGACCCAGAAGTCGAAGGTACAAAACTTAATTGTGAAATCAGATAATAACCACAGATCAATTAATAATCCACCCAATAACTAATAGGTATAAATATTCATAAAATATACAAGATAAATCACCATTACCCAATAAATTAGAAATTTTATTCAAATTGGACATTAAATAAATACTGAATAGTGGCTTAAGCTGCTATGGTTAGTAAGCAGCCCTTTGTGTCTAAATCAACAGCTCCTTGAAACACCACCGTAGTTTGCAATTCATGATTCTCTTTCATGTGAATGGATGACCTTGAAGATCAAGTCTCGGTGATAGTCCAGGTACAAGATAACGTGAATATTAATATTTGGAATTTGATGAAACTTAACATACGTAATCTCTAAGACGGGTTATGATCGTAGCAATTTTCAGGCGACATCTATGTGAGGTCAATGTGTCTGAAGGTCAAATTATGAAACATGTTTCAGATATAACATGTATAAAAGATAGTCTTTTGCAATCAGTTAAGATGAGTTCAAAGTAACCAACTCAACACCTATCATGTCGATTGTGTCAAATATTTCTTACCTCAATGGTTCTTTGTTGTTTTTAAATCATGCATGAAATAATATTTGTGTGTGACGACACACCTTGCGTTCATGCCTGATTCATTTCTTAAACCAAAACAATAGAGCTCCGCACAGCAAAACTGATGAGCAAAGTGCTGTGCAGAACAAACTGTTCTTTTTTATTAGAGGCAAATGGAAGATAAAGCCAAGATTACAATACAAATGCCTCAGTCTTGTGAAGCCAATCACTCTCCTACCCAGAGTTTCTTGCGGCCTTGAGACTTCTGTATCATCATCACATCTTACGCTGTCCATTCATGTGTTTTTCATCTGTTTCATTTTGGACACATTTAGATAAACATGAAGTTTCATTGAGAAAATATCCTAAAATGAAAAATTTTCCATTTGCGTATTTGTCCTCCACCTGGTGTCGTCGAAGCCCTATGAAGAGCTGGCAATACGGTCACTTTAATGTGTAAAGCTTTATTGTCATACACCTCACTGTTGCAGATGTAGTAGCATATCTATATTACTATGTAAATTAATACATAAAGCACTCCACTCAAGCTTGCATTATGCCTGCCTGTACTTATGCCAGAATAAGTGCATTTGTTTACAAACAAACAAACATTTGGTCACGGTTTGGTTTACAAACGATGCTTCTGAATGGCTGATGTTCTCGCCCTTGTAAGGTCATTAATGCATGAAATGCTTCGTAAATTAAGTTTCATTCAGGAAATATATGGAGACTTCTCATAGTGCAACAAGTTATGCTCTTCAGATGTGATTAAATGTAATTAAACGGGAAATAATTAAATCTTTGTTATGGACATGATGTAGGTAACCATGGTAACTAACTCTCTGTTTCAAAGTTGTACTGCTTGGTCCATGTGTTTATCAAAGCCAAAGTGATGTAACTAAACTGGAAGTGCTATATATCCTTAAGGTAGCCAGAGGTGTGGAACTTTTTGAATAGCACTCTAATGAACAAAATTCTAAATTTCTTAGACCTTTTTACATGAAGATGTTTCAAGGAGTTGTGGTTGTTTTGTTTGCAGTGTTTTTAAATCCTCAAAAGCTTATCATCAAGATCACGCTGATGAAGAGTTTAGGATATGTTTATTATCCCTACATCCTTGTAATACTACGCCACATGTTCACCGCTTATTACACAAATGCATATTTTTCCTTCCATGTTGTCGTGATTGTAAAGCTGGAGGGATTATTTCACTTCCTGATCTGACCTAGTCTAACATTGTACGACATTTGAACTTGATGGACCCTAACACCACATGAACCTAACAAATGATGAGCCCTAGATATCAACCAGGTATGTCGTCCATTTTTTATCCCCAAGATTCAGCCATTGGTTCTGTTTGTTGATAGGGTATCCATTCATATCTGGGGAGTTGCATCTTTTGATGTGAGGGTGCAGGATGCAGTGGGATTGGTTCGTGCACTAGATGTCGGTGAATTTAATAAATTCATATTATCAACCTCAGGGGTTTCTGTATCACATAATGAAATAGAATTGTATTAATTTGGCCGTCCATTGACAAGCATGTACATATCTTTTATTCCTAATATACATTATATGTTAAAATTATCATAGGGAAACACACTCAGGTCGTAACATCTTTATCAGATGTCATTCTTAAAATAATCGATGTTTAAGATGCGGTTTCACTCAATGAAGTAACTTCAGAATCAGGGGCGGTGGGGTGGTAAACATGTTCGCTCATCATGCCGAAGACCTGGGTTCGATTCCCCACATGGGTACAATGTGTGAAGTTTATTTCTGTTGTCTCGCCGTGATGTTGCTGGAATATTGTTAAAAGCGTCATAAAACCATACTCACTCACTACAGAAACAGTGTTTGAATACAGTGTTTGAGTGAAAGGCCCATTTATCGTATTGTGCCAAAAAGTGCTGCCATGTTTGTCAACAGAAATCACACATATGGCGAAACCTCTGAGTCTATTGAGAATGTTAGTGAGTAGTGTTTTGAGCAAGCAGATATTACATTGATGTATTGAGCTTGAAAGTAGTTCTTATCCAGTGTCCTCATATGCATGTTTGTCACATATACGCATGGTACCAACTACATCAGATCAATTTAATACTGAGCCCGTATCAGTGTACCTTGTTCGGATGCTGCTTGTCACATGCACTGACTAAAACATCCAGATTATGATCCTTGGTCTCTCAGTACCATACCTGTACTCATGGGTTAAATCAAGCTGGGTCCCTCACCACAAAGTCATCATAAGCGCTACATCAGTCATATATCTACTGGGGGGCACGGGTGGCCCAGTCGTCTATGGCGCCGCGATTCCCTGTGTGAGTTGCGTCGCCTGGGCACGCCAGAAACCTATGATTGTGGGTTCGAATCCCGGTTCTCCCCGATTATGTTTCTAGGTTTGTCAGCACCATACCCGTGCTCGTGGGTTTCACCGAAGTGGTAAACGTCTGAGACCTGCATCCCTTCGGGCTTTCCTCCCACATTAAGCTGACATGCCGTGATATAACTGGAATACTGTTAAAAGCGGCGTTAAACCCAACTCACTCACTCACTCACTCATATATCTACTGGTGTAGTAAGTATGAGAGTTGTAATCACCTATAGCCTGGAAGGTAATTTAAGGAACTGACATTTACTACAATATCTGAAAAACTATCGGACCTACTCCAGTCAAAGTGGGTATGAGATTTTTAAACAGTCATACATAACTGGATATTACATTTAAAGACAATCGGTGCATGAATAAAAAATCTGTCTATTTAGCTTTCACTATATTTAATCAACAACCAGACCTGTTCGTCATGGGTGGAACGAGCATTCATTGAAACAGCCATCTGCATAATGCTACCCCTGCATAACAGGGCCATATAACAGAGTTGAACCAATCAACTCAACTCGAAAAGGTGCACGGGAATCACGCACGTTGAGACGCCCAACGCTAACACTGTATTCGTGGGTGCGTGATTCCCTTAAATTACCTTCCACACTATAGGTGCTCAGTAACGATCGCTCTGTGGAATGGAGCACATAGGTTTATGTTACTAAGGATTCAAAACAAAGTTTGGCAGGCAATTTTGGAATTTGTTTTTGCTCAAATTGGTCAGTAAAATCCAAGTCACTTCTACAAAGCACTATTTCACAGAAACTGGAAAATTGGTAATTCTAATTTGGGAATTTTTTGCTGCAGATGTA
This sequence comes from Haliotis cracherodii, assembly GCF_022045235.1. Lineage (NCBI taxonomy): Eukaryota > Metazoa > Mollusca > Gastropoda > Lepetellida > Haliotidae > Haliotis > Haliotis cracherodii. Next base: position 28,401,740 of record NW_027266319.1, on the reverse strand, counting down.
GGCCGATTATAGACCTCTGAGCAAATCTAGACAGGTTCCTTGTCAAGGTGGTAAAAGTTTGTTTCTTTGTTTCTTTGTTATTTAATGCTGCACACAGCAATATTCCAGCTATATGACGGCGGTCTGTAAATAATCAAGTCTGGATCAGACAATCCAGTGATTGACATCATGAGCTTCGATCCACGCAGCTGGGATAGATGACATGCATCAACCAAGTCAAGCCTGACCACCCGATGACAAGCATAGTCGCCTTTTATGGCAAGCATGCATTACTGAAGACCTATTCTAACTGGGATCTTCACAGGTTAGGTGGTAAAAGACTATGTGATCACATTGGCTTTTGTCCCACAGTAAGCTGACTCTGCTGTGTGAGTGAATTAATGTTACAAAATAACAGTTGCGTCAAGGTCACAGGTAGAAATGCAGTGCATGGTCTGAATCTGTTTGTTTGTTTGTTTGTTGTTTAACGCCGCACTCAGCAATATTCCAGTTATATGACAGCGGTCTGTAAAATCATCTAGTCTGGACCAGACAATCCAGTGATTGACATCATGATCATCGATCCATGCAATTGGGCTACGATGACATGTATCAACCAAGTCAGCGAGCCTGACCACCCGATCCCGTTAATCACCTCTTACGACAAGCATTTTACCTTTTGTGACAAGCATGGGTTACTGAAGACATTTATGACTGTGTGTCATGTATGTTCATCATCTGTCTGCAGTGGTCTGTGAGGCGACTATTCTGTTTGTCAGGTGGTCAGACTCTGTGTCCTGACTGTGTGTCATGTATTATTAGCATGTAGGGGGACTATACTGTTTGTCAGGTGGTCAGACTCTGTGTCCTGACTGTGTGTCATGTATTATTAGCATGTAGGGGGACTATACTGCTTGTCAGGTGGTCAGACTCTGTGTCCTGACTGTGTGTCATGTAATGTATTATTAGCATGTAGGGGGACTATACTGTTTGTCAGGTGGTCAGACTCTGTGTCCTGACTGTGTGTCATGTATTATTAGCATGTAGGGGGACTATACTGTTTGTCAGGTGGTCAGACTCTGTGTCCTGACTGTGTGTCATGTATTATTAGCATGTAGGGGGACTATACTGCTTGTCAGGTGGTCAGACTCTGTAACTTGGTTGATTGTGTGTCATCATTTTCCGATGACATGGATCGTTGTTGTTCCTGCTGAACAGACACTGGTTTGTGTGGCCTAGATATGTACAGGCGGCAGTGATATGGCTGAAACATATCCCTCTCCTCCTCATCTAACATAGTCAGTGAATAACAAGAGGCCCATTGTGAACAGGTTTTGTACGAGTAAGTCAACCAACCTGAGCCCTTTTTGATCACAATCATCTACTATTACCACAAGAAAATATCTTATGCAAAGATCATGAAGGTATTGGATTTCTTTTATGATCATGATAGTACATATAGTGAGGCTGTGGCATAGCCTATTGGTTAAGCATTTCCTTATGCCACAGGCCCGGCTCTATTTCCCACATGGGTACAATGTGTGAAGTCCATTTCTGGTATTCCCCTCCATGACATTGCTGGAATATTGCTAAAAGTGGTGTCGGACCATACTCACCACTGGTGCACACACCATGTGTTACCATGGTTACCAAACCATGGAACTGACGCAAATTCATTACATGTGTTGGTTGGATCTTGATGATGAAATGGCATGGTGCCCAGTCGTGGATTCAAATCCTGGTTCCATCCAATTATGTTTCTTTGTCAGCACCATTACCCATACTTGTGGATTTTCATCAAAGTGTTAACGCCTGAGACCTGCATCACTTTGAGCGTGAGCCCCAACTCTCTCCCTCCTGCTTAATTACGCTTTCTATACAGTATCTTAGCATGGTGTTGGTGTGTCGTGTACTATGTCATGTATCATGTTGAGATGTGTATCGTGTCAAGACACAGTGTATGATCATGATAGTGACAATCTGACCTCATGGTGAAAAAATGTCCTGTTTGAATATACATACAAGATAACTTCGGCCGTCATAAGTTACCGTTTGATTTTCACATGGTAAAACATTCACATCCTTCAATCATTTGTCACCACTCGCCCCTTTCCATAACCTGCAAGAAGACTCGTCCTCGATGAACCAATATTGTATCGATGAATGTTATGTGCGAAAAAAACAAACCAATCAGAATGCACGTATGATTTCAAGTTGTTCATCAAAGAATCCCTCAGAAATAATTTTCGATTTTACATATGTCTTGCATCTAAAAATATACCCAAGACACAGTTAAATGTGTTCAATCATACTGTATAATTCCGCATGTCCAGATGTGCTTTCGATTGCGTCTGAAATATACATAATATGTGGGAAAATATATGTAAACCATTACACAATGAGTTGACAATTGTTTTAGGTATGCCCGTTTGCGCTAAGACGGAACCCAGTCGCAAAAATGGCCACGAGAAAGGCACAAGTCGCTATTCGGCTGGTCATGGAATAACTCGAGTTGGTCACGATTGATCCTTCGATACTAACTGGTGAAGAACGCAAATGCCTTGGAAGTTTTGTTTGAAGATAAAACATAGAAAATATGAGCATGATAATGCCTCAAGTCCCACATGCAAACATTGTGTAAAACTTTGGATGAAAATCTAATAGTTTATTATGGCCTTGTTAAAATCATGATAGTAGGATTTTAGGATTAAGATAATTAGTTGTGGAATGTCTGTGATGCGCCACGCCATTTGACTGGACTGTAGATGGAGATTGAATTTTGAATTGAAAAATGATATGATCTTGACTGTGTGACTGTGTTAAGTTTGGGAATCATTACACCTCTCTTCTAAGGGTGGTCCTAATTCTGTCTGTATCATACAGATAATTGTTTTATCATGGCAATTGTTTTCATGATCCGTGTACACGGTGTAGGGCCCTGATAATGAATGACAAGTGCTTGTCTACTTCAAGTGTGACCCAGTGGGAAATCATGCTTGGCAGAGGCTTGTGATTCATGTGAAGAACACATGCTGATTATCATCATGATCATCATGATAGTTTAGTGTTGTTGACTTTATGAATTTCCAAAAACTTCCCTCAAGAAACAGTATTTCAGTGTTTCCAATCTTCAAAACTTACTGTTTAGTTTTTCACGAACACCTGGTGTCATCACTGATTTTCATTGATCCATTCATATTATTTTCACTGCTATTTTGTCTATTACGGCCAATTGAATCTGTGTTGCTGGAGAATAGAGACTGGTTGTTCTATGGCACTGACATTTTATATTTACAACTGATAATCCACCTATTTCAGTAGCCACAACCCCTATGTATCTTAGCACTACAGCTTGCTTAAGCCTATGTTAATGTATGGGAGTTATGATCATCTCTGTGTTAAGATTGCTTTGTGGACCTGGGGCCTGGACTTTGGTCTGAAGGCATAGGATTTGCCAGTTATTATGACATTTGTGACACTGGGCACACACTGGCTCGGCCATTTGATTGCCGGATCTATTTTTTTCTTCTCCATCGATACAGGTATCAATTACAGTCCAACACTAAGTAAGGAATAGCTATTCTTACCTTAAATATATGCTTTAACAACTGTTACACCAAACACTTATTAGTAGTTTTGTTTTTGTTTGTTTGTTTGTTTGTTGTTTAACGCTGCACTCAGCAATATTTCAGCTATATGACGGTGGTCTGTAAAATAATCAAGTCTGGACCAGACAATCCAGTGATTGACATCATGAGCACCGATCCACGCAATTGGGATCGATGACATGTATCAACCAAGTCAGCGAGCCTGACCACCCGATCCTAGTCGCCTTTTACGACAAACATAGTCGCCTTTTACGGCAAGTATGGGTTGCTGAAGACCTATTCTACCCCAGAATCGTCATGGGTCCTTATTAGTAGTGAAAGAAAGTAGTGAAAATGTAAATATTTTCATCCATTGCCACATATTTGACACTGTCAACTGTTAATCATCAGTGTGCAAGGTATTTGGCCATCCTGTCTATGAAAAACATGGCTTAGCACATGCAAGTATTGTGATACGTTTCGGATCATGAGCAAGGTATAGTGATACGTATTGGATTGCACAGTTTGTGTATCGGCCTAGCCCTAAATTGACGATTGCCTGTTTTGTAGATCACATGGCACAACATGGCAGCCATATTGAAAACAATTATTTGGGGCTTTTGCTCAGCTATGCTTTGCCAAAATGTACTGAGATCTAGTATAAGTTTAGCTAGTAGTCATGGTAATGGGGCTGAACACATATGTACCACTTTCAGCGATTTATAGTATTATAGTAAAGTTTGTCCTTATTTTGATTGTTGTGACAATAAATCATCATATTTTGTTTCTATAGAGTTTTATGTTACATTATCACTCTTTATAATCTTCAATATTTATGCAGCAAATGACAGCACCATTTTAAGTACTGTCTTGGGGATATCAGGTTTGCTGACTTGGTTGATGCATTTCATCGTATCCCATTGCGTACATACATGCTGATGATGTCAATCACAGGATAATGTTTGGTCCAGACTCAATTGTTTACGGACCATCATCACATAGCTGGAATTGTGCTGTGTGCATGGTGTGCTCTGTTAAACAACAAACAAACTTTATTGATATTTTTTACTACATATCCAGGTGGACTATTTGCTGTAGGTCTACATGAACATGAATGCAAGTTGAAGTAAAATAGATTTCTGAAAATAGGAAATTGTGTCCATGTTTTTGTTGTTGAACAAGCATCCCAAACAACTCTGCATAAATAGGTACTAGGGCTTGATTTAATACAGGGCTTGATTTAAAGAACTTAATTTAACATGCACCAGGTGCATGGTGACGTGAAATCCTAGTTGCACCCTGGTGCCATCAATTTATCAAAGTTGATATATAGATGCATTAACAACTCAAAATAACTAATATCTCAAATCTCTGATGACTCAGTTGACAGGCCTCAAAGCTGCAACTAAAACGGTTGCCAATTCCACCTAAATTTCAATTTGTCTACTGTCTAAAATTCAGAGGTAGCCAAATGACTACCTTGAACATGTTGAAAAATAACTTGTGGCAACTAAATTCTACTGTGTCACATTTGAAGACACACAAATAAACAATAGCTGATTGTGGAAAACATGTCTGCTAATAATTGTACTTGCATATAATGCCTCCTAAAGTTGACAATGAACAGAAATGCATAAATATTAATGTCATTATTATGATTAGTATTTTATTTCAGTAGACAATGCTCATTGGATAAGCAAGGATATACCTAAATAATCTAGTAACATACATTGCATCATTGTTTGAGTCACAAATAACAAACATCAAGTTCAGTATCCAGTAATATACAATTTCAAGACTACTGCTATGACTTGTACATATTATAATAGTTATTTGATCAAAGATAATTTCAAATGCTTTTGGCCACCTACAATATTGGCTTGACTTCTTGATTTTACCAGGGGCGGTCGGGTAGCCTAGTGGTTAAAACGTTTGCTCGTCACGCTGAAGACCCGGGTTCGATTCCCGACATGGGTACAATGGGTGAAGCCCATTTCTGGTGTCCCCTGCCATGATATTGCTGGAATATTGCTAAAAGCGGCGTAAAACCGTACTCACTCACTTGTTTTTACCACTGGCTACTTGAAAAAAACAACAAACTTTTAGGCCTGGTTGACTGTGTCATGATTTTACATAAATTAACGATGTATTGCTGTACAACATAAGCAGATAAGAGGAGCATATGTACATGATCTTGCAGTACCCAGTTTGCAGGCCTCAAAGTTGCGACTATAATGGTCGCCAATGCGACCTAAATTTTTATTTGTCGACTGTCTAAAATTCAGAGGTAGCCAAATGACTACCTTGAAAAATATCTTGTGGCGACTAAATACTGTTGTTACACATATATAGACACAAAAATAAACATGTCTGCTATTACTTGTACTTGCATATAATTCCTCCAAAAGTCAACAATGAACCGAAATACATAAATATTAATGTAATTAGCATTTTACTTTGGTTGATAGTTTATAGGATAAGCAAGGATATACCTATATAATGTAGTAACATAAATTGCATCACTGTTCAAGTCACAAGTAATATAACACAAGTACAATTTCCACTAATAGTTATTTGATAAAAGATAATTTCAAATGCTTTTGGCTACCCACACCTATGGCTCGACTTCCTAATTTTACCACTGGCTACCTGGATAAAATACTTGTAGCCATATGGCTACTTGGTAAAAATTTAAACTTTGAGGCCTGGTTTGATGACTCAAGATAACATGACAAATTATACATAACAGGGCTTAGTGATGGTGTAGGTTACATAAAGCTTAGAGGTATTTGGTGTGTTCAAAGATCGATATTGTCTGGTCAAACACAAATTTAAAATGTTTTTACATGCACATGGTACATAAAGACATAAATATTAGGTTCTTTTAAATGAACCATTAAGTTGCACTGGTGCACGTTTTGTATAGTTAAATCGAACCCTGCAATAATCCTCCACTTTGTGTAAACGTGGTCAACGTCATGGAAGAGCCTGAGCTTCAGCACTATGGTATCAGGTTTAATCATCTGAGCTTTTAGATCCTCCCTGAACAAGTTTGGATATGATGTTCCTGGCCACTGTAGCATCCAACATGTCCAACATCCCATATTCACTGATTCTTAAGGTTCATAGAAAGCAACTTCCAAGGCACTGTTGCCTTGCATAAACAATCATCTGCCATCTCTCGTTTACAGAGTGATAGCGCTTCCTTGGATGAAGGCATTAGATCCTCCTTGGCATATATATATGCTTTGACTAAGTTGATGCTTTGCAACTTCCAAGACACTATTGCCTTGCATAAACAATCATCTGCCATCTCTCGTTTACAGAGTGATAGCACTTCCTTGGATGAAGGCATTAGATCCTCCTTGGCATATATATATGCTTTGACTAAGTTGATGCTTTGCAACTTCCAAGACACTGTTGCCTTGCATAAACATTCATCTGCCATCTCTCGTTTACAGAGTGATAGCGCTTCCTTGGATGAAGGCATTAGATCCTCCTTGGCATATATATATGCTTTGACTAAGTTGATGCTTTGCAACTTCCAAGACACTATTGCCTTGCATAAACATTCATCTGCCATCTCTCGTTTACAGAGTGATAGCGCTTCCTTGGATGAAGGCATTAGATCCTCCCTGGCCATGCTGGCATATATATATGCTTTGACTAAGTTGATGCTTTGTATCGGAGGAAGGACGGAGCTCAAGTAACTCAGTGGTCTAAGTTGTCACTCCTTCCTGAGCTGCATCCACTTGTCCTGAGTTTGAATCCATAATTTACCCTCAGGCCTGCTATATACATACTTACTCTGATAATCACGATCTATTTCATTGTCGGCTATGTTATGCTAACACACACGTTTCCCTTTCAAAATTCAAGTGCAAAAAGTAGATTGTTGTGTTGTTATAATGTCCTGATTTGTTTTCTTCTATTTTTCAGCTAAATTAAGTTCTCCATAGACACATAAAATGCCGTTCTTTACGAAAAAGAAGAATAAGAAAGGCTCCGAGAGCGATGCTGAAGGAGCCATGAGCATCGGCACCCCTTTCAACGTTGTCCGCAACTACCATGTCAACTTTGACAGCTCAAACGGAGAGTTTGTGGGTCTACCGCCAGCATGGGCACAGTTGCTGAAGGACTCAAACCTGACGTAAGTACACCGTATACTTACAAGCATCTGATTCAGAAACCAGATTGCAAGGAATCATTGGGTTGCGCTGTGGTGAACCTACACTCAAATTAAGTATAACTGTATGATGAACCTACACTCACATTAAGTGTAACTGTATGAAGAACCTACACTCACATTAAGTGTAACTGTATGAAGAACCTAGACTTACATTAAGTTTAACTGTATGATGAGCCTACACTCACATTAAGTATAACTGTATGATGAACCCACACTCACATTGAGTGTAACTGTATGATGAACCTACACTCACATTAAGTGTAACTGTATGATGAACCTAGACTTACATTAAGTGTAACTGTATGATGAGCCTACACTCACATTAAGTGTAACTGTATGAAGAACCTAGACTTACATTAAGTGTAACTGTATGATGAACCTACACTCACATTAAGTGTAACTGTATGAAGAACCTAGACTCACATTAAGTGTAACTGTATGATGAACCTACACTCACATTAAGTGTAACTGTATGAAGAACCTAGACTTACATTAAGTGTAACTGTATGATGAACCTACGCTCACATTAAGTGTAACTGTATGAAGAACCTACACATACATTAAGTGTAACTGTATGATGAACCTAGACTCACATTAAGTGTAACTGTATGATGAGCCTACACTCACATTAAGTGTAACTGTATGAAGAACCTAGACTTACATTAAGTGTAACTGTATGATGAACCTACACTCACATTAAGTGTAACTGTATGATGAACCTACACTCACATTAAGTGTAACTGTATGAAGAACCTACACATACATTAAGTGTAACTGTATGATGAGCCTACACTCACATTGAGTTTAACTGTATGATGAACCTAGACTTACATTAAGTGTAACTGTATGAAGAACCTAGACTTACATTAAGTGTAACTGTATGATGAACCTACACTCACATTGAGTGTAACTGTATGATGAACCTACACTCACATTAAGTGTAACTGTATGAAGAACCTAGACTTACATTAAGTGTAACTGTATGATGAACCTACACTCACATTGAGTGTAACTGTATGATGAATCTACACTCACATTAAGTGTAACTGTATGAAGAACCTAGACTTACATTAAGTGTAACTGTATGATGAACCTACACTCACATTGAGTGTAACTGTATGATGAACCTACACTCACATTAAGTGTAACTGTATGAAGAACCTAGACTTACATTAAGTGTAACTGTATGATGAACCCACACTCACATTGAGTGTAACTGTATGATGAACCTACACTCACATTGAGTGTAACTGTATGATGAACCTACACTCACATTAAGTGTAACTGTATGAAGAACCTAGACTCACATTAAGTGTAACTGTATGATGAACCTACACTCACATTAAGTGTAACTGTATGAAGAACCTAGACTCACATTAAGTGTAACTGTATGAAGAACCTAGACTTACATTAAGTGTAACTGTATGATGAACCTAGACTTACATTAAGTGTAACTGTATGATGAACCTACACATACATTAAGTGTAACTGTATGATGAGCCTACACTCACATTAAGTGTAACTGTATGATGAACCTAGACTTACATTAAGTGTAACTGTATGAAGAACCTAGACTTACATTAAGTGTAACTGTATGATGAACCTTCACTCACATTAAGTGTAACTGTATGAAGAACCTAGACTTACATTAAGTGTAACTGTTTGATGAACCTTCACTCACATTAAGTGTAACTGTATGATGAGCCTACACTCACATTAAGTGTAACTGTATGATGAACCTAGACTTACATTAAGTGTAACTGTATGATGAACCTACACTCACATTAAGTGTAACTGTATGATGAACCTACACTCACATTAAGTGTAGCTGTATGATGAACCTACACTCACATAAAGTGTAACTGTATGATGAACCTACACTCACATTAAGTGTAACTGTATGAAGAACCTACACTCACCTTAACTGTAACTGTATGATGAACCTACACTCACATTAAGTGTAACTGTTTGATGAACCTACACTCACATTGAGTTTAACTGTATGATGAACCGATACTCACATTAAGTGATATTGGGGTGGAAGGATAGCCTAGTGGTTAAAGTGTTTGAACATCATGCCATCATGGGTTTGATTTCCCACATGGGTACAAAGTGTGAAGTCCATTTCTGGTGTCCCCTGCCATGATATTGCTAGAATATTGCTAAAAGCGGCCTAAAACCCAACTGACACATTAAGTGATCTATTATGATGAACGTACACTCACATTAAGTGAACGTAAACTCACATTAAGTGAACCTACACTCACATTAAGGGAACGTACACTCACATTAAGTGAACGTACACTCACGTCAAGTGAACCTTCACTCACGTCAAGTGAACCTACACTCATGTCAAGTGAACCTACACTCACGTCAAGTGATATCTATTATGATGAACCTACACTCACGTCAAGTGATATCTATTTTGATGAACCTACACTCACGTCAAGTGAACCTACACTCATGTGATATGTCTTCATTGCTCACAGTGCTAAGGAACAGCGGGACAATCCTGAAGCTGTCATCAACTCTTTAAAGACATACCAGAACTCTGTCAAGCGAAAACCATCAAATGCCAAGTTCATGATGGTTGCTACGACGATACGAGAGTCTGATGAACCATTAGAAGGGGCTGAAGATGAGGAAAGGAGTCAGAAGGAAGACTCAAATGGCCAGGACGTTATATTTGACAGTCCAAAGCATGAAGAAAAAAACGCTACCAAGGACGAGCAGATAAAAGTAAGACATGCAGTAACAGAGGTCACTTTCATGGAATGTCTGATTTTAATTCTGATAAATTTATATCTGTTATTCCATGATTAATATGCTCTTCTCATGCAATAAGATGTTTATACTTATGCAATAAACAATACAATGTTGTTCCAGAACTTCCGGACACCGTTCCACTAAACAATCTTAGTTCTAAGATGGTCGTAACGCTCATGCTTTAACATTGGCTTACGATGGTCATAGCGCAAAGATCGCTTTGGGGAATGGATCCCAGGCACCTAAATCATATTGTAAATATTCAACAAGAAAAAGATTTGTCGTATTTCGATTTTTGCAGGTCGTACCAATTGAAACAATGTTACATGTAATTCCACTTGGTTAAAACTGTAGCTGCAAGCTCCCAGTGTACACTGTGTTGACACCTTGTTTCACTCTGCCACCTTGTTACACTGTGTTGACACCTTGTTTCACTGTTGACACCTTGTTACAATCTGTTGACACCTTGTTACACTCTGTTGACACCTTGTTACAATCTGTTGACACCTTGTTACTATCTGTTGACACCTTGTTTCACTCTGCCACCTTGTTACACTCTGTAAACAAGTCCTAGATTTGTCGTATTTCGATTATTGCAGGTCTTACCACTCTATTGACTCCTTGTTACTCTCTATTGACCCCTTGTTACACTCTGTTGACACATTGTTACTCTCTGTTGACACCTTGTTACAATCTGTTGACTCCTTGTTTCACTGTGTTGACACCTTGTTACTCTCTGTTGACATGGTTGACACCTTGTTACACTGTGTTGACACCTTGTTTCACTGTTGACACCTTGTTACAATCTGTTGACACCTTGTTACACTCTGTTGACACCTTGTTACAATCTGTTGACACCTTGTTACAATCTGTTGACACCTTGTTACACTCTGCCACCTTGTTACAATCTGTTGACACCTTGTTACACTGTGTTGACACCTTGTTACTCTCTGTTGACACCTTGTTACGCTGTGTTGACACCTTGTTACACTGTGTTGACACCTTGTTACACTGTGTTGACACCTTGTTACACTCTGTTGACACCTTGTTACACTGTGTTGACACCTTGTAACACTCTGTTGACACCTTGTTACAATCTGTTGACACCTTGTTACAATCTGTTGACACCTTGTTACACTGTGTTGACACCTTGTTACTCTCTGTTGACACTTTGTTACTCTCTGTTGACACCTTGTTACACTCTGTTGAGACCTTGTTACTCTCTGTTGACTCCTTGTTACTCTCTATTGACACCTTGTTACACTCTGTTGACTCCTTGTTACTCTCTGTTGACACCTTTTTACACTCTGTTGAGATCTTGTTACACTCTGTTGACTCCTTGTTACTCTCTGTTGACACCTTTTTACACTCTGTTGACACCTTGTTTCACTCTGCCACCTTGTTACACTCTGTAAACAAGTCCTAGATTTGTCGTATTTCGATTATTGCAAGTCTTACCACTCTATTGACTCCTTGTTACTCTCTATTGACTCCTTGTTACACTCTGTTGACACATTGTTACTCTCTGTTGACACCTTGTTACAATCTGTTGACTCCTTGTTTCACTGTGTTGACACCTTGTTACACTCTGTTGACTCCTTGTTTCACTCTGTTGACACCTTGTTTCACTGTGTTGACACCTTGTTTCACTCTGTTGACACCTTGTTACAATCTGTTGACTCCTTGTTACACTCTGTTGACACCTGGTTTCACTCTGTTGACATCTTGTTACACTGTGTTGACACCTTGTTTCACTCTGTTGACACCTTGTTACACTGTGTTGACACCTTGTTACACTGTGTTGACTCCTTGTTTCACTGTGTTGACACCTTGTTTCACTGTGTTGACACCTTGTTTCACTCTGTTGACACCTTGTTACACTGTGTTGACACCTTGTTACACTCTGTTGACTCCTTGTTTCACTCTGTTGACACCTTGTTTCACTGTGTTGACACCTTGTTTCACTCTGTTGACACCTTGTTACAATCTGTTGACTCCTTGTTACACTCTGTTGACACCTGGTTTCACTCTGTTGACATCTTGTTACACTGTGTTGACACCTTGTTTCACTCTGTTGACACCTTGTTACACTGTGTTGACACATTGTTACTGTCTGTTGACACCTTGTTACAATCTTTTGACTCATTGTTTCACTGTGTTGACACCTTGTTACACTCTGTTGACTCATTGTTTCACTGTGTTGACACCTTGTTTCACTGTGTTGACACCTTGTTTCACTCTGTTGACACCTTGTTACACTGTGTTGACACCTTGTTACACTCTGTTGACTCCTTGTTTCACTCTGTTGACACCTTGTTTCACTGTGTTGACACCTTGTTTCACTCTGTTGACACCTTGTTACAATCTGTTGACTCCTTGTTACACTCTGTTGACACCTGGTTTCACTCTGTTGACATCTTGTTACACTGTGTTGACACCTTGTTTCACTCTGTTGACACCTTGTTACACTGTGTTGACACATTGTTACTGTCTGTTGACACCTTGTTACAATCTTTTGACTCATTGTTTCACTGTGTTGACACCTTGTTACACTCTGTTGACTCATTGTTTCACTGTGTTGACACCTTGTTACACTGTGTTGACACCTTGTTACACTGTGTTGACACCTTGTTTCACTCTGTTGACACCTTGTTACACTCTGTTGACATGTTGTTGCACTGTGTTGACACCTTGTTACACTGTGTTGACACCTTGTTACACTGTTGACACCTTGTTACACTCTGCCACCTTGTTTCACTCTGTTGACACCTTGTTACACACTGTTCACATGTTGTTGCACCCTGTTGACTACTTATTTCAATCTGTTGACACCTTGTTTACATCTTGTTTACATCTGTTGCAGCATGATGCCAGTGCTGGGGACCAATCAGTGGAAAAGTTGGCAGTTGGCGTTGCTGACACAACCGTGGATGATGATGAGGTTCTCACAAGACGACCAAAGTCAAAACAGAAAGTGGAGGCAAAGACAGATGAAGAAATAAATGATGAATTGCGTAAGAAAAATTATGATGTAGAAATAGTAGTAGTTTTGTCAAACTGTAGGAATATTGAATAGGCCAACAGGAAGTCATGCTTGTTATAAGATTGTCATGTCTGGTTGTTATATATTTGATACATTGTTAGAAGAAATTTGGTTAATTTTATCTGGGTGGGGAAATATCAAAATTGTGAACTTGTCTCTGGACAAGGAAATAAGCAAAGGTCAATTCTCTGGAGACAAAGTGTACTTGTATGGATTTTGGTGTTGGTGTGTGACCAAAATGGAGTTTTTATTACAAAATCAGAAACTTTACTGTCTGCAGTCTTTGTTTTGATATTGATGAATAAGTTTTTGTATCTCTTTGATTTTTCCCACCATGAATAATGAATTCATCCTCGATAGGCCGTCATCATATGAAAAATATACATTTTGAGCAGCCAGTGTGATCTGCCGTGGATACTTACAATGCACTGCCGAACTGGTGACGTAGAAGCCTGATCAACCAATCAGAGAGCTTGTTCTAAAGAATTATCAAAATCAGATCAAGGATATAAACAATACACCGTGCTCAGCTGGATTCCTCTTGCTAGCAATGTGTATTTCTTTCAAGTTATATTCAGTACAAATTCAGGAACATACTGTCAAAAATATTGCATCAAAATTGACTAGAAGTCTGCCAAATTTTAAATCTGAAGCTGATTTTTTTGTCTGGTGATCTCACATAACAAGTGTTTAATTTTAAGTATGGTGTGAAAGTTATGACCAGATCTTAAACCCTTTTTGCCTTATTGATATTGTTCATCCCTGTTAACAAGATCAGCTCTGAAACATGAGAATATGTTTGTGTGTCTTTCAGGGAAGATTGCCAGTGCAGGGGACCCGCAGCAGAAGTTTGAGATCAAGAAAAAATTAGGATCAGGGTAAGACCCAAAAAAGTTTCCTGATCTTTCCTGTGTCGTAAAGGGTCCTGGGCCCACTTGCACAAAGCAGTCTTAGTGCTAAGAGTAAGACTGATATAAGCCTATGTTAAAGTATGGGAGTAAAGATGGTCTTTGCGCTAAGATCTCTACATGCGAGTGAGTCAAGGTAGGATAATGCACTTGATAATCCAGGATACTGTTGAGGGTTTTTTCTTTCTTATGTCATACTATTTAATCACCTCTGTCTTCTCATGTAATGCATAGCTTCTCAAGTGTAGTTTAACAGATGCACACTGGTATGACAAACACCTGTGTCACAACTATGTACAGTTAACATGTGCGCACTGGTATGACACACAAACAGGATATTCTTCATGTAAGACTTCTGGGTGCCGTCATACAAAGCGGTCTTAGCGCTAAGGTGATTGTAACTTCATACCTTAACATAGACTTACGACAGTCATAGCGCCAAGGTTGTTTTGAGAAACTGCACCCAGGACATTTGAAAACTGTTGCCCATACTTTGGTGTCTCCCATGATAAGACTGTAACAACATGGTTCAGACTTGTGTTAAACTCACTCACTCACTCACTTCAACATGTTGTGTCTTCAGTGCATCTGGGACGGTGTGTCTCGCCCGAGAGAAGGCCAATGAGGATGTTGTCGTGGCGATTAAAATGATGGACTTGAATAACCAACCCAAGAAGGAGCTCATTGTTACTGAGATCGAAGTCATGAAAACATATCGCCATGACAACATTGTAAACTTCCTGGACTGTTACATGCTAGATACTGAACTTTGGGTGATCATGGAGTACCTGGACGGTGGCGCCTTGACTGATGTTGTCACAGAAACCATCATGAAAGAGGGTCAGATTGCAGCTGTATGTCGCGAGTGCCTCGTTGGGCTTAAGTTTCTTCATGAGAGGAATATTATTCACAGGGATATTAAGAGTGATAATGTACTGCTTGGAATGACTGGTGCTGTAAAGCTGACTGACTTCGGTTTCTGTGCTCAACTTAGTGGAGAGAAGAGTAAGCGTGACACTATGGTGGGAACGCCATACTGGATGGCGCCAGAAGTTGTCTCCAGGTAAGCTTCTCAAGGATTTATGTCTCTGTGATTGATAAACTGCATATTTATATTCTTCATTCATTTAACATTTATGATTAGAATTTCTAGGTAAAGTTTGGGAGAAATTGTCTTATCTTTCATTAAATGATGGGTGAGATATCTGTCCTTGTGTCTTCCAGGAAGTATTATGCTTCGCAAAGTGTGGGGATTCCATATCAAAATTGATCCCAGCGTCCTAGGCTTGTCGTACGAGCCAACTTACTGGTCAAGTTTGGTCACTTGTTTGATTGCATGCCATCAAACACCAACCGTGTGAATCATTGTCCATAGTATAGATCACTGGTTTGTCTGGTCCAAACTGATTATTACAGGCCGTGGTCATTTACTTATTTTAGGCTTAAAAAAATAAAAGAATTGGATCTCAGGCAATGGATTTTGAAAATATAGTGCATCGCAGGCGCTGTTTTTTTTTTCTATCTTTGTTGAAACTGGTATGTTACTAAATAAACAGTTGTGTACAATCAACCTGGGAAAGGGCCTCCCCATATAAATTTATTCCTGGATGAGTAAATTACTTGAATACAGTATTTGACTAAGTTTGGACCTGATATATGTAAGGAAATGTGCAGGGAACTTTATGATAATGCAGGCAGTGCCTGAGAACCATGCTGTTATTTTTTCTAGCCTTAATGAGTGTGACGGAAAACAAGAAATAAACAAAGTATGCTTCGCTCCCACTGTACTGTCTGTATCTTCCAGGAAGCAGTATGGCAACAAGGTGGACATCTGGAGTATGGGTATCATGATCATTGAGATGCTGGAGGGGGAACCACCGTACCTCAATGAAACTCCACTGAAAGCCATCTTCAGGATTGCCACCATCGGCAAACCTGAGATAAAAAATGAAGGCAAACTGTCCGAGGAGCTGCGTTCCTTCCTGCACGCCTGTCTGGAGGTGGATGTCGAGAAGAGGGCAAATGCCTCAGACCTGCTCGAACACGCTTTCCTGAAGAAAGCCATGCCGCTTACAACACTAAAACCACTAATCATTGCAGCCAGGCAGTCGACAGGTCATTGAGTTGATTGATTCTCATTGGTCAGTGTATATATCTTCATGGGCTTGAGCATAGGATGAATTTTGCACCCGCAAGTTGCGATATTTGCTTCATCACTGACTGTGTGATGACATGACACATCTCATGTACATATTGTAGTCACGTTTTGAAGTGACCATACCATTATTTAGAGACAGCTGACATTATTGCACATTGTTCACTCTTCAATATGCATCACTATCCTCACAAAATTGTGTCCTTTAATCTTCATTTTTAGTTCATGCTTGGAAAATGTCTTAACACTAAACTGAAATGGTAATTTACGTTGCACTCTAGCAAAAACCTAAAACAAACAGGTGTAAGGGCCATCCCTTCTATTAGTGTCTATGGATAGAGCACCCACAGCCTTGTTCCATGGCTTGTTCTTTGGTGCTTTGACTATCATTACCATGGTAACTCCTTTACTTTAAGAAACACAATATCTGTAGGATAAACAATAGAGGGTTTTGACCTTTGTCAATAAGTCAGGCTGAGCATCCCTGAGAGTTTTGAGATGTTTCAATCACGGCTTTATCTAAGGACCGCAATGTGATGTGTCATCCAGAGAGTTAATGTTCATGTAGACTATACTTGAGAACTGAGATCACAGATTACCATGACTAGTACAGAAGGTTATAAATACAAAACTCATACAATAGGTTATGGATACAAGACCTGTTCAATAGGTTATAGATACAAGACTTATTCAATAGGTCATGGATACAAGACTCATACAATAGGTTATGAATACAAGACTCGTACAATAGGTTATGAATACGAGACTCGTACCATAGGTAATGAATACAAGACCTGTTCAATAGGTTATGAATACAAGACTCGTACAATAGGTTATGGATACAAGACCTGTTCAATAGGTTATAAATACAACATTTATTTTTTAATAGGTTATGGATACAAGACTCGTACAATAGGTTATGAATACAAGACTCATACAATAGGTTATGAACACAAGACTTGTACAATAGGTTATGAATACGAGACCTGTTTAATAGGTTATGGATACAAGACTCGTACAATAGGTTATGGATACAAGACTCGTACCATAGGTAATGAATGCAAGACCTGTTCAATAGGTTATAAATACAAGACTCGTACAATAGGTTATGAATACAAGTCTTTTATAGACTTATTGCAATATTCAATATGCTCTGTGGTGTATAAATATCACCAAGGTTATAGTTGTCTGGGAGGCATCAATGTCTCAGTGGTTTAGGGTGCTCTTTGAGTTGTGTCTGCTGGGATCTGCTGGTCATGGGTTCGAATCTCAGAGTCACACCAATTATTATCATTGATCCATGCTTGTGTCACGGTGTGACGCAGAGGGAAGTTTAGGAAACTGTCAAGCCACACATGGTCCAGGGCCCACTTGAACAAAACGATCTTAGCGCTAAGACTATTGTAAGCCTATGCTAAAGTATGGGGGTTACGACCATCTTAGCGCTAAGATTGCTTTGTGCAAGTGGGCCCTGGAGTTGGGGTGTGGAGGAAGTGAACACCTGGGCTCCTTATGTCCCCAAGGCTTAGGGATATGCTTCAACTCTGTGCACATTTGTTAATATTCAAACAGAACAACATCAATAGACAGAACTAGGCATGTTACCTCCAGTTCAATAGGGTTAAGAATTAAGTAGATTGACAGAATAACATCAGTGGCCAGTGACAGGCAACAGGTCATGAATTAAGTAGATGTTGGGCATCTTTCACTCACTTTTTATTGTGCTTAAGAGATTTGCAACAAAATTACCCTGTGAAAACTAATTTCATTACTTAGAAACTTAAACTTTTTGTAAAAATACGGACACTCTTTTGTTGTTAAGTGTCTTGATATTGTTGAGTGACATTCAGGAGACTTGGAGAGTTAAAAGTTTGGGTAACATGTTTCTCTAAACAAATGGAAAAAATGTGTAAGGATCACAATAAGGGTCAAGCCATTTATTATAGGGAGTGTGGTGCAGGGGGTGCTTACATTGATCTTTAAAGTGTCCTAATTTGCTGCCCCCCCAAAAAAAATATTAAAAAAATAAGAAAAACCCACACACCCCATTTTTATGTAACAATTTTTCATTGACAAACTTTGGAGAGGCTCATATGTTTATACATTCATAGAGGCAAAATAATGCATAAAAGTATGCTTCATCAAAGTTTTTTTACAAAAAGCTGATCTTAGTCATTGTGGTGGTTGAGCATTGTGGAACATCTGGTAATGGTATGCCAAGCCCATGTAGATGTACACACACATTGTATCAGAGTATGAGTAGTGCTACTTTACTGTATTCAGTCATAACGAGCTCTGTCAGAACAAAACTGCCTTGAGGTATTGTTTCATCCTTCAGAAGGATTGGAACTGTTATGTTATAGGAAATGACTATGTCTGATTTATATATATATATACTGAAGTTGTGTATTTGAAGTACAGATTACTCTGGGAAGGGTCTCCTCAAGTCCAGGCAGTTGTGTGTGAAATGTGATAAAAAGTATCAACCCTTTGACTCTGAAAGGGAAGTAAACTTTCAGATTGAACCAGGACAGGAAATATTTCATGTTGATATTTGCTTGTTATGTTTGTTCACTGATAAGTTCGGATCACATCGCACACAGGACTGCTGCTAACTTGCCATTGAGGACAACAGCTGCTGGGGCGAAGCGTAGCAGTGTGTATACTGCTCAACTTGTGGTAGGGATATTCCCATGGGGACTTAATTAGACATTTATGCAAGATATAAATATGATATTAAATTGTATGTTGTATTGCAACTAACATAAATTGACAAGCTTCATTTCAAAACAAACAAACGTAAGTGCACATGTCTGTATTTTGTTATTCCCAGTTTTATTGTTACAGTATAAAATAGGCTGCGAAAAAAAGGAAATGTTTCTCGGGCATAAGTGCATCAATGTCTGTCATCTTTATTGCTGCTAAAAGTTATTTACAAAATTCCCTCATATATGAATGAGATGCTATTATCATAAAATACAGTTCAATGAGTGCAGTTGTGTTTGTTGGTATTCTTGGTGGAAAGAAATTATGAACTGTTAGTTCCTAATCAGTTTTGTTTTCATTAAAAAGAATCTGAGCAAATGTGCCTGAAAAATATTTTTCTTTTAATGCAACCTAACATAAGTTGAGTAGTATATATACTACTCAAAAAAGGTTAAAGAACGCCCACAATTTGAAGGCTGTGTAGCAATACCCATCAGCCGTATATTCACTTGTTCTTTAATTTCTTTTGAGTAGTAGATGTACCTAGGTAGAGATCGTGGTGGAAATGTGTTTAAGTTGACTGAGGAGATCCGTTGTCCTTATAACCAAGGTGGACAATGTGTGCCTGCTGTAACAGTCATAGTGGAATATTTGTATTGTAATGAAAGAGGTATTAGCCCTGTTCCTTTCAGAGTCAACTGGTACATCCTTACCCTGTATTCCACCTTGTTCTCATTTTCACGTGCATTTGTGAGGGATTGTGGAAGGATGTGAAAAATATAAACACTTTACAAGGGGTGGGGAATGTAGAAGGCGAGGAAGGAAAATAGACATTGTTGGTGAAATCCTGTAGGAAAGCCATTAGGATATTGACAAGCACTAGTGAAAGGTTCCCCTAAAATGACACACAAAAATATGTGACATACATTTGGCATGTTTAGGTAATTGTAGTTTGTAATTTCAACATCCACCCCATCACTAATCAATAACTAATCGTGAAACTCACCAGTTTTTTGTAATAATAACGACATATAGAAGTTATCTAAATAGATACTTTGTAACTTGAAGCACCTGTTTGGAGGAAGACATTGTATGGAATGTGTGTGAGTAGTGGACATGTTTAAGGTCAAGGTTCCAGTGTATTTGTCTTCTCATAGACAGTATCAAATTTTACTCCCCTACGACCTTGTCATCTTCCTGGATAGTTGCTGTTATTAATACACTCACCTCTTCAACTGTTGTGCATTTAACTTGTCTAACAAACAGGAAATGAATATGTATTTTAATGGTAAAAAATAACTTGAATTCCTTTTGAGATTTGAGTCCATTAAGGAAATAGGAAGGTAAATTGATTTCTTTATGAAGAGCCGTCCTGGTGAAGGAAATTCACCAGCTGTTGATACTGACAGATCTGTACTGGTTCAGCACAGTGTAGGCCCCATGGAAAAACTGTAGGCCCAGTGGAAAAACTTTAGGCCCAAACATTTTAGCTGAAGCTGAGAGACATATTCTTGGAATATTAATTACATAAAACAACCAGTCAACCCGAAACATTTACTGCTGTCACACAGAGTTCTCAGACTCAATGGTGATAGATGCAGCCTACATTTATAAGGAAATTATTAGCTTGTAAAACATCTTTGCGACTAGATGTCATGCACCATTTGAAGATCGAATCCTACTGTTTATTAATATGAGTTAAGTTATGTTTGTCACATTGGTTAAATAATGCCTGACAAATAATTACTTTAATAAAATGCGGGCCATAAGGGCCTGCTGAAATTTAAAACTCTCACTCCGAGAACAAATCTGTCGCCCTTGGGTCTATTTCAAACATGGGTGCAGCTGATATGTTGTGGACAAGTTTGCAGCAGTTCATCTTCCCGAGGCAAGAGAGTTAACTGACTTTAAAAGTCAAGCTTCCACCCTTGCCGAATTAGGCTGGATTTCCTGGGCTCGATCGTAGCGCCACCAGTGGCTATTGCGAGTTACCAGGTATGTCCTTTCTATGCCTCTCCTACTGACTTAATCAGATTGAACCTCTCGTATCACTTGCATTTGCTTCAAACAAAACAGTGGGACCCAGTCAAGACGATCTGATCGATAATCAAGATCTATATTATGATAAAACGAGTCTTACATCGCGAAGTACATCAAATCACGTGAGCACCTTGATTAAAAACATGAATTTTTTTAGAAAATATCTGTTGACAACGAGTTAGCGGTGCACATGCTTTGCAAATGCTGCAGTCGACCGATATCTGCATGACAGATTACGATCCGGATTTCGATTTCGGTGCGCGATTTTGATTGGACTATGCATGTACTCGTTAGTCCAGCCAAAATGTAACTCCATAATGCCAGCCTAGTTCGGCAAGGGTGGAAACTGGACTTTTATAGTCAGTTAACTCACTTGCCTCGGGAAGATGGCAGCAGTGGGGTGACCTAGTTACATCCCTGTTGCAAGGTGTGGCCATCTGATGTGTCAGTACTAACATGATTATTTGACATTCTGTTATAACTGATACGTTATACTTTAAGTAAGCTTAAAGTCCTGTGAATGTGAATATGTAGGAATATATTCATGCAAAGAAATAAGGGAACATGTGTGAAGGTTTGAGTGTGTTGTCCCAAGGATGAATGGAGGTTGTTAACACTGAAATAATGGACTTGATCCTGAGAATAAGCTCTTGTTATTGCTGATTGAGCTTATTTCTTGCAAACTGTGTTTTGTTGCATTGCTATATGTTACCTTATTTGTTTCCATGAGTATATGTAGTTGAGTTCTTGGCAGAGAATTGTTGATCAATTTATCAATATGAACAGAAATCAGATGTCATAATTTTATTAA
The DNA here is from genome assembly GCF_022045235.1 of Haliotis cracherodii. Classification (NCBI taxonomy): domain Eukaryota; kingdom Metazoa; phylum Mollusca; class Gastropoda; order Lepetellida; family Haliotidae; genus Haliotis; species Haliotis cracherodii. The sequence goes on along the minus strand of NW_027266319.1, from coordinate 28,379,556 downwards.
TTTTGGCATGGTCTTAAATATGTGCGAGGCACAAGATGCTGTACGAATTATGTAAACAAATGCTTGTGTTCCAGTGAATTATAGTATTATTATCACTCTGTGTGTGTCAATCATTTGATTGATTTTCGTTATGTACATCCACCTGGCTGTATATATCATTGTGTATCTTATCTACTCTTCCTTAACAGCTGTATTGTATGCATATTATTTCCTGATGCGAGTAGGTAAACCTTTTTGTATATTGCTCTGGTGTACAGTTCCTTTGTATTGAATACAAATATTTTTCCTACTGGTACAGCTGTAAGAGATTAATAGTGAATGCTTTGTAATTGTTCGGTCCATTGAATGTTGAGCATTTCTAAAAAATATTTTTTACAAAGTTTAATTACATCAAGGCTGGTAGCTATTTGTTGTTAAGAATTCTGTAATCTAGGCGACGGAGGGTTGTAGTTGATAAATAGTGTTTGTGCCAGTATTCTCTTTATATATATGACTATAAAGGAAGGTAGAAATGTCTTTGAAATAAGTTTTGAAGCCATTTCTTGACAAAAAGTTTCAAATGATTTTCAAATATTTTTCAAAAACATTCAGAGCTGTAAATGAAATGATGGTTATTCAGCTTGTACAGGTTTGTGTAACATGTTTATGTGTTGCCTGAATGTCATCTAGTACAGGTCAGCTGTTGGTGAAAGGTGGGAAATGCATAGCTCAGATGTTCTGGGTGACGGCCTTTCTTAGCTAAATGAGAAGTCAGTGACCTTGACTTAGCACCTGAAGCATGCTGTAATGATGTAGAGGTGACATAGCTGGCTTAGTGGAACACATTTGTCCCCATTTGTAGCCGTGTCTCATAGTTTTTCCCCAAAACATTACCTGTCTTTACTATTTCAGCATTGTTTGTTTATATGAATATTGTTTTTACACATTGACATATGACAAATCAATATGGTAAGTCAATAAGACTTAAGGAAGTTCCAATCAAACGATGCTTTAAACATCCAATCATGACAATCGACAAGCACAAACTCATCAATTGAGGTTGCTCATTGGTATCAGCTCCTTTTGTGTCTTGCTTTAGATAACTGTGTTTGGTATTTGTGTGAACTTATCAACATTATATTAACAGATGACAGAGAAATCTAGATGACAGAGAAATCTAGATGAATTTCTCATATCAATTTGAGCAGACATTTCATTTGAAAAGTAGTTTATTTGAAACTTTGCTGAAGGTATTTGTAAGGTAGACGGTCCAGTAGTATATGTTGCCACAGTTTACAGGATCTAGCATTACTGGTTGTCCTGATTGTGGGTTCAAATCCATGACCTCCCTGTTTACAATCCTTGTCCTGTCAGCATCATAGGCATGGTCATATTGTCATCAAAGGTAAGGGGGGCCGGGGGGCCCCTGGTCATCTAAGGCGCCTCTATTTGCAATGCTGACTTGCGTCCTTTGGGCATGCTAGAAACCTTTGATGATGGGTCAAGTCTAATTTGTCTAGACCTGCATCACTTCGGGCTTTCCTCCCACACGAAGCTGACAGGCCGAGATATAAATGGAAAACTGATTACAAAGGGGTGTTAATCCCAACTCATTCACTCATTCACTCACTAGGAGGCACAAAACAAACACTCTCACTAGGAGGCACAAAACAAACACTAGGACTTTTTGAATATTTTTTTTTATAAATCTTTGTATATTTTTTAAATATAATTTTCAAATAGTATAATTGAAGTCATCCCATACGTAATTGTCTATGTATTGATCAGTTTGGTTAAATTTGTATTAAACCTAGTACTGATGATAAGTTCATGAGGATATTTATTGATATGTTATTTCTTTTCATAAGATGCAGCATTCCAGATGGGACAAAATTATTGAAACTCAATTAATAATGTGGAGTATGTTACGAGTTTGTAACAGTCTAATTTGGACAGACGATGACCTTGGAAATATGAACGACTTGCTGAACCAAAATCATTATGAAATAGTCACCATGGGGAGGCAATTCCTCAGCAACGGAAATGGTTGTGTTAACTTTTGAAAACATGCAAACATCAGTAAATGTTTTCTTGATGAAATTAGTTCTAATGAATACAACACCGATTTGAAGTATTATCAGGAAAAAGAATGAAACGATCAAATGCTTGTTCTTGTTTCCTAGAGGAAAAAGAATTCTAGTTAACACCAGTTTCTTGACCATGGAGGTAAATGTCTAGTGCCTTATTTTGATGAACTTTGAAATGCAGTACTTTTTCTATAAAGTGTGTTATATATTTTGTTAAACTTGTCCAGTTTCACTATGTGCCTTTTCACAATGTGCCTTCAATTGTCAACAGTTTAGCTGCTGCTGTTAATACTGTTAATGATAGGAACAATGTGCACTGTAACTCACCACTGACTGTTACCTTCTATGCAATATCACTGCTGCAGTGTATTCAATAATGATTATGTGTATTCCTCAATTATTTGTAATCTTTCTCTTTAAAGTTTTTCCCTCTCAATTGTATTGAGCACCCCAGCTCAAATAAGCATCCAAGAATAAAAATAAAATGTTTAGTTTTTCATTTTTGAATGTTTTGTTGTCCTCCAAACTGTATTTTTTTATCATTCACAATTTAAAAGACATTTTGAGCTTGGTAAAGCAATGCGGAAAACATCTTTGATTTATCACCAACCAACTTGTAGTTGGTCTGGTGCTTATAGCTGTTATGAATTTGTTATTTTGAGAGATATTCCAAAGATGAATAAAAGTTCAAATCAAACAAATATTGAATTCATTTTCTTGTAATAATTAAGAAAAAGCATTCCATTTTGCCATATTGTTGAAATTCAGGCATGAAGATCAAGTTATATTTATACAAATATCTTTCTGTTATAAAAGGTTATCAAAAGGTGGACAACAGCATTAGTGTTTAGACCTGCCATCACCTGGATACCATCTTTAATTGACACAACAACCATAGTAAACTTTTTTATGCTTGAAATATTTGACTGAGGTGCCAGTGATGAGAATCTTAACTGATGATGATGATGTTGATCTTGTTCAATCAACTGTCATGTCCTAACTCCACCTATAACCATAAGGTCTTCAGCAACCCAAGCTTGCCGTAAAAGGTGACTGCTTGTGGTAAGAGGCGACTAACGGGATCGGGATCGGGTGGTCAAACTTGCTGACTTGGTTGATGCATGTCATCGTCTCCCAATTGCATGGATCGATGCTCATGATTGCAATCACTGTATTGTCTGGCCAAGACTTGAATATTTACAGACAGCCATATAGCTGGAATATTGCTGAGTGCGGCGTTAAACAATATGAAACTGAAACTATAACCATCAGTTTGGAGAACAGGCCAGTTTATCGTGTGTTACCACTTGGAAGAAGTCATGTATGTTCCATAATTTGTCTTGCCCTAACTCTGCTCATGTCCTTGAATTATGAGCTGGACAGTTGGTCTTGTATTACCATATTCTTCCATATTCTTCCATCAACTTTCTTGCCCTAACTCCCTTGATGACTTGGTGAGCTTGCCAGTTGGTTGTGTATGAAAGACGTCATGTTTGTTCCATCAACTGTCTTGCCCTATCTCCTCTATTGAGTTGGTGAGCGGGACAGTTGGGCGGGTATTACCACAGGGAAGACATCATCTTTCTTCAATCAACTCTCTTGCCCTAACTCCCCTGATGACTTGTTGAGCTGGCCAGTTGGGCGGGTATTACCACAGGGAAGACGTCATCATTCTTCCATCAACTGTCCTCCCCTTACTCCCTCAGGAGTTGGTGAGCGGGCCAGTTGGTTGTGTATGAAAGACGTCATCTTTGTTCCATCAACTATCTTGTGGTGAGCGGGCCAGCGGATTGTGTGTTACCACAATGAAGACGTCATGTTCCATTTATTGTCTTGCCTTATCTGTGCAGCACGTCATAAGTTCTATCATTAATATTACACTATCTTCAACCATTAATCACATAATGCTTTCCAATAAAACATGTTATGTTGTTAGATGTGTTCTTGTGTGAATATTGTACTTTTGTAGAGATCCATTTCATATATTATATATCAAACACCTGGTGAAAAGTTGCGCAACACCCCTTCTGTAATTTCACGTATAAACCTCCGATGACGTCATCCTATTGTTCTCCATTTGGGTTAAATCTCATAAACTCCGATGTTATACTATCCAGGGGATTTTGTTTATAAAATTTCCATTTAGATTATAACATATTAATGTTTCTCGGTAGTAATTTATTTTGCATTTTAACAAAATTGCATTTTAAAATGTAAAATCAAATGAGAAAAAAATGCTTTTCTTTATATTCCCAAACACGCAACCTTCGTATCTGTAGCCCAGTGAGTATACCACAAGGCTACACAGGCGCTGATAAATCACAAAGCTTTTACGAATGTCTTTTTCAAGTAACTGTGCGCCAGCAACAGATATTTTACGCCCGTTTCATAAGGTTCAAGGAAAGTATTTTGAAACAAAAAATGTTGATAAATGTTGTTTTAAGTTTCCTTTTTCGTTTTATAAGTTAGAAACACTTCCCCTCGGGTTTTATGATATCTAAAACCCTTATCCTACGGATGCGGGTTTTAAATATCATAAAAAGCCCTCAGACGTGCTTTATCCTAAACATATACCTAACTTCCATGTGTCTTTTGGAAAAAGGGGGCACGGATGGCGCAGTCGTCTAAGGCGCCAGAATTTGCGTCCCTTGGTCACGCCAGAAACCTATGATTGTGGGTTCGAATCCCCGTTGCCCCGATTATGTTTCTAGGTTTGTCAGTACCATACCCGTGCTTGCGGGTTTCACCGAAGTGGTAAACGTCTGAGACCTGCATCATTTCGGGCTTCCCCCCCCCCCCCCCCCCCCCCACATAAAGTTGACACGCCGTGTTATAACTGGAGTACTGTTAAAAGCGGCGTTAACCCCAAGTCACTCACTGGAAATATGTACTTGAGACATTGACCTCATTTTTTATAAATGGCTAGGATACCACTGACACCCGCTGAAACCTTTGTACAAGAACATTGTATGTTTCACCAGATGGTCACAAGTACTGAGTCGTAATTGTTTGATTGTCATTCTAGAAGTTGGTGAGTAAATCAGCCACACACACACGTGCACGTCTAGCACAAGCAGCCACACACACATGCACGTCTAGTACAAGTAGACCGCCCCCGTGGCCCGGGGTGCGGAAGGTCCGGGGTTCGATCCCCGACCGCGTCATACCAAAATACGTTAAAAGCTGGTCCTTGTTGTTACCCTGTCTGGCGCTCGGCATTAAGGGGCTAAAACAAGGACTGGTCGGCTCGGAGTCAGTATACTGTGTCTGAGTGGGGTATTTATGTTAAACTGCGGCATGGTATCTCAGTGGGCTAGCACTATATATCGGCATCAGTCCGGACAGTCACAAACACACACACGTACATGCACGTCGCTATATAAGTGCAATAATCTTGGACGCGACGTTAAACCCCTTTTCACCTCACCTCACCTCTAGTATAAGCAGCCACACACACACACACACACACACACACACACACACACACACACACACACACACACGCACGTCTTGTACAAGCAGCCACACACACACACACACACACACACACACACACACACAAACATGCACGTCTAGTAAAAGCAGCCACACACAAATGCACGTCTTGTACAAGCAGCCACACACACACACACATGCACGTCTAGTAAAAGCAGCCACACACACACACACACACACACACATGCATGTCGGTATGTAAGTGCAACAATGAACGCGATGTTAATATAAAACGTCAAAGCCAGATAATAATCAGACTTGATTATCCGATGAAACAGACCACTGGACTAAAATGCAAATGCGATGACAATCATCTGACGCCCCATTTCACCTCACCGCTCAAGATGCGTTTCCTTTCTCTTGGCGACAGGTGAATAGGAAACTTTTAGGCAGCAAAGTAAAAAATCTTACCTAAGATCTTTGTCGTTATAAAATATATCAAAACGAAAAATATTTATTGCATCAGTTTATTCAGTGAGTTTATCCAGTACTTGCACAGATCAAATCTCAATTATAATGAATGCGAGAAGTCCCATGAAGTTTGTTTGTTGTTTAACGCCGCACACAGCAATATTCCAGCTATATGACGGCGGTCTGTAAATAATCGAGTCTGGACCTGACAATCCAGTGATTGACATCGTGAGCATCGATCCACGCAGTTGGAATACGATGACATGCATCAACCAAGTCTGCAAGCCTGACCACCCGATCCCGTTAGTCGCCTCTTACGACAAGCATAGTCGCCTTTTACGGCAAGCATGTGTTACTGAAGACGTATTCTACCCCGGATCTTCACGGGTCCCATGAAGTGTTCAGAAGTTCCCTTGGCTTTCCTCACTTCGGCACACAGTTGTTCGTTCCGATCGTCTCTATTGAAAAGGCAGGGACAGTAAACGTCTAAATCAGTCAGCACCCGACTCTATTAGTATATGTGTCAGAATTAAGAAAATGCAAAAAAGAGCGGTGTTGCTAAAACAACTTTGTTGCCTCGAGATCCAAACGCACGCGTTTCCTGCTGGCAAACAGGAAAACAACTGAATCCGTTGCATAGATTGAGAGAAAAGAACATTTGGAAACAAATAATGTCGACTATCTATGATTTCGATAACAATATCCTTGTTTCACGTTCACTCTGGGAAAATGTTTTGGTGTGTGTTGTGTTACTGTGCCGGGTAAAGGCTGTTTTTTCTGTTGAAGAAAAAACTCGAAAAGAGGTTGTTCCAACAAAAATGTTCGCTGGCTATGTTGGATGTCCTGAAAACAATGTGTTGAGAAGAAGGAACGTGTTCACCACGGTTGATGATTGTTTTAAACATATATAGGTTATATGAACTGGGTGTTTGCTCAGTCTTCTGACTAAACAGCAAATCTCTTGTCAAAACAGATTAGGGTAACTTGATGTTATTTTATGTGATTATTGAGGTCACTCCACACATTTTCTTTTAAACGGGAATGGACATAACGAGACATTTCACCATAACTCTTTAAAAGTATTAATTTAATACAAAACTAATCAAGGTATGACTAATGGAAGAAGAACCTGTTGCATTCAGTGTACATTTTTTTAAACAATATGTCATACAGAATGGTACTCTGTCGTAAATCGGGACAGCAAAAGTGTATGTTTTTCACATATTAGAGCACTGTGGACTTCAAATAGATCTAATATCATGCTGATCATTATAATGTTTGATCAGTGGTCTGGTTTCGGGGGCATGATGTTATGGACACAAGAAGACACCAAACAAAGCCACAAGACTTCAAGACACATTGTGAAATACAAATAAAGAACAGCAAAACTGTCCAGTACTTGAATATATCACCGATAAAGCTTCATGTATATATATGTTCATGCTATAGCCATTGTTCAGCAGCGATTGAGAGGATGAACATATTGGGCATGATACACCAGTGGTTGACTGCATAAATAGGTGTACCCTGCTCACTGTAAACAAGATGACAAATTGTGACCATCCGATCACTATTAGCCGTATCCCTGACGAGCATGGATCCTTGCACGGCAAGGGAAGCAACTTTCCTTCCCCTCGATCTGTAATCAATCAAATCTCGCCCCAGTGTCATTCAAACCAAATCTTTTACTCCTATACGATACCTCTCACTGGAGTGAGTGTGTATGGTTTTATGCCGCTTTTAGCAATATGCAAGCACTATTCCGACGGGGCGACACCAGATATGGGCTTTACACATCGTACCCATTATTGGAATCGAGCCCAGGTTTTCGGCGTGACGAGCAAACGCTTTAACCTCTCAGCTACCCCACCGTACTCTTTCACGGGAGGTCGCGTCATTTGAACTGATAAACCTGTAACTCTGAAGTAATAAAAACAAAACAAAAAACTAAACTTCTGCAGATTTTGCGAGGGTTATTTCCTACAGGCGGTAATAAATTGTGTGAGGTTCTACAAACTGATCAAAACGCCTTGATAAATTATCAATTATTGTGACTCATATTTTCACATTAAGGAGCAGCAGTGTTTATATTGCCAGTATATATTAGCCATTGTTACAATATTGATAACTGGGATTGATGTTTATGTAAATTAAGTCTTCCAAGTATTCATTGTACAGGTTGTCCTGTTACTGTCAATTCATTGGAATGGAACATGTTAAACAATGACTCCGTCCCTGTTTTCAATGAATCTTTAAACTGATATTTGTACAGGAAAGACACGAGCCATTACGAATAAACACATAATATTAAGCGTCCCTCGCATTAACAACAATATCAGTTTCGTAATGAAACTGTATATGAGTGAGTGAAGGAAGATTGCTTAAGAGGGAGTCAGCAATATTCTGGGTTATAAAAAAACAACGGACCAGGAGATCCGCCACCGTTTTTTTTATAAATGAATCTTTAAGCTGATATGTGTGCAGTAAATAAACAAGAGACATCACGAATTAACACATTATAAGTGATCCCCACATTGAGGCAATATCACAGAGTTCAGGCAAGCCAGTGACAAAGTATACTTAAGAACCCGCTCCGCAGGTGTACGATGGCACTCAATCAGTCAGGTCAAACTTTGCTACCCCCAGTCCTGAGTTTGAGTACCATCGTACCCCTACAGCGCGGATTCCTATGTTTTGCCTGGACAATTGCCTTAGTGAGTTTTCTGTTAGGTGGAGGGAGGGAGGGTTACTGGGAAATTCTTTTGGCCCCGAAATCTCCGTGGGGTAAAAGTATGCAGTTAGTATCCATCTAAAAACATTGTGTTTTTTGTACGCTGTAATACTCTTGCGCAGTTGCCGACTAAATGCGTTAGAATACAAGAGGCAAAACCTTTTCATATTCATAAGAAATCTCTGTGAATGGAGACTCGATTGTACGATTGTACTATAACATGAGCAAGTGTTTATGAATCACCATCAAATAGTGATGATGCCAGGTTTTCGCGAACAGCTGAGTGTATCCTGCCAAACCGATGGCACCCGTCACAAACACACGAAAATGAAAGTAAATTGTTCCCCTGAAAACAACATTGGAACATATGATACAAAATAGGGATTGGCATCGGACATCGTTCAAATTTGGAAATGTCCTCCATATATCTACGGTAAAACGTTTTGAAAGCTTTACAGAAGCATTGAAGATTGTAATCTTGATCGGGGGCACAGGTAGCCCAGTCGTCTAAGGCGCCGCGATTCGCTGTGCAGAGTTGCGTCCCTTGGGCACGCCAGTTCGAATCCCGGTTCGCCCCTATTATGTTTCTAGGTTTGTCAGCACCATACCCGTGCTCGTGGGTTTCACCGAAGTGGTAAACGTCTGAGACCTGCATCACTTCGGGCTTTCCTCCCATATTAAGATGGCACGCCGCGATATAACTGTAATACTGTTAAAAGCGCCGTTAAACCCAACTCACTCACCGTTATCTTTATCAAACAGCTTCTGAGCAAGATACGCTCTTGAAATCTTGGACGAAAAAGCATACTCGATTGTACCTCAAAAGTTGTGAACTGCTGACACCAAAGTCTGGAGCTGCTTGAATATTGCTCGAAATATAGGAAAGTTGACTACTAGTATTTGAAAATTGACATCATCCCCCATGCCATATAGTCTTGTGGAGAGTGTTTTGTCACTGAATCCTTATGCATAGATCTAAATATAAAACAGATGAGGCGGTCTCATTGGTCTTCTTTATCTGTAGTTCAGGTGGATACAGGGGCGGTCGGGTAGCCTAGTGGTTAAAGCGTCCGCTCGTCACGTCAAAGACCCGGGTTCGATTCCCGACATGGGTACAATGTGTGAAGCCCATTTCTGGTGTCCCCCGCCGTGATATTGCTGGAATATTGCTAAAATCGGCGTAAAACCATACTCACTCACTCACTCAGGTGGGTACATCAATGGAAGGGCATTGGGTAATTGATTGTTATTGAATATCAGATCATCAATATTCCTAAAGCTTAAGGTTAAACTTCTTGGTCAAATTCCCTTGTTTGATTGGCCAACCCGAGCAGAAATTTCGATTCATAGACATAAAGAAAAAGATCAGCAAGAAGGAGAGCGCACCTGGTGCCCATGAGGATGCCAACTTCTTGCCTAAACGTGTTACCCCCAAAGTATACATTGACGTGTTCTTTAAGGACATCCAGCATGTCACATATTGTTTTCTCTGTAAACCTTGGATGGCATTTGTTTTCATTTTTGACAAATTGTCAATAGATATGTCACTGTATCAATGTAACAACAGCCCCATGGATCAAGGATGGACGTTTTTTTTATTTACGTTTATCATGTGGTTTAGTGGTGTACAAAATTAAATGTTTTGACAAAATTGAACTTGGCTCTGTTCTGAGACTCAAGAAAATCCTTTGCGTTTTTGAAAATCCACATGGTATGAATTCCATTTGTCTCAAACACTTTCTGCGAATATAAAGAAGGTCCTTCCTTGATAGTATTAAGAATTATGGTGAATGGTTGAGACAGGGAATTGGTGGTACAGTTTATGGAACTTTGGAATGTAGTACAAAAGGGGAATGGGCGTGTCTACAGGTATTAGAGTCATGTCAAAAGTTGATAGTACTACTGCATGGCTTTGACAGATATCTTCCTCAGTTAACATACTGGCCTTATATGTGGCATTATTTGATATGTTAGTTATACCAAGTTTTTTTATCAAACAATTAATGCAGTGATGCTTACCTATAATGGTTATTAATAGGCCTTCTCAGTGGGAACAACTACAAACTTTTCATGTAGGGTTGCTAGACTTTGGATGAACACCGTTTTTATCATATCTTGCCATGGCTGAAATGTGGTCACCCACTACTTTATTCTTTACCATGCCAAATGGTTTAAAATAGACTTTAATAAGACACTACAACAATACCCTTCAAAGTTTATTTTATTTCCCATTCATCGTTTATTATATAGACTGGATAAACAAATAAGACAGGACACACAGGAATGAATCTGACCTCATATTTGAACCCCAGTGAATGCCAAATTAATCTTCACCTGCAGCAGTGTTAGTATTTGACCGTGTGTATTTTGTCAGATATGTATTTTCTATTTATATCTAATCTAATCTGTAGTATTTCTTTAACCCCACCCTGTCCCTTGTTATGTCAGGAATTCGTTCAAAGTCAGGGTAATAAAATATATTTTGTCATTGTGGAATTGTATGAGAAACTGAATATCACTGACTGCATGTAAAATTATATACCATTACACATATAAATACACAGAAAAGCAGAGTACAACTTGTAAGTATCCATATCATATACGACCCCCTTTGTGGTCTATTTGGTAGAGCATCTAATCTAATCTGTTGGTATTTCTTCAACTACGCCCAGTCCCTTGCTGTGTATATACTATGCAAGAACACAGGATATATTTTGTTTGAGGTGAAACTACAGGAATATACACCTATGTCTGGTAATGACAGTAAGTGATTTATGTGGTTTGATTATTTCCGAAGAAATCAAGTGTCCAAACACAACATTTTGACAATCACGAAAAACGTGTCTTCGGACAGCAGGTGCAAGGGGTGGAATGCCATATTTACTATTGTCACTCAGACGCGTATTGTTTTCCTGGAACCAAAGGCTCGATCAAACCGTATTAAACTCATGTAATAGGTGAGGTAAAATGGGGTTTAACGTCGCGTCCGAGATTATTGCACTTATATAGCGACGTGCATGTACGTGTGTGTGTTTGTGTGGCTGCTTGTACTAGTCCGGACTGATGCCGATTTATAGTGCTAGCTCACTGAGATACCATACCGCAGTTTAACATGAATACCCCACTCAGACACAGTATACTGACTCCTAGCCGACCAGTCCTTGTTTTAGCCCCTTAATGCCGAGCGCCAGACAGGGTAACAACAAGTTCCATCTTTTAACGTCTTTTGGTATGACGAGGTCGGGGATCGAACCCCGGACCTTCCGCTCTCCGGGCGGAGGCTCTACCACTAGACCACGGAGGCCACAAACTCATGTAATAATTAAGGAAGCAACAATATCGATGATGCGACGTTTAAACATGCTGAACGATTATGTGCCATAGGCATGTTGCAGGTGGACACGTCAGCATATTGTTGCCCAAACGCTGCATGTTTCTCAATCTGTGATCAGCAGACTGTGGGCCCGATACCAACAAACACATAACGTCGATGATCGAAGACGCCCAAGTAGAACTTCAGCCCAAGTCAGATTAGTGAGTACGATGGCATAAAAATGTTGTAAGAGTACACATACAGGCGAAATCGTCTTCACATATGTCATTTGCCTGCACGGCGTCCACGTGTCATCCCACAAACTTACTGCACGTCATTTGAATCCGAGGCGTCAGTGATCTCACAACAAGAAACCGAAGTTCAGATCCATCATACATTATCAAATTATCACAGCCTGGATTATGTCCTGGGCTCCTGGCGTGTGCGGCCACAAAGTTAATATTATTAAACACAAAGGGATTTAGTCATAATGAGGTGCAGAGTGCCCCTGGTTGAATATTGATCATTACTGTTTCATGAGCACCCTCGGTTGCCTCCCTTTGGCTTCTCAGGATAGTATAATGTGTCCGAGTTAAGCTGGGCCATGGTATCTCAATGGGTAAGCACCATATATCCGGCATAAGTCTGGACTAGTACACGCAGCAACACAAGTGCATCTACTTTGCTATGTAAGTTGAATAACTTTGAACGTGATACATGTATGTGTGAAGCCCAATTCACCTCCCCTCTCAGGCGTCCTTTCCACTGGCGTTAGGTGAATAGGAAACATATCGAGCTCTCCACGTTTAGGCAGCAAAGTCACAAATTTTACCTTATATCTCGTCTCAAAAACGAAAAGTGTTTATTGCATCAATTTATTCAGTGATTTTATATGGTAATTTAAAAGATCAACACTCAATCATGATGAACCCCAGAAGTCTGATGAAGTGTTCAGAAAATTCTTTGGATTTTCTTACTTCCGGCTCTCCGCTGTTAGCCTCTCTTCACTACAAAGAAAAGGATCTGGCAGTGAACCTTAGCCTAGGGGAGTTGAGAGCAAAAACAAGTGGATGTTGTTTTATGCCGCAGTCAGTAATATTCAAGCTGTATCGAGGCTGCCTTTAACTAATGGACTCTGTTCCATTCGAACCGGTGGCTAACAGCATGAGCAACGATCTACGCCGTCGGGGCATGACGTCACACTCTTATCCAGGTTACACGTTTTTCCTATCACAGATTGAGAGAAGCGGTGATAAAGTATTCACTTTTACACAACAGGTGGACAGAATACGGGAACACAATTTTAGGTCCCTCTTCAAAGAAAAAATAGAAAAGAATTATGTCGACTATCTCTGATTTCCATCACAATGTCCATGTTTCACGTTAACTGTCGGAAAACCTTTGTGTATATAAACTGCCGGGCAAAAGAAAGTGAACACCCATGTTTAATGGTTTCTAAAAATAAAACAAACAAAAATGGTTATTCGATGGTGATGTATTTGAAACGGATATCATTGTTGTGTTTTGGACTTTTAAGTAGGCAGTGTTACGGCAACTGTTGTCAGTCTCGTAACGTTTTGATAACATTTGTGATTTCTTGGTCAAATCGAATTTTCAAGTTACATTATTTTGCCCCACAGTTTAAAATGCACATTGTTAATATGCCGGATGAAGGCTGGGGTGCTTTTTTGTTTGCCTCAGATGCTATCAGCTAACATGTTCGATGTATATCTCAGATGTCCTGGAAACAAAGTGTTGAGAAGAAGGTACATGTTAAGCATTGCGGACTTACGTTGATACACATGCGGTGGGTATGTTCACAGTACATTCCATTCGGGCACTTTTTGACGCATGAGATTTTTCTGTCGGACAAAAGAAATAATCTATTACCATCAGTAGATCATACTACTGCGAATTTAGAGACCGTAGATTTGATACTACTTAATATGAGACTATATATGTTACATTATGTATCGAATCTACGAATATATGCATCAAAATTCAAAAACATTTTTTCGATATTTCCATAACAATTAATAATTTTGAATAATTTACGAGAGCTGTACTTTCTTGACTATTGTCAACACAATGGAATTTGCATTGAATTCATACAATATGTGTAACGAATCTAACGCTCGTCTTTCAATCTCCGTCTTGGTAATTTGAAAGTTTCAAATTATTCTTGCTTGATTATTACTTTTAATTTGGATTTAATCCTTGTCTTAGCTCGCATCACCTCCATCATTTCATCAGAAGTGTTACAAAGTGTTATCACCGAATACGCCGCAGTCAACATTACTGCAGCTATATATAAGTACCCGAATATGAGGAGGCATAACAGTGGTTGATAGGTTGAGCACCGTTGTAGCCTGCCGAGGCACGATGACACACAATCGGCTAGGAACACACTGTAACCACCCAAGTCGGTTCTCATCCCAAGCAGGAGTGGTGGGGTAGCCCAGTGGTTAAAGCGTTGGCTCGTCACGCCTAAGGGCCAGGTTCGATTCCCCACATGGATACAACGTGTGAAGCCCATTTCTGGTGTTCCTCGTCCTGATATCTCACGACAAGCAGCGTTTTGATATCTGCTGTATTCTTCTCACCCCATATCCCCGGAATAATGGCAGAAGCCCACGTCACAGTCGAGACATCCAATGAATGTGCACTCGCTCTCACGACAGTTGGGAGGACATTCTGCGGCAAATGATTGTAATATTAACTATCAACCATTCATTTTCCCTACATTACTGTCATATTAATGCATGTACTCCACGGTTATTTCCATCCCTAGATTACTGTTATATGAATGCATGTACTCCAGGCTTATTTCCATCCCCAGATTACTGTTCTGTGAATACATGTACTTCAGGCTTATTTCCATCCCTAGATTACTGTTTTGTGAATACATGTACTTCAGGCTTATTTCCCTCCCTAGATTACTGTGAATACATGTACCCCAGGCTTATTTCCATCCCTAGATTACTGTGAATACATGTACCCCAGGCTTATTTCCATCCCTAGATTACCGTGAATACATGTACCCCAGGCTTATTTCCATCTCTATATTACAGTTCTGTGAATACATGTACTTCAGGCTTATTTCTAACCGTCATGTTTCAAGTATATATTGATAATAGTAAAGCAGCGTGTTCTTCCGATAGATCTCATCAGAGAATAAAAAAACTGAATACCTCCTCTTCATGGAAAGTGTGTTTAAAATATGTGACATCATATCAGTACGATTGTCTAAGTGATAAAGCTTTCAGGTTTAATTGTACGCTTGAATTTGTGTAAGTGTTCAAAGAGTAGTTTTATAAATACAGACATTTCGCCATTATGGTGAGAATATCATGCAATGACATCACACTTTCTGAAATTTGAAAATCTTTTATGACAATACATTGACCTTGTGCATACACGTCAACGTTTTAAAGATTACGTCGTTTGGTGAATAAAGACATTACGCCATTATGACGAGAATACGACGTCTTGACATCACATTTTCTTACATTTAATGACATTGTTTCACAGTATATTGACTTTGTGCATACACGTCAACGTTTTAAAGATTAGAAAAGAGAGAAACAAACAAAACAAGCAAACAAACATAAACTTACCGTCACCTAACTGCGCCTCTGTAATCACAGATATGGACAGCACAGTCAAAACTACGACAAGCAGTAACTTGGCCATTATCGCTGGAGACTTGTCACAAATGGGTCTGTACTTCTCCCAGGCTATCTATATACCCACGACACAACAGAACACCTTCTACTTCTATGACAGCACGTAACTATGGAATGATGTGAGGGGCATATACGTATTGTGTATTACATCATTTAAAGACAGTAGAGAATAGACATGATACTTACCTCAGATATTACCTTGACCTTTGAAGAGAGAGAGAGAGAGAGAGAGAGAGAGAGAGAGAGAGAGAGAGATATTGCTTCTCTGTTGGTGGTATGTCTATCAAAGGTCAGAGGTTATTTTCAAATATGATTTCATAATTTATTGCCAGTTACTGTTGTACTTTTACTTTGCAATCATGAGACTTGGGTAATTGATTGTTCTTAAGAAGGTGTCTTTATGAAAGTCAAGGTCTGTAAGTAATGCTTTTGTACTAGAAATACATGGTGGTAATTGGAGACCTTGAGCTTTGTGGAAATAGCTGTGTCCTCTAATAAATGTCCAGAAAATGAAATCTCGCGTTTTCGCGACTTTGTGTGTTTGTGGCTTGACACCACAAGTTGAGATTATGAGATTTAAGATTATGTCTAAAAACACGAGAATTAGAAACTAAGTTCACGCACTCTTTGCAAATAAATTATGTTTCCAAAGGTCGTGATCGTTAGAATGGTTCTCAAAGTATTCCATACTTTAAAGATTACATCGTGTTTGGCTGTTCCATTAAACGTAATCACACCAGTCCCATGTAAAGCCAAAACACACGGAAGTCTCTTGCTGCTCTCGCAGTGTGGGCACGGGCGTTTTCATGCTGAAACTCATGGTTGCGGCGACGTGCCAAATGAGATATGGCGTGTGGTCTCAAGACTTGATCAATGTACCGAGCTGCTTTGACACAATTGCCTCTCCCTGTACCGATGTTCTGGAAGACAACAGGGCCGGCCCTCTGTGCAAGACCAATTCCATCCCACACCATGATGCTCGGACCACCCCACGAGTCTCTCTCAACAACACAATAACGTTCCCCACAGCGTCGCCAGACTCTCTCTCTCTCTGCCATCTGCTGTTATGTCTCTCGTCTGAGAAGAGGACTCTTCTCCACTGCTGGTGGCGCCAATGCTGGTGCTGTGTTGCCCCCTGAAGACGGTCCTGGCGATGACGTTGGGTTCTCGGTGTGGCCTGTGACAGTGGAGGTGTCTGCTCGTCAATCGTCGACGCACGGTGTCCGCACTAATGTGTCGCTGATGTATCCCCATGGTCTGTCGAGCAGTTTCCGTAGCAGTAACAAAACGAAAATGCTGTCGCACAATCTGACGATCCTGACGTCGGGTGGTGACCCTTGGTCTTCCACAACGTTGTAGATTTGGTGGTCTGGTACCGTTCCTGGAGCCTGTATATGGTCCTTACGTGGACTTGAAATGCATTGGCTACTTGCCGGGCCGTTTGTCCAGCTTGCAATCGTCCGAGGGCTTGGTGTCGCTGATTTCTTGTCAATCCTGGCATGTGGTAGCAATTCAATAACAATGAATGTTAACCGATCTGGGTGAATTTTTATAGGGCAAGAAATAGGGGAACGCATGTGCATTTCAATTTGCACGGAACTCACGTGCCTCGGGTTACCATGGCTGTTGCCGTGATGCGTTTGGGCGATCGGTTTTAATGTCATCTGCTTTGTTTTTTTATCATCAAATTTCATTTTTCCGGACAAGGTAATGTTAAATTTTAGAAACTTTGACAAAAATTACCCAGATATTTAAATGACAACTTTTCATGCAATGTTACTTGTGGTGACGTTCTTTTGCGGTTCAGTATATATATACAAAAGGACAAAACCGTTCCATATTCATCAGAAATCGCTGCCAAAAGCAGAGTCGATTGTAGGATTCCGACCGTATCATGAGGCTGTGTTTATGAATCACTATCAAATTGTGATGATACCAGGTGTGCGCGAAAAGGTGAGCGTATCCTGCCTCATCGGTGGCATCCGTCACAAACACATGCAAATACAAGTCAATTGTTCACCTGATCGCATCGGACATCACTTTTGTCACTGATTTGGAAATTTCTCTACATGTCAACCTTTTTTGATAGCTTTACTGAGGCCTTGAATGTTGTAATCATGATCAAACAACTTATGAGCAAGAGTTGTATGACACTCTTGAAATCTTGGTAGAAAGAGCCTACTCGACTGTAAACACCAAAGGCCGAAGCTGCTGGAATATTCCTTGACATGAAGGGAAAGTTGTCTACTGGAACGTTGAAGTCATCCCTCTTGTCATACAGTCTTGTGGAGAGTGTTTTGTCACTCTAAATCGTTATGCATAGTTCTAAATATGAAACAGATGAGGCGACATCACTGGTCCCCTTTATTTCTAGTTCAGATGGGTGAATCAGTGCGAGGAAATTGGTTATTTGATTGTGATTGAACGATATGAGACCATCGATATACCTGAAGCTGAAGTTAAAACTTCTTGGCCAAATTACCTTGTTTTGACTTTGCCAATCCGAGCAGAAATTCTGATTCATATGCATAAAGAAACAGATCCATAAGAAGGGGGGCACACTTTATGCCCATGGCGATGCCTCCTTTCTGCCTGATTGTCTTACCCCCAAATGTTATGTAGATGTTATCGATGAGGAAGTCCAGCATTTCACATATTGTTTTCTCAGTAAACTTCAGATTATTTGCTTTCATCTGTTACAAATTGTCCAGAACCTCTGAATATAGAGACGTCACTGTATCTGTCGTCACCACGTTTTCTAACAAAAGCCCCACGAATCAAGGAATGAGTGAGGGAGTGAATGAGTTTTGCCTTACGCGGCTTTTAGCAATATCTCAGCAATATCACGGCGGGGGACACAAACACGGGCTTCACACATTGTACCCATGTCGGGAATCGAACCCGGGTCTTCTTTTCATGCTTAACACGCTTCATTCTTTAACATACCAATGCCTTTTATGCCGATCGGTGTCAAAAGGTTTAAAGTATCTTTTAATTTGACAATATCACAAGACCCTTTTAAGTTTATTTCCCCTTAACTATTTTGTATATTAACTGCATAAACAAATCAGACGGAACACATAGGAATGACCCTGACCTCATATTTGAACCCAAGTGAATGTCAAGGTAATATGAACCAGCACGCAGTGTTAGTGTTCGACCCGTGTGTATTTTGTCTTCTATGTATTTTTTATTTATATCTAATCTAATCTGAAAGTATGTCTTCAACCCCACGTAGTCACTTGGTTTGCATCAAACCCATTTCATGATTTCCGTCTCTCAATCCATATATTTCATGATTTCCTCTCTCATTGCGTAATTGTTACACTGTACGTTCATTCTCACATCAAGAAACCGAATCGAAGATTTCTCATATATCGAGTGCATCGAATTATGACAGTCTGGATAAGGTCTCGTGGTCTTGCAGTGTGCAGCCAATGCATACATCCATTTTCAAAAGTTATTTTTAATAAATACAAAAGGATTTAGTCATAATGAGGTGCAGAGTGCCCCCTGGTGGGATATTAATGACCAATGGGTTTCATAAGCAGCCTCGGTAGCCTCCCTTGGGCTACTCAAAAGGGTCTGAGTGTCGTGTGCGTGTGTGTGTGCGTGCATGTGTGCGTGTGAGTGTGTGTGCGCGTGCATGCGTGTGAGTGTGTGCGTGTCTATGTGTGTGAGTGTCGTGTGTGTGTGTGTGTGTGTGTCGTGTGTGTGTATGTGCGTGTGCATGTGTGTGAGTGTCGTTTGTGTGTGTGTCGCGTGTGTGTGTGTGTGTGTGTGTGTGTGTGTGTGTGTGTGTGAGGATGTTGCCATGTGAAGCTACAGCATGGTATCTTAGTGAGCTAGCACAATAAATCTAAGCCCCATTTCACCTCGCCTCTCAAGTTCTGTTTCCTTTCCATCGGCGATAGTTGAATAGGAAACATCTAGACCTCTCCACTTTTAGGCAAAAAAGTGACAAATCTAACTTTATATCTCCGTCGTTATAATACATCTCAAAACGAAAAGTGTTTGTTGCATCAATTTATTCAATGATTTTATCCAGTACTTAAACTCAATCACACTGAATGCCAGAAGTCCGATGAAGTGTTCCAGAGGTTCCGTTGGTGTTTCTAACTTCCAGCACACCGCTGTTAGCCTCACTTGCCTACAAAGAAAAGGCAGTGGAAGTAACTTAGTCTAACGCAGTTCAGCGAGTGAATTAACGAATGTTGTTTTATGCCGAAGTCAGCAATATTCCAGCTGTGTCCCTGTGTGAAATATTATATCCCGACTACTATGAAAATGCAACGGTCACAGCGGTACAGAAACAAAGAGGCAAGCACGCAAGACCCAAAGGCATGCGTTTCTTGCTCCCAAACAGGAAAATGCAAAATTGGTTACACAAATTGAGAGAAGCGGTAGTAAGAATTCACATTTTACTACGGGTGGACTTATTGTAAAACGGAAACAGGATTTTAGGTCCCTCTCAAAAGAAGGTTTAAAAAAAACAATATGTCGACGCTCTGTAAATATACTACCGGGCAAAAGAAAGTGTACATCCATGTTTGATAGAGGCTAAAATAAAACAAACAAAAACGAGTTCTCGATGGTGATGTATTTGATACGGATAGCATAGTTAAGTTTTGGACTCAAGTTTCCTGAAGAAAACACCCGACAAGAGTAATTTTGACTCAGGTTGTGCCTTCAAAAATGATCTCTGCATATGTTGGATGTTTTAAATGTGTAGAGAAGAAGGTACACGTGCATCAAGGTTGAGGATAGGAAACTTACCAATGGTACGGATGCACATGCGGTGAGAACTTTCACAGTACATTCCATCCGGGCACTTTGTGATGCATATAATTTTTCTGTCGGACAAAATGATAACGTATGTCGATCAGTAGATCAGGCTACTGTGAATTTACAAACATGTTATCCTAGATTTGATACCAATAATATTAAAAACTTCATAATATGTATGAAAAGTCATATTATCTCCGTTTACCAGAACAATTATTAGAGTTGAATAATTCAGTTACACAAGTGATGTACTTTCGGGAGTGTTGTCAATACAATGTATTTACCACTGAATTCATATAATATTTGTACCCATGCTTACCGAGAAAGACGACTATGCTTCTCGTAAGAGGCGACTGACGGGATCGGGTGGTCAGACTCGCTGACTTGGTTGATGCATGTCATCGATAACAATTGCGTAGATCGATGCTCATGCTGTCAATCACTGGATTGTCTGGTCCAGACTCGAGTTAATTTATATTTACAGACCGCCGTCATATAGCTGGAATATTGCTGAGAGCGGCGTTAAACAACAAACAAACATAAACAACATAACATTTGTAACGGTGGTTATTTGATAGTTTCACATTTATCATTCTTTGCTTGATTATTACGTTTTTCTATTTGGATTTAATCCCTTTCTTTACTCACATCACCGCCATCATCAGAAGTGTTACGAAGTGAATGACGTTATATGCCGTAGTGAACACTATTGCAGCTAGATGGAGGCCTTAAGTACTCGAGTGTGAGCCGGCAAAACTGTTGTTGATAGAATGAGCCTGACGAGGCACGATGACACGCGGTCAGCCAGGGCCAGGGACAAGTAGGACGGAAAGTAAGCCTAAGGCCCGGGTTCGACTCCCCACATGGGTACAATGCGTGAAGCCAATAACTGGTGTCCCACGTCCTGATACTGACACCTGTTGTATTCCTCTCACCTTGTTTTATCGTCTTGATACATCACGACAAGCAGCGACTTGACACCTGTTGTATTCCTCTCACCTTGTTTTATCGTCTTGATACATCACGACAAGCAGCGACTTGACACCTGTTGTATTCCTCTCACCTGGTTCTATCGTCCTGATATACATCACGACAAGCAGCGACTTGACACCTGTTGTATTCCTCTCACCTGGTTCTATCGTCCTGATACATCACGACAAGCAGCGATTTGACACCTGTTGTATTCCTCTCACCTGGTTCTATCGTCCTGATACATCACGACAAGCAGCGATTTGACACCTGTTGTATTCCTCTCATCTGGTTTTATCGTCCTGATACACCACGACAAGCAGCGACTTGACACCTGTTGTATTCCTCTCACCTGGTTCTATCGTCCTGATACATCACGACAAGCAGCGACTTGACACCTTTTGTATTCCTCTCACCTGGTTCTATCGTCCTGATACATCACGACAAGCAGCGATTTGACACCTGTTGTATTCCTCTCACCTGGTTTTATCGTCCTGATACACCACGACAAGCAGCGACTTGACACCTGTTGTATTCCTCTCACATGGTTCTATCGTCCTGATACATCACGACAAGCAGCGACTTGACACCTGTTGTATTCCTCTCACCTGGTGCCATCGTCCTGATACATCACGACAAGCAGCGACTTGACACCTGTTGTATTCCTCTCACCTGGTTCCATCGTCCTGATACATCACGACAAGCAGCGACTTGACACCTGTTGTATTCCTCTCACCTGGTTCTATCATCCTGATACATCACGACAAGCAGCGACTTGACACCTGTTGTATTCCTCTCACCTGGTTCTATCGTCCTGATACATCACGACAAGCAGCGACTTGACACCTGTTGTATTCCTCTCACCTGGTTCTATCGTCCTGATACATCACGACAAGCAGCGACTTGACACCTGTTGTATTCCTCTCACCTGGTTCTATCGTCCTGATACATCACGACAAGCAGCGACTTGACACCTTTTGTATTCCTCTCACCTGGTTCTATCGTCCTGATACATCACGACAAGCAGCGATTTGACACCTGTTGTATTCCTCTCACCTGGTTTTATCGTCCTGATACACCACGACAAGCAGCGACTTGACACCTGTTGTATTCCTCTCACATGGTTCTATCGTCCTGATACATCACGACAAGCAGCGACTTGACACCTGTTGTATTCCTCTCACCTGGTGCCATCGTCCTGATACATCACGACAAGCAGCGACTTGACACCTGTTGTATTCCTCTCACCTGGTTCCATCGTCCTGATACATCACGACAAGCAGCGACTTGACACCTGTTGTATTCCTCTCACCTGGTTCTATCATCCTGATACATCACGACAAGCAGCGACTTGACACCTGTTGTATTCCTCTCACCTGGTTCTATCGTCCTGATACATCACGACAAGCAGCGACTTGACACCTGTTGTATTCCTCTCACCTGGTTCCATCGTCCTGATACATCACGACAAACACCGATTTGACACCTGTTGTATTCCTCTCACCTGGTTCTATCGTCCTGATACATCACGACAAGCAGCGACTTGACACCTGTTGTATTCCTCTCACCTGGTTCTATCGTCCTGATACATCACGACAAGCAGCGACTTGACACCTGTTGTATTTCTCTCACCTGGTTCTATCGTCCTGATATATCACGACAAGCAGCGACTTGACACCTGTTGTATTCCTCTCACCTGGTTCTATCGTCCTGATACATCACGACAAGCAGCGACTTGACACCTGCTGTATTCCTCTCACCTGGTTCTATCGTCGGAATAATGGCAGTAGTCCGGGTCACAGCGTTGACATCCCATGAACGTGCACACAGTTTGTTGGCAGTTGGGAGGACAACCTGCGGCACATATTGTAATAACTATGAGAGAAAGGAATACCTGGAAGTACTGACTGCCCAATCTTCTAACTACAGACTTCTTAAGACAGATTAGAGAAGCTTGATGTAATATTTTTTAGTGATAATTGAGGTCACTCCACAACTTGTCTTAGAGGAAAAAGACACGAGACATCTCAATACAACTCTCTAAAAAATATTATTTTCCAATAAACATTATCATACTAAGTGTATGACCAAAAGAAGTACACGATAACCGTTGATGTTGCCTTTCAGTGTACATTGTCTGTTCCACAGAACCTTTTTGTTTCAGAACTGGTAATATTTTAGTCAGTTGTTGTCACAAGATGGAGACTTGAGATGTCATAATTACCACATTTCTCAGCGAACATTGTCATAACGTATAGCCACGGCTGGCGACAGATTACCTAATTGTGTTATGGATAACGGCGTTATATATTCGTTATAGTTTATATATTAATATTCTATTATTAGGTATCGGATGAAACACTATCAACCATTAATGTTTCCTCTTTTACTGTTATGGGAATACATGTACTTCAGGTTGATTCAAACCGTTTTGTCTTAAGTATACATTAATATACAGAGTTCTATATCAAAGCATTGTGTTCGTAACTCAAAAGGTCCCTGGCAAGCAAAGTGTGTTTTAAAATATGTGACATCTTAAAAGTACGATTGTCCAACTGAAACATCTTTGAGGTGTAATTATTTAATTGGTATATCTGTTGAAAGAGTATCTTGCCACAGGATTGCGTAGTTCGGTTCAAAGAGACATTACGCCATTATGATGAGAATACGATGTCAAATGACGATGTATTTTGACTTGCGATGTCTTCACATCACATTTTCTTAAATGTGATGACTTTATTTCACAGTATATTTACCTTGTGCATACAGGTCAACTGTTTAAGAATTTGATAAAAGGGAGGAAACACAAACAAACAAACAAATATATACTTACTGTCACTTAACTGTGCCTCTGTAATGACAGATATGGACAGCACAGTCACAACTACAGCAAGCAATAACTTGGCCATTATCGCTGGAGACTTGTTACAAATGTGTCTGTCCTTCTCCCAGGCTATCTTTATACCAACGACAGAGCAGGGTCCCTTCTACTGTGCAGCGCGTTACTATGGAATGACGTAAGGGACATATACTATGCTGCATTGCATCATTTAAAGAGTGAGTGAGTATGGTTTTACGCCGCTTTTAGCAATATTCCAGCAATATCACGGCGGGGAACACCAGAAATGGGCTTCACACATTGTGCCCATATCGGGAATCGAACCTGGGTCTTCGGCGTGATGATCGAACGCTTTAACCACTAGGTTACCCGACAGCCCCGCATCCTTAAAAGAAAGTGGAGACTACTCATATATTTCTTCTCTGTTTAATTAGTGCTATGTCTATCAAAGGTCAAGGTAATCTCTGAGGTTATTGTGCAATATGATTGCATCATTTAGTGCATGGTACTGCTGCACTTTTCTTTGAAAATGAAATCTTGTGGCTTTTTGTGTTGTCGGTATTGCGAGGTATGACATCATGTCCTGATGTCGCATTATCGACTTAAGAGAGAATGTACTATGTACCGAAACACGAGGATGCTCTTTTTGCATATGCACACACACAGACATACAGACACACACGCACGCATGCATTAAAATATTCATTCAATAACTTGCAAAACTGAAATTAATTGTACTTTTGTAGAGAACACATGCACGTGCAACGCTGGCTGGAAATGGTCGCCATTAGAACGGAAATGAGTCTGGGATTGCCCCTATGAGAACGGTCAGTTTTCCATCCCGTGAATCCTCTGGATAATTCAGTGGAATCATACAGGTTAGAAAATTGACACCGACTCTGTCTAAATAACTGAATCTTTACAGGAATGACTCAAGTCACATTGTGTGTGAACCCCTCATAAAGAGCAATATCACAGAGTGTATTATAAAATTATATACGAGTGAGTGAATGAACATTGCTTAACACGAGTCGGCAATATTCTGGGTTATAACCAAGGCAACGGGCCAGGCAAACCAGTGACAAACCATACATCTGCCATCGTTTTCATAAGTGAATCTTTAAGCTGGTATGTGTGCAGGAAATATACGAGTCATTACGAATTAGCACATAATCAGTGATCCCCACATTGAAAGCAATGTCACAAAGTTCAGGCAAACTAGTGACAAAGTATACTTAAGAACCGGCGTCGCAGAGGTACGATGGCACTCAGTCAGTCTGGTGAAACTTTGCTACCCCCGATCCTGAGCTTAAGTTTTCTTTTACATCAAGTGAGGGTTACTGGAAATATATTTTGGTCCAGAAATCTCCGTAGGGTAAAATTATATAGTTTATGTCCGCTTGAAAACATTGTTTGTTATGTAATCTTGCGCAGTACCTGGCTGTGTCTTGAAATAGCTGAAACGTGTCACCCACTACTTCTTTTCATACTAAACAGACTCCATTCCTTACCTTGCGACTGCCTTTTTATGACGACCATTGTCAATTGGTTTAAAATATTCCTTTAAATGACACAAGACTCTTTTAAGTTTATTTACCCTATAATCATTTAAATATGAACTCTTGATTGATGCATGTCATCAATCCAAATTGCGGGGATCGATGCTCGTGATGTCAATCACTGGATTGTCTGGTCCAGACTCGATTATTTACAGACAGCCGTCATATAGCTGAAATATTGCTGAGTGTGACTTTAAACAATAAACAAACAAACTGCATAAACATTTAGCCATAGCACATAAGAATGACCTCACCTCATATTTGAACCCCCAGTGAATGTAAAGATAGTCTTGACTTGTCGCAGTAGTAGTTTATAACCCGTGTGTATTTTGTGTCTTATGTAATTGCTATTTATATTCAGTCTAATCTGTAGGTATTTCGTCAGCCCTACCATTCCCTTGATACGAGGGCTGGTTGAAAAGTTCTAAGCCTAACTGTGAAAGGCCCGTGCCAAGTCGATGGTTTACATTTATTTCTCAACATAGTCCCTTTCCAGGTTTACACACTTTTGACAGCGATGGTGCAAGGCCCGGATGCCGGTCAAGAAGAAATTTTCTTCAGCCACCCTAAAAAAGTCATTCACAGCGGCTAGTTCCTTTTTCATTTTAGGAAACAGGTGGCAGTCGGACGGGGCCAAATCGGGTGAAAATAAGGGGGATGGTCAATGAGTTCGAAGCCACAATCATGGATCGCTGACATGGCAACCACCGATTTGTGAACATGAGCATTGTCTTGGTGGAACAGGACTCCTCTAGGGAGCATTCCCCGTCGCTTAGCTTTGATAGCTTCACGCAACTGTCTCAGTCGGTCAGCATAATATCTACCATTGATAGTCTGGCCTTTTTCAAGATAGTCAATCAGCAGAATACCCTTGGAATCCCAAAAGACTGAAGCCATCACCTTTCCAGCAGAAGGAACCCACTTGGCTTTTGTGGGGGCTGGTGATTCCGGATGCTTCCATTGTTTAGACTGAATTTTGGTTTCTGGTTGAAAGTGATGAATCCAGGTCTCATCCATGGTTACAAATCGGGCCCAAAAATCATCGGGATCTGCTTCAAAACGGCATAAATTGTCACGGGACGTCAGGAATCTGACACGTTTCTGATCCGCTGTCAAGAGCTTTGGCATCCATCTTGCAGAAACTTTTGTCATTCCAAACTCGTTAGTGATAATGTGCTCAACCCTCTCATGAGAGATGCCCACAACACTGGCAGTATGTCGAATAGTCAATCGTCGATCAGCCATCACCATGTTATGCACCCGGGTAATGTTTTCCGGAATGGTTGCTGTTGAAGGCTCTCTGCCACGCTTGAATTCCGCAGCCCACTTCTTTACATTGGAAAAGGAAGGGGCATCATCCCCTAAAGTGGAGACTATGTCAGCATGTATCTGTGTTGGAGTTGCAGGTACCTGATGACTGCCCTATAGCCAGTTTTCTCCATTTCTGGTGATTTCAATGGGTAGGTTCACAGGATGGTCTGGTACAAAGACAATAATAACACTGCAGTTGTAGTTCTTATGTCTATGATTCATTAAATGATTGTACTTGTTGGAGGCAAAAGTTTGTTTCAATCCGATTGAGATATCCCACTTAGGCTTAGAACTTTTCAGCCAGCCCTCGTATGTATCTCAATGATAAAAATATATAATCGAAATAGAATTAGATTCATTTTCAGTGTCATCAAGGGTTATGTTCTAAAAGTACTTAGGAAATTGTTGCCAAGTTTTCTCTGCGTTAATGTGCAGCTTGGAGCGATAGTTATCTCCATTTCGGGTTTGCGTCAAGCGCATTTCTTCAACCCCACGTATTCAGTCGGTTTGCGTTAATCCACACGCATGATTTCCGTCTGTCATTGTATAATGGTTATTTTCAAGCTCACATCAAGAAACCGGTGTTTAGATCTCTCATATATTATGCATCCAATTGTCGCAGCCTGGAAAGGTTCATTGGTTCATGCGGTGTGCAGCCAAGACACAAATCCATTTCACAAAGATTATTTTTTAAAAACAAGAAGATTTAGTCATAATGAGGAGCGAAGTGCCCCCTGGTGGGATACTGATGACCAATGGGTTTCTTTTGCGGCCTCGGTAGCCTCCCTTGGGCTTGTCAATTAATGTAATGATGCCGATATTGAGTGTCATACCGGGCTCTCCTCATTTAGGCAGCAAAGTCACACATCTTACCTTATATCTCTGTCGTCAAAATATTTCTCAAAACGAAAAGCGTCATTGCATCAATTTATTCAATGGTTTTATCATTGATAAAACAGATCACCACTCAATCATAACGAAAGCCAGAAGTCCGATGAAGTGTTCAGAGATTTCGTTGGTTTCCTTACTTCCAGCTCTCCATGTTAGCCTCACTTCACTGCAAAGAAAAAGAAGTGGCAGTAGACCCAAGCCTAGGGGAGTTGAGAGCGAAAACAAGTGGATGCTGTGTTATGCCGCAGTCAGCAACACTCTAACTGTATCAAAGACTGCCTGTAGCTAATGGACTCTATTCCATTCGAACCAGTGGCTGACAGCATGAGCAACGATCTACGCCGTCAGGGCACGACGACACACTCTTATCCAGGGTACACATTTTTACTATCTCAGATTGAGAGAAGCGGTAATAAAGTATTCAATTTTCAATACAGGTAGACTTATTTCAATACGGGAACAGGACTTAAAGACCTTTTCAAAGAAAAATTAGAAAAGAATTATGTCGATCATCCCTGATTTCCATAAAAATGTCCATGTTTCACCCATGTTTAATGGTTTCTAAAAATGAAACAAACAAAAATAGTTATTCGATGGGGAAGTATTTGATACGGATATCATTGTTTGAGTAGGCAGTGTTACAGCAACCTTTTGTCAGCCTCGTAAGGTTTTGATAACGTTTGATTTCTTGGTCAAATCGATTTTTTTAGTTACATCATTTTGCCCTACAGGTTAAAACCTATGTTGTTAATATGCCGGATGAAGGCTTGGTTGTTTTTTTTTATTTGCCTCAGATGCTATCAACAAACATGTTCGATTGATATCTCAGATGTCCTGGAAACAATGTGTTGAGAAGAAGGTACATGTTAAGGATTGCGAACTTACGTTGATACACATGCGGTGGGTATGTTCACAGTACATTCCATCCGGGCACGTTTTGACGCAAATGATTTGTCTGTTGGACAAAATAAATAACCTATTTAGTAGGCTGCTGTAAATTTAGAGACGTGCTATCGTAGATTGATACCGCTTAATATGATAATACTTTATATGTTACATTATGTATCAAATCTACGAATACATGCATAACAAAACAGCATTAGCTCCGTTCGTCCATTACAATTATTAATGTTCTCAAGTACTCGAGCGTGAGCAGGCACAACAGTGGTTGATAGAATGGGCAACCTTGTACCCTGCCGAGGCTAATGACACACCGTCAGCCAGGCACACGCTGTAACCACTCAAGTCGTTTCTCACGACAAACAGGGGCGGCGAGGTAGCCTAGAGGTTAAAGCGTTCGCTCGTCACACCTGAGGCCCAAGTTCGTTTCCCCGTATGGGTACAATGCGAGAAGCCCATTTCTAGTGTTCCCCGCCCTGATATCTCACGACAGGTCGGGACTTGATAGCTTCTGTATTCTTCTCACCCTCGGTCGCCGGAAGAATGACAGAAACCCACGTCACAGTCCACACAGCCCATGAATGAGCACTCGCTCTCACGGCAGTTGGGAGGACAGCCTGCGGCAAAATCATTGTAACATTAATGGGGTTTTGTGATAAATAAGGGACATTGTCACAACATGGCGATAGATCAGATAGATATTTATACTTTATATATCTATATTCTAGGAAAAACTATCATAACAGTAATATTACAGGATATTGCCTTTGCGCATACTCGTCAACTGTTTAGGGCTTTAATGAGAGAGAGAGAGAGAGAGAGAGAGAGAGAGAGAGAGAGAGATACTTACTGCCACTAAACTGAGCCTCTGTAATCACAGATATCGACAGCACAGCCAAAACTACGAAAAACAGTACTTTGGCCATTATCGCTTGAAACTAGTCACAACTGATCTGTACTTCTCACAGGCTGTCTATATACCCACGACAGTGCAGAACGCCGTCAAAATGACAGCGCGTTACTATGGAATACTGTAAGAGATACAGACGTATTGTGTTTCGCATCATTTAAAGACAGCAGAGAAGAGGCATATATTTGTTGGTGGTATGTCTATTAAAGGACAAGGGTAATATATGAGGTTATTGTGAAATAAGATTGCATGATTTATTTCCAGTTACTGTTGCACTTTTACTTGTACAATCCTGATACCTGGGTAATTTATTGTTCTTAAGAAGGTGTCTTGAATAAGTCACGCTCTGTAAGTAATGTTTTTGTCAAGGACTGTAAGTGATGTGTTTTGTGCTAGAAATACATGGTGGTAATTTAAAACTTTAAGCTTTGATAAAATGGGGATGACGGGGATTCTTCTGTACTTGCAAACACCTGAAGCTAAAACGCCCTCCAGTTAACATACGTCTAAAACGCGTGAACGCGAGAAAATAACTCGATTATTTACAGACCGCCGTCATATAGCTGGAATATTGCTGAGTGCGGCGTAAAACAACCAACCAACCAACCAACTAAAAATACGACAACGGGAAATCTTGCACACTTCCTGAGCACTTATGCATATTAGTTATGTTTCCAAGTGTGGAGATTGTCAGAATATCCCTTCCAGAATGCCATACGTTAAAGATTACATCGTGTAGGGCTGTTCCAGAATACGACGCCTGCATACGCTTAACCTAATGTTTTGTACAAAACACAACCGCCTTGTCTAGATACTGATGTGCACGCGGTGGCATATGTACCCTTACAGTCTAGATCATTGATGATGGACAGGGTGTACTTAGAATATAACTACTAGTTTAATACTCCCACTCATGTATGTATAAACAAAATGATTGAAGTTCCCAGTTAAAATAAAACACAATTTGTCGGTAATCGGTAACCGCACACACACAGGCGCAAGTAGGCAGGCACGCAGGCTAGCTATAGCAGGCACGCACACCATCTTTTTTTCCTCTCTCTCTCTCTCTCTCTCTCTCTCTCTCTCTCTCTCTCTCTCACATTCTCCAAGTAGACAAGTTTACTCATGAAATGAAATGGTAGTTTAACTGCTTATAAGATGACTACTATTTATACCATTGAATTGTCTGTCCCTTTTGACAATAATGTAATTTACAAGATTCAGGAAAAACATGGCAAATATACTTTCGAAATGTCACGCTTGCGTCCCAAGTACAAAGTTTTCCGACTCCCAATTGTTCTTGGTGCCTCAGGTTTGGTACCTCCCAATCTGTTGACTGACATTGGGAGTGTACCCGGGCTTGCTGCCAGGAATACAGCCCATCTCACAATCTGGGTAACGCAGAAGGCTGCAGGGTTGGGGAGTCACCACATTCTCCGAAAAGGTATGGGTGGGTTCGTAGCGCTTTTTATGAGAAGTCCCGTTCGCTGTCTGGGCTGCGTGTAGAGGGGGCAAGGACCATGAGCAGAAGATGAGCCTAACCAGCCTGACTGTAGCCTAGTGATTAAACCGTTCGCTCGTCACGCCGAAGACCCGGGTTCGATTCCCGACATGGGTACAATGTGTGAAGCCCATTTCTGGTGTCCCCCGTCGCGATATTGCTGGAATATTGCCAAAAGCGGCGTAAAACCATATTCACTCACTCACTCACGAAAAATGAGAAAAAACGGCGGTATACTTAAGTATGTTAATCAAAAGTTGTACCAGCTGGCAGTTATTTTGGCAGCATTGTCAGCAAAAAGTAACGGAATTAACTCGAGTTCAGCCACATTGAAGTTCGGGGTAAAGGGATGGTCATTCGTAGTATGCATTACACGGACATGGACACGGGAAGCATGGACATGGGACATAGCAGGTGTTCCTGGGACTTCATTTACTGCTGGTTATCATACAATGTCAGTAAATAGGCCGAGGTTTCAGAACTGATATAAAATGAGTTGTTTTTCAAACAACCTACGTCTGACAAAGATTGCGAGGAGTCAGCTGCAAGATGAAGCAGAGGGTCTCACAAACCCAGACATTTCCCCTAACGACCAAATGTTACCTTGAAATGATTCCATTAAATGTAAGGTGTTTATGATTTAAAACAAACAAAATCAGACATGACGATTTTTTTCTTTACCTCTGAAATTGGCCTGTATAACGTAAAAAGTATATTTCTTTTGAGTGACCCACTTCGACCAAACTCCATATACTAAATTTGAATTAAACATATAATTAGTCTAAATTTACTAAATTTGCATTCAATGGGTAACATATTTCACAGAAATATACATGAAATTGTGAATAGTGTAACGTATGAATCTCTACCACTTGTCGTCTCTACCCCCAGAGTACAGAACATACCCATGTTGAAGCAAAGGTAAGATAGTGACAACGCAAATGATTGCAGTCATCTCTTTCAGATGCCGCTACATTCAAATTGGCCCTATCCTTTAAGCTGTATTTGACAAACTGACGTCCAAAAGAAACTTTACCAACTGAAAATATAAATTTCAGACAAAGTATAATTTTTTTTTGATTACGTCTATCTAAAACACATAACCTAAATATAACAATAGTGTATGCAGAAAATGTTAATCGTCTGTTACATGTTTGCGAGATAACACGCGAAAAAGTGAAAATACGTGCACCACGGACAACTGCAAATGCACGCGCGGGTAAGGGTATAAAACGATTGCAACGGCAAGTCAGACATCCACAGTGATAAAAAAACACACAAAAGAAATGCCACGACTCACAGTCGAACAACGTGAACGAGCCTTGGGTATGGAACAGATGGGAGCTACACACGCCCATAGTGCACGAACCTTCGGTTGCTCCCGTGTTGCCATTACCAACTTGATGAAAATGTATCAGACAGACAGGGCGGACCGCTGACAGGCCAAGAACAGGCAGACCCAGGGTGACCACGCCCCATAATGACCGGTACTTGCGTACCTTGCACCTCCGAAATCGCTTCCTGACAGTGACGTCATCGGCGACAAATGCCTTAGGTCACAGGGTTAGTCGACAGACAGTGGCCAGGAGACTCAGGGCTCATGGAATCAGGGCTTTTAGACCATACAGAGGACAGCTATTGACAGCGCAACATCGTCGTCTGCGATTGAGATGGGCCCGGACTGTACGACGTTGGCAACGACGTGACTGGCAGAGGGTTGTCTTCACTGACGAAAGTCGATTCTGTATGTTTAGGGCTGATGGAAGACAACGTGTTTACCGCCGAAGGGGTGAACGAACGCCGTCGTGTTGCGTTCAGGAGGTCGTACCATATGGTGGAGGGAGTGTCATGGTGTGGGGAGGTATCTGTGGGCAGGAGAGGACACCGCTGGTAATCGTTGACGGAAACTTGACAGCTCAGCGTTTCATGGATAACATTCTTCGCCCAGTTGTCCTACCATTTCTCCAACAGCAGCCACGTGGTGTCATGTTAGCATGACAACGCTAGAGCCTATACAGCCAGAATTGTCACTAACTTCCTCGCAGCCAACAACGTCAACGTCCTGCCGTAGCCTGCACGCTCACCCGACATGTCCCCCATAGAACACCTCTGGGAATTGATGGATCGTCGTGTTCGACAACGACCACACTCTCCAGCCAACCGGCAAGAACTGATCTTGGCGCTCCAAGAAGAATGGCGTCAAATCCCACGTGACCTGATCAGACGACTGACTTTTTCTGTGCGTCGAAGAGTTTTTGCGTGTATTGAGGCATTTGGTGGTCACACACGCTACTAATGACTTGTTATTGAACGTGAGCGATTGCTTATGTACTCTGCCTATTGTCCATGATTCTGAAAGCTCGAGTTTTGTACCACACCCAACTTTGGGGGGCTCTGACGTCATTCTCGGTCGCGGTATGATTGTCATTTTCAGTGTTGATTATGTTGATATATTGATCTGCTCAATACACTTTACTTCATGCATGTATGTTTGTTTTGTTGTTTTTGAGCAAGAGTGATTTCAAACTCTGGTAAATTTTCTTTTGGACGTCAGTTTATGTAGCC
Source organism: Haliotis cracherodii (assembly GCF_022045235.1). Lineage (NCBI taxonomy): Eukaryota > Metazoa > Mollusca > Gastropoda > Lepetellida > Haliotidae > Haliotis > Haliotis cracherodii. The sequence continues at coordinate 28,345,624 of NW_027266319.1, read as the reverse complement.
TGATGAGTTTAATATGTAGCCTGATGAGTATGGATAGGCGACGTGAACGCTAAGTTAAACTATAAGCAGCCCATAAAGTCACCCTGCGCGGTTTCAACGGTCCCCAGTAGAGGGTGTTTAGAAATGGACTGTACACATTTATCATGTGACTGAAGTTTATTAATATTAATAATGTACCAGGAGGATAGGTACATGTACCACGAACTACTTGACGACTTGTCTGTCTGTCACGGAATAAACTTTGACAATGGATCATATCACTACACGACACACCCGGTATACATGTATGAGACGTTATCAATAATTCACTCACTCACTCACTACGGCAGTTTTACCGGCTTCCCTTAACATCATGGTGTTGAAATGGGTATATGGTACTCTGCCCAAACCATGCATCGATATATATGAAGAGTGAGTGAGTGAGTGAGTGAGTGAGTGAGTGAGTGGAAGAATGAGTATGTTTTTACACCGCTTTTAGCAATATTCCACCAATACCATGGCGGGGGATACCGAAAAATGGACTTCAAACATTGTACTCATGTGGGGAATCGAACCCGGGTCTTCGGCGTGACAAGCCGACGCATTAACAACTAGGCTACCCCACCGCCCGAATAGTTTGTGGTATATATATGAACTGTATACCTCACTCACCTACTTCTTTGCGTCCATATTCCACAGTATTATTGACCACTCAGTCGACATGGGTATGAACCTCGCGGAATCAGCTACTGCCCCCTCTGGGGTGAAGCGGGTGGATGCAGCGAGAGTCCCAGGAATGGCTGACATCAAGGGTGGGTCCTACTCCTGGAGTACGGGGGAGCAGGATACGATACATTGGCGGTCTGATGGATGCCCCGCCCCCAGAGCATGAGTAGCAGGGTATATCAACATGATTGGAGTAAGTGGTCTTACATTGTTTTTAGACATATAGGAAAAATCCATTTTATTTCAACGTACGTATTTTTGAGAATAGCAAACCGAGTAAACCTTTCCACGAAATTGCAGCAACTTGTGTGTTCTCTACTACTGGCCAAATTGTCGAAAAATGTCGAATGGGGTGGGGGTGGGGGTGGGGGTGGGGATGGTGGGTGTGTGGCCCAGTCGTCTAAGGCGCCGCGATTCGCTGTGCAGAGTTGCGTCCCTTGAGCACGCCAGGAACCTATGATTGTGGGTTCGAATCCCGGTTCGCCCCAATTATGTTTCTAGGTTTGTCAGCACCATACCCGTGCTCGTGGGTTTCACCGAAGTGGTAAACGTCTTAGACCTGCATCACTTCGGGCTTTCCTCCCACATCAAGCTGACACGCCGTGATATAACTGGAATAATGTTAAAAGCGGCGTTAAACCCAACTCAGTCAGGCAGTCTTTAATGGTCTAGTACCGTTTGATTGGTGAAGGCACTGTAAAAAAAATTCCACTAGCTTGATAGGCTGTATATATAGTGGGACAAAGGCTTGTTTACGGATCTCTCACGTATTGTCATCACTTTGGAATCAGCTTTCATGTGAGGATTACACTTAGTTCTTTTATGTACATTTCAGGGTTAACATAATGTTTAAATAGGGGAATCGACAAGTAACGCCAATAAAACAGGTTATGTTGTCAGATGTGTTCTTGTTTGTATATTTGACACTGTTACGATGTAAAAAATACAAATATATTTCGTCAGGGTCAATACAGGCAACGATTGTTTAAAATAGCTATTTGAAATGGAAATATATTATAGTAAGAGGTTCTTAGTTCTTCAAGGCGCATAGGTGATGTTTCTTTGTTTGTTTGATTTGTTTTAAGTCCGCATTCGGTAATATGTCAGTCTAGACCAAACCAGTGACTGATATTATGAGCAACGATCCACGTCGTTGAGGCACAGTGACGCGCAGTCAATCAAGTCGCCAAACCTCACCATCCGTTCCACAAGTCGCCTCCTACGACCAACATAGGTTGCTGGGATCCTACTCTAACCCGGAATCCCGAAGGGGTCCATCTCACATTCAAGTTAAAACCTCTTATATATTATCCCGACCAGGATATATGGTCCTTCGCTCTGGAAATGGTGCAGCCAAGATATAAATATGTATCACAAATTTACTTTTATCGTTGATAGACAGGAGGTAAATTCCACCTCATTTTAAACAATATCATTCTCAGGAATTACTCAAAGTGCGTCCAAGTCGGATAGTGATTAGTGGATTTCATGAACCCTTGAGGTTTCAAGATACAAATATAGTGTACAAATCTACAACTCTCTACATTTAGGAAGCAAAGTAGCATAGTTTACTTATATAGTAATAAAATAATTCCAAACGAACAGTGTTTGTTTATTGCATCAATTGATATATTTATTCATTGACTTTACAAGCGATTAAACAGATCAACTCTAAATCATACTGAATGCCTGAAGTCCGATGAAGTGTTCGGAAGTTCCTTTGTCGTTCCTTATTTCCAGCAACCCCCTGTTAGCCTCGATTCCCTACAAGGAAAAGGTATTGTCAGTAAGTCTAACAGAGAGAGGGTGAGTGGATGTTGTTTAATGTAATATGCCAGTGATGGCAAGGCAGCCTGTAAATAATGGACTCTTGGCTAGTCGAACCAGTGGCTCACAGGATGAGATGGTGATATAGTGTTACCTTTCCATCTTTATTATTGTCAGCTCCTTAACCTCTTTAAGTTTGGTCTGTAGAGTAAACTCCCCATTTCCAATGAAGGGGTATTGTTTGTATCGCAGTTGTGGTTATCAGGTCATGATTTTAGTATTTAAGAAAAGAACAATATCAACGCCTAAATGAGTTATGTATATCCGACCCATAAGTCACTCCGGTACAGTGACAAAGAGGCTGTGTCGCTAGACAAACCCACGTGTCTGTACATGTAGAATGTAGCACACGATACTCAAAGGCATGTGTTGCGTACTTACATACAGGAAAACAACTGAATGGTCTGTCCAAATTAAGAGAAGCCGTCCTAAATGTCCACGTTGTCCTTGTCCTTTGTCTCATATTTTACCCAAACGAATGCATGAAGTCCTCAAAATAATGTTGTGAGAAAGTATTTTTCACGTTTTGAATCAGTGACCGAAAACTAGCACATAAGCACATAGTTTCATCTTTGTGAGAAGGCGGTCTACTTACTCGTACAGATGGAGATAGCACCATGGTAACAGGACATTCCAGCCGGGCAGTTACGGACGCATATGCCTATTCTGTGGAACAAAATAAATAACGTATTACCATCAGGAGATCAAGCAACAGTGAATTTACAGGCATCTTATCGTTAATTTGATGCAGCTTAATGAAACTTAATATGGAGGCTTTAAGTGTCAAATCTACGAATGTATACATCACAATTTCCTGTAATACAGCCTCATTTCCGTTTTACAATAACAATTAGCAATGTTTAATAAATCAGTTATACAAGAGTGCTATACATTCGCGAGTGTTGTCATTGCAATGAAATCACCATTGAATTCTTATTTAACGATCGCCTTCAATCTCCGTTTTGGTTTTTTGAGTTTCACATATATCATTTCTAGCGTTATTATTACGTTTTTTATTTGGTTTTAATCCTTGTCTTAACTCGCATCATCACCATCTCTTCATCAGAAGTGTCACGAAGTGATTGACGCTGTATGCCGCAGTCCACACTTTTGAAGCAGGGAGGCTTTAAGTACTGGAGTGTGAGCAGGCAAGTCAGTGTAGCCTGTTGAGGCACGATGACACACGGTCAGCCAGGCACGCACTGCAACCCCGCACGTCGGCTTTCACGACAAGAAGTCAAGTGATTAAAGCTTTCGCTCATCTCACAGAGGCTCGCTTCGATGCCCCACATGAGTGATGTACCATGAGGTATAGCGAGACTTTCTGCCCAGGAAATCACCATGGGGATAGGTATAGATACTCATGGTCAAGTCAGCACCCCTTGATCCTGTATTCTTCTCACCTGTTTCTGTAGTATAGGCAGTAGCCAGAGTTGCAGGTTACACAGCCCATGGATGTGCACGTGCTGTCTTGGCAGTTGGGAGGACAACCTGCGACACATAGTGTATTAACTATGGATTCATTGCACAGACTTCTAACTAAACAAAAAGTCCTGTCAAGACAGGTTAGGCAAGCATGATGACAATATTATTATTCTGGGAATAGGGTAGACTAACATATCGTCTCTGAAATGAATATATCTTACAGAAAAAAACAGTTGTTAAATTATCTTTAAAAAAATAGAATAAAAAGGAGCCCAGAGACTCTCTTCATTTTCAGATACTGCAGTAATCTAGACTTGCCAACAATATAGACTTGCATGGGCTGTATTTGATATATTTGTATCAGGATCTGTAAGACAGACTTGGAATTGGGGTCAGGTTATTTACAATTTTCTATCTCTCTCTAAATTATGTTTATTTCTTGTAAGGAATGGACAAAACTAAACATATAACCGTGTTGTATTAGTTCATAAAAAAAGTTAATTGTATTTTTTTAGATATAGAACGTCAACGCCAAAGAATATAAGCATTCTCGATTATCTGACCAAGCAGATTTCATTGAGTGGGAAGTCAGTGATGACACCAGGAGTTCGCGGAAATGATAAGTATGTCCTCGCATCCAAAGATTTTGTAGGTATTCAAAGAGTATCTGGCCACAGTGTTCCGTAGTTTAGTAAATATAAATATAAATATTAAGCGATTAAGACGAGAGTACGATGTTATGCCGACATCACTTTGTATTTATTTATCATAGTTTATTGCCTTTGTGGATACTCGTCAACTGTTTTAGGATTTAATAAGAGAAACAAGCAAACTTATTACTTACGGTAAGTAAATTGCGCCTCTGTAATTGCAGATATCGACAGCACAGTCAAAATGAGGACCAGCAATAACTTCGCCATTATCGTCGGAGATTGTGTCACAAATGAGCCCTTTACGTTGCACAGGCAATATATATATATATACCCACGACAGAACAGGATGCCTTCTAAATGACGGGTCACGATATAGCTGAAATATTCTAAGTGACAGCGCGTTACTATGGAATATTGTAAGGGACACATACCTACGGTGTATTTAATCATTTAAATATAGAAGGGAGCAAGCATATATTTCTTCTCTGTAGGTATCCTGGCGACAATACAGTGACTTGAGGGAGTATGTTTGGTTGTGAAGCTGACGGGGATTTCAATTATTTTATTATGGCCTAAAGTACTGAGTATGTTGATGAGAGCTAAAAAGTAGGTCTGAGTGGGTTTTAAAAAAAAGAAACTACAAGCAGTGTATGTATCGTTTCTTATTATCCCATAGAGAAAGTCATTTGCTTGTGATTGGCCAGTTATAATATTACGTATGATAGTGTAATTACGATCTATGATGAGGCAGATGGTCACGATGCATAGCACACAAATTCTAAACTGTTACTCGTGAATAATTACACACGATTATTGTCGCGGCTGAAAAATGTCGGTACTTCAGATTCAGGACAGCTTAATGATTGCATCATCGTAGCATTTTTCTTCCCTCCCAACTGTAAGTACATTTATTTGTTAAATAGTAAGGAAAAAAATTTAAAAGATGTACGAACTGTACAAATAGGATATGACTTCCTTACATTACATAGCTTGACATGTAGTAACTAGTCCGCTTTGCTATACATTTATTAAGAATCTTGCAATTCCATTGGTTAATCCGCCCCACTTGAAGAAACAATACATTTAAATGTAGACCCCCAAATCATGTGACTGACACTGAATATTGACTCGTCACATGATCAGCACTGACCTGTGACGTGATGGATATTGACTCGTCTGCTGGAAAACACGACGGCGTCTGGTATACAAACATTTTACAGTTCGCATCTTAGTTACTGTTATGAAACCGAGGACGGTTTAAAGGCTTCATAAACTTTAAAGTGACTTTCGGTATAACAAAACGAATGATTACTCTTGACGAGGTCACCATGCAAAAGCAAGAACCCTCAGGCCAAACCCCTTCGACGGTCTGACCGGACCCTCGGTTCCTCGGGTCCTTGTTTTCGCAGATTATTATAATGTTGTTTTGCGTAAATAACATAAAAGGTTGCATTAACTCCCATCTGCATACATGTGACGATAATAACGATGATAACGTTGTCATGTTCATACCAGACCAAGACTCCGTCAATCAACTTGAACATCACAGGGGACTAGTTAAATGAAGACGTATGTCCCCATGCTGTTACGCAGCACCGATAAAATTGAATGTCGCAGTCTCGTGTTCTCGCGATTTCACAAGTCGGGATTGCGAGCTTGAGAGATTTATCACCCTGTCCAAATGTCCATTCGCGAATTTTGAAAGAATTTACTATAAACCAAAAACTCTGTTTTTTTGTGGTTTCGTGGGACTGCGAGGATGTCCCATCCAGTGTTCCATAGGTCAACGAGGCTGTTCCGGCTTTCTTCGAAAACGATGACTGCATTCGTATGACCTAATTGTTTGTTATACAAGCACAGCGTGTCAACATGCCCTGATACAGATCGCACAACCACACACACACACACTTCCTCCTCCCAGCCCCCCCCCCCCCCCTATCCTCCCATAAATAGACAAGGATATCCATGTAATGTATTCAGTTTGCATGTTTGATAAACATTACCAATGCTAAATCATTTTATGTCATCAATGATTTCCACAAACAAGGTATCTACCAAATTGTCCCAAGTTAAGACCACAGACTTCACAGTCGCCGGCATGTAGGTAAGTTGCGAAATCGTCCAATGTCAATACCAAATGTTGAACATTGATCTCGAGCAGGGGCAAGCTGTTTTAAGAATTTAAACCAACTTGAGTCAGTGAAGTATCAGTCTGTTTCCATAGTACCCATTAGATGGAAGGATAGTAGTGAACATAATTCAAGGAACAGCTGACGCGATGTGGCATATGTATCCAGACAATGTACATATATTCCTCAAGTTATAGGATGGGATGAGTCACGAAAATGACACAATAATAGTTAATTGAAGAATGTCGTTCATCAACACTCGATAATAGCAATACAGAACGTCACAACTATTCAGAACTTACATAACTTAAGTTTCCGTTTTGTAAGAAACGATGGGATAGTATAGTGGACAAATCGCTGGCTTGTCACGGCGAGTACCCGGGTTCGATCCCCTTTGCAAAATGAGTACAATCTGTGAAGCCCATTTCTGGTGTCTTTGCACCGGTGGCTGGACTGTTGCTAAAAACAAGTAGTTAATGGCCGAACGTTTGCCCGACTATTGCTTAAAAGAAGCATTTGATTAAATACACAGTTTTTAAATAATACAAAGGCTGTATTGTCGTTACTCAAATAGGGGTCAAATGATAAAATAACTTTATATAAAAAAACTTTTAAATTTATATATTTTATTGTATTTGTATTGTATTGTATTGTATTGTATTGAAATAAGGAACGCGTCCGTGGTCTAGTGGTAGAGCGTCTGCCCGGAGAGCTGAAGGTCCGGGGTTAGATCCCCGTCCGCCTCATACCAAAAAACGTTAAAATATGGTACTTGTTGTTTCCCTGTCTGGCGCTCGAAAATAAGGGACTAAAACAAGGACTGCTCTGCTCGGAGTCAGTATACTGTGTCTGAGTGGTTTATTCATGTTAAACTGCGGCATGGCATCTCAGATGGCTAGTACTATAAATCGGAATCAGTACAAGCAGACGCACATACACGTGCATGCACGTCGCTATTGAAGTGCAATAATCTTAAGTGCAGCCTCGCCTCACATACGAAATAAACACTTGACAAAGACAAGGGAATAGACTGAGTGCTATTTGATTACCCTCTCTATTTTCATTTATGACCTTCATATTAATAAACCATTTAACCAAACCTCATTAACCATTAACCACATGGGTCAGAATAGGTCCCTAACATAACCCCCTTGTCTGATCGCCAACACAGCAGAGGATCGGGTGGTCACAATGTGCACCTGCCTGAAAGTGTGATCGTACCCTGACACCGTCGGGCCATGCTCATTATATCAACCACTGGTGCGCCTGGCTCAGACTCTATTGTTTACATGCCGCCAAACCATTGCGTATCAACACACAACCCGTTAAAATAGCAGCAACGACCAGGCCTTTTAAAATTAACATAGCTAAAATCGGATAAAACCGTACTCTTTCACTCCCTGACAACAGTGCACATTTCAGTTTGTAAATTCCGAAGTAAAGCGCTTGGAACAACACAATAACAACACTGGCCCAGACCAGATGGACGTGATCGGAGCCCAGAAGTATACACTGAACATGACATAGATGAATCCAAAGATGAAAGGATAAAATACGTGGCACATACGCACGATGATGAAGACGATGCACTTATAATGCGCTAACCTCCATGTAGCAGTTCATGCTCAAAGCGCTACATTATAACCCCGGTCAATGGATCAGCGAGCACTCGATTTTCATTCTCAGCTCCCTGGAGAGTATACAACCCAAAGCTGTCTGTCAGGCGCTAGAAGGCTAACAGCCACATTACCATCTCATCCCACCGGTGATCAGAGGCACATTTCGAACAAAGTCACTTGCCTATAGCAATCCGAATAAACCTTTCCACGAAAGAAAAGCAACTTGTGTGCTTAGATGTTCTCTACAACATTGTCAAATGTTGCGCAATAGCACCATGTACATATTGGCATCGATCCAGTAGCTAAGCCAATAAATTGAATCGTTCATGGCCTCAAAAAGGTAATGTAGGCCAAATTGTTCACACATAATTTTGCAACATAATCTCCTTTGACTTCAACGTACTTGGTCAATCCATTTTCTAGCTTTGTTATCCCTGCCCTTTAAACAGATCTTCCCATTAAGATTAAGTTGACACGTTATACTGGAATATTCTTAAAGACTGTTCATTCCCTCAGGTTGTTTTGTCTGTATATATCTAAAAGTAAAATAGCACGATGATGGTGTATATTACAGTTAGTATTTAAACAACGAAATACACTTTGTGCCAATCATGCATGTATCTTCATATGAACCTGTGTTAGAATTGGTCTTCAGAAACCCCTGATAGGCGTAAGAGGGGACTACGAGGTTGATGCATGTCATCGTAAATGTCTGATGAAGAATCGGATTATTTACATAATAATCAAGATAGTTCACAATAAAACACAAAGAACAATGAAGAACGAAGCGTGGTTTATTTCACGATAAAACATTGTTCGATCATGATCATGATTTCTGGAGATTCAAACTTTCGCTCACATCTTGATGACGTCGTATATTCCATCTAAAGGTCTCTCCCGAACACCACTGATGACCTTGAGTTGATGAGCATGAGTGGGTCGTGTGTTATGACAAGGAAGGCGTCATGTATGTTCCATCTAAAGGCCTTGCCCTTATTCCGCTGATGCCCTTGAGTTGGTGAGCGTGAATGGGTCGTGTGTTATGACAAGGAAGACGTCATGTGTGTTCCATCTAAAGATATTGCCCTAATTCCGGTGGTGACTTTGAGTTGGTGATCGAGCCAGTGGGTCGTGTGTTATGACAAGACGTCATGTTTGTTCCATCTAAAGGTCTTGCCCTTATTCCGGGGATGCCTTTGAGTTGGTGATCGAGCCAGTGGGTCGTGTGTTATGACAAGGAAGACGTCATGTATGTTCCATCTAAAGGCCTTGCCCGAATTCCGCTGAAGACCTTGAGTTGGTGATCGAGCCAGTGGGTCGTGTGTTATCACATGGAGGACGTCATGTATGTCTTGCCTTATCTTATCATTAGTTCTGTCATTAATATCACACTGTCTTCAATCATTAATCACATGATCCTTTCCAATGTTATATGACAGCGTTTATTGTTTAACAATGATTGTAACTGTGTTTGTATGCTTTATGTTCAGATTCGGTGGATGCTCATTGCAATGTGTTTGGACAGTTATCAGTCGTCCGGAAGTTACTACATTTAGATGCAAGTGTGGTGTGTAAACTTCCGGTCCGGTATACCGGGGGGGGGGGGGGGGGGGGGGGGGGTTGATGTTAGGGAAACTTCTTTAATGGTCTAGTACCGTTTGATTGGTGAAGGCACTGTAAAGAAATTTCCACTAGTTTGATAGGCTGTATGTATAGTGGGACAAAAGCGTGTTTACGGATCTCTCACGTATTGTCATCACACCAGAATCAGCTTTCATGTGAGGATCGCTCATCATCACTCATTCCCTGCCAAGCCCATCTCGGAAGCTTGACCACTGTCGCCGCTGAGTGAATATATATTATCACTGACTTTTGCTATCACCACTGTATTTGTGTATTTGATACTGACCATTGTCATCATATTATTTAATATTTAATTTAATATTGAATATTGTACTGCCATTCTGTGCCATTGTAATTGATGTGCAGTAATTTGTCTTGATTTGTAAACTTAGTGACTTTTTAAATACATTTTTGTTGATTGTAAACCACTTGTTGGTTATTTGTTGGTTTCACACTTTGTTCTTTTGCGTACATTTCAGGGTTAACATAATGTTTAAATCGGGGAATCGACACGTAACACCAATAAAACAGGTTATGTTGTTAGATGTGTTCTTGTTTGTATATTTGACACTGTTACGATGTAAAAAATACAAATTTATTTCGTCAGGGTCAATACAGGCAACGATTGTTTAAAATAGCTATTTGAAATGGAAATATATTATAGTAAGAGGTTCTTAGTTCTTCCTGGCGCATAGGTGGTATTTCTTTGTTTGTTTGATTTGTTCTAAGTCCGCATTCGGTAATATGTCAGTCTAGACCAAACCAGTGACTGATATTATGAGCAACGATCCACGTCGTTGAGGCACAGTGACGCTCAATCAACCAAGTCGCCAAGCTTCCCCACCCATTCCATAAGTCGCCTCTTACGACCAGCATAAGTTGTTGGGATCCTATTCATATTCATGGGGTCAATCTCACATCAAGAAAACGAATTCAAGTTAAAACCTCTTATATATTATCCCGACCAGGATACATGTTCCTTGGCTCTGGAAATGGTGCAGCCAAGATATAAATATGTATCACAAATATACTTTTATCGCTGATAGACAGGAGGTAAATTCCACCTCATTTTAAACAATATCATTCTCAGGAATTACTCAAAGTGCGCCCAAGTCGGATAGTGATTAGTGGATGTTCATGAACCCTTGAGGTTTCAAGATACAAATACATGTATAGTGTAAAAATGTACAGCTCTCTACATTTAGGAGGCAAAGCAGCATAGTTTACTTATATAGTAATAAAATAATTCTAAACGAATAGTGTTTATTGCATCAATTGATATATCTATTCATTGATTTCATAAGCGATGAAACAGATCGACTCTCAATCATACTGAAAGCCTGAAGTCCGATTTTGTCCGAGAGAGAGAATTTGTGGATGTTGTTTGATGCAATATGCCAGTGATGGCAAGGCAGTCTGTAAATAATGGACTCTTGACAAGTCGAACCAGTGGCTCACAGGATGAGATGGTGATATAGTGTTACCTTTCCATCTTTATTATTGTCAGCTCCTTAACCTCTTTAAGTTTGTTATGTAGAGTAAACTCCTCATTTCCAATGAAGGGGTATTGTTGGTATTACGGTTGTGGGTATTAGGTCATGATTTTAGTATTTAAGAAAAGAACAATATCAACGCCTAAATGAGTTATGTATATCCGACCCATAAGTCACTCCGGTACAGTGACAAAGAGGCTGTGTCGCTAGACAAACCCACGTGTCTGTACATGTAGAATGTAGCACACGAGACTCAAAGGCATCTGAATGGTCTGTCCAAATTAAGAGAAGCCGTCCTAAATGTCCACGTTGTCCTTGTCGGCTTTGGGCGGGTCCTATAACTTTGCCTAATATTTTACCCAAACGAATGCATGAAGTCCTCAAAATAATGTTGTGAGAAAACATTTTTCACGTTTTGAATCAGTGACCGAAAACTAGCACATAAGCAAATAGTTTCATCTTTGTGATGAAGTTGGTGTACTTACTCGTACAGAAGGAGAGTATACCACGTTAACAGTACATTCCAGTCGGGCAGTTACGGACGCATATGCCTATTCTGTGGAACAAAATAAATAACGTATTACCATCAGGAGATCAAGCAACAGTGAATTTACAGGCATCTTATCGTTAATTTGATGCAGCTTAATGAAACTTAATATGGAGGCTTTAAGTGTCAAATCTAGGAATGTATACATCACAAATTCCTGTAATACAGCTGGTTGAAATGACATTTGGATCTAAAATAACTAATAATTAATTTCATTTATGCCAAGAAAGACATATTTTAGTTTGCCGGTTTGATCAAGCCGTTTTGGTATATGTACTGTGTTTCCAAAATAATGATGACTCCCTGTTGTGTTTTTGCGAGCTCCAGCGATGAGCGTGAGTGACCCGCGATGGTCAAATGTGTGAGAATTTCTGTGTGTTGCAGAGAGTTAGCGGCTGAGCACTAATCTTCAGGTATGAAATACTGTTTTTTGTTTAATATATTATCATGTCATAAATGCAAGTTTTGGAAATACGTCAACTTTATTGATAATTTATTTTGCATTTTTCAAAGAGCGTTTTGTTCGATTTTCAATCATCTTTGAGTGCTCAAAATGTATGCTGGAAGTATTTACAATGTTTTGAAGTATTGTTATATCCCCTAAATGGTATAACTATTCTTTGTTGCGTAAATATCAGTCAAAGAAAATGTTTATTTACCATAAATGTGAATTTTGTAGCGAGTTGAATTTAAGGAGAAATCCTTGTTTCAAAATGAAATGTAACCTTTATTGGGGATGATTTTGGGTGAACATTATGAATGTGTGAATACTTTTCAAGAACTTTAATTGATTTATTTGCTTTATTATCACTAAAGAGTATATTTAATTTACTCTTCAGAACATATTTAATGTTACGAAGAACTCAGGCAATAAAGAGTGGTGAACACTATCTTCATTTGTACCAAAACTTTCTGAAAATTATTTGAAGAGTTGGTACAGAGAAGAAATGAGTGATTCAGATGAATTAGCGTTGGAACTTGATGGACCCACAGGTGGCCAGTTCTATCATTGATACAAATAGTATTCTCCCAGTGGTCAGGGTGATGTTTAAATCCTCAAATGGTAGGACCAGGGAAGGTAACGTCCTAATAGATGGAGGTGCAGGAACCACAATCATTCGCAAAGAATTTGCAAAATCACTTGGTCTCCAGGGTAAAAAGGAGAGACTTGATCTATCACTTGTAGGATGTGAGAAACTTGAGAACATTAACAGTCGCAGATTGAAATTTTGGATTTCTTCACTTGAAAGCAGTGAGGCATTTGAAGTAGAAGCTTATGGGATTGATAAGACTGTTTTGAATGTGAAGCCCTTGGATAGAAACTGGTTGAGATCATTCTCACACCTTAACAACATCGAATTGTCGCACAAGGCGGGACCTATTGATCTCATCTTGGGAGTTCAGTATTCTCACTTGCATGCTGAAGAAGAGGTTCGTCAAGGTCTTCCATTTGATCCGATCGGAAAGAAGAGCAAACTTGGATGGTATGTTATGGGTCCAGACAAAACTCAACGTTCAGTGATATGCTCAGTGAACTTTGTTGAGAAACTTAATCTTGACAAATTCTACCAGTTTGAAACATTGGGGGTACAAGCTCCAAAATGTAAATGTTTTGTTGAAGTACTCTCAAGTGAGGATCGAGTAGCACTCAAACTGATCGTGTCGAAAGGTTCAGGACAGATACGAGATTGGTCTTCCTTGGAAGAAGAACCCTGCCTTACTTCCAAACAACTATAATGTAGCCTATAGAAGACTTGTGTCTCTTGAGAAGAATCTCCTGAAGAATGACCAAAAGGCTAAAATGTATTGTGATGCTGTGAATGAGTATGAGCAGAAAGGATGGGCAGAAAAGATTGATGAACCCAATGTGAAAACTAGTGGTTTCCCAGTTTACTATCTTCCACACCATGGAGTTTAGAGACCGGACAAGCCCAGTACCCCATTGAGAGTTGTGTTTGATCCGGCATGTGTGTGTGATGGTGTATCCCTCAATTCATATCTGTATAAGGGTCCAGGTCTCATTGGGAACTTGCTGAGTGTTCTTCTGAGGTTTCGAGAGGACAGAGTTGCTATAGTTGGAGACATCTCCAAGATGTATCTTCAGATCAGGTTGAGAGAGAGTGACACTCATTTACACAGATTCCTATTGAGAGACTTAGAGGTGGATAGAGAGCCGTCAGTGTACAGATTGCTCAGAGTGGCTTTCGGTGATAAGTCCTCTCCAGACATGGCAAGTTATGTAATGCTTCGAATTGCTGAAGAGAATGAGGACAGATATCCAGATGCATCAACAATTTTGAGAGACGACAGGTATATGGACGATCTGATTCATTCGTGTGAAACCCCAGGAGAGGCTACGAAGAAAATCAATGATGCTGTGTTAGCCACTGGACAGTTTCAGATCAAAAAGTGGTTTTGTTCTTCGCAGTTGGTTCGTGAACAGAGTAGAGAAAATCAACCACAATCGTCTACGTCTGTCAGTCTTGATGGTGAAGAAATCAAGACCTTGGGTATTCGATGGAATCCGGATACTGATAATCTGAGTTTTGCAGTCAAGAATCTGGTTGCAGAGAAATACACTAAGAGACAAGTATTATCCAGAATGTCAATGTTGTACGACCCACTTGGACTAGCTTTAGCAATCACGATCAAAGCCAGAGTAGCTATGCAGAATATCTGGCGTCAGAAATCGTTGGATTGGGATGATGAGTTACCCAAAGAAATGTATGGTCAGTGGTCGAACCTGTTTCAGGAACTGCAAAGGTTGAGAGATGTTCAGTTTCCACGTTGTTTGAAACCTCCTGATTCCGTGAACACAACAACTCTTCACGTCTTTGCAGACGCAAGCATGAAAGCCTATGGAGCTGCAGCATATCTCACATGTGCAACAGAAAATGAGACTTCAACAAAGTTGATTATGGCAAAGGCTAGAGTTGCGCCACTGCATCAGACAACAATACCGAGATTGGAGCTTATGGCGGCATTGATTGCTTTAATGTTGGCTACAACGATCAAAAGAGAAATCAGACAGAAGCTGTCAAATGTGATATTGTGGACAGACTCACAAATTGTGCTTCATTGGATCAGAGCAGAATCAATAACATTCAAAGCCTTTGTTGGTGTCCACATAGCCGAGATACAATCTCAGTGGAATCAAACACACTGGAGATATGTGCCAACATATTGGAATCCTGCAGATGATCTTAGCAGAGGAATTTCTGTGGAGGATTTGAAGGGCAGCTGGATGAATGGGCCAGAATTCTTGAAGTTACCAGCTAATGAGTGGCCAACCCAGCCATGTGATGCAGCAACTACTGAATCCAGTGAGGAGAAAAGGAAGTGTCCAGCTATTGCTGCTTGTGCACCAATCAACCCTGTCATAGAAGCAGATAAGTTTTCATCATGGCAACGACTTCTGCGAGTTACAGCATACTGCCAAAGGTTTGTCAGGAAACTCAAGGATAAGATACACAAGGTTTCACAACTAGGGGATAAAGCTATAACAGTGAGTTGTGAAGAGATGAAAGCAGCTGAATTGTATTGGATCAAGTGTGTCCAACGTGGAATGAATGATTGAAAGAGTGACTTCTGTGATCTAACTCCCTTTGAGGCAAAGGGCATTGTTCGAGTAGGAGGTAGACTCTCCACTGCAGTATGATCAGATTCATCCAGTACTATTGTCTCCAGGTCACCATGTATGCAGATTGATAATGTGTGATGTTCATGTGCAAATGGGTCATGCTGGTCCAGAGAGAACATTGTGCGAGAGTAGGAGATATTTTTGGATTGTGCGTGGGCGGAACCTAGCCAAGAGTATTGTGAGAAATTGTGTTGTGTGCAGGAAGTTACGTCAGCCAGGTCATACCACTCTGATGGCTGACTTGCCTCCAGAAAGATTGCTTCCATTCTCAGCACCATTCCATGTAACAGGAGTTGATCTCTTCGGACCAATGTCAATCAAGTATGGTAGGAACAAAACCCAAAAGGTATGGGGAGCAATCTTCACGTGCGCGAATGTGAGAGCGGTTAACTTAGAGATAGTGGATGGATTGTCTACTCAGGCATTTCTACAAGCATTGCGTCGTTTTGTATCAAATCATGGATGGCCACACACAGTTATTCCTGATAATGGCACATCGTTTGTTGGAACCGAGAGAGAACTTTGTACTCTATTCAGAGAAGGCAAACAACAAATGATGGACTTTGCATTGCTGCACAGAATCAATTGGAAGTTCATCACGCCTTTGAGCCCACACCAAGGTGGAATCTATGAAAGTTTGATTAAACAAGTGAAAAGATCTCTTAAGGTCATCATCGGTCAACAGATTCTCAGCTGGAATAAGTTATCAACTGCATTTGCAGAAGTGAAAGGTTTGCTGAACGCAAGACCATTGTATTATACAGCACAGGATCCTAATGATCCACAAGCCCTAACACCCAACCACTTCCTGTTAGGGAGAGCTTCCATAAATGTTCCACAAGGACCGTTCCAGGAGACAAAGAACCTACATAAAAGGTTTGAATATGTGCAGATGCTGGTGAAGCAGATTTGGAAGAGGTTTCTACGAGAGTATCTACCAACTCTCATGCGTAGGAGCAAGTGGCGTACACAGGGGAGACAACTCCAGATAGGAGATATTGTTCTGCTCATGGACAACAATGCACCCAGAGGAAAATGGGACTTGGCAAGAATCGTTGATTTATTTCCAGGAAAGGATGGTATTATCAGAAATGTCAGAGTTCGCACCAAGAACGGTGAATACAACAGATCAGTACAGAAATGCTGTCTGATCCTGGAATATTTCACATAGACTGTTTTCAGATGGCACTTGGTTGCCCCCGGAGGATTTGGTTGAAATGACATTTGAATCTAAAATAACTAATAATTAATTTCATTTATGCCAAGAAAGACATATTTTAGTTTGCCGGTTTGATCAAGCCGTTTTGGTATATGTACTGTGTTTCCAAAATAATGATGACTCCCTGTTGTGTTTTTGCGAGCTCCAGCGATGAGCGTGAGTGACCCGCGATGGTCAAATGTGTGAGAATTTCTGTGTGTTGCAGAGAGTTAGCGGCTGAGCACTAATCTTCAGGTATGAAATACTGTTTTTCGTTTAATATATTATCATGTCATAAATGCAAGTTTTGGAAATACGTCAACTTTATTGATAATTCATTTTGCATTTTTCAAAGAGCGTGTTGTTCGATTTTCAATCATCTTTGAGTGCTCAAAATGTATGCTGGAAGTATTTATAATGTTTTGAAGTATTGTTATATCCCCTAAATGGTATAACTATTCTTTGTTGCGTAAATATCAGTCAAAGAAAATGTTTATTTACCGTAAATGTGAATTTTGTAGCGAGTTGAATTTAAGGAGAAATCCTTGTTTCAAAATGAAATGTAACCTTTATTGGGGATGATTTTGGGTGAACATTATGAATGTGTGAATACTTTTCAAGAACTTTAATTGATTTATTTGTTGTATTATCAGTAAAGAGTATATTTAATTTACTCTTCAGAACATATTTCACACTCAGGCAATAAAGAGTGGTGTACACTATCTTCTCTTCATCATTTGTACCAACAGCCTCATTTCGGTTTTACAATAACAATTAGCAATGTTTAATAAATCAGTTGCAAAAGTGCTGTACATTCACGAGTGTTGTCATTGCAATGAAATCACCATTGAATTCTTATTAAACACAAGTAACGATCGCCTTCAATCTTCGTATTGGTTTTTTGAGTTTCACATATATCATTTCTAGCGTTATTATTACGTTTTTTATTTGGTTTTAATCCTTGTCTTAACTCGCATCATCACCATCTCTTCATCAGAAGTGTCACGAAGTGATTGACGCTGTATGCCGCAGTCCACTCTTTTGAAGCAGGGAGGCTTTAAGTACTGGAGTGTGAGCAGGCAAGACAGTGTAGCATGTTGAGGCACGATGACACACGGTCAGCCAGGCACGCACTGCAACCCCGCAAGTCGGCTTTCACGACAAGAAGTCTAGTGGTTAAAGCGTTCGCTCATCTAAGAGAGGCTCGGTTCGATGCCCCACATGAGTAGAGAATGTGAAGTCTATTCTGGTGCCCCCCAACCTGATATCTGCCGACACGCAGTGGTGGTAAGGTACCCGAGTACTTAACCTGTTCTCTCGTAACGCCGAAGGCCCGGGTTCAATTCCCCACTTGATTACAATGTGTAAAATCAATTCCTGATGTACCATGAGGTATAGCGAGACTTTATTCTGCCCAGGAAATCACCATGGGGATAGGTATAGATACTCATGGTCAAGTCAGCACCCTTCATCCTGTATTCTTCTCACCTGTTGATTGTGCTGTAGTATAGGCAGTAGCCCGGTTCACAATTTTCTATCTCTCTCTAAATTATGTTTATTTCTTGTAAGGAATGGACAAAACAAAACATATAACCGTGTTGTATTAGTTCATAAAAAAGTTAATTGTACTTTTTTAGATATAGAACGTCAACGCCAGAGAATAGAAGCAGTCTCGATTATCTGACGAAATAGATTTCATTGGGTGGGAAGTCAGTGATGACAGCAGGTGTTCGCAGAAATGGTAAGCATGTCCTCGCACCCAAAGATTGTGTAGGTGTTCAAAGATTATCAGGTCACTGGTTTCCCGTAGTTTAATAAATATAAACGGGTCATTAAGCGATTAGGATGAGAATACGATGTCATGTCGACATCACTTTGTATTTATTTTTCATAGTTTATGGCCTTTGTGCATTCACGTCAACTGTTTTAGGATTTAATAAGAGAAACAAACAAACTTATTACTTACGGAAAGTAAACTGCGCCTCGGTTATTGCAGATATCGACAGCACAGTCAAAATGAGGACCAGCAATAACTTCGCCATTATCGTCGGAGATTGTGTCACAACAGGAGACTTGTCACAAATGAGCCCTTTACGTTGCACAGGCAATATATATATATACCCACGACAGAACAGGATGCCTTCTAAATGACGGGTCACGATATAGCTGAAATATTCTAAATGACAGCGCGTTACTATGGAATATTGTAAGGGACACATACCTACGGTGTATTTGATCATTTAAATATAGAAGGGAGCAAGCATATATTTCTTCTCTGTAGGTATCCTGGCGACAATACAGTGACTTGAGGGAGTATGTTTGGTTGTGAAGCTGACGGGGATTTCAATTATTTTATTATGGCCTTAAGTACTGAGTATGTTGACGAGAGCTAAAAAGTAGGTCTGAGTGGGTTTAAAAAAAAAGAAACTACAAGCAGTGTATGTATCGTTTCTTATTACCCCATAGAGAAAGTCATTTGCATGTGATTGGCCAGTTATAATATAACGTATGATAGTGTAATTACGATCTATGATGAGGCAGATGGTCACGATGCATAGCACACAAATTCTAAACTGTTACTCGTGAATAATTACACACGATTATTGTCGCGGCTGAAAAATGTCGGTACTTCAGATTCAGGACAGCTTAATGATTGCATCATCGTAGCATTTTTCTTCCCTCCCAACTGTAAGTACATTTATTTGTTAAATAGTAAGGAAAAAAATAAAAAGATGTACGAACTGTACAAATAGGATATGACTTCCTTACATTACATAGCTTGACATGTAGTAACTAGTCCGCTTTGCTATACATTTATTAAGAATCTTGCAATTCAATTGGTTAATCCGCCCCACTTGAAGAAACAATACATTTAAATGTAGACCCCCAAATCATGTGACTGACACTGAATATTGACTCGTCACATGATCAGCACTGACCTGTGACGTGATGGATATTGACTCGTCTGCTGGAAAACACGACGGCGTCTGGTATACAAACATTTTACAGTTCGCATCTTAGTTACTGTTATGAAACCGAGGACGGTTTAAAGGCTTCATAAACTTTAAAGTGACTTTCGGTATAACAAAACGAATGATTACTCTTGACGAGGTCAACATGCAAAAGCAAGAACCCTCAGGCCAAACCCCTTCGCAGGTCTAACCGGACCTACGGGTCCTCGGGTCCTTGTTTTCGCATATTGTTATTATAATGTTGTTTTGCGTAAATAACATAAAAGGTTGCATTAACTCCCATCTGCATACATGTGACGATAATAACGATGATAACGTTGTCATGTTCAAACCACACCGAGACTCCGTCAATCAACTTGAACATCACAGGGGACTAGTTAAATGAAGACGTATGTCCTCATGCTGTGACGCAGCACCGATAAAATTGAATGTCGCAGTCTCGTGTTCTCGCGATTTCGCAAGTCGGGATTGCGAGCTTGAGAGATTTGTCATCCTGTCCAAATGTCCATTCGCGACTTTTGAAAGAATTTACTATAAACTAAAAACTATTTTATATTTATTGTTTCGTGGGACTGCGAGGATGTCCCTTCCAGTGTTCCATAGGTCAACGAGGCTGTCCCGGCTTTCCTCGAAAACGATGACTGCATTCGTATGACCTAATTGTTTGTTATACAAGCACAGCGTGTCAACATGCCCTGATACAGATTGCACAACCACACACACACACACTTCCTCCTCCCAGTCCCCCCCCCCCCCCCTCTATCCTCCCATAAATAGACAAGGATATCCATGTAATGTATTCAGTTTGCATGTTTGATAAACATTACCAATGCTTAATCATTTTATGTCATCAATGATTTCCACAAACAAGGTATCTACCAAATTGTCCCAAGTTAAGACCACAGACTTCACAGTCGCCGGCATGTAGGTAAGTTGCGAAATCGTCCAATGTCAATACCAAATGTTGAACATTGATCTCGAGCAGGGGCAAGCTGTTTTAAGAATTTAAACCAACTTGAGTCAGTGAAGTATCAGTCTGCTTCTATAGTACCCATTAGTTGGAAGGGTAGTAGTGAACATAATTCAAGGAACAGCTGACGCGATGTTGCATATGTATCCAGACAATGTACATATATCCCTCAAGTTATAGGATGGGATGAGTCACGAAAATGACACAATAATAGTTAATTGAAGAATGTCGTTCATCAACTCTCGATAATAGCAATACAGAACATCACAACTATTCAGAACTTACATAACTTAAGTTTCCGTTTTGTAAGAAACGATGGGATAGTATAGTGGACAAACTGCTGGCTTGTCATGGCGAGTACCCGGGTTCGATCCCCATTGCAAAATGAGTACAATCTGTGAAGCCCATTTCTGGTGTCTTTGCACCGGTGGCTGGACTGTTACTTAAAACAAGTAGTTAATGGCCGAACGTTTGCTCGACTATTGCTTAAAAGAAGCATTTGATTAAATACACAGTTTTTAAATAATACAAAGGCTGTATTGTCGTTACTCAAATATGGGTCAAATGATAAAATAACTTTATATAAAAAACTTTTAAATTTATATATTTTATTGTATTTGTATTGTATTGTATTGTATTGTATTGTATTGTATTGTATTGTATTGTATTGAAATAAGGAACGCGTCCGTGGTCTAGTGGAAGAGCCGAAGGTCCGGGGTTAGATCCCCGGCCGCCTCATACCAAAAAACGTTAAAATATGGTACTTGTTGTTTCCCTGTCTGGCGCTCGAAATTAAGGGACTAAAACAAGGACTGCTCTGCTCGGAGTCAGTATACTGTGTCTGAGTGGTGTATTCATGTTAAACTGCGGCATGGCATCTCAGTGGGCTAGTACTATAAATCGGAATCAGTACAAGCAGACGCACATACACGTGCATGCACGTCGCTATTTAAGTGCAATAAGCTTAAGTGCAGCCTCGCCTCACATACGAAATAAACACTTGACAAAGACAAGGGAATAGACTGACTGTCATGTATTTAGGTATGTTGAATCAGTAGAACATTGCTTTGTACATCCTGGTCATATACATCGGAATTTGATTACCCTCTCTATTTTCATTTATGACCTTCATATTAATAAACCATTAAACCAAATCTCATTAACCATTAACCACATGGGTCAGAATAGGTCCCTAACATAACCCCCTTGTCTGATCGCCAACACAGCAGAGGATCGGGTGGTCACAATGTGCACCTGCCTGAAAGTGTGATCGTATCCTGACACCGTCGGGCCATGCTCATTATATCAACCACTGGTGCGCCTGGCTCAGACTCTATTGTTTACATGCCGCCAAACCATTGCGTATCAACACACAACCCGTTAAAATAGCAGCAACGACCAGGCCTTTTAAAATTAACATAGCTAAAATCGGATAAAACCGTACTCTTTCACTCCCTGACAACAGTGCACATTTCAGTTTGTAAATTCCGAAGTAAAGCGCTTGGAGCAACACAATAACAACACTGGCCCAGACCAGATGGACGTGATCGGAGCCCAGAAGTATACACTGAACGTGACATAGATGAATCCAAAGATGAAAGGATAAAATACGTAGCACATACGCACGATGATGAAGACGATGCACTTATAATGCGCTAACCTCCATGTAGCAGTTCATGCTCAAAGCGCTACATTATAACCCCGGTCAATGGATCAGCGAGCACTCGATTTTCATTCTCAGCTAGAAGGCTAACAGCCACATTACCATCTCATCCCACCGGTGATCAGAGGCACATTTCGAACAAAGTCACTTGCCTATAGCAATCCGAATAAACTTTTCCACGAAAGTAAAGCAACTTGTGTGCTTAGATGTTCTCTACAACATTGTCGAATGTTGCGCAATAGCACCATGTACATATTGGCATCGATCCAGAAGCTAAGCCAATAAATTGAATCGTTCATGGCCTCAAAAAGGTAATGTAGGCCAAATTGTTCACACATAATTTTGCAACATAATCTCCTTTGACTTCAACGCACTTTGTCAATCAATTTTCTAGCTTTGTTATCCCTGCCCTTTAAACAGATCTTCCCATTAAGATTAAGTTGACACGTTATACTGGAATATTCTTAAAGACTGTTCATTCCCTCAGGTTGTTTTGTCTGTATATATCTAAAAGTAAAATAGCACGAGGATGGTGTATATTACAGTTAGTATTAAAACAACGAAATACACTTTGTGCCAATCATGCATGTATCTTCATATGAACCTGTGTTAGAATTGGTCTTCAGCAACCCCTGATTGGCGTAAGAGGGGACTACGAGGTTGATGCATGTCATCGTAAATGTCTGATGAAGAATCGGATTATTTACATAATAATCAAGATAGTTCACGATAAAACACAAAGAACAATGAAGAACGAAGCGTGGTTTATTTCACGATAAAACATTGTTCGATCATGACGTCATTTCCGGAGATTCAAATTTTCGCTCGCATCTTGATGACGTCGTATATTCCATCTAAAGGTCTTTCCCGAACACCACTGATGACCTTGAGTTGGTGAGCGTGAATGGGTCGTGTGTTATCACAAGGACGACGTCATGTGTGTTCCATCTAAAGATATTGCCCTAATTCCGCTAATGCCCTTGAGTTGGTGATCCGCCCAGTGGGTTGTGTGTTTTCACATGGAGGACGTCATGTATGTTCCATCTAAAGGTCTTGCCCTAATTCCGCTGATTACCTTGAGTTGGTGATCGAGCCAGTGGGTCGTGTGTTATCACATGGAGGACGTCATGTATGTTCCATCTAAAGGTCTTGCCCTAGTTCCGCTGATTACCTTAAGTTGGTGTTCGAGCCAGTGGGTCGTGTGTTGTGACAAGAAAGACGTCATGTATGTTCCATCGAAAGGTCTTGCCCTAATTCCGCTGATGACCTTGAGTTGATGATCGAGCCAGTGGGTCGTGTGTTAACACAAGACGTCATGTTTGTTCCATCTAAAGGCCTTGCCCTAATTCCGCAGATGCCTTTGAGTTGGTGTGTGGTGTGTAAACTTCCGGTCCGGTATACCGCGGGCGGTGATAGTATGTTATGGAAACTTCTTTAATGGTCTAGTACCGTTTGATTGGTGAGGGCACTGTAAAGAAATTTCCACTAGCTTGATAGGCTGTATATATAGTGGGACAAAAGCGAGTTTACGGATCTCTCGAGTATTGTCATCACATGGGAATCAGCTTTCATGTGAGGATCGCTCATCATCCCTCATTCCCTGCCAAGCCCATCTCGGAAGCTTGACCACTGTCGCCGCTGGGTGAATATATATTATCACTGACTTTTGCTATCACCACTGTATTTGTGTATTTGATACTGACCATTGTAATCATATTATTTATAGCCATTGAATATTGTACTGCCATTCTGTGCCATTGTAACTGATGTGCAGTAATTTGTCTTGATTTGTAAACTTAGTGACTTTTTAAATACATTTTTGTTGATTGTAAACCACTTATTGGTTATTTGTTGGTTTCACACTTTGTTCTTTTGCGTACATTTCAGGGTTAACATAATGTTTAAATCGGGGAATCGACACGTAACACCAATAAAACAGGTTATGTTGTTAGATGTGTTCTTGTTTGTATATTTGACACTGTTACGATGTAAAAAATACAAATTTATTTCGTCAGGGTCAATACAAGCAACGATTGTTTAAAATAGCTATTTGAAATGGAAATATATTATAGTAAGAGGTTCTTAGTTCTTCCAGGCGCATAGGTGGTGTTTCATTGTTTGTTTGATGGTGGTAAATTCCACCTCATTTTAAACAATATCTTTCTCAGGAATTACTCAAAGTGCGCCCAAGTCGGATAGTGATTAGTGGATGTTCATGAACCCTTGAGGTTTCAAGATACAAATACATGTATAGTGTAAAAATGTACAGCTCTCTACATTTAGGAGGCAAAGCAGCATAGTTTACTTATATAGTAATAAAATAATTCCAAACGAACAGTGTTTATTGCATCAATTGATATATTTATTCATTGACTTCATAAGTGATGAAACAGATCAACTCTCACTCAAACTGAATGCCTGAAGTCCGATGAATTGTTCGGAGGTTCCTTTTTCGTTCCTTATTTCCGGCACCCCTTACTTTAGCCTCGATTCCCTACAAAGTAAAGGTATTGTCAGTAAGTCTAACGGTGAGAGAATGAATTTGTGGATGTTGTTTGATGAGAGAGAGAGAGAGAGAGAGAGAGAGAGAGAGAGAGAGAGAGAGAGAGAGAGAGAGAGAGAGAGAGAGAGAGAGAGAGAGAGAATTAGTGGATGTTGTTTGACGTTATATGCCAGTGATGGCAAGCCTACCTGTAATAATGGACTCTTGGCAAGTCGAACCAGTGGCTCACAGGATGAGATGGTGATATAGTGTTACCTTTCCATCTTTATTATTGTCAGCTCCTTAACCTCTTAAGTTTGTTCTGTAGAGTAAACTCCCCATTTCCAATGAAGGGGTATTGTTGGTATTACGGTTGTGGACATAAGGTCATGATTTTAGTATTTGAGAAAAAAAACAATATCAACGCCTTATTAATCAAACGCCCAAATTAAGAGAAGCCGTCCTAAATGTCCACGTTGTCCTTGTCGGCTTTGGGCGGGTCCTATAACTTTGCCTGATATTTTACCCAAACGAATGCATGAAGTCCTCAAAATAATGAGAAAACATTTTTCATTGAATCAGTGACCGAAAACTAGCACATGAGCACATAGTTTCATCTTTGTGAGAAGGCGGTATACTTACTCGTACAGATGGAGGTAGCACCGGTACCACGGTAACAGTACATTCCAGTCGGGCAGTTACGGAAGCATATGCCTATTCTGTGGAACAAAATAAATAACGTATTACCATCAGGAGATCAAGCAACAGTGAATTTACAGGCATCTTATCGTTAATTTGATGCAGCTTAATGAAACTTATTATGGAGGCTTTAAGTGTCAAATCTACGAATGTATACATCACAATTTCCTGTAATACAGCCGCATTTCCGTTTTACAATAACAATTAGCAATGTTTAATAAATCAGTTGCAAAAGTGCTGTACATTTGCGATTGTTTTCATTGCAATGAAATCACCATTGAATCCTTATTTAACGCGTGTAACGATCGCCTTCAATCTCCGTTTTGTTTTTTTGAGTTTCACGTATATCATTTCTAGCGTTATTATTACGTTTTTTATTTGGTTTTAATCCTTGTCTTAACTCGCATCATCACCATCTCTTCATCAGAAGTGTCACGAAGTGATTGACGCTGTATGCCGCAGTCCACACTTTTGAAGCAGGGAGGCTTTAAGTACTGGAGTGTGAGCAGGCAAGACAGTGTAGCCTGTTGAGGCACGATGACACACGGTCAGCCAAGCACACAGTGCAACCCCGCAAGTCAGCCCTCACGGCAAGAAGTCTAGTGGTTAAAGCGTTCGCTCATCTAAGAGAGGCTCGGTTCGATGCCCCACATGAGTGGAGAATGTGAAGTCTATTCTGGTGCTCCCCAACCTGATATCTGCCGACACGCCGTGGCGGTAATCATAGACACTCATGGTCAAGTCAGCACCCTTGATCCTGTATTCTTCTCACCTGTTGCTGTAGTATAGGCAGTAGCCAGAGTCGCAGGTGACACAGCCCATGGATGAGCACGTGCTGTCTTGGCAGTTGGGAGGACAACCTGCGACACATAGTGTATTAACTACGGATTTATTGCACAGACTTCTAACTGAACAAAAACTCCTGTCAAGACAGGTTAGGCAAGCATGATGACGATGTTATTATTCTGGGAATTGGGTAGACTTACATCTAGTCTCTAAAATGAATATATCGTACGGAAAAAAACAGTTGTTAAATTATCTTTAAAAAAATAGAATAAAAAGGAGCCCAGAGACTCTCTTCATTTTCAGATACGTCAGTAATCTAGACTTGCCAAAATTATAGACTTGCATGGGCTGTATTTGATATATTTGTATCAGGGTCTGTAAGACAGACTCGGAATTGGGGTCAGGTTATTTACAATTTTCTATCCCTCTCTAAATTATGTTTATTTCTTGTAAGGAATGGACAAAACAAAACATATAACCGTGTTGTATTAGTTCATAAAAAAGTTAATTGTACTTTTTTAGATATAGAACGTCAACGCCAATACAGTCTCGATCATCTGACGAAACATATTTCATTGAGTGGAAAGTCAGTGATGACACCAGGTGTTAGCGGAACTGGTAAGCATGTCCTCGCATCCAAAGATTTTGTAGGTGTTCAAAGAGTATCCGGGTTCCGAAGTTAAATAAATATAAACGGGTCATTAAGCGATTAGGATGAGAATACGATGTCATGTCGACATCACTTTGTATTTATTTTTCATAGTTTTTTGCCTTTGTGCATACACGTCAACTGTTTTATGATTTAATAAGAGAAACAAGCAAACTTATTACTTACGGAAAGTAAATTGCGCCTCTGTAATTGCAGATATCGACAGCACAGTCAAAATGAGGACCAGCAATAACTTCGCCATTGTCGTCGGAGATTGTGTCACAACAGGAGACTTGTCACAAATGAGCCCTTTACGTCGCACAGGCAATATATATATATATATAGTGTGTGTTTGAGTGGCTGCTTGTACTAGTCCGGACTGATGCCGATTTATAGTGCTAGCACACTGAGATACCATGCCGCAGTTTAACACGAATACCCCACTCAGACACAGTATACTGAGTCCGAGCCGACCAGTCCTTGTTTTAGTCCCTAAATGCCGAGCGTCAGACAGGGTAACAACAAGTACCATCTTTTAACGTCTTTTGGTATGACGCGGCCGGGAATCGAACCCCGGACCTTCCGCTCTCCGGGCGGAGGCTCTACCACTAGACCACGAAGGCGGTCTATAATTTTAAAATTTTAACTCACGCTAAATGACAGCGCGTTACTATGGAATACTGTAAGGGACACATACCTACGGTGTATTTCATCATTTACAGAGGGGAACGGGTGGCCCAGTCGTCAAAGGCGCCGCGATTCGCTGTGCAGAGTTGCGTCCCTTGGGCACGCCAGAAACCTATGATTGTGGGTTCGAATTCCGGTTCGCCCCGATTATGTTTCTAGGTTTGTCAGCACCATACCCGTGCTCGTGGGTTTCACCGAAGTGGTAAAAGTCTGAGACCTACATCACTTCGGGCTTTCCTCCCACATTAAGCTGACACGCCGCGATATAACTGGAATAGTGTTAAAAGCGGCGTTAAACCCATCTCACTCACTCACTCATTTAAAGATAGTAGGGAGCAAGCATATATTTCTTCTCTGTAGGTATCCTGGCGACAATACAGTGACTTGAGGGAGTATGTTTGGTTGTGAAGCTGATGGGGATTTCAATTATTTTATTATGGCCTAAAGTACTGAGTATGTTGACGAGAGCTAAAAAGTAGGTCTGAGTGGGTTTTAAAAAAAAGAAACTACAAGCAGTGTATGTATCGTTTCTTATTACCCCATAGAGAAAGTCATTTGCATGTGATTGGCCAGTTATAATATTACGTATGATAGTGTAATTACGATCTATGATGAGCCTGATGGTCACGATGCATAGTACTCAAATTCTAATCTGTTACTCGTGAATAATTACACACGATTATTGTCGCGGCTGAAAAATGTCGGTACTGTTTTGCAAATTCAGATCAGCTTAATGATGGCATCATCGTAGCATTTTTCTTCCCTCCCAACTATTCTATGAATATTAGCTTCCGCGGTGATGCGGCCGTCAAACCAGCTGTTTCAATCAGAGGGGGTTTATTGTGATTTAATAGCCTCTGATTGACCAATCAGAATTGAGTGAATTCCAAATTCATGGTATACAAACATTTTACAGTTCGCATCTTAGTTACTGTTATGAAACCGAGGACGGTTTAAAGGCTTCATAAACTTTAAAGTGACTTTCGGTATAACAAAACGAATGATTACTCTTGACGAGGTCACCATGCAAAAGCAAGAACCCTCAGGCCAAACCCCTTCGCAGGTCTAACCGGACCGACGGGTCCTCGGCTCCTTGTTTTCGCATATTATTATTATAATGATGTTTTGCGGAATAACATAAAAGGTTGCATTAACCCCCATTTGCATGTATGTGAAAGTTGATGATAACGTTGTCATGTTCAAGCCAGACCAAGACCCCGTCATTCAACTTGAACATCACACGTTCTTGTCTAGGGTACTAGTTAAATGAAGACGTATGTCCTCATGCTGTACCATGTATGCGGACAGCGTATGAAACGCATGATCCGATGAAATTGAAAGTCGCAAACTCGTGTTCTCGTGATTTCGTGCGTTTGTAGCCTGATTTTGCAAGTCAGGATTGCGAGCTTGCGAGATTTGTCATCCTGTCCAAATGTTCATTCTAGACTTTTGAAAGAAATTACTATAAACTAAAAACTATGTTTTCATATTTATTGTTTGGTGGGAACGCGAGGTCAAAGCTGTTCAGGCTTTCCTCGAAAACGATGACTGCATACGCATGACCTAACTGTTTTTCACACAACCACAGCGTGTCAACATGCCCAGACACACACTTCCTCCTCCCAGTCCCCCTCCCTATCCTTCCATAAATAGACAAGCATATCCATGTAATGTATTAAATTTGCATGTTTGATCAACATTACCAAGGCTAAATAAGTTTATGTCATCAGTGATTTCCACAAACAAGATATCTACCAAATTGTCCCAAGTTAAGACTTCACAGTCGCCGGCATGTAGGTTAGTTGCGAAATCGTCCAATGTCAATACAAAATGTTAAACACTCATCTCGAGCAGGGGCAAGAAGTTTTTTAAAATTTAAACCGAGTCAGTGGAGCATCAGTCTGTTTCTAAAGTACCCAGTATTCAAGAAACAGCTGACGCGATGTTGCATATGTATCCAGACAATGTACATATATCCCTCAAGTTATAGGATGGGATGAGTCACGAAAATAATACAAAGACTGCATTGTCGTTATTCAAATATGGGTCAAACGCCGAATGATAAAATCACTTTAAAAAAAAGAACCTTTATATATTTTATTGTATTTGTTATATATACTTGGCCTACAAAAATACGACATAAGGACCGCCCCGTGGTCTAGTGGTAGAGCGTCTATCCGGAGAGCGGAAGGTCCGGGGTTCGATCCCCGGCCGCGTTATACCAGAAAACTCGACATTAGGGGACTAAAACAAGGACTGGTCGACTCGGAGTCAGTATGCTGTGTCTGAGTGGGGTATTCATGTTACAGTGCGGCATTGTATCTCCGGACTAGTACAGGCAGACACACGCACGTGGATGCACGTAGCTATATCTGTACAATAATCTTGAACGCGACGTTCAACCCCATTTCACCTCACATACGAAATAAACACTTGACAAAGACAAGGGAATAATCTGTAGAATATTGCCTTGTACATCCTGGACATATACATCGGAATTTGAATACACTCTCTATATTCATTTATGACCTTAATATTAATAAAGTTGAGATGTTCATGACTTGATTCCACAAAGATTAGCACCCCCTCATTAACCATTAAGCATTAACCTCCATGTAGCAGTTCATGCTCAAGGCGCTACATTATAACTCCGGTGAATGGATTAGTGAGCACTCGATTTTCATTTTCAGCTCCCTGGAGAGTATACAACCAAAAGCTTCCTGTCAGGCGCTAGAAGGCTAACAGCCACATTACCATCTCATCCCACCGGTGATCAGAGCCCTAGAAACTCAGTAGTCCCGCTACATAACGTGGTCACCCATCCAACTACTCAGACACCGAGACCGACGTTGCTTAACTTCACCTGATTTGTGACCTGTGAGCTGTGCACAGGAACACGTGCCACCACGTATACTGGTACACATGCATGGTGAGTATAAACCATGATTGTAAACATCAGGAAGTGGAGGACTAGTATTCAGCAGGTCCAGGTGGTGAGAAACACTTCAACATCCAAATAGAGGCCAGGGGACTTGTTCCTCGGTATGAATGCTGTGCACAGGACCACGTGCCACCACGTATACTGGTACACATGCATGGTGAGTATAAACCATGATTGTAGACATCAGGAAGTGGAGGACTAGTATTCAGCAGGTCCAGGTGGTGAGAAACACTTCAACATCCAAATAGAGGCCAGGGGACTTGTTCCTCGGTATGAATGCTGTGCACAGGACAACGTGCCACCCCGTATACTGGTACACATGCATGGTGAGTATAAACCATGATTGTAGACATCAGGAAGTGGAGGACTAGTATTCAGCAGGTTCAGGTGGTGAGAAACACTTCAACATCCAAATAGAGGCCAGGGGACTTGTTCGTCATTTCGCCACAGTACACTGCAAGTACTGTCGATGGGCAACATCTCCACTGAAACAAATTCATATATGAATGATCATTTTTTTCAATTGCTGATACACCCAAAACATTATGACAGTATAATGTAAATATTTCGCGCCAATTTGTGTTTGGTGAAAAGTCATATTTGTTGAAAACAGATCAGTATATTTTTAATGGTATAATATATATTATGCGTTACTATTTTTAGTATGTTAACATTTTTTATATGACGACTAAATGGAGATTGTGTGTTTTTATAGGTTTAGAATTTTAGGGTTGTTGCACTTTTTTTAAAATTCGGACTAGTAGGCCTGTTTTGATTAGATATATGCCTAGTTCTTTAAAGGTTTGTAAGCCAATTAGGGGGTTAAGTACCGTTGCTAGTGTCATTTGATTGTTGCTATTTAGTGTGGATTGGAGTGTTGTTCTGTGTTGCTGGTAATGTGTGCAATATAGTATTACGTGTTCAGGCGTTTCTGAATGTGGCAGAGTCTCCATGCCGTATCATATTACATTCATAGCAGCTCCAGTGCAACATGCCCTTGTGGCGTTGCTTGAAGCAGCTCTTTGATTGGTCGATATTTTAGTTAGGGGAACAACAATCAAACCGCGGTAAATAGTAAACAATCAGAGACCGTAGCTTCATGTCCTAGTTACCGTGATATCTGTAGCATTTGCCAAAGGTCCTACACTATAATAGTAGGGTACTGCATTTCTGACACTCGTTTAAGCAGCCAAACAAGGGCCTTTGTCCAGTATTGGTGCAGACTGATTCAGCAACCACAACATAGACTTTCCGATCAAGCGTATAAATTCGATAAAACACTCGATGGTAATGGTAAACATATAGATGGTCGTCTTGAGGAGTATTTTTCAAAAATCTTTTTTTTTTTTATTTCGGTGTCCATTTAGACCCCAATTACGTTCAACTGGCTGTCACTTTTGTACAAACGGCCTCAACAGACCACATACACTTGCAATGAACTACTGAAACAATGTACTACATTGACTAGTTCACTTTGTTATAGCTCATGGTTAATAGGTAGTCAGGCTTAGAACCTCTCCCTTGTATGAAAGGACCCACCTCTCATTTGGGTAATGACATTTATTTAACAGTTTTGCATGACAGCCTTTGGAGCTTTGAGTACCATACAGTTGTTAGCATTCTAGCTTATTAATACCGGTAATCTGTTGGCTTGCTGGCAAAAGGTGCATTTGGTTGGACATTCTTGTATAGACAAGAAGTGGTGGCGGGGAGTCTGGGGGCCAAATGCTTTTTGCTGGTTGTTATTGCATTGAGTTTGCTTCACTGGAGAAAAAGCAGGCTCTGTGATACCGTACTGTCAACTTCTCCCAGTATCGCCAGTCAGTGTGACACTACTGCTGGTAATACTTCGATTTGTATGTGCGTACACTACTTGTGTACAAGATTTTTGCTGCTGTGCTTAAGGAGGCCCTATCGATGTGGATTTTTATACCCTCGTAGGTGTGTGCTTGGGTTGCCCAGGTGCCCTCGGGTAGGCACCGACTATAGGTTTTGCGTCCCTAGGCTCCCGGCTACTGTCAACAAATTATAATATACTGCGCCCATTTATTTGTAACAAACTATTGTTCTTGTTTTACTGTCCGAAAGTTAGTATAATAACAACTCATAACAAATAACTTCTTTGAATAATAAACCTAAAATGTATATATAAATTGACGTCCAAAAGAAACTTTACAAGGGTTTGAAATCACTCTTGGTCAAAAACAACAAAACAAACATACATGCATGAAGTAAAGTGTATTGAGCAGATCAATATATCAACATAATCAACACTGAAAATGACAATCATACCGCGACCGAGAATGACGTCAGAGCCCCCCAAAGTTGGGTGTGGTACAAAACTCGAGCTTTCAGAATCATGGACAATAGGCAGAGTTCATAAACAATCGCTCACGTTCAATAACAAGTCATTAGTAGCGTGTGTGACCACCAAATGCCTCAATACACGCAAAAACTCTTCGACGCACAGAAAAAGTCAGTCGTCTGATGAGGTCACGTGGGATCTGACGCCATTCTTCTTGGAGGGCCAAGATCAGTTCTTGCCAGTTGGCTGACGAGTGTCGTCGTTGTCGAACACGACGATCCATCAAGTCCCAGAGGTGTTCTATGGGGGACATGTCGGGTGAGCGTGCAGGCCACGGCAGGACGTTGACGTTGTTGGCTGCTGTTGAAGAAATGGTAGGACAACTGGGCGAAGAATGTTATCCATGTAACGCTGAGCTGTCAAGTTTCCGTCAACGATTACCAGCGGTGTCTTCTCCTGCCCACAGATACCTCCCCACACCATGACACTCCCTCCACCATATGGTACGACCTCCTACACGCAACACGTCGCCGTTCGTTCACCCCTCCGGCGGTAAACACGTTGTCTTCCATCAGCCCTAAACATACAGAATCGACTTTCGTCAGTGAAGAAAACCCTCTACCAGTCACGTCCTTGCCAACGTCGTACAGTCCGAGCCCATCTCAATCGCAGACGACGATGTCAATAGCTGTCCTCTGTATGGTCTAAAATTCCATGAACCCTGAGTCTTCTGGCCACTGTCTGTCGACTAACCCTGTGACCTAAGGCATTTGTCACCGATGACGTCTGTAGCGTTTTAGTATCATATAACCAGTCACTCGCTTTATCCATGCGATGTCTCTAGATAAATGAGTGCGCACGTGTAAAAACGCCGGAAGTGTGTGTGACCACAGACCAGCAGACCACATGGCTGCCGACTGCACTTGACTGAGTGTATTTGCATGTAATGAGAGAATGCACCCTTTCCCCGGAAAGCCGAGTGTTTGTTGTAGCTGCCAAAGTCATCACAACGTCACTGTCAGGAAGCGATTTCGGAGGTGCAAGGTACGAAAGTACCTGTCATCATGGGGCGTGGTTACCCTGGGTCTGCCTGTTCTTGGCCTGTCAGCCGTCCGCCCTGTATGCCTGTAACGTTGCATCAAGTTGGTAACTGCAACACGGGAGCATCCGAAGGTTCGTGCAATATGGGCGTGGGTGGCTCTCATCTGTACCATACCAAAGGCTCGTTCACGTTGTTCGACTGTGAGTCGTGCATGTCTGACTTACCGTTGCAATCGTTTTATACCCTTACCCGCACGTGCATTTGCAGTTGTCCGTGGTGCACGTGTTTTTCACTTTTTCGCGTGTTATCTCGCAAACATGTAACAGACGATTAACATTTTCTGTATAAACTACTGTTGTATTTAGATTAATTATGTGTTTTAGATAGACTTCATCGCAACAAAAATTCTGCCTTGTGTGAAATTTATATTTTCAGTTGGTAAAGTTTCTTTTGGACGTCAGCTCATAATTACATAGGGAACGGTTTATTAGTACAAGCAGCAGCAGTGAGAGTAGCTATAACAAGAAAAGAAGAAGAAATATATGTTATTTGTGTGTCACACATCATATGTTATATTATCATGATCATTTTAAAATACTATAAATACAATATGATGCCCAGCCAACAAGGCTTATGAGACACATTAAAACAATACTATTACAATAACAGTCTGAATAAAGTCATATTGACCTCATCAAACGTGGGTGCACTGAAGCGCACATAAAATCTAGCGCATTCTCAGTTTGAAGCACAGTCGCAGTGATTTTGCAAGATGCGACTTTGTTGAACGGACCGGATACAGTTAATATCGATCGCTCATCGTAATTAATTGGCGAGCGTCATTTTTCCTGTTATTTTTCAATGTGAAGTTCGGCAAATTTTATATCACACCTTTGTAAAACAAACACAAATAATTACTTCTGCACATAATGGTCGGAACGCGACACTGTCGTTACTCTGTCTCACTTTTCTCTCCAGTTACAAAGCAGTTAATAGTAAATAAATCTTAATAGAAGATTGGAAGTTGAAAACTTGAGAGAGTTGGAAATATAGTGTGTGTTCGATTATTGGCAGTTGTACCGTTTTTTAATATAAATTCTCGATTTAGATTGGTCAATCAGAGGTATCAAATCGCAATAAACCCGCTCTAATTGAAACAGCCGATTGACGAACGTATCATCGCAGAAGGTAATATCATTACATCAGTACTTCTTTTACAGTCATTGTCGCTAGGCACAGTTTGATAATTATATGTTACAAAATGCAAAGGAGAAGTTATTACGATATTCAAAGGTTGTATGGCATGAAAGAAATCTGCAAAGAGAATGTATTTCAAGCTTTGTGACATCAGAGAGACTTTGTACGACTCTGACGTCATATTTTTGCGTCACAATGAACAAAATGACGTTAAAGTACTTACGCGCGGTGAAGAACAAAATCTTGCAAGGATGGCTAAGTTTTCTTTAGGGGTGCCCACCCATATTAGCTCACGACGTTGCCGTGCTACCTGCTTTCTGTGCCTGGCATAAATTGGAGTCAAGTATTACGGCACCAAACTGCTTGAGCATATAGAGCGCCATATTTTGTTTAAAGGCTGTTGTCGTTGATTTCGTAAATTCGGATCGACAACCCACTGCCGCTTTATTCAATACATTTTCTAACACCAACGAGTTCGCGTTTTGTTTCGTCATGGTAGAATGGAGATACACACGCTATGATTTCAACGTAGAGCTGGGTTACCTGGGTTACCGCGCACCATTCAGATCATAACAAGGGCAAAACGAACCAGGGGGTCGACGACACGATTCTCACGACCTCTAGGTGTCATCATGTTACAAATGCTTCAAGTGACGTCATCAGGACTATTAGGTGTTGATATGTTAGATTCACCTGTGGGAAGGGAAGGAAAGGTTAGATCTGATGTGAACAGGGCAATTCATTTAACAAAAGAAACCACATTTGATTGCGAACACTTTGTGATCAGGTAACAAGATGTCTGGTCATGAAAATTTAATAGCCCCAACAGAACATCAGGGCACTGTTGAGTCATCCACACCCGCCAGTTAATGTGCCTTTGAGATAGTGTGGTTTGAATGCACTGCTAGGTACATTACAAGGCGTTTTGAAATATGTTTTTTTTTAAAAGCGTCTGTCGCAAAATAAATGAATGCATACCCCGCAACGCAGCCACGTCAACACTGACTCCACTCACTATCATATAAGATCTTACTTTTGTGAATGAGTTTTTTATATGTTGAGTTTTACGTTGGATTAGCGACTTGTTATTCGCTCAGTATCTTCTTAATAATTAAATTACGTAGCGTTCAAGATTAATGCACTTACGTAGCGACGTGCATGTAGTGTGTGTGTGTGTGTCTTTGTGTTAGTGTTAGTGTTAGTGTGTGAGTGTGAGTGTGAGTGTGAGTGTGTGTGTGTGTGTGTGTGTGTGTGACTGACTGTATGTACTAGTCCGGATTGATGCTCTGTGTACTTGTTAGTACTTGTATGAACTTGTATGTACTAGTATCTATTATGGATATTTATGGAAAATCTATTTCTGGTAAATGAGAGACATCATTTGAACATATACAAAAACACAAATCACAAACTTCAGATAACAGATTTTATTCTTAACCAAAAAAGAAAACAGATTTTCCGGGCATCCGTGTTACATTGCCGCATCCGGTGTACCACTATAAAACCGGCTAAAGTATGGACTTGTACAATCTGGACGCACGCACATCGTTTTATAAGTGCAGAAATCTTGAAAAAGACGGTTCACCTCAACTCTCAAGTTCCGTTTCCTTTCCACTGGCGACAGGTGAACAGCAAATATCTAGAGTTCTCCACATTTAGACAAAGTAACAACTCTTACCTTATATCTCCGTCGTTATGAAATATTTCAAAACAGACTGTTTATTGCATTAATTTATTCAATGTTTTTATCAGTGATAAAACATATCAACTCTCAATCATAACGAATGCCCGAAATCCGATGGTGAGTACAGCAGTTCTTTTGGTGTTCCTAATTTCCGGCCTCCCGTTGTTAGTTTCGATCGTCTTAACAGAAAAAAAACCAGTCGCTGTAAGTCTAGTGAATGGGTGGATTTTTATTTTACAACCAGCAATATTGCAGCGCCTTCCCCAACACAGAAATATGTGTATAACGACCCATAGGAATATACAGCGGTCACGACGGTACAGGGTGTCAGTGTTGCAAGAACACCACACGTATGTATGAACACCATGCAGCACACGTCACCCAAAGGCATGTGTTTCTGGCTTCTCATCAGGAAAACAGCTGAAACGTCTTCACCGATTGAGATCATATGATATAAGGTCCACATTCCACACGTCACGCAAAGGCATGTGTTTCTGGCTTCTCATCAGATAAACAGCTGAAACGTCTTCACCGATTGAGATCATATAATATAAGGTCCACATTCCACACGTCACCTAAAGGCATGTGTTTCTGGCTTCTCATCAGGAAAACAGCTGAAACGTCTTCACCGATTGAGATCATATGATATAAGGTCCACATTCCACACGTCACTCAAAGGCATGTGTTTCTGGCTTCTCATCAGATAAACAGCTAAAACGTCTCCACCAATTGAGATCATATAATATAAGGTCCACATTCCACACGTCAGACACAAGTTTCCCCAACACACCCACACCCTAAACTCTACCCGCCAGGAGAAGGCAGTTCTTATACGTTCCTCAGTATTTTCTATTATCCATCGTATTCGGTGGACAGATTCTAATACATCGAGGTTGAGTATGATGTACTTACTCGTACAGACGGAGAGAACACCATGGTAACAGTGCATTCCAGTCGGGCATGCAAGGACGCATATGCCTATTCTGTTGGACAAAAGCGTATTACCATCAGTAGATCATGCAACTGTAAATTTATAGCCATGTTATCGTATAATTAATACTGCTTTAAATGAAACTCATTATGTTGCAGTTTCTCATTCAAATGACGTTATGTCATCAATTTATAATGCGAACAATTATGGATGAACATATCGAATCTTTGTCAATATTAAAGCACCGTGACGTCATATCGGTTTCAATTGACAAATCGGCATTGTGAATATAGGAATGTTATAACACACGATCTGTCTATCCTTATAGGTAATATTAGATATGTCATCCCATTCTACCCTTCATCCCTAAATTTTCTCACTTGTTGCTTGTGCTGTAGTATCTGCAGTAGCCCGCGTCACAGGTGACACAGCCCATGGATGTGCACTCGGTATCGTGGCAGTTTGGAGGACACTCTGCGGCAAATATTGTGTTATATAAGATTACGATGATATGTGTAATATGGATTTACCGTTTCCTCCGTCTTCTAGCTAAACATGAAATCTCTTGTCAGGACTGATTAGGGTAGCTTGATGTTATTCATATTGATCATTGAGGTCACACGAAACATGTTCTCGCCCTCTCAAACTTGTGTTTTTTTCTTCACCAAAACTATCTTAAATGTATAAAAAATGAAATCACAGTATGACTAATATGAGAAGAACACTGTTACTGTTGCCTTTGGGTTCCACAGATAAGGGCTCTAAAGCAACAGTCACACAGACAATGCGACCGCGATGCGACCTCTTGGCGACTGATTTCTTTTGGGACCGACTGGCGATCGCTGAGACCGGTGCAACTACTTCTGCCCATATTTGGAATTAGGGTATGATCGCCGATCAATCAGCGATAGGTTTTGAGAAATATATTCATGTTTTCAATACATCATTTGATATCGGTGATACTCCCTTATTTTCTTAAACTGCCCACAATTTATATCGGTTTACCCAATCAAAGATATTTGAAAAATACACTAACCAACCAC
Organism: Haliotis cracherodii; assembly: GCF_022045235.1. NCBI lineage: Eukaryota > Metazoa > Mollusca > Gastropoda > Lepetellida > Haliotidae > Haliotis > Haliotis cracherodii. The sequence goes on along the minus strand of NW_027266319.1, from coordinate 28,306,714 downwards.
GAACTTCACCCTTCTTTTACTTAACATGCGACCAACAACAGACTGTAAGATAAAATCATTATCCACAGTAAAATAAGCATTGCTGGAGCCAGACTGTTGTTCTCACGGTTTATACATCCCACTAGAACTGTAATCTATTATTCAAAAGTGAAAATGCTCTAGACTGTAATAACCCTGATATTAGATTTACAATTTAAATCACCCTTTTGTAAAGTTGTATAATCAATCCTGTGACACAAACAAGAGGCCCATTGCGCCTGTATCGCTCACCTGGATATTACTCAATCATGACAAAATACACATTTGCATTGTACTGTTATATAATACTGCAAATATTTCGTAACTGTGACTCTGCCAGCATTTAAAAGGGATAGATGGCAAATCTTATAGCATGAACGTGTACTTCTCTAGATACAAAAGTAGTATAAAGATCTGAACCGTTTCCATGTTAAGATCCAGGATCTAAGTTTCCAGAGGCAAGGCTGGACCCCAGGGCGAGTTTGATATCTATCTCTTAGTTCTAGAGTAGAAGTCGTTTAAAACAAAACAGCTAAATTACTCCTATTTGGCATAGTGACTGTTTGGATGTCCGTTTTCACATCAAAGTCATAGATTCATGATAAAGTATTTTCCTTCAGTCTAATCCAGATTTGCAATACACATAGAGGACAACATGTACGTTCCCATATTTCTTGCATTTGTACCTGCAATATGACAGTCGTTCTGTGTTATGACATTTCGTTGCCGACATTTCAAGGCAATGTTGACGATCTGTTTGTCCGTTTCTCTGTTAATATTTGCCAAGTATTTTAATGAATCAGGTTACTGTCCGAATTATTAAAGGACATATAGGACAACATCAATATTTGGAATGAGGGCATATTTTCTCCTATCGGCCTATATTTGCCAATGGTTTTAGCGTACGTTTGACGTTTGTCAAACTGTCCTCTGTTGGAAAACCTGGTATCATCACTATTTGATAGTGATTCATAAACACATGCTCATGATATAGTCGAAATAGTAGCATCGACTCTGCTTATAGACATGGAAAAGGGTTTGGTCGCTTTTATCTATATGGAGTTTCTACATGATGACCGCATTCAACTGCAAGTCCGATCATGGTAATTATGTATGTAGAAGGTAACACTTTAACACGTATATTCAAATTTGTTCAGTGAACAATTGACTTGCCTTTGCATGTGTTTGTGTTGGGTGCCACTTATCGGGCAGGATACACTGGGATTTACGCTAATACCTAGTCTCCTCACTATTTGATAGTACTTCATAAACACATGCTCGTGATATAGTAATCGTACAATCGATGCTGCTTTGCAGATATTTCTTGTGAATATGGAAAGTGTTTTGTCGCTTTTATATAATAAACACAATTGTCCTACTGGGTTTAAATATACTTTTGAATTTGTGTACATGTATAATGTCAAAAATACGATGTCATGACGAGATCACGTTTTTCTGAAATTTGATATAATGTCATCAGAGTATATTGACTTTGTGCGTAGACGTCATCTGTTTACGGATTTAATAAGAGAGAAACAACAAACAACGAAAAACGAAACATTTACTTACGGAAAAAGAATTGCGCCTCTGTAAATGCAGATATTGAGAGCACAGTCAAAACTATGACACACAATAACTTCGCCATTATCGCTGGAGACTTGTCACAACTGAATCTTTCATTTCGCACAGGCAATTATATAGTTACCCACGACACAGCAGACCGCCTTCGAAATGATAGCACGTTACTACGGAATGATGTAAGGGACGCGTGTGCTGTATTTCACCATTTAAAGAAAGTCTTGAACAGGCGAAAACGTCTTTTCTCTGGGTACTTTGGCGACAATACAATGCTATGAGGTTGGGTGTTTGGTTTTGAGGCGGGTAGGCATGAAAATATTTCAATTACTGTATTATGGCCTGAAGGACCGAATATGTTGGCGAGTGCTATATGTTGGCTCGAGTGCTTGTTTTTAAAATAACTTCAGGTCGTGTCTGTATAAATTCGTATTACCCCACAGAGAAATTCATTCGCATTTGATTGACCAATTATTACATTGCATGTGATGCTGTATTTACTATCTATGATAAGCCAGCTTGTCGGGATGCATAAGTACTACCGTCCACATGGTATTTGCCAAACCCCCAATTATTTGAAAATGTTACTACTGGAATTGAAATATGATAGAAACTGTCCCCTAATTAACGGCTTAATTGGTTGGCTACTATCGAGACTTAAAAAAAATCAAACAATCTTTCTTTTCGTGACTATCTTGTATTTAAGACCGCCGCTTACTTTTCTAATGATTACCAGCAAAGAATATTGACATTAGTAAGTATTTTTCCATAAATCTCTTCCAAATGACCTTGGGGAGTTCTTTTGGCACATGTCATGAAAAGGTTATACCCCAGGGTTACGAGATAAGTACACAAAACGTTTGTGGTTTCACTTCCTAAAAAGACTATTATCATTAAACTTGGTAAACACCTTCACTGGGATGGGGCATCGCGCTATACTTGTTTGTTTGTTGTTTAACACCGCACTCAACAACATTCCAGCAACATGACGTCAGTCTGTAAATAATCGAGTCTGGACCAGACAATCCAGTGATTGACATCATGAGCACTGATCCACGGAAAATTAGGATACGATGACATGTATCAACCAAGTCAGCAGGCCTGAATGTCTACATGTCACATTCTCGACTTTAAAGAGAACGTTCTACGCATTAAAATCATGAGAATGGGGAATCTCGCGTTCTCGCACTTTGTGCATATTAATTATGTTTCCAAAGGTCGGGACCGCGAGAATACCCCATCCAGAATTCCATACTTTAAAGATTACATCGTAAAGGTCCGTTCCAGTTTTATCCAGTTTTCCAAGAAAACGACACCTGCAAACGCATGACCTATTTTTTTTACACCATCACAGCCTTGTCAACATTTAGATTCTGTATTTGCCACAAGCACACTCACTAACACGCGCGCGTTCTGACCAATCAAATGGGTTATTTGCAATCTGCAAAAGTTGAGAAATATTATTGAATTTGTTCAATACATGTACATACATACGAAATGACACTGGACAACAACTTGAAAACATACTCATTGTTATGTTATTGAATCAATAGAACCTGTCAACGTGAAATGATCTGAGTTTAGATCGGGATTTAAAAAACCCTCTGTTCATTATTAATGAATACATTCTACTTTACTGACGGATTCACCATTGATATTCTCCTGTCATCAAACATGGCCAGCTTCAACGCCAATACAACCCAAGCCACTGGCCATTATGTATGTTGTATTTGCAGAACTATCTCTTTATGATAGCTTGGAGTCAGATACTGATTGAAAGTGTTACGTACCCCGACGACATGTGGATCGTTATTTATGCTATCAGCCACTGATGGTGCCTTGCCAACACTAACATCTAGTCTCTGATTTGAACATATTTTACAGAAAAAAACAGTTGTTACATTATAGTAATATGATATGATCAAAAGGAGCCAATATGTTCAGATACTGCAGTTATCTGGACATGATAATATCATAGACTGGCATGGGCTTTGTTGGATATATTTGTTTCAGGGTCTGTATGACAGACTATGACTTGCCCAGACTCGATTGTTTAAAAAAACCGCCGTTGTAGAACAGAATGTTTCTTACTCTACTCATTATCGACAATCCATTAACTACCAACAGACAAACCACCAGTTAAACAACAACGACCAGGCCACCGCTTATCCAATGGGACTAAGCTCTGAAGAATGGCCTATATTATTTAAATTCATTCCTCCAAAATCAACAACTAAGGTTGGTAGCCTCAGTATACCCACGTCACGTAGAAGCTTATCGTCGGCATGCCACGGCATTGCGTGAACGTTATTTACGGTTAAACAATCGTCTTTTTATGAGCATCTGATAGCTAAAACATCAGTGTGTGCTGTTCACATTCACATCCACATGTTGTGAGTATCATGCTCCCAACAAACGCACATACCCCAATTTAGCGCTGTGAATGAACATGCACAGGTAACTGTGAATATGTATTGAAAGATGCACGATTTAATTTAAAATATAATTATTCTTATTGAACTTTATATGAAGCATAGTTACTGTTTACTGTTAATCTATATCCAAACATTTATCTAAAAGGCCATAACGATATTATATATTATTTTTTGTCTTCATACTCCGACGGCGTGTGTAGTCTTCAATCTTAATTATTCAAGATCTTTTAGGGTAGGGTGATTATGACTGCTTATGTGTAGTGTCTCATATTCCCAAGGCGACTGGCTATATAAAGTCCAGTTTCCGTCGATTGCAGGATTGGAAAATCATGTGGACCGTCAACTCGGCGTTGACAGATATTTTGCAAATATTTTCATCTTTTTATGACGAAATAGATCTTGATTACCGATGAGATCGTCATGACTGGGCGCCGCGATTTTGTTTGAAGCAAATGCAAGGAATATGATAGGTGAAATCTGATTGGTCAATAGGAGGGACATATAAGGGACATAACTCGCAATAGCCAATGATGACACTGCGAGAGGGCCACGACATTCCAGCCTAGTTCGGCAAAGGTGGAAGCTGGACTTTTATATTCAGTTAACTCCCTTGCCTCAGGAAGATGAACATATCTCACTGTGAGTACTTGTTAATGTCATCGATGTACATAAATATCAAACGTCAACGCCAGAGAATAACCAAAAATTCAAAAGAGATTTCAGTGGGCGTAAAAAGCAAAATATCACTGAGAGTTATATGAATAGCTCACTGAAAAAAGATATCCACATTCAAATCTGTATGACAGGCGGGATGACTTCACCTTTCCAATAGTCAACTTTCCGTTCATGTCGAGCAATATTCCATCAGCTCCAGCCTTTGGTGTCTATATATCACAACTTTTGCTTGACTCTTGCCAACACTGAAACACATGTGTCGCCTGAGGAATGGTAGGTTAATGAACATGTCTCTTTTCACCCAGCATCAAACGGATACCCGGTAGGATGAGATGGTAAATATAACTGTTAACCTTCTAGCATGGGTTGTATACTCCCCGTGGAGCTGATAATTACACCCCAGAACACACTGATCCACTTACCATGGTAATGGGTAATCGGGTGCTCATGCTCGTCGACTTGGTTGTCTGCGTGTCAGTCGTTGGATGTTGTTCATAATATCAAAATTCGGGTGTCGGTTCGGTTTTTACAGGCCGTCATGACGTAAAAAAACCCAAAAAACCAACATATGTTGACATGCCCTGATGAGACTCAACCCACAAAACTCTCATCATGCAAACAATTACAAACTACGATGTCGGATGAAAATGTTTATTTCTTAATCTATAAGTTAGGGGAAGCACGGGCTGTAGCAGGTCTATAGATTTTCCAGCGAAGACAAAAGGATATCTTTGCAGGGAGTGGGGAGGAGGTGTCTATAATGTTGGCAATTTACATTTATTTGAACTTTGGAGATGCTCCCTTATCCTACTGAAGTCTTCGATAAAGATTCAACTTCCCACTCGTTGGATTCAAATGACAGGAAGCATTTTGTATCTGAGATAAATCTGACTTTCTTCTACTTCCTGGTTTTCCAAAAGGTGCGGTTAATGTCCACGTTAGTGGCAGCAGCCAGACAGTCAGAGTGAGAATGTGGTTCACAATGTGAGATATATTACACCTTCCCTTTCTAATGTAAATGCCATTTTCAATTTCATCCTTCCATTTCCAAACTCTCCTTTAACTGTTACATTATTAAATGCATATAAACAGCATTATCATCGACTACGGTATAGGGTAACATCCATAAATGGACAAACTGCTAGATCTGTATGACTTACCAAATATTCGTTTCGACGAGATTAAAGTGAGGGTATATTCTGCCAATGGTTTGACGAAGGTTGATTTGTCAGATGATTAGTCAATTGAGGTATCAAATCAGATAAATGTGGATTTAGCAGTCACATCACCAAGAATGAAGAATGAACAAGAAAGATCTTTCCCCATCCCGATGAAAAGGTAGTATCAAAAGTGAAAGTTGTGACGTTATGTTCGTCAAAATGTCAAGGCGCCTGCCTTCAGAACACTGGAAGACGTGTTGGTAGGTTTCACCCCAGTGGTAAACGTCTGATCATGAGTCTTGCATCACTTCGGGCTTTCCTCCCACATTAAGCTGACACGCAGTGACATAACTGGAATACTGTTCAAAGCGGCATTAAACAAAACTCACTCATTCATAATAGAAGTACTAAATATTTTTGTGATTTACATTTTTGTGATTCATATGTAATCTCGATCTTCCTTGTACACGTTGTAAATGTGCATAGATGGAAATTGGATGTATGGAACTGCACCATGACGCGCGCCATCTTTGACCACTCACTCACTCGACATGGCCACAGCCACGTTGATCGTATCTGGAACGTCTGGTTGTGACAGATACTTCCTTACAGATAAGGAGATAAACACCCAACACAATACATCTTTATACATCTTCACACAATGAAGGCGCAGGTAGTCTTTTGTGTGTTCGCGCAACTCATGTTGATATCAGGTATGTATGTTTGTTTTCATATGAATTACAAGAATATTATTGTTAACGATTCGTTTTGGTATCTTGTTTAAAAGTAACACTACACACGTTTTTTTAAGTCAACCACATTACCATGTAAGACACTGTCAAAGGGTCTGGTAAAGCATGTTTTTGAGCGATGCCGAAGCCAGGAAGACCCAATGTCTTCTGTGAATCAAAGAAGTCATGATTGAGTTCCCTTTCTGTAGACCAGTAATAAAATTTCCAATGGGGACTTTAGTGAAGAAAGCCCCTCTGAGCTCAAACTAGCACCGTGATGTCAGCCTCGCTTTGGAATTAAAGCAGCTTTTGGAATGGACGCTCGATGACTATCTTTCACTCCTTCAGCGTAAAATCGTCATTGTAGATCAGATATTGCAGAATGTGAACACCCTTATGTTTCGTCATCCTCGATAATTTAGTGTTCATATATCTAAAAAAATGTTGCCGTTAATCCTATAGTAGAAAGGGGGCGATCGGGTACCCTAGTGGTTAAAGCGTCACGCCGTCAAGACCTGGGTTCGATTCCCGACATGGGTACAATGTGTGAAGCCCATTTCTGGTGTCCCCCGCCGTGATATTGCTGGAGTATTGCTTAAAGCGGCGTAAAACCATACTCACTCACTAAAGGAGAAAGGAGACATGGTACGTTGGCTAATCAAGGATGCTCAATATACCAATACTCTGATCGAGACCAATTACATTGTTTAATATACTCGGATTTAGTGTGTCCAACTAAATAGAAATATTATTATGTTAGAGAAGAATCCTAATGGAATCCCAAAAAGTTCCGCGATTATGAGTATCTCCTGTTCAGCAGAGATATATGCTATATCAACTGCTTTAAAGAGTGTTGAAGAAGAACATATTGTGAAAAATAAATATAAAACGTCAACCCCAGAGAATAATCTTTATCATCTTCCGAAACATTGAACGTACAAAAGTGTAGTGCACTTATGTGAATGTCTGCCAAGTGGGTAAGCATGTCCTGCGCTAATGGTAGGACCCGCCACTATATTTGCCAAAAAAGGTAAATGTTTATGTGATGCTTAACACTGCACAACATCCCTCCTAACACACGAAGGAGGCCTGTAAACAATGGAGTCTTCACCAGACATTCCAGTGACAAGACAGCGCTTTTACTGAATTTGTTAAAAACTAACAACGACATGTCTTTTGCGTACACATGCAGAGATTCTACTACTACTACTACTACTACTACTACTACTACTACTACTGACCTGTGAAGATCCGGGGTAGAAAAGGTCTTCAGAAACCCATACTTGCTGTAAAAGGCGACTATATGCTTGTCGTAACAGGCGACTAACGGGATCGGGTGGTCCGGCTCGCTGACTTGCTTGATGCTTGTCATCGTATCCCCATTGCGTGGATCGATGCTCATTGTGTCAATCCCTGGATTGTCTGGTCCAGACTCGATTATTTACAGACCGCCGTCATATAATTTGAATATTGCTGAATGTGGCGTTAACAAACAAACCACCACCACTAACACTACAACTACTACTACGACTGCTGCTGCTATATAAATTACTGCAACTACAACTGAAATTGAACTACCACACTTATCGGACTGTTCAGTGAGTCTATTTGCATTGTAAACAATGAGCCTTTGCATTGTGCATGTATTGTGATCTATTTGTGTTTCAGTTGTCGCTGCAGAGCATTGTGGTTCTAGTGGGTTCTTTGGAACTGGAAGCTACTGCTCGGAAGGATGCTGTGGCGGGGAGTGTTGTACAGAAGCACCATTGGAAACATATGGAAAGTGAGGGGTCTTTATTACCCTGTGGTATTTCCTGCGATGTAACCGTTAATCATGTTAGGGTATGATAACAAGGTGGTGACACTTCCTCAAGTTTTTAAAAGAATAGATTCCAATCACAGAGAATAGATAATGTAGATCGAGTTTCATGTCAATCACTGGATTGTCTGGCCCAGGCTCGATTATTTACAGACCGCCGTCATAAAGCTGGAATGCTTCTGAGTGGGGCGTTAACAACAAAGAAGAAGATTAAAAATGTTATTTTAGATGATAGCAATTCATGTTTTATAACCATGGCCAGTAAATAACGAATTCTTGGCCAGGCAGGCAGGTGGTTCGTAGCACCCGATCAGTCAGCTCACGCTTTGTAAACACCTGGGACCGTTCCACATAGCGACCTTAGCGCTATGGCTATCGTAAGTCTATGTTAAAGTATGGGAAATCGTCTTAGCGCTAATATCGCTTCATATGAATGAAGAGTCATCACGATCTACATACTGCCCTGGTACACACAATAGTGAACAGTGAATAGGTAGTAGGTATCGTTCACCAATGGAGCAATGTAGATATAAAAACCCGTAGGCAGCTTGGGTTGTATTCCCCCCAGGGAGTTGAGAATGATAACTGTAATCGATACGGATCCACTATTCGGGGAACAAATGAACCGCATTGAGCAGATACTATAGACTAACATCTAGTCTCTGAAATGCACATATCGTACAGAAAAAACAGTTGTTCAGTTATCTTAATAAAAATATAATAAAAGGGAGCCCAGTGACTCTCTCCCGATACTGCAGTAATCTAGACTTGCCAAACATTATAGACTTGCATGGGCCGTATTTCATATATATTTGTATCAGGGTCTGTAAGACCGACTACATATACTAGTATCTAGTCTTTAAATGTACAATACAATACAACAACAATGCAATGAGAGTTATGTCGCCTTACCCTAACTCCCGTACAGTAGCGGTGTATGAGATTGGTAAGAGCATTTGAATAACAATATTGATGTCAATGTTTATGTCTGGACTCTCCAACATCAGTGAACACATACTGTTTTATACGGCGTTAAAGTCCAACGCAGCTTGTTATGTTTTTCAGAACGCTCGGTATCATCATCGGATGTAGTGTGGGTGGAACCATGTTACTCCTCATCTTGGCGACTGTGGTCGCCTGCATCAGGACTTACCTGAGACGCAGCAATGTGGTGACTGTCCCGGCTCAGCCTGACTTCAGAGTCGCACCCGTCGCGTCCACCACATCTGCCAGTATGTATCTCACACATGCAGTTGAATGTACACTCGGAAAACTACCAAAACAGTTTCTCTGAAGAATGAGAATGTACAAACCCGTTTCTGAGTGGTGTGTGAGGTGTGTGAGGTGTGTGTGAGGTGTGTGTGAGGTGTGTGTGTGAGTGAGTGAGTGAGTGAGTGAGTGAGTGAGTGAGTGTGTGTGTGTGTGTGTGTGTGTGTGTGTGTGTGTGTGTGTGTGTGTGTGTGTGTGTGTGTGAACTAATTATCAAAGCGTGATGGATTTTAACATAACACAGGATTATCTGTAGTAAATGCAGGATATTGTACCCATGTACAATCAAACCTGACGAGAGAACGCTTTAAAATCTGGGTGACAACACCGACCCGCCTTAGTATATAATAGCTTTGTCAAATCTGTCAAGTGGACACCTGAAGGTTTCCAGTCAAACTCTGATTTCCAAGATGAATCTTCCCATAAATATATAACGTTGGCCGTCGCCTTGGACTACGTTTTACTTCTCACTCTATTGTCACTGTTACATCATAGGCATTATGACGCCACAAATACTACTGTTCTTTCTGTTTATTACAAATGCTGAACAATACTGAACATGTTAAACACATCCATTGTCATCCGACCATCACGATTACAGTTCATGCTGTGTCATTGAACCTACTTAGGCTGCCGTTCATATCGAGGGCAACCACAGCACCGATTTAGAAATATTTCTATCTTTATAATATGTCTATAAATTCTTTGACCGTGACATAAATTTGTTTCAGATAAACACGGCCAGCAAGGACTTCATATAAAATGTGGGTAATAAATCTTATCCGGAACTGAATATCTTAAATAATCATAGCTGATATATATCTTTAATTTGAATATGATGCACCGTTTTGAGCAATGAAATAAAAAAATGCATTTTACTTAATTGTGTCTGTGTCTGTCAACTGGTTGTTGTCCCTGTATACTCACCTCCAAAAGAACGCGAACAATAGAAACATATAGAGGAGTACGTTAAGAAGAGATGTTTCCAATGTGTATAGTTTAATGACAAAACTAACACTCAGTCAAGTGTTACCACAGGGTGTCATTATTCATATCACGATATGCTGCACGTGATTTCCAATCTTTACACGCTAATCCTGCACAAGACAAATGGTGCATCTCGAGTAATAGAAAAATGACGTCGTGCGATCTGTGATGATGTTCGTTTGTGCATCAAACCAGTCTAATTACGCTTGAATGTGAGTAATTCTTCATATATTAACCAAAATGTATGGTATTGGCGTTTCTTTTGTCGGTGAGTATACTCACCTCCAAAAGAACGCGAACCATAGAAACATATGTACGTTAAGGAGAGATGTTTCCAATGTGTATAGCTTAATGACAAAACTTACACTCAGTCAAGTGTTACCACAGAGTGTCATTATTCATATCACGCTAATCCTGCACGAGACAAATGGTGCATCTCGAGTCGTGGATATATGACGTCATGCGATCTGTGATGCGTTCATGAGCGTCGGTTTAAACAACATACCAGTATGTTCGTTTGTTCATCAAATCAGTCTAATAACTCTTGAATGTGAGTAAGTCTTCATATATTAACCAACATGTATGGAATTCGCGTTTTTTGTCGGTGAGTGTATATCACAAAACATCATCGAACATGGCATTTTGGGAGCTTTGGATGTTTAGCGACAGGCTTCTTAAGTTGCAAGGCATTCATTTTTCCTCTCTGAAAGAAGAAGTCAAACACTCTTTTGCGGACCCCTGTGCTCTACCATTTGATGAAACCTACAAATGACGAACAAGCGTTTTTAATCAACGCGAATCTGGAATTCGAACCCATTTCCATAGTTTCCTGACAGCCAGAGGGAGGTAACTCCTCACAGCGCTTGTCCGTGCACCCATTATTATTAATGAACCGGCTTTGATAATACCACGAGCTGTGGATCCACAGGACAAGATAAACAAATACCGACAGAAATGCAATCCAAGTGTCTATGAATGAAGCAACCAATGGTCTGTTGTGGGTTTTTTTTCAAATTAATTGATTGATTGATTGAGTAGGGTTTTACGCTGCTCTTAGCAATGGTCCAGTAATATCATGGCGGGAAAAACCAGAAATGGCCTTCACACATTGTACCCCTTTCGGGAATCGAACTCGAACACTTTAACCACTAGGCTACCCAATCGCTCCTTTTTTCAAATGAAACAATTCATTTGACCACTTGTGCTGCCTGTAAGTCAATGGCACTATTCTTAGGACTAGAAATAATGCCCAGTCTTACTGTTGGGAATCATGAAAACATATCGTCTCATCGTAATGGTATTGACAAATTGAAATGATATGATCATATCTGCTGGGGAGTAGGCGATCAGGTCCAATGGGTTGGGATGGTTGGTGTGATGAGATGGTGGCGCACTAGGTCGTTAATGAGGTCGGGGGTCAAATTCGAAATTTGGATTGCATATAATCGTATCTGCTGTAGAGAGGGCGATCAGATGGTTGGTGTGATGAGGTGGTGGCGCAGTAGGTCCTATAAAGAGGTCGGGGGTGAAATTCGAATTTTGCCAAGGTAAAGGTCCCCGACTGGGTTTCGCTTGAAAGATGAAATAATGCCCCTCACGTTGTGCAATGATGTTTTCCCAATAGTATTGACCTGTGGCTCTGCCATGGACAATATGGAGGCCAGTCTACCCCCATACCCTTATGGAACCACCCCTACGAAGTTAACGTTTCTTCAGAAAACATGACACTAGCCCAGCATCTATTATCCCAGTGCTGACGTTCCCTACACTACTGACGCCTCTGATTCAAATGACTTGCAGAGTTTTGGGATGGCGCGTAGACGTCGTGCACTCAAAGGAGATCTGTGCAGACGATTTCTCACCGTCTGTACAAGTACTCTCACTCTAGGTTACAACCGGTACCTTATCTGAGTGTCAGCTTGCAACCGATTTCTTAATGCCATCGTTCGGACTAATCTGTCATGGGCTGTGGCTGTGTGAGTGACAATGGTAAATCTAGCATACCATCCTTTGCATGTGATGTCCAAGGTCACGTGCTTAATGATTTGTCACAATGTTGTGTTAGAGAGCTTGCTTTCTTTGGAAATCGCTTACATTCATTGAAAGTGTATTTCCTGTAGTTTCATCTCAAAACTAAATGTCCCATACATTTTAGCATATCTATATATGAAATAGTACTTATAATATTGATCTGGATCTTTTTATCAAATGTCATCTTCAGCTTGCCCCAGAAATGAATCATGCTCTGAGAGCTGTAAAACGACGATCAAACATGACAACTTGTAATTGTCTGCCTGTTGAAACATGGATAATGTAAAAAAAATTAAAAACCGTGCTTCAATGTGATATCGTACGCTTTTTTGGAGATGGGAAAATATAGAGAAAACACGCTGTTTGTTAACAATGGCTATTTTTACGTACGATTCTACACGTACTAAATGATCAGTGGTACTTCTGTTTTTTACGAAACCACTTTGGATATATGTGTAATGAGGTTGTTGGTTTCCAAGTACCATATAAATCGATTATTTACAACCCGTTCCATGGTTTTACAAAAGCAGCTAGTCAATGATATTAGTCTCTAATTTGATGAATTGCTATGATCCCGTCCAGACCTAGCTATAGGGACTACAATGACATTATGCCATGATGTAGGAAAATTCCCAGAAGTCTAAGTCTGACCAAATATTTCTAAGAGTGTCTCAAGACATGACTGAGGCCAAAACTTAAGGAGCTGATAGTGAATGTTATCATCACCTGTCGCAGTATAATGAGCTTGGTCGAAGGCAGTGTGTATCTTATGGAGTGAATTATTCGAAGTAATCTTACTATTTTCTTTTCCTCTTTTTTGTGTATTTCTGATACTCATTTCTGATGTGTTGATTAAGAATGTTTGGTAAGTGTTTCGCCGAACTTGTTTGCGATATCAGATTTGTTTGTTAGTACACGGTCACCTGGAGGTGAATGCTAGATTTAGAACCTTTTAGAATCTTTAGAATCATATTCCACACCTTGGACATATGTGTTTAGAATTAATCTTGATGCTTTTTTTTATTGACTCACGTTTTATCTGCTTAAACTTATGCCGTGCTTTAGCATTTCTAATTATAATATTTTTCAAATTATGAATAAAGGGTTCCCCAGGAAATATTTTTCAGCCCTTTTTTAGCTTGTTTGTCAGTACTATCGAACTGTGGTTTTCGAATGTGTGGGTTTGCAGGGGACTTTGGTATCGTTTCAGTATCAGTTTCATTCAGTTGGTCTGAGAATAACTTAATAGGGCCAGGGACATTCTTTGAACTTTGTCAGCATGGAAGTTTTGAAATAAAGACTAGCTAGTCTTTTTGAATTCCACCGTGATGAAAGTGGAACGTCTGGTGGATTATTGGCGACAGATCTAAAGCAGAACACGCCCCAGTAGCAGCATGTAAATATGTATTGAAACCATCGTTGAAAATATGTAAGTTATTCAGTGATTCTGGGACACATGTGCCAAGTAAGTCGTACTGCAATAGCTTGGACATTGGTAACAAGGGACACATTCTGTCTCACTATGATGGAGGATCGTTCAGTGGCATTAGCACCTAGAGGAGAAATTAAATGATATAAAATGTACTAACGGAAATGTATTTGTCTGCTTGAGAAAGATGTATGTCTCTTGAAGACAGATTGCTGATGGTTTACAACCCCCTACCAATCATGGATTCCATTAAAATTGGTCCTCTGCAATTCTACTGAATTAGGGAGTTATTATCCCTCATGTTATTGGAGGTGGAAGAACTGGGGATCTACTTTTCCCCGCCTGTAGCAACTTGCTTCTGATGCCCGCAATGAAGATGAGGGGAGACATCCATGTCTTCAATGAACTTGAGTGTATTAAAAAGATGCACAGGGTCACGCAAACCCTTTGATACTCGATCAGGAGATGATCTTCTTGGTGGATCAGTCTGAGATAATGATGATGAGGTTGAGAAATAACTGAAGAGTATGACATACCTGCTATTGGTAGAGATGCTGCAAGACTGGGCACACTTGAAAAGTCGAAGTGGATTTGGAAGATATTCTTCCACGTAAATGTTACAATATCCTGTTTTGGTGGATTTCGTGTGATCAGACTGTGAAAGAGAGTGAGGGAGTATGATTTTACGCCACTTTTAGCAATTTTTCAGGAATATCACGGCGGGGAACACCAGAAATGGGGGTCACACCATGTACCCATGTCGGGAATCGAATCCTGGACGAGCGAACGCTTTAACCACGAAGCTACCCGACCGCCCCTTTGTGAAATAGAAAGTAAGTAGGGATTTGTTTTCACAGATTCTCCATTTCTCAAAGATCTTAGACATCCGTTACACATTGACTTTGTCTCACATCATAGAGCCAATGGTCGCTTCTCTGCTGGTGCCTGTTCTCTATCACTGTTCAGGGACTTGTGCAGTGAAACTGAAACTTCAGTATTCACGAGGTATTTTGTGTCAATAAGAGTAGATTCTTTTTACACATCACCGCCGATGCTATGAATTGCTTTTGATGTCGCAAATTGATTTGATTTCAGCAGTTCACCATCACGTTAAGATACCACCAAAAATCCGCTCCAGCTATCTGAAGATCTGTTGTAGGTATTGTTCTCATCAGAGTGCAAACACTCATCAAATGCTCGTTTGTGTGGTATCATGAAGACAACGGTCCATACCAGTGGATTTCCAACTGGTAGCACCAAGCATACGGGGATGGTATATTCAAGCAGAATAACTAAAATGAATCAATCCACCAGTTTGGCCAATTAGCCACAGCTTTCTGAGCATACGACAGGCAATCAGTACCCTCGTCGGCAGCTTCAACACATCGGTGGCAGGTCGTGTGATTCTTGCAAGACACACTGTAAAATCGAAGTGGATTTTGAAAAAAAATTTTCACGTCAATGTTACAATATGAAACTTCAGTATTCATGGGATATTTTTTTGACAAGAGGAGTAGCACATTGCCTCGTTTTTACGCTCTTTTTACCACCACTGAAGCCATAAATACACGTGAAGATATCACCAAAAAACCACTCCAACTATATGAAGATCTGTTGTAGGTATTGTGCTCATCAGAGGTCAAACACTCATCCAAAATTAATGCTCGTTTGTGTTGTATGATGAAGACAATGGTCCACACCAGTGGATATCCAAATGGTAGCATCAAGGCAAATTAAACAAAATAACATTTTCCAAAATCAAGTGGTGTTTTATTAGCAAACATGACCAACACCTGTAGTGAAAAGATTATTTAGATATATAATTTTGTGGAAATACAATACAAGACAATTGATAGGGTCGGGCCCATCCTAGCACCCGTCTAGGCAACGTTAAAGTCAAAGTAGTGGGTGCCACCGGTGGGGAAGGATAGGTTCATCTTCTTGCACTTTAAAAAAACCCAAAAAAACAAACCTATTTAACAGTGATTCAGTGAGTGACGCCGCTTTAAGCAATACTCCAGCAATATCAAGGCAGATGACACCAGAAATGGGCTTCAAACATTGTACCCATGTCGGAATCGAACCCGGGTCCTCGGCGCGACTGGCGAACGCTTTAACCACTAGGCTACAAGATCGCCCAACGGGGATTCAGGCACGCATGCGCACGATATAGTCGGAATGGTAGTATAGATTTCTTATGATGATGGAAAGGATTTTGCCGCTTTTTAATGTAATTCGATGCTGCGACCATACTATTCATGTTGCATTGTTACTCATTAAGGTTTAGACCTCTACTGTTTTGGTAACTATAAAATATCAACGTAGAAACTTCAGATCAAAACGATCAAATTACCAATTTTGATACCTTGAATAAACTTGCTCCCAAATGCAGATGTATATCCACAGTGTCGTTAAGTGATACCTGCTGAGTTCATAAGTCACAATTTGCTTTGCTCAATATGTTAGATGGCCATGCTCTGAATTTGACGCATATCACACATATGTCGTGACCATCTCATTTGAGGTTTGTATGATGAGATGTGGTTAAATGGATGTCTCATCACCCGAAACTGGTACACCCTGCCTTGCCCTGTATTTTCTCAGACGATAAACCTGAAAGGATACTAGGTGTGAATGCAAAATGTGTAAAAATACCACAATCAAGAAAACCAGGGCAACATATCCACAGGTTCGTCCAAAGTACTTCCATTCAAGAAAGCCTGAGTATATAACACTGTTATTGATATACCAGTGGACCAAGTTGAAGATTTTATAGATCATGAAATAAAGGACAGGCCAAATGACGCAAAACCAACGTTTTCCACGTATGGTAATAACGGCATCAACAAGGACAAATAACGTATTCACAGCGTGTACGTTGATGTTGTGGAATGCTGTGCAGTAAACATCGCTGAAACAAATTCCGGCAAAATATACCACGGTCACGATTGGCGCAAATACAAAGACGACACTTGAAAATATTTGCGAAAGGTAGAGAAGTCCAAAGCGGCACCTTGTAACAGTATTTGCGCCGTCAGTTTTAGGTGTCTGTCTTCTGCTTCTTTCCACTTGGTATGATGTGACATTTCCACCATCCGGAATGTAAGCTTGACTCGAATGTGATGAAAGAAGAATCATTGTCTGACGTCTCGACTGTGCGTTGTTACCACTGCGACTATCGACTAGGTTCACGAAGCTGATGATGGATGAGATGAAGAAATGGATCAGAACCATTATGTAGGACCATGTTGTTAGGTACGCCCCTGTATTGTACGGGAGCTCAGGCCCAGTATACCACAATACGAGACCCATCACAGTGTAGCCAAATGACACCAGATGGAACAGGAACTGCCACACATGTATGATCCATCCCCGACAACACCTGCAACATTCCTGCAACAGAGTATTTGAATATTTTATTGATCATATAATAATTGTACACATACTTTGATACTAGTGTACGACTATGTGAGTCAGATCTTACCCTGATTTTAGCAATGTTCCACAAATATCACGCCATGGGACACCAGAAAGGGGTTTCATGCATTGTACCTCTGTGGAGAGTCGAGACTGTGCTTTGGTTTGACGAGTCAACGTTTTCAACTAACGATATAACGCCAACGCCAGTCTTGGATATCCCACGACATAGATTCCATTGGGCGCAAAAGGCAACATAGGGATGAAATGTATATGAATGGATCACTGATAATCAGGCTACCCCCCCCCCCCCCCCCCCACCTCCCCCCAAAAGTTCATAATCCCAATTCTGACAGCAAATGAATATAAAAGTGACAAACTTCTTTCCACAATTATGGGAAATATCTGGTATAAGCAGTAAGTATGTATTTATGAATCACTATCAAATAGTGATGATACAGTGTTCGCTTTCATCGTCAAACGTTTATATATTATTTTTCTACAGATGATAAACGTCAACAATATCATGTAAGATATAACATGGAGTAGTAAAATATGTTTATGACGATTTGAGAATTGTGTCCATTTCACGAGGTAAGGACACATGAGTTGCCAACCTTCGGCTGTAATCCAACTATTGTGAACTTGTTTGTTGAAGTTGAGCAACATTGATGACTAACTCCAACTACCCATGACGATCCAGGTTAAAATAGGTCTTCTGCAACACATGCTTGCCGTAAGAGGCGACTTACAGGATCGGGTGGTCATGTACGGTGAATTGGTTGAAGCATGCTATCGTATCCCATTTGCGTGGATCGAGATGCACTCATGCTGTCAACAATCATAATTGTGCATTGTAAGCCACAAAAGAATAATGTGGCGAGACACTGCCCTCCCCCCCCCCCCCACCCCCCCCCCCCCCCCCCCCACCCCTCCCACACACACACTCCCCTCTCACCTCGCGTAGATTATCTGGCCCATCGCTGGTGTGAGGGCGAGCCTTTGTCGCAATGCATGTGTGCTGCTGCGCGGCGTCAGGCAACAAAACCCCTATCCTCAAACTTTGCCCAGGCATGGTGTGTAATCAACATTATATTATCAACGCAATAATAGGCAAGGCTGTAGTTTATAGAACCTACACCTACACCGAAACGTCGCTCCTAACAGTAATACAGAAGTTGGACAACCATATACTTATCCTTACTTAATCCTACGATAGGTAGTCAACAATCCTGTTCGCAGTACAATGCCTTCTTTTATAACTATCTAATATGGGTGTGGAAGACACTATTTAACTTACCAATCTAGAACATATTGAAGATCCATAAGTCGTTCTTCTGTCGAAGTCCTCCATTGATTAATTTCACACTGAGGTCAATGCAATGAATATCAAACTGTGCAAGGGTATCCTTGTGAAGTGCCGATGGTGATTTTCAGTGATTGGGCAGTTACACGTGACTTAGTCAGTATATATTTTTCACTGACATGTATTGAACTGGAGAAGACGAAAATCCATTTGATTCATTAGTTCAACCTCAGCCACTAACGCTGACTTTGGTCACATCAAATCTGTTATAGACAGGAGTAAAAACCCGTTCCGGTTTCCTTCACTCTACGGTTAAACCTACAGGTAACGTAACTCTACACTGAAAACACACCCTATGTGTATGACTCATATCAACAATCTGCAAGTCATTCAGAACAGCAGACAGCTTGTGAGCATCAAGTAGTTTTTAACGGGGTAATAGTCAGCGCACAAAGACAGTGCATTACAAACTGACACGTTGTGTATCATCAATTGACACTTGAGCTGAAGACACTGGGGGACGGTTACACGTCAGTGGGCCCTCACCAACTGAAATATTTGCATAAGTGGCGAAGGATTAAGAATAGACTGTTCCCCAGCGCTATGACTATGGTGCGCCTATGTTAAGGTATTGGAGTTAAGATTTTCATATTGATCTGATCATGACAGGATACAAGTGCTGGTCAAAAGGTTCTAAATCTGACTAACTTTCAAATATGGGCCATAACAAAATGAAATAGTCAATGCAGTACATTGTTTGAGTAGTTCATTGCAAGTGTATTTGGTCTGTTGAGGCCCTGTGTATATTAGTGACAGCCAGTTGAACGTGATAGGGGTCCAAATTGACGGAGAAATGGAAAATGACGAGTACTGTGCAATCATCAAGTTTTTATCCTTAGAGAAAAGTACTCCCAAAGAAAATTATGACAAGAGTAATGGCCCTTACTACTCCACTGTTAAACGTTGGGCAGCTATGAGTTGGAGAACAAGCGTTGATGATGACCCTAGATCTGGACGTCAACGAAGATTCAGTCAAGGAGATTGAAAAACTTATACTGTCAGATGGACGTCTTACCATTGCTGAACTTCAGGAAGACACAGGTCTAAGCCATGGATCCACTGAAATTATCATTGAACATGAACACTTACAGATGAATAAGATATCTGCTCGTTTGGTGCCAAAGTTTCTAAATTTTGATATTAAGGAAAAACGAACTGACATTGCTGGAGAAATGTCAGAGCTAATTGAGGAGGATTTCGTCAAATTCAAAGAGATGAGTAATGGGTGACGAAACATGGGTCTACCACTATGATCCCGAGTCAAACGTCAAACCATGGAATGGCACAATTCCACTTCTCCGGCACCAAAGGAATTCAAGTCTTCAAGATCAGTGAAGAACGCTATGGCGACTGTATTCTAGGATACAAAGGGTGTGATCCTTGTTGATTATGTAGAAAGTCAAAAGACGATTACTGATGTATACAATGCTGATTTGCTTCATCGCCTGAGAGATTCTATCAAAGAAACGCGGCGAGGAAGGTTGGACCCTGGAGTTCTACTATTTCATGACAATGCTTCTTCTCACACCCCTCGACATGCAAGGGTGCTGTGCGACAATGTTTGTTGGAAGAGCTTCCCCAACCTACCTGCTCGCCAGACCTAGCACCAAGTGAGTACCACCTGTTTCCTAAACTGAAAGAACACCTTCGTGGAAAGCGTTATGGCGACAACAATGACCTCAAAGCTGCCGTGAATGGTTTTTTTCGGGTGGCTTCAGAAAACTTCTTCCTGACTGAAATTTAAAAGCTTCACCAGCGATATGAACAGTGTATCGAAGGGCAGGGAGATAACGTTGAAAAATAAAATTAAAAACACTTTCACAATTGTTTGTATTATTTCAAATAATTTAACTTAGCCATACTCACGTAAATAATGAAAACAGACTAGGCGCCCTCGGATCGTCTTATAGAATATTCAGCTTTATTGGGACATATTATTCTGCAGTAAATGCTATAAAGTTCCTTGTGCTCAGAGAGACGATTTACGTCCTTTGCATAGTGTGTTCGCTCGACTACAGCCTCTGTGCATTGACTCAAAACAGACAGTGAATTGATTGCACGTTAAAAGTGGTCTACTTCGTAATAAGAGTTAGGGACCCTTATGGTGGTACCATCTTAGTTGTCGTCCTGGCCACCGTGGTCCATTGCATCAAGGCCGTCCTGAGACGCAGGAATGTGGTGATTGTTCTGGTCCAACCTGCCATCTGAGTCGCATCTGTCAGTTCCACAACATCTACTAGCATGTTTCTCAGATGAAGGTGTGTGTGTGCGCGCGCTAATACTAAATCTTGACTAATGCCGGTGATATGGTAGTTATAATTGATCGGTTGCTAATCAGGATTGTTACATCATGTCGCAGGATTCTCTTTAGAAATTCAGGACATTGTTCCCTTGTATGGACACAAACCTGGCCCTTCAGTGTGACGGGCGAACGCTTTAACCACAAGGCTACTAAATAAATCTTCCTATATATATCTCGATTGGCTGAGAGCAAATATTGCCATAACTTTTACGTAGTTAATATGTTCTTTTTGTTTTATTACAGAGGCTGATTAAGCCGTTCATATCGAGGGCAACCACAGCACCGATTTAGAGATATTTCTATTTTTATCATATGCCTATAAATTCTTTGACCGTGACATAAATTTGTTTCAGATACACACGGCCAGCAAGGACTTAATATTAATCCTATCCAGAACTGATTATCTTAAACAATGTAATGTATCATATAATGTGAATATGATGCACCGTTTTGAGCAATGCAATTAAAAAGAATGCATTTTCACTTAATTTTGTCTGTTTAGCTCAAGTGGTTGTTGTCCCTGTATACTCACCTCCAAAAGAACGCGAACCATAGAAAGATATGTACGTTTAGGAGAGATGTTTCCAATGTGTATAGCTTAATGACAAAACTAACACTCAGTCAAGTGTTACCACAGTATGTCATTATTCACATCACGCTAATCCTGCACGAGACAAATGGTGCATCTCGAGTCATGAATATATGACGTCATGCGATCTGTGATGCGTTCATGAGCGTCAGATTAAACAACATACCAGTATGTTCGTTTGTTCATCGAATCAGTCTAATAACTCTTGAATGTGAGTAATTCTTCATATATTAACCAACATATATGGTATTCGCAATTTTTTGTCGTGAGTATATATCATAAAACATAATCGAACATGGGATTTGGGGAGCTTGAGGTCGGAGGTCAAATTCGAAATTTGGATTGCATATAATCATATCTGCTGTGGAGAGGGCGATCAGATCTAATGGGTTTAATGGTTGGTGTGATGAGGTGGTGGCGCAGTAGATCCTATAAAGAGGTCGGGGGTGAAATTCGAATTTTGCCAAGGTAAAGGTCCCCGACTGGGTTTCGCTTGAAAGATGAAATGTTGCCCCTCACTTTGTGCAATGATGTTTTCCCAATAGTATTGACCTGTGGCTCTGCCATGGACAATATGGAGCGCAGTTAGGCCAGTCATTGTGATACTACCCCCATACCATTATGGAACCACCCCTAAAACGTCTATGCTGTACGAAGTTAACGTTTCGTCAGAAAACATGACATTAGCCCAGCATCTATTATCCCAGTGCTGACGTTCCCTACACCACTGACGCCTCTGATTCAAATGACTTGCAGTAAGTTTGGGGATGGCGCGTAGACGTCGTGCACGCAAAGGAGATCTGTGCAGACAAAATCTCACCGTCTGTACAAGTACTCTCACTCTAGGTTACAACCGGTACCTTATCTGAGTGTCAGCTTGCAACCGATTTCTTAATGCCATCGTTCGGACTAATCTGTCATGGGCTGTGGCTGTGTGAGTGACAATGGTAAATCTAGCATACCATCCTTTGCATGTGATGTCCAAGGTCATGTGCTTAATGATTTGTCACAATGTTGTGTTAGAGAGCTTGCTTTCTTTGGAAATCGCTTACATTCATTGAAAGTGTATTTCCTGTAGTTTCACCTCAAAACTAAATGTCCCATACATTTTAGCATATTTATATATGAAATAGTACTTATAATATTGATCTGGATCTTTTTATCAAATGTCATCTTCAGCTTGCCCCAGAAATGAATCATGCTCTGAGAGCTGTAAAACGACGATCAAACATGACAACTTGTAATTGTCTGCCTGTTGAAACATGGATAATGTAAAAAAAAGTTAAAAACCGTGCTTCAATGTGATATCGTACGCTTTTTTGGAGATGGGAAAATATAGAGAAAACACGCTGTTTGTTAATAATGGCTATTTTTACGTACGATTCTACACGTACTAAATGATCAGTGGTACTTCTGTTTTTTTACGAAACCACTTTGGATATGTGTAATGAGGTTGTTGGTTTCCAAGTACCATATAAATCGATTATTTACAACCCGTTCCATGGTTTTACAAAAGCAGCTAGTCAATGATATTAGTCTCTAATTTGATGAATTGCTATGATCCCGTCCAGGCCTAGGTATAGGGACTACAATGACATCATGCCATGATGAAGGAAAATTCCCAGAAGTCTAAGTCTGACCAAATATTTCTAAGAGTGTCTCAAGACATGACTGAGGCCAAAACTTAAGGAGCTGATAGTGAATGTTATCATCACCTGTCGCAGTATAATGAGCTTGGTCGAAGGCAGTGTGTATCTTATGGAGTGAATTATTCGAAGTAATCTTACTATTTTCTTTTCCTCTTGTTTGTGTATTTCTGATACTCATTTCTGATGTGTTGATTAAGAATGTTTGGTAAGTGTTTCGCCGAACTTGTTTGCGATAACAGATTTGTTTGTTAGTACACGGTCACCTGGAGGTGAATGCTAGATTTAGAACCTTTTAGAATCTTTAGAATCATATTCCACACCTTGGACATATGTGTTTAGAATTAATCTTGATGCTTTTTTTTATTGACTCACGTTTTATCTGCTTAAACTTATGCCGTGCTTTAGCATTTCTAATTATAATATTTTTCAAATTATGAATAAAGGGTTCCCCAGGAAATATTTTTCAGCCCTAGCAGATCTAAAGCAGAACACGCCCCAGTAGCAGCATGTAAATATGTATTGAAACCATCGTTGAAAATATGTAAGTTATTCAGTGATTCTGGGACACATGTGCCAAGTAAGTCGTACTGCAACAGCTTGGACATTGGTAACAAGGGACACATTCTGTCTCACTATGATGGAGGATCGTTCAGTGGCATTAGCACCTAGAGGAGAAATTAAATGATATAAACTGTACTAACGGAAATGTATTTGTCTGCTTGAGAAAGATGTATTTCTCTTGAAGACAGATTGATGATGGTTTACAACCTTCTACCAATAATGGATTCCATTAAAATTGGTCCTCAGACCTCTGCAATTCTACTGAATTAGGGAGTTATTATTACTTTTCCCCGCCTGTAGCGACTTGCTTCTGATGCCCGCAATGAAGATGAGGGGAGACATCCATGTCTTCAATGAACTTGAGTGTATTAAAAAGATGCACAGGGTCACGTAAACCCTTTGATACTCGATCAGGAGATGATCTTCTTGGTGAATCAGTCTGAGATAATGATGATGAGGGTGAGAAATAACTGAAGAGTATGACATACCTGCTATTGGTAGAGATGCTGCAAGACTGGGCACACTTGAAAAGTCGAAGTGGATTTGGAAGATATTCTTCCATGTAAATGTTACAATATCCTGTTTTGATGGATTTTGTGTGATCAGACTGTGAAAGAGAGTGAGTGAGTATGATTTCACGCCACGTTTAGCAATTTTCCAGGAATATCACGGCGGGGGACACCAGAAATGGGGGTCACACAATGTACCCATGTCGGGAATCGAATCCTGGACGAGCGAACGCTTTAACCACGAGGCTACCCGACCGCCCCTCTGTGAAAAAGAAAGTAAGTAGGGATTTGTTTTCACATATTCTCCATTTCACAAAGATGTTAGACATCCGTTACACATTGACTTTGTCTCACATCAGAGAGCCAATGGTCCCTTCTCTGCTGGTGCCTGTTCTCTATCACTGTTCAGGGACTTGTGCAGTGAAACTGAAACTTCAGTATTCACGAGGTATTTTGTGTCAAGAAGAGTAGACTCTTTTTACACATCACCACCAATGCTATAAATTGTTTTTGATGTTGCAAATTGATTTGATTTCAGCAGTTCACCATCACGTTAAGATACCACCAAAAATCCGCTCCAGCTATCTGAAGATCTGTTGTAGGTATTGTCCTCATCAGAGGGCAAACACTCATCAAATGCTCGTTTGTGTGGTATCATGAAGACAACGGTCCATACCAGTGGATTTCCAACTGGTAGCACCAAGCATACGTGGATGGTATCTTCAAGCAGAATAACTAAAAATGAATCAATCCACCAGTTTGGCCAATGAGCCACAGCTTTCTGAGCATACGACAGGCAACCAGTACCCTCGTCGGCAGCTTCAACACATCGGTGGCAGGTCGTGTGATTCTTGCAAGACTTGGCACACTTGTAAAATCGAAGTGAATTTGGAATATATTCTTCCACGTCAGTGTTACAATATGAAACTTCAGTATTCATGGGATATATTTTGGCAAGCGGACTAGCAAATTGCCTCGTTTTACGCTCTTTTACCACCACTGAAGCCATAAATACACGTGAAGATATCACCAAAAATCCACTCCAACTATATGCAGATCTGTTGTAGGTATTGTGCTCGTCAGAGGTCAAACACTTATCCAAAATTAATGCTCGTTTGTGTGGTATGATGAAGACAATGGTCCACACCAGTGGATATCCAAATGGTAGCATCAAGGCAAATTAAACAAAAAAACATTTTCCAAAATCAAGTGGTGTTTTATTAGCAAACATGACCAACACCTGAAGTGAAAAGATTATTTAGATATATAATTTTGTGGAAATACAATACAAGACAATTGATAGGGTCGGGCCCATCCTAGCACCCGTCTAGGCAACGTTAAAGTCAAAGTAGTGGGTGCCACCGGTGGGGAAGGATATATTCATCTTCTTGCACTTTTAAAAACAACAAAAAACTATTTAACAGTGATTCAGTGAATGACGCCGCTTTAAGCAATACTCCAGCAATATCAAGGCGGATGACACCAGAAATGGGCTTCAAACATTGCACCCATGTCGGAATCGAACCCGGGTCCTCGGCGCGACTGGCGAACGCTTTAACCACTAGGCTACAAGACCACCCAACAGTGATTCAGGCACACATGCGCACGATATAGTCGGAATGGTAGTATGGATTTCTTATGATGATGGAAAGGATTTTGTCGCTTTTTAATGTAATCAAGACAAGATGCTGCGACCATACTATTCATGTTGCATTGTTACTCATTAGATCTCTTCTGTTCTGGTAACTATAAAATATCAACGTAGAAACTTCAGATCAAAACGATCAAATTACCAATTTTGATACCTTGAATAAACTTGCTCCCAAATGCAGATACATATCCTGAATATGTTACATAGCCATGCTCTGAATTTCACGCATATCACACATATGTCGTGAACATCTCATTTGAGGTTTGTATGTTGTGATGTGGTTAAATGGTCTCATCACCCGAAACTTGTCCACCCTGCCTTGCCCTGTATTTTCTCAGACGATAAACCTGAAACGATACTAGATGTGAATGCAAAATGTGTAAAAATACCACAATCAAGAAAACCAGGGCAACATATCCACAGGTTCGTCCAAAGTACTTCCATTCAAGAAAGCCTGAGTATATAACACTGTTATTGATATACCAGTGGACCAAGTTGAAGATTATATAGATCATGAAATAAAGGACAGGCCAAATGACGCAAAACCAACGTTTTCCACGTATGGTAATGACGGCATCAACAAGGACAAATAACGTATTCACAGCGTGTACGTTGATGTTGTGGAATGCTGTGCAGTAAACGTCGCTGGAACAAATTCCGGCAAAATATACCACGGTCACGATTGGCGCAAATACAAAGACGACACTTGAAAATATTTGCGAAAGGTAGAGAAGTCCAAAGTGGCACATTGTAACAGTATTTGCGCCTTCAGTTTTAGGTGTCTGTCTTCTGCTTCTTTCCACTTGGTATGATGTGACATTTTCACCATCCGGAATGTAAGCTTGACTCGAAAATGATGAAAGTGGTATCATTGTCTGGCGTCTCGACTGTGGACTGTTTCTCCTGAGACTCTCGACCAGGTTCACGGAGCTGATGATGGATGAGATGAAGAAATGGATCAGAACCATAATATAGGACCATGTTGTTAGGTACGCCCCTGTATTGTACGGGAGCTCAGGCCCAGTATACCACAATACGAGACCCATCACAGTGTAGCCAAATGACATCAAATGGAACAGGAACTGCCACACATGTATAATCCATCCCCGACAACACCTGCAACATTCCTGCAACAGAGTATTTGAATATCTTATTAATCATATAATAATTGTACACATACTTTTATACTAGTTTACGACTATGTGAGTCAGATCTTACCCTGATTTTAGCAATGTTCCACAAATATCACGCCAGGGGTCACTAGAAAGGGGTTTCATGCATTGTACCTCTGTGGAGAGTCGAGACTGTGCTTTGGTTTGACGAGTCAACGTTTTCAACTAACGATATAACGTCAACGCCATTCTTCGATATCCCACGACATAGATTCCATTGGGCACAAAAGGCAACATTGGGATGAGATGTATATGAATGGATTACTGATAATCAGGCTACCCCCCTAAAGTTCATAATCCCAATTCTGACAGCAAATGAATATAAAAGTGACAAACAACTTCTGAAAGCTGACTCCACTGTACATTTCTAACAATACCATGAGAGTGTGTTTATGGATCACTATCAAACAGTGATGATAAAGTGTTCGTTTTCATCATCAAACGTTTATGTAACATCTGAGATATAGCATAAAAAAGTAAAATATTTTATGACGATTATAGAATTGTGTCCATTTCATGAGGTAAGGATACATAAGTTGCCTCCCTTCGGCTATAATCCAACTATTGTGAACTTGTTTGTACAAGTTGAGGAACATTGATGACTAACTCCAACTACCCACGACGATCCGGGTTAAAATAGGTCTTCTGCAACACATGCTTGCCGTAAGAGGCGACTAATGGAATCGGATGGTCAGGTTCGGTGACTTGGTTGATGCATGTTATCGTATCCCAATTGCGTGGGTCGATGCTCATGATGTCAATCTAGATTGTCTGGTCAAGACTCGATTACTTACAGACCGCCGCCATACAGTTGGGATATTTCTGAGTGCGGCGTTAAAGACCAACTGTGTTTGTGAAGTACGAAGCTACAACTCTGAGTTTCATCAAACGCTCAGTAGTATTTATTACTTGCCCGTGAAGAGATCTCACATTTGATTAACATTTAATTAACATTCAGCCGTACATATATTACACATTGTTTAATACCAAAGCGCGTGTTAATGTTCTGTGGGAACAAGTTTCCCGAACAAATATTGAAAACTCTGAACATCCCTGGGCTTATTCAAAGACATTGCGTCTGGAGATGATAGAGATTGCGTATAAGGAAACTTATGCACACTTGATGACCCAAACCACCCTGCTGCTAGGCTGACGTCGCAAGGTCGGAGGTTCACACGAAAGTCTAACCAGCGCCTTAAATCGTTTACACTTCAATGAACCCATCTAAACTGACGTTCAATTCTTATAATTGCATACCTTGTAGTTTACTGGTCTCGCTAAATAATATCGTATCAATGTTTGCTTAAATTTGAAGTCCTCAATGTTATTTTGTCGGAATTTCCCGGCTCTCGGTCACATACGTTTCCCCAGTCATTATCTAGAAATATGTCAACATAATTTCCTTATCTGAACAAATTTACAAACAATATCATTATGTGCCCCTTCATTCCTCATGAGGGGCGGTCGGATAGCCTAGTGGTTAAGCGGTCGCTCGTCACGCCGAAGACCCGAGTTAGATTTCCAACATGGGTTCAATGTGTGAAGCCCATTTCTGGTGTCACCCGCCGCGATATTGCTGGAATATTGCTAAAAGCGGCGTAAAACCATACTCACTCACTCATTCCTTATGTGCCGCAGCTTCTCGGCCTAGAATGCACGGAGAAGGTCGGCCAACTCAGAAACAGGAATAGTACTTCCATCTACAGATATTTTCTCGTCTCCGATGACTAATCGGTAAAACAGGTAGGCAAGCTTTTGGGGTTTTTTTTAGAGTGTTTTTTTAAGTTTGTTTTCTTACCTTTTCATGTTTTATGGTTTCTCAAAATCTTAGAATTTTTTCCCGATACTATAGTGAATCAGGTTTTTAATTTGGTATTCATCAGGAGCAGTCGCTTTGATCTGTGTCAGTGGCCACATCTGAGCAGGGTACCACATTGTTTTCATTGGTGCTTGCATTTCCGAAAACAAGGCATCAAAGTTAATAATGCTAAAAAAATCAATTTCGTTCACCTCAGTAATTTTACAGAATTCATTTTCTTTACTTACGTTTTTAGTTTTGAAAGATAGCCATTCTATATATAAATCACCGTAAAGACAAAATAATGAATCCATTTTGTCTCATTTAGCATCTAGACGACATTTAACACCAGACTGAACCAAAGCATTTATTTATTTTTAAGTTAGATGAAATGTTATAAGACAAGGCAAAAATACTAAAAAAAATATAATTAATTATATTCCTGATAAATGCTGATTAAAAAGAAATAAAAAGGTTCTAGTGACGTGTTTGAACTATTGTTTTGTATTATGCTCTGGGTCGCGTAGATGTCTACCTATATTCACACACGACATTGAAATTCGAAAGAAAGTTTTAAACGGCAAATAACAAATAAAACACTAAACTCTCCCCCTTGTAGTATTCTATATTTATCAAATGTGCCGTGTAAGCCACAGAAGAATAATGTGGCGAGACATTGCCTCCCCCCACTCCTCTCTCACCTCGCAAATCGAACATACTTCTTAAACGTATCAGCAGCAGAATCTCTGTACACAGCAGACGTAATTCAATATTAACATATGCTTTTGAGGTTCAACAAAATGTGTAATTGCGCTATGGTGTCACTAGATTATCTGGTCCATCGCTTGTGTGAGTGCAAGCCTTCGTCGCAATGCATGAGTGCTGCTGTGCGGCGTCAGGCAACAGAACCCCTGTCCTTAAACTTGGCCCACGCATGGTGTGTAATCAACACAATATTATCAACGCAATAATACGCAAGGCTGAAGTTTATAGAACCTACACCTACACCGAAACGTCGCTCCTAGTTGTAATAAAGAAGTTGTTCATCCATCACTTGCTTGATAACGGTGTTAGAACCTACACCGAAACGTTGCCCCTAATTGCTCCATGGTGTATAATCAACACAATATTATCAACGCAATAAAAGGCAAGGCTGCAGTTTATAGAACCTACACCTTCACCAAATTGTCGCTCCTAGCTGTAATACATAACTTGTTCATCCATATATCTTATCCTTTCTTAATCCTACGATAGGTAGTCAGAAATCCTGTTCGCAGTACAATGCCTTCTTTTATCATTATCATCTAATATGGATGTGGAAGACACTATCTAACTTACCAATCTAGAACATATTGAAGATCCGTAAGTCGTTCTTCTGTCGAAGTCCTCCATTGATTAATTTCACGCTGAGGTCAATGCAATGAATATCAAATTGTGTAAGGGTATCCTTGTGAAGTGCTGATGGTGATTTTCAGTGATTGGACAGTTACACATGGCGTAGCAAAGTCAGTATATATTTTTACTGAATAAAATCCATTTGATTCCTTAGTTCAACCTCAGGCACTTTGGTCACTTGGAATCTGTTACAGACAGGAGTAAAAACCCGTTCCGGTTTCCTTCACTGTACAGTTAAATCTGAAGGTAACGTAACTCTACACTGAAAACAAACCCTGTGTGTATGACTCACATCAACTATACCCAGGTCATTCAAAACAGCAGACGGCAGCAGGTACTTTTTGACGGGGTAATTGTCAGCGCACAAAGGCATTTCGATACTTACACGTCGTGTGTCATCACGTAACACTTCAGCTTTAGACACCGTGAGACGGTTTACAGGCCAGTGGGCCCTCGCCAACTGAAATATTTGTATCCTAAGTGGTGAAGGATTAAAAATAGACTGTTATGTGTGACACGTTACGATATTACACGCTTGATGTGGTACACTTATTTGGTGTTTGCCATTCTCGAACTGAAACGTTATGCATTTCGAAACCGGATATATATATATATGTATATATTATAAACGAAGGTAGGCAAGAAAGTGTGACGAC
The DNA here is from genome assembly GCF_022045235.1 of Haliotis cracherodii. Lineage (NCBI taxonomy): Eukaryota > Metazoa > Mollusca > Gastropoda > Lepetellida > Haliotidae > Haliotis > Haliotis cracherodii. Next base: position 28,275,520 of record NW_027266319.1, on the reverse strand, counting down.
GAGGAGCAATTCTTTTCCAGGCTTGAGCACAATGGTATCGTAATTCTGTATCCGCAATAGCATTCATTTTAGTCGAGGTGGAACTGCTGTTGTGTTCGATAACTGTGTCATTTCCAGAGGTTTGTGGTTGCTGTCAATTGTGAACTTTCATTCATATACATAGATATGGAAGCGCTCACATCCAAATAACACTGCGAGGGGTTCTCGTTCTATGTTGGCATATCTCTATTCAGTAGGTGCTAAAACATTGTAAGCAAATGCGCCTGGCTTGTTTCCCTGTACTTAAGCAGTTCCAAAACGTTGATGCGTCAATTTGCTGGAATGTTTCTTTTTTGGGTCTGAACTAATTAAGTCTTTGATTCTTAATTCGAGCTTGCTTGTGTGACTCGGTTAGTGAAAACTCTATATCTTTCTTTAGCATTCCTCTAAGTATAGCTGTACGATTAGAGAGATTTGGGATGCATGAATTGTGCCATATACGTGACTATCCCCGGGAACATGCACTTCTGTGATGTTGTTTGGATCTGACATACATTTGATGGCTTAGACCTTCTTTGGTGATGTATGTGCCCCTTCTTTGTCAAATATCATGCCGAAAACTTCAATCACTCAATTGTTTTATGGAGCACTTTTGTCTGTTGAATACTAGACCATATCTGCTTGATGTTGTGGAAGTTTTTGTCAGGTTCTTTCTCAGTCATCATAACATGGATGCTGCTGAAAGACAACTTGAGCCATTACCAGAGCAAATGGCATGTGGAGAAAACAGTACCCTCTTTATGGTGTGTTGAAAGAGTGAGCCAGGAACGTTCTTCATCATGTTTCACAGACCAGAATCCGTTCTTTGCATACATTTTGCTAAAGTATTCTGAACCACAAGATTCTGAAGGTCAATACTTCCAGATTTGACGTTATATGAAGACTTCTTAGGATGCCTTTGTAAAGATACTTCGGGTCAAGGCAAATCCTGATCAATACGTTAGTACATCCATAAAATGCCAGACTGCTGTTCAACTCACCTCAACTTGGCTCTGCAACTTTTCTGATAACTTTTTGTTCTTATTTGTCTAGTTCTGACTTCAGTTCCCTACGAAGATGTATTGTACATTTCTGAGGTGCATGTATGACTGGTTGGACGTTTGTGTCTCGTGTGATATGATAATAACCTGGGAAATTACCGATTTTATCGAACTGATCTGGATATCTGATTTTAAGTCGTGTTTTACTTGACTTTCAGTGGTGCTTCCTCCTTTACGGTACAATGTGGGGTTACTAATCCCATTAAGGTAGAGCTCGAATGGAATCCTCAATCCAGCTTCAATCATGAATACACTAAATGGTGATACAGCTAAATTGTTCTATCGTTGTTCCAGTGTATGCCTTGAGAATAATATTAGTCCTACGAACTCAATCGGTAATGTGTTTTCCGTTTCGACCAATGCAACTCGGGTACATGTTACGGAACATGTGCATAGGGACTGGTCCAACCCGGATTATTCACCATATTGCTGGCCAGTCAAATGTCCATTCACATTAACCAAATCAGTTCGCCTGTCATGTGTGATACTTCCCCACACTATGACACTAGCGCACTACCGCCCCACACCGTCCATGGACGTCGCAACAATGTTTACTGCCATCTGTCAACGGAGGCAAAACCAAACCGTCCTTGGTTTTTTCAAGCCCACCTTATTCTTTGCCGGCTATGAAAAGCTGATGGTAAAATTCCTGTTATTCTACGGAATACTCTTTTGATAACTGGAGCAGATTTTATTTTAAAGTGCAAATAATGTAATTAGACGATCTTGTCTTAGGTGTTTTTCAGGACTACCACGCCCAGGTCTCATTGTAACCCCACCAGGTTGGGGGTACTTGTCCCATAGTCGAGAAATTACACATTTTGATTAGCCAAAACATCCGGGAGTTTTTGATATTGACATGATATGATATCCCCCTCTATCGTACCCACAATCTGCCATTTCGCCTGTTATTGGAGACTGTCTCGGAGGTATTTTAAGCGTGTGCTTAGCTCAATTGCATAAGTGATTGTGAGTTGCATTAGTGATTGTGAGTTACCTTATTAGCGTACACGCTTTGGCTTCTGTGTGCACGTACATGGTGCAATTCCCTTGTGATCAGATGTTGTGTTCAGATGAAACGCCAAATGTACACTCAGCGAGAGCTACATTCAAATCATTAGTTACCCTACTTATATGTAGATTGGTTATTCTCTAGCGTTGATGATTTATATATGTCAACGCTGGAGATAAACCAGTCTCCATGGAAACAGATTCCATTTTGCGTAAAAGGCAAACCACCGGTTAAAAATACGTGAATTGACCACTGAAAATAAGCGATGGCACAGGCTGTTCGCGTAAATGGTAAGCATGTCCTGCCCTACCGGTAGGACTCGTCATTCACACACTTTGCATGACAAAGTAATTATTGATTGCCTGACGCCGCACAGCAGCACTCCTGCCACGCGACGGCCTGAAAACATACCAGACAAACCAGAAAACCAAGTGATAGACCAGAGTCCCCAGGTTCCTTCAAATGACAGACCCTCTCAAACTGCCCAAATTCAGGTAAGGTTGTGTGCTCATTTTGAGAACGTGAATACTTTCTCAACATGTCAATCTTATCAGCAAAAACCAGGCGCAATTAGATGGAATTGGTAGTGAGCGTCTTGTACTTAGGACAAAAATAATTTGTTTCAGTAAATTAACTGGAGAAAATAGTTCCAGGGTACTGCAGCTTATATGGATGTGTAGTCAGCAGTTTAAATGTCAACAAAGACAGTCGCTAAATAAAAGTTGCTATCGGCACTGAAGTTCAAATATTTTCTGCACAGATACTGATGGCTAAAACGTGACGCGATAATCTAATGATTTGAATAAAATATGATGCAATCATAAGAAGACACATCCATGTCAAAGTTCAGCTCAATCAGTACAGCTATTTCAAAGGAGAATGTAAGGGCATTGTCAAAACAATATCAAAATTTAAATCATTGCAAAAAAACGGAACATACGTGTTGAAACCAACAACAAACAAAGCAATTAGCAAATTTCATACAAATTTATACACCAGCACTACTGCCATTATAAGTTTCAGAATTCAGTATGTCTGTGAAAAATTGTTTGATAGGCATTACTTAGAAGTTGACGGATGACAAGGTAGACACAATTTTATGGATAACAACTTCTTTAATATTGTACGCTTTTTACAGTATTAAGAAGGTGTTATCCATAAAATTGTGTCTACCTTGTCTGTGAAAAGGTCATTGTGAGGTCAAAATGTGAAAAGGCACACAAAGAACGGAACATATATGTTGATCCCCCGGAACACAAATGTTGATCACCTTTCCCAATTATACATGTACCAAATGTAATTACACTCGGAACACAAATGACTGAGTAATTGCTATAAATACGCTACCTCAGATCCAGTTCTCGTCATTGGTGGAAACAAGCATCATGAAGTTTTAGCTTCATTAGTCCAGCGGTTTGTTATTGAATTGAGAACATAAAATACTGAGTGATGGACATAAAAGGAAATTGTTCGCTGTTGATGATGTTGATGTACAAAGAAAAATAACATTTAATTTAACGGTCCTCCTTGGGCGGGCCCCAACGTAGATTTGAACCGTGTGTCACTGCAAACTGACACGTGCAGTCGCACGTACTTTGTCTAGCCTCTGGTGAAGTCCATACTTTGTCGAGTGCCCGTTTCATTTCGTTTGTTTACTTGAGGGCCACTAGTAACAACAATGTAAAACTATTTTAAAAACAATACTGAATAAAACGCACACACGCACACTTTGTGTACGAATAGATGATAGGCAATGTGGTTCAAACAGGAGAGAAGTTGATCCCTAAAATTGCACGTTGTCATCACACCACCGTCTCTATGTTGGCAACTTTTACATCATAAGTACATTATATGGCTTTGATTTTGAAAAACCAAACCAATAAAAGCTATACAGAAATTGATGGTAATTGTTTTTTAGTCATATTCATTATGTAAACTGTGTACGTAATACATAAAGAAAATACTATTTTGAGAAAGAATTACATTTGTTTTTACCCATGCATAATTATGCTACCATATGCATGACATTCACTCATATTCTTAACAAAGAGAAATTACATTCGCTAATCAACAGGGCTTATGTTTCCAAGAAAGGAGTTCTGAAATATGTTTTTATCACAAGTTTTAATGGGAGTGGTAAATGTGTTAAAATAGAAAGTAACTGAACTTAGAAATAGTCAGATATGTTAGTTGATGGATTTCTCGATTTACAATATCTTTATTAAATGGGCGAAGAGAGTATTTACACAAGTCGTAGGTATCCCCTGGGGTACTAATTATGGCCCTCCCCTAGCTGATTGGATTCTCTTTCCATGCGTGTCAAACAATGGACACAGCGCCAAACAGTTCAACCTCAGTCCAGATATATCGATGAACTCATTTCTTTAAACAATGACTGGATAAATAAGTATCCTCAGATCATCGATCCACCTCAATTGGAAAGCAAGGAAACAACTGAGAAACCCGAGTCAGTGTCCTCTTTAGTTCTGTGCTAAGAAAGGATGGCAACCTCTGCACAGCTGTAAGACAAAAGGGATGATTTCGATTTCCCAATTGTGAACCCTTGGTGTCGAACACACCATCAACCCCAGCTCATAGCGTCTACTTTTCTCAGTTGCGAAGGCAGTTAACAGCATGTACAGATTGTTATTCAGATTCCATGTCGAAACACATTTTACATAACGCTTTTCAATCAAGGTTTGACCATCACCTCCACAAGTCATTCTAGATTTTTTATGGTAGACAGTCAGAGGAATTTAGGAAATGTGACACGTTTCTTGTCAATATGAAGCGCAATTCTACCTTATACTATGACCTTTACAGGGATTTGTCACGCCTCTTTACTCACTGGCTCTTAATGTTATGGATAGGGTGATCATGCTTGACGTGTTCACTGACAACAGTAACCGGGGTTTACAGAGGAGGATTTTCGTTGATTGAGGGATCGTATACACATAAATGTGTCACGTAAGTTATCAGAAACATTCTGACAATCTGCGTACTGTTATTTGTTTACCATGTTTTCCAATGTAACAAAGAGAATTAGTCAGAAATGCACATAACTACTGTCATCGTTGTGCGTGATTTAGCGTCAGGCATGGCGTCACACTGGACGGAAACTTTTACGGCTTCTGTTGAATTTAGCACATCATTGTAATGTATATGTGTGTATTTCCATAATTAGTGCACTCTTCCCATGAATATTCTCAAACGCGTGATCGAGCCAATGTATGCAACAATTAGACGAAGGTACCTCTTAAAATGCTACACATTGTAAAATCTGAATTTTGCTTTGTTTACATTCAGCAAGTACAGTTTTCCGAGAGCAGTTTTCGTTTCCATGCCTAATTCATTTCGCATGATTTCATCCAGATAATTTGCATTGGTGACAAAGACCAGTTTCGAAAATGTATCAGGAATTCAGGGACGCATGTATAGCAGCTGAGTTTGAAATATACCTGATCGCATAGGCGTCTCATAACCGGCATTTTGTAAACACAATCCAATACGGCGGAACGAACACTTCGGCGTTTGTGTATGCATATTTTCCAAAACATTCTAAACGATTCTAGGCTTATCAGCGACGTTTCAGAATTAGCATTAGTGATTTGATACCCGCGTGATCGCTCATATGCTATTTTTCTACTTTAATTATTCGGGTAAAGGGGGCACGGGTGGCCCAGTCGTCTAAGGCGCCGCGATTGGCTGTGCACAGTTTCGTCCCTTATAAAACATTAAAGCAAGGTCCACTGAAATTAAGAATGGACTTCATCTATTACAATCATCTCATCATGTCAAAGCAAACTGGATGTAGACAGGGCAATATCAATACAATCATCATTATAGAAATTGAAAATTAGTATAGATATGTTGTTTTTAATTTATAAGATGAAAAGTTGTAGTTGGTATAAGTACCGATAAATATACATATTTAATCTAATATATAGGCTCTTCTATGTGTGAACAAAATATAATTTTCAAATATTCAAAATCATTAAAATGCTCTATTACTATCTATTATTTGTCATAATTGTAATGAAATCAAGGTGGTAAACAGCCAGCATTCATTCATAAATTCATTTTTATATACCATGCACCAATCAATTCTTACAAATGTTATATGCAGTTGATGACATAATTTTCAGTGCCTGTTTCTTTCAAAATATCTTGAAAGAAATGTTCACATATCTCAGTTGAATACCTGATAAATACCTGTGTTCACAACATTCGGTGGCGAAATTTAATGTGTTCTTTGCCTGAGGCCTTCACATTCCGCGCATCGCCAAGCCGCTGTACTGAACCGCATGCATAAAGTCTGTTTGGCGCTTACACAACACAGATATGGGTACCTATACAATGAAACTATACTTCAATTCTAAAAGTATGATATTAAGACACAAAGTGCAACACTTGAAGTACCGATTGTCACGTAACAATGCGACCTGGAATGAACGATCACCTGATTCCGCAGCCTCGTTTTGAATCAAGTGGGTTACTATTACAATATAAACAGTCGTGGTCATCCCTGTTGTATCACTGAATCACGGAACATGTATTCCACGACATGACAATCGACAGATCATTGTTTAGGCGGAAAGATATACTGTCCATACACCAGCGTGGCCGTTGCCGACGTAAAGGCTATACTGGTTATCTGGTCTATAGTGTGATGGTAACATGTACCACGTTTCGAGCATACCATACGCGTCATTTTAAGGTTGGCCGTCCGGATCAGCGCCCCTAAGTGAAGGGAAGACAAATCGAAAAAGATCGCCCATTCGTCCGCCTTTATTTGTTTTTTTATCATTTGATCAGTAATTTCTCAGAAAGACGCACCAGCGGTGGTACATGATAAAAATTATAATATAAATTCATAATGTAACAAAGATATCAATATCAAGATAACAGGAGAATTTTGCAAATGCACAAAGGGATCAAATGTTAAAATGAAATAGGGGGCACGGGTGGCCCAGTCGTCTAAGGCGCCGCGATTCGCTGTGCAGAGTTGCGCCCCTGGACACGCCAGAAACCTATGATTGTGGGTTCGAATCCCAGTTCACCCAGAATATGTTTCTAGGTTTGTCAGCACCATACCCGTGCTCGTGGGTTTCACCGAAGTGGTAAACGTCTAAGACCTGCATCACTTCTGGCTTTCCTCACACATTAAGCTGACACGCCGCGATATAACTGGTTTAAACGCGGCGTTAAACCCAACTCACTCACTCACTAAAATGAAATATGACAGAAATAAAGTGACAGGAATCTCATACACGTTTTCTAAAGATGGTATTTATGAATTTGGACAAGTTTTAAGCTGGATAAACATTTTTCTTCAATTCATACACATTAGGCCATTCAGAGAGATTTTTAGGTATATACATAGGCCACCACTAAATAAATTACGCAAATCTTTCTCTCTTGGGATATCAGACAAGCGTCCAGTTTCAACTGGTGTTGTCCATGGAAGTTTTTTTAGAGATGCCAGCGTAGTTATGAGTGATAAATGTATAAATAACATTTATTAATTTTGGAGTTTGATTATATGTAACCATTTAATGCCAGAGTAGAATAACACATTTGTACGTTTTGATACAGAAGGGTTCCCTTCCGAGCTCCCCATAAATCATATAGTTTGGTGTTGCATTTCTGCCAGTTTAAGAAGTTTTAAAAGAAATTTTTCGATTAGTTTAATGTTTTCAAATGCCCAAATTTCACTGTAGTACATTAGGATCGGGGAATCAAAGTGTCAAATGTAGATATTAAAAACAATCCAAAGGAAAATTAATATTACGTGCTTTTTTTAGTAATGAGAGCTTTTGTTGTATTTCTACTAACATTTTGATGGCTTATACAAATCTCCCGTTTCTGTGAAACTTCAATCGACAATTTGTATAGTTTGATTGCCAAAAGTGAATGAGTATTTCAGATTGCTGTTTCGAACAGGCCCGGTTCCAAAAACTATTATTTTGGTTTTGGACAAGTTTCCATCGTGAACAATAACTGTGAAAATTGTTTGGTGATTGTTGTAGGTCTGCAGGGTCTTCACTGAATAAGACAGCATCATCTGCATATAACAAAACAATAAACTGCAGGCAAAATATCAGATTGTTGTCGCTTTAGTAATCTAAATTAACACCTTTACTTCCTCGTTTCAGAAGAAGGGATCAATATAAAAAAATTAAAAGTGAAAACAAAAGTGGCGGGAGATTTTCGCCTTGTCTCACTCCAATGTTTCATGGGAAGAATGAGGATATTTGATTGTGTAGCATAACAGTGGATTTTATGTTATTGTACATGTTCTTTTCTAAGTTAAGAAATTTACCATATTTACCATAATTTAGCAGCTTATACCATAGACCAGCCCTCCCAACAGTGTCGAACAATTTTGTAAAACCAATAACGACGCAAGAAGAGTTTAGGGTTTGCTTGTATTACGTTTTCCCTCATTGCATGTAGACCAAATACCTTGTCACTTGTGGAGAATCCTGCTTGGGTTGGAGTTAAAATGTTATTTATTTTTACAAACTCAGTGTGCCTCGCATTTAGGATACTTGGGAAGAATTTTGGGAAACTGCTGAGAATTGTTATTGGTCTATATGAGTTCGGATCTAGGTGTCCTCCCTTTTTCTTAATATATCGGTTTGATTATTCCCTTCAGCCAGCAATCTGGTTCAAATTGAGAACGAAGTATCAAGCTAAAGTTAGGAGTAGTATTAAATGTATTGTAGCCTCGAAAAAATAATCATTTTAAACTAAATCTAATCCAGTAGCTTTGTTTCTTTTAAGGTTCTTAATGCGGAAAGGACTTCTTCACCTGATATTACCTTATTTAAAATATCTGTGTCGTATTGTTGATCTACACCATCGTCAGGTATCGCATCTTTATTTTGGGAATCATTAAGGTCTTTATAAAATTCAAAGAACGTTTCAATATCAGGAGTATTTTTTCGGATTTGGTCATATCGCATTTATTTAGTAGCTTCCAATATTCTTTTGGTGAGTATTTCTTAAGGTCCCGAAACTGTTTACTTGTTTCATTTTGATATTTTGTCCATACATTTCTTATAAGCTCTTAACATTTGCTGATAGTTCTTTCTTTTTGAAAGGGTGTTACGTAACTTGTATATTTTGTTTTAGCTTTATGAAATTCATTTTCGCATTTTCCTGCACTCATTATTGAACCATGGTTTATGTTTTTTTCTTATTATTCTGTTTGGGACGATTCGCCCAAATGCTCCTGGCGCCATAAGTTATGAGTCTAGCATCCACCAGCAGGTGCGTTATGTCAGAAGCTAGGTCGTTCACCCATGTATCTGGGTCAGCGTCGCTTTCGCGAGTACACTGTGTACGCTCTGTGAGGCGTGAAATATTTGAAATATTAATATTATGTTAATGGAGTTCCTATTTTTTTCATGCCGTAACGGTTTGCCTGTACTGATGTTATCTTCCAATGGATTTACCCCGAGTAGACACCACCATTGGTGATGTTTCTTAGGAATTTTAAAACAAAATGAACAGGACAGTGAACAACTGAATATAATGGTGAGTAATCACTATTTTTAAAATCAGCATAAAGCGGTAAAAATAATGGTGATGAAATAAGATAATCCACTACAGATTTGGTTTTACATGTTGCATTGCCTGTTGCTTAGTCCGAGCCAACTCAATCATTGCAGATAAAGAGATTTAAATTTCTGCACAGTTCTATTAATTCAAACCCCAAATTGTTGGCCCTATCTTCATCTTGTTTGCACCTCTGATGTGGTAGGCATGTTGGTCTAAAATATTCAATGGGTTAAAATCATTTTCCATTTCTGGTAGATCAACCAATTTGTCAACCATCAAAAGTTAAAGGTAATCACACATAGTATTGGTTCTGGCATTAAAATCCCCCATGAGGCAAACATAACTACCAAGTGACAAATGTTGTTATAGGGATTTTTCAATCTCATTATATTAAATTATATGTTGTTGAGAAATAATCGCTACCGCGCATGCGCAACAAGGCTAACAACCAGGTGCTGATTACAAGGTAAACTAGTACTATTTCATTGAGACAGAGCCCAATACACACCAATGATATGTTCCATATGGCCTCTAATGTCCACTTCATGTTTAAATGTTTAAAATTTATAATAAATATATTTAATAGACAACACGTCCAACCTATGAGAGGTAATCAGAAACCGCTAGTCACACATCAGCAGACTTCTCCACAGTACATATGCCCCTTTTAGTATTATTCAACATGGATGAAGAAGACACTATTAGACTTACCAGTCTTGAAAATATTGAAGTTCCGAAAGTATTTAAGCCCTTGGGGTCCTCCAATGCTGCATTACATGGTAGGGCCATTGCAGTCATTTTCAGGAATGTCTACATGAAATGGTGACGTGTGTTTTCATTGATTTGCCAATGACATCACGTGATGTCTGAGTCATCATGCATTGTTGCACAATTGAGTTGATAAATGTACTAGTTAATTAGTGGAGAACACGAAACTCGCCGAAGTATTTTAATGGCATTTATTAATCTTTTACATCGACGGTACATGTTTCGGCATATATTCACCTGAAACGTGTTTATACAGTAACATCAATAACATGATACAAAATATATAGTTTTAATTATATTTACTGCAATATTCTGCATACTTATTGATTACCTAAAACATAGGTGATTTGGATCTGTTAGTTTTATCAGTGAATTCAATTTGACCTAGTATGGCGACAGTGGAATCAATTTGAATCAAAACTTCCTTGGTTCGACTTAAGCTACTTATGCTGACTTTACAAACTGTCGAAGGCAGGAGTTACAAGCGCGCCGGGGTTTCAATTCAGTTTAGCGCGATTGAATCTGCAGGTAACCGTACTCTTCATTGAAAACCCAGTAATTTGTATCTCCTGATTCATATCAATATACCCAAAGTCATTCGGAGAAGCAGACGCTCTCCGATTGACTTTCGCTGGTTGGTTGGTTGGTATGTTGTTTAACACCGCACCGCACACCGCAATATTGAAGCGGTGGTCTGTAAATAATCAAGTCTTGATACATCTTGATACATCTTGCACCTTTTTGTTGCATCTTGATACCTCTTTCCACATCTTGCTGCATCTTGATACCTCCTGCTACACCTCCCTACCTCCAGCTACCTCATGCTACATCCTGATACCTCCTGCTACATCTCCCTACCTCCAGCTACCTCATGCTACATCTTGATACATCTTGCACCTTCTTGTTGCATCTTGAAACCTCTTTCCATACCTTGCTGCATCTTGATACCTCCTGCTACACCTCCAGCTACCTCATGCTACATCTCGATACATCTTGCACCTTTTTGTTGCATCTTGATACCTCTTTCCACATCTTGCTACATCTTGATACCTCCTGCTACATCTCCCTACCTCCAGCTACCTCATGCTACATCTTGATACATTTTGCACCTTCTTGTTGGATCTTGATACCTCTTTCCACATCTTGCAGCATCTTGATGTGTTGCTACCTTTTGCTAAATATAGCCATCTCCTGTGATACCTTGTTTGTTTGTTTTGTTGTTTAACGCTGCACTCTGCAATATTCCAGCTGCATAACGGTGGTCTGTAAATAATCGAGTCTGGGCCAGACAATCCAGTGATTAATATCATGAGCATCGATCCACGCAATCCAACCAAGTCAGCGAGGCTGACCTGCCGATCTCATAAGTCGCCTTTTACAACAAGCATAGTCACCTTTTACGGCAAACATGGGTTGCATAAGACCTATTCTACCCCGGAATCTTCACGGGTCCCGTTTGACTGTCAAGCAACAATAGTACTAGGCAATAGATAATAGTTGAATAGTCAACTCACGTCGACTGTGCTTTTCAAACCTTACACAAAATAAAAGCGACAAAACCCTTTCCATATTTTTAAGATATCTCTGCCAAGCACTTGGTGAAGGATTAAGAATATACTATCATTAATGACACGTAATCATTATGTTATCCTTAATGTGGTATATGTATATGGTGTGTGACATTCTCCAACTGAGAATTAAGCATTGTGTCACCATACTAATCAGTAAGAATTTGTTTATCTTTTCCAACCCTTGTAACATATTTCATTCTGTACGTATGTTTGTATCAATTCGAGATCAAAGGCGCGGCGTTTGGCGAGATTGCATCAACTTGCTACAAACACCAACCTGAAACACATGGTGCTCTTTGTGACTGGTGATGTATCCCATAATTAGTATTGTTCGTGCTCACTAATAAATGGAGCTGTTAGACTAATGATGACATCTGAACATGATTACAGAATGAACATCAATATCTGGCGGGACGGATTTCTTCCGTTGACTTTTATTTCTAACATCCTGAAATAAACGATCAAAACGATATGCCTTAATTGTTCCATGACGTGGATGAAATAACTGATCCGCTGCTAATTGGTAGAGAGCATGCCCACACACATAACGTGAACTCTCATCATCGACTGAATGTCGTATTGAATCGTAGACTATTATATTCATTATGTGCTATGATGAATAGATAAACCACTAAACTCGACTCGTGAAGTTCACGTAATAATTTTCAAACAAACAATCCTGATATTGCAACACGCCAGTTTCACATCACACACATTCAAGTACACACTAGTCTTCTCATGTGTCCGCAACAGCCGCTAACCGCATAGGCCACGGACACCTAAACGAGTCTCCTGGTGGTAATGAAGGCCGGGAATCAACCAAGCGCTAACGGTGAAGTGACACCAATACACAGGATATTCAAAGTCCTTTTACACGCGCTTCAGTGACTTTTCCCTCGCACTTCCGATACACAGCAATTCGAGTTGCGTAGTGGACGCAGAAACCTCCCAGCAGACATCCTCAATATGGCAGGAAAGCCCAAAGAGACGGGCCGTTGACGTTAACGACTTTTGTGAAACCCAAGAGCACAGGTATGGGTTGTTGGAGGCAGGCCACGGTTCGTTATAATTGTAGGTTCAAATCTGGAATGGACTCGGACCTTGGATCATTGGATGCAATTAAAGATACAACTCTTCATTGACATGTCTCAGACCACTTAGTCAGCCACGCCCTTCTATACCCTACTATAAGGGTAACGCTACTTTTCAGGGCATTATCATTTGCAGAAGCCCGAGGTCTTCCATTAACTGCCCGACGATAACATGCTAATTCTATCCATTTTAGCTATAATTATGTTTAATGCTAACAAACAAAGACGCCTGTTATATGATTTATAACCGAAACAAAATATACATAAAGAATTTATTTTTGTACAATTATCTGTTTTCATACAATAATTATTGCTGTTATATTTACAGTTTGAGCAAGCCATTTCGGCACAATGTGGATCTTCTCAGTATTGTCATTGTTTCATTTATCATTAAAACGCAGGTCTTTGGTTGGACAGAGGGTAGGTGGGTAGCTTGGTAGTTAAAGCTTTCATTCATCACGCCGAAGACCCGGGCTCGATTCCCCACATTGGGACAATGTGTGAGGCCCATTTCAGGTGTCCCCCGTCGTGATATTGAGGGAATATTACTAAACACGGCTTAAAACCATACTCACTCACTCACTCACTCTTTTGTGCACATAAAGTTTAAGTTTGTAGATTCCCAAGTGGATAGCATGGAGCAATACAATGCCAATACTGGCCCCGATCAGAACACCAGCAGTCATCCCTGGTTTGTTCCAATTCAGCACTTCGCGGTAAATAACATGGGTGTGATCGGACGCCCAGAAAAAAACACTGAACATGAAATAGATGAATCCAAAGATGAAAGGATAAACTACGTGGCACATACGCACATGGTGTCCACTGATGACGACATCCACGATGATGAAGACGGTGTTGAGAGCGTGGACGTTGATACTGAAGTACCTCCCGCAGGTAACATCCTTCGGACAAATGGCTGTGTAGTAAACAATAGTCACGACAATCACAAACACAAAAACAATATTTGTAAATATCCACGATATTGAAATCGTCACGCGTTTCAAAATGCGCCACCTCGTGTCAGTGCTGGTGTTGCTCTCAGAAGAGTTGCTGGTGTCTTCGTGGAGAATGTCGTTGGTGTCCGGTGAACCGTCCTGCTTCGAGAACACGTCACTCCCTCGCCTGTTCTTTATAGCAGTACTTGGACGAGATCTCTGACAGTATGCAGATACGTGGTGAGTACAGACAATGATTGCGGACAGCAGGAAGTGGAGGAATACTGTACAGTAGGACCACGTGGTGAGGAACAAACTAAGTCTGTGGTCACAAGACAATACTAATTCTCCAATTTAAGTTAATCCTCTTAGTCCATCATGTGTTCAAACTAAAAGTGGTAGACATTCAAAACCACCAAAAAGACTTGATCTTTGAAATGCATATTTCATTGTATTTGAATAGCATTTAACAGTGATGTGGTATCAGTAATTTTGAAGTTTATTATTACTCAGAGTTATAGCAATGTTCATTTTAATGTTTTATTTTAGAAAACACTTAAAAAGAGTATTGTTTAACCAGAATGATCTAGTAACATAGAACAAATGTTTAGGCTTTATTTTCAATATTATATTATGCGTAATACATAATAATTATGCTTTGAAGTGTCAAAGGTTAATTTTCACTTCAGAAAGTATGATCATTTATTTGCAGTCTTTATTGCATATTTGTGTGTAAATGTATTTACATGTGTGAGGCAGATATCTGTCTGTAACTAGAACATGTAGAACGCATTAATGTTTACTATGTTTCATATTCAAGTTTTGCAATTATCTTTTCTAGAAAGAGGGCTATCAATATTATATATGACTATGGTTAGGTGCTCTACCGCCTAAAGAATACCAGCTCGGCTATGCATGACTGTAGAGATGCCAGAGTTATCTCCCTTATATCATTGAACATGTGGAGGCTGTCTATTCAACACTCAGCACGATAAACCTACCAACTTCAAACTATATACCTTGTGGTATATTGAGAAGACATAACAAAAGGTACAATGAGGATTCGACATCCTACAAGATGAGTCATTAGCTTTATGTCAACAATTAAAATGGCGGACGTAACGGGTGGCTAGTTAATATTTTTCTAATTTATTCAAGATACTGGATGTTGCTGATCAATTTAAGCGCGTTGTCATCCATCCACCCAGCGTCTGTCTCCCTGTCGTCATCTTAAGGAAAAACCCTCAAATAATATCGTACATTTACTTTATTGCTTGTCTGTTTTATGAGAACGTTACACGATTTTTATTTGGCGGATTCCAAAGATTGGACAGAACTTGATATTTGTTTTAGGCATATTTATCATATATCAACGATAGACTAAATGCACACAAAAAAGACACTCTTTTGGGAAATAATTTACATTGCGTTACCCATGCATGACCATACTACCACATGCATACAATATATTCATAACATTCGTGACTCTACAGACCATGATGTGTTGGCATGTTTTAACAAAATGGAGAACACTATAAAAGTTATGAAATTATCATATAGGTCGGTCATGTGAAAAATAATGCATACCCAAATACAATAAGATACATAAAAACAAAATTATGAAATGTATTTTGAACAAAATAAACTTAATAAATGCACAAATATGTCTAATACACATACACGATTTTGTATTTGATGTTCACTTCATTTCTACTTTTCAACAGTCAACTTTCGCTTTATGTCGGGCAATGTACTAGCAGCTTCTGCCTAGCGTTTGGTGTCTACATTTCACAACTTTTGAGGTACAATCGAGCTTGCACTTTCTTCGAAGATGTCAAGTGGCGTCATGCGACTCTTGCTAAATTGTTGTTTGATCAAAGTTACGATATTCAATTGACACACAATGCCATTTAGAAAGTGGTCAAATGTAATGTTTTATTTGGGATATTTTTAAGGACAGGACTCAACCCCAAAAAAGTACGAGAATCTGTACTTTACTAAGAAAGTGTTATCCCAAATATAATATTTGTTACATTTGACCAACCCGTGAAGATTCCGGGGTAGAATAGGTCTTCAGCAACCCACGCTTGCCGTAAAAGGTGACTATGCTTGAACTTTACTACGAAAGTGTTATCCCAAATATAATATATGTTACATTTGACCAACCCGTGAAGATTCCGGGGTAGAATAGGTTTTCAGCAACCCATGCTTGCCGTAAAGTGATTCAATTTATTGCCTTCCATTTAATATACTGCGACCCAACTAAGAACTATGCATACTGCAATATTCCTTATAAAGCTTTAGCCATACCTTATTTGTGTCACTGTAAAATATATAAAAGGCCATACGTCACAATTGCTTTGCTCAACTGTAAGATGTCCAATCTCTGATGGAAAAGTGCCACTTCTCTGTTTTTGGCGTTCACAAAGTTGGAAAGGGTCAGATTCACACCTCCTAGATTGATATTAGCGGGATATCACACATATGTCGTTACCAGCTCAATTGATGTTTGAATGGTTTGTATGGTGTGAAATGGGAGGTTATGGTATGTGAGTATCAGCATCCTGAGCTCTTTCATTCATGCCCTCACTAACCATCCTTTCAGATTCTTTTTTAGTACAAGAGTGAATGAAAACATAAATACAGTGCAAAATTACCACAACCACCAACATGCCTACAACGATCCCAGTGGTTGTCCCGCAGTTATTCCAATCAAGGACGTCTGGATATATGACACTGTTGTAGAGGTGCCAAAAAACCAGCGCAAAAATTGTGTAGCCGATGCCTACAACGACAAACGACGAAACGACAAAATAACAGGGAATCATACGTATGGTAACGATGACGTCAACAACAACAAATACTGTATTTAAAGCATATACGTTGATGTTGTGGTAAGCAATGCAATAAACGTCGCTTGAACAAATCGAGACATAATATACTGTGGTCACGATGGGCACATATGCAGAGACGATAGTTGTGAATCCTTGGGAAAACCAGATAAGTCCAAAGCGAAACAGCATAAGACTATTTGTGCTGTGGTTTCCTGTTTCAGGTGTCAGTCTTGTCCGTTCATCGTTGTTTGTTTCCACTTGGTCTGATGTGACATTTTCAACATCCGGAATGTAAGGTTGATTCGAGTGTGATGAAACAGATATCCTTGTTTGACGTCTCGACTGTGAGTTCTTACTCCTTCGACTCTCGACTAGGTTCACAAAGCTGATGATGGATGAGATGAAGAAATGGATCAGAAGCATAATATAGGACCATGTTGTTACATGGTACGCCCCTGTATTGTACGGGAGCTCAGGCCTAGTATACCACAATACGAGACCCAGAACAGAGTACCCAAATGACGCAAAATGGAACAGGAACTGCCATACAAGTATACTTCATCCACGACAACGCCTGCAACATTCCTGCAACAGAGTATTTGAATAATGTATTCATCATATACATAATGCACACATACCTCTAAATCTAGAGGTAAGAGTGCGTGAATTAGATCTTACCCTGATTTTAGCAATATTCCACCAATATCGCGCTAGGGGACACCAGGAATGGGTTTCACTGATTGTTCCCATGTGGAGAATCGGGAGCGGTGCTTTCGTGTAACGAGTCAACGTTTTAACTAAAAAGGCTACCCAAACAAATTGCAGAAAGCCATTTTCGACACACAAATAGGTATTAAAACAAACTCATAACCATAAGACACTGTATCCACAACAGTTGCAGAACCAGATAACTTTAAATCAAGACTATGAGCCCGAACACCTTGCAACAGTGTAATTTTTGAGCCAGATAATAACCCAAAATCCCTGATTCCCACTATCAAAAGGTCGGTCCCTTACGAGTTCTATAGCCATAGATGCCGCTAGGTCATTTCACATTGAGGTTCTTTTGCCACGACCCTCCCATCACAATAAGACTCGTTTGAAGTCATATTTATGGACTAATCGTGTAAATAGTATCATATCATATTCTCAGGCTATGTGTGAGATTCTACAGCAACTGTCATGTTACGTCAACGCATTTTCTCAAGCAAAATGTTTCTGTGCTCAAATAGTATTGTTACCTGTTGCTTTTTCTTCAATTCATTTTGCATAGTGTGCTTCTGTTTCATGGTATGGTATATTTGCTCCACACCACGTTATCTGCTGACCCGTGAAGATCCGTGGAAGAATAGGTCTTCAGCGAATTGCTTGCTGCCGTAAACGGCGACCATGCTTGTCGTAAGAGGTAACTGACGGGATCGGATAGTCAGGCTCGCTGACTTCGTTGATACATGTCATCGTGTCCCAATGCGTGGATCGATGCTCATGATCTCAATCGCTGGATTGTCTGGTCCAGACTCGATTATTTACAGACCGCCGTTATATAGCTAGAATATTGCTGAGTGCGGTGTTAAAAAACAAATAAACAAACAAACAACCATATAAAAGTAAATCTTTGTTGTCTAACGTCGCATCCAGCAATATTCCTGACACACGAGACAGCCTCCACACACACACACACACACACACACACACACACACACACACACACACACACACACACACACACACACACACACACGTGCAATAATCTTAAACACGGCGATCATTGACCTCCCTAAGTAAATGCCAGTGATGCCTTGTACAGGTCATATAATAAGATAGCATTGCTCATCATATTGACAAGAAACGTGTCACTTTTTCTAAAATCCTTTGAAAAACCTGAAGAGACATTTGATGGTGAAAACTTGATTTAAATGCGTCATGTAAACTGTGTTTTGATGTGAAATTTGAATAAACTATGTACATGTTCTTAGGTACCTAGGCAACTGGGAAATAAGCTGGAAGTGATATTATTCTCAGCATCAAGGGTAAATTCACAAAAGGGAAATGAAATCATCCTTTTGTCATACAGTGAGCCATACAGAGGTTGTCATCATTAATTAATTTTCGAAGAATTGAGCCAGATAGGACACTGATTATGGTTGCTCGGTGGTTTCACCGATTTGCAAATCTGTGATGATACTCATTTATCTTGGTATTGTTGAAAGAAATGAGGTCATCTATATATCTGAAACTGAGGTTGGCACTCTGTCTTCGATACGCATGGAAAGAGAAACACATCATCTAGGGAATGGGCATAATTAATACCCATGGGGATACCTACGACTTGTGTAGATACCCAGTCCGCCGATTTGACAACTCACATATTTCCCCTTACATCAGATTTCATGGATTTTTAATTATGACAATATTTTTTAGAAAATACCATGCATCCAACAAACCAATCAGTGAGTCAGTTGTAATATACACTCCTGTAATCATAGTTTAAAATAAAAGATCATTTATATTGAGTGCTGTGAGTCATCACAGGTGTTAATTCATTGATCCATCATTTGTTACATAATTATGATACTCATGCTCTTAAAATAGTAGTAAATTACAGATATTTGTCCCAACAAACAACCGACCATACTGACTGGCCCACAAGAAGTGAATGATACATGAAAAGATGTACACGATAGTTGTATCTTGTTTTGTCAACATATTTGACAAGTTATGTGCCTTACAACCCATTCACTATCCTGCTATAGCTATACATCCTGATTTACATTCAACGGTACTTTAAGACACCTGTAGTATTTTAGTCTGTTTATTAGATAATGTTATTTTTGTCATGATATAAATACAAATTTAACCCCACAATCATTCCATGTAGATATCAGCCTGGTTCCCAGAGTATGCTGCACTGGCGCGTGTGTAATCAAATATTAGTAAACAGAAACCTTTTCAAAGATATCAAATAAAATTATGACAATGTGCAATGCAGATTTTTATTGATTTTAATAGAAAAAAAATATAAACCTATTTATTTGTTTCACCGGGAATTTGAAACATATTCAGTTTTGAAAAATAAAACATTAAAAGCAAGGTCCACTGAATGAGCTTCATCTATTACAATCATCTCATCATGTCAAAGCAAACTGGATGTAGAAAGGGCAATAAATATTACAATCGTCATTATCAAAATTGAAAATCAGTATAAATATATTGTTATTTATCTATAAGATGAAGTATAATTACCGATGAATATTTATGTTTAAACTAATGTATAGGCTCTTCTCGTCTGAACAAAATTTAATTTTCTAATATTTAAAATCCTATAAATGCTATAATAATTTCTATTTTGTATTTGTCATAATTGAAATGAAGTCAAGGTAGTAATTGTCAACACACAGCCAGCATTCATCCATAAATTCTTTTTATGTACCATGCAACAATCTTACAAATATCAAAATGAATTTCAGTGTTTTCCATTTCTTTTATTTTGAACATTGTATTATTATATGCAGCTGATGACATAATTTTCAGTGCCTGTTTCTTTCACAATTTTTTGAAAAAAATGTTCCTCTCTCTCAGTTGAATACCTGATATATCCTTGTGTTCACAACATTAACTGACGAAATTGGATGTGCTCTTTGCATGCGACCTTTACATTTCGCGTACCATGTTGCCTGGCCGCTGTACTGAACCGCATGCATACAGTCTGTTTGGAGATTACACAACACTGATATGGGTACCTTTACAATGAAACTATTTGAAAAGTATGTTATTCAGACATCAAGCGCAGCACTTTAAGTACCGATTGTCACGTAACAAAGCGACCTGGAATGAACGATCAGTTGCTCTCACCGCCTCGTTTCAAACGACTACCAAGTGGTTATCTATACAATATAAACAGTCGTGTTCATCCCTGGCGTATCATTGAATCACTAATATTTCAGGATATGACAATAGATAGGCAATTGTTTAGGCGGAAAAATATGCTGGTACTGTCCATAAAGCAGCGTGACCGTTGCCGAGATAATGGCTACACTGGTCAACTGTCTATAGGTGTGATTGTAACATTACTGCGTTACGAGCATACCACATGCGCTGTCACTTTAAGGTTCGACCGTCCGATTCAGCGCACCTAGCCGGTTAGTGAAGGAAAGACAAATGGAAAAAGATCGCCCATTTGTCCGTTTTTATTTGATTTTTATCGTGTAGAATAATCGCTACCGATTTACCAAGGTAAACAACCAGGTGCTGATTACAAGGTAAATTATTATTATTTATTTGTGATAGGGCCCCTTACTCCCCAATAATAAGTTCATTATGGCCACTTCAGTAATGTCAAGTTCATAAATAGTATTTGAAATGTTTAAAATTTATTATAAACATTTTTACTAGACAACAAATCAAACCAGCGAGAGGGTATCAGAAACCGCTAGTCACATATCAGTAACCCTATCCACTGTACATTCCCCTTTTATCATTATTGAACATGGATGTAGGAGACACTATCAGACTTACCGATCCAGAAAATGTTGAAGTTCCGAAGCTCTCGGGGTCCTCCAGTGCTGCATTACATGCTGCGTTACATGCTGGGGCCATTGCAGTCATTTTCAGGAATGTCCATATGAAATGGTGACGCGTGTCTTAAGGGATTTGACAATGACATCCCTTGATATCTGAGTCCGCATGCATTGTTGCGGAATTGAGCTGATAAATGTACGAGTCAATTACTGGAGAACACGACACTCGCCGAAGTATTTTAATAGCATTTCTTAATCTTTCACATCGTTGGTCCATGTTTCAGTATACATTCATGTGACACGTGTTTATACAGTAACATCATTTACATAATAATTTTTTTACATATTTTATTATATTTACAACAATATTCTGCATACTTTTTGATTACCTAAAACATAGGTGATAGCAACGAATCAGTGCATGAGAAGGACATTGCGTGAACAGATTTTCTCTCATTTGGATCTGTTGTGTGAATGCAATTTGACCTAGTATGGCGACAGTGAAATCATTTTGAATAAAAAAATTCCTTAGTTCGACTTAAGTCAATTATGCTGACCTTAGAAACTTGAAATTTGTTAAAGGCAGGAGTTACAACCGCGTCCGGTTTCAATTCAATTTAGCTCGGTTGAATCTACAGGTTACCGTACTGTTCATTCAAAACACAGTATCCCCTTATTCATATCAACATACCCCAGGTCACCCAGAGAAGCAGACGCTCACCGTTTGAGTGTCAAGCAGTTATGATAGTTGATTTGACAACGCACGTCGACTGTGCATTTCAAACCTTACACACTGTCTGTCATCAACTGACACTTTGGATAAGTTTTTCAACCTCTATATTAGACCAAGTCGCAGAATATCTTTTGCACTTTTATTTTTCAATATAATCTCCATTCACTTCAATTCACACTTATTCCATTTGTCCTTCAAGCTTTTAATACCACTTTTATAGAAATCCGCAGATTGGCCATCTAACCAGGGCAGATTTCATTTGCCGGAATAGGAAATAGTCACTGGGGGATAAGTCTTGGTAGAAGCGTAGGTGATTTAACTGTAACATATTTCATTCCGGCAAATGTATGTTTGTGTCAGATTTGTATGTATTTATTTCTGTTTAAATACAATATACAAAGTGGCATTTAAGAATATGTGTACAAGTGTTACCTTTTCGTTCGTACATATGCTGCAGACGTTGCTTTCGTCGCTTTGGAAATATTGTGTGAACTATACCAGATAAATTGTTTTTAACTAAAGTGGAGGCGAAATGGTAAAATGTTACAATAGATGTCTTTCTTTCGTGTACTTTCACATTTTGCTTCGTATTTTTAACTTAAACTATACAGTGTTTGGAACTGAAAATTATATATTTTGTCACCTTTGTACTATCTTATTGTTTGATTTGGGCAATTACCCATCCGTTTTAATTGCTTATGTTCCCATGTTTTCACGCTGTGAAGCATTATGGTACAGAACACTTTTCTCCCGAGTAAACCTAAACTCCACACGGCCAGATGCAGCGTTTAATACGACCAGGCCACCCGTGACACCAACAGACTGATTATGTATTATACGGTATTTTGTTTAGGTTGCCCATAGTCTGGTGTAAGTAAGGATGTAAAAAACACTGCGCTGTAAACTATTAAGGACGTTGCAGATTAACAAAATATCATTTTAACAAAGAAAACGTGAACATGAACATTCTTCTTCTGTTTTGGCTGCATTGATTTCATTATTTGTGAATCCATGGCAAAAGTAAGGTCAACAAACCCGACGTCCAGTTTTTTAACCTTGATGTTTATGTTGTGTACTAGTACGAGGCAACCTTCTTCATTTAGAACTTGCGTGAAAGAACTGCTTTTTGTATTTTAACACCCCCAAACCTAATGCCATATATAGTATATCCTTTATAATTGCTGTATCAATACCAACATTCACACCTAGAACCTTGATGTCCGCAGTTCCAAATAGTGATTTTATGAATGATGTTAAATGCCGCATTCCGCTATAATCCATCTGTATAACGGCGACCTGTACATGATTGTGTCTAGACCAGGTAAACCAGTGATTGAAAACATTAAAATTTATCAACGATCAACATTGTCGATGTCACAGAGCCTGACCACCCGATACAATCAAATATTCTCTTTCTGCCGGAAATGGAGTGCTGGGTGACCCGTCCTAACCCACGGATCTTCACGGAGGAAGGTTTATAGGAACTCTTAAAGATAATAACGTACCGATGTTGCAGAATATTATTTCAAGCTGTTTCATATAGCTAAAAATGTGACATACTTATTACCGAAAAGTTTCGGCTGCTTACAAGATGTTGTACCAAACAAAACTATGCATTAGATTTAAAGCTGTCTCAATTTCCCCAGTGTAGTCAATAATGAATTTCTCTATTTCGATTTTGCAAATTTGAGCGCATACCCAACAGAGGGTGACACTGTTTGTAATATATACCCTGCCTAATATCCAACAAGCAAATACGAGAACGAAATAACAGACTACTACCTTGCTTGGCGTAAATGCATTTGCTTAATTCATACAGGATCTGCACTTCGCTACCCCGCAGGATTTCCATTTGTAAGCTCTTATTTGTTTATGCAACTTTATATAGTAAGGGACTTTATCGAAAAATAAATTGTCCCCGAATTTTAAAACAAAACAAATTAAACTTCAGGCTGATGAATAAAAAGTGAAATTGGATTGTCTGGTCTCGATTATTTACAGACCGTCGTTAAATAACTGGAATATTGCTTGGTGCGGCGTAAAACAACAAACAATCAAATATGAATTACTGTCACAAGACTTCCTATACACAGCAATTCGAGTTGCGTAGTGGACACAGACATCTCCCAGCAGACATCCTCAATATGGCAGGAAAGCCCAAAGAGACGGGGCGTTGACGTTAACGACTTTTGTGAAATCCAGGAGCGCAGGTATGGGCTGTTGGAGGCAGGCCACGGTTCGTTATAATTGTAGGTGCAAATCTGGGATGGACTCGGACCTGGATCAGTGGATACGATTAAAGACACATCTCTTCACTGACATGTCTTAGACCACTGGGCCAGTCGCGCCATTCTCTGATACTGATGTTTAATGCTAACAAACAAAGACGTCTATTATAAGATTTATAACTGAAACAAAATATACATGAAGAATGTATTTTTTTACCATTATCTGTTTTCATACAATAATTATTGCTGTTATATTTACAGCTTGAGCAAGCCATTTCGGCACAATGTGGATCTTCTCAGTATTGTCATTGTTTCATTTAACATTAAAACATAGGTCCTTGGTGTCTTCTGTTGGACAGTGGGTCGATGGGGTATCTTGCTCGTTAAAGCGTTCACTCGTCACGCCGAAGACCAGGGTTCGAATCCTTACATTGGCACAGCGTGTGAAGCCCATTTCGGGTGTCCCCCGTCGTGATATTGCTAGAATATTGCTAAACGCGGCTTAAAACCATACCCACTCACTCACTCACTCACTCTTTTGTGCACATAAAGTTTAAGTTTGTAGATTCCCAAGTGGATAGCATGGAGCAATACAATGCCAATACTGGCCCCGATCAGAACACCAACAGTCATCCCTGGTTTGTTCCAATTCAACACTACGCGGTAAATAACATGGGTGTGATCGGACGCCCAGAAGAAAACACTGAACATGACATAGATGAATCCAAAGATGAAAGGATAAACTACGTGGCACATACGCACAGGGCGTCCACTGATGACGACATCCACGATGATGAAGACGGTGTTGAGAGCGTGGACGTTGATATTGAAGTACCTCCCGCAGGTAACATCCTTCGGACACATGGCTGTGTAGTAAACAGCAGTCACAACAATCACAAACACAAAAACAATATTTGCAAATATCCACGATATTGAAATCGTCACGTGTTTTAAAATGCGCAACCTCGTGTCAGTGCTGGTGTTGCTCTCAGAAGAGTTGCTGGTGTCTTCGTGGAGAATGTCGTTGGTGTCCGGTGAACCGTCCTGCTTCGAGAACACGTCACTCCCTCGCCTGTTCTTTATAGCAGTACTTGGACGAGATCTCTGACAGTATGCAGATACGTGGTGAGTACAGACAATGATTGCGGACAGCAGGAAGTGGAGGAATACTGTACAGTAGGACCACGTGGTGAGGAACACGCCAACATCGTACTTGAGATCAGCTGACTTGCACCACAGTATGAATCCATTCAGGGTATAGATCGTCATTATTCCATAGAGCATTGCAATGGCTATCGGTGAGCACCATCTCCACTGAAACAAAGTCAGAAGTGAATGGTCACTATTGCAAATGCCGAACCATCCTTTTGGAAATGGAGCGGTGCACTTAACATACATCATAGCAGGTTAATTCGCGAACACATTGTGTTTGGTTGTCATGTAATTCCAAACGTACTTTATGGATAACAACTTCTGGCTTATTGCAAATGTACACTCTGACAGTGTTGTCAAGCTTGCTAACGGTGTTGCATGTTTCCTTATTGACTAACCAACTACTAGAATGCCATCAAACACGCGTGTAATTCTTGGTGAAAACATATATATACGTTCATATATGGTTAGTATGCTTCAAAACGTTTGGTTGTGTGTATGTTTATATGTTGCAATTGAAAGATGACGGAACGGATATACTTTTGAGAACAGTATTTTCTTTAAGTTGATATACTGTTCGTACCTCGACGGTTCGGGGTTGTTTGGGTGTGAGGTGGCACGTGACACCAACATACCGTACCCATAGGGGCACGGATATGGGAGTAATAATTTTCAGTAATTATCACTGATCATATTTAACGTTATTAACTGGAACGATTTCTTTTGTGCGGGGTCGGGCAGCAAACAAACACTTACGTGATATTGCTGGAATATTGCTAAAAGCGGCGTTAAACAATACTCACTCATATCCTTTTTTATTGAAATGTGTGTGGCGGTAGCTAACGGTAGGGCAGGGCGTGATTACACTTTTCGCGAACACCTGGTGTCATCAGGGATCCATTCATATAATTTTCACCGTCATTTGGTCTATTTCGTTGGATAATCGGGACTGGCTGATCTAAGGTAGTGACGTTTTACATTAAGGCCTTACTGATTGGGTTAATTCATGTCAATTTTACCTTAGCAACGTGACGTCATATCAGTGTCGTATCAATACTTGAAGATGACGTCCATGGTTCATTACGTTACGTATTGTTGAAACAATAGATTATTGGAGCTGATGGTCCCACGTGGGATAAGGTACCCCACGGTGTTCTACGCTTTCTCAGAAAGAAGGCTGTATGTTCATGTAAACTATAGAACAACCCACTCGCAACACGATAATATGTCGCTTGTGGAATATTATTGAAAGTACCTGAACAAGGTTTAGAACTAAATCCGTAACTTCTCGTAGCTCGTATGTATTCGCTGACTCACTCAATGTCTTATTTGTTTAAAAGGTGTCTCCATGTTGAAAGCAAGTAAACATTTATCTCCAATTAGTCTGCGAGCCCCCGTCCAAACGTGACTGTGAACAGGTTCATGTTTGTCTTAACGCCAACGTTTAGAATCACATAATGTAGTTTACAGTTTTGAATGTTCTGGTGTTTAATTGGGATGATGTTCTGGTGTTTAATTGGGATAATGTTCTGGTGTTTAATTGGGATGGTGTTCTGGTGTTTAATTGGGATGGTGTTCTGGTGTTTAATTGGGATGATATTCTGGTGTTTAATTGGGATGGTGTTCTGGTGTTTAATTGGGATGATGTTCTGGTGTTTAATTGGGATGGTGTTCTGGTGTTTAATTGGGATGATGTTCTGGTGTTTAATTGGGATGATGTTCTGGTGTTTAATTGGGATGAGATATCTTCAGATGTTGCGTTCTAATTCTTAAGTGCAAGTTTTGAGTTCTTTACATAATTTGATGAGAAATGTCTGGTTATTGTTATTGCCCACTCGAAACGTACTGCAGTAGTAAAGGGGAGAGGGGGGTTAGATTTGAGGTGTGACTTTCATACTGATCCCACTATCCATAAAAACTGCTGGTGCTACTGGTGCTACTACTAATACTAATACTACTACCACCACCACTACTACTACTATATTACTACTACTACTTCTAATAATAATAATAAAGATAACTTAAAGTCAAATAAATAAGTCAATTAGTATCAGGATTAGTATTATTGTT
Source organism: Haliotis cracherodii (assembly GCF_022045235.1). Lineage (NCBI taxonomy): Eukaryota > Metazoa > Mollusca > Gastropoda > Lepetellida > Haliotidae > Haliotis > Haliotis cracherodii. Next base: position 28,247,961 of record NW_027266319.1, on the reverse strand, counting down.
ATAATAACTATTATATCTATCGATGCTTATCTTATATATATAGTCACAGTGTATTTCAACAAGTATGTTTGCATTCAAATATATTGCTACAATACATTTTCACTATGATTAAGCCAATTAACTCTCATCTGCAGCATTCCCTAGAGAACTGAAAACAACTATTTTAGTTACGTTTTTGATCACATGCTTGTGCTATGTGCACGTATGTCAAACGTCTGCATACGGTGATCGACACATTTTGGTGCACAAAGCAATGTATTGATTTCAGAATCGTTAACACTGAAATCATACGATATAAGTGGGACTGTCAATAACAGCAGCTGATGCTTATTTTGAATTTGGTGGATAAACTGACTGTTATTATTCCCAGCCATGAAGTATACAAATACTTATTCAATCGACTGAATCAGAATGACTCATCTTCTTTCATGTCACACAATTATTCATCAGTAACTGTTGTAGTGAGTGAGTGAGTATGGTTTAACGCCGCTTTTAGCAATATTCCAGCAATATCACGGCGGGGGACATCAGAAATGGGCTTCACACATTGTACCTATGTCGGGAATCGAACCCGGGTTTTCAGCGTGACGAGCGAACGCTTTGACCACTAGGCTACCCGACCGCCCCAGTAACTATTGTATGTGTTGCACCATGCCTTTCACTGGTTATCAGTCTATACCAATAGTACGTAACCTATGTAATAAGAAGGTAAAAAGCACAACCTTTATCACATTATTGCACAGTTAAATAGATAATTGATGTCATATATTTTCAATGTCCATATCAATTAGACTCACCTCAGCCTTTTTTTAACAGCAAATTAAACATCTTTTTATATCTAGTACCGTAACAACCATTACAAACGAATTACACCATTATAAATCTTATGACGAAATCTTTTAACATAAATAACACGACTATCAAACGTAAATGATTTCGCAGATCATTTGCATGCATCTAGCATGTTGTATGTTAAATTATCTCCCCCTTGTCCACAAACCTGGAATAGGCATATGTGGGTTGTTAATCTATCAAACCTAGTGACTGATACAGGATAAAAAAGATAGTTTAATGATGATGTTCAGCAATTGGGGGTATGGTGGGAAGTGCTATCGTTTCGCCAGAATATTTATTGTAATAGTTATTTTATTCATTTTAAGCAGAAATAAACAAGGTCCCTGGATTTGACCCGAACTGATGCCAGTGTGACTGGTGGCCTGTACAAGTGAAAAGTCATATTCATGATGAATGTACTATTTCAAATAAATAGGGTCTATATTTGATATTCTCAATTCCTCTATATTTGATGTTAGTGTTTAGTAGAGCTGTTTTACAACTGGTTTGGAAACGTATATGTAATATACACGTGGGTAGGTTAAACAAACACGCCTTACCTGCGATTTAGTGAAGGGTTCGATGTTCTCAGGCAGAGGAGATAGTTGCCTCAAAAACACACGCAGTTTACTCCGTACATCAGGCATTTTGTCAGGACGGTAGTCACAGCAGGGACACCTGTTAGATGACATGACACGGAACTTAGAACGCTTAGGTATTTGAACAGGAAGGGGTCTCCCCCGCATACAAGCGCACAGAAAGCCTCCAATGTCTAAGTGTGAATACACAGGTGACGCGCAACTCAAGTTTCAATGAAGCCAGATTTTACTGTTGACTGTTGTGAAAGATTTGGGTTATAGGATACCCCTCTCCAACAAGGTTTAGCGTAAATTCATTAAATACTTGGATTAATGTGTGAGAATGATGTTGTTTACGAATGGCAAGTCACAACAGAGACTGGTTATCAGGAGAGGGATTCGGGCTTGGATTCTCAATGTTGAGAGAAAGTATTCACGAATCCGTTAGCGTGAGCCGGACCCATGTTTCATAGAAGGCTGTCAGAAGTTTCGAACAGTTTCGTCAGTGTGTACAAGTCTGTGATAGATTAACAGCAGGCAGATTCTTCATACATGGTTTGTTTGTACAAGACAGTGACAGGCTAGCAGCAGGCAGTTCAGTGCAAACACGACTGACTCGACATATAAATGGTGATGGCACGAACATGTTCAATGTTCAATGTACAATGCAATACGTATAACTCGAATTTAGGGATACTGGGATATAACCAGAACGTCGAGATCAAGAGTCGGTGATTGGGGGTTTAGGCCACTTTCAACAGTATATGAGTGACATCAAGGTTGTCAGTGTGGGATGAAATCCCCAAACGAGAGACATAGATGTTTACCTGTTGGAAATCACGAGCGCAGGTATGGTTTACAAACCGAGGATCATAATGTGGGATTCGGACGGATCAGGGCACTTAATATATGTGAGTGTATAAAGATTTTGTTTGTTGTGTAACGCCGAACCCTGAGCTATATGTACGACCGCCTCTGTGGTCCAGTTGATGCTCGGTGGCTCGACCCCGGGCGGCGTCATACCCAAAGACGTTAAACTGATCCCTATCTGGCGCTCGGCATTAGGGGATAAACAAGTACTGATCAACTGTGGGGTATTCATATTGTTTATCACGTATGTGAACAGTGAGTGAATGGTGTGTCTGCTTAAAGTGATATAAAAGTCCAGTTTTCGATGTTTACTACAATTAGTGAAATCCACGAGCACAGGTATGGTGCTGACAAACTCAGAAACATAATTGGGAAATGGACAAACAGAATCATCCCCAAACCAAGACTTAATTCCTCTCCATACGCATATACAACTTATCAAGAGCACATGTAAATATATACTCAAAATTGGGAAATGCTCGTGTACAAATTGGTCACCATCAAGTTGTCATAGGTATATCCAGACAGAATAGCTATACCGCAATGCTTGTCACAAGGGTCGACGGATGTGGATCGGTAACAGGGTGTCGCCAAGGTGTGTCCCTACGGTGTTATCGTTTCCCATGCTTACAACCACCTGTGTGCCTGGCCAAAACTCTCATTCAAGCTATGTTTGGTCGGACTGTAAATAACTGAACCCTGACCAAACAAGGGTTTGACTGCAATACTGATAAATGTTAGTTAACTGGTCAAATTAAAACATTCCAATTAATTGTTCGCAACAAGAACATTAATCAGTGATTAATGAGTTAGAATACAGACACATGTTGGTTTCCGACGCAGTCGGCCGCCTGTGCGTGATTGCTTTCATGGTCTGGCAAATCAGTGTTGAACTAACAACGATCCACATCCCGGGATAGCCAGGTCATGCACTGTAGCTACCCACCCCTCAGTATGCGACAAATATATGGTATTCTCAGGGTATTTCACGTTTTAGGAAACCCATGCCAGTAAACAGTGAAAATATCACATCTATATTACTCAAAAGAAGTTAAGAACACCCGATCATTTCATACTGCTGTAGTTAATCTGTCATGGCACGACACATTGTAATAAGAAATATCGTGTGTTCTTTAACTTCTTTTGAGTAGTATATGTACCAGAAATGTGCATACGCTATCATGTTGACTCAGGAAGCAAATCAGTTGGGGAGCAACTTTTAATCATACGAACTGAGCTACATTGTCTGTCAGCTTCTCACTTCACCTGTTGTTAAATCAACCTGGGAATAAAGCTCAAGAGATTGGCCCCTTTCCTGGTGTTCCCATCTCTGATAGTTACGAGCTTAGCGTTGATCGTGATATCTCCAAAATAGAACAGTGTTGAGAGTTGAGAAGATGCATGGGACAAATCCTTTACCTTCAGCTGACATTGTGCCCTCGACCTCATGGGAGGATTGAATAAGTAACCTGCGAAGATAGGGGAGCAGTTGGGAGGCTGATACTTTATCATCATTCACACACTTCTACATGTGTTGTCACGCTTGAATCATTTTGTTTCCAAGCATGTCATCATATCACAGTTCCCATTGCCAGTTGGAGCATACGTATCCATATCTCTGTATACGTAAGTCCGGAAGGTGACATTTTACATTTTACATTTTACGCTGCACCTCATACTCATACTGCTGCAACACATACTGCGATGGTGCAATATGGGATACAACTTGTTATATTATATAACACTGTCAACGAACGTGACTGTTATCGTAGACGGATACCTAAATGGCACCCTTTTTATCCAACTCCAATGTTCTAGTTCTTTGATGCACTTCAATTCTTTCCTTAGAGTTATTATCTTTTGAGCGTGTGAGGATAAATGATGGTGGTTCGAATCCCCTTGTGGATCCTTGGTGTGTCAGCACCATAAATTTGCTTCATCACATCGGGCCTTTCACCCACATCAAGCTGACACGCCGTGATATAACATATTTACTGTTCATAAGTTTCGTTAAACCATACCAAAAGTTCCATAAACTTGTATGTTTTTACGCCGCTTTTAGCAATATTCCAGCTATATCATGGCGGGGGACACCTGAAATGGGCTTCACACATTTTACCAAAGTTGGGAATCGAACCCGGAGTCTTCGGCGTCATATAGCTGGAATATTGCTGAGTGTGGCGTTAACAAACAAAAAAACAAAAACAGCCTGAGTTGAAAAAGACCAACACTATTCCACTTGTAGTAGACAAACTTCCGCATTGTGTCACGGATTCTTTCAGTCAAAGTTTAATCCACAAACACACATAGTATATAAATTATGTTTATGTGGGTTTTTTCCCTCATGCATATCATATGCAACCTTTTCGTAGAATGGCAGCACTACCTGATATTTTCACAAGTACAAAACATTATATATATTAAATATATTTCACATTTTATGAATATACGAGCAACGTTTTATACTGGTTATACTGATAAACATTTACAGTCGTACCTGCAACAATCAGATAATTATAAATAATAGCGTCAAGAACCACTTTCATATTCATAGGTCATCTCTGCTAAAACGAGAGTTTATTGAACGATTCCGACCATAAAAGAATGTATTTATGAATCACTATCAAATAGTGATGATGCCAAGTGTTCGCGAAAAAGTCAATTCGGACATTATTAAAGACGGCCCTCTTCATCCCCTAGAAGTCATTTATGGGATTTAGCCGGTCAGTTGTCTCTATCGTATATTTTGGTATAAATAAAAAGCCTAAGTTGATAAAGACCGAAGTATCCAACTTGCAGTATGAATGCCAGCACGACCACGCCTAACATTATGCCAACAGTAGACCCTGGAGTAGACCAGTCCAGTACATATTTGTAGATGACAGCCCTGTCAGTAGCCCAGTAGATGAGGCTGAAGATGAGATACACCGCAGCGTATATCCACGTGTGAAACACATGTAAGATACGCACAGGTCGCGCGCTGACAACGTTGTCAATGATGATGAAGACGGAGTTGAGGCCGTGGACGTTCAGGTTTGACAGTGTGATGCCAGACGAAGGCTTGTATAACGCACCAAAGTAGATTGACGTCACAATGATGGCAGAATCTGATGTAATGTTTGCCAGGATCCAGGATATTTTGGAATACCAGGGCGTCAATTTCGAATCTTGAGTCTCACTGGCGTCTGGAGGTTTGGATTCCGATTTTGTCAAGCCTCTATTTGTCTCAATGTCAGATTCGACGGTACTTTTTTCATGACTTTCCATGCCGTTGTTGCGTTTGTCGTAAGCTGCCGTTTCACTGGCCTGTTTAGACGGGGCGCTTTCGGCCACTGGATATGTTTTTGTAGACTTCCTCTCATGTATGTAACATACAACAGCGACGACAAAAGCAATGAAGAAATGGAATGTGAGAACCAGATATGACCAGTTGGTCAAGTACGCCATTACATTAAACACTGGTTCTGTTGATGGTTCGCTGCTGCTGCTGTCGGCCTCCGCTCTCGCCAGCGCATAGATGAGGGCAAACAGAGTGTATCCCGCCATCACAAGACGGTAGATCAGATATACTGGGCGGGGCCATCTCCACTACAAGGAAACAGTTTTACACATGAAGACTTTCACCCGTGTGTTTAACAACAGTATCAATTGTTACATGCAAGGATACACATACTGGGATTATTTGAGTTATAAATAATGATAATACAGAAACAAATTTACGATTTTTTTATTTGACAATATATCCTTCATTGCTCTTTTAAATTGTTTAATGCAATACATCATATGAGAAGATTGGAAATGTTTGGGTTTTTTTTATATTCTAATCGGTTATACTATCAATTATTATTAAATGAAAGTTTCCAAAAAGTACATGTATATGTTTTCAATCCCAGTCAGCAATACCCATCTTAATCACACCCGGCCGAGAAGCAGATCAGTGGCCCCCCATGCACATGTATGCCAGGCCAGGAGGTACCACAAAGTCTGCCAGGTTACGAGAAGTTCTTCCAGGTCGTTCACTAATAAATAATATTAGTCGAGCAGTGATCTTATGGTATCACGGGGTAGAAGGTTAGGTATTCCAAAATGTGAAAGACTTTGTCCATTTTGTATCATTCCAAACGTAGAAACAGATTACCATGTTTGTTTAGTTTGTCCGTTTTATGACGATCTTAGAAGAAACTTTCTGCCAAGTTATTATTATTCATCTCCATCAGAGCATAAATGTAAAGTTTTATTTACCACCAGTAATGCTTTCACAATCAATAATCTTGCCAAGTTTACATTCTTTGCTCTTAAAATGAGGAGCAAGCAGTTGTCCGTTATATAAACTATTAATTCTACCATCATATGTATATGGTCTCAGATACACTTGTATTGATTGATATTACCAAATGCACTTGTGGCGCAACATGTTTGAATGCTTGAATATATATTGTAAAATGGGCCTGTGGCCTGATTTATTGAAATAAACCACTACTACTAATAAAAAATACGCCAAAGTGTTCCCCTTTCTTAAAGGCAACTGTGGATGCCTACTCTGTGTCATCCTCCCCACGGGGGACAAGGTGCGTGATGGAATAAAAACGAATGTTCAAAATTAATTTTTACAATGTGAACATATAGTGATTAGGCCAGCAGTATGAGACACGGAATTAGTTTACGAAAGATTTACTAGATAAACAGATTATTGGTTAAGTTTTCAATAATTTTTTCAAAAGTTTCCTTTTTAGTTTTACTGACGCCAATGATCCCAGTGATCGCTTGATACAATACCTGTTATATGGTTGGAATAGTGCTCAGATAGGATTTAAACTCAATGATATTCACATGATACAATAGCTAACCCCCCTCATCAGGAACTACTCAAACACTATTCTAACTCTAATGACAAAATAGATGAAAAATTATGGATAGCAACTTCGAATTATATTGTAATAGGGACGTTTCGGTTTAGTGAGTGAGTTATGTTTAACGCCGCTTTTAACAGTATTCCAGTCATATCACGGCGTGTCAGCTTAATGTGGGAGGAAAGCCAAAAGTGATGCAGTGATGAGTCTTTCATCATCTTGGAGTATGTGGTGGGGTCTTAGAGGATGTTGTTGTCTATATCGTACAAGTCTACGGTGTTCATGATGACTGTGGGCTCGCCCTTGTCAGTAGGAGCTGATGTTAAACCCTCGCATGTATGATAATTGTTGTTACTATTAATCCGTTACCTACAATGTATAATTCTGTACGATGTTCATCATTCAGTCTTGCTTGACAACTAATTTTCGCACTAATAACCACAATTTACCAGTCGAGACTGGCCGCTGGAATAATGTACCAAGAGAACATCGTGTATGTTCACTCTGTAACTCCCCAGCAATAACAGTTGAATTCCATTAAATATTTTGATGTCAAGCTTTTGATAACAAAAGACTTTCTCTTATTCCTAGAAAATATTTAAATTGGTCAAATGTGTTTTCATTAAAAAGCCTATTTTCAACAACCAAACTAAACGAGTTAAAACGTGTATCAAGATATGTATTGTTTGTATTTACCACTTTGAATGCTAAATCTAAATGCACACAGCCGTCTTGATGTACATATTATATTCACCTCTGTACTGTATGTATGCTCTTGTTCCACCGTCGGTGGTCTATGGAGAAAAAAAGAATCTGAATCTGACAACGGTATAAGCATCGATGCCTAAACGTCGCTATTACAGTATAATAAAGAAGTTGTTATCCATAAACGTCTGTCTACCCTGAAGGAGACATTGATTTACTTGTATCGTGATGTCTGTCACTACAACAAACATTAGCCCCGCTTATTTATGCAGCGACAACCTCAAGAGTTAAGTACCTTATGTGTACTTTGTCTCGAGTAATACACAAATAATCCACACATTTCTCGGTTCATTTAGCAAGATCAATATGCAAAATACTTGATTTGGCTGCATTTACATGTACCAGCCTAACACACAACACCCAGACGGGTGAGGTTGCTGTTTGTTTATGGTATCTCTGGGTTTAGCCTACGGAGCTGATGAATATTCATGATGTACTCTTTGAGGTATTGCCCTTAAGACTGTGATGAAAGAAATCATTAATCAACTACACACCTACAGTATGGTTACTGACGAAAACCTTGATTAAAACCACATCATCTCTGTACTTTGAACATGATTTATTCATCTGTTGATTGTTTGGGGCGATTGGTTTAATTGTAGTTTCTTAATCGTTTTTCTTCTTATATACCCATAACGGAATATTTGAAAATATATTATTTTAACGATTACATATTTAAGATTTAAAATATACGCTATTGATCAGGGTGTTTTCTTAACAATACTTCTCATACTACAAACATTTAGTAGATTCTTATGCATCCGTATCATATTTTATTTGATCAAAATTCAAATTTATAAACACATCTCATTTGAAATAAATATGTAGCGTATCTTACCTGTGATGTCCCAAAGTATTCAGGGTGGTGGAAATTCAACCCGAAATTACACAGACGAAACTCATTCCGGATGACAGTGCACATCATGGATCATCGAGCAATCAGTGCTAATGTTTTCTTAAACCCCGACGCTTTGTATTGATCACACAGTGGAATAATCGATAATGAACTCTGACACGACACGAACAAGGCTCCCCACAGGTCACGTGCACAAAAGCGACCAATACATGGAACATCTTGAGGACGACGACAAGCATTATACCACGGGGGTTAATGGTCTGTAAAGTGTTCTGTTTTTAGCACCCGGTTTACTCGATAAGGGTGCTTCGGTTTACTGTGTTCCACACCCGTGTCTCATTGCACCGATCTCGCCCATACTTGAAATAGTAAATAGATGTTATTGCCGACCCGTTGTCAGACGTTTAAAGTAAATTATTCAATTGAATAGAACGGGAATAGGTATTTTCTAATGCTCGGTATGTACATACATATTCTGTAAATACATGAAAATATATAGTATTATGTATGGTCTGACAATGCCAACCCATGGTGGTGGGTTTCATTAAGCTGACACACGAGTACATCCTGCTTTCCTCCTGGCTTTCCTTCGGGCTTTCCTTCGGACTTTCCTTCAGGCTTTCCTTCGGGACTGTCTTTCGGGCTTTCCCTCGGGCTTTCCTGCACAACGATACCCTGACAGTGGAAACGAGGTGAGGGTTTAACGTCGCGTCCAAGATCATCACATATATAGTGTGTGGCTGCTTGTACTAGTCCGGACTGATGCCGATTTATAGTGCTAGCTCACTGAGATACCATGCCGCAGGTTAATATGCATACCCCACTCAGACACAGTATACTGACTCCGAGCCGACCAGTCCTTGTTTTAGCCTCTTAATGCCGAGCTTCAGACAGGGTGACAACAAGTACGATCTTTTAACTTTTGGTCCGCTCTCCGGGCGGACGCTCTGCTTCTAGACCAAGGAGGCGGTTGACAGTGGAAATGATATTTAAAGGGTCATGCAACCTAACTCACTCAACGCGTATTGAAAGTTTTTTTTGATGTACTGTTTAGTATTGATCACATGGCAGCAGCATTTCGCATGGTTGTTTTTGTCCAGTTCTTACATTACGACTGTTTTTTGCCGTTATTTTATGACATAGCCTTTGCATGTAATTGTACTATTATACAATATATTCGACGGAAAGTTGGTAAGAACCAAGAATGTTTCAAAATATCAGTCTCCAACGAGAAGAACGTCTAAATATTGTACATGTTCTATCAAAATGTATTTTCATAAGAGGAATAAAAGAAACAAGGAGAGCTTTCGCTGTCCAAGAATATATTTAGTCTATCAAAGTAGTTTATGTTGCACCAAAGGGCAATGAGAAGAGGGTCACTATATACTGGTATGTCATATGATATCCAGCGTGTGTGCTGAAAACACGAGACGATTCCGGCTTATGTATTGGTCCCCAGAAACCTCTGCTTATGATGAAAGGCGACTAACTAGATCGGGTGGTCCTATTCGAAGACTTGGTTCCTTCCACGTCATCATATCCCCACTGCTTGGATCGATGTTCAGTCACCAGATTGTCTGGTCCAGACAGTCATACAGCTCGAATATTGTTGAGTGCGGCGAAAACAATATTCAAGTGTTGACGTTTGTGTAACGTTTTTCTTTGGACTATACTGAATGCACATTGATATACAATGTGTCCATGTTCAGCATTGGCGAATTGGAGTTTGTTTCTTCAAGAACATTCTAGTTTGTGTTAATGAGGCAGAGATTGGATGCGGTGTTGGTGAGTTATACTTTTATTATTGCGATGCTACTGTTATCCCTACTTTTGCGCTTAGAAACTGAAGCGTGGTTAGGGCAACAAACATTGTACGATTCCGACTATGTCATTAGCATGTGTATATGAATCACTATCAAATAGTTAGGATATCAGGTGTTCGCCTGAAGGTGGGCGTATCCTACCTCATCGTCGGCATCTCCCACAACACAAAACTCGAGGAGCCGCGCAGTGTGTTGAGGTATCAGTAGTTCGAGATACAACAATAGCAAACATACGGTGATAATTTCGCGTCGTTGTAAACGGAATAAATTCGAGTCAAGAAGACGAGATTTCACTGGATTCAATGTGCTAAGTAATGGTCACATTTTATACATATTGTAGTTTGTAAATTCGACGGATGTAGACTTTGTTGAACTTTGGCTTCAAATTCTATATTGATCGGTGCATACTACGATCAGGCATTATGAAATTATGCTGTAGGGACATCTAAACACATACATACGTCCTATAGCGTGGATTGCATGTCAGAAAACGGTTGAGACTAACAGATACCGACTGGCACTTTCCAGAGTTATTGCATGATGTCATTAGGCCGTAGCCACAGTAGAACGGAAATGTCTGTTCCTAAAACACCTATTTTTCTACAACATATATCCCCGCGTTATGGTTTTTTTAAAGACGCTTAAGAAACACTCTAACCACTTGTTACTGTAAATGAGTGTGTTGACATTGTTGCACTTGAGCATACACTATTCCAGCTACATCACAACGGTTCACAATTATCAAGCTACGCCTGACCTACTCACGACAGCATAAACTGTGGGGGTAGAGGTGGACCAGTGAGAGTGGGTTGATTGTAGTGGTACAGAGACTGAGGGAAGGGGTGGGCCAGTGAGGGTGGGTTGATTGTAGTAGTGTATAGACTGTGGGGGAAGGGTGGACAAGTGAGGGTGGGTTGATTGTAGTAGTGTAGAGATTGTAGGGGAAGGGGTGGACCAGTGAGGGTGGATTGGTTGTAGTAGTGTAGAGACTGTGGGGGAAGGGGTGGACCAGTGAGGGTGGGTTGGTTGTAGTGGTGTAGAGACTGTGGGGGAAGGGGTGGACCAGTGAGGGTGGGTTGATTGTAGTGGTGAAGGGACTGTGGGGGAAGGGGTGGACCAGTAAGGGTGGATTGGTTGTAGTGGTGTAGAGACTGTGGGGGAAGGGGTGGACCAGTGAGGGTGGGTTGATTGTAGTGGTGAAGAGACTGGTGGGGGGGGGGGGGGGGGGGGGGGGGGGGGTGGACAAGTGAGGGTTGGTTGATTGTAGTAGTGTATATACTGTGGGGGTAGAGGTGGACCAGTGAGGGTGGGTTGATTGTAGTAGTGTAGAGACTGTTGGGGAAGGGTGGACCAGTGAGGTTGGGTTGATTGTAGTAGTGTATATACTGTGGGGGAAGGGGTGGACCAGTGAGGGTGGGTTGATTGTAGTGGTGAAGGGACTGTGGGGGAAGGGGTGGACAAGTGAGGGTTGGTTGATTGTAGTAGTGTATATACTGTGGGGGTAGAGGTGGACCAGTGAGGGTGGGTTGATTGTAGTAGTGTAGAGACTGTGGGGGAAGGGGTGGACCAGTGAGGGTGGGTTGGTTGTAGTGGTGTAGAGACTGTGGGGGAAGGGGTGGACCAGTGAGGGTGGGTTGATTGTAGTGGTGAAGGGACTGTGGGGGAAGGGGTGGACAAGTGAGGGTTGGTTGATTGTAGTAGTGTAGAGACTGTGGGGGAAGGGGTGGACCAGTGAGGGTGGGTTGATTGTAGTAGTGTATATACTGTGGGGGTAGAGGTGGACCAGTGAGGGTGGGTTGATTGTAGTAGTGTATATACTGTGGGGGAAGGGGTGGACCAGTGAGGGTGGGTTGATTGTAGTAGAGCAGAGACTGTGGGGGAAGGGGTGGACCAGTGAGGGTGGATTGGTTGTAGTGGTGTAGAGACTGTGGGGGAAGGGGTGGACCAGTGAGGGTGGGTTGATTGTAGTAGAGCAGAGACAGTGGGGGAAGGGGTGGACCAGTGAGGGTGGATTGGTTGTAGTAGTGTAGAGACTGTGGGGGAAGGGGTGGACCAGTGAGGTTGGGTTGACTGTAGTAGTGTAGAGACTGTGGGGGAAGGGGTGGACCAGTGAGGGTGGGTTGATTGTAGTAGTGTAGAGACTGTGGGGGAAGGGGTGGACCAGTGAGGGTGGATTGGTTGTAGTAGTGTAGAGACTGTGGGGGAAGGGGTGGACCAGTGAGGGTGGGTTGATTGTAGTAGAGCAGAGACTGTGGGGGAAGGGGTGGACCAGTGAGGGTGGATTGGTTGTAGTAGTGTAGAGACTGTGGGGGAAGGGGTGGACCAGTGAGGGTGGGTTGATTGTAGTAGTGTAGAGACTGTTGGGGAAGGGGTGGACCAGTGAGTTTGGGTTCATTGTAGTAGTGTAGAGACTGTGGGGGAAGGGTGGACAAGTGAGGGTGGATTGGTTGTAGTAGTGCAGAGACTGTGGGGGAAGGGGTGGACCAGTGAGGGTGGGTTGATTGTAGTGGTGTAGAGACTGTGGGGGAAGGGGTGGACCAGTGGGGGCGGGTTGATTGTAGCGGTGTAGAGACTGTGGGGGAAGAGGTGGAGGAATGTGGATGGGTAGATTGTAGCAGTGTAGAGACTGTGACAGAGGTTAGTTCATGGCCATATGTGTAACAATAAAAAAAATTCAGACTGGATCGGTCCTGAGGCCAAATACCTAAACCGTGATATAACATTTTCGTACATCCGATGTTATTAACATTCAGTGTTATACCCGAGAACTTAACTTTGAACAGAATACCAAATAAGTTAATGCTGTCGAGTGTAGTGTACAATATTCTTGTGCGCACATTGTACTTTATCTACGCCTATGTACATAACGAATAAGAATAAGAAATACAATACGTAATTATACTCAAAGGCAAAAGTTATTACGTTTGTCCACTTACAAACCTTTATACGCATTTTGGATTTAAACCTGGGATAGTGTCTGTGATAGTGTCGAAGAAAGTTAAGGTAACCAACCAAATTTCGCTTGTATTTAATGTTGTTTTGCAAGAAATAACGATCAGTCGGGAGAAATTGTCGGCCCGTTATTTCACTATGAGAGTTCTAAGTGAAAATGACAGTGGGGGAACCATAGGAATGTTTGAATCCAGTACCCGGCGGCTTGACGCCGCACGTCAATTCAACGTCCACATCAACATCATGAGGCCTCGTTATCAACAGAACCACCACGTCAGTGGTCGTCCCCGTAGTGCCTCCCACTAGTGACAACCCCTCTCCAAGACATATGGATTCGAAACACGAATCTTCGACACAGGCTCCGAACAGCAACTCCCACAGCCTGTGCCATCCCTGACAACAGATGCGTATCTGACAGTTTACACCTCAGCGGTATCCGTGGGCAGGATGGCAATAAGTTCGTTCATCTTATTTTCGAGCAAATAATTGATATACATTTAGATACAGATTTAATTCCTTTCAAATTGAGTGTACAAAATAAGCGTTGGAAAGAGTCTGTATTTTGCCAACATAAGTACTTATGTACTACTACATACATACACACTGAGATATGTACATCCCGCGCCAACGGCCTGTTTCAACGGGTAGATTATGAGTAGTTATGTACAGTAAACTACGGTTATAACGAACACGCTTATAACGAACTGACGGATATAACGAACTTACTTTTTAGTCCCGACTATTTGCTGTGGTTATGCTGTATATATACTTATAACGAACTACGGTTAGAACGAACTAAAAATAGTAGTCCCTTTGAGTTCGTTATAACCGTAGTTTACTGTATCTTAAAATGGTGCACAATAATATTTGCTTTGAGAAGGAAGTTGTTTAACAAATATAGCGATTGCCAATCCATGACTGCAAAACATCAATGTCGACCAACGCCTCTACTGGTGCAAACTGCAGACAGTGGAGAAGGGTCCTCTTTACTGATGAGTCACGTTTCCGTCTTTACAGACCCGATGTATACAGGTGACGAGGTGAACGTTACGTCACGCCGTCTGTTCTTAACCCCCTGGATGCCAGAGGGACATATATGTCCTTCCTCTACAACCCTCGCTTTGAAGTCGAATAAAATTCAAAATACATCACCCACACAAATACACGTCACAGTTTTGAATAAGGTGGGACATTCCCTGTTCTGTGATATCATCCACTGCCATTTTAGTCCAAGCAAAATTATTGAAAATGACCTCTGAAAATTAGGCACATCGTAAATGTCGCCAATTTTTACACATTACTAAATCACCACTCACGGGGTTATTTACAGCATGTTTTGAAATAAAAATTTAGGACATTTACTCGGAGAAATGAATTTCAAAAATAGTATATTAGTCATCACGGGTATGTGTATTTAATTAAATCACCAATGATCATTCCAAAACGTCTCCGATAACACGAGAATCGTTTCGAATGTTTTGGAAAATACGCAAACACGAACGCCGAAGTGAACTTTCCGCCATATTGGCTAGTGTTTACAAAATCACGTTTGAGGTACACCGGTTATGAGGCGCCTGTAACATCGCGTATATTTCAAACTTAGCTGCCATACACACATCCTTGAATTCCTCATACATTTTAGAATCAAATGACCAATGGTCTTTGTCACCAATACAAAGTGGCTGGATGAAATCAAGCAAAATATGTCAGGTGTGAAAACGAACGCTGTGCTCGAAAAACTGCACTTGTTTGAAATGTAAACAAAGCAAAATACAGATTTTACACAGTGTAGCATTTTCTCCAATTTAGAGCTATCCATTCGTCTAATCTTTCAAGACATTGGCTCAACATTTTCAGAATATGCACGGGAAGAGAATAGTATGAAAAATTAGGGTATTTAAAATAGATACATTGCAATGATTTGATATTTTCAACAGAAATTGTCAAAGTTACCGTTCTGTGTGACGCCATGACTGACGCAAAATCACGCACAACGACAACGGAATTTTCGGAATTTCTGCCTATTTCGGTTCTTTTCGATGAAGATTATAAGAACAAATAACAGTACATAGATTGTCAGAATGTTTCTGACTACTTACATGTCACATTTATGGCACATTTATGTATATGCGATCCCTGAATCAACGAAAGTCCTCTCGTAAAATCCCGCGTACTGTTGACAGTGAACACGCCATTTTGTAAAAGTCGGTCACAGGTAGTGATGTCATACGTCAACATTGTTGTACATATTTGGTAATTTCTTTGAGGTGAAGGTCCTTGAATGAGAGTGCACACGATCATTGTATCATGCTGTTTACAGTTTCAGTTATGATGTAGATTTTGCATATGTTTTATACATTTTTTCACACAATCAATTTCCCTTTGGATATTTGTCAATGTTCAAAATGATATCATACGCAAATATAAGCCGCAACATGTATGAACGAATCTTTGATAATCTCCTGTTTGTTTGAACATTGTTTACATAACAATTGATAGGTTTTTAGTGTCGAATACGATATTTCTTTCCTTTGGACAAGTGTTACAAGATGAAGCGTAAAGGTAACTGCAGCATGTACGTATTTCTTGGGATGTGTAATAGTCAATATCATAAGTTCATATAACCAATGTCTTTGAATAGCTGTTTCATTTTATTTTATAACTAAAAATGAATAGTTCTATGTTACTTTGACAAAATGGATAATATTTTTCGTAAAAAGATATGCACACATTTCTGAAATTGTCTTGGTCTTGGAATTTAAAAAAAAATAAAATTGTCGTTTGATACACAGAGCCGTGATAGCTAACGATTCGCCAGGTGCGTGTTAGCCACAAACAATTATTCCTCTTGTTTTGCATTATATAATCAATGGGTTCATTCTTTTTTCAATATTGTGATCACAAGATATTAAACTGTTCACTTTATTTCTCCAGGAATTGTAAGATGTATAAAATTAAACTCATGCCAAGTACCCTAGCTGTTAGTTCAACCGGATACGATTATCCTAATAATTCTATACCAATAGAGCTTTCTTCGCATCTTTTAGTGTGTAATTCTGAGACAAGATGAAGAAAAATAATAACAATATCTGTCCAATATTGAATATAATTTGGTTGTTTTGAAATATTATTTTGTGTTTTTCATTACGTAAATTGATGCCAAACAGGTGCGTGTCTTGTCAAATTAAGACACACGATAAACTAGCTAATTGTTTACATATTCCAAACATTATTTAATTGGTAAAAGCAGTCATTTTATGTTGTGTCGAAAAAGCGCCACATTCCGTTTTACACATCGAGATTTTCCATATCATGAACGAAAATTAGGGGAGATATATATTAATCAAAATACCAGAGTCATCTTTCTCCGACGTTATCAAAGACATTAAAACAGCCATGACGTCAAATAGAACGGTGTTATTTTTTGAGGGTATTTCATTACATTTGATGATAAGGCTAGTGCTCCATTAATAATGGTGCAACATTAGTCAAATTACACTTACACATTCAGGAGAATGTTGGAATCTAAGGACTAAGTTATCGGTTAGATAAGGCCATCCATTTCTCTTTTACCGCTTTTTTATGAAGCACGATTTCATCATTTCTTATGTTGTTTTTTACAACTAAACGTATACAGTTTCTTTATCTATATTTGTGTTGGAATAGTTTGGTTTCTCGTGAACAAAACACCACGAAAATATATTATCCTTACCCACAGCTAATTCTCACCAAGTGACCGGAGTTACAATAAACTAGTGCTAAGCTTAGCGGAGTTATGCCCCCTTTTCTTTGTGCGTGTGTAACCTCTCTGTCGCCTTTTGACGTCATAGAGAAAAATCAGTTTTCGTCATTTACGGCAAGCTATTTTTGGCATTGCATGTTTGTCGTTATACATACGCATATAACTGCATTTGGTATATAGTTATGTCGTTTAGATATTAGGCAGTATTTTGTTCGCTCACAGATTCCGTAAAGCTTGTAAATAAAAAAAATCGTCGCACAGTACTTTTATCGGTGTACGATAAAAAGCGGAGAAATTTACTGTTTTTCAAGGTAGAAAAAATTCTTGGGCAACACTTAGAAGTGTTTTTTTTTAAAACCGGTTCAATATTTGCAGTTAACTTTACACCATCAAATAGGAAATTTAATATTCTCCACCTCTGCATAATTTTATAGCCAGAGGTTGATCGGGTGCCGCGTGAGCGCAATTCTCGCACAACCTTCACTTTTCCGATCTTATGAAAATGTGCGTCAGAAAAAAAACTCGGCATCCAGAGGGCGGTCGTTTTTTTAGGTTGTGGCGTTATGGTCTGAGATGGAATATCGGCTTCAAGAAGGACGCAAATAATTTTGATTCTTTGGAATTAGAAATACCAGGGTGATATTTTGCAAACTGCCGTGTTACCCTTTTTGCAAATGAACCAGAGTGAAGTTGTGCTTCAGTCTCTGAACTAGAGCAATGTTAATGTGTTACCCTGGCCTGCAAGATCACCTGATGTCACCAATTGAACATGTCTGGGATGAAATGGAACGACGCTTGCATGTACATCTTGTTTAATTGAAACTTCGTTTAAACCATTTAATGTGTTTGCGTGATTGTATCTACCTGTACCTTGCACACATTATAGATCCAGATAAGATAATCTAACGTTAGCCATATCACAAGCGCATTTCCCGACTAATGGCCTACACACTTGATTATATACATATACAAAAATTAAAGACTAGTTCATTCATGTTAGTAATACTTTGTCATGACATAGCAGACAGGTTAACAAGGGTACTATGACACAAACGTCTTTTGAGTAGTATATAATATAATGCAAAATGTAACGTGCGTATGTATGCCTGTGTGGACATGAAAATACTGAACGTGTTCGTGTAAGATTAAATGTTTGTCTTGTTTTACACGATACATGACCTAACAGCAACAATGGCAATGCCACGTGCTTTGACAAATTGTGTAAATGTGGTGCTATGGTCATGGTAGAGTGTATTTTTGTTGTTGGACGCTGTACTCGGATATGTTCAAGCTTTGTGATGGCAGTCTGTAAATAATCTAGTCTGGACCAGACAATCAAGTGCTTGACGTCATGAGCATCGATCTACAATGACATCCGTCAACCAAGTCAGCGAGCTTGAATTGACTACCCGATCCTGTAAAACACGTCTTACCACAAGCATGGGTTGTTGGAAGACCAATTCTAACCCGCATCGTCACAGTATAGAACGGTACTGTACGGAACAGTACAGTAAGTACATGTCCTAAGTACAGTATAGTACAGTACTAAGAAATCCATAGTGTATTATTGTGTCCGTTGATTCAGCTTTAATAATCGATGTTGACTGACAACGTAACTGATGTGCTTGAGGGTGTCACGAAGGTGGCGAATGTCTCAGACATGCATGACTTTATTCTTCTTCTGACATTCAGCTGACACGCCGTGGTATAACTGAAGTAGTATTCAAGACAAAACCATTCAAGTTGTTCCCAATCTCAAACATAAAGCCGTGTATAGTTCATTATGTGTTTGTATCAAATCATTTATGACAGGTCATTTTTTTACGTTTTCGCAAATTACGAATACTTACATATTACTTACATATATTATATTTAGTTCAATGGTACAGTATTTTTGCAAAATATGAAATTACAAGTACGGGTGCTATCAACTTTTTGTTTGAGTGTCTTCTGTCAAAAGGTGAATTGCGTTTATAAGAATAGAAATCTTCGAGTTGATCAAGTATAACATTTTCGCTTCATCAACAGTATATTTTACAACGAACTCGGCAGAAACACGACCAGCAATAATTTCTGTCAAGGTGAAGAAATAATCTCAGATAAATTTGTTTTCTTTACGTTAGACAGGTGAACACATAATCGATTGTTTCGGGGCAGAAATTGGAAAATTACGTCCACACAATCTGGTTAATACCAATAGCAGGTTTATATATACTTTGTTCCGACGTGAAATCAAGTAAAATGAATTTGACTATACTGTTTTTCAAGTGATCACATGTTCCTGCATTTCCCCTTCAACATCTAGCAAGTTAAGTATGACTGTGTACGTTTGATAACCTCCATAAGCCTCCATTGTCATACACAATCCGTTGCACAGTGAATTGTTTTATATTTCTCAAGCAAGTCTAGTTGAATGTTTTTCTATGTTTGATAACTTGCAGCCTCCATGTTCATACACAATCCGTTGCACAGTGAATTGTTTAACACTTCTCCAGCAAGTCTAGTTGAACGTTTTTCTGTGTTTGATAACTTGCAGCCTCCATGTTCATACACAATCCGTTGCACAGTGAATTGTTTAACATTTCTCCAGCAAGTCTAGTGGAACGTTTTTCTGTGTTTGATAACTTGCAGCCTCCATGTTCATACACAATCCGTTGCACAGCGTATTGTTTAACATTATTCTATTATGTATGTTTGATAACTTGCCGTTAACATGATCATGTGTTGCCCTCTGAATATTGTATTGCGCGTTGTGATATCACACAATTCAGCTATTATCAAGAAAGCTCCCAATTCCCCAACTCACAACTGTATAAGCATGTGATTTGTACAGTCATATTATAAAGATAAATACTTTAAACATATTAACGAAACATATTCATGAAAACAGTCACTACAAATCTAAGCAACCAGAGCAGAGAGGCCATGCAAAACACTTTCGATTTCCTTAACCACGAGGACGTTCAGTGCGTCATGTTAACACAAACTGTAACAACACTGAAATGTTGTGTACTGAAAAAACCCAGAAACTGTACAGATTTTACTAATAAATGTGACTGTATATATCAACCATGTCTGTTGAAGTACAAGGAACATATCCGGACTCAAATGACTATATTTACGGTACAGACGCGGCAGATAACCAGGCTAACCCATATTCGAAACAGGCGGTTGTAATTCAAGGAATTCAATGCACTGGCTGATCAGTGTTGCGCTCGTTTATCTAATCTCAAGCTTGCGTCACGACACAGGTGAAGCAATGCGATTCAAATTGAAACGTATAACACGAACACGTACGTAATACGGACACTAATGCATGCCTGCGTGTAGGCCACCCAGTACAAATAAATCACAAATAGACCTAGCGTACACCATGTAACTTCAGGTTTGACAGTGTCATAGTACCACTGCACTACCCGTATCGAGGTCAGTTGACAAGACAATCAGCCTCTGAAGTAAATCTAGGTTATGCTTACCCTTTATACTGCCGTGGGCGTATTCTGTCTCAGGGCAGGCAAAGTTTCGAACCTTTACACGATGACGATCAAGTCAGCGAGATATGAGGCTTGAAATATCTTACCCAGATACAACCTGTGACCCGTTCCTCAGTTTACTGTTGTATACAAAGAGTTGTCTGCCATACGTAAGCAGTGGGTAGATTAACGTGGAGAACTCGTGTCAACGGTTGTTCCTTTTGTGAGATCACATTCACGATACGTCTATACCTTGTCTTTGTTCATGATAGTTAGACCATGGTCTGTGTTCTTTCTTGTTCATTTAAAGACAGAATCCAGTTTATTTGTTAGTTGCATGTCAATGTATTGTGCTTACAACAGACTAAACTGTCGAGCAAAATAACGTATACACACATGTCTGATGTCGACTAAAAATGAAACAAACAAGAAACAGGTTATTTGATGGGGATGCATTTGATACAGGTATTATTAGTTGTGTTTAGAGCCGCCTCCGTGATCTAGTGGTAGAGCGTCCGCCCGGAGAGCGGAAGGCCCGGGGTTCGATACCCGACCGCGTCATACCGCTAAAAGATGGTACTTGTTGTTACCCTGTCTGGCGCTCGGCATTAAGGGGCTAAAACAAGGACTGGTCGGCTCGGAGTCAGTATACCGTGTCTGAGTGGGGTACTCATGTTAAACTGCCGCATGGTATCTCAGTGAGCAGACAGGGACTATCAATCGGCAACAGTCCGGACTAGTACAAGCAGCCACACACGCACACACGTGCATGCAAGTCGCTATATAAGTGCAATAATTTTGGACGCGACGTTAAACCCAATTTCACCTCACCTAGTTGTGTTTAGAACCTAAAGTATCAGTGTTTCGGCGACATTCATCGTTTTACTTTGCTTTAGAATACATAGAAGAAATGTTATATTCCAAAGTAGAACACTTGATGGATGTAGGTACAGCTAAACATGGAGAAGATATCTGGACGACTGTTTTATTATTTGGTTCTCAACAGTGAAAGTGTTACACAATTTCCGGAAGATTTTGGATTCGATCCATCCTCTGATTTCATTCACTATGGAATGTGACCACAATGAGACGTGAAAACATTTAAGCAAGGAGACAAACTGAAAACGGATATTTACTACAAGCCGACGGACACGCATCAGTACCTACAATTCAATTCATGTCATCCGCGGCAAACTAAAATTAATATTCCATATTCGATGGCAAGAAGAGTGTGTACTAATGCTTCAGATGTGGACACAAGAAACCGAAGATTAGAAGAATTAAAGTCATATCTCCAACTACAAGGATATCCATGTAGAGTGATTATAGACGCTATAAATAAAGCAATGAAAATGCCAAGAGAAACATTAATGAAAACAAAAGAAACAGATACAGACACGGACATTCTTCCATTTGTGTGTACCTACAATCCCAGAAACTGTAACGTTATGCCCCTTATAAAAGCCAATCTTCCTCTTTTACAGCAAAAAGTAAAACTATGAAAACATGTTTATCTAAGTGTAAACTATACGCAGCACTAGACAGCCTAAAAATCTCAAACAAATTCTTTGTCGATCCAAATACTCACAAAACACAAGACCGTCTTGAACTGCCGCAGATGTTAATACTTATACACATGATGAAATCACTTGTTTATATATAGAGAGATATAAACAGATATATGAAGAACGATTCAACATTAACATGTTCAATTTTTTAAAACATCATTGATAGTGCATTGTTCTAGTATGAACGTCAGTACATGGGGTACATCGGCGTACTTCGGCATACAAAAGACGTCACCCGCTATTATTTTATTGTAATTTCGAAATCTTTAATTACAATAGGCCAAGTATTCCGTTAACAATGAATCAATTACTCTCACTGTGACACAATAAAGTATACCACACATACTTATCATTTGTGGTTGTTCGTCCTTACATGTCATCATTCTTGTTACCATTTGTAATGATTTGGGACAAAGGAGCATGTAAAAACATGAATCTGCGATAATAAATTTAAATTAAATCATGAATATATTCTGAGTAAAAGGTCTGATGTCAATGAGATTGAAATATATTTAATTCAGCGACCCATAACATCGTGATAACTGAGTAAAATTGCAAAGATCATTCAATGCGCACCGGCCTCAAAAGTATATACTGATCGTCTTTGAGTGAGTTAGTTGGGTTTAACGCCGCTTTTGACAGTATTCTAGTTACATCGTGGCGTGTCAGCTTAATGTGGTAGGAAAGCCCAAAGTGATGCAAGTCTCAGATGTTTACCACTTCGGTGAAACCCACAAGCACGGGTATGGTGCTGACAAACCTAGAAACAAAATCGGGGCGAACCGGGATTCGAACCCACAATCATACTAGGTTTCTGGCGTGCCCAAGGGACGCAACTCTGCACAACGAATCGCGCCGTCTTAGACGACTGGGCCACCCTTGCCCCCCTAAATCTTTGAGGAATCTATACTGGGACTAGTGTTTCGTGAACGGTTTAAAATTCACAATTAAACATGTTCTGGCCCTCTGAAATATCACTGCAACCAAACCAGATTCTGACAGCATGGAGAGTTATGTCCCTTACACTGACATCTCAACAGTGCTCGCCTTTTACAACGAGGTTGTCTGACTGTGTGTTTGTATGGTGTGTGTTTGGTTGGTATGTGTGGAATGGTTTTGTGTACCAGGGGTAATTGTGGAATATTTATGTTGCGGGTATATGCAGTGGTGCTGCCGGGAAATATAGAATAGAATTCGAATCAAAGTGTCGGGGGAGTATAGCCAACAAATCCCCTTGAATCTATTTAATTAGGTCACAAAGGTGGCTGGAATATATAGCCGCCCACTGTGTTTAATATAATGACGTCACCTCATTGTAACCTCGCCGTGTGACGTCATAACACACAAACACACACACACATATATATATATATATAGAGGAAGAGAGGTTATCACGCGTGTGTGTTTGGGGATGGTACATATCCTGTATTTGGAATAAACATTGTATTTAGCGAGCCTTGGTGAGCTAAATACATATTGTTTAATCTTAATTATATTAGACTGTTCTTTTGTTAATGATATCAATTATCCCAGTAGTTTCTCCAGATTCCCGATGATTAATTCTGACTCGATCGTTTTTATCCGTTGGCTTTATGTATGTATGTATGTATGTATGTTTGTATGTATGTATGTATGTATGTATGTATGTATATAATTTTATAGATGAACTTTCTTTGATTAAGTCATTTACTTATTAATTATATTTTCATTGCAAAATTGTGAAAAGGACGCTCTGACGAAACTGTTTCTCTTCCATGCCTGTATGCACTGTGGCTTGGCTAATGCGTGTTGATGTGTGTGTTCACCACAACAGACATGATTTGATTATCCAGTTTCAAGACCGGGACTATTCAACGAACGGGGAATAACCTCGGCAACTCCCCAAAACTCAGGGGATTACTGGTAGACTACTGGCTAAAGTGCTGACACGCAATAACACGACGCACCCAAGACTTGAAATAAGACTCAAAAGGACCAACAAGGTTTCTTTTTTTATTGGACACATATACAACATATGAAACAACACGTGTATCCAACACGTCTACATCAACCAGTTACCGCAGAGAAATGTGTGTACTGCTAATTGGGAAAGGGTTCACGAATATATATGGAGTGAGCATGTTTACAAAAGAAATATGAAACGGGCTACATGGCTTTATACAAACACAAAAATAGAACTTAAAGAACAAATAAAAAATAAACAGCATACAGTAGGATATTGACATTGTACTGTTTCGTGTTGGAAGCCTGTCTCAGCGACTAAAGTGAGGGTCTTAAACAGGCTGGGGTTTGCAGGTTCTTTTAATTGTTGTTTAACGCCACACTTACCAATATTCTAGATATATGACGGCGGTCTGTAAAGACTCAAGTCTGGACCAGACAATCCAGTGATTGACGTCATGAGCATCGAGATACGATGACATGCATCAACCAAGTCAGCGAGTCTGACCACCCGATCCCGTTAGTCGCATCTTACGACAAACAGAGTCGCCTTTTACGGCAAAGATGGGTTGTTGAAGACCTGTTCTACCAAGGATCTTTACGGGCCAGGGTACGCAGGTAGCAGAGGTACTATAACGTCCCATCGTTCACATGTTTATATACCCGAAATGTATAACTTGCTCAAGTCACGACATGGCTGAAATACTGCAGATGTGATTTTAACTCTGATATTATGGATGAGGTGGGGTCGGGTGGGCTGGTGTGGGGTTGCTGGTGTTGGATGGGTGGCAGTGCTTCATATTATATCAGGAGCAACAAGCTTAAACCATAGAATGAAATTTATAAATGTATCATCTTATGCACTTTGTTCTAAGAACAGTCCACTGTGTCCATAAACAGTAACAACGATACACCGTAGACTGAATTTATATATGCATCATGAGACGCACCAGAACTTTGTTCTAAGAACAGTCCACTATGTACATAAACAGTAACAACGATACACCATAGAATGGAATTTATATATGCACCATCAGATGCACCAGAACTTTGTTCCAAAAACAGTCCATTGTGTACATAAACAGTAACAACGATACACCATATAATGGAATTTATATATGCATTATGAGACGCACCAGAACTTTGTTCTAAGAACAGTCCACTGTGTCCATAACCAGTTACAACGATACACCGTAGAATGGAATTTATATATGCATCATCAGATACACCAGACACTTTGTTCCAGGAACAGTCCACTGTCCACTGCCAGCAGTGTAGTAGTGAATATATTCTCCGTTAGGATGTATCCTTGTTATTCCAATCAGGTTGTTCCAATACATCTTCAAATATTATCAATACACTTGCTGAGAAATTGTCATCAAACTTTGAAACGATTCCATAGAACCGTATCTGTTTTCCAGCCAGGCCGGACCCTCCGCCATGACGGCTGCCATCTGTTGAATATTCCTGAAAAAGAGTCCGCAATGTTCACTAGCGCAAGCATCATCAACGAGATTTCGGTTTGATGACATTCTACACAAGAACAAGCGCAATGCATGTGATTCGTCCTGCTCCTCCTGAAAAGCACCAGGCTTGGATTCCACCAAGCTGTATCTCATGTCGATACGAAGATGAGGGTGCATGTCAATGATTTTGTTCAGATAACCAGATCCATAGCCTAAGGTCACAAGGGCAGTCTTTCCATTGAAATACCCCTTTGCCAGTTGTTTGAGACACAACGGAGCACAGATGCCCACGCTCTCCACGCTTTCACTCGCTTCTTCTCTTTCGTAACAGTCAACAACTTTGTACAATACCTCTGAACCAACAATGAGAACGAGGTCAGCCTGTTTGATTTGTTTCATTGTCCATTCCAGAGGTCCATGTTCCATCATGATCTTTCTGTTGACATCGTCGTATGGGTCTATGACAGTCTTGCCCACCATTCGGACAAGGTTTGCAAGTTCCAGACATGCATTTCTATGGAACTGATCATCAAACCCAGAAATGAATAAGATCTGTTTTATTTCATCTGTTGAAGAAAATAAAGAATTTATGTATGTTTTAATTCAATGAAAGATTTTCTTCAATAAATGAATCTACTGGTTTTTGTTTCAAAATAGTATTTTATTTCTGACCCATGTAATACATTTACATAATTATCAGCTTTTCAGGTTTCGTGTTAATAAGATACACCAAATCATAGTGTTGCATAAAGTACCAGGTAGGTCATTCGAAATAAGATGACAAAACATTTATATCAATTTTATGCAATTTACAAGAAATAGAATTGATAACGAACGAGATAAAATGCAAATGTCTGAACTGTTCATGGTCAGCTACAAATTTGAAACACATGAGTAGCCGTTTCATCAAGAACGGCAGAAATATGCATTTGTTTTATACATACCTCTCCTGTCTCTAGAGAGCTGTCGCATCTCCTCCTCGAGCCTAGTCATTTCAGGACTGGAAGGACTGCATTGTATCTCCATCCGCTGCAAGAAGTCGGACAAGCTCAACTCAGCTGCCCTATTCCGTTGGTTATTTCTTGCGCTGTAACTCGGATGATCCATAACCTCCGGCACTTGAACCACCAACGGGGATTCCGACCCCGACCGAGTGAAGTCCAGCTGCAACAGGACTGTTCTGTTCCTGTGTAGTTCCAGATTCCTGTCCTCTTCCTGGGCATGGGTGTCCTGCAGGAGGACAATCATCTGGATTTCATTCATGGAAGCTTGGCGGGATGCGATTTCCCCAATTGGGATAAGCTTGCTGTTGGAGCCAGGTAATGCGCGTCTCAAGATATCAGCTGTTGTCTTCACTTCCCTTTCCTCGGAACCTTCCACAATTTGAAATTTAGGTTTTCCTGTAAACGACAAGGTATTAGATCAAATCCACGTACGTTACAGTGTATACTATTCACATTCAAGTATACAATACGCAAACACCACACACACACACACACGCACGCACGCACGCACACATACACACACACACACATGTACGATTTATACGTTGCGGATAATTATGTGTGGCTCGTTAGAGATGAAAGCGCTCGCCTAGGAATGATTAATTTACATTATATGCTTGTATGCTGTCAGTGACATGTAGTGATACGTTGAGTTGACGTCGTATCCAGTACTCTTCTTACTTAGTGTCTCATTTGAATTTGAACTCTAGTCACAAAATATCATGACAAAATCGTTGTCAGGATAACCTCGTATATCAGTAAAAACATGCTCTGATGCCGAAACGAATAGGTACTTTTCCAAACGAAATCAAGGACAAAGATAGCTGCAACGGAGAACTATGTCCGACCTGTTAGTGGTTCTGTTTCAGGATCTGTCAATGGCGCCGGGTGCGGAGCTGATAAGTGATTAGATGAGAGATGATTAGTTTCATAGCCACAATGTGTTACTCGTTGGTGTTGTTGCATTGGTTATATCTATCGAGAGCAACTGAATTCGATTTACAAGATTACAAAAAAATGTAAGTAAAGTAAAACATGACAAGAATGTTGTAACCATGGTAACACCTACGTTTAATAAAACATGCCAGGCCAAAGGAAATACTTCCAATGAAGGCAAATGCTCCAACCAACACCACAATCAGCTTGGTTGGAGGACGGCTCGACATGTCAGGCGTCGTGGTAGCCTGAAAAACTTCACTCTCAGGAACTGAAATAATAACGTATTATTGCAGAAATAAAGCACCTTTCCACCCTCTTAGCGTAAAGCATTTAGATTTATTTGGGTAAATGAGAGTGAGCTACAGAATGTGAAGCTCATCCACATAACATCTTAATGATGATAGCATAGCAGATACAGTGTCAACAATTTATTGAAGTTAACCCTGAATAAATTAACAAGTTGCATTCATGAGAAATCTATTTTACAATATATACAAGTGGGTCCGTAAGTTCTTATCTATAAATCGTGTCTACATTGTTATCCGTTAACTTCTAAGAAATGCCTATCAAACAAAAATGCTTACAGGTCACGGGTTTATATGGCATCTGAAGAGCTGCACTCGTGGCATATTTAGGGGACTCGCATCCCAAAGCACCAACCTGTTATCATCCGGAACAAGAAAGAGAAGTAGTCATTGATATTGATCAATTACCGATCGTTCAACAACCGTATTTTGTATTTCGTTCATTGAATAGTTATAACGATATAGGAAATAATGTGTGTGCAGTTAGCTTATGTATTTATGACATAGCATTCGCTAATAGTTCAAGTGTTTGCAAACATTATTTTTTAAACCACATTTTTAAGTACAATGTTTATAATTACCGAAGCTTCGTACTCTCCAGGCTCCTTGATAGTAAACTTCTGACTGTGAAGACAATTGCGCAACTGTGGAATAACAATAACATATATTCAGTATATTTTATCAATTGAATACTTATAGCACAAGGCCCAAAATATTATTCGCGTTAATCAATAACCACGTACTAACAAATACGTAAAAAGGTCATGTTTACGTACGCAATGATAATGTATCTTCCTCCAGTTACAGTTTCTGAATCAGTGACAGGTGGAATAACCTTACATTCACTATCATTTAAAAGTCACTACCTTGTAAGTAGGGATCATGGCCTCGTCGGTGTTCGCGTACGATCCCTTTCGTCCGATCATGACAACGATTTCTCTGGATGTGTTACATGGGTTCCAGACCACGTCAACTTCCATAGATTTGTTCTTTACTGGGTTCAGTTGCACCCAGCCCGGAGACCAACAATAGGGCAGCCCCTGGTGCTGTTCCTCCACAGACCAACAATCACACTTCTTATCAGGTTCATGAGTTGGCTCAGGTTCGGGCATAGGCTAGAAAATAAATGCCAGAAATTATATCCACAAACAATACCAATGTGGGATATCGAACCCAGGCCTTCAGCGTCACGAGCGAGGTTAAATCAATGTCCACTGGGCTTGCGTTAAGCACAACGTTACCCCACTGCCCAATGCACGATGGTCAATATACATAAGTTTATTCAAACAATATGTCATCAGAAGGAAAAAATGAAATAAACTGCGTTTAAATCAGTCAAAGGGATACCTCGATTCCTATATCGGCCTACTGTTTGCTTATTTGCTTATTACAGAAATTAGTTACCAGTCTTCATTGACGAATTTGGGCAATTTTGGATTGGTCGATCTGTAAGCCATCTCAAGATGCATGGATCAGGATGTATTATTCACCTACCTCGTTCACTGCAATTGGGTTAGCATCCTCATCAGTGAGTAGTAGCCTCCGGTTTAAGTCAAGCGTGTCTGCATCAGTGCAGCGAAGTCTCAGATACTTACGCTTATATTTTTTCTGTTAAACAAAGGCATCAACAGGTTTATCTGACGGTGTATTAAAATATGCACACAAGTGTTGATTGATACGTACTCAGCCTCACACAGAAGGATTTTACCTTAAGTAATTCAAATAAAAAAAAAAATCACCCCTTCCACGATGATATACTTTTGCCACCATGTTGGAAGGATGTTATCCAGTTCCGTAAAGCCATTCTCTTGGCTGTCCGTGACGTTCTCAGCTACTTTGATGCCATCGTTGGAGTCAACATGGGTTACGGCTAACTCATTCGCCTGTTGGTCCTTTTCGTGGATTCGTGGTCCTTTTCGTGGTTTCTCTGGATCATGTCTGGTGTTGCTGACCTCACAGGCCTTCCTGGACGGGGGTCGTCTTCAGAGCACTCCATGTCACGCTTATACTCTACTGCCCTCCTCTTTACGGAGGCATAGAAAGGGACATACTTCACAGTTTTCCGCTCCTGTCTTCATGGAAGGCTTTTTGTAGTACCTTTTTTCTGCAAGTACTTGATCACTGCACATTCCTCAAATGTCTTCACAAACCCCTGCTTTTTAACTGACTTGTCACAACGTAATTCTCAATTCTCAATTCTCTCACGTTTTTTGATGATATACCTCTTGGGCACGCCCGAAACCTATGATTGTGGGTTCGAAGCCCGGTTCGCCCCGATTATGTTTCTAGGTTCGTCAGCACCATACCCGTGCTCCTGGGTTTCACCGAAGTGGTAAACGTCTGAGATCTGCATCACTTCGGGCTTTCCTCCCACATTAAATTGACACGCCGTGATGTAACTGGAATACTGTTAAAAGAGGCGTTAAACACAACTCACTCACTCACTCACAACAACAAAATTCAATGTTACGTAATTACTTCAATCAACCCTTGTGCATGCACATATGTGTATATGTAAAAGATTGCTATTGTTATTTCAGTCTAACATATATCAATGTCGTATACGCAAGTCATGGTGTGAATACGCTACCATGGTTAAGATGCCATTGAAAATATCTTCTTTTAAGATATCATAGAAGGCCCCTCTTCACACATGTATTGGCCTATTGATATCAACATATAACATTTATGAAACTAGATTAATTTACGTCATAACATTTTTGAAGAATAAAACATGCTTACCAAATTGATTGTGACGTTAAAGCAGAGTCCAGAAGCATTCGCAGCCAAAGGTATATATAACATCGCATTCCCGGACTCTGCAAGGCAAGAAACACGCAAATACAGTCACCATATTTACATAGTTGCTTTCTCTTACTCTGTCGGGCGGTAGATTAATGGTTACGGCGTCCGTTCGTAACGCCAACCACACAGGTTCGATTCCCAATATGAACAAATTATAGTGCTCCCCTCTGTGATATTGTTTTACTAATGCTGAACACTCGCTCACTCCTACTGAACTCTCGACTATTCCTGCTGAACACTCACTCGCTCCTGCTGAAAATACACATACACACACTTCTGGTAAACACTCACTCCTGCTGAATTCTCGTCTATTCCTGCTGAATACTCACTTACGCCTGCTGAAAACACACACACACTTCTGGTGAACACTCACTCACTCACTCGTTCCTGCTGAACTCTCGACTATTCCTGCTGAACACTCACTCGCTCCTGCTGAAAACACACATACACACACTTCTGGTGAACCCTCACTCACTCACTCACTCACTCACTAACTCACTCCTGCTGATTTCTCGACTATTCCCGCTGAACACTCACTCACTCCTGCTGAAAACACACCCACACACACACACACACACACACACACACACACACACACACACACTTCTGGTGAACACTCTCTCACTCACTATTGCTGAACTCTCGACTACTCCTGCTGAACACTCATTCACTCCTTCTGAAAACACATATACACACAATTCTGGTGAACACTCATTTACTCACTCCTGCTGAACTCTCGACTAGTCCTGCTGAACACTCACTCACTCACTCACTCACTCCTACTGAAAATTCACATACACACACTCCTGGTGAACACTCACTCACTCACTCCTGCTACTCATTCACTCATCACTCAAGGTAACCTGGGGATCACTTTACTGGTTTTGTATAAGTCTACTCACGCGGTAGGATCTTTTTCCTCCACTTTATTAACAAAATATTCCTCTGCGTATCTTCAGTCAGCCCAAGATCAAATGGTATCATGGTATCTTTGAGACCTGGCGTCAATGCCAAAGATCTGCAAACTAACGAAACACAAACACGACACAACTTAATATGTCATCATAATTCAAAAGCCTCATTATAATAATTCGGGTAGCCTAGTGGTTACAGCCTTCGCTCGTCACGCCGAAGAACCGAGTTCAATTCCCGACGTGGGTATAATGTGTGAAGCCCATTTCTGGTGTCCCCCGCCTTGATATTGCTGGATTATTGCTTAAAGCGGCGTAGAACCATACTCATTCACTCGTTATATAGGAAGGAGATCAGTGAGTGAGGGAATTGGGTTTGACGCCGCTTTTAACAGTATTCCAGTCATATCACGGCGTGTCAGCTTAATGTGGGAGGAAAGCCCGAAGTGATGCAGGTCTCAGAGGTTAACCACTTCGGTGAAACCCAGGAGCACGGGTATGGTGCAGACAAACCTAGAAACATAATCGGGGCAAACCGGGATTCAAACCCAGAATCATAGGTTTCGGGCGTGCCCAAGGGACGTAACTCTGCACAGCGAATCGCGGCGCCTTAGGCTACTGGGCCACCCGCGCCCCCAGGAAGGAGATCAGAGAAGTCAGTTCATGACAGATGGAATTCCCAACCAAAAACATTAAGTTTATGGCTTTAAATTAAAAAATATTTATATGTACATACCGTTATCATGAACCGGAGATACCCTCCCTTTGCGGCAGGTTTTATGCTGAAAGGTAAAGCAGACTTATACGTATTAGCCCTCTAAGTGTCCCTCAGCCAGGTATGAGCAATCATGTGGTCGTTACCTTGACATCACATCATATTATCTTCTAAGGACATAGTTCATCACATCACATCACATCACATCACCTTCTCAGGACCCACGGTACTCGTGTTGACAAGCCAAGACGTTGATGCTAGAATTTGCAAATATCATATTGACCTCCTCAATCTAGATGAATGAAAACAAAAAGGACTCTGTTGGAAAGCTAAATTGACGGCTGAAAGAAACTTTTTGACCTTACAGAGGACAGTTACAGAGCAGAGATTGAGATGGGCCCGGACTGTACGTCGTTGGCAAGACGTGACTGGCAGAGGGCCGTCTTCACTGATGAAAGCCGGTTCTGTCTGTTCAGAGTTATTGAAACACAGAGTGTTTACCGGAGAACGAACGGCGGCATGTTGCGTTGTACCTTATGGTTGAGGGGGGCGTTATGGCGTGGGCAGGAGAAAACACCACTGGTCATTGTTAACGGAAATTACATGGATGAGGATGTCAATCATCGTCCGATTGTCCTACCAATTCTACACCAGCTATAATATACTCTGTGTACTCTGTAGGCTATTGAGTCGGTGAGGTAGCCCAGTGGTTAAAGCGTTCGCTCGTCACGCCGAAGACCCGGGCTCGATTCCCGACTTGGGTACACTCACTCACAACAGATGTGTAATTGGTGAAAGGAAATGGTTAATTGCTAAACCGTTATGGCGAACACCTGGTGTCATCACAGATTTTTAGAGATCCACTCATATAATAAACACCGCTATATTGCTCTTACGCCCAACGAAATCTGTTTCGCTGGATAATCGAGACAGGTTAATCTCTGGCGTTGACGTTTAATATTTACGTCTACATTAACTTCATCGAACATCGTTCCTTGGGAAACAGATAAATAAAAGACTCATTAACGTGATCATTTTAATTCGCATTGATCCTGATAATTTGCATCACTACCATTTTCAAATACAAACTGGTTTATATGATGTCTTGTCACCTATTCATATCTTAATGTGCAAAGAGGGTCGTGGGACTTCAACTAATTGCTTAGACGGTAGCGTGGATGTATGTATATCGGCTACATCCACACGGCGTCTATTGGAACAAAACGCGGTTAAGTGGAACGTAACACAACACTTCTTCGGCAGTCAGGGTGTGTGTTTATTGCTGCTCGGCTCAATGTGTGCTCACACACTTGCATTATATTTGTTTTGTGATACCGTGAATGGTTTCAGGACGACTGATGCTCATCCATAACAGTTTCATTTCATAAGTAGCCGAGCACCCAGTCTGTTATACCAATTTTCTTTGTGCTTCAAACGTGGACATTTTGCTGAACAAACGCAGCATACATTCATAAAATACAATTTAATGTGCATAATAATATGACGAGCCCACACTCTAAAGCATGCTAAAAGTGCTATATTATTATCCCGATAAATGGATCGATTTTCATTCTCAGCTCCCTGGGAACCTGAGCTGCCCGTGAGGCGCTAGAAGGGTAACAGTACCCATAATCACTGCTGGGTGAACAGAGGCATATAGTCACGAGACAAGATATGTGCTACTAGTGCTGCAGCTTGGAGCAAGAAAACTCTAAAGCTCCCGAATACAGCACCCATCCAACTACTCTCCGCAACCAACATTGCTCGACTGATTTGTGACCTGTGCACTGTACACAGGAACACGTGGCAAATTATGATACTTCTTACTTATAATACAGTGACTACGGTATGCAGATTTAATGTATATCCAAGGCCGGGTGGTTGTTATTATATACTTTATAGAATTTATAACTTATCACACATTTACGTTGACGTCACGATAGTAAACATATACCTGTACCCGAGTGGCTTGTAAGAACATCTTATTTAACAAGAAGACCTTTCTTGTAACCCAGTCAAGTGAAAGGCAATTGTGCGGGTACGTTATCATATGTTGAAATCTGGGGATGGTCCATTATGTCAGGGACAATTCACGTCTATTCATACCGATACACCCATTTATCACACAGACGTACAAACGGTTTTGAAGGGCCCCGTGAAGATCCGGGTTAGAGTTGGTCTTCAGCACCCCATTCCTGTCGTAAGAGTTTAGGCTCGCTGACTTGGTTGATGCATTGGTAGGTCGACGTTCATGATATCAGTCTCTGGATTGTCTGGTCAAGACTCGATTTCATATATACATGTATACAGAACGCCTTCATACAGCTGGAATATTGCTAAGTGCGGCGTTAAACAACAAAGTGCTTTGCGGGAGGATAACATGCCGATATTCCTCTGCAGTTATAATGCATGTGGCGTTTGGCAAATATTTGTTATGCATAAAAAAACAACTATTTTTTTCAATGCTCTCCGTCTCATTGCGTTTGAAACCTCAATTTTAATAAACACAATATCCAGATAACCTACGTATGTTGTTTACATGTTATCTCTTTTTGTGCTGGGGTGTCCTTTGTTATGTTTGCAGAGTATCACATATTTGCGCTCACCATTAAATAACAAACCCGAAGTCTTTCGCTAGTGTCACAACGCTCCAACAAGCGTGTATTGAAAAGAAGGAAGGCCGCCATGAAATTGACACCGGTGGCCGGGAAATATGAGCTGGGGAGAGAAGGTAACAGCGTGATACAACAAACTGGATTTGCCCACCAGCTGTTTACCTTTTTCTAGTAGTTGACATAATTTATGAAATATTTTTAATGCAGATTACTATTTCCTAATAGAGAAGCTGAGACCGCCTGGTTCCAGAGAACAGAGACAATACTTTGTAAACTAAAGCGGCGTTATGGTAATGTTTGTTCGTTGGTTGGTTGTTGAACGCCGCATTCAGCGCTATTCCATCTACATGACGGTGGTCTGTAAATACAATGGCTCGCAGACGCTCATTTTCGGACAGGCGTGGCATATCGTAATGTTGAATAGTTGCGTAATTTTGTTGTTTTTCTGAGTGGTTGTTGTCAGCACGATGCTAAACAATGCATATGGAATCCCGTTAACGCACATGTTTTTATACCCGTTTCTTGCGTGAAATGCATGGGGCTTGCATAGAAGTCAACTTTTGCATGGAATGCATGCTTTTCTGTTGCAGTTGCTTTTTTGTGACTTGATTCCATACATGTACTACAATATTGAAAACCAAACTTTACTTGTTTGAAAAATACACTTGAATATTTGTGTCACAGGAACTTTTGTTGTTGAGTATATGTGCATGACACACAGAACGTGAATTAGAAATTGTAAATTTGTTTTCGTTTTAATTTATTATTATTAATGAATAATTTAAAGAACACTTGAGCCGCAGTGCATGTCAATTCTTCAACGAAACAAAGCAATAAGATTACAATAAATAACAAAACCATGATCTCTGTTGATATTGCCTGTCATTATGGAATCGATAATGAATACGATATTAATGTTGTTCATGATGTCGAAGGCCGTTTTTTTTAATTTGGGACTCGGAAAAAAGTAATATTATACAAAAAAATACGATTTTTCCAGCAAGTCCAGGCTGGTGGGCGAC
This sequence comes from Haliotis cracherodii, assembly GCF_022045235.1. Classification (NCBI taxonomy): domain Eukaryota; kingdom Metazoa; phylum Mollusca; class Gastropoda; order Lepetellida; family Haliotidae; genus Haliotis; species Haliotis cracherodii. Next base: position 28,211,927 of record NW_027266319.1, on the reverse strand, counting down.
TTCCTCCAAATTTGGATCCAAAGAGGAGGAAGTACCGCAATGTGGATAGCGGTATTGAGAGGGAAAAGCAGGAGTTGTTGGCAGGGCTCAAGTCACCAACAGAATATGCTGATTCTGTGGCAAGATTTATTGGTTTGTGAGTTAAAATGTATGTGAAGTGTAAATAGTTATGATAATTTAATTTCTGACTTTAAGTTTATATAGTTTGTATGTATGAACACATGTATGATTTATAATGTATGTTGTATGTACATTGTACATGAGAAATAAAATAACGAAAGTCATGTTGCCCTCTTTTGAATCCCTTTTTAAATCCTCACAATCCCTCTATTGTACACTTGCCAGTAATGGTTGGATAATTTTTAACCCAGAACAATAGGTGCCGGTCCCCCCCCCCCCCCCCCGGCAAAGCACAGAAGAGTCACTGTATTTTCAAGCATCACTTCACAATAATATTGCGTGAATATAAGTCATGAACTATTAGAAGCTGCGCAGTAACCATGCTCACACATGTTAGGAGTTCCTAGAATTCAAATCAAGTGACCTGACTTGGCTTACCACTAGCGTTAAGATTACATCGGATACAGACCCACACGGTTATAGATCCTTCATGTGTATCTACAACAACCTTTGTAATGCAAACATTATTCGCAGGCTATACGTTTGACTCGTTGTGTCTTTACCAAAAGACAGGTATACGGCCTACCATAAAGAGGTGATTCAGGAACCTCTGAACCAGCCCCTATACCCTGGCCTGGACCCTGAACAGGACCCGGGCCTGGACCCCGGAAAGAACCCCCTGCTTGACCAACCCCTGGACCCGCCCCTGAACTGGACCCTTCCCTTGGCCCGCCCCTGGAAACTGGACTTGACCCGCCCATAGACCCTGGACTGGACTCGCTCCTTGACCCGCCCCTGGACACTGGACTGGACCCGCTCCTTGACCCGCCCCTGGACCTACCCTGAACCCACCCCTAGATTCGCCAACTAACAGTAATATTATAAACACCGCTAAGACGGGTTTGCGGGAAAGACAAACCAACAGAATAGGTGCGAAACAAGGATTCGAACTCATGATTCAAAATATAAGTGGCGCAACTGAGAGAAGCAACGCGGACTACTTAGCCATCCGTGTCCCTGTTACACGTACGGGCGCCACCCAACTGGCGTCAACATGAGATTCATCGGGCAAACTGACAATACGAGTACGGAACTTTCGTACTTTATGTTGCAAACTCGAGCTTTGCTGGTTGCTCACTAGACGAGATAAACCTGTCAGGTAACTTGACAGCCTGTGTGAGCATAGCAGCCCTGCATAAGGTATCCTAGATAGTTATCATCCTTGACAAAGCCACGAGTTTCAGGCACACCTAGAGACGGTTACACGTCCTTCATATTTCTACATCCTTCCTTTCTTTCCGGGGATGATGTTACTGGGAGTGACCGCGAGAATACATCTGTGGTACAACACAACATGGTATATGGTTTAGCGTTCATGTACTATTTCTAAATTATAACGAAGCCCGTTGATACAGTGAGTGAGTGAGTATGGTTTTACGCCGCTTTTAGCAATATTCCAGGAATATCACGGCGGGGGACACCACAAATGGGCTTCACACATTGTACCCATGTCGGGAATCGAACCCGGGTCTTCGGCGTGACGAGCGAACGCTTGAACCACTAGGCTACCCGACCGCCCCTCCCGTTGATACAGACGGCAGCGTTCCTCTAGAATTAATAAAAATTAATTATTTATTTGTATAGCACACTTTCTAATTTTTAAGTGCTCGAATGGGCTTATGGCATCATATATGGAAACTACCGGGCAAAAGTAAGTAAACTACGTTTGATGTTGTCTTAAAATGAAACAAACAAGAAATAGTTCTTCCATAGTGATGTATTTGATACTAGTATCATAGGCGATATTACATGAATTGTATTAATACGTATCCACAACAGATGACGTGCACATGACGTCTCCTGTAGCAATATTCCAGAAGTATACGTCGGGAACACCAGAAATGGGCTTCACACATTGTAGCCATGTGGGGAATCGAACACGGGTTTTCGCTTTAACTACTAGGCCACTGACGTCTCGAGAAACATGTCTCAGCATCGTACTCTAAACACACTGTCTTGCGAATCAGAGATCCAATAACTTCATCCAACTCAAAATATCGTGAGTCCTTTCCGTTTGTTTCGATTATAAAAATTCTGGCAATACTTCCTTGTAAAATAATTTCTAACTGGAGAGACGTATGTGACATCATTTTTAACGCTTGTTTGTTTTGTTTGTTGTTTAGCGCCGCACTCAGGAATATTCAAGGCATATTGCGGCCGTCTGTAAATGATTGAATCTGGACCAGACAAACCAGTGATCGACATCATGAGCATCCATCCACGCAATTAGGATACAATGACATGCATCAACCAAGTCAGCGAGCCTGACCACCCGGATCCCGTAAGTCGCCTCTTACGACAAGCATAGTCGCCTCTCACAGCAAGCATGGGTTGGTGAAGACCAATTCTAATCCGGATCTTCACGGGTTTCATGCTTCACGAAAACACAAAAAGCGAGGATAATTATTTCGTTGTACATTAAACGTATACACAGCATAACATTCCTCGATTGCCAAAGGTATTATATCTCCATTTAACATGGTAATACCACGGACCTACTCGCTAACATGGTGACCACCTTATCGTCTTATCTCCTGTCAGTGGGTTTCACAAGATTTCTCTCGCCATGAATGTAAAAAGATAGGACTGCTATTCTTTAGCATCGTATTATCCGAATCGGACTAAAGTTAAAGTATAGTAGCGAATAGGACCAGGGTATACATCACAATGGAATGTTTTTTTCACACTGTATCCATGTAGGGATTCGAACCCGGGTCCTCGGCGTGACCTGCTAACGATTTAACCACTAGACTACCCTACCGCCCCTATGGGCTAGAGTGAGTCTGTTGGGTTTTAACGCCGCTTTATACATTATCCCAGTTATAACACGGCGTGTCAGCTTAATGTGGGAGCGGGTATGGTGCTTACAAACCTAGAAACTTAATTGGGGCGAACGGGGATTCGAACCCACAATCATAGATTTCTGGCGTGCCCAAGGGACGCAACTCATGGTTGACGACTGGGCCACCCGTGCCTCCCATGGGCTAGAATTATGTGTATTCTAATGTATAATCTATATTTGAACTCAGTGTCATTTTGATAAATTTAGTGTCTCACGAGGACCGGATATTGCATTATTTTATGGCGTCAACCTATGTTTTGCTGTGTGTCACACTTAAATAAACTTATCATCATATTATTCTTGTAATGCACTGTGTGACATGACTTCCCGATACATCAGGGCCACCAGCCGACATCAGCGTATATTTAGAGCTGTCATCGACGTGTTAATCCGTTCCAAAAATCTGACCGTTTTATGACAGGACATACGCGCCTCGCGTTATCTTCCATATACTCTCAGTTCGACGTCACTCCGCGAAGTATCAGACCTGTACGGGGAAACATCGTTCTCTTCTTCAACACGATATATCGTTTGATGTATCTTCAGCAAGAGTCCGCTTATATCGAACTACGAATAACTCGATATGTTTATACTTGAAATTATGAAACTTTTGATATAATATCATCAGGACTACATAACAACATTACGTGTATGAAGTTCCCATTTGCTATCTCGAGAAAATGGATGACGTTCAACGCTACACATTAAAGTGAAAAATTCGCACTGACCTACTTTAAGGTGTGGTTCTAAAATGAACTAAGGAGGCTATTCATATGTTTCACGCTGACGGGGTGATCCTGTATGAAAGCTGACTGTGGTGAATCATGTTAAGACTGTGTGGTTGGGCAATATATCACACATAGAAGACAGGGCGTGGGCAGAACATGGAGAGTGAATACCCGAGTTGATCTGAAGTAAGACTCACAGCTCCAGTACTGGGTATGTTGATGGGAGTTTAGGCTTTAGGGGATTGACTGGACGGGTAGGCCAGGGAGGGAAAGGGGTGAAAGGGCGTAGTTGGGCTTGGCTGAAGTAAGATGTGCAGTGGTAGTGGGGTACGTTAATGTGAGCTTGGGGCCGGGGTGGGGGGAGGGGGGGGGGGGGGGGGGGGGGGGGGGGGGGGGGACGGGTAGGCCGTGGTACGACAGGGCCGTGTAGGGCCGATGTTAAATGGATGGGCGTGCTTAGAGAGGTGACAAAAGACGTTCGTGGAGGAATATGGGTCAATACCAATGTGCAAAATTAGATTTGCATGTTTTTAAAGATCCTTTCCAATCTGTTTTTGTAAATATATCCAAAAATAGAAAAGGGGAAAAAAATCGAAGATATCAGACGAACAAATTGGCCGATATGCAGTACAGCCCGGATGTTAAAAACAAGTATTGAAATAAAGAACTCATCAACATATCATCGGCGGCATTAAGGGGCTAATACAAGGACTGGTCGGCTCGGAGTCAGTATACTGTGTCTGAGTGGGGTATTCATGTTAAACTGCGGCATGGTATCTCAGTGAGCTAGCACTATAAATCGGCATCAATCCGGACTAGTACAAGCACCCCCACACACGTTGCTGTATAAGTGCAATACTCTTGGATGCCACGTTAAACCCAATTTCACCCCTCCTCACCTCACCTGATCCTCAGGTAAGAAGAATGCTGGGACGAGCTTTGGGGAACAGGTGACGTTGCGATTGGTGGCGAGAGCCAGTCAGTGAGGTGAAACCTTGTATATCCTAAAAGAAACCTGTTCGTTTCTTTATGGCAGTATTAAACCTAACTAGAATCGACTGTCTGAACAATATAGATGACAAAAAGCATATGAATAGGTCATTAAAATGCTTGTTTCTAGCGCATATCTGATCTTGCTTTTTATCATAAATACTTGGGTTGTATGATCCAAAGGGAACTGATAATGCAAATCGAGTGCTCACTGATCCATTATTATTATTATTACTTTATCGCAAACTACAAACACACAAACGTACTTATGCTTTTATATAGCATGGGTAAAGCGAGGACTAAATAATAATCTTGAAGAAATGGCGTGAGTGAGTATGGTGTTAGGTCGGTTTTAGCAATATTCCAGCAATATCATGGCGGGGGACACCAGAAATGGACTTCACACGTACCCATGTCGGGAATCGAACCCGGGTCTTCGGCGTGACGAGCAAACACTTTAACCACTAGGCTACCCGACCGCCCCACATGTGTGACTGACCTGTATGCAAAAGGGCAGACTACACGTAGGAGACGGCTGGCTTTGCCCTTCGCGTAGTGAACAAAAGCACAAGTATTAATTAAAAAAGGAAACTGGGTGAACCTGTTGTTAGCGTATATATTTACATTGAAATTTTAGCTATGAAGGCGTATGGCAGCTTGGCATGTAAGTCGGGTCAGGGGTGAATCCGAGCAATTGAAAAATGGTGCGAGTCAACTGTGGGTCAAGTGGATAGAGTGTCAGTTTTGTAAAACATCGCATGGATTACAGTACTAGTAGAGGCGCGGCAGGGCGGTCTTCTGCCGCCATCCCTATTGATGAGTCAACATCAACATCAACGTAAAGCCATATTGAAACTAGACTGATGATGGTATTCTTGTCGTAACACATCTGCCTGGCAAACCAGCCCCTTCTCCATAATGATATGTCATTCCCGGGAAACAAGGGAAACTGACGTCATACTATATGTGCATTGAGAACATGACGGTCGACAAAATTGTTATAGAATGAACAGGAGGAGCCTAGATTGACAAGACACGCATGATCATTATGAGACGTGAAATATCGTCCCAGTGAACTAAATGATATGAAGATTGGCTAGTTTTTTTAACATTCAATGTTTCAAGAGATGCCATGTGTGACATACAGCTTACCCAAAGTTCTAATCCTGACTAACGTTCAACTATGGGCCATAACAAAGTGAACTAGTCAATGTAGTCAGTGTAGAGTGGTTCCTACATTGTAGGATGCAACAGACCGATTCATCAACACACTTTATGCATATTTTTTCTTCTACAGCATCAACTTCTTGTGGAATACATTATAGTTCGTGTATCATATCATAGAAATCACGATTGTGTGACTAAGAGTTTGCTATGAAACGGTTGATATATCCGAGTAGAATTCCCAGTCTGCCATACAGACCCTGAAAGAACTATATCCAATACAACCCTTGGAAGTCTATAACAGTGTGCAGATCTAGAATACTGCAGTACCTGAAAGTATCCAATACTGTGTGCAAGTCTAGAGTACTGTAGTACCTGAAAATATCCAATACTGTGTGCAAGTCTAGATTACTGCAGTACCTGAATATATCCAATACAGTGTGCAAGTCTAGATTACTGTAGTACCTGAAAATATCCAATACAGTGTGCAAGTCTATATTACTGCAGTACCTGAAAATAGCCAATAGAGTGTGCAAGTCTAGATTATTGCAGTACCTAAAAATATCTAATACAGTCTTTGTAAGTCTATTATAGTGTGTAGGTCTAGATTACTGCAGTATCTAAAAATGAAGGGAGTCTGGGATTGTTATATTGTTATATTTTATCAAGATAAAACTGTTTTTTCCTGTAAAATGTGTTCATTTTTAGAGGCTAGATGTCAGTCTACTAGTATCCCTTCTATTGCAATTTAATGTGTGTCGTATATTCAGCGTCCCTTTAGTGGAGCATTCGTTGCCTTCATTTATCCATTTTTGTGGCGAACACATTCGAGATGTTTGTCGTTACGGTTGTCATAAAACAGCAGCATGCTACAAAGAAACATCGACGACGCACAGAGGCCGACGTCAACTATAGGGCGCGGTTACCAAGGTTTTGTACAGCGCACATTCATATGCTCAGCAGTTTGTAAAATTGAACATAAAGGCCAGTCCCGGGGATATGGGGGATCTTTGATAAAGTGCGCCTGTAACATGTTGACCCTATTCTCTTGTGTTTGAAATACGAGTAATCCGCAAAGGCACTGGCCGCGGGTGGGGCGTTTCGCGTATTAAATACATAAAACACGTCCCATTTTAATTCTGGAAACCCATTTGTCCAGGAAGTCATTTGTCAAAGGTATTTACAAAATAGAACATGCTGTTCTCATCGGTACATGAAAAGGAAAAAAATGGAACTTGTTATATAGTTTACCTGCAGCGAATACTGCAATTCTGAAACAGGTCTCAATATTATAAATGCATTTACATTGTAAGTGTTCCGATCGTAGCATGTATATCGTAGAATACATTTCAGTTTATATGCTAAGGTAAATCAATAGATGACAAGAGAAGACATATATTTTCTTAAACTGATATTTAAGGTTTGTTCATATTTCTTTGATTCTTGTACACGGGATCTGGTACACATCTCAGTATGATCACGTGGTATGTTGCGTTGAACATAAGCACCATGTAATGTTGTGAGTTAGACATTCACGTGTAGAATATTATGAAACGGGTTCGCGTAACCACTTGGCACAAGAACAGGTATGGAGGTGTCAGTGCACATGTAAATGATGATTTCAGTATTTGTTAAGTTTCGGCTGGATACTGCTCACAGATATACGTCGTAATCATTGGCAGTGTCAGCAGCCAGTGGTCTTCTACGCTGTCCCGACTCCCTACCTTTGATTCGTAAAATAGTTGTTTCTTTATGCATAACAAATCTTCCCCAAACCCCCCATGCATTATAACTGCAGAGGAATATCGGCATGTTACCCTCCCCCAAAGCACTTTGTTGTTTAACCCCCCACACAATACTCCAGCTATATGACGGCGGTCTGTAAATAATCGAGTCTGGACCAGACAATCAATTGATTGACATCACGAGCATCGACCCACGCAATTGAGATATGATGACATGCATCCACCAAGTCAGCGAGCCTGACTACCCGATCCCTCACACACATACAGATGTGTTGGTTTACTGACGGTAGGGCAAACAGGCCGTCCCCGACAATGACATGCATGTTTCAGATCTAGAGCAAAACCATGCTCAAACAATGAATCATATAACAGTTAACCCAGTTCAAAGAAAGTCGGTGATGCTAGCCAAGGCAGGGTGAGGAAATACTACCCGGTCATAAAGCTTTACGTTACACATCTGTCCGCTGTAGCCGGGCCCTTTCATGCTGAATAATTCAGTCGTTTCACATATTGACTGAAATATCTGTTCCTTCGAATGACAGACTGACGGAATATTAATATTGTTTGTTTGTTTGTTTGTTTGTTGTTTGACGCCAGACTCAGCAATATTTCAGCTATATGATGGCGGTCTGTAAATAATCGAGTCTGGACAAGTCACTCCAGTGATTGACATCATGAGCATCGATCCACGTAATTGGGATACGATGACATGTATCAACCAAGTCAGCGAGCCCGACCACCCGATCCCGTTAGTCGCCTTTTACGGCAAGCGTGGGTTGCTGAAGACCTATTCTACCCCGGATCTTCACAGGTCCTGAATATCAATAAAATCTAAAGGGCTTTAAACATCACAATAGACAACATATGCTAGGATTAGAAGCCCCAAAATAGATAGAAATTTTACATTGACTTTAGTTTTCTTTTTTTCCTGCCATTCAACATCAAAATGTTTGGATATTCGTTATCATAATAAAATAAATGGACAGATTTGTAAATGACTGATATAGTTAGGCGTTTTGTAAATTGCCTAAATGACATTTCAGTCATTTTACACATTTTATCATCCAAAACTGGCTCCCACAGGAGATATCGCTTGAATTAGATCAAGCGATATCTACACTGTAGATATCGCTGTAATGAAATTACATAACACAATGCTTTGCAGACCATTGTGACGTCACCGGTCACAATCAAATGACATCACTAATGGCTCTGCTACTGAAGCTGTTAGCCGTAATTTTTACAGTGAAAACACTGCTAATTACTGTCTACAAATTGAAAAAGTTGGAAGAATGATGTTGGATGATAAATGAAATCTTACCCTCGTGTCTTTTGATATCAAATATATCAACACTCGTTGATAAAATCGGCAAAAATCCTCGGCAAGCCTCGGAATTTTTCCACTTTTATCAACTCGTGTTGATATATTTGATATCAAAAGACACGAGGGTGAGATTCTCTATGTAACATATACAGTATATGATACAGGTTTATCGTGCATGAATATTTCTTTCGCTGTTGAGTCGTGACATCTGTTTTCGTAACATGAACCACAACCTCGCTTGCCCCTTTTCTTGTAATGATGAAATCTGTTTTACAAGAGCTGAGCATGACACCCCCTCAAAAACACGCTTTCGTTCTACACCGTGCGTCACCATTATGACGTCATATCGCTCATTGTGACACAAAAGACGTCACAGTCGTAAATAAAGTAGCGCCAAATTCAAATATAGGATATAATAAAACATCAACGCCAGAGCATAAGCAACATCGATAATCCATCGATACAGATTCGCGAAAAAGGGTAAGCGCGTCCTGCCACAATTTTCATGAGAAGTATGTGTTTGACACCGTACAGCAGTACTCATGCCATGCTACGGTCACTATTTGAATCTAGACAATCAAGACATAGAAATCACACCACAGTGACCTCATGTTAACCTGACATTTCTTTATCGTGTTATGAGTCACTAAAGGTATGACCTTTATGAAACTGATACCGTTACACTGATACAAGGTCAAGTTCTTGTGTGTAATGGTCCAAGAAAATCCAAATAGACTGAGACAAAAAGCGACAAATCCCTTGAATATAACCGTAAGGAAAATGCATGAATCATTAATAAATATTGATGATACCAAGTGAGCACATCCCACTCCCCCGGGTGCACCCGTTGCAACAAAACTTGCAATAGTAAGTCAATTACTCGAATGCTGTTACGAACGTCTTTTATGTACAGTGTATAACGTTTTAATAATCACGAAATATGCAAATCGAGCCTATTTCTTTGGAAACGGTGCGTCTCTGTGATAAACTACAAACGACATTTTAAACGAAGAAAAAATAATACCTCACCCATAGTTTCTTATGCGACAATATTTACCGAGAATCGAATTCTTGCGGCAATTTTAAATTAATATACTCCACATACCCGTGAAGATCCGGGGTAGAATAGGCCTTCAGCAACCCATGCTTGCCGTAAAAGGCGACTATGCTTGGTTGATGCATGTCATCGTATCCCATCGGATAGATGCGCATGATGTCTGGTCCAGAGTCTAATATCTACAGACCGCCTTCATATAGCTGGAATATTGCTAAGTGCGGCGTAAATAAAACACAAACAAACGTAATACACTATATGAGAACAAAGAATGAGACTTTTGCTCGATTTTCAAAATTTGATCAATACAGAAGTCAAATGATTTAGATTACTTTTGTAAACGTTGCAGATCTTTAATACAGCATATGCACTGTGGGCATAATGTAATGACATTCAGGCCTGACCATGTCGCGTGTTTGTCATTTTCGTTAGTGAAATATTTCATCTATCGGGACTACATCGTTTCAACGGTCGCAACGGAATATGGAGACAGTATTGAAGCAGCGAAAGCGCGACAGTCAGGACCCCGTTAATTCGTAATACCCGCTTTCTGGACGGATAGTGATGGGAACGTGTGTGTAGCTTAAGCGAAATGCCATGGTTCGTTTATCCCAAAACAGGTTAATCCACACGATTACGTCACGCGAAACGCCATTTTGTAATTTAAAACCGAAAACAGTATGAAAAGAAAAGCCAACAAAAGGTTACACGCTCTAATTCCAGCCCGTCAATACCACGCGGTCTCTCACTGGAGAGCTACTTCATTAGTTTACACGTGCCTCGCAGTTATTTGAGACGCATGAAAGATGTTTAGCTAATATACAACATAAAGTAGCTTTGTAAATATACAACATAAGGGATACTGTTTTGAATTTCGCAATGGTCTTGCAATAATGTTGATGCGGGATTCTACCCGTACTGGGTATTTTACTAGCACAAGCAAAACGAGGTCGCTGTGAGTTGGGGTATACATTACTGATAACATCCCAAGCAACTGTGACACAGCTGTCTGGAGCTGCGACGTTTACTTTAATTCTACAGCCTTTACAGTGTTAAACTATTAAACATATATATTGAAGGGTGCGGATATTTAGGGGCAGTATAACGAATAAAAATGAAATTAATACCACCGATTGATTCATCACCGTGGTATTTGTTTAGAATGAGATAAAGTTTCTGAACAACATGACGACCAGGGCTGTGAAAAGAATTCATCGTTTGAGGGAGCGGCATAAAGCGGATACACGGGTGTGTGATTTGTATGCTTCTTACAAATCTCAGATATTAGCGTGATGGAGAAGGACCTGAAGACCAAGAACAAGTCGGGGATCTCCTTCCATGTATATCTGGCTTGAATATAAACCCCTGTTTTTATCTCTCTGAGTAATCGGCTAATACAAACTAAACTAGGTGACTGAGTTGTGGTTTAACGCCGCGTAGAACAGTTCATTACTTTTCAAGGATAATAATACTTTTTCTGAGCAAGTCGGCCACTCAGGAGAAAGCCCCAAAGTGATACAGATCTTAGACGTTTAACCCTCTAGTATATACATGTATATAAGCGACAAAACTTTTCGATAATTATACGGGCGAGCGAGTATGGTTTTACGCCGCTTTTAGCAATATTCCAGCAATATCACGACGGGGGACACCAGATATGGGCTTCACACATTGTACCCATGACGGGAATCGAACCCGGGTCTTCGACGCTTTAACCACTAGGCTACCCGACCGCCCCCATAATTATACGAAATCCCAACCAGTTATACTATTCCGATTATATCATAAGCATGTGTTTATGACTCGCTACCAGATAGTGATGACAGCAGGTGTTCACAAAACGGTGCGCCCGTCATACAGACATACAAAAGTAAGTCAGTTGTTTTTAAAAAACACACTGAAAAACAACAACACGGTAACATTTTGTACAAGTCTAAATGGGGAATTGCATCGGACATCATTTTGTAAATGATGTGTCACTGTTGGAAGATGTCCACCTTGACAAAATGTTTTTTGTTAAAAACAAGATTTACTAAGTCATAATCACACAGCTTTGGAGGAAGAGTCATATGACGCTCTTTGAAATTTAAGGATCATGAATGACTTCGAGCCCGTCTGTTATTGAGGTTATTGACATTCACATCGACGTGAAACGTTATCATGGCATCCATTAACTGTTAACTGTAAACATCTGCTTGGGTTGTATATCACTGTCATTCATATTAACCCGGGGCCGTCGGTTAGCCTAGTGGTTTAAGCGTTCGCTCGTTACGACGTAGACCCGGGTTCGATTCCCGACATGGGTACAATGTGTGAAGGGCATTTGTTGTGTCCCCCGCCGTGATATTCCTGGAATATTGCTAAAAGCGGCGTAAAACCATACTCACTCACTACTCACTCACTCATATTAACCCGGCCTTGTCAAACAGATATCTGCTGTAACTTTGATGGAAAATAACAATGACTGACACACGTGCATAGTTGAATCAACGTAACATATATATGACAAATTACACACTAGTATTCTCCTTTACCGTTATCATAGGATACAACACCTATATTCAACCACTTGAATGACGCGTGAACTTGATCGTCACATTCTTGACATTCCGATCTCAAAAGTGTTCAAATTAAACTTACCCCACATCTGAGGGTACAATTCGGCAGAGAGGTGCTCCCAAGCACGAAGACCACCGTGAGGACGGTGAGCGATGGGGTAAGAGCTGCCATCGCCTGACCCCCACAGCCGTGACAGATCAACACGAGTGAGGGTGTCCCTTGGCGCGCTGTCAAATCACCTTGACATGCGCAGTAAGCTGGTATATCGAGATGAGCCGCGCCGAATGTCACACGTGAGAGGCACCTCTTGTAGCACCCGCGAAACCCGCTGCCACCGTGCTGGTCATGCCAAGTGATAACGCAGGTGTGAGCGTACTAAGGTTTTATGACACATCGTTTTTCTAGGAAACCCGATTTAGCTATAACTGTCATCATATCCGTGTTATCAAATGTGATAGTCAACGTGATAGTTTACACCACGTGAGCGTATCCAGTGCTAAAATATCCAGTCAGAGTATAGAATTTTAGATTTAAATTGTGTAACAGATTTGTAAAGCGGACAGCTGTTTCACGAACACAAATGCCATGGATGCTGGGCAAATATAATTTTCGTCACACCCGGATTTAGGGGACGCCTTTTATTGTTTGTTTGTTTGTTTGTTTATTTGTTTAACGCCGCACTCAGCAATATTCCAGCTATATGACGGCGGTCTGTACATAATCGAGTCTAGACATACAATCCAGTGATTGAATCATGAACATCGATCCACGCAATTGGAACCAATGACATGCATCAAGCGAGTCAGCGAGCCTGACCACCCCATCCCGTTAGTCGCCTCTTACGACAAGCATGGTTGCCTTTTACGGCAAGCATGGGTGGCTGAAGACCTATTCTACCCCGGATCTTCACGGGTGGGGATTCCTTTTAACGTATAGAAACATAATTATGCCATACGTTATCAATTGGCCCGATACTGATGTACCACAGGATATAGATGCAGCTGTGTCATGTGTTCTGTGTTGAAATATGGTCTAACACCCTGATTGTATTGGGTGTGTTTATGCCAACACACGTTTAACGCTGCTTCGGTAACCCAAGTATGTGACAAACACGTAGCATATTGTATTGTCGACATGAACATGACATTAATACCGAGTTCTATAAATGAGGAATGACACGTTTGTGGTACTACAGGTCACAAACAGGTATATGTTTGTATGAGTGAAAGGGTGTGGCAAGTGTATGTCTTTGCACTTCCCCTGCATGCGTTGTGTACTCCTGTCCTAAGAAATGCTAGGAAAGTAATGTTAGTGAGTTCAAATTTAACGTCACATCGGCAATATTTCATCCATTTAGCGAGAAACAGTAATGACTTTTTCTATATAGATTAACGCTACGCCATGCCACTGTGGGATGCTAAAGTTATTATTATAAGTTGCATGCATGATTACTGAAATTGAGAACGAAAATATGTAATTATTGTACCACTGAAATAGTTTTTAAATAATAAAACAATTTCTCATTTTTTATATTATTTGGGTTTTGTTTATTTGTTTGTTTGTTGTTTAATGCCGGACTCAGCAATATTCAATCTATATGACGGCGGTCTGTAAGTTATCATGTCTGGACCAGGCAATCTATATTATATCTTTTGGTAAACATTCTTTGGGATAACTTTTATAAGGGTTGACTAGGGCACGAGTTGTCCAGTTGCCTGGGGCGTCGCAATTTATCCTTTAGGTGTGTTAGAAATCGATGATCACGGGTTCGATTCCCAGTTTCGCCATGGTGATATTTCTAGGTTTGCCAGCACCATACATGTGCACGTGGTTTCACAAAAGCTGTAAATATCCACGAACTGTCTCACCTCGTGTATTCCTCCTGTCATGCTGGCTCACCTGGATATAACTGAAGTACTGTTCAAGAGGTCTCACACCAAACTCACTAACAGGGGCACGGGTGGCACAGTGGTCTGAGGCGCCGCGATTCCCTCTAAAGAGCTGCGTCCCTTGGGTACACTAGAAACCTATGACCATGGGTTCGAATCCCGACTCGCCCCAATTATGTTTCTGGGTTTGACAGCACAATCCCGTGCTTGTGGGTTTCACCTAAGTGGTAAACGTCTGAGATCTGCATCACTTCAGTCCTTCCTCCCACATTAAGCTGACATGCTGTGATGTAACTGGACTACTGTTCAAAGCGGCGCTAAGCCCAATTCACTCACTCACTGTCAGTCATGCACTATGTCAACTACCACAAGCGTGAGGTCACAGAAAATGGGTGTGATAAACGCCAAACATGTTTTTTTCCAATGACCTTATTAGTTTCATATTCTCGAGAATAGGAAACAATCATTTTGTAACTTGTAGGCATAGGTCATGTCTCTCGCGTGATTGATGTCAATGCATGTGCAGGTAACCCGGGGATCTCTCTGTGCAGTGATCACAAGACAGCCTCCATAGAGAGTGTTAATACATGAACTCTGTTTGCAATACCTTGTTCATGCAGGCAGCTGTGTTTGCCGTGACACTCTGACTTAGCATATGGGACACGACATTATACGATTAACGTATGCACACCAGCGATTGCATGTTAATGCATGACCCCTATTTGCATGCATCTTATACATGCATGCAGCTGTGTTTGTCATAAAATGCATAAAATGCCAGACAACGACTCAGACAACGTTATACGATACACGTATGCACGCCACCGATGTATTTGAAACTTTTCCGGTTTTTTTATTTTGTTGATTATTTATAACCAAAATGCATTGACCTTTAAACTAAGATTCTCAGGTGGTCGCTATTATGCACTGTTAGGGGTATTTGAAGTATCTAGTAATACAGATCATCACAGAGACAGCTGATTTATGTTATCGCCGGTTTATCCTCCTTCGTCCTCGTTCATTATCCCGGGTACCGTGCATCTCGAACCAGCCCAGTCAGGGATTCTGTGGTTAAAGGTGTGAAGTGCAGTCACACAACATTCGGTTGTCTCGAAGGAAAAGCTTGGTCCCTGCGTTTACAGGCGAATTCGTTCTTTAATTAGTTCTATTTAACATCTGATGTGTCGAAGAAACGGTTTTCTCGAAGGCATTTTCCAGTCCCAAACATGCACTTTCATCACACGTTTACTCCGACATATCGATCTGGCCTCGACTCATATGTCATCACGGTTCACGGTTTTCATCACGGTTCACGGTTTTCATCACGGCTCACGGTTTAGTTGAGTGTGTGTCACCGCAGCCGACGGCGAGGATCGGTGCTTATATCTCTGTGGGATGGTAGATGGCCCCGAAACATACAAATGAAGAATTTATAAAAAAAATTCTATAAAGGCATACGCAAGTCTCTTAATTTCAGGATCTGGATACGGGATGAGCTGTTGGAAGTGAGAGGGAGCTAAGAAGGGAATTGGGGTGATTCTTCTATATCTTCTTCTCTCTCGCAATTGGTGCCTATGGGGATGCCTTCGTCCTGCCTAAATGTCTTACCCCCAAATTGTACATATCAATGAGGAAGTCTAGTATTACACATAAATGTTTTCTCAGTAAATACTGTGCTTCAATCAGGAGCTGAAAACTGGATGAGCTGCTAAAAGTGAGAGGGAGCCGAGAAGGGAATGGGGGTGATTGTTTCATCAAATATATTGTCTGGGGTCTGTGTGAGAGGCTGGTGTGTCTGTTCTAGACCCTATTCATTTCCATGTCACCGTGAAGTGCTCTGTAAAACACATATTCACATATTTATAGACTTCCTTCGTAAGTTAGCAGAGCACCTCTCTCACACTTTCTTGTTGGACCATAATACATGTGGTGACGTAAATTGGGGTTTAAATACGTGTTCAAGATTAAAGTACTCATAATACGAAGCGCATGCACGCGCGTGTGTGTGTGTGTGTGTGTGTGTGTGTGTGTGTGTGTGTGTGTGTGTGTGTGTGTGTGTGTCTGTGTGATCTTGTAATAGTATATAAAAATGCCACTTTAATAGTACAAGCCCACTGAGATATGCCACAGTTTAACATGTCAGTCACGACACGATAAACTGCTCTTCGCCGTACCATACGTAGCGTCTTTTGGTATGATGCGCCCGAAAATCCAAAAGATTTTTGCAGTATGTAGAATGTGACCCTAAAATAAACATTATTCTTTCTCTCTCTCTCTCTCTCTCTCTCTCTCTCTCTCTCTCTCTCTCTCTCTCTCTCTCTCTCTCTCATTTTACGGATGTAAATCATATTTCGTTTTAAGAAATGTGGGTTGCGGTTGCGTTGATTGATGAGGAAGAATATACAAGTCAACACAGGGATGTGAGTGGTTTCAGCCAATCCTACACTCACAGCAGAGGAAATCAAAACATAGTGTTTGTTTTCCTCACAGAAGTATTCAATATCCAATTCAAACTGATGTTTTTCTTCCTCATGGGTGTGATTTATCACCCATCCCAAAAAATTCCATTTATTCAAGTGAATATCATGCACCACATATCAACATAGCCACGGAATAAACACTTAGTTGTTATGAAACTAGGTATATACCGTCCATATATGGCTATAATCTAGATCATTAACAAACTCACGTGGTAGAAAGAAAGGAAAAAGCATGCATGGTGCACCAGGAATTGTGAATTTTGAAGGTCGTAATCTCATTTGAAGTGAACGAGTATCAGGAAAAAACATTTATTCAATATCAATGATACCTCTTGAGTGCGAATCGCGCAACTTGGACTCCAGATGACATACTTTGGCCGACATGAAACAGGGGAAAAGGGGTATCATACCACAAAATACTTGGATTGTTGGCCCAGTAAACAGCGGTTCGACAGCTGGAAGAGCCAAGTTCGATTTCCCGCATTGGTGCTGAGATTGAACCCATTCTTGGTGTCTTCTGCTACTTGTATAGCTTGAATAAGTTTAAAAGCAACGTAATTCCAAATTCATTCAGTTATCGGTTTGCAATAATAACGTCACCGAAACCATACATTGCGTAAGAGGCGACTAACGGGATGGGGTGGTCAGGCTCGCTGACTCGCTTGATGCATGTCATTGATTCCAATTGCGTGGATTGATGTTCATGATTCAATCACTGGATTGTCTGTTACAGACTGTATGGACGCCGTCATATAGCTGGAATATTGCTGAGTGCGGCGTAAAACAACAAACCAAACCAAAACCAAACATATCATTGAGGAATTGTTTGTGGATATTTGCGTCCTCGAGGCTTTTCAGAAACATATGCTCTTGGTTCCGAATAAAACATAGTCCTCGTTTTTTTCTGCTCCATTGCCAAGTTGGTTGGTTTCAGCAAAGTTGTAAGCTTCTATGATCTGCATCACTTCAGTCTTGTCTCTCTGATAAGCAGGCCTGTCATGTGACTGAAATGTTGACAATGTTCATAGCGGCTTTAGATCATAGTCTAACTTACTCCTGTAACTAGTATAACTCGATCAGCTTTGTACCATAAATGGCGCGTTGTCACAGTTTCAGATTACAGTAAACTACGGTTATAACGAACTCAAAGGGACTACTATTTTAGTTCGTAATAACCGTAGTTCGATACAAGCATATATACAGCATAACTACAGCAAATAGTCGGGACTAAAAAGTTAGTTCGTTATATCCGTCACTTCGTTATAAGCGTGTTCGTTATAACCGTAGTTTACTGTATTAGAAAAGAACCTTGGTTCAAGTTTCTAATCTAACAATATTCTGCTGGTCTCTTTGTATATTTCGCCAGGGACCATCATATTTATTCGGCTTCACGCATTCAGTAAAAGTTCGTCTTTACATTATAAACAGCGTAATGGATTAATATAACGGGCCCCATGGGGACCTAGCTGAGTTAGAATAGGTCTCCGGCAAGATCATTCCTTGTCACAGGGTGTGGTATTTTTGGGTGGTCAGGCTCGGTGCCTTGGTTGTTTGCTCACCTTCCTATGTACCCAGACAGCGTAGGGTGTTGCTCATGATATCAATCACTGGTTTGTCTGGGCCAGACATGACTATCTACAGATCGCCGTGATAACCGTGAAATACAACCAATATAATGGTTATGAAACAATCTTTTTAGAATTATGCTTGGACCATTGAACATTCTCATTACGTATCCTCCTAGCCTTTGACCAAGGTAATCCACAGCCAAAATGTCCACGCCTTAGCCACGCCTTAGCCACGCCTTAGCCACACCTGTAACACTAAGATTAACACTTGCCATGTCCAGTCCTGATTACATGGCCTCGAACATGATGAAGCCATAACGTATTCAACTCATCGTCTAGTCACGTATTCGCCCCCACTGGAGACTACAGCATTTCCCTGAACAACACAAAACAATAAACAAACTTATGTCGACCCGTGTGTACAGTTTCCACCACAGACCCGACCTAAGGTCAGCTTCTAAAGTAACCTGTCTGTCAACAGTAACACAGCAACGGAACCACGTATCTCACAACATACTCGTGCCTACGAAGGAGACGATAACCTGGATAGGGAAGATTTCTGTTGCATCAACATATAAACGCCTTCAGACATTGCTTAAAGTTGGATGCTGTTTGAGATCAACCATCTAATGTATTAGGCTCTTCTTGTTTTAGAAGAAATGCTTTTACAGACACATAATTACTTGGTATATCTCAGGACTAACTAGAAATATAGAATACAGTAGGGTCTATTTCGGAAGGAAAATGTCATCACGTAAGGGTTCAATGTAACAATCATCTTAATAATTAAGCATAAATTGTTCGCATAAATGTTTCGAAATATATACTACAGCATGGCCCTCGTTAGTCCTGCACCGTGACCGTGGAATATATTTATTTTATGAGAAATAAAAATCTATAGATGCAGACAAAAGCAAGTCTAGCCAGCTCAAGCTAGCTCTATTCCACTGAAATCAGCACAGGGAATTTTTTAATTATTTTTAGAGTCAAGAAGCATATTGTGTAATTATTATATAAGATTTCAGAGACTAAATGTTAGTCCACACAGCCGTAAACATTATCAATTCTAAATACTTTACAATGGCAGCACTACCTGTCAGTTAAACTATACATGTAAAACTTGTGAATACCGACATGTGCTTGTCAATTTACGTGTAATATAATTAAAGGCAGTTGTGTATTTTTCATATGGAAACTTTTTCTACTATATTAAGTAAAGTCACTTTTATAAGGCACAGTTTATTTAAGAACTGACCCCAATGTGGTTTTGCGTTTATGAAGGTATAAACGTAAAAACATGTGCATTTTGAAGTGTATTTACGCATAATTTCATAAACCAAAACGATGCATTGAAGTTAATTCTTATAAATAAATTCGTGCTTATGTAATCATCGACCCTACATGTAGCGACCCTACATGTGTTGTAGACACTGTCTCCATGGTTTTAGTTTTAAACAGATAGTTTTGAATTAAGTGATAAATATTATCAATTGCTAATTTCCGCAACGTATTAAGTTTCTTCCCTCGAGCAGTGGTAATGCAAATGTAATTACTACATTGGATGTTGTTTATATCCGAATACAGATATATGATAAATGATAATTTTGAAATTCAGGATAATGATAAATCAATATACTCACGTACATGTATTTCCCAGAAGCTCTGAAAAGGGGACTCGGCTATGGTTGGTGCCAGTTTTAGACGCTGTTATAAGTACCGTTTATGAAATGCGGACGTAGCCTCACTGTGTGATCTTATATTGCAGCGTTTAGTTCAGAAATCTCATCTTTGACCTGATCGATACTTGCTGGAAGTGTAAACCGATCCGAAGTCGAAAAATATGCTTGGTTTAGGTTGGTTAAAATGTATTTTGTCATGTAGTAGTTTCTCTATTTCCTGTACTGTTCTATTTCAATATCAAATCTCTGACCTGATTCGTTTAGAAATACCAAATATAAGTAGCGAGTTAGTGAATTTGCTTTTAAGACGCTTTTAGCAATAGCAATATTCCAGCAATATCACTGCGGGGGACACCAGAAAATGGGCTTCACACATAGCACCCATGTCGGGAATCGAACCCGGGTTCTCGGCGTGACGAGCGAACGCTTTAACCACTAGGCTACCCGACCGACCACCAAATATAAGGAAAGAAAATCTTACCATAAACATTCTTAATTTTGTTATGCACCTTGTATTCAATTCATAACAATAAGAAGCCCTCCCTTTAATCAATTTTCAAGATTCTGCAGGACTTCCTCCGTGTTTTAAATAAAGCGTCTGCCCGGAGAGCGGAATGTTGGTGGATCGATCCCCGTCAGCGTTTAACCAAAAGACTTGAAAAGATACTTGTTGGTACCCTAGGGATAAACCAAAGACTGGTCGGCTCGGAGTCAGTATACTGTGTATGAGTGGGGTATTCATCCAACTGTTGCATGATATCTCAATGGACTATCACTATAAGACAGACATTAGTCGGGACAAGTACAAGACGCCACACGTACACATATATAAGACTTAGTTCATGTTATAAAAGTGCAATAATCTTGAACGCGACGTTAAACCCCATTTCTCCACAGCCCAAGAATCTTTAAGCTCGAGCGTACAGCGGGGACAATGGACAGCGGATCCTCTACAATGAAGGTTGCGTGATCCATCTGACCAATACATTGTGAAGGAATCCCCATGTCTACACGCCTCACGCTGCCAGCGACTAGTATGTCCGGAAATCTGCCATGTAAGTCAAGAAATCTCTTCGACCTGGTCTTACAAAATAAGACGAATAGAATCATCTACTTTAGTTTTTGTGAATTAACGCCGTTCATTAATGTTTCAGGAGGGAATATACTTGGGATATCATATCGCATTGGCTCTGAACTTTCCTAACAACCGGTTTAATACCAGTGTTAATGTTCGGTATGTGTTTGCAATGTTCTCTAAAATACAAATTAGATAGATGATTAAATATTGTGTGCCCGATAACTGATACCATAATCACACAATACTGTTCATGGTTCTGTACGACATTATTTTTCTTTTGATAATGTTTTTTTTCAACCAATGGTACAGTCTCATTTCATTACAGGAAATTGCTTCAGCTACTAGATATGTCCTGTGGTCGGCTGGCTGTGACAGTTGAAGGAGATGCGATCCGTTAGTCCAAGGCTATATTATCACGGAATACTTTGACTATGACAAGACCACACGTTTGTTCCATTAACTCTTTGATTCCCATGACACCCGAAGCCTTCATAGCAAAACAACCTGTGCGGTCACATGATAGGGCTAACTGCCATATAGTATTTGACTATTTAACAATAAAGCTTCTAATATGTTTGTTTTTTATTTATAAAAAAAACAAAAATAATAAGAAATGTGTTGACATTTCTTAACATCAGATTGATTCAAATAAATTGTGTAACTGCATACTTAGAGAAGTTACTTTGATTTTCTTTTTTAACAGTCTGAAGCGTAATTATTCTTTTCTGGGGTAATTTATGTTCTCGATAACATCCTCGGCCCCCATCCCATCTACCCCACCTCTACCCACAAATACCAAATGGTCAGCCCCTTAGTATACTAAGAATCTTGATTCGAACCCATCATTGAGACACATAATTCTGCATAGCGAGTTGCGACGCTATCGACCACTAGGCCACTCTAGCCACGGACTGATTTTGTTCATGTCCATTCTACTCATCCACAACATCAGCAACAAGAAAGAGCCAGCCAACATGGCGGAGGAACAGGATTTTATGATACATTTACCAACCATTTGTGTAATTTACATTATTCATATAATTGACCACATACTCATTGTATCCGCATGGACAATATCAAGTCTTTGAAATAGAATGATGTTAAATGGTTGTGTTTGTACTGAAACGCGCTTCGATGTTGGACTGTTTTTGCCTGCTAACTATTTAATCGGATAGATGTAAGGTTATCTGAATAAAACTACAGAAAAAGAACTTTCGAGGCATCGACATTTCGACCACAGTAGGATAATGTTAAATACATTGTTCGAAACGGTTGCAGTACATACGATACTGTCCATAACCCCATACAACGTCACCGCGATACAAAATATTGCTTCCTCAATAACTGACTGCTGGAGTGCCACAAGGCTCGGTCCTTGGGCCTTTATCATTTATTATATAAGTAAACGTGACACCGCGGATGGTCTTGACTGTGCAACAACATTGTTTCCAATTCTCTAGGTACATCGTCTACTGAGCATCATATTATAGAAACTTGGCTTATATCATACAGTCCAGCCCTCTCCCAAAATATTTAAACGATACCCTTCATGACCACAACTAGTGTCGCTGTATTCTCGTTACTTCGGAATCAAAGCGGTACTGTTCGCTGCATTTAATAATATCTTCTGGCTCATTTTTTGGGGTGGCATAGATGGCCCAGTCGATATGATTATGGAAACAGCCGTGTTGAAGGAAAAACCGTGATACACGAGTTCTTAGGACAACACCTAAATGGAAAAACAAGACAGGTTTATTTTTATATTTCAGTGTAACTTCACTCTTGCTAACAAGTAGCATGAGCGTTGAGGCCTCCGAAGACACCGTTAGGCATTCTTGGTAAAACGTTGGGGGAAGACTCTTGCTGATAATAGGCAAAATTTTGTTGTCTGAAATAAATAGAGGATGACATTATAAACTGGCGAAATTAAAAATTCAAGATTAAACCTGGTATTTGTCCGTCCCTATTTACACCTTTAGTATTCAGACAAAAACTCGAACCATCAAACCAAAAAAATCAGCTTATCTGTTTTGGTAGTTCGAGACAAAATGTAGTAACATCGACTCCAACTATATATCAGGTGAGGAGAGTTCGAGTTAAACGTTATATCGAAAGCAAACGTTTGGTAAAATGCCCTATATAGACCGTATGTCGCCTTTTGTTAGGGTTTCACTGACACATGTTCTGTATACAACTTGTTTGTTTATTTGTTTTTCTAACGCCGCACTCAGCAACACTGCTTGAAATTAACGCGAGCGTGAATTGAATGTGACAAATGCGAGTGGTCTTTGTTCGCATTAATTAACTTCGCATTTGTGTCTCCAAATGACTATCAACAATAAGACGACCTCATTGCACACTTTGGACAGCAGAAATACCAATGTGAATATATACTGAGTCAAATTAAAAACATCACATTTTTAAAAGTAATCCCATATATGATATACAACTGACAAATGCATCAGAGAAGGTAATTTTTAATCATTAATGTCCAAAGAAGGATTTTATTTTACGGTGGTAACCATAATTTGTTCCAAGCACGTTATTCGGTAATAACATCAACAGTTTAATTCATAAGTCCCAAGCACGAGAATCTGATGGCACACAAGTTCAGTAGCGTGTATGGCCACCATGTGCGTTGACAACTGCCACACAACGCCTCCGCATGGACCTTGCGATGCTTGTGAACACATGATTGGGAAGACGACGCCATTGTTGCTGCAAAATGGTGCCAAGATCTTGCAAATTCTGTGGTTGGTTCTGGAGAGTGCGCAGACTTCTGCCAAGAGCATCCCAGAGTTTTCGATGGGATTGAGGTCGGGAGACCTTGACGGCCAGTCCATGACGTTGACTTCCGCATTCTGAAGGACATTTCTTGTTACAATTGCTGTGTGGGGTCTGGCATTGTCGTGTTGGAAGATCAAACCGGGTTCATGTGCTGCCATAAAGGCAGAAGTTCTGGCTCCAGTACCTGGTCGCGGTAAGCAGTAGTGTTGAGGTTGCCACGGATGACAAGAAGCCTGGAACGTGCATTGCCACAAAAAGCACCCCACACCATGACACTTCCGCCTCGAAATCTGTCAACTTCCTGTACACAACACTGGGCGTAACGTTCATGACGGCGCCTCCACACCCTCGCCCTACCATCAGCAAATCGAAGATGAAATCGGGATTCATCACTGAAGACGACTTGATTCCAATTCCTCTGAGTCAATCGTAAGTGTCGCTGTGCCCACAATTGACGTTGACGTCTGTGTAATTGAGTCAGAATCGGCCCGCTGTATGGCCGTTATGCTTGAAGGTGAGCAGTTCTCAGACGGTTTCGAACAGTTTACGTACTCAGTCTACCCCTAAACAGATCATTTCTGGTTGATGCAGCCGTCAAAAATCGGTTACGGAGGTGACGTAAGACAATCTGGTAAGACGTGGTCGACCTGGCCGAGGGAGATCAGCGGTGGTACCCGTTTGCTGTAGACGTCTGTAAATCATAAACAGTCCGTCGACTACAACCCATCGTCCTTGCGACTTCAGCTACGGACGTTCCCAACATGCCGGTAGCACGTTCACGTTGCACATTTGAAAGGCGTGGCATGACAAATGGCCGTAAAGACTTTTTTTTTCTTGTGTTTTTCTTTTTTTGTTAATGACTGCTAACAAGTATGGCTGAAAACACGCGCGGTATTATGGCCACGTGACCAGTTGCACGTGAAAAACCACTTTTGCCACTATAGTGCTGTGCACATGATTTTGATCGATTGACCTTGCACAAAAACGGGTGTTATCTGAAGACAATACACAATAAGGGCCCACAATGATAACTGGTCAAAATGTTAAAATTTTAGGATTGTGAAGTTTTTAATTTGGTTCAGTATATACACAAACAGAGTTTATTGAGTAGTACAAGTATATAACAATGTCATTCAAAGAATAGGAATTACACAATGGGCATCCGGTGAGTTATCACTGCTGGTGTCAAAAGTTCTACCCACTCGTGTCAAGCTTGTTGATACCCTCTCCTCATTCCAATCAGTGAACTGTTGTGGTTCCATTATTTTATTGCCTTTTAACTTCCTTAATGCCGGTCATCAGAGTTAAAATATAAACTGTGTGTTGCTTTTAGGAGAACTTAGTATGTCTAGTATGCCTCTTAGTATGTGACGTGTTTGGTTGGTTCGTTGTTTAACGCCGCACTCAGCAATATTCCAGCTTTAAGACGACGGTCTGAAAATAATCTAGTCTGGACCAGACAATCCAATGATTAACATCATGAGCATCGATTTACGCAACCGGGATACGATGACATGCATCAACCAAGTCAGCGAACCTGACTACCCAATCCCGTAAGTCGCCTCTTACTGAACAACTTGTATGGTGTCACTGTTAAAATACATTTGACTGTTTGAGTGGTGGTGTTGATTCCCTTTTGGTGAGTTGTGGTATTTATTAAGGTTTGGTGATCTGAATAAAATGATTAAAGATAACTATTCAACTCACGTTGACCATGACCTTGTCTCGGTGTTATACACGTGGTAGGTGTTAGCTCCAAGGGTGTTCACATGGCGGATATACAGGTGATGAGTCCGGGGGTCGAATCCGTCAAGGACCATGTATTCCATGTACTTCTGACCCACAGATGGGTACGACTACAAAATCAGTATCAAATTTTTAATGATGTAAAATTGAAAATGAATTAAATATTAATTGTTCGATTGGTAATTGCACGCTATAGACGTACATTAGCTACCTGGGATACAATACGGCCTGTTGAGCGTTATTGTTCAAATGATTGAAGTGTTTTGATAAGAGATAATTTGTCAGATTCGTGGCCAAGGGTCACGTTTTACAAAGCGATCTTATCGATAGCACTTCATGTCTATGTTAAGATAACACAGTCGTACTTCTAAGAACGTTTTTTTTTAAACGGGACGCTGGGCCATGACTCGTATTTTTCTGTTCAAGTATTGAATTCCTACACCCTGACGGGTGGTGAGCATATGTTTTAAGGTCATGTAATTGTTCAAAAAGGTGGATAAACGTGAATATTTAACTTCAAAAAACTCTTTCTCACAATAAGAATCGCTTCATTCCTATCACAAATACAGCCAAGCATTTGATTTTATATCAAAGTGAAACCTCGTTAACTCAAAGCGCTTGAGAGCATCGAACATGTGACGACTTATCCGTAGTAGACCATAGTTGTCCACTTTCTGTCGGCACCAAAATATTAGTCATCCCTAACGATATGACGAGATAATGTTATGATTATGACAGGACGAGTTAGCATTGATGACATTTACGAGTACTTGGTGGAACACGGGATGTCACAGAGTGAAGGATCTGTGTTTTATCATCGCTATTTGACAGACGAGTGATTTATAAACATATGCTCATGATATAGTCTGAATTGTACTATCAACTCTGCTTTATGCAAATATTTCTATTGGATATGGAAATGGTTTTGTCGCTTTATTTATTGAATATCAGAAGGTGAAGTCTTACACTCCATGTTCTGCCACTGTCGCTAGACTGTCCACACTGGAAGTTCCCACGTGTGTGTTGATAGCACCCATAGGCAATAGCCCCATCCTTCACAAAGCTGCACTTTGGGCCGAGGACGTTATTCTTGTGATGATCAGTTATGAACTTCTGTACAGCTCTGAACTTGGGCACGGTGCTGGGGTCCTGGCCCGTGTATTGCAGGATACCCCAGCTGCCGTACTTGCTGGGGTTGGAGGTGTAGTCGAAGTAGTTGAAGAGGCCCCCTGGAGCAGAGTCGTCGGTGTGGACACGACACATAGTTATGTACAATTTATTATTTGATGTTTCTAGCTAGATGATTGTTTATAAACTAAAAAGGTAAAGGTACTACTACTAAGGTACTACTACTATAGATGCTGATTTAATTCACTGACCATGAGTTTACCCATCTGAGAACAACATTCACTCACTCAAAGTACCGTATTCGACGTAATAAGCGCCTCGCTCTAATAAGCGCCCACGACGATATTTGCTAATATATTGGCTTGTGAACAATCCCAATTAGCACTCCTTCCAAATGATCAATGTACACAAGACTTATTTAATACGCACTCGTGTGTTATATGCACCATTAATTAATGTTAACAATCTCAGACAGAAAAATGTACAAGATAAAGAAAGTAGTTTATGCCGTTATTGTAATGAAGGCTATGTTGAGGATGAGTTTCATGTACTTCTCATTTGTAAATATTATCAGTTTCTTAGAAATAGATAGCTCCCTATGATTTCAACTATGTACAAAGATGAACAACTGATGAAAAATTTGTTGAACTCCTGCAATGCAAATTCAATATCATCTCTGTCAATATTCCTGAAGAAGATTTTTGAAATTAGACGTTAATATTTTATGTAAACTTATTATTACCTACACGTGACTGTACAATGTTGATTGAAAAAAACACACTACTGTACTATAGGTCATATGGCCTAAAATATTGAATAAACTTCTGTATGTCTGTCTGTCTGTCATAAAATTCTGGAAAAAATATATTTGTCGTATATAAACATATCAGGCTGTCAGCATAAACCAACGCTGTTTTGTATTCACCAAAATAATATTCTAATGAGAGGTCCCTATTTCTAATTTTGAGAGCACCATGGGCGCTTATTACATCGAATACGGTAAGCTTAAGGTACCAACCAGGGTATTTATTGCTGGCGTCCTGGGTGACGGTTTTGTACCAGAGGTTCATGACATCTGTGATGGGCTGTTCGACATGACTATCCTTGTTGAAGGCGATTGCCTTGTCTGTGATGGCCTGACTGGCAGCGCCTCCGTTAAATACCTTGTTCTGCATCACTGACGGTCCCCCCTCGTACATCACCAGCTGAAGGTGGTGCGTCTGCATAAACAGATAAATCAGATAATTTTCGCATATGTACATAATACATGTTGTCAGCGATTGATATGCTAATGGTGTCTTCAGTAAGTTTGACATTCTTTTCATTACCTGGCATTTGAACCAAGCAGGTTAATTTACATAAAGTAACACCAAAGTGAAAGAGGTTGAAGTTTAATTTCCTGATTTACGGATCTGAGAATTAATAAGTTTATTAAATGGAAAAACAATCTTTAACTTAAAGAACATATAGGTTCCACCCCCCCCCCCCCCCCCCCCCTCCGGGATCCGGACGGAAAAAGGTGTAAAATTACCTTTGGCATTGTCCCCTAAATATGTTTTTTTTTCATTCTTCCTATGCTGACACCGCGTCTAGATCAATGACACTACCTTTGCTAGATTCATGAAGTACTGGAAGGACTTCTGCATGGCAGGGAGTTCGTTCTTGCAGTACTGTTGTATCTGGGCCATCGACATGTGGAGCATTTCAGTTCCCTGGGGAATATACATTTTTTTCTGTACATGGATGATGCTTAATCCATCACATCTATATAATATCGAAATGGATTTAGGGAGTACAAAAAACATTGAAGAATCGACCTTCTGAGATATTGACAAAGTTTTTTGTCAGAACACCCCTTAAAACAAACGACCTTGTCACATCATACACTTATATTGCAGGTGTATTCATATATTATGATCTTTCTTCAGTGATGGTATCCGTTCACATTGCAAGTTAGGTGTCCTAAAATCATATATATCAATCGCCCAAAGCATTTTACATGGTATTGATTTAGCTAAAGAGGTTTGGGTGGGTAGATCAGTGCAAGGAAATTGGCTGTTTGATGGTTATTGGACGATATTGATAGATTATCTATATACCGGAAGCTTAAGTTAAACTTTTTGGTGAAATTACCTTGTTTTGACTTTCCATTTTGAGCAGAAATTCTGATTCAAATGCATAAAGAAACAGATCAGCAAGAAGGGAAGGGCAGTTGGTGCCCATGGGGATAACACGTGCATTTTAGACTATCGTAACTGTTGATTATGGCTAGGCTTTGTAGCTTTTATTTAGGATTCAATGGAAGAATTTCGACACTCCGTTTGTGTCGAACCACAGATGAGAAAGTGCAATATCGATGAACCCATGGCCTTATACACATGTGTTTGACTGTATATGATCAGTTTGTGGAGCAGAATATGTGCCCAGAGACTCGTGTTTCTTGTAACAGTCACATATCCTGGTCATCGTGTCCCGATGGTGTGGCTCGATGTTCATGCTTTCAGTTACTCGTGTGCCTATCTACATTTAAATATTTACACACCAGCACTATGCACTCCCTGCTATGTACTTACGTGGTCGTCAGCTACTTTGTTGCATGTGAAGTATCCAGTGATGGCTAGAGCCTTGAAGCTGCTGATCTTGTTGCCCACAGCCTCGACCGCCTGCCTGAAGAAGTCCTGAAACCCAGTCTGCCAGGAGAACACTGGATACAGCCTGGAGCTGAGTGTTCCGTACACCTGGAGACCATGGACAGTTTATTAATGTCTGGAACCGACATAAACCCATCACGCGTTCAACAATGTAAACAGAGTCAGCCATGTCAGACACAATGTCGGAATATTTCACATTTTAGTCAAAGCTCAAAATAATGAAGGATGTAATTGCAGTGAGTCAAACTGGTTTTGAAAACATTCCCTCAGGGTTTTTTCTTTCTTTTTCTGCCAAACACATGTTCACCTGGAATCATCACTGTTCAACTTAAGGAGGTTTGTTTTCAGTATGTTAAAAGTTACGATTTCATAAAGCAGTCAGCTTGATGTACCTCCAACGTCAACCTGTGTCAGTCTCTGTCTCGTGTGCACGTCATGACGGTGGCTTACCTGGTGCCATATGTCTGCCACCTGTGCGGACCTCCTGCTGTAGAACTTCATCCCCGCCTTCCAGTCAGCTGGGTCCAGCTTCAGCTTCTTCCCCTGCTCCATGGCGTAGGCGTGTTGGCGGAAGATAGGATTCCACACTTCGTTAGAGTACTCTATGTATACCTGAATAAACACAAGATGTACTATATGTACATCTGAATAAACACAAGGTGTACTATATGTACACCTGAATAATAAACACAAGGTGTATTATGTGTACACCTGAATAAAAACAAGGTGTACTCTATGTACACCTGAATAAACACAAGATGTACTCTATGTACACCTGAATAAACTCAAGATGTACCCTTCGTTCACCTGAATAAACACACGACAGCTATGGCTTGATTGTCAGTTGTTTTGCAAAGGATTTTGTTAAGTGGCGCATACTTATGTCTTCTGACTGCATGTAGCTGCACACACTTGAATCTGTTTTAACATCTACAGACGGAAATAGGAACGTGACAGACTTCGTCTGTCATATGATTTGGCCTTGTTAGTAAAACATATTCATCCATATGGTGTTATCAAGACGCAATCGCCTCCCAAGCATAACCTAAGCTGTTCACGACTTACTAAAACCGTTATAAAATGCTACTCTAAAGTTGATTTCAATGAGAGATCCTACATACGATTTTATTAAGACTCCATGCTTCAAGGGCGTATATATCGTCGTGCATGTGTGAGTGTATGTGTGCATACTGCAGGTTAACACAGATACCCTACTTAGAGACAGCCGAACGTCAGGCAGGGTGGGAATAAGTCAGATCTTTCAGGGTCTTCTGGTATGACGCAGCCGGGAATCGAACCTCCTCCTGCCGCTCTACGGGCAGATGCTCTATCCACCAGGCCCCTGCACCTAAGCACTTCATCCTACATCAAGTTTCTTCAGTGATGTATCAACCCTACCTTCAGGTCAGGCCGAAGGTCCTTCTTTACGAGCATTGCAAAGTTCCTGATGTAGGTGTCATCGGCTGCGTGGGGCATGTTGAACCAAGGGTTGGCTCCCAGTGTGTTGGCCAGGTGTATCATGTGCTCCACAGCGGCTCCGTACGGACCAACTTGGGTGTAGTAGTCTGGCCGACGGCGTGTCGCCCACGTCGTCGGCTCGGGCTGAAACGTCGAGTGAGTTAATAGTTGGAATATTGCTGAATGCGGCGTTAAACAACAAACAAAACCCATACCCATAAGGACCCCCGGTCCAAGCGTCATAGTGATACAAAAAGATGCATGCTGATATTTCTTTTTCGTTAGTAACAATTATTGCATTTAATTTCCTCTTGGAAAATAAACTTTCTTCCTGTATGAATTTAATTACCTCATGAGCGTTTGTTCTCATGAAATCCATGAACCTGATCTCCGAGAATCGTTTGAGGTTCTCTAGAAACACGGGATGAAAGGGGAACCTCTCGTACAAGTTCTCGTATCCTGGCGAAAGTACCCGGATGTTGTGGATGGGGTTCCTGGGGTTCGTTCTCAGGACTTCTAGTGTGAAACTTCCATCGCCAATTTTAGGCATGTTGACCACTAACCTTCCTGGGAAATGGATGTGAGAAGATGATTCACAATTCAGTAATTATCATTTGCGACACCTTAAAGCAGATATATCCTGGTATGCAAAATGAACACTTGACGAGATGTAATTTAAGTGAAATTAACCCGGAAATTACCGTTTAAATACGCAGGTCGTCATGGTTTTCCGACATCAAAAACTACTGGACTTGCATTTTTTATCTTTACCGATTAGAAGACAATGAAGACTTAAAGTAAAGTATCATGTTAACTATTCTGTGTCAGTTGTGTTGTCAACATGTATCCAGAAAGCTAGAGACACAAAGGGTGAATTGCTTTATTCTAAAACTAGATAATGAATGTCAACAACAGCATCATAGAAAGCAGCTTATTTGTTTCTTTATTGTTTAACGACACACTCAGCAATATTCCAACTATATGACGGCTGTCGGTGAATAATCAAGTATGAGCCAGGCAACCCGGTGATTGATATGATGAACATCGATCTACGCAATTGGAATATAATGACATGCCTCAACCAAGTCGGCGTGCCTGACCACTCGATCCCATTTGTCGCCTTTTACGACACGTATGGATTGCGGAAGATATAATCCGGATCTTCACGGGCCAGCTTAACTATGTGTATTTGAGGTTAAACGTAACCAACGAGCAAGGGCATACACATTGGTGATCATAATCGGAGTGAAGCTAAGATACTAACCCGCGCAGATCCTTTCAATGCTAAGGGACACAACTCCTTGAAAGCAACCGTGCCTCTTCTTGTTCATGTATTTAGGACACCATGACACAACGACAATATGTCCCTTCGAGTTGATTATGGCTATTGGTTTAAGTAAAGCAGTTTACCTTTTCCATCATGAATTGTGTGGTGTTCTGTAAGTCCTACATCTACCTCCCCCTCGCCATCATACAGGATCGTGTATTGGCCCGAAGGTTCGTGGGAAGCGAAGCCGCGCATTACAAGTTGAACCAACTTCTGATTGGCTGAAATTACACGAAGTGTCATATCTAGATGGTAAAGAACAATTCGCATGAATGGTTACAGTTAGCTTTTCATTGATTCCTTAGTATTTATTGGTTCGATACACTGATCGCGTCATACTACCAATAGTCGTTCAAAGATGGTACTTGTTGTTACCCTGCCTGGCGGCATTAATGAAATAAAGCAAAGACTCGAATCGGAGTCAGAATAGTGTGTCTGAATGGGTTACCCATGTTGAACTACTATGTGTCTCAGTGGGTTATCGACATAAAACCAGCATATGTCCAACATGCATGCATCCAACCGTGAACGTTCATGAACGCCTCTGTGTGAGAGAAGAAACGTAAACGCGACGTCCACCCTCATTTCACCCCACCCGTCTTGGCCTCGATGACATGATCTTACGTTGCAGACTTGCGGGGTAGCCGTCCGGCCTCCAGTGGATGTGACTCTGTTCCTTGGTGTCCCACGTGCTGCTGCCCACCCTCTGGGTCAGCCAGCTCTGGGACTGCTTGTGGATGTCCACGAAGTGCACCTCGGGGGAGAAGTAGTCGTTGTCGGAGAGGTTGATGCCTACTGACACGCCATGGCTCATCATGCTGCGGGGAGATTTGAATTAGTTGGGGTTTACACCACTTTCAGCAGTATTCCAGCGATATCACGGCGGGTGACAATTAAAATTGGCTTCATACATTGCACCAATGTGAGAATCAAACCCGAACGTTTTCATCACTAAGCTACCCCACCGTCGAGGGGCAATATGAATGTGTGAGACAAACTTGGCTGGCTGGACGTATTTGATGTCTGTTTTTCTAAATGCGACATCAGGAATTGTACGGGGGCACGGGTTGCCCAGTCGTCTAAGGCGCCGCGGTTCGCTGTGCAGAGTTGCGTCCCTTGGCAACGCCAGAGACCTATGATTGTGGGTTCGAATCCCGGTTCGCCCCGATAATATTTCTAGGTTTGTCAGCACCATACCCGTGTTCGTGGGTTTCACCGAAGTGGTAAAAGTCTGAGACCTGCATAATTCGGGCTTTCTTCCAACATTAAGCTGACCCGCCGTGATATAAC
Source organism: Haliotis cracherodii (assembly GCF_022045235.1). Classification (NCBI taxonomy): domain Eukaryota; kingdom Metazoa; phylum Mollusca; class Gastropoda; order Lepetellida; family Haliotidae; genus Haliotis; species Haliotis cracherodii. The sequence continues at coordinate 28,178,260 of NW_027266319.1, read as the reverse complement.
TGAAATACTGTTAAAAGCGGCGTTAAACCCAACTCACTCACTCAGGAATTGTACAGCTCCTCGCAGGCATGAGACGATCGCGATGTGTACAAGTATTGAATTTAGGTCCTGAAACGTATTTTAACACTTGTGTCATAAGGTGTTTTAGAACATGAGTAAGAAGGTGTGTAAGCTTGATGCACGAGAATAGCACAAAGTTACATAGGTCGTGGACGTTTGACGCATTGGTAAAACATACCGACATGACTATGGCGTTGACACACAGAGGATGTTAATCAGGAGGTAAACATGGCCTCTGACACCCAAGGGGCGCAACTCTGATCTGCGAATTGCAGCGTCGTGGATTCCTGAGGCAAATGTGACCCTGTGACTTATTGTTGTTAATTCCGTTTCCTTGTAGCCTTATGTATGCTATTAGAAATGCCTGAGCGGTCGTGTATCTGTACTCGGTGTTCAGTTTCTACATGAACATGCGCAGTATTTGTTTTGGTGTGTTAGTAGGTTTGGGTTTCAACTGTGTGTAGTATTGTGGGTATTTTAAGGACGCTTCGGGCATTAATGAGCCACAGATTGACGGGCGCTGGCAGGTTCTTGATGCAGGGTCATTTGAGTCATACTATCTCCACTCACTTAAGTTGTTGTCTTTGTTGCCAAAATATTATATTAATTAAACTGATTACCCAATTATATTTCAGTCAATTGGCTGAAATGATGTTGTTTTTTATCACTATCATGTTAACACAAACTTCTTGAACAAAAATTGACTTCACTATATAATGCAGGTCGAGTGAGTATGGTTTTACGCTGCTGTTAGCAATATTCGAGCAATATCACGGCGGGGGACACCAGAAATGGGCTTCACAGATTGTACCATGGGAATTGAATCCGGGATTTCACCGTGACGAGCGGACGCTTTAACCACTAGGCTGACCACCGCCCCAATGCCAATGCAGGCTATGAAATAATAATGTTCATCCTATGTATTACATTAACTATCATCTTATCATGAAGGTGAATGCGTGCGGTTTTCAGAAAGGGTTTGTCAGTGGACCCATTTGACCAAGCGTATAGAATGTGCCGGACTCTCAACTCACGTGTTAGGATCATATTGGGAGCAGTCCTCGCCCTTGTAGCCCTCCCAACACACACACTGGCCGTTACGACAGGCACCATATCTACACGTGTGTGTGCAGCCGCACTCCCCGGGGCCGATACAGCCTTTCCCTGTGGACAGATGAAGGTGCATGTGTGATTGTAACATTGTGATATACTCCTGCTATTACCAAACTGGCATTTGGCGAGAGTGAGTGAGTGAGTTTGGTTCAACGACGCTATGAAGTGTACGTCACTTCTATCACGGCGTCTCAGAATAATGTGGGGGGAAAGCCCAAAGTGATGCATGCCTCAGACGTTTAAATTTACCACTGTGTTGAAACCCACAAGCATGGATATGGTGCTGACAAACCTAAAAATATAATCAGGGCGAACAGGGATTCGAACCCACGATCGATTCGACTCCGGCTTCAAATCTACCACAACAGATTCCGGGCACGTCTAAGGGACGCAACTCTACAAAGCGAATTGTGACACCATTGACGACCGGGACACCCGTACCCCGGATAGGTGTGTTTAAGACAGTCAATACTGAGTTTCAAATACTAGCATAAAAAATCCGATATAGTAACTTCTTTACTTGTGTCCATTCGTGTCATTCCGGTTAAGTAAATAGGTGTGGCAGTATCTGGAATATTAATAAAGTCTCGGGCGACAGAATGTATTCACTTGAAAATTGGATTCGACCAAAACATTACAAACAGTCCTCGCCGCTTGAAACAATAGCACAAAATGGATGTTTCATGAAAAGCGCATTTTGCATTTTTTGTCATGATTACTGTAACTATCTTTCTATTGGCGGAATGGCTTATTCAATTTATAAGTATTAGAACACATGCGGCTCTCTCTGTTAATAACTAATCGCGATATTTCGTGATGTCCTTTCAGGTGGAGAGGACTGACTATAGGCGGACTGGTTATTAGACACGCATTGATCTGATGCGTGTAATACCCCCATTGATACCTGTATCAAATACGTCACCATCGAAAAATCGTTTCTTGTTTGCTTCATTTTTAGCCACCATGACACAATCGTGTATTCTTTCGTTTCAGGTTTAGTTATACTGTGCGATATACAGTACAGATGCATCAAAGCTTCTCTCACCGTTCTGACAATGACAGTCCCACACACACTTGCGTTGACCGCCGTCCCATCTCCAGCCTGCCTCGCACTGGCAGGTACCGTCTTGAAGCCAGAAACACGAAATAGGGGGTTAGGGATCGGTCATATTATATTCTGGGGGTACCGAGATTAGATATCAGCTACAGCTACAAAACCAAATATTTCCTTCATTTCAGGCTATAAATTCCCACCTCCCACGTACCACCTACAACAGGATTATTTATCTGAAAGGGGTTGAGTTTGAACGGTTATACATTTTCATATTAAAATATTTATTACATATGACTATACATAATGATTTATCAACCAAAATGTTTACATTAAAATAAATGATTATTACTGTAAAACACTGGAGGTATAAACATTTCATGTCCCTTAGTTATGTATATTTCCCCGTACTTTAGTCAAGGTGTGCCATTGTTAACGTGCCTCAGAAATAGGTTGCAAGCTTCATATTATCATCTTACCATGTGCGCATGTGCCATGGCCTTGACATCCACAGTCGGTGCTACAATCGGACCCTTGGAAGCCAGCATAGCAATGGCAGGTGTTGACTTGGCAGCGGCCGCTGTAGTGACAGTCACTGGGACAAGCTGCCTCCAATAGCCTGGGAGATCAATAATTGTTGGCACTATGAGTTTGATACATGTGCGATATGTTACATTGAAACATACGGTGCACAGGACCCTGAATCCCAATTGCAACTTTAAATGAGCAGATTTCTAAGGGGGAAAATCTCGATAGCTAGACATCCTAGGGAAAAGCAAAAGTATCGTGTTAACCGTAGCTCGAGTCAAGAGGAGTCCATTATTGCGATAATAACTGAGTGAGTACGGTTTTATGCCGTTTTTAGCTCCATGCCAGCGATATCACGACGGGGAACCAGAAATGGCTTCATACATTGTACCCACGTGGAGAACGAACCCGTGCTTTCGACGGGAAGAGCGAACACTTTAACCACTAGGCTACCCCAGCGACCCCATTGTGATGATGCCAGCACTGTCAAGTCTTTGACAATATATCTATTGAGTGAGAGTGGCTTTTGTTAATCGAGCTGGCACTAGAGCAAATAGTTACTGAAAACATTGTAGCAACTATCCACGCTATGGGGGCATGACGACTCACAATGAGCCACGTCAACAAGTTTGCGCAACTGCTCTTATACTCTAAGTTTACAAAACGCATACACGGTTTAAATTCGGGAGCAAATTATTTGAAGTATATATTCTCTATACCGGGAGCTCGGAATTCGCTGTACAGAGTTGTGCAGAGTTACATGTACCACGTTCACATGCACAATATTTACTCACGTAAGTAATATTGCACAGTAGTAATTATACGTACGTGTGTATATGTAAGTTCACAGAGTTCACATGAATATTAACTAAGGTGTGTAAATAAATCATGTAAATGATGTACACATACACATCAGTCTGTCTACTACTTTCAACATGAAAACATTGTTTTCCAATCAAAGTCGAATTAGAGGAGGTGTGAAATGGGGTTTAACGTCGCGTCCAAGATTATTCCACTTATATAGCGACGTGCATGTACGTGTGTGTGTGGCTGCTTGTACTAGTCCGGACTGATCCCGATTTATAGTGCTAGCTCACTGAGATACAATGCCTGACTATACTGACTCCGAGCCGACCAGTCCTTGTTTTAGCCCCTTTATGCCGAGCGCCAGACAGGGTAACAACTAGTACCATCTTTTAACGTCATTTGGTATGACGCGGCCGAGGATAGAACCCCGACCCTTCCGCTCTCCGGGCGGACGCTCTACCGCTAGACCACGGATGCGGTCGAATTAGAAGAGAGTTGTTTTACAAACATTGCAAACATCGCCGCATGAACCTACATGTGTTTGATTTAATCTGTACAGAACGTTTGGCTTCCTGAAACTCAAAGAATACACTGTCCGCCCAGCTCTGGATGTCAGCATGAAAGTTGGTATTACTGTATACTGAAAAGCCTCAGCTTTAAATACAGAACTGTTGCCAATTTGTTTGTTTGGTTGGTTGGTTTGTTGTTTAACGCCGCACTCAGCTATATTCCAGTTATATGACGGCGGTCGGTAAAATAATCGAGTCTGGACCAGACAATTCAGTGATTGATATAATGAGCATCGATCTTCGCAATGTGGGATCGATGACATGCATCAACCAAGTCAGCGAGCCTGACCACGCGATCCCGTTAGTCGCCTTTTACGACAAGCATGGTCGCCTTTTCCGGCAAGCATGGGTTGCTGAAGACCTATTCTACCCCGGATCTTCACGGGTATGATTTGTTTGGTCTTGGCATTTCAACATATACTGTAAATCTTGGAAGGGGCGGTCGGGTAGCCTAGTGGTTAAAGCGTTCGCTCGTCACCCTGAAGACCCGGGTTCGAATCCCGACATGGGTACAATGTGTGAAGCCCATTTCTGGTGTCCCCCGCCGTGATATTGCTGGAATATTGCTAAAAGCGGCGTAAAATCAAACTCACTCACTCACTGTAAATCTTGAAATGTATATGAATTAGATCATCCTCTGGCGTTGGCATCAGTGAAATGCTAACACATACATACACTATCAATTTGGACTTGATGCATGTCATCGATTCCAATTGCGTGGATCGATGTTCATGATGCCGGATTGTCTGGTCCATACTCGATTATTTACAGACCACCGTCAAAAAGCTGGAATACCGCTGAGTGCGGCGTAAAACAACAAACAAACAAACAATAAACATACGAGGCATGGTGCTTCAATTTAAAACCCGTACCTATAATTGTGTTCCGCTGCACTAAGAGTTTCAACCAAAGGTCAGAATACATACATGGCGATAAGTTTAGATAATGACAATATTGCGATTAACGCGGTCAGGAGTCGTTCAAACAACATAGCGTTCCCTCACCATCAGTTTCATGTAGCATTGATATAACAAAAAATCAACTTTATCAAGAAGTGCTTAATTCGAAAAAGTCGTTCAACACTAGTGGGATTGTAGATAATGTTGATCCGAACTTGTATGAAACAGTATACATGTAATGTTCTTATTTGTCAGAACCAGGGAGTCCCCGTTTGTCCGTAAGCGCAGAAAATTTCGGTAACAAAATTCAAGTCTACATAAATATAAAATTACTGCATACCGATTCGACAATTTCACTGGGAATGACTCCGTCCAGATTAATAGGTGAACGTGTGCGTAGAGTCAACGAAGATACGTCGATAGGAGCGGCAACGATAGCTTTGTCTACAATTCCTTGGGTCTTTTTGTTTGAACGTGAAAACATATGGTGAACTATTTATTTTGGCTCACGGACTTCTGGTCTTCAAGTTCAGACTGTTTTCACATTGTTGAACTCCCCTGCTGCACTAGTGAACGAAATTTATTAAAAAATACACGTTCAATAAGTTTCAGAAACATAAGGTTTTCGTACATCTCAGGTTTTACAGTTCTAGAGGCTAGGGACCTTAAACAAATGGACCGTCTTTTATCAGTAATTATAATCATGATGATATACCGTTATAGTGAGTGAGTTGGGTTTAACGCCACTTTTAACAGTATTCCAGTTATATCGAGGCGTGTCAGCTTAATGTGGGAGAAAAGCCCGAAGTAATGCAGGTCTCAGACGTTTACCACTTCGGTGAAACCCACGAGCACGGGTATGGTTCCGACAAACCTAGAAACATAATCGGGGAGAACCGGGATTCGAACCTACAATCATAGATTTCTGGCGTGCCCAACTCTGCACAGCGAATCGCGGCGCATCAGACGACTGGGCCACCCGTGCCCCCTATATACCGTTAGGAAACGAAATGTACCAGCAAGACTAAACATTAACAACAGTTACAGCAACTTACAGGATATCAGTGGCTAGACAAAGTAAGACCAAGAACGGCCGCATTGTGTTCGACAAGTCACCAGTTTGGGTCACACTAGTACTCCTCACATACGCCTATTTTATCTGTTTTGCCGCTTTGAGATAAGCATGTATACATGGGAATAACTCTTGTTTTAGACCTACAATTGACCTACAATTCAATTAATGTAGAATGATTTTATTCTCAAAATTAAAAGGTCATTTTGCATACTAATGCGCCGGTAAGTGATACCTTTTTATTGTCAAAATACAATACACGTACCGACGTACGCGAACGCCACGCTTGCTTAGTGTGAGAGCAGATTTCAAATTAATTATGATTGGGTGGTTACAATGTGTGACCTGGTTGAATGTGTGTCATCGTACCTCGGAGGTGTGACGATATGGCTGAAATATTGCCGATGAGACGTTAAATTTTAACTCATTCACTCGGAGGTGTGAATTGTTGATAGGGCGGTCGGGTAGCCTAGTGGATAAAGCGTTCGCTCGTCAAGCCGAAGACCCGGGTTCGATTCCCCACATGGGTACAATGTGTCAAGCCCATTTCTGGTCACCCCCGCCGTAACATTGCTGGAATATTGCTAAAAGCGGCGTAAAACGATACTCACACACTCACTGAATTGTTGGTCATGCTATCGACCACGAATGTTCCTGGTCCAAGCTGGATTATTTACAGGCCGACGTAGTATAGCAGTGACATTGCTGAGTGGTGGTGTAAAACAACATTGATCAACCATCAGTTCATGTTTGTGTTTGTTTGTGTACGTCCCAGTCACTCATTCCATCAATATACACGCGGCCTGTAGTGAGTGAGTGAGTGAGTATGGGTTTACGCCGCTTTAAGCAATATTCAAGCAAAATCACGGCGGGGGACACCAGAAATGGGTTTCACACATTGTACCCATATCGGGAATCGAACCCGGGTCTTCAGCGTGACGAGCGAACGCTTTAACCACTAGGCCGCCAACCACCGCCCCAATGCGGTCTGTAAATATTCTCTCTTTGAAAGAGCATACAAATACCTCAGTTCTGATTATTATATTTAATTAGATGTATATTACATGTCCCAACTACACTCTACACTCCATTCTCCTATCTACACATTGGTACAATGTGAGAATATGATCACCCCTGCCGTGATATTGCAGGAATAATGTTAAAAGCGTCGTAAAAACTCCCTCACTCATTCACCCACACCCACATTCACCCACTAACACTACCATCATTGGGAGCTCAAGATTATGACTAAGTTAACTGTTCTTTCGAACTTCGGGCTAACGGGAGTCAATATTTATTTTACCCTCAAACATCGCTCAGTTATGGCAAAGCAATGTTTCGAAAAACTGTGTAATCTAACAACAGACCCCATGGCTTTAGCATTCGTAAAGACATTCAATACAATGCACGTGTTCGAGTTTCATACTTGCCTTGTGTCGTTAATGTCAGATTTAAACAAATGAATAAAGAATGTTGTCCAAATTTACGGACTGGTTTCCTATGTAATGCGACGTGAGTTGAACGTGTGGGAGATCAGCTTTATAATAACATATAATGGTCGGAATACAAACACTCAGCAAATATCGTTCATGCGCCAGCAACCCGGACCGGAGCATTGTTAGCCTGCATTTGTGAATCCCGTCAACACTACCCGGATCTCAAGGTGTACCTTGAAAGTCGATGAAAGGCAGCATTGAGGCTGTAAAGACTTGCGTGAATTATGCATGCAGCCAGGTTAGTCATGAGGCGTACGGGTATAGCGCTTCTCTAAATAACCCGTCAAACCACCCCCACCAGCAAGGGAGTATTCACCTGCTGGAAAGCAATATGGCGTAAGGTAACTCTTCTTGATCATTTATTACTCTGTGTTTGAAACATTTTCCACATCTTTATCACAAATTAGATGAGTTCAACTGATTCATGTTTATTGATACACGAGAGTGTTTTCTCCATGTTATAGTATCCAAGTAGTGTTTTGGGATTGTATAAGAAACGAAAGAAGATTGGAACTAATATAAAGTTATTTGTATTGCTGTTGTACATAAAATACGGATTGAGGAAAGGTTTTCGTTTTGGAAATGTTTGTTTGTTTGTTGTTTAACGCCGCACTCAGCAATATTCCAGCTATATGACGGCGGTCTGTAAATAATCGACTCTGGACCAGACAATCCTGTGATTGACAGTTTGGAAATAGTAGAATTGGCGTGAAGGTGGTTATAGGGGAGATATTAGGTGATATATTACGGTGGGTCAATTCAATGTGGGAGAGACCCGAAATGAGAGAAATGGTAGATAGTAGTGGTATTTGTAGATGTAATGTCAGTACTATCAATAGTAACGATAGGAGTAACAATGAAGTGTCCATGCATGCATAAGTTTGTAGCCACATGAAAATTATAGGTATTGAAGGTAGTAGTTGTGATACAATATTAGAACGTGTAGATTCATGGGCAGATATGCATCACGTATCAGTAATAGTGGTAGCGGTAGTGTAGCCACACCAATACTAGGACCAGTACCGTGTCGTCTATGTGGTTAGACATGCGTTTATCATATATCTCAACACAGTCGGGTGACAGGTTTGAGTAATAATATGTCACCATGTTTCTTTGCCAGGCGACGGCGGGCACAGCGACACAACATGGAAAGCTTCGTCTATTTGCTCCTCGGTCTGATTGTTGGGACATGGATTCAGCCGCTGTACGCCAACACTGTGTGCTCGCCTGAGTGCACACCCGACTGCACGCTATGCAGTTTCGTATTTACAATTGATCCCTGCCTCACCATGATGGATGGAGACGAACGGGTAGTCCCACGCAATGGGAGTCTTTATTATTACGATGATGCAACGTATTACAATGCCACAACCGGTTTGCCCATAAATGACACAGCGGCCATGCCCATAAACGACACCGTGGCCAAGCGAATTATCACCACTGATGGCGAGCAGGCCAGATTTGTTATCAGCATCCACGACCTAATGTCTGATTCAGCTTCAAAGGAACACTTCCCTGGGCCTCCCATCGTTGTTTATGAAGGACAGGAGGTGGAGGTGCTCTTTACTAATAGACTCCACGCTGACAGTGTTTCCGTTCATTTTCATGGCATCCACCAGAAAAATAGTCCATGGATGGACGGGGTGCCCTATATCACCCAATGCCCCATACTTCCGGGAGTAACATTTAAGTATAAATTCAAGGCAAATCCTGCAGGAACCCACTATTACCATTCCCAGATTTCAGGACAGACAGGGTTGGGTCTGTACGGGCCTCTCATTGTGAAGAGGAAACAGGAGGTGTATGTACCCGAGCATGTCATGCTTCTGCAGGACTGGAATCATGATCTGGATCCTGAAACGGTGTATCTGAAGGGTGTCACTTCAGCGTATTCCTGTTCCACTTCCGCCAACTGTTCTAAATATGAGCAAACACGATCATCGGACAACACCAAATTTGGTAATTTTGAATTCCACAGTGGGTTGATCAATGGACGGGGCAGGTTCTACGATCCGATAACGGGTCGGCATAATGGAGCTCCTCTTACAAGGTTTGCTGTCACAGAGGGGATGGTTTACAGGTTTAGAGTCATCAACGCTGCCACGGTGTACCCATTCCGAGTATATGTCCCTGGTCATACCCTCACTGTCATAGCAACGGACGGACAAGACCTGCAGCGAATTGAAGTGGATTCGTTTATTATCCAGGCCGGTGAACGAGTTGACGTTTTACTCAACGCTTCAAATCCTTTCAATGTAACTGAATACACAATAATTGCCGAGACCCTTGAAGTCAATGTACCTGTTCGTCATATTGCCGAAGCCATTTTACAATATGATAACGTGGAACTAAACAAATCTTTAAGCATACCAGACCACCCTTGTAATCCGAGAGGAATTTTACACTGCAGGGTATTTAACTGCCCATTCAAATATTTCTCCAGAATGCCCAACTTGACATGCATTACTTTAAATGATGCTAATGGATATGCTATTGATCCCAATAGAGATGAAATTGTCAAAGAGCGTTACCCCAAAAGGCTCTTCCTCAACTTTGCCTTCCCTGGAATTGACACCAACCCTGGATCTGTGAACGGCATTCGGTTTCTCCCACCCACGGTGTCAGCACTAACACAGCGTTCGCAGGTTAACATAGAGTGTAATGAACCTTGCAGTCCTGACAGAACCCCGTGTTATTGCATGCATACTGTCTACATCAACGAAGGGGACATCGTTGAGATGATCCTGCTGAATAAGGGTTCAGGGAAGGGGGCTTCCCATCCAGTTCATCTTCACGGCCATTCCTTCTACGTTGCGCATCAGGGCTTTCCAGAATACCAAAGTTATTCTGGTGAAGTGTTGAATGATAATGACGATGTTGAGTGCGAGGACATATACTGCAATAAGGCGAGGTGGAGACCAGGGCAGTACTGGCAAGCTTCGGAAATCAATCCCCGGATCCCTCCTCTCAAGGACACAGTTGTAGTACCATCTGGTGGATATGTCGTTTTAAGGTTCAAGGCCGATAACCTGGGACTTTGGTACCTCCAATCTATGGTAGATATTCACAACACCAATGGTCTAGCGGTGCTGGTGGACGAGTCGACATCTAAACTCCCCTACAGCCCTCCTGGATATCCAGTGTGCGGAGACTACACAGCCTTTGAATTTCCTCTTGATGGTAAGTGTTCTGTAGGCATCACATCATTTTCCATAATAACCTTATACAACTGACTCTGCTTTATGCAGAGATTTTCTATTGGATATGGAAAGGTTGGTTGGTTTGTTGTTTAACGCCGCACTCAGCAATATTCCAGCTATATGACAGCGGTTGGCAAATAATCGAGTCTGGACCAGACAATCCAGTGATTAATATCATGAGCATCGATCCACGCAATTGGGATCGATGACATGCATCAACCAAGTCAGCGAGCCTGACCACCCGATCCCGTTAGTCGCCTTTTACGACAAGCATGGTCACCTTTTACGGCAAGCATGGGTTGCTGAAGACCTATTCTACCCCGGAATCTTCACGGGTCGGATATGGAAAGGGTTTTTGCAGGTTTAACGTACTGTGTTCCAGTGGTCTCGGACCAGTTTGCATAACAGTGTGCAGAGTTCCTTCTTCAGCCTTGTGTTGTTCTGTTGATGATGAGTAAGATTAGCCCGAATTAGTATACCAGGCTTGCCAGCATCTGCCCCTGCTCTGTACTTAACTCAAATTCTTACACTTCAATGGCATGTTTTCATCCAATTGCTATGTTATGGGTGAAATACTGTTCGAAGCAGAGTAACACCCAACGCATTAGCATACGATTCAAGATTCATCACTGGCATACTAAGTTTGAGATTCATTGCTCGCATACCATGTGAGAGGTTTATTTCTCGCATACCATGTGTGAGGTTTATTTCTCGCATACCATGTGTGAGGTTTATTTCTCCCATTGCATGTGTGAGGTTCATTGCTCGCATACCATGTGTGAGGTTCAGTGCTCGCATACCATGTGCGAGGTTCAATGCTCGCATACCATGTGCGAGGTTCAGTGCTCGCAATGGAGGTGTTATCCACCTTACTGTTATCCGACAGTTAAATGGTGACAGAAGTGTTACCGTAGGTTATACCAGCGTTCACGTGAACCAATCAAAACTACCTGAGGATTTGAGTAGAAAGTTAATGCCCAAGCGTTTTGTCTTAGTCTATATGGTCTTTATTTCAAATCATGACTTTGTCAACTTAAGAAGCAATCATCATTGACCCTTGTGGGATGTCAATACAATAGAATGTTATGTCACAGTTGTTTGGAAAATACAACCTTTGATGTATGTAACATATGATAAGTTAATGTTTTGTTAACATTGTGTCAGTTGTCTGGTTTGGCTTGCCATTCCGCACAGTGCCCATGTACAATATGTTCTCTGTTCCAGATGAGAGAAGGGAGCTGAGTGGAGGTCTGATCGCCCTGATAGTCATCATCCTGCTGCTGATGGTTGCGCTCATCGTCCTACTCATCCTGTACTTCCATAGGAGAAAAGTGAAGGTCTTGAGAACAAAAGTGTTCAAATGGTGCAAGTGACACGACTCCTCATCCTAGACTATGAGAGGAGAAAAGTGACGATCTTGAGACCAAAAGTCTTCAAATGGTGCAAAAATCAGGAAAACAGATTTGTTTGTTTCTATGAGTTGGTTGTTTGGGTTGTTGGTTGGCATTTTTTCTTAAACCAAAGCAGTAAGTGTGAAGACTATTAGTATCAAAGAAGTTCATCCCCCTTACACGCATTGGCAACGCGTTACGCAACCCGTGTGCACCCCGTTGGTCACTCGTGTTGAACCCGTCCGCCACGCGTGTGATACCCGTGTGCAACGCGTGTCACACTCATTAGAGGGGGAACAAACTTTTGACCAAAGGAGGACCCATGTCGAGCTGAACCTGGAGGTGGTAACAAGAAGATAACTTTTTGATTTCCTGACGAAAAATGTTAATACACATTTTATTATATGTACTTGCTGATGTCTCATTTTTAGATGTGATTTTGTTGGAAATTATGAGTATTGTTGTGGTTTCTACATGGTGTTTTGCGATGGTGTTAAGAGAATACATGATCCTGTTAAATGTTATTGCTATTCAAATGCTTTTTTGTGATTTGACATTAAACGTCTGTAGTACGACTTTCAGTGATCATGTTTATGAGGTTTGGTGGAGCATTGTTTTTATTGGACCCTAATTACTTTATGATGGTGGGGTCTCTTCGTCTCAGCTCTATAGCCGTGACGCTGGGAAAGGGCAGCATTTAATTAATGAGAGTAGATTATATCATGGAGGATACACTTGAGGGAGAGGGTTCTACCAGATCATATAATATATGGTCTCTGGTCAAATGTGTTGAGCTTACAAGCAATAATTGTAATTTGTGGTGACATCTAAATATAAAACGTCTCATTTAAAACATGAAGTAAGTACGATAGTAAATAATAATATTCAAATCGCATTAAAATACAAAGAATGATAACAAGATTCATATGTAACCCTAAAGCCTGTGTTCCACATCCATAGCCAGGAGGACAGCTGCTGATTAAACAAAGGGAAGAAGCTTGCCCTTACATATATGTAGAGACATCATCTGAGTATGACTATATATGCAAATGTTACGAAAATGGGCATAAAGTTAAGTGAGACGAAGGCTATAGATACAATACCATATATTATTTTTTAGATGATAAAGTACATCATTTGATAATCAATTCAGTTATTGATATCTAAAAACCGATTTGCCATATTAATAAACATTTCGTGATAAAACAAAATCAAATGTGTGATATAAATCCATTCTTTAGTATCCATAAATGAATTATTGATATCATATAACGAATAAATAGTAAAAAGGCGCCCTATATTTTGTTCTTTGTGGATTGTATTAAGTAACGCGTTTGCATCACGATTATAGTGTTAATTGCTAATCTTTTTTCTGCACCATCATTTCTTTCATCTTATGAAAAACTTTTTAAAAAATGGCAACTTATAATTAACCAAGGTAATAATACTTACCCGACCTGCGTTTATTTATCTCTCTGTCATTATTATCGTTAACATGTGTCTACTTTTAAGTGTATATACTTATGCCATACATCGTACTGGTTAAGGAATGACACATCATCGTGAGATATATGTACTCCATACACATGCAGCACAACGGTACTTTGATTCTATAGCACAGAAAATCGTTACCCCGAGTTACTGTGTAACGGTTCACCCCTTGTGTCAGACGTGTCATTCAGACAAATATGTCAGGTGTGACAGTTACCACAATATAAAGATTTGATACATGCCGACTGACACTCTTGATGGGTCAGTGATTAAGACAACAGATCAATACACACGCTTCCTATTCAGTATGTACGTATGATTACATGGCTATGTGTATGCATGGTATGTATGGCTGTATGTATGATTAAATGTATGTAAATTATGTATGTGTATTTATGTGTGTGCGTGCGTGTGTGTAAGGGTATGTAAGCCTAGATTACAAAATGCATGCTTCGGTCGTTTGAAGCCAGAAGGCAGGGGTATTCCCGGGATAGAAGCCTACTCTCGCAGTTGGTCACTAGAGCTGAAACGTCTCTCGCGGAATTGTTTTGAATAAGGCGAATGGAGCAGAGTAAGCTTAGGGATTATCGGCTGTTGTGTGAAAACAATGCTTCAGAAAGATCGATCCCTATGGACAAACCTACAGATTACGGATTGAACGTCAAAGTGTCTGTCAGGTTTCTTAATGCTTAATTTTTTTTGCTGGAGAATATGTATCTTGTACAAGCGCTATAAAACATGTTAACATAAAAATATATGAATGTTGAAGCTAGGCTTCACTTCAGTTTTCCTTTATTTAGTAGGCCCCTCATACTGAAAAACAGCCTAACTGTTTATATTACTATATCCTGCTATGCTTTACATCTAACAAAGCTATACGTTACTAATATATTAGGCAGTAATTTTATCTATATTTCAAACTTTCTCCCTTTGTAACAAAATCCATATGTTCTAGTATTATATTTGATATATCCGTATTTACATATATACATCATTTATAATTTGTAGTCAACATATATACCTATAAATCCTTACTATATTCAATAATGTAATACATTAAACTCCCCCCCCCCCCCCCTACAATTAAGTATGGTGGTTTATATCTATTAAGCATATTATTTATTTTTCAACCCGACCTACACCGTCGATGAAATACAGATCTCACAGGGTAACATTCAACAGGCTCATTACCTTCGGATCATGTTAACATTGTTTCTTAACAGTTTAGAAAAAGAGAAAATATTTGAAGTGAACTACATTGGAAAATGAGAAAAAATTAATTGTCAATGGTTTGTATCATAAAAACTCTCTGGTCAGTAAACAACAGTTGTTATTTTAGTACCGTCACGAGGAATCCCAAACCTTCTCTTACTCTGTTATGATATATAATGTCAAAGTGAAAGCCAAAAATAATTAACGTGCAAAAAAGCATTTTCCATGGACTTGTTTATTTGCTATTGTGATATACATGTGTCAGATTGATTGAAAAATATACAATATCAACTGTAAATTTCTTCCGTGTGTGAATGCGTGTAATACTTGCATATTGGCTCCCCAGTTCTCATAATGCTTCATATGAAAGCAAAATTGTATGTTAACATCATCTCTTACGTCAGTGACTGATTTCAAACCGCATGTCTTGGTGTGACACAACCAGTGTCCCAACGCTCGTTAATGTTTCGTCCTCACGATCTAACGTTATAACATTTCAGGTCATAGACATCCTCTTATACCCAGCAGATGCGTTCTGGACATATTACCTTTCGGCTCCATAGTCTGTACTGTCTTAAAACTGACTTTATTAGTCTTCGGATGTTACGTCTAGTACACACACACACAGGACTGTTTAGCCTATATAAGGAATGTAGCAGGCAGTGGATCTTCCAGTTGGCTAACTTACTGTTGGTAATATCCCTTTTCTTTTAGCAAATAAGAGGATAGTTAGTAACAAAAATATACGATATACAACGCATATTTGCACAACTATCACAAAACCATTCGACACTGACACCGCATCAAACCCCGCGGTAGACTGGACACAGTTATGTGTTCACCGATTAGATAACCCCTACCGACAGGGTGGGGATGGTGGTTCAAAGCGAAACAGACAACCCTGTCTGGTGTCTAATAAATGCTGGGCGGCGCCTTTGATCTTACCTCTAACCATGCATGAAATAGGAGTAAACGATGATCAGGATGGCCTGGAAATAAACAAGATTCTTTCTTGTTGCATATCAAGGTACCAATTCATAGGTCACGGAGTTTTTTATGTATATGTGCCCAGTGTATCTACGATTAACTAGAATGTTTCATATCTACAAAAATGTATATGCGTCAGTGTGGTTTATCAACACATGTATAATGATTATTCACGCTTGGTGTGCCAGACTGAAATTAAACATTATGATAGCGTCAGCAGGGATAATAGAGGTCATAATAGACGTGGCATATGAAGATCATACATTCATATGTTTAAGTTACATAGGCAGCAGGCTAGATTATTTACAGCAATACAGTTCAAATATTGTGTTCAATAAAAGAAAACGTTGATTTTTAACACATTTATTTTTGTACGATTTAACAAACTGTGGACTTAGATGACATGTTCGCTTATTGTAATAAGATCAAGGTAAAAAATCATATCTTTCTCTGAATCAACGGGCATAGTTGCTGTCAAACATAAGAACGTAATCAGGGCGGCCAGCTTTGACTTGTCATGTGCCTTAAAGTGAGTTTAAACTTGTCAAAAGCGATTGACCCTACAATATAGGGTCATTTACTCCAACGTTCTAACTGTCAATCGTCTTAACAGGACCATAACGTATGTTATATATCGACTACCTGTCTCTATGTCTTAAGTTGTTAATCGGTAACTGCGGTCCAAATTTATCAACTTATTCATCTATTATTGCAAACCTGACTGATTTGTTTACACAATAAAAATTCTAATTGATCATGCACTACCGAGGCAGCCAAGCACCTGTATAAGAAATATAAAAGCAGCCAGGTTACATGTAGTCCCAAAAAGTGGCAGTTATTTCGCCGCAATATAACTGAAAAAATGCTGATGTGACGTGACATATAAACTTACCCACAGACAATACATATTTTCGAGAGAGTGTAGCACAATTTTATCAAAGTTTTATTGACAATTTGAGAAACTATAATAATATGAATATTAAAATTCATCATCACTTTTCAAGTTTACAAAAAATGTCTGTTTGATCGACATAGGTTTATCCCCAATTTGCCAGCACAATGCAGAGGATTAACAGTTACTGTGAGTGAGCATGGTTTTACGCCGCTTTTAGCAGTTACTGTGTTTATAAAAGCAAAGAAGTCATGCCAAAATCGCTCACAGTAGTTAGTGACAAACTCAACTGAGGATTTTACAAGTATCTTTCACAACCTTTGAAAGCTAACATGTGAATAAACTCAGTTCACTGTAACTTAAATAATTAAGGCACTTGCAGTGACCAGTTAACAAGTAATCAGTGAGATTGTATATAAATACTGGGAACGCCAAACAACTTCATTGTACATAGACAAATGCACCTGTGAATGGTCAAGGTTTTAAATACCGAGTGAAACAAAGACGAGGTGGCAGCCTACACTGGAAATGCCCTTGCCGCGGCAGTAAGAGAAAGACTGATGTCAGAGTATAAAACAAAGTGGTGGGACAAGCTACAGTCAATACAAGGGGCGAGGGGAAGAAATTAACTGAGAACCTACAGGCGTTTCAAACACCATTACGATACGGAAGATTACGTTAAGAAACCACTGAGTCGTTGCCACAGAAGTGCGCTTGCTTAATTTAGATGCGGGGTAGCCACATTAAAGTTAGAAACTGGCCGCTATTCTAATATTCCAGCAGAAGAGCGATTTTGTTTTAACTGTAGAGACTGTGTGGAGGACGAGATACATGTCTTACTTTTATGCCCACTATATAATGTTTTGAGAACAGATCTTCTTAATCTCTAACCAGCTCCGATCTCACCTTTTACGCGGCCAAAACCTGTTATGATATTTTATTGAAGCGCCGATCTATTTTATATTCATGATGTATATATTGTATGTATATTCATTTTAGTATATAAGTTGGTTTTATGATCATATCGTCTCTCATAAGTCGTTTTACGACTGGCCGTACGTTTTAAGCATGTTTTGATTTATATGTATGTTGCACAATGTACCTTATGGGTGAGACGCAAATAAATTATTGTCTGTCTGTCTGTCTGCTGTATGCTGCATTCCAGCCTCCATCAACACCTCTGGTGATCTTTTCGCGATTCCGAGCCTTGCGCATAACCATTGTCATGACCTGGTTGAGTGACTTCCTTCCATCAACGTGAAAGGATTACCCACAGAGAAAGAAAAGATTAAAATCCTGAAGATATCCTATCCAAATGGTATAAGTACTCACAACCAATTTCCTCTAATAGTAAACTGTCACCTTTGGTATCCCCAACAATACTCACCATGGTCATTGGGCAAATGTAAAAATCACAAACCCTAACGAGATTCTGTCTACATGGTCACACCCGGTGATTGTGAAGATCTAAAATCCTTTCGACAGTTTGTTTGTTTGTTGTTTAACGCCGCGCTCAGCAATATTCCAGCTATATGAAGGCGGTTTGTAAATAATCGAGTCTGGACCAGACAATCCAGTGATTGACATCATGTCCATCGATCCACGCAATTGGGATACGATGACATGCATCAAGCAAGTCAGCGAGCCTGACCACCCGATCCCGTTAGTCGCCTCTTACGACAAGCATGGGTTGTAGAAGACCTATTCTACCCCGGATCTTCACGGGTCGGATCCTATTCAAGCACTATCCACACATAACATCCATTGTGACAATGGAATAGTTTCATCATACATCATTATCATGTTTTGTGCATGCAAGTCATTGGTTCATTGCATAGAATAACAGATAATCAAGTATTAGCTTGGACGTCGTTTTAAAAAGGTGCCCTCGCAATGTTGCATAAACAGTAGTTGATCAAATTCTGATTTGAGTCCATGGGTGGCCCAGTCGTCTAAGGCGCAGCAATTCACAGCGAAGAGTTAGGTCCATTGAAAACATCCGTGCTTGTGGGTTTCACCAAGGTGATAAACGTTTGAAACCTGCATCACTATGGGCTTTCCTCCCACGTCTAGGTGGCACGCCGTGATATAACTGGAATACTGTTCAAAACGGCGTTAAACCAAACACACTGACTCGCACAAATCCTGACTTCATATGTGAGGTGTCCTGAGTCAGGATTACATATATGGTTCAATGTTCAGTGTTTCATTATATATGACTGATATCATGAGCATTGATCCACGCAATTGGGATACAATGTTTGCGAGCCTGACCATCCGATCCCGTTAGTTGCCTCTTACGACAAGCATAGTCGCCTTTTACGGCAAGCATGGGCTGCTGAAGATCTATTCTACCCCGGATCTTCACTGGTCACGATCCGACCTGATGACATATTGCTTTGTATATTATTACACATGTAAGCTGGCCAGGTCTCCCCACGTACATCAATACATTGATTAGACCATATTGATAATCCTATTTGATGCTAATGTACCAGTAAGTTGGTCAAGCCTTGCTTTTAGGAGACTTACATGTTTTCTATTTTAACATAGATTACTAATGTTGTTCATTGTATGTATACCCATTGTTGGATGCATCGTTAATGATTTGGGGATTATGTGGTATCTTAAAAAATGCAGTAATTGGATCTCTTATACAACAATTCGTAATTCAACGTTTGCCATGTCCACATCAGATGTCGCTTCTCCAAATTTAATTGCTCGATATTTTTATAACAGTTCATTAATCACCAATCACTGTTATACATGTTATACACGTCATAAACGGGATCAAAGGCATTGCTCCATATGTATCTTGTAATACGAGGGCTGGCTGAAAAGTTCCAAGCCTAACTGCGAAAGACCCGTACCAAGTGGATGGTTTTCATTTATTTCTCCACATAGTCCCCTTCCAGGTTAACACACTTTTGCCAGCAATGCTACAAGGCCTGGATGCCGGTCAAGAAGAAATTTTCTTCAGCCACCCTAAAAAAGTCATTCACAGCGGAAATGACGTCATCATTACCAGGAAAATGGCGACCGGCTAGTTCCTTTTACATTTTGGGAAACAGGTGGAAGTCTGACGGGGCCAAATCGGGTGAATAAGGGGGAAGCCACAATCATGGATCGCTGACATGGCAACCACCGATTTGTGAACAGGAGCATTGTCTTGGTGGAACAGGACCCCTTTAGTGAGCATTCCCCGTCGCTTAGCTTTGATAGCTTCACGCAACTGTCTCAGTAGGTCAGCATAATATCTTCCATTGATAGTCTGGCCTTTTTCAAGATAGTCAATCAGCAGAATACCCTTGGAATCCCAAAAGACTGAAGCCATCACCTTTCCAGCATAAGGAACCGACTTGGCTTTTTGGGGAGGCTGGTGATTCAGGATGCTTCCATTGTTTAGACTGAATTTTGGTTTCTGGCTGAAAGTGATGAATCCAGGTCTCATCCATGGTTACAAATAGGGCCAAAAAAACATCGGGAAATGCTTCAAAACGGCATAAATTGTCACGGGACGTCAGGAGTCTGACACGTTTCTGATCGGCTGTCAAGAGCTTTGGCACCCATCTTGCAGAAACGTTTGTCATTCCCAACTCGTTGGTGATAATGTGCTCAACCCTCCCATGAGAGGTGCCCACAACACTGACAATATGTCTAGTGGTAAATCGTCGATCAGCCATCACCATGTCATGCATCCGGGTAATGTTTTCCGGAATGGTTGCTGTTGAAGGCCTTCCTGGACGCGGGTCATCGTCAAGGCTCTCTCTGCCACGCTTGAATTCCGCAGCCCACTTCTTTACAGTGAAAAAGGAAGGGACATCATCCCCTAAAGCGGAGACCATGTCACCATGTACCTGTGATGGAGTTAGTCCTTTCAGTTGCAGATACTTAATGACTGCCCTATAGCCTGTTTTGTCCACTTCAGGTTAATTTAATGGGTGGGTTCACAAGATGGTCGGGTACAAAGACAATAATAACACTATTATGTCTTATGTCTATGATTCATTAAATGATTGTACTTGTTGGTGGCAAAAGTTTGTTTCAATCCGATTGAGATATCCCACTTAGGCTTGGAACTTTTCAGCCAGCCATCGTATACAGCAAACGCCAATACCATTCCCTGATAAATTAAATTAATGTGCGTGAGTGTTACACAGTGTAACCGCTAAAATTACAACATGGAAATAAAAAGTGACACCCGTGTCCATTCTAAGAGTGCGACCATATCAAGTGTTCATGAATAACTGTGAAAAGTAGTGATGACATCAGATGTTTGCGAAAAGGTGCGATTTTTCTGCCCCACCCATTGCTAACACGTCTCACATGAAAATGATGGCCTGAATGTGAGAATGTTAGTAACTGTAAATAAGTCAATAAAAGTTCAAGCAGTGATGATGTCAGTTCACAAATGGGCCTTGTTCTCGGTAGCTATTGAGACCACTACGTGACCCCCAAACTGATCCGCATCGTCCCGGCATGGCTCAAGAAGGCTTTGGGTCCTAGCTAGCCCAAATGTTCTGTGGAGTTAATGTTTGGCGATTTGGACAGCCATGTGAAAGTGGTAATGTAATGTATTCATAGGCAAGAGTGAAACGTGCAGTCCGGCATTATCTCCTCTGAACATTTCACTCTTATGGTCAATAATAAGAACCATGTGTAAAACTTGAACCCGTGACGAGTAAAAGGCGACTAACGGGATTGGGTGGTCAGGCTCGCTGACTTGGTTGATGCATGTCATCAATCCCAACTACGTGGATCGATGCTCATGATATCAATCACTGGATTGTCTGGTCCAGACTCGATTATTTACGGACCGCCGTCATATAGCTGGAATACTGCTGCGTTAAACAATAAACCAACCAACCCTGTCACGAAAAGCTATTATAATTGTACCGTTTACACAAGATAGGGTATCCACAATTATTCTTTTGTACGTGAAGTTATGTGTGGTATATTATGTTGAATTTTGTTTAACGACACAGTCAGCAAAAACTGACAAACTAGCGTCGGAAATTATATTTTATATTATTGTGTAGCAAGCAGAGGCATAGGCAGATCCAGGGTTTCCAGTGTCATCACCCATCAATTACCTGTAGACGCGTGTTTCCCGAACTGATCAACAAGCAGCACATAGTTAAACTACATTGATTGATTATTCTGCAATTTTAACATTTTACGTCCGGAATAATGCTGAGCTCTCTCATTCACCCGAGTGACTCAGAATTGATGATATGTAGACCCAGGAACTGGCTACTTTTTATGTTTCACTTTTTGTTTCCTTATATTTCTTACTTCCTCTTTTTTCAAGTGATGTTTTTGTAACGTTAAATAGTCGAATAAAACAGTGGCTGTTGATGCGTCTTTTGTCCTCAAAGCGTAAGTCACTTCGCTTAAATATTCTGATCTGTCCATGTTGTGGTGTTTGCTCATTTAGAACGCTGTACGCGTCAGTGGAAACATTTTCAATGAGTTTCCATAGAAGAGAACATATGTCATTTCTTGCCAAATATTGAATGAATGGAGCACGTTTGATCATTTATGTTAGGTCAGTTGATAAGAAAACATTATTTGAACAGAAACACCTTGATACATCCCTTCTCAGGTTGTGCGTCACACGGTTCACGTGAATATTTCACCTTGAATACCACTTAATCGTGGTGTGAAGATATGTGTGATAGTTTCTGTAAGAAAATCAAAATTAAATTGCATTGCGAGAGTTGTTTGCAAACAAATGGACTTTAGTTTTTAAACAAATGCATTGTCAACTGACAGCGAGAGCAATGTTTTTTTTGTAGCCTAATTTTCAAATTTGCTAGGTTTTATATTTTATCATTTTACTGACAATTGGGTTCTCCTACGTTCTGTGCCGCTTCGGACGTTTCCTCCGCATGAACCTACATGTAACACGCTGGTATATAACTTACATGAAGGAAAGGCGATACAACTTTGGAATGGTCAGCAGTCCGAACATGACCATTAAGGGATCGAGCCTATAGGAACACACTTAATAACATTGGAAAGTTTATGTTCCTCAAATGAGCTCAAATCTGACTGATTTGTTTTGTACTGCAGAAATTTCTGGTAAAATCCTTTTTATACCTCCAGAAATTTCTGCCAGACATTTATTATTTACCACTTTGTATTATGTACTTCAAAATATCGCTCAGCAGTCATATTTGTAGTAAACAACACGTTGGTGTTGAAACATTAGGCTCTGTGGTCAATCAATATATTTTGCAGTGCGAGAAAATCATTTGGCCTGATAGACTAGGGAATCATAGCAAGATTTTCAACAAATCATTTCATACTCTCACATGGCTTCGAATGCCCGATTTGCTGCAATGAAAACCAATAGTGGATTTTTCATACTTTTATTATACATGGTTTGATACAGAAAATGGCGTGACACTTTAGTTCATGAAAATCAGCCTCACAAGTATGATATTGAAACCACCTAGTCCCCAGCGAAAAACTACAGTGGTAGTATTCACAGTAGTTGTAAGTGTGGCATCGCGTTCGAGGGATTAGAGGATGGTGCACAATCAATCAGGGCATAACTGCGAGTTTTCCCGGTGGTACCCGGTCCAAGTAATGTCCATCACAGTGGCCTTTGTCAGATACCAACTACTTGTCCTCCACAGCTCGTTCAAGTATTGGTGGATCAAGTGATTCATACTGAATGAAAAAGAAAGACAACGTTACAAGTAAGCACTTACAAATTGGTGACATGTAGAATTAGTATTGTCGTAACATTGATTTTCAGCCATCAGCGCGTTTTGTTTCTCATAATTAATGCTTTCTGTCTCTGCTAATCAATTTGAACGGCACTGACAGCATCGAAGCAATGCATTTCAGACTTCATCTCGCCATGGCTGTTGATCAAACAGCCGCGACCATAATTTTAAAGGTTTAAATTGTTACAATATTCCCAGGTGTATGGGATCCATTTCTACCTTATGGCACTAAGCTTACATATTTACAACAGTAATGCTATTCTACAACTACCTACAGATGCAAGGATAAACATCTAAAACATATATGAATAAATATATATTAAATTACATGCAATACAGAACTAGTCCCATCATTATTTTTCTTGAATAGCGAAAACTTTACCACAACAAACGTGTATCATGACCCATTTTAACTTCCATCTACTCAAATGACAGATGACCTCATCAATACATGTCTTATATTCATCTCGGATACCTCATGTTGCCAAATGCAGTAGAAATTAGTCCTGTGCCTCAAGCTGTCTATGTCAGCACTCTTGGTTTGATAACTTCACCTCTGTAATGGGAAAACAGACAAACTGGCTTAATTGTAGTAAAGGCCAAACATAACATAAGCTTAATGCATCACAACTTAAAAATAGTTCTGCACCAACGTTACTAAGAAAGTTGTTGACACTTCCAGTTAAATGACATTATTTCTCGTTTGGAAAGAAGACAACTTCAAAACAGAAAGTGCTATTCAACTAGCTACCATAAACAGAAAGTTAGAAGCACTTTTGGTGTAATGACCTTGACCTCAATTTAAGAGAATGATATGTTTGATTATTTTTATTTGAAAACATAGGTGTAAGCTCTTACTTACATGTTATACACACACATTATTTCCTCAGTACAGAAAGGAGCAGAAGTACCTTATGACAGACCAATCCAGTGACCCTCATAGAAGGTCACTCAAAACCTCACCACTTCAAAGCGCCGCCCTCAGGACGTCGTCCTTCCACAACTGGTGATGAGAACTGGTTGTAAAATCATAATTGCTGAACGAGTGACGTGCCAACCAATCGATCTTAGGAATTAATTGGTTTGTGTCATTTTACTGTTTTTCAGTGCCATGTCCAGAGAATCTAGAATACACAAACAAACAAACATAAATGCTTACCTTCGACGTGAAACATTTGGGGGATTATTATGGAAAATTGCATTTGATTGCCTAGTTATTTGGACCTTTCAGTAGGTCTTCGTCATTGCAATTAATTGTAACTACATTGAACGCTTTTTATTATTGAGAACACGTGACCTTGACATTATCAATATCAACTGCAGTATTTTCAAGGGTTAACCAGTATATAAAACCAAATATGAAGTCTCATGGTGGAATCCAATGTCACAACGAAAATATGGTACATGCTTTTCATTGAAAATAGGTCACGGTGACCTTACAAATATCTGCAGAAATAGACACTGAAGTGAAAGGCACTGTTCTGCCTCCAGGGTGTCCTCGTGACAGTGACACTGAATATCTTCTGGCAATCATTTCCTCAAGAGGTCTCGAATAATTTCGTGACAGTGAATTATCACTGAAAATCAATTCTTGGAACTTTCATACCTCTTCATGACAGTGAAGTGTCATTGAAAATATTCTTCGTAATCAATGCCTCGAAACGGTCGATTGGAATTCTTCTGTCTCCAGTGTGTCATCGTGAAAGTGAAGTTCCGCTAAATATATTCTTGGCAATGAATGCCTCGATATGTCCTCATGGAAATCTTCTGCCACCTGGGTGTCTGCATGACAGTGAAGTGTCATTTAAATTTTTTTAGTAATCAATGCCTGGAAATGGCCTCTTAGAACTCTTCTGCATCCAAGATGTCTTCGTGACAGGGAAGTGCCATTTAAAAAAAATTGGTAATCAATGCATCGAGATGTCCTCATGAAACTCTTCTGCCTCCAGGGTGTCTTCGTGACGAAGAAGTTTTATAGAATATATCCTCAGCAATCAATGGCTCGAAATGACCTCTTATGAATCTCTTCTGAATGCGGGGTGTCTTTGTGACAGTAAAGTGCCACTCAATATATTCTTGGCAATCCATGCCTCGAGATGGAATTCTTCTGCTTCCAGGGTGTCGTGACAGTGAAATGTCAAGGCAATCAATCAATTGAAATGTCCTCTTAGAAACCGTATGCATCCAGGTCTTTGTGCCAGTGAAGTGCCACTCAATATAATCTTGGCAAACAATGCCACGAGATGTCCTCATGGAATTCCTCTACCCCGAGGGTCTCCTCGTGATAGTGAAGTGTCACAGAATGAATTCTTAGCAATCAATGCCTCGAGATTTCCTTTGAGAACTCTTCTTCATCCAAGGTGTCTTCACGACAGTGAAGTGTCACTGAAAGTATTCATAGCAATCAATGCCTTGAAATGTCCTCTTCACACTCTTCTGTCTCAAAGGTGTCTTCTTGACAGTGAATTTAATCTTGGCAATCAATGCCTGAAGATGTCCTCTTCACACTCTTCTGTCTCAAAGGTTTCTTCTTGACACTGAATTTAATCTTGGCAATCAATGCCTGAAGATGTCATAGAACTCTTCTGCATCTAAGGTGTCTTCGTGACAGTGAAGTGTCACTGAATGTATTCTTTGCAATCAATGCCTCGAAATGTCCTCATGGATCTCTTGTGCCCCCAGAGCGTCTTCGTGGCAGTGAGATGTCACTTTTTAGCAAACAGTGCCTCGAAATGTCCTCTCAGAAAACTCCTGCCTCCAGGATGCCTTCGTGACAGTAAAGTGTCATTCGTTATAATCTTGACAATCAAAGCTTCGAGATGTCCTCATGGAACTCTTCTGCCTCCAGAGTGTTTTCGTGACACTTAATCCACTCTTGGCAATCAATACCTCGATATGTCCTCCTGGAACTCTTCTGTCTTCAGGGTGTCTTAGTGACAGAGCAGAGTCACTGAATGTATTCTTGGCAATCAATGCCACGAAAAATAGATCGATGCCTCGAGGTGTTCCCATGTACCTCCTGGAGCTCTTCTGTCTCCAGGGTCTCTTGGTGACAGTGAATTGGCACTCATTATAATATGGGCGTTCATTGCCTCAAGATGCTTTGTTCCGCTCTTATTCCTTCCTTGATATTTTCTTGGCAATAAATGCCTCGAGATGTCTTTTTGGAACAATTGTGCCTCCAGGGTATCTTAGTGACAGAGAAGTGCCACTTAATACATTCTCGGCAATCAATACCTCGAAATGTGCACTTTGATCTCTTCTGCCTCCATAGTGTCTATGTGACAGTGAAGTGTCATTGAATATCTTCTTAGCAGTCAATGCCTCGAAATGTCCTCTGAGAAATCTTCTGCCTTCAGGATGTCTTCGTGAAATCCTAATGGAGCTCCTCTGCCTTTAGGGTGTCTTTGTGACAGTGAAGTGTCATTGAATATATTCTTAGCAATCAATGCCTCGAAATGTCCTCTTGAAACGTTTCTGCATCCAAAGTCTTTTCGTGACAGTGATGGGTCACTGAATGTTATAATATCAATCAATGCCTCGAAATGGCCTCTTAGAGCTCTTCTCCCTCCAGTGTGTCTTCATGACAGTGAAGCGTCTTTAAATATATTTTTAGCAATCGATGCCTCAAAATATCCTCTTAGATCTCTTTTAGGATGTCTTCGTGACAGAGAAGTGTCACTTGATATTTTCTTGGCAATCAATGCCTCGAGATGTCTTCTTGGAACAATTGTGCCTCCAGGGTGTCTTTGTGGCAGTGAAATGTCACTGAATATCTTTTTAGCAATCAATGCATCGAAATGTCCTCTTGGAAGCTTTCTGCCTCCATGTTAGGATCTCTTTTGCCTACAGGGAGTCTTCGTGACAGGGAAGTGTCACTTAATACAGTCCTCTCAATCAATGACTTGAAATGTGCACTTTCATTTCTTCCGCCTCAAGGGAGTCTTCGTGACAGTGAAGTGTCATTGAATATCTTCTTAGCAGTCAATGCTTCGAAATGTCCTCTGAGATATCTTCTGCCTTCAGGATGTCTTCGTGACAATTCTTATGGAACTCCTCTGCCTTTAGGGTCTTTGTGACAGTGAAGTGTCATTGAATATATTCTTAGCAATCAATGTATCGAAATGTCCTCTTGGATCTCTTTTGCCTCCAGGGAGTCTTCGTGACGGGAAGTGTCACTTAATACAGTCCTCTCAATCAATGACTTGAAATGTGCACTTTCATTTCTTCCGCCTCAAGGGTGTCTTTGTGACAGTGAAATGTCACTTGAAATATTTTTGGCAATCAATGCTTCGAATTGTCCTCTTGAAACCTTTCTGCCTCTAGGGTGTCTTCGTGACAGTGAAGTGTCATAGAATATATTCTTAGCAATCAATGCCTCGAAATGTTCTCTAAGAATTCTTCTGCCTCCAGGGTGTGTTCGTGACTGTGAAGTGTCACTGAATATCTTCTTGGCATTCATAGCCTCAAGATCTTCATGTCACTGTTTTCCCTCCAGGGTGTGTTCGTGCCAGAGAAGTGGCACTTAATAATTCTTGGCAATCAATGCCTCGAAATGTGCACTTTGATCTTTTGTGCCTCCATAGTGCCTTCGTGACAGTCAATTTCCACTGAATATATTATTAGCAGCATCATTGCATAAGTCCTCTTGACCCCCTTTTGCCTCAAGTGTGTGACCGTCGTTATCAAGTTGTCGGGCATGCTTAAGGCGGATACAAAGAGGCTGACACCGCCTCTGATAACCAAACAATCCCCGATTTTGAACCTAAATCTAAAGAATTTGGAAGTGTCTTTCTATAAAGTAATGCGCCTACGTGCAGGTTGTTAGTGCGGGTTAGTGCAGTGTTAAGTCTTTGAACCTAACGTGCCTTCGAAGCATACCCGACCCTTAGATCGAGGTCTCCAGAGGTCTTATTTGGGTACCAGTGACCATGGGAGGTGGGAAACCTGGTCCTGGAGAGTCTCCTGGTGATGCCTTTTGCCTCAAGGATGTCTTATTGGCAGACATATTCCTATAGAGGTCTTTTTGGTCATTTTCTACCCCCAGAAGTCTTGTTGGCACTCTAATGCTTCCAGTGTTTCTTCGTGACAGTCAGTTGCAACTGAACAGCTTCTTGGCAAACATTGCCTCCAGACGTCTCCTTTCAACTCGTCTGTGTCTCTTCTGTGATTTATTACAGATTATCCTTTGACCTCTTCAGCCTCCATGGTGTCGTCGTGACAGTGAAGTGTCACTGAACGTATACTCAGCAATCAATTAATCGAAATATCCTCTTCAAACTTTTCTGTCTCAAGGGTGTCTTCGTGACAGTGAAGTGTCACTGAATGTATTCATAGCAATCAATGCCTCGAAATGTCTCCGTGGAAATCTTCTGCCTCCAGGGTGTCTTTGTGACAGTGAAGTGTCACTGAACGTTTCCTCAGCAATAAATGAATAGAAATAACCTCTTTAAACTCTTCTGTCTCACATGTCTCTTCGTGACAATGAAGTGCCACTCAATATAATCTTGGCACTTAATGCCTCGAGATGTCATAGAATTCTTCTGCATCAAAGGTGTCTTCGTGACAGTAATGTGTCACTGAACGTATCCTCAGCAATGAATGAATAGAAATATCCTCTTCAAACTCTTCTGTCTCAAATGTGTCTTCGTGACAGTGAAGTACCACTCATTGTAATCTTGGCAATCAATGCCTCGAAGATTTCACAGACTTCTTCTGCATCCAAGGTGTCTTTGTGACAGTGAAGTGTCACTGAATGTATTCTTTGCAATCAATGCCTCGAAATGGCCTATTAGATCTCTTCTTCGGTGTTTCCATGACAGAGAAGTGCTCCTCTGCCTCCAGGGTGTCTCCGTGACCGTGAAGTATCACTGAATGTATTTTTAGCAATCAATGAATAGAAATGTCCTCTTAGAAACCTTCTGCCTCCAGGCTGTCTTTGTGACAGTAAAGTACCACTCAATATAATCTTGGCCATCAGTGCATCTTGATGCCATGGAACTCTTCTATATCCAAGGTGTCTTCGTGACAGTGAAGTATCACTGAACGTATCCTTAGTAATAAATTAATAGAAATATCCTCTTCAAACTCTTCTGTGTCAAGAGTATCTTGGCGACATTGAAGTGCCACTCAATATAATCTTGGCAATTAATGCCTCGAGATGTCATAGAATTCCTCTGCATCCAAGGTGTCTTCGTGACAGTGAAGTGTCACTGATGTATTCTTAGCAATGAATGAATAGAAATATCCTCTTCAGACTCTTCTTTCTCAAGGGTGTCTTTGTGACAGTGAAGTGACACTCAATATAATCTTGGCAAACAGTGTGTATAGATGTCATAGAACTCTTCTGCGTCAAAGGTGTCTTCGAGACAGTAAAGTGTCACTGAATATAATCTTGGCAATTAATGCCTTGAGATGTCATATAACTCTTCTGCATCCAAGGTGTCTCCGTGACAGTGAAGTGTCACTGAATGTATTCATAGCAATCAATGCCTCGAAATGTCCTCACGAAATTCTTCTGCCTCCAGGGTGTCTTCCTGACAGTGAAGTGTCACTGAACATATCCTCAGCAATCAATGAATGGAATTATCCTCTTCAAATTCTTCTGCATCCAAAGTGTCTTCGTGACAGTGAAATGTCACTGAATATAATCTTGGCAATCAATGCCTGGAAATATCATGGAACTCTTCTGCATCCAAGGTGTCTTCGTGACAGCGAAGTGTCACTGAATGTATTCTTAGCAATCAATGCCTTGAAATACCCTCATGGGGTTCTTCTGCCTCCAAGTGAATTGTCACGGAACGTATCCTCAGCAATGAATGAATAGAAATATCCTCTTCAAACTCTTCTGTCTCAAATGTGTTTTCGTGGCAATGAAGTGCCACTCAATATAATTTTGACAATGAATGCCTCTAGATGTTATAGAATTCTTCTGCATCCAAGGTGTCTTCGTGACAGTGAAGTGTCACTAAATGTATTCATAGCAATCAATGCTTCAAAACGCCCTCATGGAGGTCTTCTGCGTCCAAAGTGTCTTCGTGACAGTGAAGTGACACTGAACATATCCTCAGCAATGAATGAATGGAAATATCTTCTTCAAACTCTTCTGCTTCAAAGGTGTCTTCGTGACAGTGAAGTGTCACTGAATGTATTCATAGCAATAAATGCCTCGAGATATCATGGAACTCTTTTGCATTCAAGGTGTCTTCGTGACAGTGAAGTGTCACTGAATGTATTCATAGCAATCAATGCCTCGAAATGTCCTCATGGAATTCTTTTGCCTCCAGGGTGTCTTCCTGACATTGAAGTGTCACTGAACATATCCTCAGCAATGAATGAATGGAAATATCCTCTTCAAACTCTTCTGCATCCAAAGTGTCTTCGTTACAGTGAAGTGTCACTAAATTTAATCTTGGCAATCAATGCCTCGAGATGTCATAGAACTCTTCTGCATCCAAGGTGTCTTCGTGACAGTGAAGTGTCACTGAATGTATTCTTAGCAATCAATGCTTTGAAATGCCCTTATGGAGTTCTTCTGCCTCCAAGGTGTCTTCCTGACAGTGAAAAGTCACTGAACATATCCTCAGCAATGAATAAATGGAAATATCCTCTTCAAACTCTTCTGCATGCAAAGTGTCTTTGTGACAGTGAAG
This sequence comes from Haliotis cracherodii, assembly GCF_022045235.1. Taxonomy (NCBI): domain Eukaryota; kingdom Metazoa; phylum Mollusca; class Gastropoda; order Lepetellida; family Haliotidae; genus Haliotis; species Haliotis cracherodii. The sequence continues at coordinate 28,147,103 of NW_027266319.1, read as the reverse complement.
TGTCACTGAATGTTATCTTGGCAATCAATGCCTCGAGATGTCAAAGGATTCTTCTGCATCCAAGGTGTCTTCGTGACAGTGAAGTGTCACTGAATGTATTCTTAGCAAACAAGGAATCGAAATGTCCTGATGGAGTTCTTCTCCCTCCAAGGTGTCTTCCTGACAGTGAAGTGTCACTGAACGTATCCTCAGCAATGAATGCATAGAAATATTCTCTTCAAACTCTTCTGTCTCAAATGTGTTTTCGTGGCAATGAAGTGCCACTCAATATAATCTTGGTAATCAATGCCTGGACATATCATGGAACTCTTCTGCATCCAAAGTGTCTTCGTGACAGTGAAGTGTCACTGAATTTATTCATAGCAATCAAGGAATCGAAATGTCCCCACGGAATTCTTCTGCCTCCAGGATGTCTTCCTGACAGTGAAGTGTCACTGAACGTATCCTCAGCAATGAATGAATAGAAATATCCTCTTCAAACTCTTCTGTCTCAAATGTGTCTTCGTCACAATGAAGTGCCACTCAATATAATCTTGACAATGAATGCCTCGAGATGTCATGGAACCCTCTTGCATCCAAGGTGTCTTCGTGACAGTGAAGTGTCACTGAATGTATTCTTAGCAATCAATGCCTCGAAATGCCCTCATGGAGTTCTTCTGCCTCCAAGGTGTCTTCCTGACAATGAAGTGTCACTGAACATATCCTCAGCAATGATTAAATGGAAATATCTTCTTCAAACTCTTCTGCATCAAAGGTGTCTTCGTTTCAGTGAAGTGTCACTGAATGTATTCATAGCAATAAATGCCTCGAGATGTTGTGGAGCTCTTTTGCATTCAAGGTGTCTTCCTGACAGTGAAAAGTCACTGAACGTATCCTCAGCAATGAAAGAATAGAAATCAATCCCTCAAAATGTCCTCATGGAATTCTTCTGCCTCGAAGGTGTCTTCCTGACAGTGAAGTGTCACTGAACATATCCTCAGCAATGAATGAATGGAAATATCCTCTTCAAACTCTTCTGCATCCAAAGTGTCTTCGTTACAGTGAAGTGTCACTGAATTAATCTTGGCAATCAATGCCTCGAGATGACATAGAACTCTTCTGCATCCAAGGTGTCTTCGTGACAGTGAAGTGTCACTGAATGTATTCTTAACAATCAATGCTTTGAAATGCCCTTATGGAGTTCTTCTGCCTCCAAGGTGTCTTCCTGGCAGTAAAATGTCACGGAACATATCCTCAGCAATGAATGAATAGAAATATCCTTTTCAAACTCTTCTGCATCCAAAGTGTCTTCGTGACAGTGAAGTGTCACTGAATGTTATCTTGGCAAACAAGGAATCGAAATGTCATCACGGAGTTCTTCTCCCTCCAAGGTGTCTTCCTGACAGTGAAAAGTCACTGAACGTATCCTCCGCAATGAATGAATAGAAATCAATCCCTCAAAATGTCCTCATGGAATTCGTCTGCCTCCAAGGTGTCTTCCTGACAGTGAAGTGTCACTGAACATATCCTCAGCAATGAATGAATGGAAATATCCTCTTCAAACTCTTCTGCATCCAAAGTGTCTTCGTTACAGTGAAGTGTCACTGAATTAATCTTGGCAATCAATGCCTCGAGATGACATAGAACTCTTCTGCATCCAAGGTGTCTTCGTGACAGTGAAGTGTCACTGAATGTATTCTTAACAATCAATGCTTTGAAATGCCCTTATGGAGTTCTTCTGCAATCAAGGAATCGAAATGTACCCACGGAATTCTTCTGCCTCCAGGATGTCTTCCTGACTTTGAATAGTCACTGAACATATCCTCAGCATTGAATGAATAGAAATATCCTCTTCAAACTTGCTGAGGATAAGTTCAGTGACACTCCACTGTCAGGAAAACACCTTGGAGGCAGAAGAATTCCATGAGGACATTTCGAGGCATTGATTGCTATAGCTATGAATACATTCATTGACAGTTCACTGTCACGAAGACACCTTGGATGCAAAAGAGTTCCATGACATCTCGAGGCATTGATTGCTAAGAATACATTCAGAAACACTTCACTGTCAGGAAGTCACCTTGGATGCAGAAGAACTCTATGACATCTCGAGGCATTGATTGTGTAGATTATAATGAGTGGCACTTTATTGACACAAAGACACATTTGAGACAAGAGTTTGAAGAGGATATTTCTATTCATTCATTTCTGAGGATACGTTCCGTGACACTTCACTCTCAGAAAGATATCCTGGAGGCAGAAGAATTCCGTGAGGACATTTCGAGGCATTGATTGGTATGAATAAATTCAGTGACACTTCACTGTCACGAAGACACCTTGAATTAATAAGAGTTCCATGATATGTCCAGGCATTGATTGCCAAGATTATACTGAGTGGCACTTCATTGCCACGAAAACACATTTGAGACAGAAGAGTTTGAAGAGGATATTTCTATTCATTTAATGTTGAGGATACGTTCAGTGACTTTTCACTGTCAGGAAGACACCCTGGAGGCAGAAGAACTCCATGAGGGCATTTTGAAGCATTGATTGCTATGAATACATTCAGTAACACTTCACTGTCACGAAGACACTTTGGATGCAGAAGAGGTCTTTGACATCTCGAGGCATTTATTTCTAAGAATACATTCAGTGACACTTCACTGTCATGAAGTCACTTTGGATGCAGAAGAATTCTATGACATCTCGACACATTAATTGTCAAGATTATATTGAGTGGCACTTTATTGACACGAAGACACATTTGAGACAGAAGAGTTTGAAGAGGATATTTCTATTCATTCATTGCTGAGGATATGTTCAGTGACACTTCACACTCAGAAAGACATCCTGGAGGCAGAAGAATTCCGTGAGGACATTTCGAGGCATTGATTGCTTTGAATACATTCCTTGACATTTTACTCTCACGATGACACCCTTGAGTCACAAGATGTTCCAAGAGGACATATCGAGAGATTGATTGCTGAAAATATTTTAAGTGGCACTTCACTGTCACGACGATACCATGGAGGCTGAAAGGTGCCTTGATTTCTTCTGGAAACATTGATTTCCAAGAGGATAGTCTGTAACAATTCACAGAAGAGACACAGACGAGTTGCAAGGAGACGTTTGGAGGCAATGTTTGCCAAGAAACTGTTCAGTGGCAATTGACTGCACGAAGAAACACTGGAAGCATTAGAGTGACAACAAGACTTCTGGGGGCAGAAAATGACCAAGAAGACCTCTATAGGAATATGTCTGCCAAAAAGACATCCTTGAGGCAAAAGCCATCACCAGGAGACTCTCCAGGACCAGGTTTCCCACCTTCCATGGTCACTGGTACCCAAATAAGACCTCTGGAGACCTCTATCTAAGGGTCGGGTATGCTTCTGAGGCACGTTAGGTTCAGAGACTTAACACTGCACTAACCCGCACTAACCTGCACTAACCCGCACTAACAACCTGCACGTAGGCGCATTACTTTATAGAAAGACACTTCCAAATTCTTTAGATTTAGGTTCAAAATCGGGGACAGATTTCATAAAACTCTTCTGCATTCAAGGTGTCTTCGTGACAGTTAAGTGTCACTGAATGTATTCTCAGCAATCAATGCCTCGATAAGGCCGTATCAAATTCTTCTGCCTCTAGGTGTCTTCCTGACAGTGATTGAGTATGGTTTTACGCTGCTTTTAGCAATATTCCAGCAATATATCACGGCGGGGGACACCAGAAATGGGCTTCACACATTGTACCCATGTCGGGAATCGAACCCGGGTCTTCGGCGTGACGGGCGAACGCTTTAACCACTAGGCTACTCGACCGCCCCTCCTGACATTGAAGTGCCATTCAATCTTGGCAATCAATACCTCGTAATATTATGGAGCTCTTCTGCATCCAAGGTGTCTTCGTGACAGTGAAGTGTCACCGAATGTTTTCTTAGCAATCAATGAATCGAAATGTCCTCATGGAATTCTTCTGCCTCCAGGGTGTGTTCGTGACAGTGATTGAGTGTGGTTTTACGCCGCTTTTAGCAATATTCCAGCAATATATCACGGCGGGGGACACCAGAAATGGGCTTCACACATTGTACCCATGTCGGGAATCGAACCCGGGTCTTCGGCGTGACGGGCGAACGCTTTAACCACTTGGCTACTCGACCGCGCCTCCTGACATTGAGGTGCCATTCAATCTTGGCAATCAATACCTCGTAATATTATGGAGCTCTTCTGCATCCAAGGTGTCTTCGTGACAGTGAAGTGTCACCGAATGTTTTCTTAGCAATCAATGAATCGAAATGTCCTCATAGAATTCTTCTGCCTCCAGGGTGTGTTCGTGACAGTGAAGTGTCACTTGTTGTATTCTTAGAAGCAATGAATCGAAATGTCCTCTTAGAAACCTTCTGCCTCCAGGGTGTCTTTGCGACAATGAAGTGTCACTCGTTATAATCTTGCAATCAATACCTCGAGATGCCCTCATGGAACTCTTGTTTCTCCAGACTGTTTTCGTGACAGAGAAGTGACACTTAATCTACTCTTGGCAATCAATGCCTCGAGATGTCATGGAACTCTTCTGCATCCAAGGTGTCTTCGTGACAGTGAAGTTTCACTGAATGTATTCTCAACAATCAATGCCTCGATAAGGCCTTATCGAATTCTTCTGCCTCTAGGTGTTTTCGTGACAGTGAAGTGCCATTCAATATAATCTTGGCAATCAATGCCTCGAAATATTATGGAACTCTTCTGCATCCAAGGTGTCTTCGTGACTGTGAAGTGTCACTGAATAATTTCTTAGCAATCAATGAATCGAACTGTCCTCATCGAATTCTTCTGTCTCAGGAGTGTCTTCGTGACAGTGAAATGCCACTCAATATAATCTTGGCAATCAATGCCTCGAGATTTCATAAAACTCTTCTGCATTCAAGGTGTCTTCGTGACAGTTAAGTGTCACTGAATGTATTCTCAGCAATCAATGCCTCGATAAGGCCGTATCAAATTCTTCTGCCTCTAGGTGTCTTCCTGACAGTGATTGAGTATGGTTTTACGCCGCTTTTAGCAATATTCCAGCAATATATCACGGCGGGGGACACCAGAAATGGGCTTCACACATTGTACCCATGTCGGGAATCGAACCCGGGTCTTCGGCGTGACGGGCGAACGCTTTAACCACTTGGCTACTCGACCGCCCCTCCTGACATTGAAGTGCCATTCAATCTTGGCAATCAATACCTCGTAATATTATGGAGCTCTTCTGCATCCAAGGTGTCTTCGTGACAGTGAAGTGTCACCGAATGTTTTCTTAGCAATCAATGAATCGAAATGTCCTCATGGAATTCTTCTGCCTCCAGGGTGTGTTCGTGACAGTGAAGTGTCACTTGTTGTATTCTTAGAAGCAATGAATCGAATTGTCCTCTTAGAAACCTTCTGCCTCCAGGGTGTCTTTGCGACAATGAAGTGTCACTCGTTATAATCTTGCAATCAATACCTCGAGATGCCCTCATGGAACTCTTGTTTCTCCAGACTGTTTTCGTGACAGAGAAGTGACACTTAATCTACTCTTGGCAATCAATGCCTCGAGATGTCATGGAACTCTTCTGCATCCAAGGTGTCTTCGTGACAGTGAAGTGTCACTGAATGTATTCTTAGCAATCAATGAATCGAAATATCTGCTTCAAACTCTTCTGCTTCAAGTGTGCCTTTATGACCAGTGAAGAGCCACGCAATCATTACCTCGAGATGTCCTCCTGGAGCTCTTCTGCCTCCAGGGTCTCTTGGTGACTGTGAACTGGCACTCAATATATTATGGACGTCCATTGCCTCCAGATGCTTTGTTCCACTCTTCTTCCTTCATTGAATATATTCTAAGCAATCAATGAATCGAAATGTCCTTCTAAAACTTTTTCTGCCTCCAGAGTGTCTTCGTGACAATGAAGTGCCACTTAATACTTTCTTGGCAATCAATGCCTTGAGTTGTCATGGAAGTCTTCTGCATTCAAGGTGTCTTCGTGACCGTGAAGTGTCACTGAATGTATTCTTTGCAATCAATGTATCGATAGTCATCTGAGAAACCTTCTGCCTCCAGACTGTCTTTGTGAGAGTGAAGTGCCACTTAATCCACTTTTTCCATTTAATGCCTCGAGATGTCCTTATGGAATTCTTCTGCTTGAAGAGTGTCTTCATAAAAGTGAAATGTCAAGGAATATTTCTTGGCAACCAATGCCTCGAGATTTTCTTTCAGAACTAATCTGCATCCAGGGTGTCTTTGTGATTTTGAAGTGTCACTGAATATATACTAAGCAATCAATGACTTGAAATATCCTCTTAGAACTCTTCTGCCTGAAGGTGTCTTCGTGATCGTGAAGTGTCACTGAACATACTCGTATCATTCGCAATCAATGTCTCGAAATGTCCTCATGGTATCCATCTGCCTGCAAGGTGTCTCCGTGACAGTGAAGTGTCACTGAAAATCTTCTTAGCCATCAAGGTCTCGAAATGTCTTCTTAGAACTCTTCTGCCTAAAGGATGTCACTAAATGTATTCTTAGCAATCAGCGAATCGAAATGTCCTCTCAGAAATCTACTCTTGGCAATCAATGCCTCGACATGTCCTTATGGAATTCTTCTGCTTCAAAAGTGTCTTTCTGACAGTGAAGAGCCATCCAATATAATCTTGGCAATCAATGCCTCGAGATGTCCTCCTGAAACTCTTCTGTCTCCAGGGCGTCTTCGTGACAGTGAAGAGTTACTGAATGTATTCTTGGCAGTCAATGGCACGAAAATTAGATCGATGCCTCGAGATGCCCCCATGGAATTCTTCTGCCTCCAGTGTCTCTTTGTGACATTGAATTGGCACTAAATCATTGCCTCCAGATGCTTTGTTCCACTCTTTTTCCTTCATTGAATATATTCTAAGCACTCAATGAATCGAAATGTCCTCCTAAAACTTTTCTGCCTCCAGAGTGTCTTCGTGACAGAGAAGTGCCACTTAATACATTCTTGACAATCAATGCCTCGAGATGTCATCGAACTCTTTTGCATAAAAGGTGTCTTCGTGACAGTGAAGTGTCACTGAATGTATTCTTATCAATCCATGCCCCGAAACGTCCTCTGAGAATCCTTCTGCCTCCAAGCTGTCTTTGGGGCAGTGAAGTCCCACTCAAAATAATCTTGGCAATCAATGTCTCGAGATGTCCTCATGGAGCTCTTCTGTCTCCAGGTTGTCTTCGTGACAGTGAAGTGTCACTGAATGTATTCTTAGCAGTCAATGCCTCGGGAAAGATGTCTTCAAGGAATTCTTCTGCCTCCAGGGTCTCTTTGTGACAGTGAAGTGTCGCTGATTCTATTCCTGGCAATCAATGCCTTCAAAAAGCCTCTTTCATCTCTTCTGCCTCCAGAGTGTTTTCGTGACAAAAAAGTGCCACTTAATATATTCTTAGAAATCTTCTGCCTCCAATTTGTCTTGGTGACAGTGATGTGTCACTGAATGTAATCATATCAATTAATGAATCGAAATGGTCTCTTAGAACTCGTATGCCTCAGGGTGTCTTCGTGACAGAGAAGGGCAACTTAATAGATTTTTAGCTATCAATGCCTCCAGTTGTCCTCTTAAAACTCTTCTGCCTCCAGGGTTTCTTCGTGATATTAAAATGCTACTGAATATATTCTTGAAAGCCGTTGTCTCGAGGTGTACTCTTGGCACTTTTCCGCCTCCAGGGTGTCTTTGTTACAGAGAAGTGCCACTTAATAAATTCGTGGCTATCAATGCCTCGAGATGTACTCTTTGATCTCTCCTGCCTCCAGGGTGTCTTCGTGACAGAAAAGTGCCACTAAAATCAGTCCTCTCAATCAATGACTTGAATTGTGCACTTTCATTTCTTCCGCCTCCAGGGTGTCTTCGTGACAGTGAAAAGTCATTTGAAATATTCTTGGCAATCAATGCCTCGAAGTGTCCTCTTGAAACCTCTCTGCTTCAAGGGTGTCTTCGTGACAGTGAAGTGTGATTGAATATATTCTTAGCAATCAATGCCTCGAAATTTCCTCTTGGAACTCTTTTGCCTCCAGGGAGTCTTCGTGACAGAGAAGTGCCACTCAATATATTCTTGGCAATCATTGCCTCAAGATGCGTCATATCACTGTTTTCCCTCCAGGGAGTCTTCGTGCCAGAGAAGTGCCATTAAATAATTCTTGGCAATCAATGCCTCGATATGTGCACTTTGATCTCTTCTGCCCCCATAATGCCTTCGTGACAGTCAATTTCCACTGAGTATCTTATTAGCAGCATCACTGCATTCATAAGTCTTCTTGACCCCCCTTTGCCTCCAGTGTGTGACCGTCGTTATCCAGTGGTCAGGCATGCTTCAGGCGGATACAAAGAGGCTGACACTGCCTCTGACAACCAAACAATCCCCGATTTTGAACCTAATTCTAAAGAATTTGGAAGTGTCTTTCTATAAAGCAATGCGCCTACGTGCATGTTGTTAGTGCGGGTTAGTGCAGGTTAGTGCAGTGTTAAGTCTCTGAACTAACTGCCTCAGAAGCATACCCGACCCTTAGATAGAGGTCTCCAGAGGTCTTATTTGGGTACCAGTGACCATGGGAGGTGGGAAACCTGGTCCTGGAGAGTCTCCTGGTGATGCCTTTCGCCTCAAGGATGTCTTATTGGCAGACATATTCCTATAGAGGTCTTCTTGGTCATTTTCTGCCCAGAGAAGTCTTGTTGGCACTCTAATGCTTCCAGTGTTTCTTCGTGACAGTCAATTGCCAATGAACAGCTTCTTGGCAAACATTGCCTCCAGACGTCTCCTTGCAACTCGTCTGTGTCTCTTCTGTGAATTGTTACAGACTATCCTCTTGGAAATCAATGTTTCCAGAAGAAATCAAGGCACCTTTCAGCCTCTATGGTATCGTCGTGACAGTGAAGTGCCACTGAATATCTTCATGGCAATCATTGGTTCAAGAGTTCTAGGATGTCACCGAATATCTTCTAGGAAATAATTGCTTCATGAGCTTCAGGACGTCGTCGTGAAAGTCAAGTTTCACTGAAAATCTTTTTGGCAATCATAACTCATAGATGACCTATTGGCCCTGTATTGCCTTCAGGGTGTCTTTGTGACAGTGAAGTGTCACTGAATATTTTTTCAGCAATCAATGCCTCGAAATGTCCTCTTAGCACACTTCTGCCTTCAGTTTGTCCTCGTGAAAGTGAATTACCACTGAATATATTCTTAGCAATCAAAGCCTCGAGATGTCCTCATGGAATTCTTCTGTATCCAGGGTGTCTGCGTGACAGTGAAGTGTCACTTGATATATTCATGGCAATCAATGCCTCGAGATGTCTTCATGGCATTCTTCTGCCTCCAAGGTGTCTTCGTGACAGTGAAGTGTCACTGAATATCTTTTCAGCAATCAATGCCTCGAAATGTCCTCGAAAAACACTTCTGCCTTCAGTTTGTCTTCGTGAAAGTGAATTACCACTGAATATATTCTTAGCAATCAAAGCCTCGAGATGTCCTCATGGAATTCTTCTGTATCCAGGGTGTCTGCGTGACAGTGAAGTGTCACTTGATATATTCATGGCAATCAATGCCTCGAGATGTCTTCATGGCATTCTTCTGCCTCCAAGGTGTCTTCGTGACAGTGAAGTGTCACTGAATATCTTTTCAGCAATCAATGCCTCGAAATGTCCTCGAAAAACACTTCTGCCTTCAGTTTGTCTTCGTGAAAGTGAATTACCACTGAATATATTCTTAGCAATCAAAGCCTCGAGATGTCCTCATGGAATTCTTCTGTATCCAGGGTGTCTTTGTGACAGTATTAATGGAACGCTTCTGCCTCCAGTGTGTCTTCGTGAAAGTGAATTACCACTGAATTTCTTCTTAGCAATCGATGCCTCGAAATGTCCTCTTAAAACTCTTCTGCCTCCAAGGTGTCTTCGTGACAGTGAAGTGTCACTGAATATCTTTTCAGCAATCAATGCCTCGAAATGTCCTCGAAAAACACTTCTGCCTTCAGTTTGTCTTCGTGAAAGTGAATTACCACTGAATATATTCTTAGCAATCAAAGCCTCGAGATGTCCTCATGGAATTCTTCTGTATCCAGGGTGTCTTTGTGACAGTATTAATGGAACGCTTCTGCCTCCAGTGTGTCTTCGTGAAAGTGAATTACCACTGAATTTCTTCTTAGCAATCAATGCCTCGAAATGGCCTATAAGATCTCTTCTTCGGTGTCTCTCCATGACAGAGAAGTGTCACTGCATATTTTCTTAGCAATCAATGCCTCGAAATGTCCTCTTAGAAATTTTCTAACTGCAGGATGTCTTCGTGACCGTCCTAATGGAATTCTTTTGTCCCAAGGGTGTCTTTGTGAGAGTGGTTGTTTGGTTTGTTGTTTAACGCCGCACTCAGCAATATTCCAGCTATATGACGGTTGTCTGTAAATAATCGAGTCTGGAATAGACAACCCAGTGATTAATATCATGAGCATCGATACACGCAATTGGGATCGATGACATTCATCAACCAAGTCAGCGAGCATGACCACCCGGTCCCGTTACTCGCCTTTTACGACAAGCAGAGTCACCTTTTACGGCAAGCATGGGTTGCTGAAGACCTATTCTTCCCCGGAATCTTCACGGGTCTTTTGTGACAGTGAAGTATCATTGAATATAGCAATCTTAGCAATCATTGCCTCGAAATGTCCAATTAGATCTCTTCTACAGTGTCTTCGTGACAGAGAAGTGTCACTTGGTATATTCTTGTCAATCAATGCCTCGAGATGTCCTCCTGGATTGCTTGTGCCTCCAGAGTATCTTCGTGGCGGTGAAATATCACTGACTATCTTCTTAGCAATCAATGCCTCGAAATGTCCTCTCATAAACCTACTGCCTGTAGGGTGTCCTCGTGACAGTGAAGTATCATTGAATATATTCTTAGCAATTATTGCCTCGAAATGTCCTCTTAGAAATCTTATGCTTCCAGGGTGTATTCCTGTCAGAAAAGTGCCACTTAATACATTCTTAGCAATCATTGCCTCGAAATGTCCTCTTGGAACCTCTCTGCCTCCAGAGTGTCTTCGGGACAGTGAAGTGTCACTGAATATCTTTTTAGCAATCAATGCCTCGAAATGTCTTATCAGAAAACTTCTGCCTCCAGGATGTCATCGTGACAGTGAAGTGTCACTGAATATCTTTTTAGCAACCAATGCCTCGAAATGTCCTCTTGGAACCTTTCTGCCTCCAGTGTGTCTTCGGGACAGTGAAGTGTCACTGAATAGCTTCTTAACAATCAATGCCTCGAAATGTCCTCTGAAAAATCTTATGCCTCCAGAATGCCTTCATCTTTTTAGCAATCAATGCCTCGAAATGTCCTCTTAGATCTCTTCTAGGATGTATTTGTGCCAGTGAGGTGCCACGTGTCACTGAATATCATCTCAGCTGTCAATGCCTCGAAATGTTATCTGAGAAATCGTCTGCCTTCAGGGTGTCTTCGTGACAGTCATATTGGAACTCTTCAACCCCCAGGGTGTCTTCGTAACAGAGAAGTGCCACTTAATACATTCTTTGCAATCATTGCTTCGAAATGTCCTCTATGTCTCTTCTGGGCATTCTTCCTCCCAGTGAGGTTTCACTGAATATCTTTTCTCAGCAGTCAATGCCTCGAAATGTTATCTTAGAAATCGTTACAGTCCTAATGGAACTCTTCTGCCTCTAGGGTGTCTTCGTGACAGTGAAATGTCATTGAATATATTCTTAGCAATCAATGCCTCGAAATGTCCTCTCAGAAATCTTCTGCTTTCAGGGCGTCTTCGCGACAGTGAAGTGTCATTGGAACATATTCTTAGCAATCATTGCTTCGAAATGCCTGTTGTGCGGTGTCTTCGTGGCAGAGAAGTGTCACTTGGAATAATACTCTTGGCAATCAATGCTTCTAAATGTCATCTTAGAATTCTTCAGTCTCCAGGTTGTCTTCGTGACTGTAAAGTGCCACTAAATATATTCTTGGCAATCAATGCCTCGAGTTGTCCTCTTGAAACTTTTCTCCCTCCAGCTTTCTAAGTATCAAAACGTTAATAAGTTTATTTATAATCTGAACTTATTTACATGGTAACACAACGATTTAATAGCAGCATAATGCAGATTATGTAAAATAATCAAACTATTTGTAATTTTATGACTCCTTGGTGAAATCGAAAGCACATACAGCATCGTACATATCGAAGCCTACGTTTTGAAGCCGAAATCGGAAATAGTCATGGATTCTACACTCGATGATTTTCGAATTATTTTCTGAAACGGCGGGGAGAGATATATAAAATATTGATGTGACATATTTGTAGCCAAATAATGGTGTTATTGGTCTACCATTGCAAGAAGGACAATTTAGAATGTCTTTACAAACTTTTTCTGAGAATCTCCCGTTCTCAGAACGGATGAGTGGGTGAGTGAGTATGGTGTTACGCCGCTTTATTCAATATTCAAGCAATATCATGGTGGATAACAACATAAATTGGCTTGACACATTGTACCCATGTCGGGAATCTACCTCGGGTCTTCGGCGTGACGAGCGAACGCTTTAACCACTATGCTATCCGACAGCCCCTCTCAGAAAAGATGAAACAAGATACACGTGATGTTTGTAATGTACCGTAAAAATATTTTCTACCCAAAATGCTACGTGATTTTGTACCCTTGAATATATAACAATCGATCTATATAATTATATTTCTTTTTACATGTATATTGCAAACAATAGTAAATGAGCAGAAGATGTAAAAAAACAAATTATCAATTTCATGATATGACTCTATATGATTATGACTGACTGTGATCCTTTAGTGAGGGCAATCCAATTGGCAAAACTCAAACTGAGTGTTTGGTTCTGATAGGATAGTGAAATTGATTAAACCTTAGTTGATTGTAATGTTTTGATAGGAAACTGATTGTAAATTAACAAGTATAATACTAATATTTTCGTATATCTTTGAAACTAATGCAAACTTATTCTGGGTATAGAATCAACAGAAATTATGTGTACAAAATCACTACATTTCAACTGGATTTCGTGGAGTGATGGGATAGTAAGGAGATATATCGCCTGTAGGTTTCCGTTTCACATTTTAAAACAAGAATGTTTTTTTATTCCATGTTTGTGCTACCTTTTACCTGAGAGCTGCAACATGGATTCTTTCCAAATGTAAGAAACACATTCTATTCTAATAAAAAAAAGGTGTATTTTATGAAACAAGATCATTTTTTACAAGTTTTGAATTAATTCGACATTGTGCGACCTTTAACGTGAGAACTGCTACATATGGGTTCTCTTCAAACTCAAGGAACACTTTTTGATATTAATTGGAGAGATGCAGTGCAAATGTTGATTTTGATATATGTATTGTATGAAACAATATGAAATTGTGCATGTTTTGAACTTGGAAATGTTTTTTTTAATTTTATGTTTGTGCTACCTTTTCCTTGAGAACTGCTACATAGATTCTTTTCAAATGGGAGAAACTGTTTCTATACAAATAGAAGAGGTGCAGTGCAAATGTTGATTTTGATATGTACATTTTATGAAAAAATATGATTTTTTACATGTTTTGAACTGAGAATGTTATTGTTTCTGTAATTCAACATTGTGCTACCTTTAACTTAAGAACTACTTCGTGGATTCTTTCCAAATTTGAGGAACACTTTCTATACAAATAGGAGTGGAGTAGTGTAAAGGTTGATTTTGATATGTATATTTTATGAAACAATATGATTTTGTACATGTTTTGAACATAGAATGTTTTGAACTTAGAAAAATGAGTGGGTCGAGATTACCCTTGTTCATTTCGGTGTTACAAGTTTTTTGCCAATGTATGATCCAAGAGCATCATGGTATTACGGTCCATGCCACCTTCCCAGTTTTAGCAGTTTTGAACAGTTTAATGACTTGGACGGGAGGAGGTAGGACTGCTGAGACTTTTTTCAGACATCAAATTATTATTTGGGGGAAGGCAACAATTTTTATGTCAAAATATGTCCCTTACCTTGGAATTTTATTATATTTGTGTCATTGTTTTACTCAGTTACCAAGGCAAAAGGAGTGACCATGGATAAGGTTGAAGATCATCCCTGTTATCAGTTCGTCTTTGAGGATTCTATCAACGTTGGGCCAACGTTGTTTTGACCGACGGCACAACGTCTGACTTCTTTCTGGGATGTGTCATGTACCCTGTGATCTGTGTCGTGTAATATTTTTGCTGATATATGATGTGATTAATTGCATATTTGTGATGTGTCATGTGCCATGTACCATATGTGTCATGTATCCTGTTATCCGTGTCATGTTTTGTTGTGTGCTTTTTGTGATATGTGATGTGATTATTTGTATATCCGTGATGTGCCATGTGACATATGTGTCATGTATGCTGTGATATGTGTCATGGAATGTTGTTTTTTTGTTATTATTATATGCAATGTGATGAATTTTATATGTGTGATGTGTGATGTGTGATGTGCCATGTACCATATGTGTCATGCATCCTGTGATATGTGTCATGGAATGTTTTTGTGTGTTTTTGGTTTTTATATGCAATGTGATTATTTGTTAAGGTGTGATGTGTCATGTGTGATGTGTGATGTACCATATGTGTCATGTATCCAGTGATCTGTGTCATGTAATTTTTGTTGTATTTGATATGTGATGTGATTATTTGTATATGCGTGATGTGCCATGTGACATATGTGTCATGTATGTTTTGATATGTGTCATGGAATGTTTTTGTTTTGTTTTGTTTTGTAATGTGATTATTATTATATGTGTGCTGTGTGCTGTGTGATGTGTGATGTACCATATGTGTCATGTATCCTGTGATCCGTGTCATGTGATGGGTTTTTTTGGTGATATGTGATGTGATTATTTGTATATGCATGATTTGCCATCTGACATATATGTCATGTATTCTGTGATATGGAATTTAAAAAAGAAAATGTTATATGCAATGTGATTAATTTTATATGTGTGATGTGCCATGTACCATACGCGTTATGTATCCAGTGATCTGTGTCATGTAATGGTTTTGTTTGTGATATGTGATGTGATTGATTTTAAATGAGTGATGTGCCATGTACCATATGTGTCATGTACCCTTTGATCTGTGTCATAAAATGTTTTTTTATGCGATATGTGATGTGATATGTTAATGTGTGATGTGCCCTGCAATAATATATACAAACATCTTTAATAATAAAACTTTAGATGTTTCTTATTTAATGATGCCCCCAATCTAAAAGGGCGGGTTGATAAAGCCATACCAAGGATATCCGTTTATCCGTCCTTCCAAAGACATTTTGTGTGTGAGTGCAGTGGAAAGGTTGATTTTGATATGTATATTTTATGAAACAATATGATTTTTTACTTGTTTTGAACTTAGAATGTGTTTTTTAATTCAACATTGTGCTACCTTTTATTTGAGAACTGCTACATGGATTCTTTCCAAATTTGGGGAACACTTTCTATACAAATAGGAGAGGTGTAGTGCAAAGGTTGATTTTGATGTGTTTCCTTTTATGAAACAATATGAATTTTTACATGTTTTGAACTTAGAATGTGTTTTTTAATTCGACATTGTGCGACCTTTAACTTGAGATATTAACTGGAGAGATGTAGTGCAAAGGTTGAGTTTGAAATGTTTATTTTCTGAAACAATATGAAATTTTCACGTTTTGAACACAGAATGTCTGTGCTTCCTTTTACTTGAGAGCTCCTACGTTGATTCTTTCCAAATGTGAGAAACACTTTCTATACTAATAGAAGAGGTGCGGTCCAAATGTTGATTTTGATATGTGTATTTTATGAAACAATCTATTTTTTTGCATGTTTTGAACACAGAATGTGTTTTTTAATTCAACATTGTGCGACATTTAACTTGAGAACTACTACATGGATTCTTTCCAAATTCGAGTAAAACTTTCTATACAAATGGGAGTGGTGCTGTGCAAATGTTGATTTTGATATGTTTATTTTATGAAACAATATGATTTTGTACATGTTTTGGACTTTGAATGTGTTTTTTTAATTCAACATTGAGCGACCTTTAACTTGAGATATCAGCTGGAGAGATGTATTGCAAAGGCTGATTTTGATATGTTGATTTTATGAAACAATATGAAATTCTTGCATGTTTTGAACATAGAATGATTTTCTTAATTATTCTATGTTTGTGCTACCTTTTTCTTGCGAGCTCCTACATGGATTCTTTCCAAATGGGAGAAACACTTTCTATACAAATATGAGAGGTGTGGTGCAAATGTTGATTTTGATGTGTGTATTTTCGGAACAAATATTATTTGTTTCATGTTTTGAACTTTAAAAAATGAATGAGTCGACGTTACCCTTGTTCATTTTAGTGTTAAAATTTTGTCTGCCACTGTATGATCGAAGAGCATCATGGTATTACGGTCCCTGCCCCCTTCCCAGTTTTAGCAGTTTTTAACAGTTTAATGACTTGGACGGGTGGAGGTATCACTGCTGAGACTAATATCAATACTCTTAGCAATCAATGAATCGAAATGTCCTCTTAGAAAACTTCTGCCTTCAGGCTGTCTTTGTGACAGTGAAGTGCCACTCAATATGATCTTGGCAATCAATGGCTCGAGTTGTCATGGAAATCTTTTGCACTGTCTTCTTGACAGTGGGGGCGGTCGAGTAGCCTAGTGGTTAAAGCGTTCGCTCGTCACGCCGAAGACCCGGGTTCGATTCCCGACATGGGTACAATGTGTGAAGCCCATTTCTGGTGTCCCCCGCCGTGATATTGCTGGAATATTGCTAAAAGCGGCGTAAAACCATACTCACTCACTCACTCTTGACAGTGAAATGTCCCTGAATGTATTCATAGCAATCGATGCCTCGAAATGTCCTCATGGAATTCTTTTGCTTCAAGGGTGTCTTTGTGACAAACAATGAATCGAAATATCCTCTTTAAATTTATCTGTCTCAAGGGTGTCTTCGTGACAGTGAAGTGCCATTCAATATAATCTTGGCAATCAATGCATTGAGATGTCATGGATCTCTTCTGCATCCAAGGTGTTTTCGTGAGAGTGAAGTGTCACTAAATGTATTCTTAGCAATCAATGAATCGAAATATCCTCTTCAAACTCTTCTGTCTCAAGGGTGTCTTCCTGACAGTGAAGTGCCACTCAATATAATCTTGGCAATCAATGCCTCGAGATATCATAGAACTCCTCTGAATCCAAAGTGACTTCGTGATAGTAAAAAAATCTCATCAATCAATGTCTCGAGATGTCCTTTTGGAACTCTTCTGCTTCATGAGTGTCTTCGTAAAAGTCAAATGTCAAGGAATATATTCTTGGCAACCAATGCCTCGAGATTTCCTTTCAAACCTCTTCTGCATCCAGGGTGTCTTCGTGACAGTGAAGAGTCACTGAATGTATTCTTGGCAGTCAATGCCACGAAAAATAGATCAATGCCTCGAGATGCCCCCATGGAATTCTTATGCCTCCAGGGTCTCTTTGTGACAGTGATGTGTCACTGAATGTAATCATATCAATCAATGAATCAAAATGTCCTCTTAGAACCCTTCTGTCTCAAGGGTGTCTTTAGGCCAGAGAAGTGTCATTGAATATATTCTTAGCAATCAATGCCTCGAAATGGTCTCTTAGAACTCGTATGCCTCTCGTGAGAGAGCAGTGCAACTTAATAAATCTTTGGCTATCAATGCCTCCAGTTGTCCTCTTAAAACTCTTCTGCCTCCAGGGTTTCTTCGTGATATTAAAATGCTACTGAATATATTCTTGGCAGCCGTTGCCTCGAGGTGTACTCTTGGCACTTTTCCGCCTCCAGGGTGTCTTTGAGAAGTGCCACTTAATAAATTCGTGGCTATCAATGCCTCAAGATGTACTCTTTGATCTCTCCTGCCTCCAGGGTGTCTTCGTGACAGAAAAGTGTCACTTGATATATTCTTGACAATCAGTGCCTCGATATGTCTTCTTGTAACTCTTCTGCCTCTAGAATGTCTATGTGACAGGGAAGTGTCACTTGATATTTTCTTGGCAATCAATGCCTTGGGATGTCTTCTCAGAAATCCTCTGCCTCCAGGCTGTCTTCGTGACAGACAAGTGCCACTAAAATCAGTCCTCTCAATCAATGACTTGAAATGTGCACTTTCATTTCTTCCGCCTCCAGGGTGTCTTCGTGACAGTGAAATGCCTCGAAATGTCCTCATGGAATTCTCCTGCCTCCAGGATGTCTTCGTGACTGTGATGTATCACTGAATATCTTCTTGGCATTCATTGCCTCAAGATGCGTCATATCACTGTGCCACTTGATAATTCTTGGCAATCGATGCCTCGAAATGTGCACTTTGATCTCTTCTGCCTCCATAGTGCCTTCGTGACAGTCAATTTCCACTGAGTATCTTATTAGCAGCATCACTGCATTCATAAGTCTTCTTGACCCCCCTTTGCCTCCAGTGTGTGACCGTCGTTATCCAGTGGTCAGGCATGCTTCAGGCGGATACAAAGAGGCTGACACTGCCTCTGACAACCAAACAATCCCCGATTTTGAACCTAAACCTAAAGAATTTGGAAGTGTCTTTCTATAAAGTAATGCGCCTACGTGCAGGTTGTTAGTGCGGGTTAGTGCAGGTTAGTGCAGTGTTAAGTCTCTGAACCTAACGTGCCTCAGAAGCATACCCGACCCTTAGATAGAGGTCTCCAGAGGTCTTATTTGGGTACCAGTGACCATGGGAGGTGGGAAAACCTTGTCCTGGAGAGTCTCCTGGTGATGCCTTTCGCCTCAAGGATGTCTTATTGGCAGACATATTCCTATAGAGGTCTTCTTGGTCATTTTCTGCCCAGAGAAGTCTTGTTGGCACTCTAATGCTTCCAGTGTTTCTTCGTGACAGTCAATTGCCACTGAGCAGCTTCTTGGCAAACATTGCCTCCAGACGTCTCCTTGCAACTCGTCTGTGTCTCTTCTGTGATTTGTTACAGACTATCCTCTTGGAAATCAATGTTTCCAGAAGAAATCAAGGCACCTTTCAGCCTCCATGGTATCGTCGTGACAGTGAAGTGCCACTGAATATCTTCATGGAAATCATTGGTTTAAGAGTTCTAGGATGTCACCGAATATCTTCTAGGAAATAATTGCTTCATGAGCTTTAGGACGTCGTCGTGAAAGTCAAGTTTCACTGAAAATCTTTTTGGCAATCATAACTCATAGATGACCTATTGGCCCTGTCCTGCCTCCAGGGTGTCTTCGTGACAGTGAAGTGTCACTGAATATCTTTTCAGCAATCAATGCCTCGAAATGTCCTCGAAAAACACTTCTGCCTTCAGTTTGTCTTCGTGAAAGTGAATTACCACTGAATATATTCTTAGCAATCAAAGCCTCGAGATGTCCTCATGGAATTCTTCTGTATCCAGGGTGTCTTCGTGACAGTATTAATGGAACGCTTCTGCCTCCAGTGTGTCTTCGTGAAAGTGAATTACCACTGAATTTCTTCTTAGCAACCGATGCCTCGAAATGTCCTCTTAAAACTCTTCTGCATCCAAGGAGTCTTCGTGACAGTGAAGTGTCACTGAATATATACTTAGCAATCAATGCCTCGAAATGGCCTATAAGATCTCTTCTTCGGTGTCTCTCCATGACAGAGAAGTGTCACTGAATATTTTCTTAGCAATCAATGCCTCGAAATGTCCTCTTAGAAATTTTCTAACTGCAGGATGTCTTCGTGACCGTCCTAATGGAATTCTTCTGTCCCAAGGGTGTCTTTGTGAGAGTGGTTGTTTGGTTTGTTGTTTAACGCCGCACTCAGCAGTATTCCAGCAATATGACGGTTGTCTGTAAATAATCGAGTCTGGAATAGACAACCCAGTGATTAATATCATGAGCATCGATACACGCAATTGGGATCGATGACATTCATCAACCAAGTCAGCGAGCATGAGCATCCGGTCCCGTCACTCGCCTTTTACGACAAGCAGAGTCACCTTTTACGGCAAGCATGGGTTGCTGAAGACCTATTCTTCCCCGGAATCTTCACGGGTCTTTTGTGACAGTGAAGTATCATTGAATATATTCTTAGCATTCATTGCCTCGAAATGTCCAATTAGATCTCTTCTACAGTGTCTTCGTGACAGAGAAGTGTCACTTGGTATATTCTTGTCAATCAATGCCTCGAGATGTCATCTTAGAACTCTTCTGCCTCCAGGGTGTCTTCGTGCCAGAGAAGTGCCACTAAATATCTTCTTAGCAATCAATGCCTCGAAATGTCCTCTCATAAACCTACTGCCTGTAGGGTGTCCTCGTGACAGTGAAGTATCATTGAATATATTCTTAGCAATTATTGCCTCGAAATGTCCTCTTAGAAATCTTATGCTTCCAGGGTGTATTCCTGTCAGAAAAGTGCCACTTAATACCTTTTTAGCAATCATTGCTTCGAAATGTCCTCTATGTCTCTTCTGGGCATTCTTCCTCCCAGTGAGGTTTCACTGAATATCTTCTCAGCAGTCAATGCCTCGAAATGTTATCTTAGAAATCGTTACAGTCCTAATGTAACTCTTCTGCCTCTAGGGTGTCTTCGTGACAGTGAAATGTCATTGAATATATTCTTAGCAATCAATGCCTCGAAATGTCCTCTCAGAAATCTTCTGCTTTCAGGGCGTCTTCGCGACAGTGAAGTGTCATTGGAACATATTCTTAGCAATCATTGCCTCGAAATGCCTGTTGTGCGGTGTCTTCGTGGCAGAGAAGTGTCACTTGGAATAATACTCTTGGCAATCAATGCTTCTAAATGCCATCTTAGAATTTTTCAGTCTACTATAGGAAGTGCCACTAAATATATTCTTGGCAATCAATGCCTCGAGTTGTCCTCTTGAAACTTTTCTCCCTCCAGCTTTCTAAGTATCAAAACGTTAATAAGTTTATTTATAATCTGAACTTATTTACATGGTAACACAACGATTTAATAGCAGCATAATGCAGATTATGTAAAATAATCAAACTATTTTTATGACTCCTTGGTGAAATCGAAAGCACATACAGCATCGTACATATCGAAGCCTACGTTTTGAAGCCGAAATCGGAAATAGTCATGGATTCTACACTCGATGATTTTCGAATTATTTTCTGAAACGGCGGGGAGAGATATATAAAATATTGATGTGACATGTTTGTAGCCAAATAATGGTGTTATTGGTCTATCATCGCAAGAAGGACAATTTAGAATGTCTTTACAAACTTTTTCTGAGAATCTCCCGTTCTCAGAACGGATGAGTGAGTATGGTTTTACGCCGCTTTATTCAATATTCAAGCAATATCATGGTGGAGAACAACATAAATTGGCTTCACACATTGTACCCATGTCGGGAATCTACCTAGGGCCTTCGGCGTGACGAGCGAACGCTTTAAACCACTATGCTATCCGACAGCCCCTCTCAGAAAAGATGAAACAAGATACACGTGATGTTTGTAATGTACCGTAAAAATATTTTCTACCCAAAATGCTACGTGATTTTGTACCCTTGAATATATAACAATCGATCTATGTTATTATATTTCTATTTACATGTATATTGCAAACAATAGTAAATGAGCAGAAGATGTAAAAAAACAAATTATCAATTTCATGATATGACTATATATGATTATGACTGACTGTGATCCTTTAGTGAGGGCAATCCAATTGGCAAAACTCAAACTGAGTGTTTGGTTCTGATAGGATAGTGAAATTGATTAAACCTTAGTTGATTGTAATGTTTTGATAGGAAACTGATTGTAAATTAACAAGTATAATACTAATATATTCGTATATCTTTGAAACTAATGCAAACTTATTCTGGGTATAGAATCAACAGAAATTATGTGTACAAAATCACTACATTTTAACTGGATTTCGTGGAGTGATGGGATAGTAAAAAGGAGATATATCGCCTGTAGGTTTCTGTTTCACATTTTAAAACAAGAATGTTTTTTTTTTATTTCATGTTTGTGCTACCTTTTACTTGAGAGCTGCAACATGGATTCTTTCCAAATGTAAGAAACACAATCTATTCTAATAAAAAAAGGTGCAGTCCAAACGTTGATTTTGATATGTGTATTTTATGAAACAATATTATTTTTTACAAGTTTTGAATGTTTTGTTTTTTTAATTCAACATTGTTCGAACTTTTACTTGAGAACTGCTACTTATGGGTTCTCTTCAAACTCAAGGAACACTTTTTTTATATTAATTGGAGAGATGCAGTGCAAATGTTGATTTTGATATATGTATTTTATGAAACAATATGAAATTGTGCATGTTTTGAACTGAGAAAGTTTTTTTTATAAATTTTATGTTTGTGCTACCTTTTCCTTGAGAACTGCTACATTGATTCTTTTCAAATGGGAGAAACTGTTTCTATACAAATAGAAGAGATGCAGTGCAAATGTTGATTTTGATATGTACATTTTATGAAAAAATATGATTTTTTACATGTTTTGAACTGAGAATATTTTTGTTTTTGTAATTCAACATTGTGCTACCTTTAACTTAAGAACTACTTCGTGGATTCTTTCCAAATTTGAGGAACACTTTCTATACAAATAGGAGTGGAGTAGTGTAAAGGTTGATTTTGATATGTGTATTTTATGAAACAATATGATTTTTTACATGTTTTGAACATAGAATGTTTTGAACTTAGAAAAATGAATGGGTGGAGGTTACCCTTGTTCATTTCGGTGTTAAAAGTTTTTTGCCTATGTATGATCCAAGAGCATCATGGTATTACGGTCCATGACACCTTCCAAATTTTAGCAGTTTTGAACAGTTTAATGACTTGGACGGGAGGAGGTAGGACTGCTGAGACTTTTTTCAGACATCAAATTATTATTTGGGGGAAGGCAACAATTTTTATGTCAAAATATGTCCCTTACCTTGTAATTTTATTATATTTGTGTCATTGTTTTACTCAGTTACCAAGGCAAAAGCAGTGACCATGGATAAGGTTGAAGATCATCCC
Organism: Haliotis cracherodii; assembly: GCF_022045235.1. Taxonomy (NCBI): domain Eukaryota; kingdom Metazoa; phylum Mollusca; class Gastropoda; order Lepetellida; family Haliotidae; genus Haliotis; species Haliotis cracherodii. The sequence goes on along the minus strand of NW_027266319.1, from coordinate 28,124,127 downwards.
TGTGATCAGTTCGTCTGATGCTTTATTTGAGGACTGAAAAGGCTCAACCACTCAGCCCAAGTTCTGACTTGTCATTTAACAAATAAATAAAGGTCACCTCAACCAAAATTCTATTGTCATTTTGTTGCTGTCATCATATTTTTGAATGGATCAATGCAATGGATCATAGGACATCCGATGCATGGACTATTTTGCCTGTCTCAGTGTTGCTCTCAATGCTGAATGTATAGGGTTAGGCCAAAAAGATTAAATGTTTCAATATGTGCCAGGCTTATTGTCTGATGGTTTTTAATTTGCAAACTCTTGGGAAAATCATATATCTTTTAATAGTGTTGACACATTTGTGAACAATTTGCACATAGTCTTGAAATATGTTTTGGAATGTATATATTATATCACGAAATTGTGCATGTAATTAAAACATTTTGAATTTTGTCTTGGCCGTATTTGAAACTATGTATGCCGAGGTACCCTGCAAGAAGACAGCACATTTCATTAACATGTTCTTGTTCGAATAGAGTTCAGAGTGAATTCAGCTTGCAGAATGTAGTGATTGTTACCTGATATATTAACCAGATTGGCAGAAACATTTCAAGCTGCCTGGGAAGTATTTAGGAATAAAACAGGGGTAATCTAACGTTGGGCCAACGCTGTCTATCAACGTTGGGCCAACGTTGTTTTGACCGACAGCACAACGTCTGACTTCTTTCTGGGATGTTTCATGTACCCTGTGATCTGTGTCGTGTAATGTTTTTGCTGATATATGATGTGATTAATTGCATATTTGTGATGTGTGATGTGTGATGTGCCATGTACAATATGTATCATGTATCCTGTTATCCGTGTCATGTTATGTTGTGTGCTTTTGTGATATGTGATGTGATTATTTGTATATCCGTGATGTGCCATATGACATATGTGTCATGTATGCTGTGATATGTGTCATGGAATGTTTTTGTTTTTTGTTTTTTATATGCAATGTGATTAATTTTATATGTGTGATATGTGATGTGTGATGTGTGATGTGCCATGTACCATATGTGTCATGTATCCAGTGATCTGTGTCATGTAATGTTTTTGTTTGGTGATATGTGATGTGATTATTTGTATATGCGTGATGTGTCATATGACATATGTGTCATGTATGCTGTGATATGTGTCATGGAATGTTTTTGGTTGTTTTTGGTTTTTATATGCAATGTGATTATTTTTTAAGGTGTGATCTGTCATGTACCATATGTGTCTTGTATCCAGTGATCTGTGTCATGTAATTTTTGTTGTTTTTGATATGTGATGTGATTATTTGTATATGTGTGATGTGCCATGTGACATATGTGTCATGTATGTTTTGATATGTGTCATGGAATGTTTTTGTTTTGTTTTGTTTTTTATATGCAATGTGATTAATATTATATGTGTGCTGTGTGATGTGTGATGTGTGATGTGCCATGTACCATATGTGTCATGTATCCTGTGATCCGTGTCATGTGATGTTTTTTTTTTGGTGATATGTGATGTGATTATTTGTATATGCATGATTTGCCATCTGACATATATGTCATGTATTCCGTGATATGTTTCATAAAATATTCTGTGACATGTGCCATGTACCATACGTGTCATGTATCCAGTGATCTGGGTCATGTAATGGTTTTGTTTGTGATATGTGATGTGACTGATTTTAAATGTGTGATCTGCCATGTACCATATGTGTCATGTTACCCTTTGATCTGTGTCATAAAATGTTTTATATGCGATATGTGATGTGATTAAGTGTAAATGTGTGATGTGCCCTGCAATAATATATACAAACATCTTTAATAATAAAACTTTAGATGTTTCTTATTTAATGATACCCCCAATCTAAAAGGGCGGGTTGATAAAGCCATACCAAGGATATCCGTTTATCCGTCCTTCCAAAGACATTTTTTGTGTGAGTGCAGTGGAAAGGTTGATTTTGATATGTATATTTTATGAAACAATATGATTTTTTACTTGTTTTGAACTTAGAATGTGTTTTTAAATTCAACATTGTGCTACCTTTAACCGGAGAACTGCTACATGGATTCTTTCCAAATTTGGGGAACACTTTCTATACAAATAGGAGAGGTGTAGTGCAAAGGTTGATTTTGATGTGTTTCCTTTTATGAAACAATATGAATTTTTACATGTTTTGAACTTAGAATGTGTTTTTTAATTCAACATTGTGCAACCTTTAACTTGAGATATAAACTGGAGAGATGTAGTGCAAAGGTTGAGTTTGATATGTTTATTTTCTGAAACAATATGAAATTTTCACATGTTTTAAACACAGAATGTTGTTTATAATTCAACATTGTGCAACCTTTAACTTGAGATATTAATCATTTCAACTGGATTTCGTGGAGTGATGGGATAGTAAAAAGGAGATAGGTTTCCTTTTCACATTTTAAAACAAGAAAAAAAATTATTCCATGTTTGTGCTACCTTTTACTTGTAAGCTGCAACATGGATTCTTTCCAAATGTAAGGAACACATTCTATTCTAATAAAAAAGGTGCAGTGCAAAGGTTGATTTTAATATGTTTATTTTATGAAACAATATGAAAGTTTCACATGTTTTGAACACTGAATGTTGTTTTTAATTCTTTGTTTCTGCTACCTTTTATTTGAGTGCTCCTACATGGATTCTTTCCAAATGTGAGAAACACTCTCTATACTAATAGAAGAGGTGCGGTCCAAATGTTGATTTTGATGTGTGTATTTTATGAAACAATCTAATTTTTGGCTTGTTAACTAAGAATGTGTTTTTTAATTCAACATTGTGCGACCTTTAACTTGAACTACTACATGGATTCTTTCCAAATTTGAGGAACCTTTTTCATACTAATAGAAGAGGTGCAGTCCAAATGTTGGTTTTTAGATATGTGTATTTTATGAAACAATCTAATTTTTTGCATGTTTTGAACACAGACTGTGTTTTTTAATTCAACATTGTGCGACCTTTAACTTGAGAACTACTACATGGATTCTTTCCAAATTCGAGGAAAACTTTCTATACAAATGGGAATGGTGCAGTGCAAATGCTGATTTTGATATGCATATTTTATGAAACAATATGATTTTGTCATGTTTTTAAGTAAGAATGTGTTTTTTGATTCAACATTGTGCGACCTTTAACTTGAGAACTACTACATGGATTCTTTCCAAATTCGAGGAAAACTTTCTATACAAATGGGAATGGTGCTGTGCAAATGTTGATTTTGATATGTTTATTTTATGAAACAATATGATTTTGAACATGTTTTGGACTTTGAATGTGTTTTTTTAATTCAACCTTGTGCGACCTTTAACTTGAGATATCAGCTGGAGAGATGTATTGCAATGGTTGATTTTGATATGTTGATTTTATGAAATAATATGAAATTCTTGCATTTTTCAACATAGAATGATTTTCTTAATTATTCTATGTCTGTGCTACCTTTTACTTGGGAGCTCCTACATGGATTCTTTCCAAATGGAAGAAACACTTTCTATACTAATAGAAGAGGTGCAGTGCAAATTTTGATATATGTATTTTATGAAACAATATAAATTTTTGCATGTTTTGAACCTAGAATGTTTTTCTTAATTATTCTATGTTTGTGCTACCTTTTACTTGAGAACTGCTGCATGGATTCTTTCCAAATGTGAGAAACACTTTCTATACAAATATGAGAGGTGCAATATGATTTTTTACATGTTTTGAACTTTGAAAAATGAATGAGTCGAGGTTACCCTTGTTCATTGTAGCGTTAAAAGCTTTTCTGCCAATGTATGATCGAAGAGCATCGTGGTATTACGGTCATGGAAATCTTCTGCATCCAAGGTGTCTTCTTGACAGTGAAATGTCCCTGAATGTATTCATAGCAATCAATGCCTCGAAACGTCCCCTGAGAATCCTTCTGCCTCCAAGCTGGGGGCAGTGAAGTCCCACTCAAAATGATCTTGGCAATCAATGTCTCGAGATGTCCTCATGGAGCTCTTCTGTCTCCAGGTTGTCTTCGTGACAGTGAAGTGTCACTGAATGTATTCTTAGCAGTCAATGCCTCGTGAAGGAGATCAATGCCTCGAGATGTCTTCAAGGAATTCTTCTGCCTCCAGGGCCTCTTTGTGACAGTGAAGTGTCACTGATTCTATTCCTGGCAATCAATGCCTTCAAAAAACCACTTCCATCTTTATTGCCTCCAGAGTATTTTCGTGACAAAAAAGTGCCACTTAATATATTCTTAGCAATCAATGCCTCGAGATGTCACGGATGTCTTCTGCCTCCAATGTGTCTTCGTGACAGTGATGTGTCACTGAATGTAATCATATCAATCAATGAATCGAAATGTCCTCTTAGAACCCTTCTGTCTCAAGGGTGTCTTTAGGTCAGAGAAGTGTCATTGGATATATTCCTAGCAATCAATACCTCGAAATGGCCTCTTAGAATTCTTATGCTTCCAGGGTGTCTTCGTGAGAGAGAAGTGCAACTTAATAAATTTTGGCTATCAATGCCTCCAGTTGTCCTGTTAAAAAGCTTCTGCCTCCAGGGTTTCTTCGTGATATTAAAATGCTACTGGATATATTCTTGGCAGCCGTTGCCTCGAGGTGTACTCTTGGCACTTTTCCGCCTCCAGGGTGTCTTTGTTACAGAGAAGAGCCACTTAATAAATTCGTGGCAATCAATGCCTCAAGATGTACTCTTTGATCTCTCCTGCCTCCAGGGTGTCTTCGTGACAGAAAAGTGTCACTTGATATATTCTTGACAATCAGTGCCTCGATATGTCTTCTTGTAACTCTTCTGCCTCCAGAGTGTCCATGTGACAGGGGAGTGTCACTTGATATTTTCTTGGCAATCAATGCCTCGGGATGTCTTCTTGGAACTTTCATGCCTCCAGAGTGTCTTCGTGACAGTGAAGTGTCTTTAAATATATTTTTACCAATCGATGCCTCGAAATATCCTCTTCTTCGGTGTCTTCGTGACAGAGAAGAGTCACTTGATATTTTCTTGGCAATCAATGCCTCGAGATGTCTTCTTGGAACAATTGTGCCTCCAGAGTGTCTTCGTGGCAGGGAAGTGTCACTGAATATCTTTTTCGCAATCAATGCATCGAAATGTCTTATTGGAACCTTTCTGCCTCAATGACTTGAAATGTGCACTTTCATTTCTTCCGCCTCCAGGGTGTCTTCGTGACAGTGAAAAGTCATTTGAAATATTCTTGGCAATCAATGGCTCGAAATGTCCTCTTGAAACGTTTCTGCCTCAAGGGTGTCTTCGTGAAAGTGAAGTGTCACTGAATATATTCTTAGCAGTCCATGCCTCGAGATGCTTTATGTCACAGTTTTCCCTCCAGGGTGTCTTCGTGCCAGAGAAGTGCCACTTAATAATTCTTGGCAATCAATGCCTCGAAATGTGCACTTTGATCTCTTCAGCCTCCATAGTGCCTTCGTGACAGTCAATTTCCACTGCATATCTTATTAGCAGCATCACTGCATTCATAAGTCTTCTTGACCCCCTTTTGCCTCTAGTGTGTGACCGTCGTTATCCAGTGGTCAGGCATGCTTCAGGCGGATACAAAGAGGCTGACACTGCCTCTGACAACCAAACAAACCCCGATTTTGAACCTAATTCTAAAGAATTTGGAAGTGTCTTTCCATAAAGTAATGCGCCTACGTGCAGGTTGTTAGTGCGGGTTAGTGCAGGTTAGTGCAGTGTTAAGTCTCTGAACTTAACGTGCCTCAGAAGCATACCCGACCCTTAGAAAGAGGTCTCCAGAGGTCTTATTTGGGTACCAGTGACCATGGGAGGTGGGAAACCTGGTCCTGGAGAGTCTCTTTGTGATGCCTTTTGCCTCAAGGATGTCTTATTGGCAGACATATTCCTATAGAGGTCTTCTTGGTCATTTTCTGCCCAGAGAAGTCTTGTTGGCACTCTAATGCTTCCAGTGTTTCTTCGTGACAGTCAATTGCCACTGAACAGCTTCTTGGCAAATATTGCCTCCAGACGTCTCCTTGCAACTCGTCTGTGTCTCTTCTGTGATTTGTTACAGACTTTCCTCTTGGACATCAATGTTTCCAGAAGAAATCAAGGCACCTTTCAGCCTCCATGGTATCGTCGTGACAGTGAAGTGCCACTGAATATCTTCATGGCAATCATTGGTTCAAGAGTTCTAGGATGTCTTCTTGACAGTGAATTGTCACCGAATATCTTCTGGGAAATACTTGCTTCATGAGCTTCAGGACGTCGTCGTGAAAGTCAAGTTTCACTGAAAATCTTTTTGGCAATCATAACTCATAGATGACCTATTGGCCCTGTCCTGCCTCCAGGGTGTCTTCGTGACAGTGAAGAGTCACTGAATATCTTTTTAGCAATCAATGCCTCGAAATTTCCTCTTAGCACACTTCTGCCTTCAGTTTGTCTTCGTGAAAGTGAATTACCACTGAATATATTCTTAGCAATCAAAGCCTCGAGATGTCCTCATGGAATTCTTCTGTATCCAGGGTGTCTTTGTGACAGTATTAATGGAACGCTTCTGCCTCCAGTGTGTCTTCGTGAAAGTGAATTACCACTGAATTTCTTCTTAGCAATCGATGCCTCGAAATGTCCTCTTAAAACTCTTCTGCATCGAAGGAGTCTTCGTGACAGTGAAGTGTCACTGAATATATACTTAGCAATCAATGCCTCGAAATGGCCTATAAGATCTCTTCTTCGGTGTCTCTCCATGACAGAGAAGTGTCACTGCATATTTTCTTAGCAATCAATGCCTCGAAATGTCCTCTTAGAAATTTTCTAACTGCAGGATGTCTTCGTGACCGTCCTAATGGAATTCTTCTGTCCCAAGGGTGTCTTTGTGAGAGTGGTTGTTTGGTTTGTTGTTTAACGCCGCACTCAGCAATATTCCAGCTATATGACGGTTGTCTGTAAATAATCGAGTCTGGAATAGACAACCCAGTGATTAATATCATGAGCATCGATACACGCAATTGGGATCGATGACATTCATCAACCAAGTCAGCGAGCATGACCACCCGGTCCCGTTACTCGCCTTTTACGACAAGCAGAGTCACCTTTTACGGCAAGCATGGGTTGCTGAAGACCTATTCTTCCCCGGAATCTTCACGGGTCTTTTGTGACAGTGAAGTATCATTGAATATAGCAATCTTAGCAATCATTGCCTCGAAATGTCCAATTAGATCTCTTCTACAGTGTCTTCGTGACAGAGAAGTGTCACTTGGTATATTCTTGTCAATCAATGCCTCGAGATGTCCTCCTGGATTGCTTGTGCCTCCAGAGTATCTTCGTGGCGGTGAAATATCACTGACTATCTTCTTAGCAATCAATGCCTCGAAATGTCCTCTCATAAACCTACTGCCTGTAGGGTGTCCTCGTGACAGTGAAGTATCATTGAATATATTCTTAGCAATTATTGCCTCGAAATGTCCTCTTAGAAATCTTATGCTTCCAGGGTGTATTCCTGTCAGAAAAGTGCCACTTAATACATTCTTAGCAATCATTGCCTCGAAATGTCCTCTTGGAACCTCTCTGCCTCCAGAGTGTCTTCGGGACAGTGAAGTGTCACTGAATATCTTTTTAGCAATCAATGCCTCGAAATGTCTTATCAGAAAACTTCTGCCTCCAGGATGTCATCGTGACAGTGAAGTGTCACTGAATATCTTTTTAGCAACCAATGCCTCGAAATGTCCTCTTGGAACCTTTCTGCCTCCAGTGTGTCTTCGGGACAGTGAAGTGTCACTGAATAGCTTCTTAACAATCAATGCCTCGAAATGTCCTCTGAAAAATCTTATGCCTCCAGAATGCCTTCATCTTTTTAGCAATCAATGCCTCGAAATGTCCTCTTAGATCTCTTCTAGGATGTATTTGTGCCAGTGAGGTGCCACGTGTCACTGAATATCATCTCAGCTGTCAATGCCTCGAAATGTTATCTGAGAAATCGTCTGCCTTCAGGGTGTCTTCGTGACAGTCATATTGGAACTCTTCAACCCCCAGGGTGTCTTCGTAACAGAGAAGTGCCACTTAATACATTCTTTGCAATCATTGCTTCGAAATGTCCTCTATGTCTCTTCTGGGCATTCTTCCTCCCAGTGAGGTTTCACTGAATATCTTTTCTCAGCAGTCAATGCCTCGAAATGTTATCTTAGAAATCGTTACAGTCCTAATGGAACTCTTCTGCCTCTAGGGTGTCTTCGTGACAGTGAAATGTCATTGAATATATTCTTAGCAATCAATGCCTCGAAATGTCCTCTCAGAAATCTTCTGCTTTCAGGGCGTCTTCGCGACAGTGAAGTGTCATTGGAACATATTCTTAGCAATCATTGCTTCGAAATGCCTGTTGTGCGGTGTCTTCGTGGCAGAGAAGTGTCACTTGGAATAATACTCTTGGCAATCAATGCTTCTAAATGTCATCTTAGAATTCTTCAGTCTCCAGGTTGTCTTCGTGACTGTAAAGTGCCACTAAATATATTCTTGGCAATCAATGCCTCGAGTTGTCCTCTTGAAACTTTTCTCCCTCCAGCTTTCTAAGTATCAAAACGTTAATAAGTTTATTTATAATCTGAACTTATTTACATGGTAACACAACGATTTAATAGCAGCATAATGCAGATTATGTAAAATAATCAAACTATTTGTAATTTTATGACTCCTTGGTGAAATCGAAAGCACATACAGCATCGTACATATCGAAGCCTACGTTTTGAAGCCGAAATCGGAAATAGTCATGGATTCTACACTCGATGATTTTCGAATTATTTTCTGAAACGGCGGGGAGAGATATATAAAATATTGATGTGACATATTTGTAGCCAAATAATGGTGTTATTGGTCTACCATTGCAAGAAGGACAATTTAGAATGTCTTTACAAACTTTTTCTGAGAATCTCCCGTTCTCAGAACGGATGAGTGGGTGAGTGAGTATGGTGTTACGCCGCTTTATTCAATATTCAAGCAATATCATGGTGGATAACAACATAAATTGGCTTGACACATTGTACCCATGTCGGGAATCTACCTCGGGTCTTCGGCGTGACGAGCGAACGCTTTAACCACTATGCTATCCGACAGCCCCTCTCAGAAAAGATGAAACAAGATACACGTGATGTTTGTAATGTACCGTAAAAATATTTTCTACCCAAAATGCTACGTGATTTTGTACCCTTGAATATATAACAATCGATCTATATAATTATATTTCTTTTTACATGTATATTGCAAACAATAGTAAATGAGCAGAAGATGTAAAAAAACAAATTATCAATTTCATGATATGACTCTATATGATTATGACTGACTGTGATCCTTTAGTGAGGGCAATCCAATTGGCAAAACTCAAACTGAGTGTTTGGTTCTGATAGGATAGTGAAATTGATTAAACCTTAGTTGATTGTAATGTTTTGATAGGAAACTGATTGTAAATTAACAAGTATAATACTAATATTTTCGTTTATCTTTGAAACTAATGCAAACTTATTCTGGGTATAGAATCAACAGAAATTATGTGTACAAAATCACTACATTTCAACTGGATTTCGTGGAGTGATGGGATAGTAAGGAGATATATCGCCTGTAGGTTTCCGTTTCACATTTTAAAACAAGAATGTTTTTTTATTCCATGTTTGTGCTACCTTTTACCTGAGAGCTGCAACATGGATTCTTTCCAAATGTAAGAAACACATTCTATTCTAATAAAAAAAAGGTGTATTTTATGAAACAAGATCATTTTTTACAAGTTTTGAATTAATTCGACATTGTGCGACCTTTAACGTGAGAACTGCTACATATGGGTTCTCTTCAAACTCAAGGAACACTTTTTGATATTAATTGGAGAGATGCAGTGCAAATGTTGATTTTGATATATGTATTGTATGAAACAATATGAAATTGTGCATGTTTTGAACTTGGAAATGTTTTTTTTAATTTTATGTTTGTGCTACCTTTTCCTTGAGAACTGCTACATAGATTCTTTTCAAATGGGAGAAACTGTTTCTATACAAATAGAAGAGGTGCAGTGCAAATGTTGATTTTGATATGTACATTTTATGAAAAAATATGATTTTTTACATGTTTTGAACTGAGAATGTTATTGTTTCTGTAATTCAACATTGTGCTACCACTAACTTAAGAACTACTTCGTGGATTCTTTCCAAATTTGAGGAACACTTTCTATACAAATAGGAGTGGAGTAGTGTAAAGGTTGATTTTGATATGTATATTTTATGAAACAATATGATTTTGTACATGTTTTGAACATAGAATGTTTTGAACTTAGAAAAATGAGTGGGTCGAGATTACCCTTGTTCATTTCGGTGTTACAAGTTTTTTGCCAATGTATGATCCAAGAGCATCATGGTATTACGGTCCATGCCACCTTCCCAGTTTTAGCAGTTTTGAACAGTTTAATGACTTGGACGGGAGGAGGTAGGACTGCTGAGACTTTTTTCAGACATCAAATTATTATTTGGGGGAAGGCAACAATTTTTATGTCAAAATATGTCCCTTACCTTGGAATTTTATTATATTTGTGTCATTGTTTTACTCAGTTACCAAGGCAAAAGGAGTACCATGGATAAGGTTGAAGATCATCCCTGTTATCAGTTCGTCTTTGAGGATTCTATCAACGTTGGGCCAACGTTGTTTTGACCGACGGCACAACGTCTGACTTCTTTCTGGGATGTGTCATGTACCCTGTGATCTGTGTCGTGTAATATTTTTGCTGATATATGATGTGATTAATTGCATATTTGTGATGTGTCATGTGCCATGTACCATATGTGTCATGTATCCTGTTATCCGTGTCATGTTTTGTTGTGTGCTTTTTGTGATATGTGATGTGATTATTTGTATATCCGTGATGTGCCATGTGACATATGTGTCATGTATGCTGTGATATGTGTCATGGAATGTTGTTTTTTTGTTATTATTATATGCAATGTGATGAATTTTATATGTGTGATGTGTGATGTGTGATGTGCCATGTACCATATGTGTCATGCATCCTGTGATATGTGTCATGGAATGTTTTTGTGTGTTTTTGGTTTTTATATGCAATGTGATTATTTGTTAAGGTGTGATGTGTCATGTGTGATGTGTGATGTACCATATGTGTCTTGTATCCAGTGATCTGTGTCATGTAATTTTTGTTGTATTTGATATGTGATGTGATTATTTGTATATGCGTGATGTGCCATGTGACATATGTGTCATGTATGTTTTGATATGTGTCATGGAATGTTTTTGTTTTGTTTTGTTTTGTAATGTGATTATTATTATATGTGTGCTGTGTGATGTGTGATGTGTGATGTACCATATGTGTCATGTATCCTGTGATCCGTGTCATGTGATGGGTTTTTTTGGTGATATGTGATGTGATTATTTGTATATGCATGATTTGCCATCTGACATATATGTCATGTATTCTGTGATATGGAATTTAAAAAAGAAAATGTTATATGCAATGTGATTAATTTTATATGTGTGATGTGCCATGTACCATACGCGTTATGTATCCAGTGATCTGTGTCATGTAATGGTTTTGTTTGTGATATGTGATGTGATTGATTTTAAATGAGTGATGTGCCATGTACCATATGTGTCATGTACCCTTTGATCTGTGTCATAAAATGTTTTTTTATGCGATATGTGATGTGATATGTTAATGTGTGATGTGCCCTGCAATAATATATACAAACATCTTTAATAATAAAACTTTAGATGTTTCTTATTTAATGATGCCCCCAATCTAAAAGGGCGGGTTGATAAAGCCATACCAAGGATATCCGTTTATCCGTCCTTCCAAAGACATTTTTTGTGTGAGTGCAGTGGAAAGGTTGATTTTGATATGTATATTTTATGAAACAATATGATTTTTTACTTGTTTTGAACTTAGAATGTGTTTTTTAATTCAACATTGTGCTACCTTTTATTTGAGAACTGCTACTTGGATTCTTTCCAAATTTGGGGAACACTTTCTATACAAATAGGAGAGGTGTAGTGCAAAGGTTGATTTTGATGTGTTTCCTTTTATGAAACAATATGAATTTTTACATGTTTTGAACTTAGAATGTGTTTTTTAATTCGACATTGTGCGACCTTTAACTTGAGATATTAACTGGAGAGATGTAGTGCAAAGGTTGAGTTTGAAATGTTTATTTTCTGAAACAATATGAAATTTTCACGTTTTGAACACAGAATGTCTGTGCTTCCTTTTACTTGAGAGCTCCTACGTTGATTCTTTCCAAATGTGAGAAACACTTTCTATACTAATAGAAGAGGTGCGGTCCAAATGTTGATTTTGATATGTGTATTTTATGAAACAATCTATTTTTTTGCATGTTTTGAACACAGAATGTGTTTTTTAATTCAACATTGTGCGACATTTAACTTGAGAACTACTACATGGATTCTTTCCAAATTCGAGTAAAACTTTCTATACAAATGGGAGTGGTGCTGTGCAAATGTTGATTTTGATATGTTTATTTTATGAAACAATATGATTTTGTACATGTTTTGGACTTTGAATGTGTTTTTTTAATTCAACATTGAGCGACCTTTAACTTGAGATATCAGCTGGAGAGATGTATTGCAAAGGCTGATTTTGATATGTTGATTTTATGAAACAATATGAAATTCTTGCATGTTTTGAACATAGAATGATTTTCTTAATTATTCTATGTTTGTGCTACCTTTTTCTTGCGAGCTCCTACATGGATTCTTTCCAAATGGGAGAAACACTTTCTATACAAATATGAGAGGTGTGGTGCAAATGTTGATTTTGATGTGTGTATTTTCGGAACAAATATTAAATATTTAAAAAATGAATGAGTCGACGTTACCCTTGTTCATTTTAGTGTTAAAATTTTGTCTGCCACTGTATGATCGAAGAGCATCATGGTATTACGGTCCCTGCCCCCTTCCCAGTTTTAGCAGTTTTTAACAGTTTAATGACTTGGACGGGTGGAGGTATCACTGCTGAGACTAATATCAATACTCTTAGCAATCAATGAATCGAAATGTCCTCTTAGAAAACTTCTGCCTTCAGGCTGTCTTTGTGACAGTGAAGTGCCACTCAATATGATCTTGGCAATCAATGGCTCGAGTTGTCATGGAAATCTTTTGCACTGTCTTCTTGACAGTGGGGGCGGTCGAGTAGCCTAGTGGTTAAAGCGTTCGCTCGTCACGCCGAAGACCCGGGTTCGATTCCCGACATGGGTACAATGTGTGAAGCCCATTTCTGGTGTCCCCCGCCGTGATATTGCTGGAATATTGCTAAAAGCGGCGTAAAACCATACTCACTCACTCACTCTTGACAGTGAAATGTCCCTGAATGTATTCATAGCAATCGATGCCTCGAAATGTCCTCATGGAATTCTTTTGCTTCAAGGGTGTCTTTGTGACAAACAATGAATCGAAATATCCTCTTTAAATTTATCTGTCTCAAGGGTGTCTTCGTGACAGTGAAGTGCCATTCAATATAATCTTGGCAATCAATGCATTGAGATGTCATGGATCTCTTCTGCATCCAAGGTGTTTTCGTGAGAGTGAAGTGTCACTAAATGTATTCTTAGCAATCAATGAATCGAAATATCCTCTTCAAACTCTTCTGTCTCAAGGGTGTCTTCCTGACAGTGAAGTGCCACTCAATATAATCTTGGCAATCAATGCCTCGAGATATCATAGAACTCCTCTGAATCCAAAGTGACTTCGTGATAGTAAAAAAATCTCATCAATCAATGTCTCGAGATGTCCTTTTGGAACTCTTCTGCTTCATGAGTGTCTTCGTAAAAGTCAAATGTCAAGGAATATATTCTTGGCAACCAATGCCTCGAGATTTCCTTTCAAACCTCTTCTGCATCCAGGGTGTCTTCGTGACAGTGAAGAGTCACTGAATGTATTCTTGGCAGTCAATGCCACGAAAAATAGATCAATGCCTCGAGATGCCCCCATGGAATTCTTATGCCTCCAGGGTCTCTTTGTGACAGTGATGTGTCACTGAATGTAATCATATCAATCAATGAATCGAAATGTCCTCTTAGAACCCTTCTGTCTCAAGGGTGTCTTTAGGCCAGAGAAGTGTCATTGAATATATTCTTAGCAATCAATGCCTCGAAATGGTCTCTTAGAACTCGTATGCCTCTCGTGAGAGAGCAGTGCAACTTAATAAATCTTTGGCTATCAATGCCTCCAGTTGTCCTCTTAAAACTCTTCTGCCTCCAGGGTTTCTTCGTGATATTAAAATGCTACTGAATATATTCTTGGCAGCCGTTGCCTCGAGGTGTACTCTTGGCACTTTTCCGCCTCCAGGGTGTCTTTGAGAAGTGCCACTTAATAAATTCGTGGCTATCAATGCCTCAAGATGTACTCTTTGATCTCTCCTGCCTCCAGGGTGTCTTCGTGACAGAAAAGTGTCACTTGATATATTCTTGACAATCAGTGCCTCGATATGTCTTCTTGTAACTCTTCTGCCTCTAGAATGTCTATGTGACAGGGAAGTGTCACTTGATATTTTCTTGGCAATCAATGCCTTGGGATGTCTTCTCAGAAATCCTCTGCCTCCAGGCTGTCTTCGTGACAGACAAGTGCCACTAAAATCAGTCCTCTCAATCAATGACTTGAAATGTGCACTTTCATTTCTTCCGCCTCCAGGGTGTCTTCGTGACAGTGAAATGCCTCGAAATGTCCTCATGGAATTCTCCTGCCTCCAGGATGTCTTCGTGACTGTGATGTATCACTGAATATCTTCTTGGCATTCATTGCCTCAAGATGCGTCATATCACTGTGCCACTTGATAATTCTTGGCAATCGATGCCTCGAAATGTGCACTTTGATCTCTTCTGCCTCCATAGTGCCTTCGTGACAGTCAATTTCCACTGAGTATCTTATTAGCAGCATCACTGCATTCATAAGTCTTCTTGACCCCCCTTTGCCTCCAGTGTGTGACCGTCGTTATCCAGTGGTCAGGCATGCTTCAGGCGGATACAAAGAGGCTGACACTGCCTCTGACAACCAAACAATCCCCGATTTTGAACCTAAACCTAAAGAATTTGGAAGTGTCTTTCTATAAAGTAATGCGCCTACGTGCAGGTTGTTAGTGCGGGTTAGTGCAGGTTAGTGCAGTGTTAAGTCTCTGAACCTAACGTGCCTCAGAAGCATACCCGACCCTTAGATAGAGGTCTCCAGAGGTCTTATTTGGGTACCAGTGACCATGGGAGGTGGGAAAACCTTGTCCTGGAGAGTCTCCTGGTGATGCCTTTCGCCTCAAGGATGTCTTATTGGCAGACATATTCCTATAGAGGTCTTCTTGGTCATTTTCTGCCCAGTGAAGTCTTGTTGGCACTCTAATGCTTCCAGTGTTTCTTCGTGACAGTCAATTGCCACTGAGCAGCTTCTTGGCAAACATTGCCTCCAGACGTCTCCTTGCAACTCGTCTGTGTCTCTTCTGTGATTTGTTACAGACTATCCTCTTGGAAATCAATGTTTCCAGAAGAAATCAAGGCACCTTTCAGCCTCCATGGTATCGTCGTGACAGTGAAGTGCCACTGAATATCTTCATGGAAATCATTGGTTTAAGAGTTCTAGGATGTCACCGAATATCTTCTAGGAAATAATTGCTTCATGAGCTTTAGGACGTCGTCGTGAAAGTCAAGTTTCACTGAAAATCTTTTTGGCAATCATAACTCATAGATGACCTATTGGCCCTGTCCTGCCTCTAGGGTGTCTTCGTGACAGTGAAGTGTCACTGAATATCTTTTCAGCAATCAATGCCTCGAAATGTCCTCGAAAAACACTTCTGCCTTCAGTTTGTCTTCGTGAAAGTGAATTACCACTGAATATATTCTTAGCAATCAAAGCCTCGAGATGTCCTCATGGAATTCTTCT
The DNA here is from genome assembly GCF_022045235.1 of Haliotis cracherodii. Taxonomy (NCBI): domain Eukaryota; kingdom Metazoa; phylum Mollusca; class Gastropoda; order Lepetellida; family Haliotidae; genus Haliotis; species Haliotis cracherodii. Next base: position 28,108,233 of record NW_027266319.1, on the reverse strand, counting down.
GTATCCAGGGTGTCTTTGTGACAGTATTAATGGAACGCTTCTGCCTCCAGTGTGTCTTCGTGAAAGTGAATTACCACTGAATTTCTTCTTAGCAACCGATGCCTCGAAATGTCCTCTTAAAACTCTTCTGCATCCAAGGAGTCTTCGTGACAGTGAAGTGTCACTGAATATATACTTAGCAATCAATGCCTCGAAATGGCCTATAAGATCTCTTCTTCGGTGTCTCTCCATGACAGAGAAGTGTCACTGAATATTTTCTTAGCAATCAATGCCTCGAAATGTCCTCTTAGAAATTTTCTAACTGCAGGATGTCTTCGTGACCGTCCTAATGGAATTCTTCTGTCCCAAGGGTGTCTTTGTGAGAGTGGTTGTTTGGTTTGTTGTTTAACGCCGCACTCAGCAGTATTCCAGCAATATGACGGTTGTCTGTAAATAATCGAGTCTGGAATAGACAACCCAGTGATTAATATCATGAGCATCGATACACGCAATTGGGATCGATGACATTCATCAACCAAGTCAGCGAGCATGAGCATCCGGTCCCGTTACTCGCCTTTTACGACAAGCAGAGTCACCTTTTACGGCAAGCGTGGGTTGCTGAAGACCTATTCTTCCCCGGAATCTTCACGGGTCTTTTGTGACAGTGAAGTATCATTGAATATATTCTTAGCATTCATTGCCTCGAAATGTCCAATTAGATCTCTTCTACAGTGTCTTCGTGACAGAGAAGTGTCACTTGGTATATTCTTGTCAATCAATGCCTCGAGATGTCATCTTAGAACTCTTCTGCCTCCAGGGTGTCTTCGTGCCAGAGAAGTGCCACTAAATATATTCTTAGCAATCAATGCCTCGAAATGTCCTCTCATAAACCTACTGCCTGTAGGGTGTCCTCGTGACAGTGAAGTATCATTGAATATATTCTTAGCAATTATTGCCTCGAAATGTCCTCTTAGAAATCTTATGCTTCCAGGGTGTATTCCTGTCAGAAAAGTGCCACTTAATACCTTTTTAGCAATCATTGCTTCGAAATGTCCTCTATGTCTCTTCTGGGCATTCTTCCTCCCAGTGAGGTTTCACTGAATATCTTCTCAGCAGTCAATGCCTCGAAATGTTATCTTAGAAATCGTTACAGTCCTAATGTAACTCTTCTGCCTCTAGGGTGTCTTCGTGACAGTGAAATGTCATTGAATATATTCTTAGCAATCAATGCCTCGAAATGTCCTCTCAGAAATCTTCTGCTTTCAGGGCGTCTTCGCGACAGTGAAGTGTCATTGGAACATATTCTTAGCAATCATTGCCTCGAAATGCCTGTTGTGCGGTGTCTTCGTGGCAGAGAAGTGTCACTTGGAATAATACTCTTGGCAATCAATGCTTCTAAATGCCATCTTAGAATTTTTCAGTCTACTATAGGAAGTGCCACTAAATATATTCTTGGCAATCAATGCCTCGAGTTGTCCTCTTGAAACTTTTCTCCCTCCAGCTTTCTAAGTATCAAAACGTTAATAAGTTTATTTATAATCTGAACTTATTTACATGGTAACACAACGATTTAATAGCAGCATAATGCAGATTATGTAAAATAATCAAACTATTTTTATGACTCCTTGGTGAAATCGAAAGCACATACAGCATCGTACATATCGAAGCCTACGTTTTGAAGCCGAAATCGGAAATAGTCATGGATTCTACACTCGATGATTTTCGAATTATTTTCTGAAACGGCGGGGAGAGATATATAAAATATTGATGTGACATGTTTGTAGCCAAATAATGGTGTTATTGGTCTTTCATCGCAAGAAGGACAATTTAGAATGTCTTTACAAACTTTTTCTGAGAATCTCCCGTTCTCAGAACGGATGAGTGAGTATGGTTTTACGCCGCTTTATTCAATATTCAAGCAATATCATGGTGGAGAACAACATAAATTGGCTTCACACATTGTACCCATGTCGGGAATCTACCTAGGGCCTTCGGCGTGACGAGCGAACGCTTTAAACCACTATGCTATCCGACAGCCCCTCTCAGAAAAGATGAAACAAGATACACGTGATGTTTGTAATGTACCGTAAAAATATTTTCTACCCAAAATGCTACGTGATTTTGTACCCTTGAATATATAACAATCGATCTATGTTATTATATTTCTATTTACATGTATATTGCAAACAATAGTAAATGAGCAGAAGATGTAAAAAAACAAATTATCAATTTCATGATATGACTATATATGATTATGACTGACTGTGTGATCCTTTAGTGAGGGCAATCCAATTGGCAAAACTCAAACTGAGTGTTTGGTTCTGATAGGATAGTGAAATTGATTAAACCTTAGTTGATTGTAATGTTTTGATAGGAAACTGATTGTAAATTAACAAGTATAATACTAATATATTCGTATATCTTTGAAACTAATGCAAACTTATTCTGGGTATAGAATCAACAGAAATTATGTGTACAAAATCACTACATTTTAACTGGATTTCGTGGAGTGATGGGATAGTAAAAAGGAGATATATCGCCTGTAGGTTTCTGTTTCACATTTTAAAACAAGAATGTTTTTTTTTATTTCATGTTTGTGCTACCTTTTACTTGAGAGCTGCAACATGGATTCTTTCCAAATGTAAGAAACACAATCTATTCTAATAAAAAAAGGTGCAGTCCAAACGTTGATTTTGATATGTGTATTTTATGAAACAATATTATTTTTTACAAGTTTTGAATGTTTTGTTTTTTTAATTCAACATTGTTCGAACTTTTACTTGAGAACTGCTACTTATGGGTTCTCTTCAAACTCAAGGAACACTTTTTTTATATTAATTGGAGAGATGCAGTGCAAATGTTGATTTTGATATATGTATTTTATGAAACAATATGAAATTGTGCATGTTTTGAACTGAGAAAGTTTTTTTTATAAATTTTATGTTTGTGCTACCTTTTCCTTGAGAACTGCTACATTGATTCTTTTCAAATGGGAGAAACTGTTTCTATACAAATAGAAGAGATGCAGTGCAAATGTTGATTTTGATATGTACATTTTATGAAAAAATATGATTTTTTACATGTTTTGAACTGAGAATATTTTTGTTTTTGTAATTCAACATTGTGCTACCTTTAACTTAAGAACTACTTCGTGGATTCTTTCCAAATTTGAGGAACACTTTCTATACAAATAGGAGTGGAGTAGTGTAAAGGTTGATTTTGATATGTGTATTTTATGAAACAATATGATTTTTTACATGTTTTGAACATAGAATGTTTTGAACTTAGAAAAATGAATGGGTGGAGGTTACCCTTGTTCATTTCGGTGTTAAAAGTTTTTTGCCTATGTATGATCCAAGAGCATCATGGTATTACGGTCCATGACACCTTCCAAATTTTAGCAGTTTTGAACAGTTTAATGACTTGGACGGGAGGAGGTAGGACTGCTGAGACTTTTTTCAGACATCAAATTATTATTTGGGGGAAGGCAACAATTTTTATGTCAAAATATGTCCCTTACCTTGTAATTTTATTATATTTGTGTCATTGTTTTACTCAGTTACCAAGGCAAAAGCAGTGACCATGGATAAGGTTGAAGATCATCCCTGTGATCAGTTCGTCTGATGCTTTATTTGAGGACTGAAAAGGCTCCTCAACCACTCAGCCCAAGTTCTGACTTGTCATTTAACAAATAAATAAAGGTCACCTCAACCAAAATTCTATTGTCATTTTGTTGCTGTCATCATATTTTTGAATGGATCAATGCAATGGATCATAGGACATCCGATGCATGGACTATTTTGCCTGTCTCAGTGTTGCTCTCAATGCTGAATGTATAGGGTTAGGCCAAAAAGATTAAATGTTTCAATATGTGCCAGGCTTATTGTCTGATGGTTTTTAATTTGCAAACTCTTGGGAAAATCATATATCTTTTAATAGTGTTGACACATTTGTGAACAATTTGCACATAGTCTTGAAATATGTTTTGGAATGTATATATTATATCACGAAATTGTGCATGTAATTAAAACATTTTGAATTTTGTCTTGGCCGTATTTGAAACTATGTATGCCGAGGTACCCTGCAAGAAGACAGCACATTTCATTAACATGTTCTTGTTCGAATAGAGTTCAGAGTGAATTCAGCTTGCAGAATGTAGTGATTGTTACCTGATATATTAACCAGATTGGCAGAAACATTTCAAGCTGCCTGGGAAGTATTTAGGAATAAAACAGGGGTAATCTAACGTTGGGCCAACGCTGTCTATCAACGTTGGGCCAACGTTGTTTTGACCGACAGCACAACGTCTGACTTCTTTCTGGGATGTTTCATGTACCCTGTGATCTGTGTCGTGTAATGTTTTTGCTGATATATGATGTGATTAATTGCATATTTGTGATGTGTGATGTGTGATGTGCCATGTACAATATGTATCATGTATCCTGTTATCCGTGTCATGTTATGTTGTGTGCTTTTGTGATATGTGATGTGATTATTTGTATATCCGTGATGTGCCATATGACATATGTGTCATGTATGCTGTGATATGTGTCATGGAATGTTTTTGTTTTTTGTTTTTTATATGCAATGTGATTAATTTTATATGTGTGATATGTGATGTGTGATGTGTGATGTGCCATGTACCATATGTGTCATGTATCCAGTGATCTGTGTCATGTAATGTTTTTGTTTGGTGATATGTGATGTGATTATTTGTATATGCGTGATGTGTCATATGACATATGTGTCATGTATGCTGTGATATGTGTCATGGAATGTTTTTGGTTGTTTTTGGTTTTTATATGCAATGTGATTATTTTTTAAGGTGTGATCTGTCATGTACCATATGTGTCTTGTATCCAGTGATCTGTGTCATGTAATTTTTGTTGTTTTTGATATGTGATGTGATTATTTGTATATGTGTGATGTGCCATGTGACATATGTGTCATGTATGTTTTGATATGTGTCATGGAATGTTTTTGTTTTGTTTTGTTTTTTTATATGCAATGTGATTAATATTATATGTGTGCTGTGTGATGTGTGATGTGCCATGTACCATATGTGTCATGTATCCTGTGATCCGTGTCATGTGATGTTTTTTTTTTGGTGATATGTGATGTGATTATTTGTATATGCATGATTTGCCATCTGACATATATGTCATGTATTCCGTGATATGTTTCATAAAATATTCTGTGACATGTGCCATGTACCATACGTGTCATGTATCCAGTGATCTGGGTCATGTAATGGTTTTGTTTGTGATATGTGATGTGACTGATTTTAAATGTGTGATCTGCCATGTACCATATGTGTCATGTTACCCTTTGATCTGTGTCATAAAATGTTTTATATGCGATATGTGATGTGATTAAGTGTAAATGTGTGATGTGCCCTGCAATAATATATACAAACATCTTTAATAATAAAACTTTAGATGTTTCTTATTTAATGATACCCCCAATCTAAAAGGGCGGGTTGATAAAGCCATACCAAGGATATCCGTTTATCCGTCCTTCCAAAGACATTTTTTGTGTGAGTGCAGTGGAAAGGTTGATTTTGATATGTATATTTTATGAAACAATATGATTTTTTACTTGTTTTGAACTTAGAATGTGTTTTTAAATTCAACATTGTGCTACCTTTAACCGGAGAACTGCTACATGGATTCTTTCCAAATTTGGGGAACACTTTCTATACAAATAGGAGAGGTGTAGTGCAAAGGTTGATTTTGATGTGTTTCCTTTTATGAAACAATATGAATTTTTACATGTTTTGAACTTAGAATGTGTTTTTTAATTCAACATTGTGCAACCTTTAACTTGAGATATAAACTGGAGAGATGTAGTGCAAAGGTTGAGTTTGATATGTTTATTTTCTGAAACAATATGAAATTTTCACATGTTTTAAACACAGAATGTTGTTTATAATTCAACATTGTGCAACCTTTAACTTGAGATATTAATCATTTCAACTGGATTTCGTGGAGTGATGGGATAGTAAAAAGGAGATAGGTTTCCTTTTCACATTTTAAAACAAGAAAAAAAATTATTCCATGTTTGTGCTACCTTTTACTTGTAAGCTGCAACATGGATTCTTTCCAAATGTAAGGAACACATTCTATTCTAATAAAAAAGGTGCAGTGCAAAGGTTGATTTTAATATGTTTATTTTATGAAACAATATGAAAGTTTCACATGTTTTGAACACTGAATGTTGTTTTTAATTCTTTGTTTCTGCTACCTTTTATTTGAGTGCTCCTACATGGATTCTTTCCAAATGTGAGAAACACTCTCTATACTAATAGAAGAGGTGCGGTCCAAATGTTGATTTTGATGTGTGTATTTTATGAAACAATCTAATTTTTGGCTTGTTAACTAAGAATGTGTTTTTTAATTCAACATTGTGCGACCTTTAACTTGAACTACTACATGGATTCTTTCCAAATTTGAGGAACCTTTTTCATACTAATAGAAGAGGTGCAGTCCAAATGTTGGTTTTTAGATATGTGTATTTTATGAAACAATCTAATTTTTTGCATGTTTTGAACACAGACTGTGTTTTTTAATTCAACATTGTGCGACCTTTAACTTGAGAACTACTACATGGATTCTTTCCAAATTCGAGGAAAACTTTCTATACAAATGGGAATGGTGCAGTGCAAATGCTGATTTTGATATGCATATTTTATGAAACAATATGATTTTGTCATGTTTTTAAGTAAGAATGTGTTTTTTGATTCAACATTGTGCGACCTTTAACTTGAGAACTACTACATGGATTCTTTCCAAATTCGAGGAAAACTTTCTATACAAATGGGAATGGTGCTGTGCAAATGTTGATTTTGATATGTTTATTTTATGAAACAATATGATTTTGAACATGTTTTGGACTTTGAATGTGTTTTTTTAATTCAACCTTGTGCGACCTTTAACTTGAGATATCAGCTGGAGAGATGTATTGCAATGGTTGATTTTGATATGTTGATTTTATGAAATAATATGAAATTCTTGCATTTTTCAACATAGAATGTTTTTCTTAATTATTCTATGTCTGTGCTACCTTTTACTTGGGAGCTCCTACATGGATTCTTTCCAAATGGGAGAAACACTTTCTATACTAATAGAAGAGGTGCAGTGCAAATTTTGATATATGTATTTTATGAAACAATATAAATTTTTGCATGTTTTGAACCTAGAATGTTTTTCTTAATTATTCTATGTTTGTGCTACCTTTTACTTGAGAACTGCTGCATGGATTCTTTCCAAATGTGAGAAACACTTTCTATACAAATATGAGAGGTGCAATATGATTTTTTACATGTTTTGAACTTTGAAAAATGAATGAGTCGAGGTTACCCTTGTTCATTGTAGCGTTAAAAGCTTTTCTGCCAATGTATGATCGAAGAGCATCGTGGTATTACGGTCATGGAAATCTTCTGCATCCAAGGTGTCTTCTTGACAGTGAAATGTCCCTGAATGTATTCATAGCAATCAATGCCTCGAAACGTCCCCTGAGAATCCTTCTGCCTCCAAGCTGGGGGCAGTGAAGTCCCACTCAAAATGATCTTGGCAATCAATGTCTCGAGATGTCCTCATGGAGCTCTTCTGTCTCCAGGTTGTCTTCGTGACAGTGAAGTGTCACTGAATGTATTCTTAGCAGTCAATGCCTCGTGAAGGAGATCAATGCCTCGAGATGTCTTCAAGGAACTCTTCTGCCTCCAGGGCCTCTTTGTGACAGTGAAGTGTCACTGATTCTATTCCTGGCAATCAATGCCTTCAAAAAACCACTTCCATCTTTATTGCCTCCAGAGTATTTTCGTGACAAAAAAGTGCCACTTAATATATTCTTAGCAATCAATGCCTCGAGATGTCACGGATGTCTTCTGCCTCCAATGTGTCTTCGTGACAGTGATGTGTCACTGAATGTAATCATATCAATCAATGAATCGAAATGTCCTCTTAGAACCCTTCTGTCTCAAGGGTGTCTTTAGGTCAGAGAAGTGTCATTGGATATATTCCTAGCAATCAATACCTCGAAATGGCCTCTTAGAATTCTTATGCTTCCAGGGTGTCTTCGTGAGAGAGAAGTGCAACTTAATAAATTTTGGCTATCAATGCCTCCAGTTGTCCTGTTAAAAAGCTTCTGCCTCCAGGGTTTCTTCGTGATATTAAAATGCTACTGGATATATTCTTGGCAGCCGTTGCCTCGAGGTGTACTCTTGGCACTTTTCCGCCTCCTGGGTGTCTTTGTTACAGAGAAGAGCCACTTAATAAATTCGTGGCAATCAATGCCTCAAGATGTACTCTTTGATCTCTCCTGCCTCCAGGGTGTCTTCGTGACAGAAAAGTGTCACTTGATATATTCTTGACAATCAGTGCCTCGATATGTCTTCTTGTAACTCTTCTGCCTCCAGAGTGTCCATGTGACAGGGGAGTGTCACTTGATATTTTCTTGGCAATCAATGCCTCGGGATGTCTTCTTGGAACTTTCATGCCTCCAGAGTGTCTTCGTGACAGTGAAGTGTCTTTAAATATATTTTTACCAATCGATGCCTCGAAATATCCTCTTCTTCGGTGTCTTCGTGACAGAGAAGAGTCACTTGATATTTTCTTTGCAATCAATGCCTCGAGATGTCTTCTTGGAACAATTGTGCCTCCAGAGTGTCTTCGTGGCAGGGAAGTGTCACTGAATATCTTTTTCGCAATCAATGCATCGAAATGTCTTATTGGAACCTTTCTGCCTCAATGACTTGAAATGTGCACTTTCATTTCTTCCGCCTCCAGGGTGTCTTCGTGACAGTGAAAAGTCATTTGAAATATTCTTGGCAATCAATGGCTCGAAATGTCCTCTTGAAACGTTTCTGCCTCAAGGGTGTCTTCGTGAAAGTGAAGTGTCACTGAATATATTCTTAGCAGTCCATGCCTCGAGATGCTTTATGTCACAGTTTTCCCTCCAGGGTGTCTTCGTGCCAGAGAAGTGCCACTTAATAATTCTTGGCAATCAATGCCTCGAAATGTGCACTTTGATCTCTTCAGCCTCCATAGTGCCTTCGTGACAATCAATTTCCACTGCATATCTTATTAGCAGCATCACTGCATTCATAAGTCTTCTTGACCCCCTTTTGCCTCTAGTGTGTGACCGTCGTTATCCAGTGGTCAGGCATGCTTCAGGCGGATACAAAGAGGCTGACACTGCCTCTGACAACCAAACAAACCCCGATTTTGAACCTGATTCTAAAGAATTTGGAAGTGTCTTTCCATAAAGTAATGCGCCTACGTGCAGGTTGTTAGTGCGGGTTAGTGCAGGTTAGTGCAGTGTTAAGTCTCTGAACTTAACGTGCCTCAGAAGCATACCCGACCCTTAGAAAGAGGTCTCCAGAGGTCTTATTTGGGTACCAGTGACCATGGGAGGTGGGAAACCTGGTCCTGGAGAGTCTCTTTGTGATGCCTTTTGCCTCAAGGATGTCTTATTGGCAGACATATTCCTATAGAGGTCTTCTTGGTCATTTTCTGCCCAGAGAAGTCTTGTTGGCACTCTAATGCTTCCAGTGTTTCTTCGTGACAGTCAATTGCCACTGAACAGCTTCTTGGCAAATATTGCCTCCAGACGTCTCCTTGCAACTCGTCTGTGTCTCTTCTGTGATTTGTTACAGACTTTCCTCTTGGACATCAATGTTTCCAGAAGAAATCAAGGCACCTTTCAGCCTCCATGGTATCGTCGTGACAGTGAAGTGCCACTGAATATCTTCATGGCAATCATTGGTTCAAGAGTTCTAGGATGTCTTCTTGACAGTGAATTGTCACCGAATATCTTCTGGGAAATACTTGCTTCATGAGCTTCAGGACGTCGTCGTGAAAGTCAAGTTTCACTGAAAATCTTTTTGGCAATCATAACTCATAGATGACCTATTGGCCCTGTCCTGCCTCCAGGGTGTCTTCGTGACAGTGAAGAGTCACTGAATATCTTTTTAGCAATCAATGCCTCGAAATTTCCTCTTAGCACACTTCTGCCTTCAGTTTGTCTTCGTGAAAGTGAATTACCACTGAATATATTTCTAGCAATCAAAGCCTCGAGATGTCCTCATGGAATTCTTCTGTATCCAGGGTGTCTTTGTGACAGTATTAATGGAACCCTTCTGCCTCCAGGGTGTCTTCGTGACAGTGAAGTGTCAATGATTATCTTTTCAGCAACCAATGCCTCGAAATGTCCTCTTAGCACACTTCTGCCTTCAGTATGTTTTCGTGAAAGTGAATTACCACTGAATTTCTTCTTAGCAATCAACGCCTCGACATGTTCTCTTGAAACGTTTCTGCTTCCAGGGTGTCTTCGTGACAGTGAAGTGTCAGTGAATATATTCTTAGCAATCAATGCCTCGAAATGTCCTCTTAAAACTCTTCTGTCTGCAGTGTGTCTTCGTGACAGTGAAGTGTCACTGAATATATTCTTAGCAAACAATGCCTCAAAATGGCCTATTAGATTTCTTCTTCGGTGTCTCCATGACAGAGAAGTGTCAATTGATATATTCATGGCAATCAATGCCTCGAGATGTCCTCATGGCATTCTTCTGCCTCCAGGGTGTCTTCGTGACAGTAAGTTGTCACTGAGTATCTTCTTAGCAATCAATTACTAGAAATGTCCTCTTAGAAATCTTCTACCTCCAGGATGTATTCATGACCGTCCTAATAGAATTCTTCTGCCCCAAGGGTGTCTTTGTGAGAGTGATTGTTTGGTTTGTTGTTTAACGCCGCACTCAGCAATATTCCAGCCATATGACGGTTGTCTGTAAATAATCGAGTCTGGACCAGACAATCCAGTGATTAATATCATGAGCATCGATCCACACAATTGGGATCGATGACATGCATCAACCAAGTCAGCGAGCCTGACCACCCGGTCCTGTTAGTCGCCTTTTACGACATGCATAGTCACCTTTTACGGCAAGCATGGGTTGCTGAAGACCTATTCTACCCCGGAATCTTCACGGGTCTTTTGTGACAGTGAATATATTCTTAGCAATCATTGCCTCGAAATGTCCTCTTAGATCTCTTCTACAGTGTCTTCAAATGTAAGGAACACATTCTATTCTAATAAAAAAGGTGCAGTCCAAATGTTGATTTTGATATGTGTATTTTATGAAACAGTATTACTTTTTTACAAGTTTTGAATGTTTTGTTTTTTTAATTCAACATTGTGGGACCTTTCATTTGAGAACTGCTGCATGGATTCTTTCCAAATGGGAGAAACAGTTTCTATACAAATAGAAGAGGTGCAGTGCAAATGTTGATTTTGATGTGTGTATTTTATGAAACAATATGATTTTGTACATGTTTTGAACATTTTTTTAACTTTGAAAAAAGAATTGGTCGAGGTTACCCTTTGTTCATTTTAGTGTTAAAAGCTTTTCTGCCAATGTATGATCGAAGAGCATCATGGTATTACGATCCATGCCACCTTCCCAGTTTTAGCAGTTTTGAACAGTTTGATGACTTGGACGGGTGGGGGTCGCACTGCTGAGACTTTTTTCAGACATCAAATTATTATTTGGGGGAAGGCAACATTTTTTATGTCAAAAATATGTCCCTTACCTTGGAATTTTATTGTATTTGTGTCATTGTTTTACTCAGTTACCAAGGCAAAAGGAGTGACCATGGTTAAGGTTGAAGATCATCCCTGTGATCAGTTCGTCTGATGCCTCATTTGAGGACTGAAAAGGCTCTTCAACCACTCAGCCCAAGTTCTGACTTGTCATTTATCAAATACATTAAGGTTACCTAAACCAGAATTCGTTTGTCATGTTGTTGCTGTCATCATATTTTGAATGGATCAAGGCAACGAACCATAGTACATCCGATGCATGGACTATTTTGCCTGTCTCAGTGTTGCTCTCAATGCTGAATGTATGGGGTAAGGCCAAGGAAAATTAAATGTTTCAATTTGTGCCAGGCTTATTGTCTGATGGTTTTTAATTTGCAAACTCTTGGGAAAATCATATATCTTTTAATAGTGTTGACACATTTGTGAACAATTTGCACATAGTCTTGAAAACTGTTTTGGAAAGTAAATATTATATCACGAAATTGTGCAGGTAATTAAAAACATTTTGAATTTTGTCTTGGCCGTATTTGAAACTATTTATGAGTTCAGAGTGAATTCAGCTTGCAGAATGTAGTGCTTGTTACCTGATATTTTAACCAGATTGGTACAAATATTTCAAGCTGCCTTAGAGGTATTGAGGAATAAAAGAGGCGTAATCTAACATTGGACCAACGTTGTTTTGACAGACGACACAACGTCTGAGTTCTATTTGTCATGTACCCTGTGATTTGTGTCGTGTAATATTTTTTGTGATTTTTGATGTGATTAATTGCATATTTGTAATGTGTGATGTGCCATGTACCACATGTGTCATGTATCCAGTGATCTGTGCCATGTAATGTTTTTTGTGATATGTGATGTGATTATTTGTATATGCATGATGTGCCATGTGTCATATGTGTCATGGAATGTCTTTTTTTATATGCAATGTGAATAATTCTATATGTGTGATGTGCCATGTACCATATGTGTCATGTATCCTGTAATCTGTGTCATGTTATGTTTTGTTTTTTATATGCGATGTGATTAATTGTATATGTGTGATGTGCCATGTGCCATATGTGTCATGAAATGTTTTTTTCATGATATGTGATTAATTGTACATTTATGATGTGCCATATGTGTCATTCATCCTGTGATCTGTTTCATGTAATTTCTTTTGCGATATGTGATTAATTGTATATTTGTGATGTGCCATATGTGTCATGTACCCTTTGATCTGTGTCATGTAATGTTTTGTTTTGCGATATGTGATGTGATAAAGTGTTAATGTGTGATGTGCCCTGCAATAATATGTACAAACATCTTTTTTAATAAAAATTTAGATGTTTCTTTTTTAATGATACTCCCAATCTAAAAGGGCGGGTTGATAAAGCCATACCAAGGATATCCGTCTGTCTGTCTTTCCAAAGACATTTTTGTGTGTGAGTGCAGTGGAAAGGTTGATTTTGATATGTATATTTTATGAAACAATATGATTTTTTACATGTTTTGAACTTGAATGTTGTTTATAATTTAACATTGTGCAACCTTTAACTTGAGATATTAATTGGAGAGATGTAGTGCAAAGGTTGATTGTAATATGTTTATCTTATGAAACAATATGAAAGTTTCACATGTTTTGAACACGGAATGTTGTTTTTAATTCTATGTTTCTGCTACCTTTTATTTGAGAGCTCCTACATGGAGTCTTTCCAAATGTGAGAAACACTTTCTATACTAATAGAAGAGGTGCGGTCCAAATGTTGATTTTGATATGTATATTTTATGAAACAATCTAATTTTTGGCATGTTTTAAACTAAGAATGTGTTTTTAATTCAACATTGTTCGACCTTTGATTTGAGAACTACTACATGGATTCTTCCCAAATTTGAGGAACTTTTTTTATACAAATAGGAGAGGTGCAGTGCAAAGGTTGATTGTAATATGTTTATTTTATGAAACAATATGAAAGTTTCACATGTTTTGAACACTGAATGTTGTTTTTAATTCTTTGTTTCTGCTACCTTTTATTTGAGAGCTCCTACATGGATTCTTTCCAAATGTGAGAAACACTCTCTATACTAATAGAAGAGGTGCGGTCCAAATGTTGATTTTGATATGTGTATTTTATGAAACAATCTAATTTTTGGCATGTTAACTAAGAATGTGTTTTTTAATTCAACATTGTGCGACCTTTAACTTGAGAACTACTACATGGATTTTTTCCAAATTTGAGGAACCTTTTTCATACTAATAGAAGAGGTGCGGTCCAAATGTTGGTTTTTAGATATGTGTATTTTATGAAACAATATGATTTTTTACATGTTTTGAACTAGGAATGTTGTTTTTAATTCAACATTGTGCAACCTTTAACTTGAGATAATAATTGGAGAGATGTAGTGCAAAGGTTGATTTTGATATGTTTATTTTATGAAACAATATGAAATTTTCACATGTTTTGAACACAGAATGTTGTTTTTAATTCAACATTGTGCAACCTTTAACTTGAGATACTAATTGGAGAGATGTAGTGCAAAGGTTGATTTTGATATGTTTATTTTCTGAAACAATATGAAAGTTTCACATGTTTTAAACACAGAATGTTGTTTTTAATTCTATGTTTCTGCTACCTTTTATTTGAGAGCTCCTACATGGAGTCTTTCCAAATGTGAGAAACACTTTCTATACTAATAGAAGAGGTGCGGTCCAAATGTTGATTTTGATATGTGTATTTTATGAAACAATCTAATTTTTGGCATGTTTGTAACTAAGAATGTGTTTTTTTAATCCAACATTTTGCGACCTTTAACTTGAGAATTACTACATGGATTCTTTCCAAATTTGAGGAACCTTTTTCATACTAATAGAAGAGGTGCGGTCCAAATGTTGATGTTGATATGTGTATTTTATGAAACAATCTAATTTTTGGCATGTTTTAAACTAAGAATGTGTTTTTTTAATCCAACATTTTGCGACCTTTAAATTGAGAACTACTACATGGATTCTTTCCAAATTTGAGGAACCTTTTTCATACTAATAGAAGAGGTGCGGTCCAAATGTTGATTTTGATATGTGTATTTTATGAAACAATCTAATTTTTGGCATGTTTTTAACTAAGAATGTGTTTTTTAATTCAACATTGTGCGACCTTTAACTTAAGAACTACCACATGGATTCTTTTCAAATTTGAGGAACACTTTTATACAAAGAGGAGAGGTGCAGTGCAAAGGTTGATTTTGATATGTGTATTTTATGAAACAATATGATTTTTTACATGTTTTGAACTAAGAATGTTGTTTTTAATTCAACATTGTGCAACCTCTAACTTGAGATATTAATTGGAGAGATGTAGTGCAAAGGTTGATTTTGATATGTTTATTTTATGAAACAATATGAAATTTTCACATGTTTTAAACACAGAATGTTGTTTTTAATTCAACATTGTGCAACCTTTAACTTGAGATATTAATTGGAGAGATGTAGTGCAAAGGTTGATTTGAATATGTTTATTTTATGAAACAATATGAAAGTTTCACATGTTTTGAACACAGAATGTTGTTTTTAATTCTATGTTTCTGCTACCTTTTATTTGAGAGCTCCTACATGGAGTCTTTCCAAATGTGAGAAACACTCTCTATACTAATAGAAGAGGTGCGGTCCAAATGTTGATTTTGATATGAGTATTTTATGAGACAATCTAATTTTTCGCATGTGTGTAACTAAGAATGTGTTTTTTAATCCAACATTTTGCGACCTTTAATTTGAGAACTACTACATGGATTCTTTCCAAATTTGAGGAACCTTTTTCATACTAATAGAAGAGGTGCGGTCCAAATGTTGATTTTGATATGTGTATTTTATGAAACAATCTAATTTTTGGCATGTTTTTAACTAAGAATGTGTTTTTTAATTCAACATTGTGCAACCTTTAACTTGAGATATTAATTGGAGACATGTAGTGCAAAGGTTAATTTGATATGTATATTTTATGAAACAATATGAAAGTTTCACATGTTTTGAACCTAGAATGTTGTTTTTAATTACATGTTTGTGCTACCTTTTACTTGAGAACTGCTTCATGGATTCTTTCCAAATGTGAGAAACACTTTCTATACAAATATGAGAGATGTAGTGCAAATGTTGATTTTGATATGTGTATCTTCGGAACAAATATTATTTGTTTCATGTTTTGAACATTGAAAAATGGATGAGTCGAGGTTACCCTTGTTCATTTTAGTGTTAAAAGGTTTTCTGCCAATGTATGATCCAAGAGCATCATGGTATTACGGTCCATGCCACCTTCTCAGTTTTAGCAGTTTTGAACAGTTTAATGGCTTGGACGGGTGGAGGTAGCACTGCTGAGACTTTTTTCAGACATCAAATTATTATTTGGGGGAAGGCAACTATTTTTATGTCAAAATATGTCCCTTACCTTGGAATGTTTTTGTATTTGTGTCATTGTTTTACTCAGTTACCAAGGCAAAAGCAGTGACCATGGATAAGGTTGAAGATCATCCCTGTGATCAGTTCGTCTGATGCTTCATTTGAGGACCGAAAAGGCTCCTCAACCACTCAGCCCAAGTTCTGACTTGTCATTTAACAAATAAATAAAGGTCACCAAAACCAGAATTCGTTTGTCATATTGTTGCTGTCATCATATTTTTGAATGGATCAAGGCAATGGATCATAGGACATCCGATGCATGGACTATTTTGCCTGTCTCAGTGTTGCTCTCAATGCTGAATGTATGGGGTAAGGCCAAGGAAAATTAAATGTTTCAATTTGTGCCAGGCTTATTGTCTGATGGTTTTTAATTTGCAAACTCTTGGGAAAATCATATATCTTTTAATAGTGTTGAAACATTTGTGAACAATTTGCACATAGTCTTGAAAGTTGTTTTGGAAAGTAAATATTATATCACGAAATTGTGCAGGTAATTAAAAACATTTTGAATTTTGTCTTGGCCGTATTTGAAACTATGTATGCCGAGGTACCCTGCCAGAAGACAGCGCATTTCATTAACATGCTCTTTCATGGATAAGTACAGAGTGAATTCAGCTTGCAGAATGTAGTGCTTGTTACCTGATATTTTAACCAGATTGGTACAAATATTTCAAGCTGCCTTAGAGGTATTGAGGAATAAAAGAGGCGTAATCTAACGTTGGGTCAACGTTGTTTTGACAGACGACACAACGTCTGACTTCTTTCTGGGATGTATCATGTACCCTGTGATTTGTGTCGTTTAATATTTTTTTTGTGATTTTTGATGTGATTAATTGCATATTTGTAATGTGTGATGTGCCATGTTCCATACGTGTCATGTATCCTGTGATCTGTGTCATGTAATGTTTTTGGGTGATATGTGATGTGAAAATTTGTATATGCGTGATGTGCCCAGTGACATATGCGTCATGTATCCAGTGATCTGTGTCATGGTATGTCTTTGTTTATATGCAATGTGATTAATTTTATATGTGTGATGTGCCATGTACCATATGTGTCATGTATCCAGTGATCTGTGTCATGTAATGTTTTCTTTTGGTGATATGTGATGTGATTATTTGTATATGCAGGATGTGCCATGTGAAATATGTGTCACGTATCTTGTGATCTGTGTCATGTAATGTTTTTGTGGTATGTGAAGGGATTATTTGTATATGCATGATGTGCCATGTACCATATGTGTCATGTATCCAGTGATCTGTGTCATGTAATGTTTTTTTGTGATATGTGATGTGATTATTTGTATATGCATGATGTGCCATGTGTCATATGTGTCATGGAATGTCTTTTTTATGCAATGTGAATAATTCTATATGTGTGATGTGCCATGTACCATATGTGTCATGTATCCTGTAATCTGTGTCATGTTATGTTTTGTTTTTTATATGCGATGTGATTAATTGTATATGTGTGATGTGCCATGTGCCATATGTGTCATGAAATGTTTTTTTCATGATATGTGATTAATTGTACATTTATGATGTGCCATGTGCCATATGTGTCATGCATCCTGTGATCTGTGTCATGTAATTTCTTTTGCGATATGTGATTAATTGTATATTTGTGATGTGCCATATGTGTCATGTACCCTTTGATCTGTGTCATGTAATGTTGTGTTTTGCGATATGTGATGTGATTAAGTGTTAATGTGTGATGTGCCCTGCAATAATATGTACAAACATCTTTTTTAATAAAAATTTAGATGTTTCTTATTTAATGATACTCCCAATCTAAAAGGGCGGGTTGATAAAGCCATGCCAAGGATATCCGTCTGTCTGTCTTTCCAAAGACATTTTTGTGTGTGAGTGCAGTGGAAAGGTTGATCTTGATATGTATATTTTATGAAACAATATGATTTATTACATGTTTTGAACTTAGAATGTTGTTTTTAATTCTATGTTACTGCTACCTTTTATTTGAGAGCTCCTATATGGAGTCTTTCCAAATGTGAGAAACACTTTCTATACTAATAGAAGAGGTGCGGTCCAAATGTTGATTTTGATATGTGTATTTTATGAAACAATCTAATTTTTCGCATGTTTTTAACTAAGAATGTGTTTTTTAATTCAACATTGTGCGACCTTTAATTTGAGAACTCCTGCATGGATTCTTTCCAAATTTGAGGAACTTTTTTTATACAAAGAGGAGAGGTGCAGTGCAAAGGTTGATTTTGATATGTATATTTTATGAAACAATATGAAAGTTTCACATGTTTTGAACACTGAATGTTGTTTTTAATACTTTGTTTCTGCTACCTTTTATTTGAGAGCCCCTACATGGATTATTTCCAAATGTGAGAAACACTCTCAATACTAATAGAAGAGGTGCGGTCCAAATGTTGATTTTGATATGTGTATTTTATGAAACAATCTAATTTTTGGCATGTTAACTAAGAATGTGTTTTTTAATTCAACATTGTGCGACCTTTAACTTGAGAACTACTACATGGATTCTTTCCAAATTTGAGAAACCTTTTTCATACTAATAGAAGAGGTGCGGTCCAAATGTTGGTTTTTAGATATGTGTATTTTATGAAACAATCTAATTTTTGGCATGTTTTTAACTAAGAATGTGTTTTTTAATTCAACATTGTGCAACCTTTAACTTAAGAACTACTACATGGATTCTTTCCAAATTTGAGGAACACTTTTTATACAAAGAGGAGAGGTGCAGTGCAAATGTTGATTTTGATATGTATATTTTATGAAACAATATGATTTATTACATGTTTTGAACTTAGAATGTTGTTTTTAATTCAACATTGTGCAACCTTTCACTTGAGATATTAATTGGAGAGATGTAGTGCAAAGGTTGATTTTAATATGTTTATTTTATGAAACAATATGAAAGTTTCACATGTTTTAAACACAGAATGTTGTTTTTAATTCTATGTTTCTGCTACCTTTTATTTGAGAGCTCCTACATGGATTCTTTCCAAATGTGAGAAACACTTTCTATACTAATAGAAGAGGTGTGGTCCAAATGTTGATTTTGATATGTGTATTTTATGAAACAATCTAATTTTTCGCATGTTTTTAACTAAGGATGTGTTTTTTAATTCAACATTGTGCGACCTTTAATTTGAGAACTCCTGCATGGATTCTTTCCAAATTTGAGGAACCCTTTTTATACAAATAGGAGAGGTGCAGTGCAAAGGTTGATTTTGATATGTGTATTTTATGAAACAATATGATTTTTTTATATGTTTTGAACTAAGAATGTTGTTTTTAATTCAACATTGTGCAACCTTTAACTTGAGATATTAATTGGAGAGATGTAGTGCAAAGGTTGATTTTGATATGTATATTTTATGAAACAATATGAAAGTTTCACATGTTTTAAACACAGAATGTTGTTTATAATTCAACATTGTGCAACCTTTAACTTGAGATTTTAATTGGAGAGATGAGTGCAAAGGTTGATTGTAATATGTTTATTTTATGAAACAAAATGAAAGTTTCACATGTTTTGAACACTGAATGTTGTTTTTAATTCTTTGTTTCTGCTACCTTTTATTTGAGAGCTCCTACATGGATTCTTTCCAAATGTGAGAAACACTCTCTATACTAATAGAAGAGGTGCGGTCCAAATGTTGATTTTGATATGTGTATTTTATGAGACAATCTAATTTTTGGCATGTGTGTAACTAAGAATGTGTTTTTTAATCCAACATTTTGCGACCTTTAATTTGAGAACTACTACATGGATTCTTTCCAAATTTGAGGAACCTTTTTCATACTAATAGAAGAGGTGCGGTCCAAATGTTGATTTTGATATGTGTATTTTATGAAACAATCTAATTTTTGGCATGTTTTTAACTAAGAATGTGTTTTTTAATTCAACATTGTGCGACCTTTAACTTAAGAACTACTACATGGATTCTTTTCAAATTTGAGGAACACTTTTATACAAAGAGGAGAGGTGCAGTGCAAAGGTTGATTTTGATATGTGTATTTTATGAAACAATATGATTTTTTATATGTTTTGAACTTAGAATGTTGTTTTTAATTCAACATTGTGCAACCTTTAACTTGAGATATTAATTGGAGAGATGTAGTGCAAAGGTTAATTTTGATATGTATATTTTATGAAACAATATGAAAGTTTCACATGTTTTGAACCTAGAATGTTGTTTTTAATTACATGTTTGTGCTACCTTTTACTTGAGAACTGCTTCATGGATTCTTTCCAAATGTGAGAAACACTTTCTATACAAATATGAGAGATGTAGTGCAAATGTTGATTTTGATATGTGTATCTTCGGAACAAATATTATTTGTTTCATGTTTTGAACATTGAAAAATGGATGAGTCGAGGTTACCCTTGTTCATTTTAGTGTTAAAAGGTTTTCTGCCAATGTATGATCCAAGAGCATCATGGTATTACGGTCCATGCCACCTTCTCAGTTTTAGCAGTTTTGAACAGTTTAATGGCTTGGACGGGTGGAGGTAGCACTGCTGAGACTTTTTTCAGACATCAAATTATTATTTGGGGGAAGGCAACATTTTTTATGTCAAAATATGTCCCTTACCTTGGAATGTTTTTGTATTTGTGTCATTGTTTTATTCAGTTACCAAGGCAAAAGCAGTGACCATGGATAAGGTTGAAGATCATCCCTGTGTTAAATTCGCCTGATTCCTCATTTGAGGACTGAAAAGGCTCCTCAACCACTCAGCCCAAATTCTGACTTAACAAATAAATAAAGGTCACCAAAACCAGAATGGATCATAGGACATCCGATGCATGGACTATTGTTCTCATTGCTCTCAATGCTGAATGTATGGGGTAAGGCCAAGGAAAATTAAATGTTTCAATTTGTGCCAGGCTTATTGTCTGATGGTTTTTAATTTGCAAACTCTTGGGAAAATCATATATCTTTTAATAGTGTTGAAACACTTGTGAACAATTTGCACATAGTCTTGAAAGTTGTTTTGGAAAGTAAATATTATATCACGAAATTGTGCAGGTAATTAAAAACATTTTGAATTTTGTCTTGGCCGTATTTGAAACTATGTATGCCGAGGTACCCTGCCAGAAGACAGCGCATTTCATTAACATGCTCTTTCATGGATAAGTACAGAGTGAATTCAGCTTGCAGAATGTAGTGCTTGTTACCTGATATTTAACCAGATTGGTACAAACATTTCAAGCTGCCTGGGAGGTATTGAGGAATAAAAGAGGGGTAATCTAACGTTGGGCCAACGTTGTTTTGACCGACGGCCCAACGTCTGAGTTCTATTTGTCATGTATCCTGTGATATGTGACACTGAATGTTGTTTTTTATGCGATGTGATTAATTTTATATGCGTGATGTGTAATGTACCCTGTGATCTGTGTCATGGAATGTGTTTTTTTTTCATGCGATGAGTTTAATTTTATATGTGTGATGTGTCATGTGCCATGTATCATATGTGTCGTGTACCCTGTAATCTGTGTCGTGTAATGCTTTTTTGGTGATATGTGATGTCATTATTTGTATATGCGTGATGTGCCATGTGATATATGTGTCATGTATCCAGTGATCTGTGTCATGTAATATTTTTGTTGGGTGATATGTGATGTGATTATTTGTACATGCGTGATGTGCCATGTGACATATGTAGCATGTATCCTGTGATCTGTGTCATATAATTTTAGTGGTATATAATATAGTGTTAATGTGTGATGTGCCCTGTACTAACATCTTCAATAATAGAAAATTAGATGTTTCTTATTTAATTATCCGTCTGTACTTCCTTCCAAAGTCATTTTCTGACTGTGCAGTGCAATGTTTAATTTTGATATGTATATTTTCGGGAAAAATATGATTCTTTACATGTGTTTAACTTCGAATATTTCTTTTTATTTCAACTCTTTCATGGTTAGAGTTCAAAGTGAATTCAGCTTGCAGAATGAAGTGCTTGCTACCTGATGTGTTAACTAGATTGGTACAAACATTTCAGGCTGACTGGGAGGTATTGAGGAATAAAACAGGCGTAATCTAACGTTGGGCCCAGAGATCTGTGTCATGGAATGTTGTTTGTGATATATGATAGGAGTAATTGTATATGTGTGATATGACATGCGTCATGTATCCTGTGATTTATTACCCACGTGGTGAAGATACAGGTGGTAAGATACTAAATCCGTACGTCACACGTGTGTCGTACAAGGTTGACCTTGTTTTATTCGTTTTGATTGGATAACCGTGACCTCTGTCACACCGGGACTACTTTTTTCATTCATAAAAAATCGCGAGACAAGGCAGAACTGAAGAAATTCATGAGAACGAGAGATATTTACAAACACTTTATTAAACCAAACAAGATAGTCACACGCATCAAATTCGGTTTGCATTCAATATAAGTTATGCATAGAGCTCCTATAGACGTATAATCGAGCTAGATCTATAAATCGATTTACAATGTACGACTGCCGATCGAGCGCGTCCCTTGAGCGTGACGCACCCGACCATTTTCGCAACTTTCAGTTTGATTTAACGTAAAAGGATAAGCGTGGTGAAATGAAGTCTGTTTAAACTATCTGGACAGATATCTAGACTTACTTGGGATGATCCGGTTGTGCCATCGGTGTCCCCTTTGAAGCGTATTTTGTGGCGCTGTTTCGGTAGGTGTTGTTCATGAATGAACGAACACGACAGCACGACCAGATCACTTAAAGTTCACAGTTCCGATAAAAATCATTCGAAAACTCCGTGGAAGTGTGCCTGACTTCTGATTTTGTGGCCCCAAACATCCTAAATGTGAACAGTAACATTCCCTATCTCTAGCGTAAAACGCTGTGAGTGGATCGCGGTTGTCTTTTCTTATTCCGGTGGCGACCTTGCCCTTCGATCGTTCGAAGCTGTCACTGACATGCAAGCAGACTTGAGTTTGTTGATTTTCACGTCTTCAGTAAAGGGTGGTACAGTTAACATGAATGTCTTTGGCGAACAGTCTGAAATCCCTCTTCCAAAATGGTACGAACATGATATAAATTCAGCTGATAGATCAAGGAAACCGAACCATTTTGATTGCACAGACAGGACCCCGGCAGTGTGACCGACTGTTGGTCCGATATTCAAAGCGCGGCGCTAATGTGACATTTCAAATTTTCTTATCGGTGTCCTGCGTACTTACAACATGGCGCTTGAATTACCAAAAGTTGAAGACTTTCTTCCAAAAGGATCTTGAGCGTCGGTGCTGGTTTGTTTGCAAACAGAACAGCAGGCGCATGTTGTTAATGCGTATGCATAAACATGTCAACAATGCCCATATTTGGTCATATATCAATATTCATGCGCAACCAGATTTTGCAACCGGTTTCAGTTTGGTCTGTCAACGAACGAAAGTTGTTATGTATTTACACTTAAATATATATTTAACGTGGGTAATAAATAAAATACCACACTCATTCTCGTTAGATACCATTTTTACGAAACTCGTGAACTTTCTATGGTATCTGACCTCGCTTTCGCTCGGTCAGATACCATAGAAAGTCCACTCGTTTCGTAAAAATGGTATCTAACGAGAATGAGTGTAGTATTCTCTATATATGTCATGTAATGTTGGTTTTTTGTGACATGTAATGTGTGTATATACTGTATATATGTGATGTGTTATATATGTCATGCATCATGTGATCTGTCATGCAATGTATCCTGTGATATGTGTCATGTATTTTTGGTGTTATGTGAGTAATTGTATATGTGTGATGTGCCATGTGCCATGTGCCATATGTGTCATGTATCATGTGATCTGTAGCATGCAATATTTTTGTTGTAATATGTGATGTGATCAATTGATATTTGTGCCATATATGTCATGTATGCGTGCCATATGCGTCATATCATATGTGCTATATTTCATTTCATATATCATTTGTCATTTTATATGTAAGGTGAGATATGTGTAATGCGATGCTATATGCAATGTGTCCTGTGTCTTGCGATATAGATCAGGAGATATGTTTCATGTGACGTTTGTCATGAGTTCGTTTATATGTGTCCTGTGTCGTGCGGCATGTATTAAGTAATGTGCCATATATATCATGTATCCTGTGATATGTGTTCTGTAATGTGTTATGTGATATGAGATTTATTTTAAATGCGTGATGTGTCTTGTTTCATGTGATATGCGATATGTTTATGATATGTATCATTTTACCTGTGATATGTATTCTGTGGTATGAGCCACGAATTTTTTTTCGTAATACGTGGCGTCCGGTATTTAGCATGTGGCATATGATGTGTGTAGTGTCATTCCTGTTTTGTCATGTATCATGTCATAGGTGATATATACGTCTCATGTGGCGTGTGGCGTATCATGTGAAATGTGATTTATCATGTGTTGTGTCACGCGAAATATATCATGGTATACATTGAATGTTATGTAATATGTTATAGTGAGTGAGTAAGTATAGTTTTACGCAGCTTTTAGCATTATTCCAGCAATATCACGGCGGGGGACACCAGAAATGGTCTTCACACATTGGGTCCATGTGGGGAATCGAACCCGGGTCTGAAGCGTGTCGAGCCAACACTTTAACCACAAGGCTACTCCATCGCCCCTTATGTTATATGTGTCATGTGATATTTGATATTTGATATTTGATATTTGTCATTCCTCGTGGATACATGTGATATGCGTTATGTGTCATGTCATGTGTGTCATGCGATAGATGACGGATAGTATGTATGAAATGTAATATGCGATGCGTGATGTGTGATGTGTGATGTGTGACGTGTAATTTGATATTTGATATTTGACATTAAATATTTTTCATACCCCACTTCATCATGGATAATGTGATATTATGCCATGTATCACGTCATGTACATGTGTGATAGATGACGGGTAATTGGCGATATAGATGTGCCAGGTGTTAAGTGATATATGACATGTGTCATGTGATATGTGTCATGAAAAGTTTGATCTGTCAAGTTGAATGTGGTATGTGCCATGTGTCATGTGATATATCATATATGTGATATGTCATACGATATGTGTCGTGCGTCATATGGCATATGGCATTTGATATGTGTCATGCGCCATGTGATATACGTTATATTTGACATGGTTTATGTGGTATATGTCATGGGACATGTGATATGTCATAAATGTGATATGTGTCATGTGATATGTGTAGTGCGTCACGTATCATATGATATGGGAAACGTGTCATGCACCCTGTGATATGTGTCATCTAAAATCTAATATGTGTAAAGTAATATGTGATATGCGTTGCATGATGTGTTTTATGATATGTGTCATTTGATGTGTGATATGTGTCATCCAATATGTACGATGTGATATATGATATGTGTTGTGTTGTGTGATGTGTCATTTGATGGTATGTGGCAAGTGGTATATGATGTGTGATGTTTTTTTGCCATATATCATGCGATATTTGATATTTGGAATTCATCAAGTGCAATGTAATATGTGTCATGTGTCATGCTATCTGTATAATGTGATAAACGACAGGTAATAGGTGATATATATGTGTCATGTGTTATGTGGTATGTGGTATGTGACATGTGTCATGTGATATGTGTCATGATACGTTTAATGCGTCAAGTTAAATGTGGTATATGTCGTGCATCATGTGATATGTCATATATGTGATATGTGTTATGAGATATGTTTCGTGCATCATGTGATATGTCATATATGTGATATGTGTTATGAGGTATGTGCTGTGTGTCATGTGACATGTCATACATGTGATATGTGTCGTGCATCATGTGATATGTCATCAATGTGATATGTGTTATGAGGTATGTGTCGTGCATCATGTGATATGTGTCGTGCGTAATGTCAGTTGATATGTTATATGTGATGTGTGATGTGATATGTGTGATGTGTGACATGTGTCATGTGTCATGTGTCATGAGATACACTACTGCCTAGAAGTTCATTCCCCTTACACGCATGGGCAACGCGTTACGCAACCAGTGTGCATCGGGTTGGTCACGCGTGTGATACCCGTGTGCAACGCGTTGCACACGGGTGTGCACCCCGTCCGCCACTCGTGTGCAACGCGTGACACACTCATTAGAGGGGGAACAAACTTTTGACCAAAGGAGGACCCGTCTTAAGCTGAACCTGGAGGTGGTAACAAGGAGAGAAAATTGTGTTATCCTGACGAAAAATGATAATGCACATGTATTTCCTAATGTCTCCTTTCTTTATGTGATTTTGTGGGAATAACATGAATACTGTTGTGATCAAATAGATGTGTTTTGTTTTATACGACCATTGCTTCTAAATCCGATGGTGTTAAGAGAATACATGGTCCTGGAACAAGTTATTGCAATTGAAATGCTTTTATTGTGATTTGACATTAACCGTCTGTAGTACGACTTTCAGTGATAATATGTATGAGGTTTGGCGGCGCATTGTTTTTATTGGACCCTAATTACTTTATGATGACTTGGACTCTTTATCACAGCTCCAAGGCTGGAAAAGAGCAGCATGTAATTAATGAGGGTGGGTTATATCATTGAGGATACACTTGAGGGAGAGAATACTAATTACCGTACTACAGGAAGAGACCTGTAGACGTAAGCGCGGGGTTGTGTTTTAGCTGGCCGTTCGATAATGGCCGCCAGGAGAAGTGAGCTTTGACTGCGTCATCTAAAATAAATAATAAGATACAGCAGTGTTATTTTCACGGTCTGTTGAATAAACTCCCAGTGCAACGGTCAATGTATCTTCTACTTGATCCTTGATACATCATTATGGCATTCACAATATATAGTATTTCAACGTACAAAAGAGCACTGATCTAAAGCAATTCCGCGGGAGTAGTTGTTACCTGTGCATTACTGTATTTTCTCAGTGAGTACCCGGATGATATAGCAGAAATCTAGACTTGTTCGCGACCTGTGCTCGCCATTCGTAAGCGCATTTTTATTGAAAGTAGAAGGACATATGGTCACACTGATCAACAAAAATGAAATACAGTTTTTGAAATGTAGGTATATTTGTGGGGAGCATCGGTAATGGTGATGCAGTTTTGATAAGTCACTTGCTTGGTAATTGTGCGATCTTCGTGTACACTATTTTGACTTGCAACACAAAGTAAATATTTCATCTGCACATTGCTTATTTTACCGTGTGTATATGTTTACATTCAAAATGTAAACAGATTTCACTAAGGAAATGTATTAAAAGCCTAAATATTCAGTTTATTTTACAAATTAACTGAAAAATATGTCCATCTTTATTAATATGATAACGAATTCCAAATATTTGTTTATGTTTAATATCATCACCAAGTACAGTTCTGTATTGTTTGGCTTCTTTTCTTAGCATAATTAATATATTGTGATATGTTTAAGCTCTTTTGGTCGTCTTTATCATTTTTAGTCAGTCGGTTAAATAAATGAATGGATTATTCAGTCAATTTGTAAAATGACTGAAATATTTAGATATTTAATAAATTGCCTGAGTGAATCATATTTTACACATTGACTGTAACATATACACGCTTACAAAAGAAAATACTTGTGAAAACAACGTCTATCGCGCATCGAAAAACTTCCTAACCAAACGGAAAGGAACAAGAATGATTCTGTTCAAAGCTTCAGCGAATGAATGAAAACAAAATGCAAATATCATTATTACAACCTACCAAAGTTATAATGTATCCGGGAATATCAACATAAAGGAACAATATCCATTGCGTCTGCAGCTGTACAAAAATACTTATTCGATGTCAAATGTCTATGTGAGAATCAAATACTTTAATAATAATTATTTGGAAACAATATTTGGAATATATATGAAATATATTAAAATATTTAAATATATCGTTTTTAAACGTTATTTAAATGTATCGAATATTATAACCCGTGTTTGTTTCTTAACTGATCACTTAGTTTGTTTCAATTGTTTCACATAGGTGCCAAGTTAGCTGAGAAAGCACACGTGACAACTATTTTTATAATGTCCACGGTTCTTAAAAACATACATTGAGTTAGATAACAATGAACAACCAGTCAGTGTATTATCGCTTACCCTTTGAACAAAGTATGTTGTTTTTACATCTGTACTTCACGCCATGATATGAGTGTATTCCCTAGGTTTAGTAACCCTACCTTCACATGTAAACACTTACTTTTGACATATCCACTGTGCAAGATAACAGTAATCAATCAATCAACGTATTTCCTGTTGATCCTTTGATGTCTGGGAATGATCAGTTGATTTACAAAAAAAGTAAATCAACTGATCATACATCTCTTGCTGGGCTGCCACGTGCATAATTCACATTCCACCTCACTTCAAACCTGGATTTAGATTAAATAATTACCCCAGGTACAAGAAAGACCAAATTTGAACCTTTATCCGGTAATCTGAGTGGTGCTACAACTGAGTATACATAATATAAATTCATTAACTGAGCAGCATGTGAATTACGACAAATACAGAAGTGTAGGGTTATACCAGAAAATGTGGATGACAACAAGGGAGTGGTAATTGTATCACCCAAGCAATCCGAAATCCGCAAATGCTTTCACTCAGGGATACTTTTTTTTTTATCAAACTGTAACAATCAGGGGTATTTCCAAATAACGACATCCGATGAGCTTTCGCCGTTATTTGTCTGTTTGTTTAGGCTGAAGAAATTAATTACCATGCGCCCTTTGTTGAAATCTTCACAGATCACGGGTAACCAATCAGTTTTCAAAAATGCGTAAGTTTATTTAGCTGTCCTTGCAGACTGGTAGCCCAGTCTCTTGTCACGCTCGGTTGCGTTAACGAGCAAATTGACTCACGGCAGCTAGTAAGCCCAAGCGGAAATCCAAAGGTCGTATTACCTGAAGAATCAACCTTCATTTGCGAAATATCTACTGCTCTTAAAATCAATATTTCTCCCAATACTAAAATTCAGAACTTTCTAACCAAGGATTACCAGTTGAAACTGGTCGATGGCTGAACATTCCCAGGGAAGACAGCCAGTGTCCACTCTGTGATTCTATCGCTGTGGGAGATGAATTGCATTATTCATTCCGATGTGAAGCTTTACACCAACGGCGATATGAACTCTTAAATAAGCAATATCTTAAGTTTCCAAACATTTAAGAAAATTATGACCACTAACAGTGTAAGAAATCTAAAAGGCCTATCTAAATTCCTTAACAATGTGTACAATACAATTGGTAAATTGTATTAGTATCCACGTATCCTATTTTTATTATTTTAGTTAAATTGTACATAATAAAAATTGTAGATAATTGTATGTCATGTTATTCTAAGAATAAATGAGTTTGAGTTCGACACCCGAGAAGAAGCCAGAGATTAGTGCTCCTTTTTGAATAGTTTACAATCATGTGTTTTAGGGTTAGCTGTGTTGGCTTAAACGTATTTTTATTTCAAAAGAAATCTGGATCGGTAAACAAGCAAAACTTGCTTATGTAATACCTCTCCAGGTAACAACTTAACAACAGCTGGATATATATATATATAAGAGAGTGATGAACATAAACATACAAAATGCACAAATGAAATACACGAAGCCAGTACACTGAAGCAAGTGGTGTCTGTGAAATAAGGTAATGCAGTTTTCCTTTACTACATGCATAAAATTAAGCTACTCAAACCTTTTGCTTTTGACAATGGTGTCATGAACTGATTTAAGAAGAGTCATGTTTGTAGAACTGCTTAACTACTGCCATGTAATATCATGTTTAGACCATACCCATGTGTGTAGAAATACACATTGTTTCTGATATTATCGTATTTTTTAACAGTTATAGAAAAAGTGAATTGCATCTTCAAGGTGATATCCACAAGTGCAGTCTGGTATGTCTGATACATGTCGTCTAAACGTATCAGCGTTTAAGTCACTGCAGCCGAGCCTAAGGCGACAGTGGACAATTTGGCATGATCTATGAAAATATTTGAAGTCAAAATTATTAATAATTGCATCAGAAAGATTAATTAAGGATTTGATTTCTTTTAATGAGCGAGCATTAGTTACTTCATCGGATAGAGGTTCCGCAGGTTGATCATATCCAGAAGAAATGATAATAAGCATAGGTCTGTGTTCTACATTTGATTGTTTGTATGTTGAATCTTTTTCTAAGGTTATATTTGCTGTTATCAGAGAATTGAATATACACTTTTCAAATATTTTGGCTAAGCAACTTGTGAGTGCTACAGGTCTATGATTTGGGCATTCATGTTCATCGCTGACACTGACACCGCATCAGCCCGGCAGTGGACTTGACACAGTTATTTGCGCACTGATTATATAACTCCTACAGACAGGTGGGGTGGTTGTTCAAAGCGAAACGGACGACCCCGTCTGTTATCTAATAAATGCTGTGCGGCGCCTTTGATCTTGCCTCCAACCATACATCTTATAGTAGTAAACGACGATCAGGATGGCCTGGAAATAAACACAATTCTGTCTGCCCAGTGTATCCACAATTAACTAGAATGCTTCATATCTACAAATATATGTATAGAAAATTGCATCAGTGTGGTTTATCATGTACAATGCTTTCTTACGCTTGGTGAGGCAGACTGATATTGAACATTAGGATAACGTCAGCAGGGATAAAAGAGGTCATACCAAAGAACTTTATTTACTAGTGGAAAAATCAGACATTCCGATCAACCACTACAAGCCCCGGGCGGATCTCAAGGTTGACCAGATCAACACCCCAAAGGAATATCTCTACGCCAAACAAGGAGTCCCTTTCGTCATGGTGCACAAGAAGGGGGGACAGGACATCGAGTAAGACATCACAAACTACACAGACTTGTACCACTTCTTCCAGAGTAGTGGCGTACCGACCTCAAACCACTTCGTCGCCAATACCGCCGCCCTCCTTGCCAAGAGTCTCTACCAGAATCCCGACCCCCAGGATGAGAAGCTGACCAAGAGACTACTACAAGGACTAAACTTAATTTTGTAAATTTTTGTTTTTGTGCGTGTGTGTGGGGGGGGGGGTGTGTTTGCACTTCTTTATTTAATCATTACGCTTTTTTACGCTTCCCCGTGTGCGAGATAGGCTAAAGTCGGAAAGCGCACGTTAAATCTCCGAGGTACCTATCTACCAGAACTTTATTTGCTGTTCTGGTCATACATAAATATATGTAAGTTACGTACATGGGGAGGCTAGATTATTTACAGCTTACAGCAATATAGTGCAAATATTATGTTCAATAAAAGAAAACGTTGATAGATCTATAACACACTTTTTGTACTTTTAAACAAACTGTGGACTTTTAAGACATTTTCGCTTATTGTAATAACATCTAGCTAACCAGTCATGTCTATCTATGAAATCTACAAGCATAGTTGCTGTCAAACCTAAAAAACATATACAGGGAGGTAAGTTTTGACTTGCCAAGCACCTTAAGGTGAGTTTACTTTTAAACTGTCAAAAGTTATTGTCCCTTCAATACTAGTATAAGTCTGGAAGCTGTCTCTCGGACTGTTATGAGTTATGATGTATTTTATGATATAACTGGGGAATGTTCAAATTAGTTACTGTCATTTAATCCAACGTTCTAACTGTCAACTGTCTCAACAGGATCATAGGTTTGGTTATATATCTCCTCCCTGTCTCTATGTCTTAAGTTGGTAATCGGTAACTGCGGTCCAAATGTATCAACTTATTCATCTATTGTTGCAAACTTGACTGATTTAAACATATCTTATTGATCATGAACTACTCAGTCAGTCAAGCACCTGTATCAGAAATGTAAAACCAGCCATGTTTCATGTAGTCCCAATATCACTGAAAAATGCCGATGTAACGTGACATATAAATTTACTCACAGACAATATATTTTTCGTGAGAGTGAAGCACAATTTTATTAAAGTTTTATTAACAACTTCATAAACTATAATAATATTAATATTAAAATTCATCATCACTTGCCAAGTTTATGAAAATGTCCCCATTTGGGAGATGTCAATATAAACAAGGATTCGAACTAAATTTGATCGTCTTTGACACTGAGGTTTATCCCCACTTTGCCAGCAAACTGCAGAAGATTAACAGTGAGTGAGCATCGTTTCTATGTTTACACAAGAAAAGATGTCATGCCAAAAACGCTCACAGTAGTTAGTGACTAAACTCACGACCTGTCATGACCTGGTTGAGTGACTTCCTCCAATCAACATGAAAGGATTACCCACAGAGAAAGAAAGGATTAAAGTCACCCATAAATCTTCTCCTAACGTAGTACTCCAACTTCTAAATGCCTCTCAAAGAAGGATTAAAATCCTAAAGATATCCTATCTACGTGGTATAGGTACTCACAACCTCTAATAATAAACTGTTACGTTTGGTATCCCCAGCAATACTCACCATGGTCATTGGGCAAATGTAAAAATCACAAACCCTAACGAGATTCTGTCAACATGGTCACACCCGGTGATTGTGAAGATCTCAAATTCTATCAACTGTCAGACAGCATGGCTGTTCATATTCATTTACAACATCCTCTTATAAATAGTATAAAAGTGTCCCACACAAAACCTTCTTTTATTTATTCTTTCAAAATACAAAAAAGAAAGTGGGGTGTGGGGAAATGGGACATATTCCTACGTGAAATAATGAGACATTAGTAGTGGTGACGGCTATATCATAATTGTGCTGTCTAAAGCATAAATTTGGCGAACGAAAAACGTTATATTTGCAATCAAATGGAATGACTCGTGTGGGCAAATGAATATGTTCGCAATCCACAAACAATCATTTTATTAATGGCGAACATTTACCAACCCGCGACAATCGTGTCAACACGGGGGTTCCCCTAGCATTAAACTCGCATCTAAATTCACTACTGTTCTACTGTCGGCTAGCCACAATGGCTAGACTGGACCCTAGTGGAATGGTTCATGCCATAAAAGTCTAGCAACCGAACACTAATTAAGATGGGCCGACCTTGTATTTACGGTCTGGTGAGCACAGCTCAATGGCCGCTCATTAACTCAAATTTCACATCTCACTGTTTTGTTTTATCTCACTATTCATTTGATAAATTTGTCAACTTCAACTGGAACCCGGTCCCGTGTTACACGCGTGGCACACGCGTGTGCAACGGGTTGCACACGCGACGCACACCCGTTGCACACCCGTGTCCAACGGGTGCTCACCCCGTGTGCAACCCGTTGAGCACCCGTGTCACATGCGTGTTACACGCGTTCTCAACGCGTGTTAGGGGAATGAACTTTTAGGCAGTAGTGTATGTGTGATGTGTGATGTGATATGTGTGATATGCGGCATGTGGCAAGAGAGTAGAGTAAAGTAACATGTTTTTAAAGTATCGACTTAACATCTAATAAAAAAGTATTCAAGACGAAATGCATTAAGCCATCTAGCCGTTCCATACGGAAGTACGAAATAGTATTTTGTTTAAAATATAATCAAAGTAAAATTACGCTTAAGTAAAAATACATAAACAATCATGTTACTCAATAGGCTGACTCAGTATTCGCATGATAGTGTAACCCTGAAACATCGCTATAAACATTAAAGATGCTATCCATAACCGTTGTATGGCCCCATGTTCCTACAACTTCTAAATGGCTAACAAAGAGTACTTTACAATTAAATGAGCATTAGACCGGTGTATACAAAGTAGTATCTTGATGTTCAAAAGAGGAATACTGGCTTGACAATCAACTCATCCCAGTCCAATGTTATGCAACAAACGGACACCGAGATATGTTCGGGGTAGTGAGTGAAATGTGTCGACCATATCCGACACTACTCGCGAAAACACCAGGAATATGTCATAGAGTTCACAGAGTAATAGTTCATTACTTCCTGTTCAAAAGGACACGGCAAGACCTTTTTGTCTCCAGCATTAAGACTTTAAATTACTTATAAATTACTCTGGCATTAAAACTTTAAATTACGTACATACTTTGTTAATAAAGATTTTCAATAGGCGCTCATGACCATCTGTTTCCCTATGTTATTTTGTCAGCGTTGTATGCTAATCGGTAAACACACGGAAGTAACAGCTGTAAATACGAAAACTATGCCATTTCATTTCCAAATAATGATTAATGCAATTTAATTAGGTTTACACGTTTGAAGTAGTCGAACTGGAGAATGTAAAGCTTTTGGAAGCACGTGAGTAAAGATGAATATCGTCAAAGATACATCTATGTGATATACTAGTCAGTAACAATGAATATTGACAAACTGCAGCAATTACCTGTAAATGAATTTACAGGGTTTCTGTCGCGAAATCGTAATATGACAGCTTCTTTTATCAGTAAACATTCAATATTTGTAGAGACATCGTATTTAGAAACTGCAGACATGTTACATTGCGGCGCATGCGCATGTTGTAAAGTGCATCTGGTGTTGCGGGTATGTCCTACTCTTATTCTGGTAAAGTGACACACCCAGCTATCACTAACAGGTGAGGTGACCCTCCTAACACAAGTACCCCACCCCTACCCTCATTGGTTTTACCAATCACCACATCTGACTGATCATAAATATCCCACGGTAGGTGTTGACAAGTGCGCAGGTTTTATCACACGGTTATTTTACAACATGGGATTTTTTTGTGAAATCACAATTGCTATTATATTATATTTAATAAAAGCATACCTTACGTTTGGTGATATTTGTATTTACACGGCTGTGTTTCTTTAAAAAAAAGAAATGATTTTTGAGTGAAAGAACACGCGCTGGTTCATGGAACAAATGTTTTCATGACGCTAAACATTGAATTATATTAGACATCGGTTGAGTTATATGTCTTGACTGCAAAAATACCAGTCTTGTGCAAAGGAAAATTGGTCACCACGTGGTTTTTCGACACTTTTCATACCTTAGGATGTCTCCGTGGAAACAACACGATCAACTGTGTAAAACCGGCCACAATGCGTAGAGTTTCTGAACAACAAATTTTTAAAGAATGAAAATTGGACGTGGTATAGATAAGGGTAGAAAAATCTTTACCTGGTTGTTTGTCCATTGAACTGTCTCCATGTGGGTCGGGCGGGGGTCGGGCTTGCAATTGCTGAGTGCTTGTTTGTTTTTTCCAGTATGTGTTTGTGAAAAAGTCATATAGTCAATATACACCAGACGCTCATTTCTCAATCACCGACTTCCTGGAATGCTCTCTGTGAACACGTTTTGGTGGACGTCCATTTTGGGGGATCACGTCGACTTTTCTTGTCTCCTCTTCCTCTCTTCGTTCCGTTTTCTTTATCATCAGTGTATGTTTCAAACAGTTCATTTTCAAAATAAATTCCATCACGTTGTCCAAGCCGTCTGTGTATTGCTTTGAAAATGTCAATGCGTGTGTCCTCCACACTTTGGATATCTTAGGCCATCTTCCTTGCTGTGAGAACTGGTCAGTGTTTCAATGACCCGGCTCGGGCTGCCCATTGTTTGTTGATTGCCTGGACGCTGGGTCAGTCAGCAGTGACAATACTTGTGTAAATTCGCCTTCACATTTGTTTACATTTAGGACACTTGATTTTAAGCAAAACGCTCAATAATGTTCATGATTCACTCAGATATACCCATTCCGGGTTACTTCAAGGTCACATTACATTATTTTTGCACAACATCATCTCATAATTAACGCGATTGTGACGGAGCATTCTTTTCAGCGACATGCTGTTCAGGCGCATGCGCATCCTGCTATGATCTATACTAACACCCAATGTGAATACGTACCAATATACATGTTGCACTAAATGTGTTAAATCTGATTCATTTAGGCAATTTAGGTCATTTTACAATTTAAGTGAAAAAATACGTTCATTGTCCATTGACACGCTGACTGATTTTACACATTGTCTGAAGCATAAGGTTCTGTGTTGACAACCGGACTGTGCACATGTAGCACTTTATATAGTTACGATGTATATTGGTATCCTGGGTGTACATGTACCACCGTATAAAGCTCCGTTGTATACTGATATCCTGGATGTACATGTAGCACTTTACATTGCTATGATGTATACTGACATCCAGGGTGTACATGTGTCACTATATATAGCTACGTTGTATTTTGGCATCCTGGGTGTACATGTGTCACTATGTATAACTACGTTGTATACATACATCCTGGGTACATGTGTCACTATATATAGCTACGTTGTATACTGACATCCTGGGTACATGTGTCACTATATATAGCTACGTTGTATACTGAAATCCCCTATGTATATGTGTCACTATGTATAGCTACGTTCTCTACTGACATCCTGGGTGTACATGTGTCACTATATATAGCTACGTTGTATTTTGGCATCCTGGGTGTACATGTGTCACTATATATAGCTACGTTGTATTTTGGCATCCTGGGTGTACATGTGTCACTATATATAGCTACGTTGTATTTTGGCATCCTGGGTGTACATGTGTCACTATATATAGCTACGTTGTATTTTGGCATCCTGGGTGTACATGTGTCACTATGTATAACTACGTTGTATACATACATCCTGGGTACATGTGTCACTATATATAGCTACGTTGTCTACTGACATCCTGCGTGTACATGTGTCACTATATATAGCTACGTTGTATATTGACATCTTGTGTGTACATGTGTCACTATATATAGCTACGTTGTCTACTGACATCCTGCGTGTACATGTGTCATTATATATAGCTACGTTGTATACTGACATTCAGTGTGTATATGTGTCACTATGTATAGGTACGTTATATACTGACATCCTGTGTGTACATGTGTCACTATATATAGCTACGTTGTCTACTGACATTCTGCGTGTACATGTGTCACTATATATAGCTACGTTGTATATTGACATCTTGCGTGTACATGTGTCATTATATATAGCTACGTTGTATACTGACATCCTGTGTGTACATGTGTCACTATATATAGCTACGTTGTCTACTGACATCCTGGGTGTACATGTGTCACTATATATAGCTACGTTATATACTGACATCCTTGGCGTGCACGTGTCACTATATATAGCTACGTTATATACTGACATCCAGGGTGTACAAGTGTCACTACTGGGTTACCTCCCCTAGAGTATGTTGTGTACAATCACATGTTGTCAGTGATTAATAAAAAATCTAATTATCTGCTCACGCAAGGGGGCATAGAAAGTTACCAAATAACATGGGAATATCTCTAGAAGCCTGGCGAGGTAAAATCGGCAGATTTATCCCCCCAAGAGGACTCTGACAGTAGAAACAATTCTACCCTACAACCCCACAACACAATGGACGCCGGGTATGGACATGGCTTATCGCCTTCTTCTCTGTACCCCACTCCTACTTCGTGTATGGAATTTAGGTGAAGTTACAGCAAGTACAATCGAAGCAGCGCTGCCTACACTTATTCCCCCTGCCCAGGTATGTTCCAATGATAGATTTTGTCACAACTATATAATCAGAGGCACATTGTTTACATATCGAATACAATGCATATCGAACAATGCATTTGACAGGAACGTCTCACCACCCATATCACTATTACACTTAGCCGGAGATGTAGAACCCAACCCAGGCCCCACAAACACAGAGTCAGATGCTTTAAAAGATACAATTATTAAACAGATTAAGGAATCTGAGGATAGACTGGCTAAAGACATTAACTCTCTCAAATTAAAGATGAAATCCACTCAATAAGAGAGGAGGTTAGCGGGTTATGGAGAGAGGTGGACAATACTAAA
Source organism: Haliotis cracherodii (assembly GCF_022045235.1). Lineage (NCBI taxonomy): Eukaryota > Metazoa > Mollusca > Gastropoda > Lepetellida > Haliotidae > Haliotis > Haliotis cracherodii. Next base: position 28,070,525 of record NW_027266319.1, on the reverse strand, counting down.
GAAACACAAGCTATCCTACAAGCTGAGTTTGATGCTCTAGCTGATAGAATGTATGATAGTGAAAGTTTTCGTCAGTCTATAGATGAACTAGAAACTAAGGTTGAACATCAAGAATGACAAAGCAGACGGAACAATATTATATTTTATGACGTACCTGAGGGTGTATCTGAATCAAACAGGGTGTGCAAAGAAAAGGTTATTGAAATAATTAACACGTCCAGAGACAAGAAAGACAAGTCCCTTCAACTCTTATCCCCAGGAGATGTAGAACGTGCACACAGAATAGGTGTGAAAACACTAATAAACCTAGACCCCCTCATTGTAAAGTTATTACACTGGGATGATAAAATGCAGGTTACTGGAATGAGGGACAATTTGCGGCAAATGGGGTTTGGTGTGGCAAATGACCTGACCTATCAACGTCATGAACTGAATGAACTGAGAAACGAAAATCCGGACAAACATTTTTATTATAAAGGAAATAAGATAATGGAAGATGTGAGGAGCAGTACAGAAGCAGATACCGGTATATCAAGAGCAGAATCAGATAGAAGAAAAAGACAGAGTGGTGATATATCTGTCCCCGAGACAGAAATGAGTCAGGAATCAGAGAGATACACAGAACGAGATGAAAGCCATGACCTGCAGAGTTGACCAGGAACAGAGAGGAGCAATACAACAGAGAGCACAGTGCATAGAGACTTAGGCAGAGACAATGATTCTGATTGGCGCAGGGATCGTGCATATGATGACAAGAGACAGTCAGGAAATGAAACGAAGAAACAGTCTGATCGTAAATTAAGAGACAGAAACAGGCCCGTAGACAGGAACAGTAGATACAGTTAGGGGTGCGGCCAGGGCCTTCGTGATTGTACGAAACTTCGTTCAACACTTTTCACTGAAACTCACGCACAGGTGGAGTTTTTATTCTGGAATGTGTCAGGACTCTTTTCCAAAATTGATGACTCTGACTTTATTGATTTTATTAAATCATGTGATATCATTGGTTTAACTGAAACATGGATAAAAGATGTTGATTCGTATTCATTATTTTCAGAACTTATGATATATGTAAAAGAAGCTGAAAAGATATCGGCAACGGGCAGATGTTCTGGAGGTGTTATAGTACTTGTTAGAAAGAATCTGTCTGTTTATGTCAAGGATATAGAGGTGTTTGATAGTGGAATATTACTCTTATTGGCCAAACAGCTCTTTGGATCCTGTGTGTACATGTGTCACATTGTATAGCTACTTTGAATACTGACATCCTGGGTGTACCTGTGTCATTTTATATAGCTACGATGTTTACTGACATCCTGCGTGTACATGTGTCGGTAAAAATAGCTACGTTGTATACTGACGTCCTGGGCGTACATGTGTCAGTATATATAGCCACGTTGTATACTGACATCCTGGGTGTACATTTGTCACTTTATATAGCTACTTTGTATACTGACATCCTGGGCGTACATATGTCACTATATATAGCTACGTTGTATACTGACATCCTGCGTGTACATGTGTCACTATGTAAAGCTACGTTGTCTACTGACATCCTGGGTGTACATGTGTCACTCTATATACCTGCGCTGCATACTTACATATTGGATGTACATGTACCATTGTATATAGCTACCTTCTATAGTAACATCATGGGCTTGCATGTGTCACTGTATATAGCTACGTTGGATACTGATATCCTGTGTGTACATGTGTCTCTATATAGCGCTACATTATATACTAACATCCTGGGTGTGCATATGTCACTATTTATAGCTACGTTGTATACTGACATTCTGGGTGTGCATGTATCACTATATATAGCTACGTTCTATACTAACATCATCGGTGTGCATGTATCACTATTTATAGCTACATTGTATACTGACATCTTGGGTGTACATATGTCACTATTTATAGCTACGTTGTATACTGACATTCTGGGTGTGCATGTTTTACTATATATAACTACGTTGTCTACTGACATCCTGCGTGTACATGTGTCACTATATATAGCTACGTTGTATATTGACATCTTGTGTGTACAACCTGGGTGTGTATGTATCACTATGTATAGCTACATGTATATACACCACATCGGCCAGACAATTCAGTTGTTGGTATTATGCGCGACGTGCCATGCCGTCAGTGTACGATCACACGCAATCCACTAATTCATTAAGCTTGACAAGAAAGGAATTGAAAATGTTATGGTTGTATTTCTCAAGGTGCTGATATCTACTGTAATCGTTTCTTCTGGACTGTATATGTACGAGTTGTGACAAATAACAACATGGTATAATGACAAATCAGTTCCCTTCATGTCGTGATTATGTTTGATGGGAGTATTTGCATGCTCCGTGCGCTCGAGCATTTGTACAATAACTCAGACATTTGGAGGAGAGTGGATATATAGAATACTAAACGAGTTTCCGTGTAATACCAATTTTATGACGAGCCAGGATTTTATCTGACGAGCGAAAGCGAGTTTCATAAAATTGGTTTTACACGGGAGCGAGTTTAGTATTTTATTTATTACTTGCCATTTATAACATTTTTTAGAATTATACTGTTGAGTATGAATAGGCTGACACCTACACGACCCACGGCATAGTCCAATTGAGTTTAACAGAATAATACTTCAAACACGTCAAAAGTTGAAACGTATGAATTTAATACCATACAACGGTCCACCTTTAGAATCCACAAAATTATCGTGGGGCGAAGACTATCGCAACTCACATACTTTAACAGACTAACGACTGTCGTTGCGCAACAATACGATCGCCTTGTGGAACGGGCCTTGCACCTCAAAGTTTACAATAACGTCACAATACCCGATGACGTAATTTGAGGAAATTTGTTGCAAGATCCATCGGCGAAAAAATGCCATGTGACGACAACAAGGTTGCTGGGGTCATCGAGTGTGCATAAGCTCCTCTCAATGATTTATCAACTCCACACGCATTGTCGTTGAATAAGCCAAGGGATGTTGAGAGCTTTCAATATTTGTTCGCGAAACGTGTTCCGAGAGTACAAAAGCACGCGTTTTGGTATTACACAATGTGTAATACAGCTGCATGTTTATTAAACGGGTGATATCTTCACGGGCAAGTAATAAATACCTGTAGCGTGTACTGCCCAAACGTTTGTCTTTGTATTTCACGAAATTCTCAGGTTTGAGTCCGTGAATCAAAGAAATACAGAGGAAATTAAAAGAGTATTTAATCTGGATTAAGCGGCATAACTGTAAAATTTCTTTTCTTTTTCGATGTTTCACACGAGGTCGATGAGACTTATCAGGGAGAAACATAATTTATTATAGGAATAAAATATAATATGTTCGGCGATAAAACACGATAATGAATCTTTTAGAAAAATTTGGTATTTTAAACTGAAAAAATATTTCTCTCATGTTTTTTATTAAAGACCAATTCTCAGCAAGATTAAAATCACAGTAGCGGAGGAGTGTGTTTAGAGTTACCTCCCCTTGTCGTGTTTTACACACGATGCATTTGCTACCAACTCCATTGCGGGACACGCCGAATGGCGACTACGGAAAGATGCGAGAGATAACGAATGACTCTAGGATGAAGGTCAAGGTAGTTATGGTTAGGTGGATTGATGTAACGCTGTAAAGCTTTTGAAAATCATATCACATGAATAATCCAATGTAACCAATCTATATATTTGTGTATACACTAAGTCTTATTTAGGTCTTATCGGGTAGCCTAGTGGTTAAAGCGTTCGCTCGTCACACCGAAGACCCGGGTTCGATTCCCGACATGGGTACAATGTGTGAAGCCCATTTCTGGTGTCCCCCGCCGTGATATTGCTGGAATATTGCTGGAATATTGCTAAAAGCGGCGTAAAACCAAACTCACTCACTCACTCACTCACTTATCATTTTCCTTCAAACACAGCAAATCCTTTTCCTGACTGACAAGCACAAGTCTTATGATTACAACATACTGAGTGAATTGTTTGATAGGCATTACTTAGAATTTGACGGTTGACAAAGTAGACACAATTTATAGATAACAACTTCTTTGATACTGTAAAGGCGACGTTTCGGTATAGATCCGCATACCGTTGTCAAGCAAAAGTGGCTAATCAAAAGCCAATATATCCAAATAAAGTCATGAATTTCTTCTACCACAAACCCCAGCCAAAATAACCGATCATTGTGGTTGTCAAAAGCAAAATATTAACTGACACATACCAGACATCTTTCCGAGGCAAGCGTGTCAACTAGGCTATATGAAAGTCCAGTTTCCTCATTTTAAATTCAAGCCTACATTTCTGTGCTAGAATATGACCTGACTATGGTACATATCGATAGTCAAATCAGAGAAGTTTAACAAAATCAACATCCCTATTCCGAAAACGTTGTGGCTGCTCTGGCCACAGACATTGCCTGTCGAATTTGCGGTGAAATTAATTCCAAAAGTTAAGCTGAGACCTATTTTTGAAGTGGTTCAAAACTTTCTATAAACTCACCCAAGTACAGCTTAGATTGCTAGGGACCAATTCTAACCCGGAATCCCACGGATTCCCAATGTAATCACCTCTTACGACGAGCAATAGGTTGCAGGGACACATTCTACCTAGGTCACCACGGGGTCCTGCCGATCGTGTGTGATACATAAGAAATTATTTATATAAAAAATAATAAATTAAAGAAAGGAAATGACGATTAGTAAAGATAATCGAGACTGCGGTAACACTATGACGGATTCAAAGTTAAATACGTATATCAAGGTGATCGTATCCTGCCCCACCGGTGGAACCCGTCATACACGCACACGCGCACGCATGCATGCGATCCGTGAAGATCCGGGGTAGAATAGGTATTCAGCAACCAATGCTTGCCGTAAAAGGCAACTATGCTTGTCATAAGAAGCGACTAACGGGATCGGGTGGTCAGACTCGCTGACTTGGCTGATGCATGTCATCGTATCCCAATTGCGTGGATCGATGCTCATGATGTCAATCATTGGATTGTCTGGGTCAGACTCGATTATTTACAGACCGCCGTCATATAGATGGAATACTGCTGAGTGCGGCGTTAAACAACAAACAACCAAACATACATACACACATGCAAAGGTAAGTCAAATGTTCACCTGAAAAAAACACAGAAACACTTGGTACAAGTCAAAATAGGGAATTGCATCGGACATCACTGGAAATGGAAATGTCCTCCACATGTCTGCAATAAAGCGTTTTGAAAGCTTCGCTGAGGCCTTGAATGTTTTAACCTTGATCAGACGGCGTCTGCGCAAGAGTCGCACGGCGCTCTTTGAAATCTATCTTGCGTTGTATTGGGTATGATATTTCAATTTTTGGGCGACTTGAATTCAGTTAGTACGGGAGGTAACGGCATGTGAGGTTAAATAATTGTGAAACATATAAAAGTGGAACCAATAAACGAATAATGCATTAATATTTGTTTTCTTCTAAATGTGCCTGTGTTGATTTGAACATTCTGAATAACTTTGTCTTTATGTATTAAACAGTTTTCTGAAAAGTCTATGGGACTTACGGGTAATTGAAATTTGACCTTATGGGTAATTGAACATGTATTTCTATGTATTACAACTGTTTATAACATCTAACATTTGGTCTGGTTGTTCTTAAAATTCTCAATTTTTTGTTCGTTGTGCCTACATTACCCGTGAAGATCCGGGGTAGAATAGGTTTTCAGTTACCCATGCTTGCCGTAAAAAGCGACTATGCTTGTCGGGTGGTCAGACTCGCTGAGTAGGTTGATCTATGTCATCATATCATAATCGCGTAGACCAAGTGCGGCGTTAAACAACAAACAAACAAACAGTGCCTACGTGTCAATTCACCACAAGCGGAATGCGGATTGATCTAGTTTTGGCTTGAATAGGCTTCTGCACTGTGAACAGACGTCGTTTATCAAAGTCATTGTGTAAGGGGGGTAAACGCATTATAGTCAAAAACACGGTTTAAGATGAAAAACAGGAAATGAATTGAAACCGGTATTGTTCATATTGCTTTAAACATGCCTGTGTTGATTAAACATTTGGGGGAAATTATTTTATTGTAAATATAATTCGACGAACAAAGATTTTGCCGCAGTGTTGATGCATCGGATCAAAACTTTCCTTCTTACTCATGACGTGACCAGTCTGCGCAAGTCAAGGTCTCTCTCGGGTATTTACATGATATGTGCGTGCTGATAGGCAAGTCAATATGATGATTACAAGGTGCATGATTGATTAACCACCATTAGAGTTGGACGAGAAGGACAAAGGCCACCTGAAATAAAGCATGTAGAATGAGTTGTATGAAACTCGTTGGAAGGATGGTGTTCCAGCTAAGTTTAATTTGGTTGCCACCAGAGATGTTTTGATAGTGAAATTAGATGTAAAATTTAATTTAAATAAAAGCAAATAATCATGACAATAACCTTTGTTTAGGGACCACGTGGTGTATCCACAATGTTCTTATGACCCTAATCAACCTGGAGTAACTTTGTTTATGCCATTTAATATTTTTGGGGTGCTTTTTGTGTTTTGTTATTGGATTTGTTTGTTCTTTTGATTTGATATTTATGTTGTACATAAAGACCTTCTTATTCCGGACATCGCTAGTCCGGATATCCTGCTTTAAGGATGCTTACCACGGGAACATCCACATAAAAAAAGTCCATTACTCAGGCTCCGTGATTCGTTGATGAAGATAATATTTAATCCGGACGATTTTGGAACTGTGACGTCCAGAGTAATGCGGTTTTACTGACTACGGTAAACTACGTTTATAACGAACACGCTTATAACGAACAGACGTATATAACGAACTTTTTTGGTCCCGTCTATTTGCTGTGCATATGCTTATAACGAAATACGGTTATAACGAACAAATTTAGTTCTCTTTTTGAGTTCGTTATAACCATAGTTAACTGTATTTGTTTGATGCACGTAACATTAGTAAAATACTTCTTATGTAACCTCGTTCCTTGGAGTAAAATGAGTAAATAAGAATAAAGTATTATTTTTTACACTTTGTGTTCCCTGGTGTTTGCGTCGATATGAAATCAACAACGTCAAGTAAACAAAACACTTCACACAGTGAACATGCAATCATGTACATATCTTCACATAACTGTGATGAAAGTCCAGCAAATACAACCACGAACGCGTCCTTGATAACAATGTTTATCTAACAGGCCTCTATATAATCCCATCACAGCGACGCATTTTGAAAGCACCCGCACAGTGTCGGTAGCGCTGTACGTACACCTGCAGTTGCTCCACAGCGCCAAATAGTCTCGGTTCTAAAGTTTGCACTCATCGTTGCGTAATAGGGTTGCAGCAATGACGAACCTCCGGAATATTGTGATCTTCATCCTTGTCTGTGCGTTACCGCATGCTGTGGTGAGTTTATTATGATCACGAGAATTTTATGTATTGGCCCCGTTAAGAAATTACTGTTTTTAATTACTGTTTTGCAAAACTGAATGGGGAGGGTTAATTGATATATTTTGTACTCGAGGTCACGGTGACCACAGCTGGGTTACACTGAAAGTCCAGTGACACATGAACGTCATGGCGGATACAAAGAGCCGGAAGTTGGTGTTAAAACGAAATTTGAGCTTTAATTGGCGCTTCTCAACAACGGTTAGCAAATATAAACACTTAAACTGAAGCGCAAACGAAAGTTTACCCAGTTTGTTTTTTGATGTTATTGAAAATGAACTGTTTTTGAATTTTGATTATGTCTATTAAACCATCACTCGTTCCTGCAACAGTTTGAAAAGAGTAATCTGTGGACTGGTAATTTTGTGTAAATTGGTTGAGCATTTAATTTTGATTTATAACATGAAAAGATTTGGGAAAATATCTGCTGACGCCGAGTTGGCGGTCCCCATGCTTTACAAATACTGCAATCGACCGAAATCTGCACAGCAATTTACAAACCGGATGTCGATTTCGTTAGGCGATTTTGATTGGACTATGCATAGACTCCTTAGTCTAGTCACAATATAACTCAATAATTCCATCTAGTTCTTCATGGTGAGAAAGTGGAATTTTACAGTCAATTAACTCCCTTGCCTTGGGAAGATTTTGTAAATGTGTGCCGAACAGAGCAAATTTAGTGATTTTCACATACATTTATAGGATGTCTAAGCTGCCCTTCAGCTGTTGTGTAACATGCGAATTTTTTTTTTTAATCGAAATATATTTTTTTAAATATAAACGAATATTGAGCTGATGGAGACATGATACTTTTCTGCTACATCTGCAAAATTAGATGAATAAGATATATTTGTTAACTGAAATGAGTTCCCGTCTCGATGTACGGACCGAGGCCCGCCTGTGGCAACAAGAAGTAATTTCGTTATTCGTGATCTTTCAAACGTTTACCAGTAGGTTTATTCAGAACGTGTAGTCATCTATGATGAGTTATCACCTTTCTTTATGCGTTTAATAATAAATCACAGTTCACCTAAAGTGTGGCATGATTCATATGTACTTCAGATTCAGGTTCAGATTACAATGGAATACTGAGGGAGATAACTTCAATACTAAATCGCTGCCTTATTTGTTTCTAGTTTACAAATCGGGCCCGGGACAACGCAGTGAGAATAGCTGACCGGTACATTGGCAGTACTCAGTGGTCTTATGCGTCCTCGCACGACACGGGGCGTAACACCAATAAGTGCAACATCTTTGTAGCGGACGTGTTTGACGAAGCTGGAGGTGGGGTGCCTCATAGATGGTAGGAAATATTGAATTGGAACAATATGTATGTTCTTAATAGCTGCACTTATTTTTAAATCTGTTTTTACTAACGACATCTTAGTGGTTTATACAAAGAATATTATTGATATTTTTATACGAACGGTTTCAAAAGTATTTAAATACCAATTGTTCTTGGCAGGAAAAACTCAACTCATCAGAGGCTATACTGAGAGTTGCGTCTTCCAGCTGCTGTCATCTGCTTGTTGTTGGTTCGAATTTAAGTCTCGTGCCGATTGTGATTCTTTATGTCAGCACTAGTCCCATGTTGATGTGTTTGTTTGTTGTTTAACGCCGCACTCGGCAATATTCCAGCTATTTGACGGCGATCGGTAAATAATCGAGTCTGGACGAGACAATACAGTGATTGACATTATGAGCATCGATCCACGCAATTGGAATACGATGACATGCATCAACCAAGTCAGCGAGCCTGACCACCCGATCCATGGTAGTCGCCTCTTACGACAAGCATAGTCACCTTTTATGGCAAGACTGGGTTGCTGAAGACCTATTCTACCCCGGATCATCACGGATATCCATATTGATGTGTTTCACCCAAGTGGTACATATATCGGAGTAAGATTCATCTTACTCACTCCTGGAATACGATTCGACTGATTTATGGACATGTACCATTATGTGTCGCTCTATGAATGGACGACATACAGCCAGAAACGGGAATTTCTCTTGACTCGAAATGATTTTATAAGTTTTTAAATTCCAGTACAATGACATTTTCTTTAAATAAAGTAGAATATTTCAGGTTTGGACTTGCCGGTCCTATAGGAGCAGGGGAATGGGGAAACCCAAGGTCGAGCTACCTGACATCGGATAGGTGCTGGACCAATTACCCAACTGGTCACGTCGGTGACGTCATTGCCGGGGGAGGACACGTTGGAATAGTAACGGGACGGAGAATAACAACCAGCGCCGCCCGCTACAGCGTTGTGAAGAACGACTGGGGCTTTCGTCCTGGACAGACAGTCACTTACTGGAGATATATATGTTAACGTCACTTCCGTATGGTTTTGACTTTTCTTGCAACTGTGATATCATAATAAACACTTCTGTATCACCTGTATATGTGTATGATTAACTGTGTGGCATCTAAGTGGCCTAATAATTAACCTTGCCTTTGATCTATAAACTGTTCTTGTCACTAAATAGATGGAACATTGCTGATGCGAGGTAAACAAATAACACATTCACTCTCTAAGTGAATACCGGCATCGACAAGATGAATATATTATAAACAATCACTGATTAATGACTGGCAGTTATTGAATACTTATTCGTTGTTTGTAAATTATCATTGCGTTTCAAAAATAAATCGTCAACACTGGTTGCTGACAAATCTTTCAATGCGTTCATGTTCCAGCTGCAATGTTTTTCAGTTTCACTCTAACAACTAGAATGCAGGTTTTATGTTTCCTATCTTGGCTATGTACGAGGAAAAAGAATAAAATTAATTATATTATTGACCAATATTCTCGAATTTCCTATTCTGAGAATAGTAGAACATGACTTAAGTACATTATTATATACGTCAGTGGGAAACACTGAGGTTGCTGGAGTTAAGAAAAGTAATATTTTCATTGCAGTGAACATAACACTTGATATTTCACTGAAGTGAACATAACACTTTGCCGGAACAATTGTCATACAAGAGTAACCTCCCCTTACATTGTCTCCCTTTATCGTAAGTGTCTCGCCCGTACACAAAATCTGTTGACGTCCTTTTAACGTTAGTTCAACTTTGACAAGGCAAAATCATTTATGGAGTTAATATCCCTTCTTGTCGTTTGTTATTCTCTCGAAAATGTTTTGTTATAAACTGTAAATTTCTCCTTTAACTCGCCAATCGAGACTGTTCGTTTCGCAAAGCGCCATGTTTGTTACTTGACCAGCGTGTATTATTTCGCTTCCAACAGCGGTCTCCTAGTTTTGAAGAATATTTTTTGTTAAAGTTGATTTTATTATTTAATCATATCTATGTATGATACAGAGGTTTCGTGATCCTATATATTCTTTATACTTTTCTGTTTATATTGTTTAAGATTTGGCAACACGAAACTACTTTTTAAGTCGCAAATACAAGGTGAAAACGTGGTGAAACGTCCCTGTGTCCCCCTACATTTCAAGGTTTAACATTTGTAATGAAATAATTTAATTTTACGGTAGACACCTACACCAAAAGTTTATAATAAATTGATATGTCATGTGTCTCGTGAAATATGATGTTTCTCTCATCTTGTCTTTCATCCCGTCACTCGATAAGAGAAACATGATATCTCACTCGACACATGAAATATTCTCTATGTCTTACCCAACCGTTAATTAGAATATTGTAAGTATTTTTATGTAAGCCAATGAGTGAACCAAAGTATGGCTCCTGTCAAATATTAATGATCTATCGTAAAAATCATGTACAATACAGGCTGTATTTAAACCCTACCATCATATCACACTTGGAGTTTCACTACACTGAGCTTAAATATTTTAGACGCATTTAATACAGTTCATATAAAACTATAATAGATACTATAATAAGCACACATCTGTTCGGTGGTTATCTAACACTTGAAGTTGGATGCACGGCTCCGAACGCACCGTGAGGCGGAAGCATCACTCGTGGATCTACCCATTATCCGCAACTTCCCCGTATCACGGCATCAATGGTGTATCTAGTCCGCCAGGTGGCTGTACATATCACCCATTATCCGCAACTTCCCCGTATCACGGCATCAATGGTGTATCTAGTCCGCCAGGTGGCTGTACATATCACCCATTATCCGCAACTTCCCCGTATCACGGCATCAATGGTGTATCTAGTCCGCCAGGTAGCTGTACATATCACCCATTATCCGCAACTTCCCCGTATCACGGCATCAATGGTGTATCTAGTCCGCCAGGTGGCTGTACATATCACCCATTATCCGCAACTTCCCCGTATCACGGCATCAATGGTGTATCTAGTCCGCCAGGTGGCTGTACATATCACCCATTATCCGCAACTTCCCCGTATCACGGCATCAATGGTGTATCTAGTCCGCCAGGTGGCTGTACATATCACCCATTATCCGCAACTTCCCCGTATCACGGCATCAATGGTGTATCTAGTCCGCCAGGTAGCTGTACATATCACCCATTATCCGCAACTTCCCCGTATCACGGCATCAATGGTGTATCTAGTCCGCCAGGTGGCTGTACATATCACCCATTATCCGCAACTTCCCCGTATCACGGCATCAATGGTGTATCTAGTCCGCCAGGTGGCTGTACATATCACCCATTATCCGCAACTTCCCCGTATCACGGCATCAATGGTGTATCTAGTCCGCCAGGTGGCTGTACATATCACCCATTATCCGCAACTTCCCCGTATCACGGCATCAATGGTGTATCTAGTCCGCCAGGTGGCTGTACATATCACCCATTATCCGCAACTTCCCCGTATCACGGCATCAATGGTGTATCTAGTCCGCCAGGTGGCTGTACATATCACCCATTATCCGCAACTTCCCCGTATCACGGCATCAATGGTGAATCTAGTCCGCCAGGTGGCTGTACATATCACCCATTATCCGCAACTTCCCCGTATCACGGCATCAATGGTGTATCTAGTCCGCCAGGTGGCTGTACATATCACCCATTATCCGCAACTTCCCCGTATCACGGCATCAATGGTGTATCTAGTCCGCCAGGTGGCTGTACATATCACCCATTATCCGCAACTTCCCCGTATCACGGCATCAATGGTGTAACTAGTCCGCCAGGTAGCTGTACATATCAGGACTAGGTCAGTGCAGAAACCCCACGTTTCGGGTGTGAAAAATAAAAATAAAGTTGATAAGTTCTTTTTTTACTTACAGTGTCACAATATCGATGACCATTTCTGGAACGATGAAATGCAAAAATGTTATGTGTTTCTTGTACAGTACAAGTTTATAACACATTTTCACAAATCATTCAGTTAATAAAATATATTTTTGATATCGTCACGCTTAGACTCTATTACTTATCTGAATACACAGAGAAGACAATATTTACAGGGTATCCTACAGATCTTGTGTCATCGTACTGTGCTTCAATTGACACTATTTACATGGAGCAGAAGGGAGCCAGAAAGGGATGTTGGTGTTGTAGGGATCAAGTGCTAGTTCAGAAAAGGATCTTTGAAGATGCTGAAACTTACCACGGTAGCCTGTCAATGCGTTGGATAGACTACAGAAAAGCCTATGTTTCTACCTCACGAATGGATTTTAAAGTCATTGGAATGTATTGACGTCTGCGAGGGGCTTAAGTCTTCAATGATTTGCTGGTCAACTCAACTTGAGATGTATTCGCAGGGACAGGTGGTGACTTCGGGTCCCTTTTCTATTAGAAGAGGAATATGTCTGGGCGATTCTTTTTGTCCTCTGTTTTTCTGTTTGTCACCTAATCCTTTAAGCGGTATGCTTAGCAAAGGGGAAGGTTATCATCCTTGGCCTCCTCAGCACATATCCCCAACACCCCTTATTCACCTCCTTAACATGGATGACCTTGAACTTATGGCCAAATGAGAATCCACACTAGAAAAACAGATTTTCATTGTAGAGTACTTTTCTAATGATCATGGCATATCATTTGGAGTCGACAAATGCAACATTCTCCATCTGAAATGTGGAAATGTGGCAAACCCCAGAATGCCATATCAAGGGGAAACCTCGGGCAGAGTACCAATGTAGACTTAAGAAAATCTGAGTTCAGAAATAAGAGTTCAGAGCAGACAATGCATTCCACAATTTTCTTAAAGGAGCCAAGGCTGTGGGACATATTTTCAATGTCAATGTTGATTTTGTTGATGGTTCTGTACTGCTGGACGGTACAAAAATGAATGTCAACCACGCGAAGTGCTATTATATCAAATCGGCCCAGACTCGGTTTTTCAGGGAGAGGCTATCAGAATGTCAACTGCATCAATTTTATGGGCAGTGTGTTGAGAAGATCAGCAACCCTGCAGAGTCCTTAGCTTGGATGAAGTCGACTGGCCTAAAACGTGTCCCACACGAAACCGTCTATGTGTGATTTTGCATCAAAATATAAATATGAAATGTATATTATGCAATGAATTTAATGAGACTGTCCAACACATTGTCAGTGGATGCCCAACTTTGGCACAAACACAGTATTTTAAGCGACATGATGGAGTGGCTCGATGATTTTATATCCGTCTTCGACATGCTTGTGGTTTTGACTCAGAAGTCCATCCATGGTACGACCTAGAATATGTACAGGGCGTCATGGAAATTGATAAATACAAATTTCTTTGGAATAGGCCCGTATAAAGCCTCAGCCATATCCAGGCCAACAAACCTGATCTTGTCCTTTTTGATAAATCCAATGAAATCATGTCATTGAATTTTCTGTCCCCTTTTACACTGATGTGATTGACAAACTTCAAGAAATAGCAAATATCACGCTTGCATCCCAAGTACCAAATTGTCCGACTCCCCATTGTTCGCGGTGCCTTAGATTTGGTGCCTCCGAATCTGTTGACTGACATTGGGAGAGTACCCAGGTTTGCTACCAGGAATACAGCCCTTCTGAAAGTCTGGGTAATGCAGAAGGCAGCAGCGTTGGGTCGCTGTCTTGGCTGCATGTAGACGGAACACGGGCCCTGAGCTGATGATGAGTCTAACCAATCTGACTTTGCCAGGATCACCCAAACCTTCTTTGTCACATTTTTACTTTAGTCGCTTATGCGCGAAAAACAGATCTTCCCATCAAGGGCAACTTAACTTGTGCTTTGTCATGACGAGATCTTAACGTCATCACGTCGTCCCGGCTATCGAAGCATCAGGCGGCACTTTTCAGCATGACAATGTTCACCCCAACACAGTACGAGCCTGCAGTGATTTCCGGCGAGATAAGAACATAAACGTCAAGGTCACCCGATTTCAACCTATTTGAGGGGGTACAGGTGGCCCAGTCGTCTAAGGCGCCGCAATTCGCTGTGCAGAGTTGCGTCCCTTGGGCACGCCAGAAACCTATGATTGTGGGTTCGAATCCCGGTTCGCCCCGTTTATGTTTCTTGGTTTGTCAGCATCATACCCTTGCGCGTTGGTTTCGCCGAAGTGATAAACGTCTAAGACCTGCACCACGTGGGGCTTTCCTCCAAAATTAAGCTGACACGCCGTGATAAGACCTGCATCACGTGGGGCTTTCCTCCCAAATAAAGCTGACACGCCGTGATATGACTGGAATACTGTTAAAAGCGGCGTTAAACACAACTCACTCACTCACTCACTCACTCACTCACAACCCATTTTAGCATATGTTGGATAAGCTTTCTCAGTTCGTGCGTTTATAAATGCACTTCACCCTTATGCTGTTAATGTAGATGACATATTTCACAAAATCAATAACGAAATCAACATGATGTTTTCAAGCAGCTATCAGTGATGTATCTGATGTTTATCACGATAGATAAACAGGTGGTGTGATGTTTCAATTAACTATGTGTGCACTCACCTTATTATCAAGAAAGACACACGGTTGGCTAGGAACCGACCATGTGATACTTTCCTGCTGGGATTTTGTATCGAGATTTTCATCTAGATAGTCTAAGAGCCGGAGAGTGGAAGGTCCGGGGTTCGATCCCCGGCCGCCTCATACCAAAAGACGTTAAAAGATGGTACTTGTTGTTACCCTGTCTGGCGCTCGGCATTAAGGGGCTAAAACAAGGACTGGTCGGCTCGGAGTCAGGATACAGTGTCTGAGTGGGATATTCATGTCAAACTGTGGCATGGTATCTCAGTAAGCTAGCACTATAAATCGGTAGCTGTCCGGACTAGTACAAGCAGCCACACAAACACACACACGTACATGCACGTCGATATATAAGTGCAATAATTTCGGACGCGACGTTAAACCCCATTTCACCCAACTCACCCATCATCTAGTGCAACTAAACCAGATATTTTATCATTTACAACTATAAGCCTGAATTATTTCTAAAGAAAACCACCTTGCAACAATGTAATTTTGTGGCAGGCAATTCTGAGGCATAGTTGTTTTTGCAAGAAAAAAATTCGATAAAATCACAAAATGAAAGTCAGTATACTGAGGTGTGTGTCCATGTTAAACCGCCGCATGGTACCTCAATTGGCACTTTAAACCCGAATATGCATATCGTTATATGAGTACAATAACGTTAAACCCGATTTCACCTTACATCACTACTTATGTTGGCATAAGTTCATACATCAGCCTCACTCTCATTTACAAGAAAACGCAACTCAGTGGTGTTATTTATGATTTTAAAAACGATTCGCTAAATCATACTAAATTATGGCAGGTTTATTATGTCTTTGAGGTTCAGTGTGAAAATGAAGAGAACTCTCATTTGCATTAATTTTACATTTCTGTTAAAGTCTGGAAAAGATGTAATATAATTTAGATGGAGTACTTTGAGTATCCTGTTGGCTTTAAAACAAGGATTTGTACTTAGTTCTTATATATTTCTTTCTCGTCATTGATAAATATTCAACGGTAGTGGTAAAGCCTTGTAAGTACGGAGAGTCACACTTTCGGTCCGATAGTGTCGTACACACACTGTATAATTGTCAAGAAACCCGTGAAGATCGCCAGTAGATTGTATCCTCAGTTGACTGAGTTTACTCAGTTGACTCACTTGTAATCATGCACTTGTTCAGACAGCACGTTGAGTCCAAGGGCGTCTGCTGATAAAAAAAGGGACAAACTGAGAATGCGGTTAAGTACATTATTTACATCTAGTGTCATTGATTACAACTACTTCAATGACATGTTTTGTATAACGATCCACCACTAGACATCACTTTCACTGCACAGAAATAAATATCTTCGTCGGGCCAAGTTATCGCCCCGATTGTGATCTTTGGTTTGTCAGCACCATCTATGCATTCATGATTATGACTATGGCAGACGACCACGCAGTGCGCATACGTCCGGTTGAGTTTTTCACCTCACGCCTAGATACAACTAAACAATGATGAGAGTAGCGTTGATATTAACCTTGTCATTCACTCACTCGTACTTTGTACTTTCCTGAGTTTACAACAAAGAGGTAATGTGTCTATATGACTTATACTGGAGAATGTTAAGGAGACACCGCGCATTGCACCTAATGGGATACAGTGGGGCCTTTACCATAAATCAATATAGATGTGACCTTCACATTCGGCAGTTCCCTCCAAACCCATGGGGATGTGTTTATGAGATCCCCTGCAACTGGGTAGACAAGCCCATACATATGTGGATACAAACACATTGGAGAGAGATCATCAACACTTCTCACCACGATATTTCCTGGCAACAAACCAAATTTCTCCACACCAACATTCACCACTGGAAAATGGGGTGATGAACTGTCACAATGCAAAGCATAAGTTAGCCAGAGGCATCTAAAGAGGCATCTAAAGTACTGTCGGAAATGCTAGAAAACTGCTTTTTGCCTGTTAAAAAAGGATATAAATTAGACTGTTGTTATTGAAATATCGAGTAACTACCGATCGCCCTACCTGTGGTTTGAAGTATTTCAGTCACAAGGAGTCCCATCAATAAGTTACAGGAGACAAATTCGAACGAAAACAGGAAGTTCACATTTATTCCAATAATGGCAGTCTGAAACGGACTATAGAATTATGCGCACCTAGCTCCGTTATAATGATAATAATGTAGTCTTCATAAAACATCTAATACACACACAAAAATCACTTTGAGAAAATTCTAGATGTGCATCTTCTAAAATGACAAAATGACGCTGCGTTTTTATTGTTAACATTGCTCCCATGATGCATGTTACATTACACTTGCATAGCCATAACCATGGTACACAATATGGAGTCTGTACTGGGAAATGTGTACAAGTTCTTTACACTTTACAGAGATAGAGGGAAACCATTTATTAATTTAGATAGGGTGAATTACCCAACAGCCATGGGGTCTTAAATTCATACCATCAAGTCTACGGTATAAGAAAACAAAACAGGTATAGGGGTGGTCTCCAAAACAAAACAGGGACGTAAAAGGATATTAGACAGCTTTGATACAGGGCGATTAGGCGTATAGTGTACAAGCTTCATGAGCAGAAGATAAACATGACTTGTAGTAGAATTTGGGAGGGAAATATTCCATAATGTGTATGAGGTCACATTATCTCCGAACCATTCATGACTATCACAGTCAGGGCGTCCAGATAATATACCTTGATGAATCATTCCACTGACTACATGTAGCTATCCACAGATGGACAAAAAGCAACCATGGTACCATCAGGTAAAGGTAATCTTGTCCTTGTTTTGCACGCTGCAACCAATGATATGGGGCTTATTGATGGATGTGTCCCAGTTTTCGAGACGAAAAAGAAAAACTGGTGATTTTCATCAGAAAATTATAGGAGGTGATGTGGTCATAGACTGGTTGGAACCTCAGCTATTGCCCATTTAAAACAACGTCTGTGTCATTGTCATGGATAACGCCATTTAATATTACGTCCGGAATCAGATATTGTGGCCCAAACCATGAGTAGTCTGAAGGCGACCATACAGGAATATATGACATTGTCGACTTAAGACCATATGAAAATTCGGCTGAATAAGAAACCAGTAAAGTACAAGACACACTGGTGCTGGTGGCACAACTCGGTTATTACGTTGTCTTACCTACGTCAGTCAGTCATTGTGAGTTCAAGTCTGTTGTGCACACCATTGGCTAAATGTAACTGTTTCGTAACAAGACATAACACAACATTCAAAAGTACAGATTCATATAAGCCATTAGCGGAGATAAATGCTACCTCAAGAAACCATCTGTAGAACAACAAATTCTTCTGGATTCCACAACCGCAACCTTCCAATACCCATCCAGTTTCCAAGCAAATATAATGCAGTACATATTCTTAATTGCTACCCCATCAACGTATGTCAATTAAGTACAATAACAGCAATATTTTGAGACCAAACCCATCTCGGTGACATTTGCACCTGGGAGAATGCACGGGACGGTGTGAGGTCATCACACGAATATTTTAAAAAGTTTATCATCATTTTACCTGTAAAAGTACATTTTAAGGGTAATCACAAACGCCAAACCTCTTCGCTCCAGAGCAGTTGTCAACCAGTTGCGGGATAATGCCATTGAGACTCTGCCATGGCAAGCAAGAGGTCCTCATCTGGACTCAGTTGAACACCTTGAGATTTACCTGGCCGCGATTGTGAGGGCTAGAGACCATCAAGTATAAAGCCTGAATGAACTGACCCATGCACTGCCCCGTGAATAGTAGAAGATCCCAATGTTAAGAATCAGACGTCTGATAAACAGCATGAGAAGAATGTCATCCGTGAGAGGAGTGGATAGTCCAGATACTGATTGCAGAGTCAGTAGTTATTCCTAGGGTGACAGTAAAAAAAAATCACTTCATAATGTGACAGTCCGATTCGTGGTGTGGTGTGAGTACCTGTCAGTGTTGGAATGAATGCTTAAGACGTTTTCGCATAACGTCTTTTAATATACCAGTTCCGATTGCCAGTGTCCGCTTCATTATTTGTGTGATCATAGTGTCAGGCGTTTGTCGTGTTTCCACCAATTTGTGTGTGTGTGTGTGAATATGGTTTTACGCAGTTTTTAGCAATATTCACTTATCACGGCGGCGGACACCAGAAATGGGCTTCACACATTGTACCCATGTCGAGAATCGAACCCGGGTCTTCGGCGTGACGAGCGAATGCTTTAACCACTAGGCTACCAGACCGCCCCTCCACCAATGAATCACACCAGGCATTACTAATGTAGAAAAAGCATGACATTGTGAATATTCAACAACAAAAAAAGAGGCGGGGCGATGAGGAACAAGAAAAATACAAATGGTACGTGAGGTGTACCGTATTGTACATGTAAGCACTTTGAAACACCCGTGAAAGAGAACCTTACTGTCTTTATTATGTGCAGCTTTTAATAGTATTTCTAAGGACTGTCTGTGGGCGAATCATTGTGTATATGCTGTTTAAACAAAGGAACTCATTTTTCACATCCAAGGTATTTTTTCTAATACCACTCAGTCATAAAAAAACATTCTTGGATGTAAATACTTTTCAGACTGTCCACACATATTCTTTAAAAGAGCAATGCATATGTTTCAAATAAATGCAGACAACTCAGTTCTTGAGTTCTGGTTGTTTCAAGATTCCAAAATTTTAAGTCATAGAATATTTGCCATGTATATCTTATTCGTTCGTAAATTGCATCGAAGGGTCTGACAAATGTCGTTTTTTCTATTTTGTTTGTCTTTAAAATCTATAACGTATAGTTGCACTCATTAGTAGCTAGCCTACTTCTACATCGACAATCAAGTAGTTTGTATTGTTATGTAACCAAAGTAGAGTAGAGTACTGATTTCCCACATTTGTTTGTATATTATTATAGAATTGATACATCTAAATTTAAATTTTAAAAATTCGGATTATGACTAATTTGTGTAATTTAATTAATTTGTCGTAATTTGTGTACATTACAGGCTTTATCTCAACCGCATTATTACAAATAACACACCTTGGATTTAATATCTGTACTGTTTCATATAAATGAAATGTGTACGAAAAGAAACACACATCTGTTTGGTGATAATCGAACACGTGAAGCCCGATGCATCACTTGTGGATCTACCTATTATCTGCCACTTCCATCTATCACGGCATCAATGGGCCATCTATTCCGCCAGGTGGCTGTACTAAAACATACAGTGACATCGAGTTTATCCTGACCCAGCTGGTGCGGATACCCAGAAAAATGAAAAATGAAACTGAAGTCTACATGGCTTTTGTTTTACTTAAAGTGTCACAAAACGGGGTTTTATTTTTCTTTGATAGAGTTAATGTCGATGACCTTTAAGATATGCATGTTTCGTTTCGTCTTGGAAATGCAGTTTTCACGCGCAAGTCCGGGATTTGTCACGGGTTTCTTGGACACAATCTTCCGACTTTTGGCAACATGGCACCACGAGAGATCGTCCAAAGTCAGGGGGCCCCGCGTCACCATTCTGGCCAAGGATCGTTACATCCTCGTCCTCCGCCTTCGAAACAGGACACTCACTTCAACGTACGTTGCAACACACATTCATGGTGAAGCAGGACACGCTCACCTCTTTGCGAATACCTGGTATCATCACTATTTGATAGTGTTTCATAACCAGATGCTTATGATATAGTCGGAATCTGGTTTTGGTAGATATGTCTGATGACTATGGGAAGGTTTTTTTCGCTTTTATTTACGAGTACTTACCATTTTTGCAAAGAGTGAAGGTAACCGGTTGCGAGCTGCCGGAATCCGAGCAAGTTGGTCCTACGTTGGTGTCAGTTTACCTCAGATGCTTCAGCATGCTTCACCAACTTTGGCATATACATTGGTGGATTGTCGAGTGCTATTTTCTTGTTTGTTGGAGTGATGCGGGGATCCATATGTACCGACCACAGAATCAGGGCTATACCAGATGCTGTGTACCGATTCAGTGGAGGAAGTGGTATTGATGTGGGAAGATATCACTTATGGGCGTAAAACAGAGTGCTTTGTCATGACGAGATCCTAAGTCCTCACTTTGGCCCGGCTATGTAAGCATCAGGCGCCATTTTTCAGCATGATAATGTTCGTTGCTACACAGCAGGATTGTGCCGTCACGGTCACCGGATCTCAAGACAATTGAGCATATGTGGGATTAGCTGGACATATATTTATGCCTACTTCATGATCAATCACGTCCACGGATATATTTTTCAGTAAATTTTAACTTCATTTCGCACCCTTTTCTCAATGCTTTTCAGGTTTGTGTTACATGGTTTTCAGGGGTGGACAATGAGACTCAGTGTTAACAATTAGATGGTATTCGGGATTCCGGTGGTTCACTCATGTGAACATGTCTCAATTAATGTTTGATGAACTGTTTCACTTTGTACTCTTTTAAACACACATATGTCGAATTACCTTTTGAAGCCTTGTGGAGACCACAGAATATGCGTTTCCCTTTGGCCTGATATGGTGAAATGATACTCTTATCATTCATACTGCGCCTGTTTGTAATGTGTGAATCTAAAGATGATTACTATCGTTTGTGGTGTCCAATGTGTTTTAAAAGGAATAAACCCCAAATCTATTTCAAACACAAATCTTTTAACATGATGTGTTTAGCTTTACAAGACTTTTCAACTGATACCCTACTTGAGACTCGCGAAACCCTTTAAGAATCATTGTTTTCCACAAAAAACAGCTGTTTCTATCCCTGTTTTTTTAGTTCGTGCGTTTATAAATGCACTTCACCTTTGTGCTGTTAATGTAGATGACATATGTCACAAAATCTATAAAATCGAAATCAACATGATGTTTTCCAGCAGCTATCATAGATGTATCTGATGTTTCTCACGATAGAAACACAGTTGGTGTGATGTTTCAATTAACTCTGTGTGCACCATTTAATTGGTATCAGAGATCTTGTATAAATCAGGACTTTGAGTCAAGAAAAAACACATCACCGCAATCATCATGTTCCGTAGTTACGTTGTCACAACGTTCCTTTTGTGTCTGATATGGCCTGCTTGTGTGGAGGCATGGGTGAGTGTTACACATTTATTACATTTAGAAGTATCCACCAAGTGGTTTATCATAGAGCTTGATGATACGGAAAAGAAAATCGTACAACTAACGAAATATACACACATACAGTTCTATGTGTAATTGAAATTTTACTGATTGTAGAAAATGTTGAAGAGGTGTTACTTTAGTCCAGATTCGAAAGCAAATAGAGAAGGCGAGGTCCTGGGATACAGTGGCAGTGTATTCCAAAGTATTGCAGCAGAGCACGAAAAAGGATCTGTTCAAGTGATCTTTGAACTCCTGCTATTGTCACTTGATGGTTGTTGGCTGATCGTAACTGTCTTGCTGGTGCATGAGGTGTGATGAGATGGGACGCGGCCATGGCGTTCAAGCCATCTGTAGGTGACGGGTGGTCAAGATCTTCATTGAATACTTTACTTTATTTTCTCCCATGGTCGGGGTCAGTCCTCACCTTGTTGCCAAGAAGGTTTCGCTGATCACGGGTTCTCACCAGTTAGGATACCCTTCTGTCCGCACGATACTCGATTACACCCAAGCAGTACATCTAAACGTCTTCAACCTGCGTCACTTTGGGTCACACCTACCACAGTAATAAAGCTGATACAAAGACCTCACTCTCTCATTTACTAAAAATAATCTCAGTGATGTTTTAGGCATTTTAAAAACGATTTGGTAAATCATACTAAATTATGGTAAGCTTTTCAATGGCTTTGAGGTTGAGTGTGAAAATGCAGAATACCCTGAATGACATTTATATTTCTGTGAAAGCCTGTGAAAGTCTGTGAAAGAGGTACCAATGTTTAAACGGACTTCATGGAGTATCCTGGTGGCTTTGGACAAGGATATATTAAGTTCATGTATAGTTTTCTCGTCATTAGAGAATGTTCAACAGTAGTGTTAAAGCATGATAAATACGAATAGTTGTTGAAATTCCCCTCTGTTTTTATTATCTCCGCCGCATATATCATATGCATCGACACTTTAAGTCACACTTTCTTTCCTAAATAGTCATACACACATTGTGTTATTGTCAATACTAGTTGTTCTTCCAAAAGCAGACATGCACACCATACTTAATAATACAGTCTGGCACTGTAGGGGTGAAACAGTTTCAAAAGTGAACACGTACATCTAGGCTTAACGGACCATTAAAATATTCTCAAAACCAAGGCTGCCAATGTTGAGTATTATGTTTTCATTAGAACCGTGGTCTAGTAGATAGGGCCTCTGCTCGGAGGGCGATAGCTTGGTGATTCTATCCACACCAAAAGACGTGAAAAGATAGTACGTTTCGGTTAGCGTCATCATACCTGATTATCTGTGGCTCTTTATGACCTCGGACATGGTACATTTGCCTTTTAACGTTTTACAGTTGCATGTTTGGTCTTCATCTGGAAACGAG
Source organism: Haliotis cracherodii (assembly GCF_022045235.1). Lineage (NCBI taxonomy): Eukaryota > Metazoa > Mollusca > Gastropoda > Lepetellida > Haliotidae > Haliotis > Haliotis cracherodii. Next base: position 28,046,726 of record NW_027266319.1, on the reverse strand, counting down.
ACCAGGCGAGTTAATAGATGTAATATAATGTTGCTTTTAAGAGAGTTACAGATAAGACTTATAAGCTTGTAATACTTGTAAGCCCTTCTACTTGATTAAGGAAATGGTGATTTGGTCGCTTTTATGTATTTGACCTATTATCATTTTGAAAATATATGCATGCACAGCTTGGTGGTGTCCAATGCCGCTTTAAGCTATGCTTAGCCTTGTGTTTGGTTGCAGTGGTCCTCCAGGTCTAAAGTGTCGGGCAGCACAATCGCCAGAACAGCTAACAAGTACATAGGTAGCACCAAGTGGTCCTACGCATCCTCACACAAAACCGGGGCCAACACCGACAAATGTAACATCTTCGTTGCTGAAGTCCTGGAGGAGGCGGGAGCCACAGTTCCCCAAAGGTATTCGTAAATTTCACATGAGTGAGTGACTGATTGAGTGATTAACGGCGCAATTTGAACGTAAGTAGGTCAGATGAATCACGAAGGTCATAAATGGTAACTGTCAGCACAGGAATGTGTAATCAAATGTGAGACCAGCGTATCCTGACAGCTCAGTCACCCGCAGGTTTTGGTTTTTTTTATGTGAGTGAGTGAGTTGGGTTTAACGCCGCTTTTAACAGTATTGCAGTTATATCGCGGCGGGTCAGCTTAATGTGGGAGGAAAGCCCGAAGTGATGCAGGTCTCAGACGTGTAACCACTTCATCTGATACGTCGTTAAAAACAATAAGGAAGTAAAAAATCATGTCTTCAAGTATGGGATCTTGAATTGAATGCGTTGTCGAGTTTTCCCTCCTTCAATATTCCAAATCATGAGAATTACAGTTGAACTTCCAAACATTACAAACCGAACTTTCAACTGTTTCTGGTCGCATGTTGCAGGCATTGGTTGACCTGGAGCCCTATCGGGGCAGGAGAGTGGGGGAATGCCAGGTCAACATACCTGACAAAGGACGCCTGCTGGAATCGTGCGACTTCGTCAAGATCTGGCGACGTCATTGGCGACGGTGTACACGTTGGCATAGTAACAGGCAGCAGGCTCACCACAAGTGCACGGTGGGATAAAATTGTGAGGAACGATTTTGGTTTCCGTGCCGTCCAGAAACCAATGACTCTGTGGCGTTATGTCTGCTAATGCGCAAACAGCTGCAGTCATTATGTACTGAGTGAGCACAATAAACAAATAAATCGTTCTTTCGTCTGGGGTTGTTCTTCCTTTGCAGGTTAGCAACCTTCCTTGGTAGCAGGCACATGTAAATTACGTGCAGTCAGGTCCGACCAATTGACAGCATTTGTTGGAATCGTACAATCGACGCTGTTTTCAGGAGAGATTTCTTTTGAATATTAAAATGGTTTTATCGAACTATTTAACAACAGAAAAGTAAATGAATATAAACATGAAGTATAAAATTATGTCAGTGCATGATTAAAAATATGCCTTTTGTAGGTATTTGTGAAACGAACAAGAGGTTTTTAAATTCAAATCAACCCCGACAATAATAGTTTTATCCATTTGTCGTCTCTTGACAAACTAACCAAAGACATCCGCAACAAAAAATGTAATTGGTTTGTCTTTACAAAGGGGACAGCTGGGGCATTTCCTTCTTTAATTCCGCCCCAAAGGTAATTTCAAGACAATTTTTTTAAATAAGCCTTAACAATGCACACGGAAATATGCACTGTGCGATCTTATGGACTGGCCATATACTATTGGGGGTGAGGGTGAGATTGGTTTAAGGCCTGTATTTTGTTTCCGACTCCCTAAAAATAATAAATTACAGGTCCTTAATTAAGCTTTAAATTTATAACTTTTTCCCTCGATAAAATAGAGCTGTCTTAATTTCATAACCGATAACAACACATAGGGCTGCAAGAAGTGGGGAAGGGCCTCGCAGTGACAGCTGAATAAAAGCAAACGCGACGTATCAATATTTCTGCGTCGTTGTTTTTCCTAGATTGAATGCGTGTGTGGGAACAGAAAATCTCTTTGTCCTTTATTTTGAAGTGGAAAATTCTAATTAGTCAGGTGATAGAAGAACAAAAGCAGTATATTCAACGGAGAATAAAATATGATGAAGATATGATTAGCCTTTTCTATTATATTTGTATCACTGTAAGGTTAACCTGTGAATATCCGGGTTAGAACAGGTCTTCAGCAACCCATGCTTGCTGTAAAATGCGATTATATGCTTGTCGTAAGAGGCGACTAACGGGATCGGGTGGTCATTCTCGCTGACTTGGTTGATGCATGTCATCGTATCCCAATTGCGTGGATCGATGCTCATGATGTCAATCAGTGGATTGTCTGGTCCAGACTCGATTATTTACAGACTGCCATCATATAGCTAGAATATTGCTGAGTGTGGCGTTGTATAATAAACAAACAAACAAACTGTAAGGTTACACTTCCCAGTGCGTGTGGCCATGCAGAGGAGTGCAGTAGCGGGTTTAGAGTTATCTGCTCTTGTCGTATTACTCTTGGGTCATTTGTAACCAACTCGTGTAATTCCGGGACAAGTCGGGATTACGGAAAGACGCGAGTGGTCACTTAAACGTCTGGAACGTGGAGAGACGAGGCGGAATGAGGAATCAAGGGATTTATGGCAAGGGATAGTCCCTAATAGTTGTTTGCGAGATTGGTGTAGTTGTAGATGGACGGAGAGATGTAGTGAATGCAGTGTACAAGTCACTCCTTGGACTGTGATTATTTAATGGCAATGTTTAGGCAGTTCAGTTGTTGTTTTTGAGTTTTACTTTCACTGTTGTGTCAACATGAGTATTGTCGACAATACTGTATTATATGGACTGCAATGTTAAGACTCGAGTTATTGTTGTTGTCTGCTGCAGCAGTGATTTTCCTGCTACTTCACCGCGGTCTGGCTTAGATATACTTGTGGTTGACAGCATGAGCAACGACCCATGCTTGGATGCACAATGAAACAGTCAGTCAGGTCTCCGTTTTACGAGACACATTCTGCCCCCACTCTCCACGCCCCGATCCCCACGAGGAAAAATGGAGACTTCCGGAGACAAGTTTTGAATCGAATGTGTACACGATAATAGGTTTTATGTTTCATTCAATGTTACGTTTGTCGTGGTAAATAACCTCAATTAATTGTTTCTAAATATTAAATGACTAAGGCGAGTTAACAGTACGGAACCCAGGTATATTCATCAATAGGTTCCCCACTGTTCCTACTGACCAGTCAAGGTCCGGGTTAGAATAGGTCTTCAGCAACCCATGGTTATCGTAAGAGGCGACATTGCTCGTCGTAAAAACTGGACTAAATCGCCAGACTCGCGGACTCGGTTGATTCCATCGTATCCAAAATGTGTGAATTGATGCTTATGATATGTCTGGTATAGACTTTATTATTTACAGAGCGCCTCTTTCCGTAACCTGCAAGAAAACTCGCCTCCCGATCGATGAATATTTCGTGCGAAAATACGACAAAACAATCAGAATGCGAGTATTGTCAAGTCCTTCGTCAAAGAATCCCCCAGAAATACTTTTTTTTTATTTTACATAGGTCTCTCATCTGAAAATATACCCAAGACACAGTTAAATGTGTTTAATCATACCGTATAATTCCGCACGTCCCAATATGCTTTAAATTGCATCTGAAATATATATAATATATGGGAAAATATATTACGCAAAGAGTTGACAACTGTTTTAGATATGCCCGTTTGCGCTAAGACGGAACCCGGTCGCAAAAATGGCCGTGAGAGGGACACGAGTCGCTATTCAGTTTGTCCCGGAATAACACGAGTTGGTCACGAATGTGAAATGGACGAGTGGTGACGAATGACACAGCACGTGGAGCACGGCGTGACATCAGCTGGTACCGTGAGTCCAGACCCCATATTATATTAAAAATTACCCACTATAATAGTGGCGCTATTATCTCTTCGTGGAACAGGTCCCCAGGTCCCAACCACTGGTGTCTTTACGACCATAATGGACTCTGATTCCTTAATCCGGAAAAGCGTTCATCCATACGATTACATTATGAACGGTACAGTCCGTATTATTGAGGGTTTACAAAATCACCGCTGGTGTCCACTCAGACAAATGTTGACAACTGATGTCTCTGCTCGCAATTTTGTGAAATGTGAAAAGTGAAATGTTTTGATAAACGTTACGGGAGTTCACTGATTGTGTATGACTGCTCGTGTTAGATGTCTGCAAACAACCAGTATACCCACTCTTAGCTCTTTCTGTTTATGTCGGACATACAATCATAACCCCTCGTCCATCATAAATAGGAATACTAACCTTACAATATGTGGAATTTCAAAGGCATTATTCTTATTACACATTACAACAGCATACGGGTATGTTAATACCCATTGAACTCCTTTGAAGTGATGATACTGTGTTTACATATTGAGAACAGTTTATATTGGGTCAACGAAAGCATTGACAGTACAGGCGATACAAGCCGTCGACACATCACATGCAATGATCGATATTTGTGTTCATCATGGAAATACCAACCTGACATCGTGTATGTTGAAGTAAAATTACTAAAGAATTTAAACTAAAGTTAAATTAAAATTACTACCTTTTATTGTGCTGCAAAACACACTTATGCAAGCAGGGTCACAATTTATTAAAAAATAAGGAAGAAAGATTAGGTCAGGACCAAGACTTGTGGTATGACGTCGAGTTATCTTTGAATTCAAGCTGGCGAGGTTCTACTTTTCTTTATGCGTGTAATAATAAAATTTAATCATAATATGGTTATTTAAATTTCGAATTCAATTATTGGATATTTACTTAAAGTGTGTTGTGATTGAAATGTACTTCGAGTCAGATCACAATGTATGTGTTGCCTGAATTAGCCCCGTTTACACGACAACGTTTACTTATGTAAGTAAATATACTTACGTAAGTATATATACTCACATAATTAAAAGTTGTCGTGTAAACGCATTTGCTTACGTAAGCAAATATACTCCAGGAGTAATTTACTTCAACTCAAGAGGTCGTGCAAAAGTATATTTACTTATAAGCAAATATACTCCTGGAGTAAATATGCTTATGTGAGTAACATTTGGCCGTATAAACAGGGCTTAAATAAAATAGGTTGTTTTTTAAGTCAACGGTGTCCCTTTTTTGATTCTAGTTATTCAGTGGCTCAAGCAGGGGTGTAGCGAGCAATGTCCAGATGATAGCTGACCGGTACATTGGCAACAGTCGGGGGTTATTTGCGTCATCGCACGTCCCCGGGGAGGAACAACAACAATTGACGATTACTTACTTATTACTTATCACCCGGAGTCCAAGCCTCGGGAGCTTAATCAAAGTTGTCAATAGGTAGATATTATTATCACTGAACTTTTAGCCATCACCACTGCCATCATGTTTTGTATTTGATACTGTCATTGACTATTGTGTTACCACTCCATTGCTTACTGTCATTGTAATTGCTTTGCTGGGGTGGGGAAGGACACGATGGCCTGGTAACAGGGAGCAGATTGACAACCCGTGCAGCCCGCAATAGTGTGGTGAAGTACATCTGGAGCTATCGTTCTGGATAGTGTCACTTTCTGGTGATATATGTGCTGACGTTTGGTTTATTTCCTTTTCTTTAGACTGAGAAACCACTTTGAACACTCCTATATACTGACGTTTTTTAATCACACACTGACACAATCACCTCTGTGTGTGTTTGATTGAGCGTTTCGTTTTCATGAATTTGCGGAATACTGGTGTTTAACTTGCCACACAATCAATTTATTCTAGATCCCCGGCATGTGAATATATGGTAACTGTCTAACTGGTGTAATTACACAGTCAAACACCGTTGTGTCGAAGTTGAAGGGACTCACGTAAATACTTCGAGTTATCCGAGGTTCGACACAACCGAAAATGATAAATAAAAAAGGAATATGCAGGGACCATGTTTTAACTTCGAGACAACCGTAAGTACGACACATCAAAGTTCGACACAACGGTGGTTGACTGTATATGATATATTTATGTTATACATATGGTGTCTCTGATTCTCTGTGTGTGTTATGGGGTTTATTCAAACCAGTATGTTTGAATCATCTTTAATATCACTGCACCGAATTTAATTATTGCCACACATTCTTTACATTTGCTATCAAACTATAATAGATACTGTCATGCAACAAACATCGGTTCTGTTCCAGTGTTAATGTAACACTTACAGCCGGATGCACCACGCACGTGCTGACTCTGTAGGGATGGGTAAATCATCACCCTATTATCTGCCACTTCCTTCTGTAACGTCATCCTATGGGTATCGATTCCGCCAGATGGCAGAGTCGACAGGTTGTGTGAACACCATTTCATAGGTAATGTATATACATTGTAGATCCGTGTTTGGTAAAATATAGACGATTTTGATGTTGAAATATCTGAGATAAAGTTTCGTTGTCTGACCAAAGTGTCATTGCGATGACCAACCCGCAACATTTGCTGTGATGTGGACAGTGGGGATGCGTGTGTTCTGTTCAATTAAAGACGGTTTTATCGTATTGTCATCAGAATGATGTCATTTTGTTTTGCGATTACCCCGTATAAAAAACAAGCTTTGAACTCCAAGTCAGAAAACTTTTACATGTTACATCTTGAGCGATCACGATCAGTTTTGATTGGTATAAATAAAAACAACAAACACCTTTCCATAATCATAAGAAATCTCTGCTGAAAGTCGACTGTACGATTCCGACTACATTTTATAAGCATGTGTTTATGAATCTCTGTCAAATAGTGATGACACCAGGTGTTCTTGAAAAGGTGAAGTTCTTCCTTACATCAGAGTTTAACAATTGACAGTTCTGTAGACATATTAGTCAGCAAACTAATCATGTCCAGACCAGACAAGCCATGCGCAGACGATAGCGTGGGCGTAGATCGGTGCCAGGCAGGCAGGCAGGCAGGTAGGCAGGCAGGCAGATTGTTCATTATAGTCACAACTCAATAAAAATGCATTGAAACGTCAAACAGTACATAGTAACAATATCAATACAATTTGAGCCATTACATTCAATATTACATTCAGTTACATATGTACAGGAAGCCGTGTTAAAAGTAATACATTGATGCTAAAAGCTATTAACGGCTATATACATAAGATTTTCGCTTTAAAAGTATATGACATTCATCCTCAACGACAGTTTTACAAAACAGACCGACTCTCTCGTGTAAAACAGTTCCATCACAACGCCCCGTTCCAACACAAATAGGGGCTACACCACATCTGAACCTTGCTAATGCTCTCCTGTGTGATCTGGGGATATTACATTTTACATAATATTCAACACTACATGCAATTTTAAAATCACCATATCACCTCAATCACCCCCCCCATGAAACCAGTACACCAGGGTATGACGCTAGACAGTCATCCGGGTTCGGGTGGTCACAACAGTGAACTTTGAAAATATACTGTCAAGAATTCCTATTTATTGGTTGAGGGCAATCGTATACATGTAGTGGTCAATATGGTTACAAAATAACAAGGACATATTAAAACCATGTTTCCAGAAGAACCGGATTCGTCTCTGCATTCCCAACAGTCACTGTGACCAAGGCGATCCACTTCAGCAACCATTCCGACCAACATGACGTCATCACAGATGTTCCTAGCCCTGGTCATGCGTGTAAACCTACCGTTGACGCCTGACGAGAAATCTCTAAACCAACATTACTCCATCTCCGGGTGCTGTGCATTTTTTATCACAGATATCACACATTCACTGACAGGCGATGCTACAACCTGCTCGCACTTACCAGTGATATGCTTTAAAAAGTGCTCGATTATCATTGGTGTGATATTTTCATTACCTGGACACTACATGAAAGTAGAATATCATATAGGTGATGAGGATAAATATAGAACCTTATAAATGCAGGGTTGTTGGCTGCCACGTCCAATACATCATCATGTGCGGCAAGTGCGTTATCACGGCGTTCCTTCTATGTCTGACATGGTCTGTGTGCGTGGATGGATGGGTAAGTGTTACACCAGACTTTTTGGTTCCAAGCTGGAAACGTTGAAAAGCAACACCTTAGAAATTTTGACTACGTAAGTGATTTTGTTTAATATTATTACTTACGACTTTGAGAAAGGTGATCAAGAAGGCGAATTTTCAGCAGAATTATTTTGTGCAGAAGCGTTTTGATTGTAATCGATCCAATCTCTTTAAAATCTGATGTTGGTTCTCGTGCCTGCTAAACAAAGATCAGGGGACATCATATTGTGGATCATGTTATAGTGAGTGAGTGAGTGAGTTAGGTTTAACGCCGCTTATAACAGTATTCCAGTTTTATCAGGGCGTGTCAGCTTAATGTGGGAGGAAAGCCCGAAGTGATGCATGTCTCAGACGTTTACCACTTCGGTGAAACCCACGAGCACGGGTATGGTGCTGACAAACCTAGAAACATAATCGGGGGCGAACCGGAACCGGCGAACTCTGCACAGCGAATTGCGGCGCCTTAGATGACTGGGTCACCCGTGCCCCCTGTATCACGTTATAACTACCTTTCAAATACCAATCAGAGCTTCGCTCGGGAAATTGACAGTCTAATGTATTTTCTAATCATGCAACCTCGAAAAGCTTAACACGGGCTATTCCCACCTACAGTTAGGGGTGTTCGACTGATTCCGTCAAAATCATCGTCTTTCGAAATTATCTCGCTTAAAAAGATATGCATTTGAAACAGAAGAGACTTCCAGTAAGCCGTGGGAAGTATTAGAGTAGTACTATCAGGTAATTATTTATATATAATCACTTGTGATCGAGTAGGCAAACAAATTTTCATCGTGGGTCAAACATTGGTTTGTATAATCCAGACTCTATTATTTACTGATCACGGTGATATAATACAGGCAAATCTGTGATATTCTAGTTGTTTTGTCTATATTTGTCTACAGGATCTATATCGACTATAATTATTTATTATTTATGTATACATTGTAGTCACTATATGACTGAAATAATGCCGATGTAACGTTGAAGTGTGACTTAAACATTCACTCTTATCGTCCCAATGTATATCTAGGTCTGTGGATTGCAATCAATACCTGACTGTTCACATACTGTTTGACCTAGGTTCAGATTGTAAACAGCTGGCATATGGGTCGACTCGACCTCGTTCTTTATTTCAAAATGATTAAACAAATCAAATGTACAGTTTGTACTCAGTACATAGTCTACAGCACTTTGTACATTACAAGCCATTATTTTTATAACATTATTTATCTGTAAATAACCATATAGTTTCCTTCGCGCCGCCCTGATTTGTTTCTGTAAACAATTCCAAGATAATGATTTTACTAGTTTTCCGTGGTTTTTTTTCAGTTTTCACTACTTCAAACTTAGAACTGTGTATGTGTTTTAATTTCACAGGTATCGGTTTTGTTGCTCCTGGCCTCTCTAGTAGTGGGGCCAGAGTTGTCCCAGTCGTCTATGGCGCCGCGATTCACTGTGCAGAGTTGCGTCCCTTGGGCACGCCAGACACCTATGATTGTGGGTTCGAATCCTGGTTCGCCCCGATTATGTTACTAAATTAGCTTTCCTCCCACAATAAGCTGACACGCCGTGATATAACTCGACTACTGTTAAAAGCGGCGTTAAACCCAACGGACCCACTCACTCACTCACCTCTCTGGTCGTCTCCACGGGAGCTGTCGCATTGATGCGTCTCTGGATGACTTCTCGAACTTTCAGTACCCTGTCACACGGTGATTCTCCGGGCGCTTCATGCACATTGTATAACATCTAGTTGTTGAGTCTGTGTATACCATCTAAATAGTCCATTTTTTTATTCGCGACTGTCGATGGTTTTCTTCGTCGGTGTATTTTTATCTTCCTCATAAACAGACAGACAAATCTTAACAATATTTATCGACAATTTATGTTTCCAACACTTTCCATGATAATTAGGAAGCGGACGTAATATATTTCTTGCTAGCGTCCATATACTTTTGGAAAAAGAATTTGTGGTTTATCGGCGCCTCTGTTGCCTGGTGGCACACTCACGTGACTACAGATACGAGTGAGTGAGTATGGTTTTACGCCGCTTTTAGCAATATTCCAGCAACATCACGGAGGGGGACACCAGGAATGGGCTTCACACATTGTACCAATGTAGGGAATCGAACCCAGGTCTTCGGCGTGACGAGCGAAAGCTTTAACAACTAGGCTATCCGACCGCCCCCTACAGATAAGAAGGTTGCAAGTTCGATTGACTGAAATAGAAAGAAGACATATGTGGTTTTATTGTACATCATTATGCACATCTTTGGGCAGATTATGTTCAAATGCAAAATAAATCTCTAGCGAGGGACGTTTTATAGACTATCCCAGGTACATGGGAGCCTTCTGCTTTGAAGGGGGGTACGGGTGGCCCAGTCGTCTAAGGCGCCGCGATTCTCTGTGCAGAGTTGCGTCCCTTGGGTACGCCAGAAACCTATGATTGTGGGTTCGAATCCGGTTCGCCCCGATTATGTTTCTAGGTTTGTCAGCACCATACCAGTGCTCATGGGTTTCACCGAAGTGGACAACGTCTGAGACCTGCACCACTTCGGGCTTTCCTCCCACATTAAGCTGACACGCCGTGATATAACTGGAATACTGTTAAAAGCGGCGTTAAACCTAACTCACTCACTCACTCTCTGAAAAAACTCCAACCTGTGTTGTCCACCTGTTGGTGCACGTGCAATGCACGCAATGTTTCCAATACGACACCTGTATGCACTAATATTGCAGCTCATAGTTTCTCTGTTTGTTGGAAAATGTTCAGGTACCAGAATTATCCCTTTTCATCAGTAATAACTTTCCTTAATTTCAGTTTTCCTCGGAGCAATTTCACAGACGACCAGCCGCTCGCATGTGAATGTTTTAAAACAACGATGTATAAGAAATGGAATAATTGATCTTTTTTCATACCTATAGTGGCGATCATCGTCAAAAGCCAAGGTATCAGGGGCAAGAATACAGAGAATCGCCGACAGTTACATTGGTTCTAATAAATGGGCTAAGTCCAGCAGCCACACCACTGGAGTAAACACAAACAAGTGTAACATCTTTGTCGCTGATGTCTTCAAGGAGGCAGGAGTAAATGTTCCCCGAACGTGAGAATGTTGTTGGTATTTTTTATTTCTTATTGACTTATTTGAACATTCCTGAGTGAACAATGTTAACGTATTTCAAGCTTTGTCGCTATTGTAATGTGGAGGGAAAGTATAAAGAGAATAGCAGACAAATTAAAGTAAACGTTCCTGGCGGATGCTCTATGCTGTGACAAGAGGCATGACTTCAACTTTCCAAAAGTCAACTTTCCCTTCAAGCAATGTTCCAGCAGCTCCAGCCTTTTGTGTTAACATTTCACAACCATCGAGCATGCTCTTTCGACCAAGATTTCAAAGAGCATCATACGACTCTTGCTCAGAAGTTGTTTGATCAAGGTTACAACATTCAAGGCCTCAGTAAAGTATTCAAAAGTTTTATGGTAGACATGTGGAGGACATTTCGAAATTTGACGCATCAGTGACAAAAAATATGTCCGATGCAATTCCCTTTTTTGACTTGTACCATTATGTTCCCATGTTTTTTCAGGTGAACAGTTGACTTGCTTTTGCATGTATTTGGGACTAGTGCCATCTTATGTGTAAACCTATGTCAGTCTCTTTATCATTTGTTTTAGATCACACTATGTCTTTGGTAGTGGGGGCGGTCGGGTAGCCTAGTGGTTAAAGCGTTCGCTCGTCACGCCACGACATTGGGTACAATGTGTGAAGCCCATTTCTGGTGTCCCCCGCCGTGATATTGCTGAAATATTGCCAAAAGCGGCGTAAAACCCTACTCACTCACTCACTTTGGTAGTGGGTACCCTTCTTTTCTTCAAAATCGTCGATCTGCCTCTGGGCGTTTTCTAATATCGACTTGTTCCGCAGTACGCCAACCACAAAGAATATTTAACCTGTCACACAAATATTTGGGGATCCCCATTCTTTTACGCATGCCTATAAGTATATCACGTGTTTAGGGACCGGCCATTTAATATGCGAGGGATTTTTTGTTTGAGTTAGATCTTTTTCATCACTGACCGCTTCAAGATATTCAAAAGGCGGATCATGTTTTGGTGGGTTTTAAAGTTAAAAAAGAAGCTCCAAACAAAACAGAATATATACTCATACATTTTTTCGTCCACAGACTAAGCCGGAGATGGCCAATAGGAGCTCGAGAGTGGGGAAACCCCAAATCTTTGTTTCTCTGGGTGAATTCTTGTTGGACCAATCACAGAACAGGTCAAATTGGTGACGTCATCGGCGGTGGAGGACACGTGGGCATAGTAACGGGATACAGGCAAACAACCAGTGCTGGAACATATAAAGTGCTGAAGAACGATTGGGGATATCGGAGTGGGGGTCCAAAAGTCACTTTCTGGAGATATGTCTGTTAAGTGTGTAGTTAGACATGTCCACCCGATGATGAAATAAAATCACGGAATAAAACATGTTTTGAGTTTCTTTTGTTAAATGTCACTATTGGTCATAATGTAAACTAATTAAACCTTGCTTCAATATATTTCGGTGTTGCTTAAAAGTCACTGTACAAATCAGGGTATATATGCAACCGTGAAACAATAAATGATGCTTGGTAAAGTACATTTCTTAGTATACTCTTCATATCCGTACTAGCATTATTTGAATTTGAATTATATACGAATGGTAGAAATTACAATTCCTTTCCCCTGATGCTATATGTATATACCATAGAGTCAATCAGGATTATTTTGAGATGACATGTTATTTCCATTGGTGCGGCGTTCCAGCCAAGATCTAGACGTCTCATTTAGACGTACGTGAAACTTAAACGTCGTATGTTGTCAGGATAATCCTTTACCACACGAATGATCTACATCGTACAGTTTGATTCAAATGACGAAGTAGTATTTAAACGAAGTGAATCAAACGTGCTAACTAAAAGACTGCCATGTGACCATAACCATGTAATGTATGACAGGCCCGTGCTATGCAAGATAGGGTTGCAAGACGTTTTACGGAAATACGAATGCTAACATATGACACTGGTTTCCCTGGCTTACAGTGTGCAATAATATCAGGATATGACACGACACGTTTGCTAACTGTCGAGAAGGGCATATTGCATTATATGAATATATTTTGGCCATCACAGGTGCGCACAAAAGATATCACAGGAAATGGAGGTTTTTAGCTATATGCCCGTCTCGTCGTGTAATGTTTATTGGGCAAGTGATACAGCACTTATTCATTTGACGTCCCTAAACACTAACTGTAGACCTAATAACTACCAATAAGTCAGATGATATAGTGTATGAATTGTTACAAAGATCCTCAATGTTTCTTAAAATTCATCTACAAATAGCAACTCAAATGCAAACTTGCACAACGAAGATACTGATATAATGGCGTCTGAAACACGTGACACGCACATGGCCGATAACATAAATGGAAATATCACTTATGGCAAGACTTAAGGCGGAACAGTCACAGACATTGATACAGACGAACCCAGGTGGCAATAGTTTTCTAGTATGTGTGCGTGTGTGTGGGTGTGTGTTGGAGGGGGGGGGGGGGGGGGGGGGGGTTCTAGGGGTGTGTGTGTGTGTGTGTTGACTGTTGCTGTTGACTCGCTAAAAGGTTGGGTATGGAATACCACTATTCAATATATTCCCAATCTCATTATAATCAGATCTAAGTACTCGCTGTTGCAACAGAAAGTTGTGATGAGACCCCATTATACGTAATTGTATAATGTGAAAACCATAAGTAGATCCACCTTTGTTCGTGACATCACTATTTGCACTTAACATTGTTGTCCTAAATGAACTTGCAAAACTACTTCTCTTTCTTTTTCACAGAATTATTTGCACTATTTTTGCCTTAACTCACTATAGATATCTGTACCAAATTAGGTTGAAGTGTTATCAAATTATAACTTCTTAAGTCGGGGGCACGGGTATCCCAGTCGTCTGAGGCGCCGCGATTTGCTGTGCAGAGTTGCGTCCCTTGGGACAGAAACCTATGTGGGTTCGAATCCCGGTTCGCCCCGATTATGTTTCTAGGTTTGTCAGAACCATACCCGTGCTCGTAGGTTTTAATGAAATGGTAAACGTCTGCATCACTTTCGGCTTTCCTCCCACATTAGGCTGACAAACCGTGATAAAACTTGAATAATGTTAAAAACGGCGTTAAACCCAATCACTCACTCACTACTTCATAAGTCAGGTGATTAACACATTCTCATGAACAATCGTGATTGTTAGATTATATGTGCACAGCTGGTATACGCCTTACACGACCAAAGTTTTAAGAAAGAGGATTATTTTTGACAAAAAATCAATAGGACTATCTAGAAAAGTAAAATTAATTAATCTAAGATCTCTAGGTTTACAAATTAATATAATTATTTCAGAGAGGACAATTTCATAGTTGAACAGTTAGCAGATGGTATTATATAGGCAGTAGTATAATCATGGCTTCAAATTTATGTTGGTATTTAAGGCATGATATTGCAGTATGTTTGAAAATATTGAATGGTATAGTAGTATGTTGGACAATACGTAATGGTATTGTAGTATACCGAACAACAAAAGTTCCTGTGACATTGAATAAGATATTATGCAAAATTATGTTTTTTACCAAATTTGAAACAATTTCGGTTTGCAACAGATAAAAGACTCCGGTAAATGGTTTAATTTACCATACTGACTGCAGAAAAAGCGTTATTTCATTTTAAAAAACATGAACATGCCAAAATGTCAATTTACAAATCAATAGCGTGTGTGTCCACCACTGGTTGCGATGCAAGCAACACATCTTCGTCTCATGGAATGGACCAGGCGTCACACAAAGTCTGTCCATATCTGCTGGAACATGTTTCGAAGTGTCTGGAACACGTGGTTGACGTCGAAGGCGCCGATCCATCTCATCCCTCATCCCTCGATTGGTGAGAGATGGGGAGAGCGAGCCGGCCAGGAGATGACATTCACCTTGTTTTGTTGAAAAGAATCCTGAACAAGTCGAGCAATATTATGCCGGGCGTTGTCATGTTGGAAGGTAATGCCTGGGCCATGACGACGCAAAAACGGTAGAACAACAGGGCCGATGATTTCCCTCTACCACTATCAAACGGGTCCTCTGTCTTGCTGTAATCCCACCCCACGCCATAACGCTGCCGCCCCCCAACCGTATTGTATGTTGGACAATACGGAATGTTGGAGGATATGGAATTGTATTGCAGCATTTGGAGAATATGGAATGGTATAGTCGTATTTTAGCTTTCTATGGTTAATAATACAGGACGTCTTGCTATGTACATCTTGTGTTTGTCTTTATTTGTTACATTTTTTTTCCAAGGGTAGAGATTGCACATAAATGGATTACTGATAAGCGGTGATGAAACCAGGTGTTCGCAAAAAAGTCATATACAGCTGTTCCTTTCGGGACATGTGTAGTGACGGTCATCTTGGATCAGATACATCTAGAAATATTGGTGTTATCGGTATACAGTTTGTGTATACGACACATACCCAAACCATTAAGCGTTTTGGTTTGGTTGTTGTTTTACACCGTACTCAGTATTATTCCTGCTATATGACAACGGTTAAACCATTTAACAAGTGACATATAACAGAAAGTCAATAGAGCTGAGTCTATTTACTTACATAATATATATGAATCAACATTTGTATAACATTATACAGTTACTGTTTCAGAGAAACATTTATACAAACTGTTTAAACTTACTGATACGAGATTATTTCCATACATATCCTGAGCTTCATGGATTAGCTTAAAGTATCAAGCTAGAGTGAGTGAGTGAGTTGGGTTTAACGCCGCTTTTAACAGTATTACAGTTATATCACGGCGTGTCAGCTTCATGTGGGAGGAAAGCCCCAAGTGATGCAGGTCTCGGACGTTTACCACTTCGGTGAAACCCACGACAACGGGTATGGTGTTGACAAACCAAGAAACATAATCGGGGCGAACCGTGATTCGAAGCCACATACACAGGTTTCTGGCGTGCCCAAGTGACGCAACTCTGCACAGCGAATCGCGGCGCCTTAGACGACTGGGCCACCTGTGCCCCCCTGTATCAAACTAGAACGATAAGGTCAACATATGCATGAATGATGTCGATAAAGTAACAAATTACGACCAAAACTTGTAGTTTTCTTTGTGCTGACTGACACAAATGTTATCATGAATGATTGTATAATTAGAGTGAAATACGGGGTGTTTTGTTTATATATAACAAACTACTTTGACCAATTTCCACTGGTTAATTCATGATCATTTGTAAAATATGTTGAAGTGTATTCATTTTGTCCGTACACAACTATATGTTCATCAAAAGAGATGGTATATATTAGACCGTTCTAATTGGACCGTTTTAATTAGACAAGAGGAAATATTACACGGTATTGAAATGTTGAATTTTAATCATAACATTTGACCGAGAAAAGAGTAACATATTACATGATATAATTTAAAAGTGACCTGTACAGTAATTATAGAATAGGTTATAGAAAATGATACACGTATATGCATGAAATATGGGATATATACCTCAAATTTTACATACATGTGAATATATAGTGATGCCACAAAAGGGTTGCAAATTATAAGCACACATGGAAAAACACATCCACAGATACAACCCATCTACGTCCCATGTTGGCTACTCGGGACCCAGTTGGAGCCGATGAACAAATACCAAGAGGTCCACAAAGACTCAAGTTAGGACCCATTTCACAGCCAACATCATATTAAAGTGGGCCCCTACATGTACGACAGTTCAATGTAGTAGGTGTGCCCATGTAAAACTACTGACATTTAAAAGTAATGTAAAATGCAACGAAATGCAACTTAAGCGACAAAGGGTTTGACATTTGAGGTTTACAGGAAAAGTATTTCTAATATTTGAACATGAACAAACTTATTTTGTCTTAGTACAATAAGGGAAAGACAAATCAAACTTATGGTGAGATATTCATTTGGGGTCAAAGACTTCCTCATGGCTATATTTTATCTTAAAGTTGTAAGAATCGGCCGTTTGCAATCATTTTTCATTGCTACACTTTCAGTAACGTGTTTGGTTTAAATACAACGATCAATGACAATATTAAGTTGTATTTAGGTAGATGAAATACTTTACTAAAAATCTTTACTCTTTCAATGATACGTATGTGATGTTTTAGTGGGTTTTGACAGAGCCCAGCCAAACACTTCTGATGGAGAGGAAAATGGATCTATGTAAGGGATGTTTAATGTACCATGTAATGTGACACAAAAATGTGGTAGGTTGGTACATATATTGTATCAATCCAAACGCATTCCCTGATACCCCTGTGATCTTTTAGTGTGTTTTGCTTGACTGGGTCAATCCTGTACAAACGTATTTTTGATACGTTTTGAAAATATAGGCATAATAGTGTTCTATGTCAATAAACACATCAGGTGAAGCATGTGAATGTCTTCAGTGGGACGTCTTTAAATGCATGCTTGAATTGAGAGTATGTAGACACTTGTAGTTTTATAGTGAAAGAATGTAATGTTTTGTTTGTTGTTTAACGCCGCACTAAGCAATATTCCAGCTCTATGACGGCTATATGTAAATAATCGAGTCTAGACCAGACAATCCAGTGTTTGACATCAAGAGCATCGATTCACGCAATTACGATTACATACATCAACCAAGTCAGCGAACCTGACCACCCGATAAGCTTACGATAAGCATGGGTTGCTGAAGACCGATTCTTTCCCGGATCTTCATGGGTCGTGGACATGAAGAAGTGATCCATGTCTAGACGTTCACCGCTTTGGTGAAACCCACGAACACAAGCATTAGGGTCTGAAACTCGATTGTAGAGTACATACCAGTCGAGCATTAAGTACCAGACTGACATAGAGTATCAGGTTACGTCGCTGTAAAAGTGCAATATTCCTGGACCCGACGTTAAACTATTCGTATCGCTACGGCGGCGTTATTTCCAAAGGTTTAGCTTAGCCTCGGTGCTACGGTGATTTTCTGTTGGGCACCACTACATTTTCCAGTTTAAAAAGACAATGCCTGAATTCAAACAAGGACATACATGCGATGTCTTAAGATTGACATCTGTTTGTATAGTGTTGATAGGTGGTACATGTACGTGCTTCAGCTATTGCGCCTGTCTCAGTAGACAAAGTCACACACAAAGACTTCTCTGTTCGTGGCAGCTGCTTGGCTCCGGGCGAACATCCTTGTTTATCTTGTGTATTATATCTCTATTCCATTTTGACAAATACCCCGGAGCCATTCTCTGCCATGACAGTTTTCGTTTTGAGTACCAGTCAAATAGCTCGGTGCTAAAATAGACGTACGATCAAAGTACTTCTCACGAGCGAGAGAACGTAAGTACCTCGTCACAACTTCGAAGGATTTAGATGACATCAGTCCAGCATAGAAACTGTGTTGGAGAATGATTCCAGAGTATTTGTCATAATGAATTGGAGACACAATACACTGGACACTCTAGATTATTGCATCAATCAACATATATAAGTTTCACCCCTCTCCGTTCAATATTAGGTGCAATGGGATAGTATAATAACACAAAATACATAGAATATCAAGAGTGAGTGAGTATGGTTTTACGCCGCTTTTAGCAATATTCCAACAATATCAAGGCGGGGGACACCAGAAATGGACTTCACACATTGTACCCATGTCTGGAATCTAACCCGGGTCTTCGGCGTGACGAGCGAACGCTTTAACCACTAGGCTACCCGACCGCCCCAGAATATCAAGATGGACAATAACGATTTAAGAATGCCGAAACATGACCTTCTCATTGTGAATGTGGATAAAGCTGGAAATAATTATCTCAAAATTTTGACTCTTGTATTCAAACTTGTAAAACATCCAGAAGAGACATTTATAACAAAATTAAAATAAGCACATGTGTCCACTATCGGGTGTAAGCATTATCCCGGCGCTATATTAAGAGTTTAAAGGTAATTTGCATCGTCTGTCCCAACAAACACAAGTACATGGTAAACTATTCTGCACGTGAAACGTTTAGCTAATGAAGATGTGCACGTGACATGAAGGCACAAGTGGGTTTGATTTGTGGGTGTATAAGATGCATAAATATTAACGAGCGTTTAGCCAAAACAAGATAAAGTTTTACCTTTAAACCACTCAGATGAGCAGTTAAGCAAGTCTGCTGGTCTGTTTTCAGAATATTTAACTTTCTCAAGGATAGGTTCTTCTAAATTCTAGACCATTAACCTGTTCAAATATAAAAACGTGTTTTTATTAAATGTTACCTCCCGCTCCAAATTAACAATTAACTATGGAGACATAGAGGGGAAATCATTAAAAAAAATGATTGATTATTTGTGTATAGATTCGCCAACCCTTATCCTACAGTATGAAATATATATGAAGGTGATCATTTGACAATAATGCTCAAACCACAATACAGCCAAAACATTATCTCCCATACACAGTAAAACAATTACCTCCCACATGGAACTAAAACAATTAACTCCCATATACAACTAAACAATTACCTCCCACATGAAACCAAACAATTACGTTTCATATACAGCCAAAGAATTACCTCCAACATACAGCCAAATAATAACCTCCTATATACAGCAAAACAATTACCTCCCACATGGAACCAAAAAATTACCTCTCACATACAGCCAAACAATTACCTCCCACATGAAAGCAAAAAATTACGTCTCATACACAGCCAAACAATTACCTCCAACATACAGCCAAACAATCACCTCCAACATACAGCCAAACAAATACCTCCCACATGGAACCAAACAATTACGTCTCATATACAGCCCAACAGTTACCTCAAACATACAGCCAAACAATTACGTTTCATATACAGTTAAACAATTACCTCCAACATACAGCCCAACAATTACCTCCAACATACAGCAAAACAATTACCGCCACCATACAGCAAAACAATTACCTCCACCATACAGCTAAACAATTAACTCCCACATGGAACCAAGCAATTACGTCTCATATACAGCCAAACAATGACCTCCAACATACAGTCAAACAATAACCCCCATATACAGCACAACAATTACATCCAACATGGAACCAAACAAATACCTCCAACATACAGCCAAACAATTACCTCCCACATGGAACCAAAAAATTACGTCTCATACACAGCCAAACAATTACCTCCAACACACAGCCAAATAATTACCTCCAACATACTGCCAAACAATTACCTCCAACACACAGCCAAACAATTACATCCCATGTACAACCACGTAATTACCTCAAACATACAGTCAAATAATTACCTCCCATGTACAGCCAAGTAATTACCTCCAACATGCAGCCAAACAATTACGTCCCCTATGCAGCCAAACACTTACCTCTAACATACAGCCAAACAATGACCTCCCCAATCCCCCCCCCCCCCCCCCCCCCCCCCCCCTATGCACAACCAAGTAGAGCCTAACAATTATCTCCAACATGCAGCCAAACAATTACCTCCAACATACAGCCAAACTATTACCTCCAAAATACAGCCAAACAATTACGTAGTCTATGCAGCCAAACAATTACGTGTACCCCCGGGTGAAATTACCTTCCTAGGATCTGAGTAATCTGATTGTCGGATGTCTTTTTTTCTAAAAGTAAGAAGTGGCGATCATTTGGAATTGTCTTTTGACACACACTTCACAAACTTCAATTTAAATCTTTGAAACATAATAAACTAGCTAACCTCTCTCTCTCTCTCTCTCTCTCTCTCTCTCTCTCTCTCTCTCTCTCTCTCTCTCTCTCTCTCTCTCTCTCTCTCTCTGTGGGGGGGAGGGGGGGAGGGAGGGTTACGAAAGAAGAATAACATTTTTAGATCTTTACAAACCAATTGTTTCAGGAAGTAATCATCGGACTACACTAACCATTTCTGGAAACTTCGGTACCGTATACAGATTTTATGTTTAAATGTTTAACATTTAGCCAGCGACCTCCTTGAATGTATTCCTTTGCGGCTTCTCTTCTAAATCAACCAGGAAGCACGTGTGACAGTTCTGTGACATATGACATCCACAAAGGAGAAGATGTTCCTTAAAATATGGTCGTACGTAGACGATGTGTCTGCCGTGTGACGAGACTATGACAGGCATGGTTTACTCGTGAACACGATAAAATTATACACATTAGATCGGATTACTTGCAAAAATTGTGTGTGTGTGTGTGTGTGTGTGTGTGTGTGTGTGTGTGTGTGTGTGTGTGTGTGTGTGTGTGTGTGTGTGTGTGTGTGTGTGATATACCCCACTCAGACACGGTATATTTACTCCGACCTGCCCAGTTATTGCTTTATCCTCTTATAGCGGGATCACCAGGCAGGGTAACAATGAGAAACCCTGTTTTAACGGATTATGTGTATGCCGCGGCCTGGGATCGAACCCCGACCTTCCGCATTCTCTTCTCTACACCACATAGGCCGTCTTCCCTGATAGGAATAAACCAAAACACATTTCTTTCCATATATAAATACACACAGAAATTAATTAAGCACCCCATGACAAAATAAAGAACAGTGATATACCCATTCAGGCTTCATGATGCAAAAAGACATGTAAACGTGAAGCATGATACGAGTTTCAGGTAAAGCACTTTGATATTGATACAAGTAAGGATATATAAAGTGGCAATTATCCAATTGTTCAGTCGGTACACGTAACAATGGCACGTGGAGGCTGTTAGGGGTACGCCGCTGGTAAGGTATTGGCATGCATGACACAGGTAAGTCATTCAGAGCCATTGGACGTCAAGTTGGCTATGACGACAATGTCATCAGCATACCTTCGGTAAGAAAATACCGACAGAAGTAAAGGACCGACCACGAGCTGGGCTACCGCGAAAGACTGTATGGGAAGACAGGGCTCTAGCACGTTGTTTGAGGCGACAATCTTTTGCTACGAGTAAAGGTCTGAGAGAGCATCTGCCAACAAGAAGTGTCCGAAATGGGCCAAAATCATTTGGGTTGAAGTCAAGAAAGGTCATCAGGCGTCCTTCGTATACGCTCATCAGCAGAGTCTTCGATTGGCTCGAAGTCATTGGAATCTAAGGACGTGAAGACGAATATATTGGTCTGATGAAAGCAGATTCACAGATGGGCGAATGTGGGGTAGGAGACACAGAAACACGGCGTATATGTCTTGGAACAATGTACCAACAGTCCTGTGTGAGGGATGCTCCGTCATATGGAGAGCAATATCTCATGACTGTAAGCTGGACATGGTAACAGTACGAGGCAATCTCAACGGCGACTGTTACATCCAGGACATCCTCAATCCACATTTTGACAATCATGCACTTGCCACTCGATCCGTGTTTACGGCGACAATTCTAGACCCTATCGTTATCGTGCTGTGACTCCATTTATGCAAGTGCACGCTATGGACCCTTTGTCTTGGCCCGCTATGAGTCAAGATTTGAATCCATTGAAACATGTTTGGGACATTCTTGGATGTCGGCTGCAGGCAATGGATTCACCAGTACAGAATGGGGCAGCTTTAGAGGCTACATTGCATCGGGAGTGGCAGCAGGTACCTCTTGGTCATATCAGAAGACTCATGGGAGGAATGAGGAGACAAAGGGCGGTTACACTCGCAACTTAGTTTCAGGATTGTGATTATCTTTGTAAGATAACATTGAACGTCTTTGGACAGTAATGGTCGTTCATGCCTGATCAAGGAACTTCCCAGGTCCATAGTTTTCGTGGTTATCAGTTTTGCTGCAATTACAGCACTATCGCAACTGTGTTATTACTGCAATTAGAATATTGAACATTTGTAATCATTCTCTCTGTGATCATTAGTCAAGAGTCTAATCTTCCACAAGACATTTAATTCTCCACTATAGCTCAGGCGAGACGCGAATGCTACCTTGTTGTTGTACGGATATGGTCGCAAAACCAGGGGTTGTTTAAATAATTTCTTGGTGTATATATGAAATCAATAGGATCTGTATGAACCTCTCTTGGTTTCGCAATCTTGATCTTTGGAAAGAAGTTGAATGTAGTTCGACAAGGCTAGAAAGTCCTTTGTAGTATTCCTTGATCGACGTAGTTTTAACACATTTCTAATTGATCATGATTGACAGCTACCTCGTCTTTAATACTTATCTTTCACAATTGTGCACATGCAATTATACCATGTAAGCTCAAGGCGACGCATGTATAACATTCAATCTCACTAAAATCAGGCCTTTCACTCGGATGATACATGCTTTTGTTCCTCTAAGTCATTTCGGAAGTAGGGGCAAGGGTGGGCCAGTCGTTTAAGGCGCCGCGATTCGCTGTGCAGAGTTGCGTCCCTTGGGCACGCCAGAAACCTGTGTATGTGGGTTCGAATCCCGGTTCGCCCCGATTATGTTTCTTGCTTTGTCAGCACCATACCGGTGCTCGTTGGTTTCACCGAAGTGGTAAACATCTGAGACCTGCATCATGTCGGGCTTTCCTCCCACATTAAGCTGACACGCCGTGATGTGACTGGAATAATGTTAAAAGCGGCCTTAAACCCAACTCACTCACTCTATCATTTCGGAAGTTGCACATATCTTACAATCTGGTTTTCACAGTTGGACAGGGTAAGGGGCTTGGCAGGACAGGAGTCTGCAGACAATATCAGTGTCAGATCTGGCCTGCAGTTAAACACTGAGATCCACAGAACCAATGTTGATGATGTCACACCACAGTCATATAAAGTCGCACGTTTACCCGTGTGTCACAATATCGTCATTGTGTAGGGTATACAAGTGAACAATAAACGCATACTGTTTCTTGATGTTTCGGTGGGCTTTTTATATGAAACAGGATGTGTGAAGCATTCTGGTGGAGTGGAATCTTTCTACCAAGATTTCAAAGAGCGTCTTGCGACTCTTGCTCAGAAGCTGTTTGACCAAGGTTACAACATTCAAGGCCTTAGTAAAGCTTTCAAAATGTTTTATGGTAGATATGTGGAGGACATTTTCAAATTTGACACACCAGTGACAAAAATTATGTCCGATGCAATTCCCTATTTTGTCTTGTACCACATGTTCCCGTGTTGTTGTTTTTCAGTTGAACAATTGACTTGCTTTTGCATGTGTTTTTAACGGGTGCCGCAATTGGGGCAGGATACGCTCACCATTTCGCGAACACCTGGTATTATTACTATTTGATAGTGATTCATAAACACATGCTCATTATATAAATTGCCTCTGCTTTATGCAGAGATGAGATTCCTATTGGATTTTGAAAGGTTTTTGGTCGCTTTATTTTCCTGAATAGTGTAACATCATGAACTAAAGTTACTCAAAACATGAAGAACACGAAGGCATGTAAGAAGGGTAGAAGCAGATATGTCTCGAGAATGTTCCAAAAATCCGGGATGAAGCCATGTGCATTCTCAGGTGTTCTTGAACGCGAAGAGACGAGTTACGAAGTGAGTGAGTGAGTGAGTGAGTTTGGTTTTACGCCGCTTTTAGCAATATTCCAGCAATATCACGGAGGGGGACACCAGAAATGGGCTTCAGATATTGTACCCATGTCGGGAATCGAACCCAGGTCTTCGGCGTGACGAGCGAACGCTTTAACCACTAGGCTACCCGACCGCCCCCGAGTTACGAAGAGCTGTCTGGCTACAAAATGGTTTTCAAGAAAAACTGACTTGTGCTGACATGAAATTTCAAAGAATGCCATCCTGTTAGTGTATTACAAGCATTGGTACATCTTGAAGCAGAAGTGTTGCGATCTTTCAAGAGATCTGTTCACCTTTGAATATGTTGGACCAAAGAGCCAAAGATTCACATCACGAATCAGATATGTGTTCGTCAGTTGATTAAGGCCTTTCGAGTGGCAGCCAAATTTTAATATACATCATCGTTGGGGATTTCACTTTGGAGCGAGCATTTATTGTTCTCTCCCAGGAATTCAATTTGGAATCTAGCTCAACGTTGTGTTGTGTGTTCTTCGCCATGCAGTTTTTTGCAGCAATGGACGTCATTTGACTCATGGAATGTCATCAAAGAGCTCTTGGTTTGGAAAAGGTGAACCGCATCTTTGAGCTGTAATTCTCGCAGATTGTTGCCATTTATTTGAGGTAGAATATATCAGGCTGACAAGGGAGATAACGTCGGCTTGAGTTGGTGCTTAGATTTGGAGATCAAGCACCAAGGAGCCTTTCTTTGCAGATTCTTGAGAATATCGTTGATCTCGAACATATAGTTTGGCAGAGAGCACATATCTTTGTCTTACACCTCTTTGTTTTGGAATATATTCAGTGATCAAGAGTCTGTTGAACATCCCTTAGACGTCGTGGTACAAATCGGACCTGCCAAGTGTTTATGACACAAGTCATCAAATCCTGCAGCCTTATTGTTTTTCGCGAAAAGCATATTGAGCGTCGTGTCATGCTCAACACATCAATTGAACTGTTCACATTGAAGTGCGAATTGGGATGACAAAAAGTTGAAGTTAAACCGATCAGGCACATGACAGTAAAATAATCTCATGTCTAAAGGGCCTCGTGACTGGTGGTCATATTCAAAGGACTGCTGACAATTACATGGGCAGCACTGGCTGGTCCTTCTCCTCACACAAAACCGGGGCTGGCACCAACAAGTGTAACATCTTCGTCGCGGAAGTCTTGGAGGAGGCGGGAGTCGACGTCCCTCACGGGTGAGATGACCGCACCTTAATTAGTGCGATCTGCTATAATATTGGATGGGAACACTTCTCTCATTTATGCATTTCACTTTCTTTCATTTGTCGAAACTTGAATATATGTCTGTAATATAATACAAAATACACTATTTCATCCAGTATACTTGAACATGTGCATTTTGGACATTTCCCTTATAAGGAAATACAAAATCACAAAATATATAAATTATTCACCTCATAAACGTTATGTGAGAATCAAAGGGTCGGATTGAAGGTGATTCCGTGATATTCAACTCGTTATTCAACTTATTACAAAACATTTTTATGTAACTGTTACCATGTCTAGGACCAGATTGATAGGAACTCTACCTAAGTATTATATCATAAATACAATTAAGGCATCGTTGACACCAATGGAATAGCAATATATTCGATAAGCATTACGGAAATCTAACACCTTTCGAATTAATGATCTTTCATTATATGAATTCAAGCGTTCGTATACACTAGTTACAAACTTATGGAAATTGTTTCCTACATGTTATGGATGAATGGCATTCATAAGTTATAAACTTGACCGTTTTCATTTCATTCGTGTTCCCGGCATTAGGTTGACATGGAGCCCCCATCGAGCAGGAGAGTGGGGAAATGCAAACTCAAGTTTTTCGAAACGTGAGTCTTGCTGGACTCAAGTGACCTCGGCACAAGTTGGTGACGTCATCGGTGACGGTGTGCACGTTGGCATTGTAACGGGTAGCCAGCTCACCACAAGTGCACGTTTTGACAAAGTTGTGAAGAACGATTTTGGTTTTCGAATCTTCCAGGATCCAATGACCCTGTGGCGTTATACATGCTGAGATGCAAGACTTTCATAAATGATATCACCAAGTTGATAAATAAAAAAAGCGATCTATTCTTTATTGGTGTAATGATTTATGTTATTGAATTCAGAGGTGACCCAGATTTACATCCCTTAGGCGCACCAGGATCCTAGGATCGTGGCTTCGAAACAAAGCTTCGCTTTAATCACGGTCCTTAGTGTATCAGCACGTTGTTTTCTCACATAGTTGTAAACATCGACTACATGCGTGTCATGGCGCTTTCCTCCAACATTAAGCTGACATGTCGTGATGTAACATTTACTGTTCAAACTGCTATTGCACCACTCATTCACTCGTCACGTACGGCCTACTGATAATTGCCGTTGCATCAGGGAATCTGTTGGAGAGTTCTGTAGACTCCCTGGTTACATGAAAGTGAGTGAGTGAGTGAGTATGGTTTTTACACCGCTTTTCGCAATATTCCAGCAATATCACGGCGGGGGACACCAGAAATGGGCTTCACACATTGTACCCATGTCGGGAATCGAACCCAGGTCGTCGGCGTGACGAGCGAACGCTTTAACACCTAAGGCTACCCGACAGCCCCGGTTAAATGAAAAAGCGGAGTCAATAAATATGAAATTACAAGCGAAAACTTTACTTGTTTACGTAAATTCTAAGGACAATTTTTTTTTTTTTTTTCTCAGCAACAAATTGGTTCTCTGATATAAATCCAAACTAACCAGTCCATGGTATTACGAACAACGTCGTACGCCGCCTGGTAACAATGCATGGAGTCTTACAATCTGAGCTAACCTAACTAAAACCAGATGGGGTAGATGCTATAGTCCACGAACTCATTGTCTTCAGTATCTGTGATAAGTGGTCTCGGACAATGATACCGAAATCGGTACAGAAATATGTTGTGAAAAAATAACCACACAAGATCAACGAACAATCAACATATCATTTTGGAATACAATATGTCTGAATTGTAGGCAGACAGTTTTCTGTTTCAGTCTGTCAGTTTTTTTTATTTTTTAGGCCTGGTTTAATATCATCATCATTGCATCTTCCCGGGGCAGTAAAGTTAATTGGCTGTAAAAGTACAGTTATTGCACACGAACTAACTCGAATTCCGTGGCTCGATTGTAGCTCCACAAGCGGCTATTACGAGTTGTGTCCCTTGACACTGATCGCTAATAACATCTTGACTGTAAAAAAACGAGTCTTACCTGGCGAAGAGTATGAAATAACCTGAGCATGAAATAACCTGAAAATCGACGATTTCTTTATCAAATGAGTAATTTGAATTTACGTGCGGATTTAACATTTCTCCGAAGAAGACATACCAATCATCAGCAGTGAAGGTCGTAAAGCATATCTATAGCAATATTTTATAATTGTTTTTAAAAATACTTAAAAATATTTTATTTTAGCAGCTTTTACACTTCTTCAGAGACAGACTTTCCAAAATCAATTTTTTTCTTTAAAATACACTTTTTGGTGTTCAAATGTTTTTTACAATGTTCACCGTCATTCGTAATTTTAACCTATCTATAAGGACATATTTTGAACGTTTCAGTGTTTTGCTCCCCGGTCAAACCACTGTGGCTGGTGTTGGCGCAAGTTGTTATAATATTCGACCGCCGTACAGCATGGTGTCCCATAGCTGATATAAAGCTATCAGGTCTTGTAACATATCAGCAGTTTTTAACTTTGTGTTTACTTTATTATCGCATGATGTTGAAAAATGGTTTATGTTCACAAACTCACACCCACTGCTTGGTCCCACCGAAATCCAGGGGGAGATGGTCAGTCTCTTTTCTTGGTACCATTTTAAAGTGGTTGAAGCATTCATACATAGACATCTTCCTAAGGCAAGGGAGTTAACTGACTTTTAAAGTCCTGTTTCTACCCTTGCCGAACTAGGCTGGTATTATGGAGTTATATTTTGGCTTGACTAACGAGTCTATGCATAGTCCAATGCAAATCGCGTAAGGAAATCGAAATCCGGTTCGTAAACTGTTTCAGTCAATTGCAGGATTTGCAAAGCATGTGCACCGCCAACTCGGCGTCAACAGATATTTTTTCAAATATTTCGTGTTTTTCTTTAAGGTGATCACGAGGTTGCATGCACTTTGCAATGTAAGACCCGTTTTATCACAATATAAATCTTGATTATTGTTTAGATCGTCATGACTCGGCGACCCCTTTTTTGAACACATGCAAGTGATACAAGTGGCGGAATCTGATTGGTCGATAGGAGAGGCATAATAATCACTGGTGGCGCTACGATCGAGCCCAGGAATTCAAGCCTAGTTCGGCAAGGGTGTAAACTGGACTTTTATGGTCAGTTAACTCCCTTGCCTCAGGAAGATGTACATAGAGGGCACAATACAATAATTTTCACCGCTATTGTCTTGACTGCCATTACGCCTCTTCGTCTGATCCTGGTTTACCATGTAGTATGCATGTTCACACTTCCGCACAGATCCAGTAACTGTTTATCTTGTGTATTTCTAATACTATCGTTGGACTTCCTGGGAATATCAAAATCATTATATTCATAGTTTAACTTATCAACTGACCCGTGAAGATCCGGAGTAGAGTAAGCCTTCAGCAAACCCATGCTTACTCTCTACAGCGAACTAACGTATATACATGTAGCAAACTGATATCTGATCACCGACAAGCCCAAATACCACTAATTATTGACGTGTATAGCGAACTGAGGGACCTTTTTACGCATCTTTCATCGTTTAATTATGAGACGAAATGCATAGAAAAAAATCACACTGATGAAAAAATATATGCCCAATATTACAAATTTCCTTGTTTGTTTTGAAATTTTATTTTGAGTATTTGATTAACGTAAGAATGACTCCTAAAAGGTGCGCCTCTTGTCCAGCTGAGATACACGATCAACTGGGCTCTGTCTCACCTTTTATCTACATTTAGTATCTACAGGGCAAAAACAGTCATTGTATGTTATGTGTAAAAAGCCTCGAATTCTATTCACAAATCTATTCACAAATCGCCTTTATCAAATACATAAAACAAGCCATGACGTCAAACAAAACAATAGAAACGTGTCTGTTATTCATTGCATCTTAGGATAAGATGAGTACTTCATTAAAAATTGGAAAACAAAAGTGGTGTTAGGGCTAATTTAAGTCATTCATAGGGGGCCCAGTCGTCTCAGGCGCCCCGCTTTCTGGGTTTCACCGAAGTGGTAAACGTCTGAGACCTGCATCACTTCGGGCTTTCCTCCCACATTAAGCTGACAAGCAGTGATGTATTTGGAATACTGTTAAAAGCGGCGTTAAACCCAACTCACTCACTCATGATCAGAACTTACAAAAACGTGCATCAACAATATACATCGGCTTCCAAGGCCCCGTTCCACAAAGCGATCTTAGCGCTGAGACAATCCCATACTTTAACACAGGCTTATACTAATCGTAGAGCTTAGTAGAACTGGACCCAGAGAGTTAACTAAGCCACCTTTCCACGATTACCCCCGCTGACAACCACGCAACGCTCACACAAGCCGCCAACATCATACAGCGAAGGGAGATGCTACTCAGCGACACAAGTGCCCACACAAAGTCCCAGTAAGCTGACCCACTTCGCTGTGTTATTGTTTATACCCCAACCCCCAACATCCGCCTCACCCCGCCCATTTTCTCAACTAAAGCAATGATACTTTCTCTCCTCTTTTTCTTTATTTATAGGTATATTATTTCAATAATACCTTAACTGATAATAATTCTACAATTTATTCTGTTTTTGGCATAGTTTGTATTTAGTGGTTTTGTTTATTTGTCTGTTTACTCCCCCTTTTTTATCTCAATATATACAACTTAACATAAATCTATTTCTTCATTAATACACTCAGCCCCAACAGTTTATATTTTGGGTCAGGTGTTACCCTATTGCCTTATTGCCCTATTAATTATCAAATCAGCCCCACCTGACCTC
The DNA here is from genome assembly GCF_022045235.1 of Haliotis cracherodii. Taxonomy (NCBI): domain Eukaryota; kingdom Metazoa; phylum Mollusca; class Gastropoda; order Lepetellida; family Haliotidae; genus Haliotis; species Haliotis cracherodii. Next base: position 28,016,207 of record NW_027266319.1, on the reverse strand, counting down.
GTCCCCGAAATATATATTTTCTAAATCGTAAGGGGCACGGGTGACCCAGTCGTCTAAGGCGCCGCGATTCGCTGTGCAGACTTGTGTCCCCTGGGCACGCCAGAAACCTGTGATTGTGGGTTCGAATCCCAGTTCGACCCGATTATGTTTCTAGATTTTTTCAGCACCATACCAGTGCTCGTGGGTTTCACCGAAGTGGTAAACGTCTGAGACCTGCATCACTTCGGGCTTTCCTCCCACATTAAGCTGACACACCGCGATATAACTGGAATACTGTTAAAAGCGGCCTTAAACCCAACTCACTCACTCACACTCACTCAAAATCGGAAGTGGACGTTAAAACCTTAATTACAAGCAATGCTCTTGGTTATTTCCGAGGACGTCAGAAAACTAGGTCGGAACAAGAGCCATAAACATGTTTACCAATGTGTGCAAGATTAGTGCAAGATCAAGTTTCAGTGTCGACGTACGTGAAACAAGAGATGAGATCGGAGGCAATGATTATAACATAACATATCCTGTGATAATTCCTAGAATAAGAAAAACAAGTTTCACAGAATTTTAAAATTTATTTAGATAACATTCCAAATAATTGACACAGTTGACTTTGTAACACAACTTTGAAAACCAGCAGTCAATAGGCATACGTTATTGTTCAGAATAATGTGTTTACGTTGGGTGGAATGGCAACACAACGTGAGGGAGGTGTTAAGCGGCATTTTTACAGCTGTATCCTATAATCGAGCCACCCCCGGGCAGATCCGTGTTAGAATAGATATTCAGCATCCCATGCAGTATGAGGTGATTAAGGGGATCGGGTGGTCAGGCTCGCTGACTTGGTTGATGCGAGTCATTGTATAGCTCAGTTGCGAAGATCGATACTTATGAATCACTGTATTGTCTGGTCCAGATTCGATTATTTACAGAACGCCGCCTTATAGATGAACTGTCCAGCGTTATGCAAAAAAAACAAATATAATCGATCCAGGAAAACAAGTGATTGACAGCATGAGAAACGATTCAAGACGTCGGGGCAAGATCCTACACAATCCGGCAGGTCATACAACCCACGATTTTTGTTTGTTTGTTTGTTTGTACATATCCAGCTACGCAGGAGAGACCTAATCAGCATTGGGTGAAACAAAGAAGTGGTTGTTATTTTCAACATGCTGACCCATGTCATCCTATGACACGCAAACAGCAAAAAAAAACTCACCACTAGCTGATAATAACAATGTGCCGATGGGAACTCATGGGGTTATATGTGATTTTGTACGCGAAACAAATGTTTACCTCAGTGATTTTGTGAAGCATAAAACATATATAGAAAATTATATATATCAGTATATAATTATATTATGTCCCTGTACATTGCAAACGAATTAACAAAAATATGAAGCACAATATCACTTTATTTATTTGAAATAATGCATAGCCACACGTTTTCTCGGGGGTCACAAGCCAAGCAGTGTATCATCTCGGGATAGTGAGTGATATGGTTTTACGCCGCTTTTAACAATATTCCAGCAATATCATGGCGGAAATGGGCTTCATACATTGTACCTATTTGGGAATCGAACCCGGGTCTTCAGCGTGACGAGCGAACGCTTTAACCACTCGGCTATCCCACCGCCCTTCATCACGCGATAAGTGTGGACACTACTAGATGTGGTTGTCCTGCTCACTGAGCTTTATCCAATCCTATTGATGTATTATGTCATTAATTTTGAATAAAAAAGTAACTGCATATTTTGAAGCTAATACAAAATTTGAGGGGGTGGGAAGGGACAGCGATTTATATTGTTGCTGTGACAAAGAAGCATGCAATAAAATATTAACGAAAAGATAACGCAATGGTACATAACCAAAGCTGTTTTACAGCAGCCACTCAACATGTACCTGTATTGTGAAGGAGAGGTCCGTGTGTTTAGCTCCATCACACTGACGCACACGCTGACATTAATGCCACAAACAATAAATCATTTGACGGAAATATGTTAATAGACAATTAGCATACAAATGTATGGGACTTTACTGTATTTGTTAAGGTACAGAGCCTAAATGTCATACTGAAGTTTGTCACATTAATGACAACAACGCATCTGAACCAGGATGTTGATGGAGTCTGCTGACGCTGCGAAACCATGCACGGAACGGACGTGTAAACAAGTGAGCTTGAATTCGTCGTATTCGGCTTCATTGCGTTTCTTGGAAACAAAGATATGTCGCAGTAACCTAGATTTCTACCTGCAGATGTAGGTATATATAGCCCTAGTGCAGCATCAACATCACAAACACTTCACGTTTTGAAAGAACAAGGTAAGATATATGTTTATTCACAACTCCATATACATACTCGGGTTTTTCTCTTTCTTACTCGTTGGTGATGTTTCTATGGCAAACTGCATGTCCTGCATGTTGATTCTTTTCTCGTTAACTGATCACTAAAAACATTTTTAGAAAATGTATATTTTCAACATATAGACAGAGTATATACTATACTATCACGGCTGGGGACACCAGAAATGGGCTTCACACATTGTACCCATGTCGGGAATCGAACCCGAAAACCGTGTGTGTGTGTGTGTGTGTGTGTGTGTGTGTGTGTGTGTGTGTGTGTGTGTGTGTGTGTGTGTGTGTGTTTTCAGAGTTATTGGATCGTGAATTGTGCCTTAATTTCCATGTATCAACGAGGATTAGATTAGCAACCCTATTGCTTAATTAGGCGGTAAACAGAATGTCACCTTGAATTTGAAAAATACTCGATTTTGATATTTAAGGTCAATCTGATCTATTAAATCACAATAAACCACTTCTGATTGAAACAGTCGATTTGACGGCCGCATCGCCGCGGAAGCTTTCATTTTTAGAATAGTACATGTACTTCTTTTACAGTTATTTCGGTAGTATATCTAAATACCAATGTGTACATTTGTAGGCTACGAAATGCAAAGTTGCAGGAACTTCATATTCAAAGGATGTGTACCAATATATTTCTACACTTCTAGAAATCTACAAAGAGAATGTATTTCAAGTTTTGAGGACAACAAAGAGCTTGCTTTTTGGAACTTTTCAATATACGACTGTGACGCCATTTCTTTTTCGTCAGAATGTGCGATAAGACGCCATGATAGTGACGTGCGGTGTAGAACGAAACCAAGGCTTGCTTAGTTTTCTTCAGGGTGCCACCCTCATGTTAGCTCAGGACGTTGCCGAGCTACATGCTTTCATGTCCCTGTCATAAGTTCAAGTGAATTATTAGGCTGTAAACAAACTGCTTGAGCTTATACAGTGATATAGAGCGCCATATTCTGTTTAATGGCAGTTGTCGGCGATTCCGTGTTCTGATCGACAACCCACTCAAAACGCTGGACCCAACCCGTGCCGCTTCGCCCCATAGATTTGCAAACACCAAAGAGTTTGCGTTGTATATAGTCATGGTAGAATGGAGATACACATACTGTGTTTTCAGTGTTGAGCTAGGTTACCTGTAAATTTAACCTCGCTAAACTGAACTTGAATGTTCAAATGTTGAATTGAGCTCTTTTATCTCACAATTCAATCGCACAATCACCGAGATTAATTTAAAATTAAAAATGACAATTTAAAACAAAGTTAGCATGCTAGCAGACTCCCCACTATGTCATATCGAGACGAATTGCACATACATGTAAATGCAAAATTGATTAATGAATTTTAAACCATCAGTCTAATCTAAAACAACAATCAAAGTTACCCACTGACATATCTTAATTAATAGAGGGTTTTTTTGGGTTTTTTTGTTGCTGTTTTGTTTTGTTTTGTTTTTTGTTTGTTTTTGTTTGTTTTTTTTGTTGTTGGTTTTTTGTTGTTGTTTTTTTGTTGTTGTTTTTTTTTTTGGGGGGGGGGGGGGGGTAGGAGGTGGTGATGGGGGCTATATATTCACGTTAAACCGAATTCTACAGTCACAATTCCGGGTTTCTGAATTTCGAAACAAATTGTATACTGTCTCGAAATAAATACACTTTCATTTTATAGTCATAGTTTTCTCATGTAAATTCATAATTCGACAGGTAGTCGGTAGAAGGCGCTACAATTCGTTGTACAGAGTTGCGTCCCTTAGACGTGCCAGAAACCTATGATCGTGGGTTGGAAACCCAGATTCGACCTGATTTTCTTTCAAGGTTTGTCCGTGGATTCACCAAAGTGGTTAACGTCTAAGACCTGCATCACTTTGGGCTTTCCTCCCACGTCAAATTGACACGCCGTGATATAACTGAAATACTCACTCCCCATGTTAGGTTTTCTTCATTGTCGTAAAATATCAGCTTGTGATCCTGATTGGCCGGCTCCAGTTGTGCTTGATGCAAGACTGACGTTATACTCATGTCCACTCTGAGGTGGGCTTTTACAAACAGATGGTAGTAAAATGTAACGCTGTTTCCCACTTCGTCTCCCTTTCATATACATAATAAGTTTATATTCACAGACATCCAAAGATGACAAAACTCCTCGCCGTTGTAGCCATGGCCATGCTGTTGGTGCTGCCCTACGCCCATGCCAATGGAGGAAGTTGCTGGGCCCCTCCGTTTGTGTTCGGCTCGACGTGCAGTTCGGACACTTCCATTTTCGGGAGTCCGGGTCACCGGGTCCGCTACTCCGTCAGCGTCACTGGCAATGCGGGGACACTCGTGTGCTGTGAGGCCAAAACTTGTGACACCAGAGGCTGCAGAATGAGGAGTATTGGGTGTGGTAGCTCCACCTTTGGTTCCACTGTCCCATGGGGGAACAATCTCGCCACCCCGGCTGTCAAGTGCAAGGGAACGCCTTTCGGAGCCTTCATCCGCTTTTCACACTGAGATGGGATGGACTTCCGGGGTCTTCCACTTTACCCGCTTTGATGGGACAGGCTTTCAAGCTCATCCGACTTTGACACCGAGACACTTTGGAAGCGATGTATGCTGAGTGGAAAAATCCAAGAACACTTCTTTTTAATCGAAACAAAATGCTGAAATATTTTGTATAATGTTATACACCAAAGATGTCATATTTTATATCGGTTGTGATAATAAAACATGCAAACAAAATATGCGTGCTGTTAATTTCAGTAATTGTTATAAAATAAGATGCTGCTCACTAGTGACACCTCCTCTCCTATGTCTCTGTCGGCGGGCACGGGTGGCCCAGTCGTCTGAGGCGCCGCGATTCGCTGTGCAGAGTTGCGTCCCTTGGGCACGCCAGAAACTATGATTGTGGGTTCGAATCCCGGTTTGCCTCGATTATGTTTCTAGGTTTGTCAGCACCATACCCGTGCTCGTGGGTTTCACCGAAGTGGTAAACGTCTGAGACCTGCATCACTTCGGGCTTTCCTCCCATATTAAGCTTACACGCCGTGATAAGACAGGAATACTGTTAAAGGCGGCGTTAAACCCAACTCACTCACCCACTTTATCTCTGTTGAGAGGATTTCAATGTGTGTTACCCTGTCGATCAGCAAGGCTTACGATTAGAGTTTTTTCCCTTTGGTTTGAGAAGTGACATGGAGGAAAATGGACGTTCTATTCCATTGATTAATATAATTATCAAGCCATAAATTTGGTTTAATTAAGGATTGACTTTGTATTCCTTGAGGTTCATTGTGGTATAAATCGAAAAACCGATGTGCAAACAAAAGTTCTTACAAAGGTTTGCACAGTATTTTTCGATTCATACCTCAATGAGGACGGTCGGGTAGCCTAGTGGTTAAAGCGTTCGCTCGCAACGCTGAAGACCCGGGTTCGATTCCCGACATGGGTACAATGTGTGAACCGCCGTGATATTGCTGGAATATTGCTAAAAGCGGCGTAAAACCGTACTCACTCACTCACTACCTCAATAAACCGAAAATAATACCCAATCAATCCTGATATTTAAAACCTAAACATGTGTTATCTACAATATGTTAATCAAAACCAATTATATAAAACAAAGACTGAAAAACATTTCAGGGGTAGAAATACACACTGCAAGCGAGCCTGCACGTTTTCTTTTTCATTCGTTCCCGACCGCCTCTGTGGTCTAGTGGTAGAGCGTTCGCCCAGAGAGCGGAAGATCAGGGCTTGATCCCCTGCCGCGTAATACCGAAAGACGTAAAAAAAATGGTACTTGTTGTTACCCTGCCTGGCGCTCGGCATTAAGGAGCTAAAACAAGGACTGACTGGCTCAGAGTCAGTATTCTGTGTCTGAGAGGGGTACTCATGTTAAACTGCGGCATACAATCGGCATTAGTCCAGTACAAACAGACACACACGTCACCATGTAATTGCATTAATCTCCAATTCACCTTCATTCCTTCGGCGTTAAAGGATGGTTTTGACGACGAATATACATGAATTTTGCTAAAAGGTCCCGTGCATGAGAATACAGATAATCGGAAATGGAAATCCCTCGACAAACGGGTTCCCCGACTTGTCACAGTGTTGAAAGTAGTCCGCTTCAGTGGGCTTGGCTTCATTTTTTTACATTCATTGGGAAATGAGTGCAATAAGTCAGCTAATCAGAATGCAGGAATTACAATGAACACAACACAAATGTAATTATTACTTTCACAATAATACTGCAATAGTGCGGGGGTACCATGGCAACGCTTCCGCAATAGTGAACATAGCCTCCAAAGTCACCATTAAAGAATTTCTTATCTTGACAAAATATGAAAGCGTAATGTTTAATAAAATAAACAGTTCGAGCATAAGCAGTTCGACACTCCACCCACACCTGGGAATAATGATGAGTGAGTCGGCGGCAGGTCGCACTTGTGTAACATGTTACTCTGACCCAATACACAGTGGGTAAGCGCTGTCCATGCCAAACCGGACGTTGTCAGGTAGCAACTATACCATTCTCTCGCTGGACAGTAAAACGTGATTTCACCCGAGCACATGGAGCATGGTTTAGGCAGGTTTTTGGTCCCTTTACATTTTAACTTGAACTAACTCTAACTTCTATCTTGCACCCAAGGGCTCCCGACACTCAATAATAAGTTCAATATTTATTTCTTTACTTTGGGGGTCATCTGGCGCGATAGAGTAAAAACAACATAATTACTTCATACTAGTGCAATTGTGTGTCAATTTTAGGCTATTCTAGGATTTCTATCAATGTATAACCTTTCTCTGACGTATATATTCCGAGATATTTAACAAAACAAAACCTGTACGAGTTGATGGTAGATGGTTTATCACTGTCTGGGTTGTTGATTTTATCATATCAGCTGACTGTCTTGGTAGTTGTAGCACGACAAAATCTCATTTATACCTTGTTCCTGCCTTGTTCCTGCCGATAAGTAAAACATGACACCATGTCCAGGATATGTATCCTTCTAGAATGTCTGGTTCATTATCACTTGACTGTCTGGTCAAAACTCGATTGTTTACAGGCCGTGGCATGGCAGGAGCAGTGCGGTCCGGCGTCAAACAACACACACACACACACACACACACACACACACACACACACACACACACACACACACTTTTCTATGCAAATTGTGTGAGTGACGGTGCTTCCCGCCGAACAGGACATGCTTACCCTTTTCGAGAACACCTGGTGTCATCACTGATTTTCAAAGATCCATTTATATAATTTTAACAAGTTTGACGCCAAAATTATTGTTTACCTTCTGTGTTAAACTGTTATCGATCAGAAACCGATTATCATCCTCCAGTCAACTAACCACGACACCAAAATCAGCAACTCGGCAGCTGTTGGCGGTGTACAATTCATGTCCTTGTCCTGTTATCTACCACCGAGTGTAATCACGATCAACACAACACTCCACGTAACGAAAGATGTACGTACATGCACGACGCATCACAATACGAGCTGAGCGTGTATTCGGGGAACAGGTTACTATCGCAACAGTTCATGAAAGTGGGATACCCTCACACGTGTTGTATCTTGTCATGGATCAGGGACAGATACACGGAGTGGACAGCGTGTGGCGGGTAACTGGATGCTGCACAGCGTAATAGGTGCGTATTATATAGACAGTCTGTAAGTTATCAACGAGGCAGATCGTAACACACACGTACACTGCCACGCGCTCGTTGTAAACAACAATTCAGCAGCTGTCACCGGGTGCTTGCAGACAGAGTCGATCTCGTCGCTGCTGATCTTTATATAATACTGACGTTCTATTGATGCAGCACAGCCATGAAGGGTAGTACTGCAAGCACGGCGTTCATTTGTTTTGGAGCTTGGATTTTTGGCGTCAATGGAATTGTGAGTATTTACATTTTTAACAATATATTTTAGTGATCATGATTTTTCCTATTTTTCAATTTACTAACAAAATACTTCTTATACACACACGATATTAATAGGAAATAGTGCAACTTAATAAGTGAATATATTTTTTTGCAAACAATGTTATGAAATTTCAAAGACATATGATCTGTTATATCTAGGGTCCCGAAGCAGTCCCCGTTCATCTTCAATGTAATCATTAAAACAAAACTTCACTTACCAAAGGTAGCTGCTTTAAGCAATATTCGAGCAATATCTCGGCGGGGGACTCTATTATTCGGGTTTCACACATTGTACCCATGTCGGGTATCGAACCCGGGTCTTCAGCGTGACGAGCGAACGCTTTAACCACTAGGCTACCCGACCGCCCCTACCGAGATACGGAGACCAGTAGCTTGTCCTTAACTGTTTTGATTTAAACTTTATGCAGCTTATATCTAGATATTTCATTTTAATATCAAATCTTATTTTTATTTATATAAAGATTTCCAGCTGTAAATCATATCATATTGACGTTTATGCATTATACCACTACACACAGCGGGATGAACCTGTAAACACGAATCCACATTGTTTGAAGTTCAGCATACCGGTTGATAATATTAATCTCGTGCGTGAATGTGTCGTATTTATACACAGAAACATACAGAAAATATACAAACAGCTCGTCAGTTCGTTTTATCTGTGCATTGTCAGAATCTTAAAAACTTAATGTGGAAATACAATATATGCTTGCCAGAAAAACATCAAAGTTAGTGTCCCCCTGTAAACGAATAAAACAACAATAATGTAGAAGTTTTCGCTTACCTAGCGTGACATGTATGTGACAAATGTCCCACCCTGGCAAACGTTGTTTCATTGATGCTGGCATGGTGAAACGGACAGACCTATTACGACCTTTGTCTGTGAACATTCACGATAACGTTAATTGATATACTTGTAATGGTAGGAGTTAAACAGTGAGTGAGTATGGTTTTACGCCGCTTTTAGCAATATTCATGCAATATCACGGCGGGGGAAACCAGAAATGGGCTTCACACATTGTACCCATGTCGGATATCGAACCCGGGTCTTCGGCGTGACGAGCGAACGCTTTAACCACTAGGCTACCCGACCGCCCCGGTAGGAGTTAAACAGAAAAAGTGAACAGAAAAGTATGGGTGGAGTTTGGGAGTCGGGTTTGATGACTTGTTCGCACCACATCCAGAATTTCCACCAACTGATTAGTCTTTTTCGTGGGCAAAATTATTTGACGGTTAAGTGTGTTCGGGTGGGAGGGTGTCCCTTATGCTT